>NC_142504.1:19446079-20696079 GCF_057876585.1 Rhinolophus sinicus
TCTGTCTTTAAAAAACAGTAAAGAAAAGAAATGCACTTTTTCTTGCTGTCGAACTGATGACATGGCTAAGACATAATGACAGCTTTAAACAGTTGGGAAAGTGCTTCACCAGAAAGTGCCTCATAAGTCAGCAAGTAGGGATTTGAGTTTGGGAAATCCAAAATGCATATTTGGAAAAACCTATTATGATGGAGCAGTTACAGATGCTTCATGATCTTATTAGATTGTGAAACATAAAGCAAAATAGATTTGTACATAAAGTCTTCTCTTTGCCACTGGGAAAATTTTATTACTGTTAGATATAAGAGCATGTTGGTAACATAAAAAGTAGATAAAATAATGCTACAATAATTTTGAAATACTTGCATGAAGAATTAGAATGCTTGACCAATGGTTTGACTTTATTCTGTTTCCCCTTCATTTTTTTTTTTCTTTTCTGATTTCAAAATCTGTATTTCTCATACAAAATGTAGGCAATACAGAAAATTATGAAGAGGAAATAAATTGCTCACAATTCTTTATCCTGAAATAACCACCTTTAACATTTTTTTAAATTGACATATTACGAATGTTCTCTTATGGAATTATTCTTCTATAACTTCATTTTCTTCCATAGTTTTAAAATTATAAAATAAATGATTGTTATGAAAAATTCACGCAACACACATATATATGCACTAAAAATTATGTTCTTGACTAGCACTTTCCATGAAAATTTTACTTCACTGTATCAAACACTGGTAACTCTTCTTCCAGACAGACTCTATGCAAACAGTTTTAAAACAATGGTTATCCTAGTCGTTTGCTTTTTCATCTGTTCACTTAATAATTGTGGTTGATTATTACATTGGTGACCCCAGTGAATCATGCTTCCTGGAATTCACGCCCTTGTGTACTACTCTTTCGCATTGTGTCTGCTTTGGCCAAAGGGACATTAACAGGTTGATGCAAAGTATAGGCTTGATAAGAACTTGCACAGTGGGGCTTGTCTTTTTGGGTCACTCATCTTAGAACCCAGCTACCATGTTCTAAGGTAGCTGATCTAGACTTCTGGGTGAAGAGAAGCTTCGTGGAAGGGAACTAAAGTGTTCACGTGACAGCACCAAATGACAGATGTGTGAATGAGGTATTTTTGGATGTTCCAGTCCCATTTCACCCTCCAACTGTATGCAGCACTATGAGTGGCCCCAGCCAACACCAGAAAGAGAAAAAGAATATCTTCAGTCAGTGCACAATATCCTGAGAAATAATAAATAATTGCTTTCTATTTGAATGGTTTCTTATGTATCAATCAGTAACTGAAACAATAATATATTAGTTCATCATCCACCTCTTCTTTTTAATTTCCACGTAGTGTGCAAATTATGTGAACATACAGCCATTTGTTTAATTCCTACCTTATATGTTGCTTGTTTGCACCAACAATATTGCAAGTGATATCATATTTAACACTAAGGCAAATATCTTAATATACAAATTTTTATGTATTGATATACCTCTGAATATGTCCTTAGAGTAAATTTCAGATACTCCTGAATCAAAGACTAGTCCGTTTTTAAGGCTTTTGATAGATTTTGCCAAATTGTTCTCAAGAAGAGGTGAAAGCTCTTTATTTTGCTGAATGGGCACAGCGAAGATAAGAAAGGCCACATTTAATCAGTGATAATCAGCTTGGACTTGCGCCTGATTACCTTAGCTAATTACTTGGGTTGAGGAAATGGAACATAATCATGAATACAAACCAAAGTTTTGTTAATGTCTACCGGAATGAAGATCCACCTAAAATCAAGCATTGTTGGAGTTGAAATTTATATTTGGTAATTTCTGTTAAAAAAGTTGAGAGAGAGGTTGTAAATTTGTCAAATCTCTTTCAAAACAGTTTTTCGATATCTAATTTAATTAAGATACCTTTTGATCCAGAAATTTTATTTCTAAGCATAGCCCAGGGAAACTCTCATGTAAACACAGGTATAAAAACATTTAGAACAGTGTTATTTGTAATGGCAAAGCAATTCCATTTGTCAGTAGGAAAATGGTTTTATGTTGATAAAATAGTCATGCAGTGGAAATGTTATTACAAATCTTTCTATATCAAGATGGGTGAGTCTCACAGACATAATGATCATCAGAAAGAAAAAGGAAAGAAAAAGAAAGTTGCAGAAATGTTCATACTATATAAAATCATTGACATTTAGTTTTGGAAACATGAAAATATATATGTTGTTTAGGAATGCATACAGATGGAGTAAAAGTATAAACATTTATGGAAATAAGCATCATATTCAGAATAGTAGTTATGCTGTGAGGGAGTGAGCGGCATGTGATTAGGGACCAGTTCTCAGCGGCTTCCAAAGTTTTGGTAATGTGCTATTTTCTTTTTCATGAATATGATATTAATTAATGTTTTGTAACAGCATGGCAAATCTAGACTTGGGAAAAATGCAAATCTTTACACATCTCAGTGTCCTCACCATATTTTATACAAATAGTTGTTAAGAATTAAAGTTCTAATCTCAAATGAAGAAAATTCATGACATGCATCTTGGGTTGCAGTTTAATAACTGTATACCCAGGAAGGTATCGACAGTTGTCCCGTGGAAGCTATTAAAGTTGCTGTCCAAGGTTAAATGAAATTGCAGTTTATCAGAGCAGCATTGAGAAAATAAGAGAATCTGTTCCTGACTCTTGATTAATGCCAAGCGTGATCAACACAAGGGGGTTCATTAAGCTATACATCATGTGGGTAATTTAACATGTCATCGTGCCGGCTGTCTGCTTTGACTGCACAGCCCTGAGCCTCAGAGTTGTAGCTCTGATGCCACAGAGATCTACACAGAAGCATCCGTCTTCTTTTGCTGTACATTTTCTATTATGCATACTTATTGTTTATACATGTTAAGCATCTCACATAATTTTTAATGTGCTTCAGGACAAAAATGTATCTTGGCCTTTAAATGGGTTTTCCCCATTATATGTAATAAAACTTATAAGGAAACCCTTCTTTTGAATTTTCATTTTTCCCTAATCATATTTGTGTCTTCAAATCTGATGTTATTAATATGCTGTTTCTTAAGTTGGGAGATGAGTATTTGGCTATGTGTTATATTATTTTACACACATTTCATATGTCTTAAATATTCTCTATATATTTTAAAGACTGTTGGGGGGTGGGTAATGGGGGAGGAGGTGGATGTTTCTTCTGTGGTGTAATATTTCCTTGTGCTGAAATGGGAAAAATAAAGGTGATGGATGGGGAATCCCCTGTCATATGTACAATGAATTCTTTCGTGTCTAGTCCCTGCTGACTGGTAGAGGAATCCCCAGTATTTTGGAAATATTTAGAATATTAAGAAAGTTTTCCAGTCGATAGGGCTGTTTTTTCACTTCCTTTAACGTACTTCCTAATGTGTCTGTAACATGACAGTGCATTTTTTGGCTCAACTGGGAAAATAATCCATGGTTCATGTCTGTCTGTTGGATCATTCCTTTACCTTCTTATATAAAGAAGTGATAGAAGGTAGTACGGTGTAACAGACAGAGCGTGTACCATGAAGCCAGACTATCTTAAAATCAAATCCTGGCTTCCCCTGCAAGCTGTATCTACTTGGTCAAGTGGTAAATTGCTCAACTTTTCTGATTTGTTCTGGGAATCAAATGAGATACCCTTTATAAAGTGCCTGACACGTAGCAACTCGGTCATACACTATTTTTTTCTTGGGGACCTTACAATTTCTGCATCATTTTAATGATACCTGTAATGATACAGCTGAGTGATTGTATTAAAAAAAAAGATTGAAAGTCATACATTGAAATCAAACCAGGGATTCTTAGGGTACTAAGAATTAAAATAGTATGCTGAAACATTAAAATAGTATGCTGAAAGAGTCAATTCGGCTTCTCTGACCTATGCTGAGTGAGCTGTTTCTTATTAAAGCTAAGGGCTTGCCCCTCAGATGTAACTGTACAGTATAGGGTTCTTTATTTGTATTAGAACCAATAAGAGCGCATGTCTTGGTATTTGTACCTTCTATTTGCAAATTGGTATTTATGATGAATATTTTCTTTTAACTGGAAAAATTAGAGCATTTGAATCCATCAGAATTTTAGATTTTTGTGGTTTAGAGGCCATTTTAAGCCTCTCATTGCTACCGTTCCTTGGCTCCCCTCCAGTTTGTCAGGACCTGCCATGGAGAGGGTGATCCCCGGGGCCTGCTCACAAAAATCTTGATCGATTCACCCCCAACCACATCTTTTTTGTGCCTTCCCTGTGGGGTCCGTAGAGACTTCCTTCTCTAGCCACCATACTCACTGTCTGTGTTCTTTCTCATCTTGGTATGGTTGAAAGGCTTTGCAAAAAGAAACTTTGTCTTCTTTGGGAGGCATTTAGACTCTCCTCACCTCTTCTGAGCCCTTTCAGCTTCTGGTCACTGTGTCTGTCCCTTCACAGTTGCTTTTCTGCTTCGATCCACATTACAAACTTGTTCGATTTTAATTGCCTCTTACAGGAAGAACTCGATAAACAGAAGTTTAATAGAACCTCAAAACAAGGTTAAGCTTCTTTTGTCTTAACAAATCTGAATGGCAATAAAGTTAAATTAACTGGCTTTTTGCATTAGCAGGTAACTTAGGCCAACAGAACTGTTGCATCACTAAAGCATTAAAACAAACTTAGATAAGGCAGAAGAGAAAGTACTGAAAAAAACAAGACACCAATCAGATAAACAAAATTCCATTATTTTGATTTTCTTTCCAAAAATTCTGGAAGGCTAGCTTAATCCTATTTGGCTTATAAACAAAGGAAATATATGTTCACATCTCATAGCACACACTTTTTCCCATTTCTGTATCCTATAGTTAGAATATTGTTTGTGATCTATGTTTTCATTCTTCCGTGTTATTTTACATTTTGTTTGATTAGCTAATGTTATATCTTCCATTATGGTAAATTCCAGAGAAGGAAAAATCATCAGATGAAATGAAAGCAAAGTGGACAGAAGGAAAGATATAGGTGGCCCCGTCAGCAAAGTAATGACTAAAAGTTCTACATACTTGATACCAAAGATTAATTGGTTTTACATAAACACATTTTTTCAAAAAATTGAAGAGAACTGTTTTTAGCACATTAGTGGCAATATTTGTTAAATATATCTTGAATGAATGTATCTTTTTCACATTATAAACTTCAGTGAAATTTTTTTTTCATAACTTGAGGGAATATTTATGAATCTTTTTAGGTGTTTTTTTTAGTGTTCGTATAGAGTAGCCACTACACTAAATGGGCTAAGATGGTTATGTTTTTAGAACTCAGAGCTCCTTTTCATAAATCTTCTCTTTCTCCTTAGTTTTCTCTCCAATACTAATACATGTTTCCCAGTTTGCAGACTAAAATGAGACATGTAACATGTCTAACAAATGTGCCTGGTATGTTAAGGGATTCAATAAATGTTAATTTCTGAGATAGAAGTTGTTTACAATTAGATGTAGAGTGAAAAGTTAGGTTGCTCTCGAGGGTTCTTGTATGGGTAAAATATGTAAGTTTTATGTGTGGATTTTTTTTTTTTTTTTGATACCTATTTTGCTTTTTTTAAAATTGCTTACTTTTTCAGTTAGTGAATGGGTGAAAGATGGGATATATTTCCCTAGGGAATCAACAAAATGTTGATTTTGAGTAGGTTTTCCTAAATTATGTAAACGCTAAATTAGTACTCTGTCCTGGCCAAAACTCACTGCCACAGTGGTCCTCTATTAATGCAAAAAGTGTACAGTTCAGATGAGGGAACTTGGGATAAATTAGTTGCTGTTTCATGTGGTTCAAAGAAAAAAACAACTAACTCAATGCCAATTAAGGAACTATTTACAGTTCAAAGTCCAGGAATTAGATTTATGTAACTATGTTTTAGGTTATTTTTAATTGGAATTCCACTTATAAGTAGTTAATCATTTGTGGTAGGATTTAAGCATCTAGCAGAAAATGAGAAACAGCTAAACTATCTAATAGGGAATGAGTAAATAATTTATGATACATATGATGACGTATTATTAAAATTAATTAATTTTAGACTACTATTTACTAAATGGAAAATACTCATGGTGAGATAAAAAGTGGAAAATATAAAAATGGTAAATGGAGTTGGAGATCAGTTTAGGCAAATAAAAATGTTTATGCATAGAAAAACAAAAAATAAAATAGTGGATAAGAATTGATAGTGGTATTACTAGAGATTTTAATAATTTCTTTATTTGAATTTCTCGAAGTTTCTAATATATATTATTTGTCTATTATATCTAATATATCCATTCTAATGTATATATACCAAATATTTAATATATGTATATTACATACATACAGAGGGTACCAAAAAAATTTATACACATTTTAAGAAAGGAAAAAATATTTAAATTGTAATACTCAATATAGTACACCAATAGCAAAAGATGAATACAAGTCATGTGTATACGTTTTCTTGGCACCCCCGGTATATAGTACTGAGGGCCTACTTTAAAGAAATAGGCAGCAAACATCCATGTATTACTACCACTACTAATACTGCTGCTACTGCTACTAATAATAACTAGCACTTATACAGAGTTATTCCTTTTCTTAGCACCTTGCGAAGAAAAGGTGCTGACTCACTCAACCCTTCCAACAATCTGTTAGAGATGGTCTTCCATGGGTCTCTGTACTGCTACTTATCTTGCTGGCAATGCCAAGAATGCAAGGCCCTGGCAGCTCTTTACCCAGGTCTCTTTTCAGGGTTGTGTTTGCAATGACAACCTTGGGAGATGAGGCACTATCTCACTCTGGGACAAAGCCTAGGCTATAAAGCAGCAACTTCCCCAGGCCCAGCATGCCTCTTCTGTAACACAGTATACTGTGTGCAGGCATTCATCCTGGCAAACCTGCAGTGCCACTAGGAACTGGGGTTCAGGGAATAGACACAGCAGTGCTCACACTGTGGCTACTGCTTCTGCTGTGAGTAATAAAGTGTTGTTGTCTCTGGTCCAGGAGTCTTCTGTCTTCTGTCAGTGTACATGAAACTGGCACGTTCATTTGTGAGCTTGCAAGTAAGGTGAAATTTAAGACTCTTTACAGTCTTCATGAAGTCCCATTATTATCCCCATTATATAGATGAGAAAAGAGAGACACAGAGAGGTTAAGGAACTGGCTTGAGTTTATATAACTAGTAAGTGGTGGAGTCAGACATGAACCTGGTAGACGGGCCCCAGTGTCTAGGCTCTTAATTAACTAAGACTGTTACTTTATAGCAGCCGAAACTAGGTACCTTAAGAGGTCAGATGTCTACCAACTGCCCCACGCAGTTCACAGTCCTGCTAAATAAGGCCGAGGGGTCCTAAGAGTTACTGTATGATGATGCTTCCTTCATCTACAAATGTATGAATGTGGCAAAGTGTCAGTATAAGAACCAGGGAAAGCAAATCATCGGTCCCTCTATACCTGTAAGATAAACAAAATGTAAAAACAAGTGGGTGGGATTAAATCAGGAACGCTTTTATCACTTCATATTTTGCATTTTGTTATTGTATATTTGCTATTTTGTAATAGCTCTCTGTTAATGACTTAGAAGAAGCCTTCTGCAAAGAGACATCGTTATATTTGGACATCATCACTTTCAATTACCTTGGTTATCATAACCGGTGGTGGGTCTCCTTATCACCTCCAAGCAGTTACCAGGTTCAATTTTCAGAATTTGACTCTGAGTGTATCTCTAGTTGTGCTTGAACCCAGGGCTGCTACTTTATACAGTTTCTGATGGTGCCATTCATAGACACACAAAATGAACAGTCCCTTCTAGAGTTGTGAGATACAGGAGTATTATTTAACCTTTGATACAGTTCACACAGAGCAACATTACTGGCAATGGACTTAGAAACACAGTGCAGGTAATATCTAATTTTTAGTTAATGTCATCTTGACTGTGAAGTAAAAGGATTTTGTTGGAAAGCACTTCTGAGCGCTCTTTCTCAGATTTATTTCTCCTTGTCTCTGATTTTGACATTAAACATTTTCATGTAATACAAACTTTTCATGTTAAAATATTATAGGAAGATCTTGATTCACTGGGTCTGGGAATGGGTTGAGATGCTCCATTTTTAACATGTTTCAGGTAATTTCATTGCCACTGACCCAAGGAACCACACTGAATCTATTTGTGTGGTTCCTAAGATTAGCATTTCACAGACTTCTCTCATGGTACGAGTCACCTGGTCAGGTAATGTTTAAAAATGCTTTAGAGATTCCAATTAGATGGCTCTAGGGGGTGGCCCAAAAGTTGTTTTTAGGAAAATTTGTACATGCTGTTCTAGATCAGTGGTAGGAATGTGCTTTATTATCACAGTAGGACTTGTTAAAAACAAAACAAAATACAGAGATGCCTATAAACGGGAATGAGGCCCAGCCAGCTATCTATTAGTGACCTAAGAAATTGTTACCTCCATGAAGGCAGGGGCCAAAGTTGCTTTGTTCATTGCAATAGCTAAAGGATTTACAATAGTGTCTGACAAAGTGAATACTCATAAAATATTTTGAATTGCCTTATTCTGGGCTCCCCATCATCTATCCCTGGATTAGTCAGTGCTCTTGTGATTTCAAGTGACAAAAACTCATCTTAACCAGCTCATGCCAAAGAAGGGAATTTTTGGGTTAACAAAACAGGGCAGTCTAGGGTTTTTCTGATTCAAGGCGTAGGTAGATTCAAATGTTCAAACAATATTGTCAGCTATGAAGTTTTCCTCCCTCCCTCCCTCCTTCACTATCTCCCTCCCTCCCTTCCTCCCCCCACTCTAGTTCTTAATTTATTTTAAAAAAATTAAAAAAAAAATTCAACTCTGATTTTTCTATATATTTTCCGTAGAATTCTCTACCTGGGAGAAGATATCCAGGGGCATCTCCAGGTCTCCATGGTCCTTAAATCTTAAATATAAATGGAAGAGAGTCTCTTTCTCTGATAGTGCCAATAGAATCCTAGAGAGCAGTCTAAATGGCCCATTTCTATATGTGTATTGTTTCGGGGGAAGGGATACTTTGATTATTGAAACCTGGGATTAATTCTACCCAAACCATATGAATTGAGGAAGATTAAATGGAAAAGTATGTGTGTGTGGGGGGGTTAAGTCATTTAAAGCTGGGAGGTGGTATTGTGCAGGCAAATATATGTCCACCATAGTCTCAGAGTTTGACTTAATGGAGTATGTCCCACCCTGAACTAGTTGCTGAGGTGTGACTATTCTGTACCTTCCCAATTCTCTCTCTTTTCCTAAGGTATTCTCTTGGTTTAAGATTCTCTAGAATTGTTCCCTACTCCTGTGAACTTACTGTAATCATTCATATTATTGTTCAATTCAAATGATCTTCTCTGAAGCCTTCTTTTTTGAAAGTTGTGGTAAAAAACACATAACATGAAAGTTACCGTTTTAATCGTTTCTAAGCATACAGTTCATTAATGATAAATATATTCATATTTCTGTGAAACACCAATCTCCAGAAGTTTTTCATCTTGCAAAACTGAAACGCTGTACACATTAAACAACAACTGCCCATTTCTCCCTATCCCTAGCCCCTGGTAACCACCATTCTACTTTCTATGTCTATGAATTTGACTATTTTAGATACCTCATATAAGTGGAATCATAATGTATTTGTGTTTTTGTAAATGGCTTATTTTACTTAGCATAACGTTTTTAAAATTGATCCATAATGTAGTATATAGCAGAATTTCCTTCATTTTTAAGGCTGAATACTCTTCCATTGTGTGTGTATACACCACATTGATCTGTTCATCTGTCGATGGGCATTTGTGTTACTTCGACCTTTGGGTTATTATGAATAGTGCTACTATAACATGGGTGTACATGAAGATTGCTTTAACCCGTCCTCTCTCCTCCAAGGAATGAATTTCACCTATTCTTACAAGAATGCTGGTTCTTTACGCCGTCCTACCGATGCTATTCTGTATTCCATGATACTTTGGTAACATTTAAGGTGAGGCGTATGTATGGGATTTGAACACCATCTGCATTGCTCTTGTCATATTCATTGATACCCATTCTTATGAATGGCTAACTAATTGTAAATGATTCCAGAAAAGAACACTGCCCCACCTATGTAAAAGCCAGTCTCTATTTTTCCCAGCTCATTGCACATTTAGACACCAGTTTACTTTTGAAAAATAGAAATGAGCAATTGAAAATTATGAGGTAAATGTTTAAGCCAGCTGGTCCTCTAAGAAAGACAAATGTTTAGGACCATTTGCCACAATTAGTTCTCCATGATTCATGTTAAACTAAAACATCTGATGTGTGTGTGGGTGTGGGTGTTTGTGTTTAAAACGTTTGATGAACAGATTTCACATTTTTGTTTGGATTAATTCCCATAAATGATTTTCTGAAGAAAAAAAACATAGTTTTCCCATATCATTTATAGCTAACAAACAAATTCCTAGAAATATATTGCCAGAGAACTACAAACTCCATGCAGGAAAAGGCATGGGACTTAATGGTTTTGTATAATTTTAGTCCTAGTGACTCTATTTGAAAGTTTTGGCAACTATCTAAAACTGCATATGGGGGTAAACTTGTAAGATGTAGGAGTTGCCTCTCTAGTTTTCCTTGCTTTCAGAAGCTGATGTCAGTTTTGATATTTTTCGATAAATGTTTTTCAAAAAGGAGAGAAGCAAAAATAATACTGCTTAAATTAGAGGTTAGATATTTTTAGTTTATAAAACTTGATAAATGCAGGTATGCAACCTGCTGTTAAGTATTTCTTAATTTATAACAGGATTATTTAGTTAAAAGGAAAAGGGTTAGTGATATGTACTGTCGTGCAGGGTGACAGGCGGGGTCTCTGGTCCCACTCCCCCCATAAGAACACAGGATATGGCGAGGCCAAAAAGGAACACCCATGGAGCCATAGGTAGGGGTGTCATATCACTATATTCTTGCTGGCGGCTGGGTTGGAGAAACAGGAAGCAGGAGCGACACTGTCCGCAACCACTTCTCTCTGCCAACCAACCTCACCTACTAGCCGCTATCCACCATGCTAACTGCAATCCGCTCTTGCTAGCTCAGCCACCATCTTCTTGCTAGCTCCCATTTTTTCTGCTAGCGTAGCCACAGCAGTTATATTAGTGGCCAATGGCTCACTGGTTACAGCTAATGGCCAACTAGCCACAGCTGATGGCCATCCAATCATAGTTGATGGCCATTTACTACCTGAGCCAGCACCTTTCCACATGAGGGTGAGAGCCTAGAAACTGCTCTCGGGGGGCTCTGTCCCCACATGTACGAAACTAATCCCATATCTGCTTTAATAGCTAAGGACTAAATCATGCAATATAAAATACAAGCATTAGATAACCTAGAAGACATTCAGTACTGCAGAAAACATTTTATTTAGTGCTATTTCACTCTTTTCAACCAGGTAACTACTTTCTAGTCAAAGATAATTTCTATTTGCTCTTACTCTCAAAATCTATAAGGGGAATTTCTTATTTAAAAAAGACTATGAAAGTAGACAAGTCCTACAAGGTATAAAATATTTCCGCTATGATAAAAAATCTGAGCATTCTGGTATAATGTGTTACTCTTTAGTCTGAATATCAAAAGACATCTTTTAGTTCTCCTAAAACTTTCATATGCCATGTGACAATCAGAATTAAGAAGCAAGTTGGTAGCAAATTTCCATATCTCTTAGAAAGATGAAGAATTCAACTCTGGCAAATTGAGGACAATATTTGCTTAAACCGCACAATTTCCTGTTTTAACATACAGGTATTCACTCATATCAAAACTGTAATTAAAATTCAGGTAGCCTGTGTCTGCAGCTGACAAAGAACACGGGGTAAGGTGTGAATCATATCCGTATCAGAAGGAAGTATCTCTCTATTTAGCACCCATCAAATGTCTGCCTGAGAAAAAGGATATTTATAGATAATTCTTGACCTAAGCGGCTCATCTTGAAAGTAAGCTCCATGAAGGCAGGGGCTTTTATGAACTGCTCAGGGCTCTATCCCCAGCAACTAGAACAGTATCTGTTCACCAAGTATCTGAACACAAAGAAACATGGAATGAATGAGTACATTCAGGTGTCCTGTCTTGTTCCTTCTATAGATCTCATTCCTAGGACAGTCATGATCTAGTCATCTTAGTTTTTGTTCCTAAGTGACTTTCAAATCTGTCCACAGCTCTCCATATTGACCACTACCAACTCTGATAGCCTCGCCACCTGTCTGCACTTTGGTCCCCGCAATGGCAGTTCCCAAAGATGTCTATGTTATTGTCTCTGGGGTGACTATATTAGGCTGTAAAGCAAAGGGGAATTCAGGTTGGCCTGAGATGGGGAGATTATCCTGGACCATCTGGGTGGACCCAGTATAATCAAAGGGTCTGTAAGTGTAGAACAGGGATGCTCAAGAGTCAGTAGCAGAGGGATGTAATGTGAGAAAGACTTGACCAGCCATTGCTAGCTTTGAAGATGGTAAGGGGACCTGAGCCAAGGAATATAAGCAGCCTCTAGAAGCTGGAAAAGGCAAGGAAGCAGATCCTACCCTAGAGCCTCCAGAGAGAAATTCACCCCTGTTGGCAACTTGATTTTAGCCCAATGAAACCCATTATAAACTTTGGAGCAATAGAACTTTAAGCTAATACATTTGCATGGTTTAAGTCACTAAGTTTGTGCTAATTTTTTATAGCAGCCATAGAAAACTAATACATCTTCCCAATGAATCTCATCAGAAGTACCTCCCCACGCAGTCCTTTTGTGTTAAACATTTGAGTGATTTTCCTATTCTTCTTAAGATGAAGACCACATTCCTTAATGTAATCTTTAAGGCTCTGCCTGGACTGCCTTTTCCTAACTCTACAGTCTCATCTTCTTCCAAGTTCTCCCTCAGCATCTGCCTGCCCTCGAGCCATACCAGGGCAGGCAGATGGGCCTTTCTAATACCAGGTTGCTTGTCCCTTTCTGCTTCTGTTGGCTAGCTCCTACTCGCCCATCAACCTTTGGAAAAATGATCACTTCCTCACGGAAGCATCTCTGACCTCTATAACCAGGTCATTTTCTACTATTAGAATCTTTGATACCACTGGAGAGTGAGCCTCTCTTGATGTGCAGTTATCAAAAGTGTGATTTCACATTTGTCTATGTGATTCTTTTGATTAAAATCTGTAATCTCTGTGGTGTCTTTCCCATATCATAATATTTCTTATGCCTAGCCTATATCCTGGCACCTAGTAGGCACTCAGTAAACACTTGTTGAATAAAGGAACAAATGAATGAAGCTGGACCACCAGAGAAGACTGGGTCCCAGGGTTGTTTCTGGTTAGCCCCTTACACAATCATTTTCATGGAGAGGCATTTTAATGTTATTCTCTTATCAAAAATACAATAGAAAACAGCCCCATGAAATCTGTTAACTGTGTTTCCTGGAGGACTGTTGATGAGAATTTTTTCCATCATATTACTCAGTTTTCTATATACCAAATAATGAAAACTAATATATTTTTCATCCTGTTTTGGAATAATTTTACTTTCCCAGAGAGAGTAATCTTGTTTTCTTTCGTTTGTAAGTTAGGGGTGCAGCCCAAATCCACAGTCTTCAGTATGAAACATGCACAACAAAGCTCCTGGGAGAATTGACAGCTGATGACTTGCAGCTAAGACCTTTCCCACCCACCCCTGATTTCTCTCTGCTGAAGAGAGCCACCTGGCCCAACATTACTCCCCTTCTCAGAAACAGCCTGTATCCATGACCGCCCAATCTGGGGAGAGGGTTGGGTGAGAGGTATAACGGCTTGTGTTATCCAAGTGAAACAACTGCAGAGCCACCCAGCTTCAGTCCTCCCTGTAGAGGAGCCTTTGTTGACTTCATAGCCCAACTCCTCTCTCTGCCCATCAGACTTCCATCGCTCCCCCACAGGAGTTAATCCCAAGAGCCCTCCGTAGTAAGCTTCCTGAACACAAATCTCTGCCTAGAAGTCTCCTGTCTAAAGAACCTGACTAATGACCTCTTTCTGCAGAAGCAGAATTGAGTGATTATATTCCCCTTTTACTTTACCTAGAAACTCAGAAACCCAACTGAAGAAGCTAAAGTGATCTACAAATTAATAAATTTGGTCTAGGTTGTCTGTTTACATTGCTGTCTGTCCAGATTCTCTCATTTTATGCATATTATGTAATTACTATTATTGAGCACACTCTGATTTTAAAGTGTCTCGACTTCTTTGGTGAACAAAGAAGGATTTCAATGAGCAAACAAACCAACTAGGAATATAGCCTAGGAGACACAATAAACACTAAGCACAGAGATTGAGGTTTACCTTGGGCATATTGAAATTTCTTTCACTAAAGGGAGATAAATATGCTCAAATATTGGGCCTTTTGATTGTGTTTCCCTAGAGTGTTCTGCCAGTAGGATACAGTTATGACCGAAGTAAAAGTCAGCTGGGCAGAAAAAGGAGGTTTGAGTGTATTTGTATTTTCTTTAAAACTTATTGCCTAAGAAGGAAGCTGGGAGAAAAGAAAAGCTAGCCATAAAATGGGAAAGTCACGTGGTCCACGGTTCAGTCAGCCTTCCACATTTTCCTCCTCTTAGACAGTTGTCCTTAAATAACCTTCATCATAATGTCTCAGCTATGTACTTACTTCAAGTCAATTATCACCTGAGAAATGAAACATTGTGCGACGTTAAATTGTTTTTATAAAGTGGGTATGTGTTGGCTTCTCAGTTCCTCATTTTTTAAACCCTTGTTGTAACCAAAGTTACCAGACACAAAAATAGCATGAGAATAACAGAAACATTTACTAATATAGTCATTCAGTTCATGTACACGAATCTCATAGGTTCATCATTCTTACTTAGCAGAAAGCGAAGCTTTCAACACTGTATTTTGGATTGGGTAAGTGAACTCTGTGCTCTGCTAACATTCCTGATAGGCTGCTCTTTGTGCCCATATCAAAGACATTTGCATTTTCTGATCCTATTTCCTCATTAGAAATTTCATCTCAATAAATGAAATAAGACACATGAACTTCTTTGATAGTAGTGGGGGAAATGCCAGGATCTCTTTTTTTTCTTACAATTACAGTCTTCCTTAAGAAGACTTCTCTTTAGCACTACATCCCTTGGTAAGAGAACCCTTTATGTAACTAAGGAACATTGAATCTAGTGCATTTCCCATCAACAGGAAATCACTTCTTGCAGCTATGAGTTCACATATGATGTTTAATGTAGACTTCAGAGACCATTATAACTTGAATACTCACCTTGGTAAAATCTGAGTGCCCTAACAGAGAAAAAAGATGGAGTAATTCTAGAGCGTCAGACTATTTGTTAACTTGTTTATTACTCTATAGTATGAATACAAATTAAAATCTGTTTATAAAAATAATAGAAAATATAGTTAAAAATTTATTTTAACTATCAGGCAGAAGAATTTCTCCTTCAAAATAGAGCTGATCTAATAAGTTAGCAAAATGCTAACTCATTGAAAAAAATATTTTTTTAAATAAGTGTATTCTGATAATCATTTTAAAGAATGTGGCCTCTTTTAGAAGTAAAGGTTATTAAAAAAAAATCTTTGGGCAGTTAGGATAGTTACTTAGCAGAACTAAGATGGTGCAGAAACATGGCTTGGAGAAATTAATCCTGATGTAAGAACATCACCCTATCCCCTAAGAAGATAACAGGAAAAAAGTGACAGTAAAAGTTGTAACCTCTTTCACCCAATTATATTTTAAAAAGATTGTATCTCAAGCTTACAGTTTGGCTGTAACATTGTAGGTCGACTCACTAATAGAGAATGGAAAGCTCTTAGAAGAATGTCATCTGAATGTGACATGATTTCAATGAAGAAAGGCCTGCAGTGGCTTCTGACACTAACTAGATCTAATTTCCCAGATCATGAGTACCATCCTCCACAAGACTGCCCTTATTTCAGACACCAGCTGCAAGGGGACTGTGGGCCACCCTCACTTCTAACAAGCTAGCAACACTTTTGGGGTTCCCATTATCCCCTCAGGGATGACAGTTTGCTAGAATGACTCACAGAACTCAGGAAAGAGAGATGATTATTGTTTTATCATAGCAAAAGATAAAAATCATTTCCAGCCAAAGGGAGAGATGCATGGAGTGAGCTTCAGTGTCCTCTCCCTGTGGAGTCAGGACATGTGACCTTCCCAGCACATCAGTGTATGACAGTATATGTATTGCCAACCAGGATTCACCTAGCTTTGGTGTCCAGAGTTTTCATTGGGGTTTCATCGCATTCGCAGGATTGATGGAATCATTGGCCACATGATTGAACTCTGTCTCCAGTCCCTCTCTCCTCCTAAGAGGTTGAGCAGATATCACTTGGCTCAAAGCCCTAACCCTCTGATCGCATGGTTAGTCTTTTCTGGCATGGCCAACCCCCATCTTGAGTCTTCTCTTTGGCATAAACTATCAAAGGGACCACCATTTGCCACCTCGTTAGCATAAACTCAAGAGTGGTTCCAAAGGCCCAGCATTAATAGCAAAGACACTCCTCCTATCAACTCCCAGTAACCAGGGACAAAGGCCAGACAAATTCATTATTAAACAAAGAGGAACCAAAATATTGTAGGAGAGTGGCCTTGTAAAGAACAGAAGATGAAAATGTGATATTGCACTTGAATTTTTAGAGTATTTATGTAATGTAAAGTTATTCTGGGGCATAAATGGTGTTTGTGTGTAATGAATCCAGCTACAAGGCGAAGGCATTGCTATGCATCTCGTGTACTGACTGGTAGCAAAATGCATTTTTAAGACCTCTTCTATTTCTGAGAGTTTCAAGTATCCAACATCTATCTTCATTATACAAAGAGTGACATAAATTACCAGGACAGCACAAAATACTGACAGTGTTAGATAACTTTATGTGATAGAGAATATGGCAATTTTTTGGAAAAATGCTAAAAAACTTTCATTTTGATTTAAAATCCATTGTGTAAGTTAATTTGATTTTTCAAAAGGAAATCAAGATTAAAATTCAGACTTATTTTGTGTTAATCAACATTTTGCACAAGAAGTGGTCCATTAAAAGTTACTCAAAAACTAATATATTCCAACTTCAATTAAGACTTGATGATATTTATTCACTGAGTTTTGTATCTAAATGCTTATAATTAAATACTTATATAATAATATTATTGTTATTATTTTATAATGACCTAACCTACATTACAGTATATGAGATTTTAAGGGTTTGATTTTGCTGGATAAGAAAATAACATGGTGTTCACTTCTTAGCTCCAATTAAGAAATATGTGCTTCTAGCTTTACATTTTAGGATATTTCCTTTTCTACCTAATGATTTCCAGAACATTAAACTGTGTTAATCTTATTTCATTTACCAAAAAAGATAATAATGAAAGTTATTCCCAAGTGATTTTGTACAGTCTTAGCTGACTGGATCTGAAAACAAGTTTTGAACTTCAGTCTTTTCACACCCAAAGGCTTTATATTTCCTAAAGGTAGTAATTTTCTCAGACTTTTCTAGTTTTCAGAAAGGTATTTCTATCTAGAGAAGCCCCACAATCATTTTTCCTCAAAGATATTCTGGAAGATAGTTTGCAGAAAGGCATACTGATTAAAGAAAAAGAAATTAAAATATAGAGTTAGAGCTGATTCTTTCATTGGAAAAATCACTTGAGTTACTAGCCATGTAAGACTTTCTTCCACTTTTTTTTCCCTCCTTCCCTTCTTTTCTTTCTTTCTTATTTTTAAACATGCAATGCTTGGTGAGAGAAAAGTTTTGAATTTATAAATAGAGACTTTCTTCCCGGTAGTTATTTACAGTTATTTAAAATGTTGCTAATAGTCTACATGAGATTGTCTCTTTATCATGTTAAATTTCAGCACTTTCGGAAAAAACAATATCTTAGGGTCCTAGAATAATGGAGCTCTTTATTTTTGTGTATGCTAACATACTTCCGGAAACTTACCAAAATGCTTCATAATCCAGCTATGCAATAATCAAGTCCAGAATATTCTACTGTTCCTATCCCAAGCATGCAGCCCTAGGTAATTCAGAAAATGTGTGGGTATTGAGCCAAGCTTCTTGTGAAAGCATTTCTCACTCTGTTCTTTCTTGTCATCAAGTAGAATGGAAGCAGTAGCTAGATGGAGACCTGGAAAAGGGCCAGGTTGATAAGTGGAAAGGCCACTGGAGAGCAGGGCCTTCCCTAATCATGAATGCAGAAGAGAGGACAGTGTTTGGTATTTCCCCAGTCAAGATGAATAGCTTTGTTCATACATCCTACCTCCAGAGGCCTAGAAACAACCCCCAGCTATTTCTTTCTACCAGTACATTCCCTCACTTCCCTGTTAATTATCTCAATTAAATGTCCTCTTATAGAGGATCTGATTAGGGAATTCACACTGATAACTTACTAATGATTGATAAGAGCCAAATATGTTTTTAGTCTCTCAGAAGGATATTGTGCCTTAGAGATGATGCTTAGATTCAAAGGAACAAATGTTTAATGAAAGAATTTTATGAAGGTGGAAGAGATGATATTTTTTGCAAATGATTTGGTTATAAACTAGCTAGCACAAGAAAATAATAAATGGTTAGAATTTCAAAAGTAGATTGACTATAATGGAAATTTTTTACAAAATCAATAACTTTCTTATATTCAATGTATATCTACTTAAAAGATATAATGAAGGGAGTGGGTGGGGTATATTTTATTGAATAGCAAAAAAGAAAACCTTATAACATATACAGGCATAATCCTTCAAAACATTTGTGTGGCCTGTGACTAAAGCTACAGCAACATATTGAGAGGTATGAAAAAAGAATTGAACTTGCAGATTTGTACAAACATTTGTTTCTAAAGAGGTCAGTTCTTACTAAATTAATTTTTGAAATTCAAATGTAATTACTAATAGGATTTCTTTCTTGGGTGGGTATGGGAATTGATGCAAAATTCTGAATTTCATTTGGGAGAATGAAATTAGCTAAAAATATTCTGAAGTAAATTATAAAATGGAGGCATTTGCCCTAAAGTGCATAACTATCTTGATTAAAATATTGCAGTAGTGCAAGAGTAGATTGACAGTGTAATAGGTCAGATAATCACCCGAGAATAGAGAGAGTAGATGACAGATCATCACTTCATTCATGGCAGTCATAAGGAACTCATTCCTGAAGACTTCCCATTAATTCAGCAACTCACTCAAGATGAATCCTGACTTATGGCATTTCCATTTACTGAGTGAGCAGAAAATATCAATTCCCTAGGCCTCACTATTGAAGTATATTTCCCTCAGTCCTCCGTTGAAGCCAAGTACATCTCCACAGTGGCTGGGAGTGCTGGAGAATTAGCAGCGAGGCCAGCAACTTTCAGTGATAAACTGATGGGAGTTGCTGCAGAAGATCTCCAACTCCTTCATCCCTAGGGTGGACACCTCTGAGGAAAGATGTCTATACTTACTCAGGCTTACTGACTCAAGAATGTACTTCAACATACAAACAGCCATATATGACAAGCTCACAGCAAACATCATATTCAGTGGTGAAAAGCTGACAGCCTTTCCTCTGAGATCAGGAATAAGACAAGAATATTCACTCTTACCACTTCTATTCAACATAGTATTGAATGTCTTATCCAGAGCGTTTAGGCAAGAAAAAGAAATAAAAGGCATCCAAATTGGAAAGGAAGATGTAAAACTGGCACCATTTGCATATGACATAATATTATATATAAAAAATCCTAAGTGCTCCATCAAAAGTGTGTTAGAATAAACAAATTCAATAAAGTTTCAGGACATACATGCAATATATAAAAATCTGTTGTATTTCTATACACTTATATAGAACTGTCAGAAAAAGATCTAAAGAAAACAATCTCATTTACAATTGCATCAAAATGGATAAAATACTTAGGACTAAATTTAACCAAGGAGGTGAAAAACCTGTATATTAAAAACTATAAGACATTAATGAAGAAATTGAAGAAGACAAAAATAAGTGGAAAGATATTTCTTGCTCATGGATTGAAATAATCAATATTGTTAAAATGCCTATTGTACCCAAAGCAATCTACAGATTCAGCACAATCCCTATCAAAATTCTAATGGCATTCTTCAAAAAAATAGAACAGATAATCCTAAAATTTCTACGGTACCACAAAAAGCCCCTGAAGAGCCAAAACAATCTTGAGAAAGATGTACAAAGCTGGAGGCATCACACTTCCTGATTTGCAACTGTATAACAAAGTTATAGTAATTACAATAGTATGTAATTGTCTTAAAACCAGACACATAGATCAATGGAACAGAATAGATAGCCCAGTAATAAACCCACACATATATGGACAATAAATTTATGATAAATGAACCAAGAACGTAAAAGGGTGGAAGACAGTCTCATCAACAACTGGTGTTTGGGAAACTGCACAGACACATGCAAAAGAATAAAACTCAACCACTGTCTTACAACATACACAAAAATTAACTTAAAATGGATTAAAAACTTGAATATAACATCTGAAACCATAAAACTCCTAGAAGAAAACATAGGTAGTAAGCTCCTTCACGTAAGTCTTGGTGATGATTTTTTGAATCTGACACCAAAAGTAAAAGCAACTGAACAGAAGCAAAAATAAATAAGTGGGACTACATCATACTAAAAAGCTTCTGCACAGTAAAGGAAATCATCAACAAAATGGAAGACAACCTACTGAATGGGAGAAAAATGTTTGCAAATCATATATCTGATAAGGGGTTAATATCCAAAATATATAAAGAACTCGTACAACTCAGTAGCAAAAAGTAAACAACCTGATTAAAAAATGAGAAGAAGATCTGAATAGACATTTTTCCAGAAAAGAAATACAGATGGACAAGAAGTACATGAAAAGATGCTCAACATCTGTAATCATCAGGGAAATGCAAATCAAAACTACAGTGAGCTATCACCTCACACCTGTTAGAATGGCTGTTATCAAAAAGACGAAAAATAAGAAGTGTAGGTGAGCATGTGGAGAGGGAACTCTTGTACACTGTTTGTGGGAATGTAAATTGGTACAGCCACTATGGAAAACAGCGTGGTGGTTTCTAAAAAAATTTGAAATATAACTACTATATACTGCATCAGTTTCACTATGGGGTGTTTATTTGAACAAAATGAAAACACTAACTCAAAAAGATATTCACCCCCGTGTTAGTGGATCAACACCCCATGTTCACCTTCATGTTCAGCCAAGATATGGAAACAACCTAAGTGTCTATTGATGGGTGAATGGGTAAAAGGTGTGTGTGCGTGCGTGTGTGTGTGTGTGTGTGTGTGTGTGTGTAATGGAATATTAGTAAACCATAAAGAAGAATGAAATCTTGCCATTTGCAGCAACATGGATGGACCTTGAGGGCCTTATGCTAGAGTGAAATAAGTCAGAGTACTAGAGAAAGACAAATACCCATGGTCTCTCTTATATTGGAGTCTTAAAACAAGAAAAAAATACAAGCTCATAGATACAGAGAACAGATTGGTGTTTGTGAGGCAAGGCTTGGGGGTGGAGGAATGGATGAAAGGGGTAAAAAGAAAAAAATGCAATTGGTAAAAAAAGGCAGTTATATTCAAAATATTACTACACACACACACACACACACACACACACACACACACACACTTAAAAAAAATCTCCAGCTTCCTCATCCCTCGGTTAGACATCTCCTAGGACTGAGATCTACACCCACTCAGACTTAAAATCCAGTTGCCCACAGTGGTAGACTTTGATAGGCCACTCTTTTTTCATCATTTTCCCTTTATCTTTCAATTCCCCATTCCCCTATCAGTGTTTCCGCAGATAATCTCCCAAATAAAGTACCTCCACTTAGATCTTTGGGGGTGGAGGAAGCATCTTCTGGGGGAGCCCAAACTAACCCACCCGTCTGAGTTACCATTGCTGCTTCACAGATCAGGCTGCACAGACCAGAGTCATCATTTACTAGAATACGCAATGCTGTGCTACAGGTGCCACCATCAGATTATGCAACACGGGGTCACAGATGGTCTATCATTTTTTCTACTTCTGTTTTTGGAATTAGCATATTCTTGAGAGAATTTTAATTTAGAGTGCAGGCATTAAATTTCCTATACAAAGTGATGCTTTACTAACATCATAGTAGTGTATGTTTTCCAATTCCCATAATTCAAATTTATAAGCAAGAATGCAATTTCAGTTTGTGTGATTACAGTAAATTCTCATATTAGTAAAAGAAAGAATTATGCATTAAACAGTGCTGGAAAAATTAGCTAATTATTTGGGGCAAAAATAAAGTTATGCCTAACCCCATATTCAAAACAAAAGTGAATACTAAAATACTAAATTGATCAATGAATTAAATGCAAATAAAAGAAAAGTACTCTAAAGCAACTAGAAAATATTGCAGAATATCTTATCTTGGTCTGGGAAATGACTTTTTAACTATGAAAGTAATAAAATAAAATTTGAAACAATTTTAGTTATTAATATGTAAAAATGAAATGTTTCTGTGTTATAATTAACATAAACAAAGCTGAAAGGCCAATTATACAGTGGGGAAATATTTTAAGAAGTTTTGAAAAAGGGCACTAAAGCACAATATTAACATTATGGACTTTAGAGACAAATGAATAAATGCATTAGTTTAAGATTTAACTATATAGCTGTGTGACCTAATTAAACATAATAAATCTCCATTTTCTTGTTTTTTAAAGAGCAATAATAACATATCTATTCATAAATCTGTTTTGAGTAAATGAGATTACCTAGATACAGTACTTTGCAGAATGCCTGGAACATGGCAAGAGTTCAGTAAAGTCCATTTCTAAGTATTATCTTTACAACTGGTTTACATCTTTTATAAATAGTGAATCCTTGCAACATTAAAAAAAAAAGATGAACGTGTCATAGAGAAATCAAAAAAGGACATGAACAATTTACAAAAGAAGTTATTAAAATGACTAAGTGCTAGGCATTTACTGAAAGCACTTTACATGCATTCGTTATTTTAATACTTACAACAGCCTTACAAGATAAGTACTATTTGTATTTGTATTTTAACGGGATGAGGAAACTGAAGCACAGAGAAGTTAAGCAACTTGCCTGTGATCACACATCTACTATTATTATACTTATTTCTCAAGGCCTTTCAGTGAGTATCAAAAATATAATTTGAAAATTCCTTTATATAATGCAAAGTACCAAAAGCCTTTTAAGTATTTTTATAATTATTTTCTTATTAATAATAAAATTATTAAAATATTTTCTTGGTGGATATTGGTTAAATTATTTCCTCGAGAAATTCCTCTTTCCTCACGAGAATTGCAAGTAGTATAAAAATTTTGAGTGACTTGTATCATTCTATTTTATCTCCTTTCTTCTATTCAAAAACTGAAAATATTTGGTGTTTATGGAGAAGGAAACTGGGTGACTGAGGACAGGAGTGGGAGCAATACTGACTAACTTAAAAAAATTTCCAATAATGGTCTAAAATAGAAAAATTATGATATAACTAATACAGTGGAAAACTGGCAACCTAAAGGTCAGAAAAAATGGGAGGTTATGTAAGGAAAATTAACCTACTCACATAAAAAAAAATCTCAAGTATAGGGAGGCACTTCACTGTTTAGACTTAGGTGCCAGCAAGAAGTTCTAACAGCATCATCTCGAGCTTTCTGTCATTCCTCACCAACCAGGACTGCAAGGCTGAGAGTCAGCACTGGCGGTGGCAGGGATGGGCGTTCATGTGGGAAATTGCCTTGTTGCAATGAAACCTGCAAGTACACAGTAAGAGAAGCTTTCCCACAGGCCACAGAACAGAAAGACTCAGAAACTAAAATCATCAAAGCTTGTGGTTTATTGAATCAACATAAAACAGAGTGAGAAGTAAGGAAAAGACATGGGGTAGGTTAACATACTTAGAAAAGGGAAGAAGGTTAGAAGGACCTCACTATGTGAATTTTACATTACACAGTTTTGTTCCTATGTCTTATCTTTCTCTCAGCCTTATCGGCCAACCCCACCATCAGTGTAATTACAAGGACTAGAGTTGAGAGTGAGCAAGGCACTCAGCCAGTGGAAGGTGCCTGAGTCAATAAATGTTTGTGCTGTAGAAGAGACACAGGCAAGCATGTCTGGCCACAGCTGTAGGTTGCTGAGTGAGCAGTTGTAGATTTTATCTGCATGTCTCAGGCCAGAATGGGTGTCACCAATGGGTGGGACAAATTAAAGTTTCATGAATATTTGACATCTCTTTTGCCTCGTAAATATTTAGTAGAACATAAAGTTTTGGTGTCTCATGTGCCGTATGATTATTTGGTGCCTTTGGTCTTTCCATCCCCACATGTTTATCACTTATGCTCTGTTTATTTTATTGATGTCTAACCTCAGAGGTTATAAACTTACTATCTGTGCTTAACACATATTATGAGATTCTCCTGTGTCTCACAAGCTACTTGTATACTTACTATCAATATTTAATGTTTCGTATGAGTTTCATTGACTCCATTTGCTTCTCTTCTATAGGAGAACTGAATATTCTCAAATAATACTGCAAACACACCTTACAAAGGGGAGGGTATGAAGAGGGACAAAGGGATCCGGGGATATACAGAGGGAAGACTTCTGTGAGTTTGTGGAGATTAGTTCCTCAGAGTGGTATGGCTCTGCAGGAGCTGCCCAAAGGTGAACAGGTATCGTACTCCTCTTCCCTCTGGATACTTCCTACATTCCCTCTTAGCTCAAATACTCTGGATGGTCTATACTGGTTTTCATGAGTGATTTATAGAACTCTTCTTCGAGAAGACTTCACATAGCTGTAGGCTTTATAAACATTCCTTTTATAAACTATTTCATGATGTTTATTCTTCTACCATCACATCTTAACTAAAAACAATAAATTATTTACTTTAAGTTGACCAGCCTTAGCTAGAAAAACATACCAAAAATCAGAGTATCAGAGAATATAAGAAAGGGGGAATACACAGACTTTCTTAAGCAGATGGCTTTCATTATAAATTATTCAAGGTAGAATTAAGACTTGCACACAGAAGGAATGTGATGGTGGGTAACACGTAAAATTGGGATTATTCTAATCTATAATTCCTGTTGCAATTGACTTTTGTTTGTAGTTCAAGTTATACATTTGATTTTGACCATTGAATGCTATAAATCCCAGCTGAACTTTAATTAGCTGAGTTCTAATATAAGGGAGAAAAATCCCCACTGTCATTTACAGTATAAGACTTTCTTCTTTGTTTTTCATCTTGGATCATGGAAATCACCAAAGTTTTACTATTGTGTTTTAAGATTATGATCGAGTGTGTATGTGTGGGAGATAGTGTGAATCCAACATTTGGCAATTTCTGTTTACCCAGACAGTTACTTTCTATTGGTTGCCACACTAAGACAAATAAATTTCAAAAAGGAATATTTAGCAATTTTCAGTTTCTTACCCAGGTAATTTAATAATCATCTGGAGACTGTTATTAAGGCCAAAACTGAAAATGTCCAAAAGCCTAGGTGGCAAAAGACTTCCATGAAAACAAGTGCCAGTTTCATCACAGTTCATCCTGACAGTGCCAAAAGCTGCATTGTTTAGAGATCCCATACAGTTTTAATTCTAAAAGCTGGCTTTAACCGAGATGTTTTTATTTTTAATTTTTAATGAAAACTAGTTTTCTATATGTTAATGGGTTTGCTCTTCAAAGATAAGAAAATATTCAAAATGATTTTTACATATTAAGGATTATATTCCGTAATTGTTTGATAATGAAACTGGTCGTGTAAAACTATGCAAAATAGTGCTAAATTGAAGTTAATTATATGTTTATGTAATCTTGTGTTTTAGTATTTGTCTATTGAATAGCAGCTGAGTGTGTGTGTCTGGGGTAGCGGACTACAAAGAAATAGGGATTTCAACACAAGGAAGAATAATATACAGCATGTTACGGGTAATATAAATTTAGAGATGTCAAATAGGTTTTATTTTTGTATCTCCTACAAAGCTTAACAATGGGTAGCATTTATTGAATAAATAAACGTACCGTTTTATCTTATTCCTTTATCCATATTTTTACAAAGGATTTTCAGAGAAACAGGAGGTTCTCTTTATCTTTGCAGTTTATCAAAAAGAAATGAGCACAGTTTTCCAGAATTGTTCCAAGAGCAGTAAGGGTGGGAGGAGGATTATCTATGAGCATAACATGACTGGAATCTCCCCAGAACTAGAACAAGAAATTCCCTGTGTTATTGTACTAGGAGAAAAATACCAATTGTGATACTCAGATATTATGCTACCCTGTCTTCCCAGTATTCTCCTCCATTGACTATTATCTCCATCCACTGACCCCAGCAACTTCTCCCTCTCCTTGACATGGCTTCTTGCTAATAAAAAATGGATTGGAAGAGTGCTCATGTCCAAATGATTGGCCCATGAAGAGGGAATTTAGATAACTCGAGGAAGGTTCATGGAGGAAGTAGAATTAGACCTTGAAGGCAGACAGTGTTCCAGATAGGTGAAGGGAAAAGAGCACTGTGGGTCAAAGGATGAGCATCGGTCAAGCAAGATAACGAGGTACCACAGCTTAGGGTTTGTGATTGCACCTTGTGCAAATATGGTTGACTATATGGAGTGAGATTGTATGGTGGAGGGTCTTTAAAAGCAGCTAGGTTAGTTCAACATTAAAAAAATATCAGTGAGTGTAAATCATCATATCAATAAGCTAAAAAAGAAAAAAACATGATCATGTGAATAGATACAGTAAATACACTTCATATTCTATCATAAAATAACTCTCAGAAAATGAGGAACAGAAAGGAATTTCCCCAATTTGAAAAAGGATATAAATATAAAAGCCTACAACTAATACCTTAATGGTGAAAGACTGAATGCCTTTACCCAAGAGTTGGAGACAATGCAAAGTGTCTGCTCTCATCATTCCTATTCAACATTGTACTGGAGGTCCTAGCCAGTGTGGTCGGGCAAGATAAAGAAATAAAAGTAGATTGGAAAGGAAGAAATAATATTTTTATTTACTGGTGACATGATTGTCTAAATAGGAAATCCTCCTAAAATCTATGAAAAAGATACTAAAACTAATAAGTGAGTTTAACAAGGTCAAAAGATAAAAGGTCAATGTACAAAAATTAATTGCATTTCTCTATACTGACAATGGAAAATTAAAAATTGAAATTAATAAAACGGTACCATTACAATTTCATTAAAATATAAAATACATAGGGATCAAGCTAACAAAATATATATATAAGATTTATATGATGAAAACTGTAAATCATTAATGGGAGAAATCAAAGAACAACATCTAACTAAATGGAAATATATCTTGTTCATGGACCAGAGGAATCAAAATTATTAAGGTGTCGATTCTCCCCAAATTGATCTATATTCAGCAGAGTCCTAATCAAAAACTCAACAAGCTTTTATATAGAAACTGTAAAATGTATTTTAAAATGTATATAGAAAGCAAAGTACTCAGAATAGCCAAAGAAATTTTGACAATGTAAAACAAAGCTGGAGAATTCATACTACATCATACTACATGATCTAAAGATTCATACTATAAATATGAGTAACAAAGCCAATTTAATATGGGCATAGGATCGACAAATAAGTCAATGGAGTAAAAATGTCTGGAAATAGAACCATACACATATAGTCAATTGTTTTTTTTTTAAACAAAGGTGCCAAGTTTATTTAATGGAAAAAGAATAGTCTTTCTAAGAAATGATACTGAAACAATTAGACTTTCAAAAAATGAACTTATAGTATAATTTTGAAAACCTCAAAAGTGTACTATATATCTAAAAGTAAAACCTGAATTTATAAAACTTCTAGACAGAAACATAGGGAAAAAAAATCCTTTGACCTTTCATTAGGCCAAGATTTCTTAGATATGACCAAAAGCATGAACCACAAAAGAAAAAAAAAAGAGACAAATTGAACTTCATAAAAACATAAAATTTCTTCTCTTGAATGATTTCTGTTTAAATGGAAAACAAGCCAAAAGCTGGGAGAAAAAAATTGAAAAAACACCTATCTTATAATATAAAGGACGTATACCCAAAGTATATAAATAACTCTTTTAACTCAACAAGAAGAAAAATAACCCATTTTTAAAAACAGACTGAAGGTTTGAACAAAGAAAATATATAGGAAGAAACTTTAATTGCATATTTATCTTTTATTAATAAAGGCACTTTAAAAGATGATGTATATGGTTACCATTCTAGTCCTCCAATTTTGACTCAAAGAGATCTACATACTTTTTATCCAGATAGACTCAATGCCATCAGAGGACAAGGTAATGAAATCTTGAAGCTTAATAACTTGTCCTTTACAATTTGTCCAAGAGCAAAGGAGAGCAGTTTTTAAATGTTAATTTGGTCATTTGAAATGTTGAATAACAGCCTGTATGTTTTTTTTTTTTTTTAAATAAAAGTTCTTAGTCAAACAAAAGGAAGCTATGACATTGCCAAGTGAAAAGTAAATCTATGTTTACAAAATCAATTTGTAGATTTAGGTGAATATTTTTCATGCAAAGTAATCTCATATTCTAAAGTCATTAAAATATAAACTCCAATTAATTTAAAAAATATAATAAACAGTATTATTGAACATGTTTTCAATACATGCATTTAGTTCTTTTGAGAGGAGAGGGAGATGTTATATCCAAAATTATTCTTAAGCATAGTCTGATATTGTTTTGATATTTGAAAGGAAAAATGGTATTTATTTATTCTGTTTCAAATTATACCCTAACCTATAGAATAAGAATAGGCACTTAGAATTAGGATAGACACACCTAGTCTTGGCATTTATCCCCTTTAGGTTTCCTGGGAGGTGATAGGACCAAAACCTTATTTGTTATCAGCACTAATCTGTGATGAAGTCTCTCTCTGGCATGAGCCAGGCATCAGACTTCTCTGTCCCCCAGATATAGGGAATATATTTCAAGGCTCCGAGTGGTTTCCTTGAAGCCCCACTAGGCTGGAGGTTAGAGAGAATATCGCCTACCCTATACACAAAGAGTGGAGTAGAGACAAAGCAAGAATCTCTCAAAAAAATATATAATTTAAATCTCCTTTCCTTCCCATCTCTGCTCCCTCTTTATATCCTCCATGGCCCCAGGGAGCTGGAGTCCAAGAACAGGTTCTCAGTTTCTTATGTTTTTGGTCTACCTGATGCTTACATACACATACTCATATGTATACATTTTCTTTCTTTTCCTTTTCTAATCTCACATTAAAGCAGAAATACTACCAAAATAAACGCTAAATTTAGTGGACTAGAGGCAGATTTAGCTACATGCCTGTAGAGCTACTTTTTGGGTTTTTCCCCCCACAAGATGAGATAAAACTGGATCTAGGGTAAGGGAGAAAGGGATGTTTTAGACCTGAGCGAAAAGGAGTAAACAAATGTGCTTCCTGAAAATGAGAGGGAGAGGAAGGCTTTTCTAATCCAGTAACCAGGGAGTGGAAGTGTGACTGTCTCACTTGTGTTCCCTGAAGGTAACAGAAAGACCTGGACACCTGTAAGTGCTCTGAATACAGAGGCGGGAAAGAAATTGTACACTTGGGTGGAGATGAGTGTATGAAGAGAAGGTTTAGTCCTCTGACGAAGCTGGAATTCCACAGACCGTGTTACGAATTTCCCTGCTATTCAGGATAGTGGAGAAGGTCCTCTGACTGTTTCATGCAGGCACCCAAATCTACACACATTTAGCTTTTGGGAAGAATAGAGAGTTTCAGTGACAGAAAAAAATGAGAATTGGCTGCGGATAATAAAAGTGTTTAATGTGGGCCTCCATAGGCATTGGCGATGTCAGGCTTGTTATAAAAAATAATTGAAGTTAACCTTATTTTTTTAAACAACATGCCAGACAATCGTTTTATTACTTTGATTTTAACTACAACAAAGAACAGACAGATTTTGAGCACAATGTTTTCTCAGGGACATGACTGAAGGGCTCACTAAAAGCAACATCATTGACTCACACGACACCTAATTGAGTACCTGCACTGAGTACTGGGTATTAGGTACTGGCCTAGGTGCACTGGAAGCATAATCTTTAACTGTGGTCTCCTGATGCTAGTTTTCACTCTTTATGGAAATGGTTCTCAGACTTTGGCAGGCATCAGAATTGCTTAGCTTGTTAAAACACAGATCACTGGGCTCCATTCCCAGAGTTTCTGCTTGAGAAGATTTGCGGTGGAGACCAAAAATCTGCATTTCTAACAAGTTTTCATGCGACACTGATGCTCTGGGTCTGGAGACTCCTCTTTGAAAACTATGGATTTATAGATTATCCTGAATTTAATAGGGGAAAATGTAGAGAAAAATTGTTGTTAATGGCAAATTAAGGTTTTCTTAAGTGGATAAGTATCTCTCATGACTTTTAAGGATGATTAGAGTGTATTTGGTGGTCATAACAATAGAAAAACAACGCAGAGAATGACAAAGCCCAATAAAGAAAGTTTCCCTCTCATCACTATAGTCTGAGAAATTTTTTAAACCTTAAAGCAATTCATTGGGAGAAGTCTAAACAGCACTGGGCCCTAAGTACTAAATGATGCAGCATTCCAAATAAATGCTAAAGGATTGCCAAGCTGAAAGCCAAGGTGCCATTTGTTTTTCGCCTGCAGCCCACCACTGCTTCTAATTAGGATCAAAATATTGGTATATAAAGAACGAGATAAAACTAGATACTGTGTGTCTTGAAGATAGGTTTATTTTGATAATATCGAAAGCATGATCATTGGCATGGTTTAAAAATTCACAGCTTTAGTTTTGTCTGGCCAAATCTTTTGATGCAGTTAGAATTTAGTCTAAATGTCACGGATTGGCAAGAACATGTGTGAGACCATATTGGGAGTTTTATCCAATTTTGATAGAAGTCTGTAGTGTCTTTTGGAGTTGGCATCAGAATTTTCTTTGACTTGCTGTTTTTCTTATCACCTATATCTAGGCAGTCCCCACGTTCTCTCAAATCTTCCTTGTACTAGTCGCCCATATTTCCTCCCTTTCCTTCCTCATGAAAAATTTTCCAGGCTTATTTGACTGACTCCTCTTTGTCACAATTTGAAACGCTCCCCTGTTGTACCTTAGACTAATCCAAACCTTCCCAACATAAACATTTCTTTCTATATTTGCTCCTTTTCCTATGCCATTATAAAATGCAACTCTCTCCCATTCAAAAAAATTTATTTAACCAATCTCCTCTTTTTGAATACAAAAGTTGTTAACCAGTGTTTTATATTTGGAATTATATCCTGCGCATTCTTTTTCTCAATAAACTTACGAGCTATGATTATGGCACATTCATGGATGGGATATATTCACCTATTAAAACAGTTGTTTAAATCTTGACATGGACGATGTTTAAAATGTTTTCGAAAATGAAAAATCTTTATACCAAACTATTTATAGCACATCTTTCCTAGTGACAAACATCTATCATCTATCTATCTATCTATCTATCTATCTATCTATCTATCTATCTATCTGTCACAATGGTCAACTCTGGGTGGTTGTATTGGAGTAACATGCATTTTAGGATATTTTACAATAAATATGCATCATCAGTACAATAAAAGTTGTAAAGTGCATAATAAAATAAAATGAACATATGCCCTCATGTGAAAGTGATTGCTAGTAGGAAGTGGGAGTTTGACTTTTTTTTTCTGCTTGTATACTTCCATTTTTTTTTTTTTTTTTTTTTTTTAAGATTTTATTGGGGAAGGGGAACAGGACTTTATTGGGGAACAGTGTGTACTTCCAGGACTTTTTTTCCAAGTCAAGTTGTTGTCCTTTCAATCTTAGTTGTGGAGGGTGCAGCTCAGCTCCAGGTCCAGTTGCCTGTTGCTAGTTGCAGGGGGCGGAGCCCACCATCCCTTGAGGGAGTCGAACCGTCAACCTGGGAGCTCAGCAGCAGCTCAGCTCAAGGTGCCGTGTTCAATCTTAGTTGCAGGGGGCGGAGCCCACCATCCCTTGCAGGACTCGGGGAGTTGAACTGGCAACCTTGTGGTTGAGAGCCCACTGGCCCATGTGGGAATCGAACTGGCAGCCTTTGTTTTTAGGAACATAGAGCTCTAACCGCCTGAGCCACCGGGCCGGCCCCTACTTCCATTTTTTTACACTAGTACTGAATAGTAATTAAATTTAGTATTAAGTATCATTTAATAGCATTAAATATTTAATAGTATTAGATAGTATTTACATTTAGTATCAGAAGGTATAAAATTAATGTTTAATTAAAAATTATATTTAGTTTATGTAAATATATGCTAAATCATATATAATTCTAATATCACTTTTCTGTGCAAAAGCTTCAGGGCTTGCTTTTCCTAGTAATCAAAGTTCAAATCTCTTAGCCTGGAAATCAAGCTCTCCATAACCTAGGACCTGTACGTTATTGCCTTTCATTATCCAGTGCTGCACCTCAACAATATTTCAGTGTTCTTGGATGGAATCCCCATTCTTTTCTGCTTCACCATTCCCCTAGCTTTCCTTGACCTCACCTTTCTGCATGTTCACACTCACCTTTCCTCCAACGCTTAGGCCCAATGCTATCCTCCATGGACCTGATCTAGTCTAACTCTAGCATCTGAGTGCACTTACCATTTTGTTTTTCATTTTCAAGATCTATTTACTTCTTCCTGTTTAGTATTTGTACACATATATTATTAGCTCCTTAACTTTATTTATTGTATATGTTTTGTGGGAAGTGGGGACATAGTTAAACTATGTAAAATCTATCTTCATATATGATCAGTCATTTATGAGGAGAAAAGCAGATCTGGGTATGAATCCTGCATTGGCCACTTGCTGGCTGCACTTATACAAGGTCCTTAACCTCTGTGCCTTGTATTCCTTATTTGAAAATTTGAGGGAAATGGTATTTAGTATTGCTAAGGATTCAGTGAGGCAATTATATAAAGAATGCATCATTACAGATTATCTGATATAACATCAAATGTAGTGGTTTAGCTAAAAAGAGATTGTTTCCCTACCAGGGATGTCTTGAGGTGAGCATTTGATGGCTGGAAGGGAAGCTCTGACAATTCCTTTGCTAAGACAGCTGCTTCAGTTGTCCCAGGCAACGAAAAGAGGGAAAAAGAAAGTGAGATCTGGGGTTGCAGATCTCATTTCTTCTCCCATTCCACTGACCAACATTAGTCCTATAACTACATTGAGCTGCAAAGGAGTACGGGTAGTTAAGTCTCAGTTGTGTGCTCTACTGAAACTCAGGAGATGGGTCGTATTACTAAATGGGGAAGGGAAGAAAGGGGCCAAACAAGAGTCACAACAAAATCAGGATTCTGAGTCTCAGAGACTAGCTCACACCCAGCTGGGATGAATTCTCAACATGAAAGACCTTGTGAGACCTTCTGATAGCCAGCACACCCTTCTTTCTATAGATTTGCTACACATACCTTTTCCTTCAAACTCTTAAAACTCGTAAAGGACAGGGAATCTGCCTACATGTCTTATTTAACTTTTAATGTGTTCCCTCATCTGTTTTACTCTCTCCCTTAGATTAAATTAAGAAGAATCACAACATGGGTATTCCATAAATTTCAGTAGTTTAATTAAATAAGGCTTTGGAGAATGTACTGTTGAGTTTATGAACACGCTATATTTGTATCAAGGTGATGGTAGAAATCTCTGACTGGTAGAAAAAAACCTGATTTATCTTTTAGTTAATTTTTCAGTTCTTTGTAATTAGGATATTCCTTCTGCTTCCATTATTGAGTAGCTATCAAAAGGGAAATAGAGCAATTAGGATGGCCCCACACCTTTATCATTGGCCCTGCAATTTTCTAAAAGTAGTTTTTGGGATTATGTAACAACCTCTACCAGTGACAATATATCAATGTTATTACATTTCTCCATGTGACAGTGTGCTGTTGTCTGACAGCTCTGAGGGTCATTTGCACACAATGTTAAATAAAAGAGAATTCTTCGATCTTTACATTTTTATTTTAAAACAAACTTTTATATTGATTAACATCTACTTTTAAACAGAATGATGCATTAATTAAATGCCTTGTCATAACTGTTATAAGCTCTGTCAGAAAAATAGACATCTTACAACTACAGTGTCAGCTCTTTAATAAATACATAAAACAACTTAGTAGTCAGTCAGAATTATATAAACAGCTTCATAGTTTATTATGTGAAATTATCATATACCCCAATCGTCTGTGTTAAGACCATTTAATTTTAAATATATTTCAAAGCCAGAAATAATAAACTTGTTTAATGAGAATTTGTTTCTTAGAGCTATTTTATAATCAAATATTTTAATTTAAAAATACACTCTACTTATTTTTTTTTAACAAAGGCAAGACTTGTTAAATGAAACAAATAAGGTTATATTACTGATAATTTAAAAACATTTCTAAATTATTTTGCAGAGGTTTAAATAACTTTAATGAAGTAGCTGGTAAATGTAAAATAGTTTTAAAGGTATGTTAAAGATACACAAAATGAATTTCTATATTAATATGTGCAAATTTGTATTTTCTTATAATTTAGAATTAAAATATTTTATATTCAATATTCTTAATAAGATTTATGTACCATACTTGTCATTGTGTGACATTAATATCAAAATCACATTTATCTGTGGTACAGTGTAAAGTTAGTAAAAGTTCTTTATAGATATAAATCACATTTTCCATCCTTGGTGACTGCAGTGTTTTCTTTTTTATTTTATTTTTTTTATTGTGGTTTAAGTAATTTTAACTGAAGTAGGTTGTAGAGGTTAGAAACCTGATTAATAGAGTTAGCTTACAAAGATAAATTTTATGCAGGAAAATATTACAGGTAGATAAAAGAGTAGTGTTGTTACTCTCAGGTATTTCATTAACAGCTGCCCAGATAGCTGAACAATTGTTTAATATAAATCTAATAATTTAAATACATCGTTTCATGACAGTCATTACATGAGCCTGAAGGCAAATTTATCAGAGGTAAAGAAACCAATAAAAAGAACAGGAATGTTAAAGAAGAATAAAAAAATAGGACTCAAAGGGAAAGGTTTTTTTCCTACAGCACTGATTGGTTGTATATATTATTTCTCCTGTCATTGACATAAGACATACAAGAGTCTGCAAAATCTAATTATAATGGTTTCCTGTAATATCCTTCCAGTTAATTCTGTTTAAAAGCGAGATGATATTGTAAAAGTATTCTTTTCAAAGGAATAGAAAGAATAAAAATTTGTTAACAAAACTGTGAAAAACCAAATCATTCTTGTCAGTTAAGTTAGGGTTTGCAGAAATCATAGACACTAGTATAAAGTGTAAACAGGAGGCTGAAAGAGCTTTAATAACGTACAGGTGTGCAGGATCTGAGCTCATAATCAGTCAGGTTCCAGATTGAACTGTATGTGATTCAGTTGTCCTGAAAACTGGCTCATATGTTATCAAATGAATTTTCAAATATTTGTAAGAAAGGAATGTGCCTATACCCATGAACATTTAGTTAAAAATGAATTAGTGTAATATTTATTCAAGCACAACTTTCAACACTGCGTCTAACATGCCAATGATTTCAAGATACATCACAATTTCAGAGATGTCATATGAAAAAGTGGATGGCTCATAATCAATGAGATATAAATATGTATAATCAGTTATCCATAATAAATTTTTCATAAAGAAAATAGAAAAGGGAAGTGATCTGAAAGAATGCTAGTAGTTCTATTTTTCTTTGAAAATACATTTTGGTTTACATTGTATGAAATGGAGTTCTTAAGGTCAATATTGATAAGGATAGTTATAAATTAAATGTTAAAAGTAAATAATACTAAATACAATATGCATATGCTTCAACTCCCACATAGCTATATTTCACTTGAAACTTTTATTAAAATATATAGCTCTCAAATGCTTTCAAACTGAAAGAATCTCTAACAGTTGTGAAAATTTTAAATTCTTACTTTTTAAAGGGTCTGTCTTTGTTCAGTGCATAGATTCAAATGAGTTTTAAAATCATTAAGAGACGTTTGGAAATGAAGAACATTATACTATTACATTTGGTTATTTTTTCACAATTAGGCTTATTGAGTTTGAAGTGTTAGGGCAGTCCCTTAAGAAAACTGAGCGGAAAAAACAGGAGTAAGGAAAGGAAGTAAAAGCCATTAAGTCTAATTTGCTATACTAGGTACCTGGAGGAATATAATTCTATGAAGAAAAATTTTCATAGTCCGTCATAAAAATATTTCATTGTCTCATGGATACCTGTTGTCATACATAAGAATATCTTCAATGAAGATTAAGTATATATTTAAAATATTTGGAATTTATTCTTCAGTGAAGTGTTGCATCTGATGCATACATTATTTTTAATTATGAGTTTTGAAAAATTCGCTTCTAGAGAAATCTATTCTGTTTAACTTTAGATTTCTTTAATCGTTATTAACCAACGTTATATTGAACATTTAGGATATCATCAGATTTTTGGTGAACTTTTGAGTCTTATGGAGAATATCTATGGGTTTTTAAATATTCATAAATTTAAGAAAAGATATCAAATGCTTATAAATCCATGTACACTGCAGTATAGACGTCCCCAGAGAAATAACATGCATACAGTTATATTGTAGTGTGTGTATGGCACATTTCTAAATCATTACATACTTTAGGGCACAGAAATGCTGTCGTACCGAAAGTGGTCAAGTTCTTTGTTAACCATTTAAAATTTCATTATTTGTGTTTAACGTCAGTGAATCTCAAAAGGCTCCTGTGTTCATATTAGTTGAAAATAGGCTCTATTTACAAATATTATTTAATCTAAGAATACCCTGTTTTCCCTTACCTTTTAATTAATTCTAACTTGACAAATATTAATTCTCTTCTCACAAGCTATTATACAAGAAAATATCAATTATTCAAGTAAAATATAAGCTCTAAAATCCTTAAGAATTAGATTTTTAAGTAAAAAAAGAAAGCACAAGACATCACAAGCATAATGACAGTCATCATTTAGCATTGAACTGCCTATCAGGAAGTTTGTTCCTTCCTGTGATAACAGCCTCGGTCCATCATAAATTAGTGCAAACTAATGAGAGTGTAAAAATATAAACCCTGAATTTTTAGGGGTTTCATTTTATTATGCTTTTTCGAGTAATTCATTCCACATGAAAATTAGTTTATGAACATCGTAATGTTCTTTTTTTAAATTGTCAGCATTTGAATAAATGGATAATTTCTTCTTTTTCCTCTTGGGGGTCTGTCAACTATCCACTTATTTTCCTTTTAAAGAAGGATGCTCTGTGTGACAGACAGGCTGCGATATGATTTTTACGTTATCCTTGGTGATCCAGGGCATCTTACACAAGTGAGTCACAGTACTGAATTCTATCCATGTCCCCAGTCTCATCTAGGGAAGGAAATACAGTTCAACTTAGAGTCCTAATTGCTTGGCTTTGGGGGCCAGCTAATGGAACTGCTCTGTCTGTTGGCTCCAGAACAACCTGTTTTAAAAGGCTCGTTAGGGTAGAATATGGGGTGAGGGTTTGTCTTCATTGAAATGCAAATATCTATGATTAACTCAAGTGCTGGAAGATAGCAAATCTGGGAAGTTAATTATAAGAAGACATTGTTGTCATAGGAAAAGCTTTGTACTGCACACAGAACTGTTGGACTTCTAGCCAGTAAAACCAGACTAAGTCTGTAGGGATATGGTAACTGTGAAGAAGTTTCCATTGGGGAAGGTAAAAAGCTCATGGTCTCTGCATCAATCTCTGGGGCTGAGCTCTGCACAACTCTAGGGGGTGCTGTTCACACAGGCTAAGGTGCGAATGGGTTTCCCTGTAGTTAGCGCCTCAAAGTTGATTAGCAGGAAAGATTGGAAGCCAGTCATGGCCAATTCAGTTTGAATTACTCTTTTCTGCTTTGCTTTGAAATTTTCTCATGCCCATATACTTAAGACTTCAGTAAATCCCATTTAACAATACTTGCCAATTGGATATTTCAAAGGCTCAAGAGGTAGAATGATATTATACAATGAACACTAGTCTGTCAATAAGAAGATAGGAGTTCTCATTGAATGCTGCCACTTAATCACTGGGAAGGTTTTTGAGAAATCATTTCAACTTGCTGAGCCTTGTTTCCCTGACTAACTAAAAGGGTGAATTAATTAGCTTATTTCTCAGATACTGTCTGCCCTTCAATTGCAGACTTTTAGAATTCTGGCAACTGGTGTTGAGGTGATACAGGGAAATAATATCCTTAGGCTTCATGGAAGGGCAAAAGTAATATAACTTTTAATTTGAAAAATGCTAATAGCTACTTGGAGCAAATATCTGAGAAAATGTATTCAAAAGTGTGGCAGTTTGTTTGAGGCAGAGTTTCTAAATATCTTGTGAATTTTAACGTGATGATTAGCTAAATGAAATGGTGAAACAGTCCATCCAGTTTACCAGGTAAGAAGATATAAAACTCCACATCTGCAAGCAAGGAAGCTGCTCAAATTTTGATGTGAAATAAAAGTGTCCCTTATTAAACATTCAGCTTTTAAAACCAGTATTCTAATAAAGTGACATTGTATTAGGTTTTTATGGCAGTAGTAACTTAGCACTTATTTAATCCAGTCATCTGTGACATAAACTTATAAGAAAGAAAACCAAAATATAAAAGCAAAGAGGAGAGAATACTGGATTTAGTATCCATCTGGTCAAAAGAAGAAAAGAAACCACACACATAAAACTACTCAGTTTCAAAAGCAATGTCCCTCAAGACTTAAGGTTTCATCTCTTCACCTCTTGCATGAGTGAAACACTAACCATTTATTTATCTGGCTATTCTTGTCTCTTCACTGCCAATTATTGAAGTGTTTGGCAACATTAATATAACTGCCTTCATTATTGTTTTCCTTTGCATGTTGCATGCAGGGATTACTGTACCCTTGTAGTGATACAATGCCAAAACCGTCTCATAGCATTGCGTCTCTCTGGGAAGCACAGGAACGGCAGGTACCTGTAAAGTGTAATCAGTGCTCTTCAGATGATCTACATTCTATGCTGACCTAAATAAGTTATATATTACAGTAAAGTGCTACAATGACACTAGTCTCAAACAGTAGTAAGACACATGTTTTCTCTGAAGAATTCAGCAGCGTTGTGAGTCACATGGTGATGAGGATGCTTGTCAGTCGACAACCAGCAGCTGGCATGATCTGGAACAATCTGTCTCCTCCTGTGACTTCTACAATTATAATTTTTAGGAGCAATTATTAAAAATCCAGTTTCCCATAAAGTACTTTTTATCTTTTTAGAAGTTGCACCTGAAAGTTTCATGAGCATTTAATTTGCTGATATCCATTTTTATTTCTTCAGGTTTCTCACGTCGGTAGGTTACTGCTCTTGTGCAAACACTTTGCAGAATCAACTTGTCCTTGATGGAGAAGAAATATTATTATTAATTAAGGGCCTAAATATTGGAAGTAGACAATGACATACTGATAGTAATTCTTTTTTAGAATTCACTGACCTTTTTTGAGGCCGACACCCTGTAATCTGCTGAGGACTTTATTTTATTACTATTCCATTGTAATATCACCTGTCTAATGATAAGGACTTTAAGCAACCCAATCAAGAATGTAACTATGAAAATGATGAAAAATATCCTCAAGTAGCTTGGGCTAGAGAAACATTCTGGAATGAAGCAAAAAAAAAAAGGATTAAAAACTAGGATGAATAAATCAAAGGATTCCAACAAGTAAACTGTGTTCACTACCTCAATTAATAGGACCAGAGATATTTGCATATCTACATTTTTAAAACAGAGGACTGCCATTGCTGTTGATTCAGAGTGACTCTCTAATTTTTATTAAACATTTATTATTAAAACATTTTCAACATAAAACTCTCTTTTGGAGAATAGCCACATTAAGGTATTTTATAAGAGCAGCATTTGTTTGCAGCTTGATTCTTTCATTGTACTAACAGGTATATGTTCAAACCCCTTAATCAAATATAGTTTTATCCATAATGAAGAGAGATAATCTTTGTAGTTTGTACCCTTGATCACTAGTGGAAAATAGGATTTAAAAAATTATTTAACAGCTCTACTCATTAGTTTATATTTCTCTTGTTATGCTTGCTCTTCGTTTGTTGCACACCAGTAATGGGAAATAAAGTAAACATCTGCAGAATCTAAATCAGTACTACTGTAATAGATGAATAAATATTCCTTTGAAGTTTCAGTGTAACTTTTCATGCTTATTATACATAGCTTCTCCAGGAAATGGGAGCGTCCAATTCAGGACAATAAGCAATTCTCTTCCTTCAGTTTTTATGAATTTATTTTTTGCTTGTCTGTTAATCCAACCTACCCTATTTTGCTTCTAAAAATTCCACTGTGTATTTTTTCAGGAATAAATAATTACTAGATGGAAAAGGATATGCTGCCTTAAGAGGGGAGCATTCTAGGTCTCTGTTTTAGCACTAGGCCTTTGGTAAACTCTAGCTGGAAATTCTACAGACTCTGTGGCTGCCAGAGGTATTACCCAGATCCAAGAGGATCGTGGTTGCGCAATACAGAAGTATTCCACAGAACTCACCAGCTGCCCTAGACTCACAAAATTACCTCCTGGCCTAAAGAGGCACGTGATTTCTGTGTATTCTCCTGACTTTGGAGACTTCATGTAAATGTCTGAAGGTCTCCCTGAGAGGGCCTTTCAGGAGGGGACCTGCCAAGGCTGAGAAAAGCGATCACCCAGTCATGGTGATTTGTGTCTGAATCCCAGGGATGACCAAGCATGCTCTTGAATAAACCAAGAACTCAGTAACAGAGGCAAGAGCTCCTCTCCAAGTGGGAAGACTTAGAGCCCCGTTTTCTTTTGGTCAGTGGTAAGATTCCTTGAAAGAAAGCTTAAAGGGAGGCTGGAGGATACTGATTGGTACAGAAGCACCAAACGCAAATACAAGTTCCCCTTTGTCACAGATCTCACACACACAGAGAATCCAAGATGCACTGTCCAAAGGGGATGCCCTTGGAGCCTTCCACGGCGACCCTAACGTGACATGCACACCTTTCATCCTGACAGACTGTCATTTCCTTGGCTGACTTAGAACTACTCAATCAGCTAAGGCAGATCCTTACAGGGGGCACGTGGCTTGATCCCACTTACTGGCTCCTCGCCTAGTAGGAGCTCAGCCAGAAAGACCAAAGAACACCCTTTAAGTGTGACTGAGTGGCTAGATAATAGAGGTGGCTAACAGATGCCCTGTCCCTGTCCTTGCACAATAGTTGTGAGGAGAAGGGAGTCCCCTAGCTACCAGTACATTTCACAAATATTTCTAGTGTGTTAGGACAGAGTTGATTTTCAGGGCCCAAAGGTGTGTGCATTTTTAAATGTCATTTTGGATAGCCAAACATTAAGCCCTGGCCATAACTATCTTCATAGTTTAGGTCAAACAAGGGCTTTTCCTAAGGAGCTTTAATGGAATACTTTCTGTAACCACACTTAGGTCACAGTAGGTTTGTTTACTTAACATAATAAATGACATGTTGACAGTAAGGGCTCTATTTATTAGAAAAGGCACTTGGCTTTTTGGAGTGATTGCTACAGCCCCAGCTGGCAGCACATGGGCTGTTTTCAGAGCCAAATTCATTATGGGCTAAGATCACTGTGGATGTGAACGAAGAAGGAAACAAAACTGTGGAGAAAGTTTATTTTTCTGTGCACTCTCTCTAAGAGCTGGAATTATTCTTACAGGTTGGAAGAGACTAGAAATAATAGTAGCAGTATGAATGTTTTCATGGAAAGCATAATTTCAAGTTTATTTCTAATTCATGTGTAGCTTAACACCTTATATCTGACAAAGCAGGGTGCTACCTGTCGGGTTCTAATGAATTTTGTTTAAACATGGTCTTTCGACACAGCTCTCACATGTTTCTGTTGTTTATGTGTCATCTTTAAATTTACGTACCTCTTCCATGTTCATTGGCTCATTTAATCTTACACAACTCTGAGGTTGGTATGATCATTTTACAGATGAAGAAACTGAGGCTGAGGGAAACACTGTAAGAAGGCTGATATTTCTTAGGTACTAGTGTCAGGGACATGTCTTAAGCCAAGTTCCATGCCCTTTTTGTTGTGCCACCTTTATAATCACTCACCCTAAATTTTATTTATGTTAGAATGAAAAATACCAGAAGGAATAGCCCTTTTGAAACTATGCATCTCGCAAAAGCAAATACTTAATTTTTTGGCTTCACCTGAAACATGTAAGTAAATGTTGATTTGATACGAGGAAGGTTAGAGGTGGAAGCAAGTTTGGGTTATGAAGGATAATTATGGCTCCATAGATCTTATGTCTCAGGGTGAAACGGACTTTACATAGGAACCTCCTACTCCTGGCTCACTGAGGCCTCTCTAGAAAATCTGTTTGTGTACTTCTGTGGAAAGGCACAGCATGGAAATTTAGCCCAGATGGGAGGTGTAATGATTCAGCCAAACCAGGCAAACATACTTGGCTGGTTTTGTAGGGTACCACCCCTGGGAAATGGAAAACATTGAAGCAGCCGGTCCGTTCTTTAGGAAGTTGATTCTGGGCCCTTTGGGGCAACATGATTCACTACAAACACCTTTTCAATGATTCGATTATTAAGCTTTGGCTCACCTGAGGCCTGGTCCACATAATGCTGTTCCATGAAAGCACATGAGGTTTTACATCGATCAAGTATAACTTGAGACAGATTGTGAGGGTGAAGACATTGCACACAATTCCTGTAAGGGGAAACAAGTGAAAATACACAATATTTAATAAGGTTGTAGCCTGTCTTATTTTCAACAAGAAATAAAATAGAGTACTGCTTTAGGACAGCAGCTTTGTAAAACTGGGAAAGAAAGCTTTGACACGTATTCGTAATCTTGGCTGAATTTAGTGCCATGGCACAGTTACTTTCTAACCATTAAAAATAGTTTGATAATCAAAATAATGATTTTTCTATCTTAAGAAAATCTCTAGGAGATGAATCAGATACTGTCACCACACACAAAACTAGCCTATATAGATGTTTTAGAAGGTAGATATTAAGACACTACTAGAAAAGTTTAGCAATGAATAAATAGTTCAAATTTATGTTGAGTTCATTAGAAATAACTACATCATTATGTTTACTGCATTTCCAAGAGAGCATAAATTGCTATACATAATTTAAAAAAATCAATCCAAGAAAGTGAAGGTCTTAAAAATTTGAATAAAACAAATTGGAAGGCACAGTGAGGTTTAGAGAGTGGTCTTTGAGCAGGACTCAAACTGTTATTGGACAATTAATTCTTGGCACAAAACAATAATGCTACCTTCACTTAACATATCACCTTTTATTTATCCATCACATATTTCTACAGTGCTTCATAACCACCATTATTCTTTATCTTTAATAAAAATACAACTATAATAATAGCTAACATTTCTTTTCTATGATTATGCACCAAGTACAAAGTTTTTTTTTTAAATTTATATTTTTATTTTTTACATGAATCATCTAATTTAATTCTTTCACAGAACTACGGCAAGTCATTATTATTAGTTTCCTCACTTTCAATATCAGGAAACTGAGGGACAGAGATTTTCAACAACTTGCCCTAAGTCTAACAGCTAATTAATATCAAGCTGAGGAGCAGGCAGCCCCAAATCATCCCACTGTACACCTTAAACTTGCATAAGGTTATATGTCAATTATATCTCAATAAAGCTGGGGGAAAAACATCCCCAGTGAACTTTTACAAACACTGAATATTATTCTTTTTACGAAAAAAACCTAACTTAAAAAAGCTAAGGCAGTGACTGCCTACATAAATTCTGATACTTCCACAGCTATCTGGTGGCCAGACACTGGAATCTAAGTCTTCTAATCCCCAAATCCCCCATTCAGTTAGTTTTTAGCATGATGATAACAATTTGTTATGAGAAGATCCAGTAACTTCTAAGATTAAGGAAGGCAGAATAAAAAAGGATAAGCAAAGCTACAACGAAGGACTGCATATGTATGTTTGGATCAGAGAACACATACCAGTTTTCGTTGCAGGTTGTGTGACACGTGGGGCAGTGTTCACAGAAGCGGCCGATGCTCCTGGGATCAGTGCACTCACACCTGCCGCAGACACACGTGCCTCTTCCACTGCACACTTGGCCCTTGGGGTTGACACAGTGCTGGGCGGATGTGGACGGGCACTGGCACCGATCCCCTTCCCAGCCACTGAAGCACCGGCATCTGCCCGCTTCACACTCTCCATGCCCTGCAACAAAGACCCCCAAACCTGTTACCGGGGCCATGGACTTCGTGAGCGTTTCCAAATGTGAATTCCCCTCCCAGCTCCATGGAAACAGACTGCCATTCAAGTGAATGGAAACAGCCTCATTGTCTATTTGTCTGAGAGAAACAATGCCAGGACGCAGGGGTGTCTGTTTTCAAAGCCGTCCTATTGTAGAGACTCTCCTGAGTTGTGAAGCCCGGCCTGCTGCAGTGGCTGCCTGACGACTTGAAGGTCACCATACATTCAGTTTTAAAAGAAAAATACAAACAATAAGAAGCTACGAAGGCTGAAGTGATGTCAATTGTCTGACTTGAAATCCAAAAAAAATGGGTATCGGATTAATAGCTTCTATAATTTATTCTCCTAGTCTCTTGTGATTGCCAAGGGCCTGGGATAACTTCAAAGGTCCATTAGGCAAACCCTTCTAGTGCTTCAGTTCTGCTACTGCCATGTTTAAAGATAAAATCTCCAGGGAAGTTGAACTAACCCTTTCACATCTTCAGGACATTATTTTGAAGATTGTGGGGCATGTCGAAAGTGTGCTGTGCACTATCAGGTGGTAATGAGAAAGTGCAGAGAGAAAGCGAGGCAGTAGATAAGTGTGTGTTGGCATCAGGAACAAATAAGCTGAGCAAAAACACTGGTTATATATAGTTAAATGGATTTCAGACTGCAGAAGTATCCAAAACTTAACATGCTAATGTGAACTACAAATCTTCAACAGGGGTACATTTTACAGGGTTATGTAGTGTTTCTCCAGCTTATTTAGCCACAGACATTTCCCTCCCTCCCTCCCTTCCCTGTCTTTTCTCCTCCCTCCCTTTATTGCGGAGCACCTCATAGGGTAACTGTTCCATAGAGTCTACTGTTGGATCAGCTCAATTTGCTAACTGTAAAACTAATGAGGTCCAGGCCAAACAAATGCCTGCCAGACCCTATTCCCCGTAAGCAGGCTGCACGGCTAATCCTAGCCAGCCGACCTGTGAACATGTGTTTTTATTCTCAAAGGAGACTAGTGAAGAAAATGCTTGTCAGCCTACAGTTTGCGCTTATAATTTATACACAAATAATTCAAAGCAGATTCTCAGCTACCCGTGTGTCAGTAATATCACAGTCATATAGAAGAGCTAGTACATTGTTTTTTGATATTTTACTATAAACAGAGACTGGGATTCTCAATGTATTTCACGCTTCTTTGAGAGATTGACAGCTGTGGGAAATGATCTCAGAATTCTTTCTTTTCCCTGTTCCAAACAGGGTTAGCTCTAAAACATTAGCTGATAATTACTGATTTGTTCTAAAGTCATCTATAATCTCTTCTGCCCATGATATCAAGTAGAGCTGAATAAACGTTTGAAATATAAAATATTTTGATATACAATAGAATAAAAAGACAATTTCTATCACGTATTTATGATATAGAGCAAATTTTTAGCTTACACAAGAACACAGAAAATTTATTCTGTATAGATTTTTACTTTCCATCTGCTTATGACAATGAGATAATTTCAGTTCATCAATAATTTAATTAATATTTACTTACCAAAAGGCACACACTAAAATGACATTTTAACAGTAAGTGGATTTAGCACACTATCACAGAAAAATCAATTCATTTAAAAATAATAATTTGTATTAATTTTTAAATGCATAGATTTTCCTGGAATCTAACCTCTAGATGGCAGTAGACTGAATTAGCCAAAAAGTACTTTTGATATTTTCATTTTAAATGATTTTATTTTAAAATTTGGTCTGTGTGTGGCCTCTGGGATTAATCTTCTAGATTACTTATAAAACCAGTATTTTCTTGATAAATGCTCTCTCTTGACAATTCTGTTACTGGCGTTGTTCCAAAAATAAACGAGAGGTTTAAATTACTACAAACTTGCTATACCATCTATAATAATGCATTTAGAATTTTCCAGTGAATGAAAAGTATATTTTTATAGCTCACTATCTTCTGAGTAAATTGGAGCGAGTGACCACTTACGAGAATGAATCAGATCCTTCTAGAAGAATATTCTGATTTATAGAAAACCTGTCAGACAGTATCAGTAATTTCCTTTTCTGGTATATATTTTTACAAGGTCAAGGCATACTTGATAATAAGAATTAATTTTTGGTTTGTATTATTTTTCAGTATTTACAAAATGATTTAAAATATAAGTATCAGAATCATGTGGTACAAATCTCTTGCCATGCTGTAATTTCACAGACTTTGAAACTTTGAATAGTAAATTCAGATTCAGGGTTAGTAATTATAAAGCTGTGATTTTAAGATACTTTAACACATACGGTAGTTTAATAGTGACTAATAAAAATTGCATGTATAGATTTATACTCACCAGCACACAGATTTCCATGATGATACGGACAAGAAAAGTCATCCTTTTCACAGTATTTTCCATATACTTTCCCAAGCTTAATTCTGTGACACAAACATTTCCCACAAATACAAACTCCTCGACCACTACAAACAGGTTGATCCTCGTGTGACTTGCAACTCTCAGAAGAAAATTGATCTTCATCAAAATGACATTTATTCTCATCACACTGGAAACACTTGGAATCCAGAAAAGTTTCATCAACACACTTTCTTTTAGGTCCACTGCTGTCCTCACACTGACAGCTGCAGTTTTTGTGTATATGAATTTTAGTGGTTTCATTGAAACCAATAGGTTTGATTACTGCATAGCTTTTTCCTCGTGTGACATCACATCTTTCCATTATAACTGTTACATTGAAAAGAACCTAAATTTGGGGCAGGGGTAAAAGAAAATATATGTCTTGATTATTTTTATTACCAACATTATATCTGTTAATGATATTTTCAATCAATAATATTCCATCTTCCAGAAATTAATATTTATGAATTACACATGCATTCTATTTCATATATAGCTGTAATATCCCTTTTTAATTTCATTTATTTCCTAATTAATAAACTAGAAATTTAAAAGATGCAATGACTGCTACTTGCCTGTATTGAACCATTAAATGGACAGAGAGGTTCAAGATTATTTGAAATGTCAATTCCACTTTTGATAATTAATTTATATCCTTAATTGATTTCTTAGCGAGCTTGAGAGAGACTAGACCATTTTCTCAATTCAGTCCTTAAAATAGGGAGGCAGGGTTACAGAATATTTGGCATTAGGAATAGATCAGATAAACTAAAGGGCTTCTTCTATACTGGCTTAAAAACCCTGAGATGGGATGTTCAAATGAAAGAACTTTTATTTTGTTTCTATTTTCTAGGGGTCAAGTAAAGTTTCAGAGTTAAATTTTAGTTTATATATGGTGTTAATGGAGGAAAACATGAAGCTTTCTTTGAGTGACTCAAGGAAAAAATATTTAGGACTCTCACTCTCAGATTTTCAGATCTCACTCAATAAAAGGTCATACATTTGTCTCAGTGGAGATGTTAGCCCAGAACTAAGAATCTGGGCTGGCAGGAATTGCTTTCCTCATGAAACTACAGAATTTCTTTCTCCTGCCAATTTTTTTTTCTTTTTCTCTATTTTTTATTTTTGCGAAACATGATTGGTTTAATGTGTCTATTTATATTTGTTAATCCATTTTATGATCTTCAGGTACTTTGGCAAATAAGGTTATATGGTTTTTTTTCCATATTAGACTGAGATCCATTACAATTTAAAAATAATTTGTGCTAGGCTTTTTGCTTAGGATGGATATATAAATGAATAGATAATATGGATGTATAATATATATATATATAGATATATATCCATCCCAACCAAAAGCCTAGCACAAATATATTTGTACACACATACACACACACACACACACACACACACACACAATGATATAAAAGATCTAAATTTAGGCTTATATGTTATATATGCATTAGAAATTAGAATCAGTCTCACAATATTAAAACTAGTGCAGTTGGGTTGTACTTGAAATGTTTTTTGTCTTTAAAAATGTTAAGGATTAACAGATGTGTAGGATAATGTGATCACTGCCAATATTAATACAGCAAAACTCAGGGTTTATATAATTAGAGGTCATATGACTCTTCCTGAGAGTTAAACTGTTTACATTATTTGTTGAATGTGAGAGGAATAAAGGGATATAGACAAAGAAAAAAAAAGTAAGATATAAGGAAAAACATTCTGCCTAAACTGATTTTGAAAGAACAACTTCTAAGAAGGTAACCCTTACTCACAAAGTAACTTAGTGCTATTTTTTGTTAGTGAACAGTTTCCTCTAATGGGAATCAAATATGTATTTTGTAAACTATATTATGTCTTTTGAACAAAACCCAAGGAGTGATTATGGAGTAGCCTCAAGAACTAGCAACTAGCAAAAAGTAATTTCAAAGGTACAACTTCAAATGGAACAACTATACTACCTGCAGATTCTAAACTTATCCATTGGTGAAAAATACACTGAAACTAAAGAGAAAGGCAGATTCTCTTGTATTCAATCTTAGAATCTTAGGACGTTTTATCTCTTTCAGTAACCCTTTTTCTTTTTATCTATAGCATGATATTAAAATAATAACATCATAGAACCTTAGAGATGGAAGGAAAAGGGATTAGAAATCTTGTAGTCCAAGCTATTCATTTAAAAATGAGGCAACTGATGCCTCAAGAGGTAAATGACTCACTGAAAATGTCTTCATCCAACAAGAATTCCCTTCAAAGGCATATTTCTGTGTGTTTACTCTCTATTGTGCCAGTCCTGGGAGAATCCCTATCATCCCTGGTCCTGTTTCCTGATGCCACTATAATCGAAAATGAAAGATTTTGAAATACTAAGTCTTTATCAACTGCTTCATGACTCCCGTTCTTTTCTGTGGCTTATTAATCTTCAGTTTTCTAGTTACTCTGAGAACTTTCAGATTTGATACCAAAATGGTATTATCATCATAAGTATAGACACTACTTGTTTGAGGAGATGTGATTTCTTTGAGGAAATATGATATATATATATATAATGGCTGTAACATCTAAGTTTAATGTTATTATCTTTGAATAAGTTTTACATATAATATGTATTTACTTTAACTCTTGAGTCGGAGAGAACAGTCAATGTGTTAAAACAAGTAGGAACTTTGCAAAGAGACAATAAAAGTTACTTTGAAGTATAAGTAAGATCCTTTGAGTCAGTAGTAAGTAAAGTTTTTCAGAATGGTTTGATTTTTCTGTGAGAAAGCATGCCAAACAACTTAGTTTATTTTCAATGGGAGAAACGCGCACCCACATACTTCGTCATTGCTTGTCACGTTTCTGCATCCGTCTGTGCCTGGTTTTCGGGTCCCATCTGGACAGATGGCAGTAATGTTTAAATAGACGCCTTCTACCTGGTTTTCCACCTGAACTTTCACTTCTGAAATAAGTTTCTGCAGAGACATCATTTTTTAGTTGTATATGATAGCAGTTTTCAAATGTAAGCAACTAAATAGAATCAAGCTTATTAAGTCATTCTAGTTTTAACTAAATCAAAAAGTCACTCTATAAAAGGATGAATAAAAACAGTGTTTCCACATCATGACCTAATTACATTTGAAATACTAAGAAATACTGCAGGATTACACTATCTACATTAAATTGCTCTGTTTTTCTTCTGCATATTTCCATGCCTGTGCATTTTGATCACTTCAAAGATAAATCTTACTCAGCCCGTTACAAAAATAACCATTTTCAATCCCATAATATTTATATTTTGTGATAAAATTTAAATAAAACATTGAAAACACATATCATCACAAAGGGTAAATCATTACAGCTTAAAATCTGGAACATGCTTCTGACATTTATAGCTGTTAAAGAAACATTTCAGTTTCAAACTTGTTAGACTATCATGAAAGTAAAAATGTCTTATTGAGATAGAATTGAAAGGTAAATTTTTGAGAGGCCATTTCTATACTGTAGGCATAAGAATTACCTGCCAGATACAGTCCTGTAAATTCTTCAAGAATGGCCTAGGATTGATTGTGTCAATCAAATTTGTGCCAATTCTTAATACTGAAATAGCACCCCTTACTGAGCGGAAAACCACTCATTTATGCAATCACTCAAGAAACATCTATGTAATACCTATCATGTATCCATGTATCAAGCACATACTAATTTCTTCCATCACAATCTTTTAAGTTCTAAAAGTTCTAGCTGCATTAAATATATATAAATATATATTTCAGATCCACGTGCATTTTGTCTCATACAACTAAAAGTCTACGACATGCAAAAGTCCTTAACATATACTTGTAAATGAAAGGAAGGGAAAAGATGAAGTATGTACCTAAGGGAAGAGAGTGAGTAGTAGGGTATGAAGGAAAAATAATTTCCAGTGACTTCTAACTCTTTACTTGAGCAAATTTTCTTCTTCAGTTATATAATCAATAAAGACATGTGTGCTGACTAATTAGTATTTGGTCATGGAATTACGGTAGTAAATCTTTAGAGTAAGATACTTCCTCAAATTAGTAAATTTTATTTGGATTAGGTAAAACTATGTCAGCTACATTTTTTAATCTCCTAAAGAGCTCATACATTGTAATCACCTAATTGAACAATTTTGGCAAACCAACAGAAACGTCTAATGATATACAAATGGTGTTGATATGATGATGGATTGACAGATCAGAAGGAAATTCCTAAAATAATAAAGTGTTCTCAGTTTGCCCTTCTGAAATTCTGCTTCTCTTAAAACCTTAAGCTACTTATAACAATACAAGCTCCAGACACAATCTTAAGCTTCCTTTTTAATATCTAATGGATACAGAGGCAGAATTTTCTTATGATGTACAATTCTCTTTTTCATTCAATGTAATTTATTTTTCATATCTTAATTTCAGCTAAATTGCTCTTGTTATTAGAGTTATAATTTTTACATAATTTTAATTCTAATGGCAGTGCTTATGTAAAGCATAAAACAAATGTATTCACATTCATCATGTACTAAATTTATATGCACTCTTATAAAATTCTTATAAATGAAGCGCAAAAAATGAAAAGTTAGAATGAAAATATTTTTATTCTTTTTTTTTCTTCAATGAATGTAAATAGTTTCTGTTGGATTATGAAGACAACATTTTGAAAATATAGACATATATAAAATATTAACAGGATCCCAACTTAAGGAGATTAATTAGCCAGAGGAAGTTCTTGTTGGATTTACTAGTATTTTTCCATTGTTTAAGGTTAATTAGAACTGCAGTTAGCTAAGGCACACATACCTATCTTAGGCAAATAAAGAGCATAAAACCAAATGTTGCCTTTTCCCTTCCCATTGGTGCAGTCTGACATACAGGAAAGTTTGTCAATTTATATTCCTTGTTTGGGATAATAAATGGGTAAAACTATAAAAACTAGGGTGGCTTCTAACACTGTAAGCTCCTTCCTTATATTGATTATTCCTGGGAATAAACTACGGATGGGAATGACTTGTACATACGTTTGATTTTCTATGATAAGAAGCACCCCCAGTCCTAATGTTCTTTTGTAACAGGGAGAAAGAAATATAATTAAAGATGTTCTTCCTTATTTCATTCAATGTAGTTTTCAGACACAGAACAATTCCTTGCCCCCGCCCCCCCAAAAAAAAATCTCACAGGATTTATTTTATTAACGAAGAAATTTGAAACAAGTCCTTCATTTTCTATTCTGTGTCTATATCCTGCCTTTCCTTCTGTACCCAAGTTGAAGGCAGATGCTGCATGGAGAAAATGAGGAGAAGCCTGAGCTTTCTCACAATGTTTGAGCTACTCTCTTCAACTCTGCTGTGTCAGGAAGGGATTCAGAGAATTTGAGGAAGTAAGACTTCATTAATGGTCTATAAATTCAAGGTGAAATAAAGCATGTCTTTGAATACTGTGTAAACAACAACAACAAAACCAAGTGATATCACACAGGAGGAAGCAACCTGGGGCCTGGAGTTAAGGAAGACTTCGCTTCTCTTCCTGTTTCTTTTGCTTGTTAGCTGTTTGACCTTTGGTTAATTTGCTTCGCTTCTTTGGGGTTCTACAATACACAATGGGGGTATTAACACCTGCCTTATAGGCCAGTTGTGCAGATTAAATGAGATCATGTATGGAAAGTAACTGGTTCTTGGTGGTATTAAAGTAACAGTCACTGTTATTACAGCATCTTAACAAAGAATTCATTCCAGGAATGACCTAGGTTGAAAGAGCAGATGTTTCTTTAAACCTTTGCATTTAGATCCCACTCTTCACAGACTGGGGACAGTATACAACTGTCAACTCAAGAAACTAGTACATTTCTTAAGGTGATTCTTTTAATCAAACTAGCTTTATAAAACTGATAAAATAACTGATTGAACAATCAAATGATTGATCTAGGAGATCCTAACAGACTCCTCTTAGTAATCTCTGTATTCCAGATAGTTCATTTTCCGTGACAGGTTGCTGCTTTAAATAACAGTGTGGACTTCTTACTTCATGACATAGGAAATTGTGAAATTTCTTGGTAATAGAGTATATTCTATAGCCGTGATTTGGTGACTCACCAAATATTTGATTTGGAAGGAAACTTAGATTGCCTGTAGTCTAAGTTGGTTTATTGTCAGTGAGACACAGTGAGGTACAGAAAGCTGAAGTGAAATTCCCAAGGCTCCGTGGCTAGTTGGTGGTGGAGCAGGCTGAACTTAGGTAACGTAATTCCTAACATAATGTTCTTTCCACCACACCTTTCAAGATAATAGGGCACTAGTTTGTACGTTGCCACAGAAATTGGGGTTAAAAGTTCATTTTTTGAAAGTTGTGTTTAACATATACATACCTGATAGGCTTCTACTACCAAATTGTTGAGGTTTGCAGCCTTTGATTCTATTTCACCAGCAATGGTGCCAGGCAAGAGGGGTAGAAGGTCCTAGAAAATATACCAATGACATTTACTTAATGACAGTCATATGCAATGGTTTAGCAATCAACAAATATTAAAAATTCTTGTAGTTATCAGTAGAAGGTGATATTACATGCATCAAAAAATATACGAAAAGAGAAAAATATAAGCAAGCAACCAACTAGGGCAGCCAAAACATACACACCTGAAATTACTGTGTGTGTGTGTGTGTGTGTGTGTGTGTGTGTGTGCAAGAGTGTCTGTGCATGCACACATGACATGTTGACCTGTAAAGCTAATCAAAGTACAGACCAGAATTTTCCAAAGTATCTTCTGTGGAACATAGTCTTGAGATTTTAAACATGAAAGGGTTCTAAGGGCAGATAAGTTTGGGAAGTTCTCCATATGGTTTCTTCCACTTAGAGACTCAAAATGTGCGCTTGGCAATTAAAAGTTCAGAGAAGTCCTGTGATTCAGAAATAATTTAGCATTATATAGTGCATTTCCCAACATTTCTTTAATTAGAAAACACTTTTCTCATATAAACATTTTGCAGATCAACTGTTCCATGAATGAACTTTATTACATGTTGGTCCAGACTGGAGAAAACAATCATAGTCACAGGGCTTAGCTTCATGGAGTGAATGTTCTTGATGGATGGTACTGAATTATTACGGAGAAAACTCTAGGTATTCCCAGTAAGAAAAAGAATTAGCAAGGGCTTAAAGGTTTCCCTGAGTTGTAGATGAAGTAGGAACAGAGACGAAACCAGTCTGACTGGAGTAAAGGTACATATTTCTAAGGAATCAGATTATGAAAAGTATTGAAATCCATTTATACACTCATTTTATCATTGAAAAGTATCATTAAGTTCCTGCCGTATGCCAGCCATTACGTAAGTAGTAACAACTTGGTATCTCAGGAGGTAATAGGGAAAATGTATCACTTGCAGATTTTAAAAATCCATTTAACCTTTGTTGAGCACCTGTTGTATACCACTTTGGGGATGCTAAATTGCTAGGCCACTTAGTTGGCATTCTTAATGATGTCACAGGTACATAAATAACAATTTCAACAAACAATGTGTCTTAGAGGATGAGTGAGAGTTAGTCAAGGCTTCCAGGCATGGTGGGTGTGCAGCAAGAACAGTGGCACAAAGGAGAGAAAGAGCCCGGGGGATGGTGTGCACAGGAGAATTAGAAGCATGGCTGCAGGGGCAAGTGCAAGGCAGACAATAGTGGGGAATGAGGCAAGCAGGGACCAGATAGTCTCCGATGCCACATTAAAGGCTTGATCTGCTAAGTCAGAGGGAACTGTGGGAACATTTTACTCTAGGGAGTACGTTGGTCACACTTGTGATTTAAATAGACCATCTTGCAGCCACTTGGATGGTAGATTTGGAGATATGTTAAGAAGCTGTTACAGCCCAGATGAAGCGACTGATAAAAATGTCTCCGGGCTGCCAAAGTAGGTGATTGTAAGAGCATACACAGGAATCTTAGCAGAGCTTGTCGGGTTTTCAGAACCTGTTGATTCTTACTTTGCACACGATTCAGTTAATTAAGCCTGCCTGGTTTTTGTTTTATCAGTGGGTAGAAATTATTTTTTAACAGAGCAGGGAGAAACTGTTAGAGTCAATTACACCATTAAGAAATAATAAAGAGCAGAGAAAGAGGAAACAAAAGCAATAAATAAACAGCATAAGGAATATAGTCAATAATGTTGTTATACTTTAAGTAGGTATAGTGCCAGGTGGGTATTAGACTTACCGAGGTAATCACTTTGTAAAGTATATAAATATCTAATCACTATGCTGTACACTTGAATCTAATATAATAATAATATTATGTCAACTATAATTGAAATTAACCCTTTCCCCCCAAAAAAAGCACAATAATTTGAAATTCAGCTATTAGGCTTAGAGGTTAAGAGCACAGGATTTAGGCTGTTAATGAAAATTTGGGCAAGTATATAACCTCCCTACATGAGTTTCCTCATTTTTCAAAAATGGGCATACTAGTTATACTGCCCTCATTGTTATGAGTTGTTAAGAGTATTAAATGAGTTAATAAACTTTGTGCTCGACAATAGTAGATTCTCAATCAGTGGAAGCTGTTACTATTGTTAATAAAGTGGGTTGGGCATTTGATTTGGCCCAGAGCACTCCTTCCGTGGATATTAATGATTGTTCCATTAAAAAAGGGGTTCTGTGGTATATAAATTTGGGAAAACAGTGAAATAAAGTTTCACTATAGATTTCCAAGGGAAGAAGTGGTATGATGAAGTAGTGCTTTCAGACGATAACTATGGTTGTTGGGTATTAGGGAAGCTGGTGGAGGGCACACCAGCTTTGTGGCAAATGCAAATGGGTTCAAGTACTTGTTGAAGACAAATGAAAATGTAGCTTCTCTGAGGTATTAAAAAATAAGTGAAGGACATTGGGAGTAGAAGGAAGAAGCAAAGATGACAAAGATGAGGAAGACCCATGAACAGACACCTGCAGTGAAAATTAGGGTATCATGGCACCATGGAAAGAAAGAAAAGAGAGTTTCCCAGAAGAAAGAACCTAAAAGACTACAAAAAGAAAGCTATGGCAAGGTCACAGAAGAGCAGTTCTATGTTGGAGGCGGGGGTCTCGTGGTGCTGCCAGAGTGACACAGCTAGCTGCTAAATGTCTATTCTGCTTGTGGGTCTCACCTGGTCTGAAGGATTCTGGACAAAACCTAAGATGATTCTTACGTAGGAAGGCCACGTCCATGGCTTCTCTTGTTCCTGTATTGGATGACCTTGACCAAATCTAGGTACGCTATTGAAAATTAAGCTGATATTCCCCAACCTAATCTGTTATAAGGATATGCCATGGACTAGAATACTAGCAGGACTCCAGACATGACAGGTATAGTTGGAGTGTGAACTACTTTTCACCTGTTAAAAGTCTTTTCCATTATTATCAGTCAGTGCCCACATTTGGTTCTAAGTATTACAAACACAGAGATAATTTATACTTAAACGCTAACTTAAGATACTGTGTAGTATACATTAGTTAACACAGTATTAAATTTAGATTGCACAAAGTACAATAACTCCAGAATTGTACAAAGTACAAATTTAGATTGTACAAAGTACAATAACTCTGGGGTTCTAGGAAGCATTCTAACGTCAACCACCAAGGCAAACATTTTAATTTCTATATTTTGGGAATGAACATACCTTATACCAATGAAACTGTTTTCCTTGAACTGCAAAGATGACATTAATGTTGTTTTCTATTAACTTTTCTGAAAGTTGGCCTAGCGAGGGATGTTCCTGTTAATGGATAATGAAATAAAGAAGGGAGTGAAATTTAGTAGCTTGATCCCACACATATCCAAACATTCCTTAAGAGGGAAAACATATGACTGACATAAAAATGTACTTTGTTGGGTAGGGTTATGGTTTTACTGGAAGCACTTAAATTCTTTAAGAAAATAAGATCAACACCAATGTATTAAGGATATTTTATAGACAAAAACTCCATGAAAACCTATAACTCAGGAAAACGAAGAGGGCTGAATTCGACATAATACAGGGTGTTCAGCGCCTCTTTACATTAATACTGGACTCAAAGTAAAAACTGTTGAAATGAAAATATTTGCATATGCATGCATACATACGTACGTACGTATGTATGTACACATACTATATTTGATGTATAACATGACATATTATAAACTCTGTTTAGAAGCAGAACACCCTGTACTCAAATCCCAGGTTGTCACTTTATGATAAAAATTCTATCTCAGGTCCATCCTCTGTAACACATGAATGGTTATCTGCTTTCCATGATTGCTGGCAAGATAAAAAAATAACAATAGTATGCAAACTATTTAGTGCAGTTTCCTGCGTATAGTAGGTACTCAAAACTAGCAGCAATTATCATGATTTTTATTTCCAATGGCTTATACAAGGTTACAGAGCTCTTCAACTTATTATCATTCTATTTAACCTAAATGTCATATATATTATAAATCTGTTTTACTTTGATAAATGAAACTTATGTAGAGCCAACTGTGACACTCTTTGTGGTAGTGAGAAAGCGTGGGATGAATGGAAGGGGAATAAAATTGAGTTTAAATATAAGAATTCTGACAACTATAGAAATTGCTATATCTAAAGTTATATAGACAGTGTTCTTGATATTTTTTGCTTTTTACAGATGTTCTTCTTCAACTTCCCAATAATAACTTCTTACTAGACACCTCTCAGAAAGGTGATGTCAGACGTTACCTGTACTGTTTCCCACCTGTTCACTGGTGCCTCGTTGCATTAGCCAAGGATCATGTGACTGAGCCCAATTATTATCACGTTATTCAAGTTCAAATTACTCTGTAGTTTTTGTCCCCCTTTCACCCCTCAAGGCCATTCGTGTTTTCTTAAGGGAAAATGTTGCTAAACCATCTTAGTTAACATTTCTGTATTTTGGCAAATATGTGACAGAGAGCTAATTTTACTAGTTTTGCTTATAGCCTAGGTTCTGTGACCTACATACTAAACTTATATACACAGACATAAAGGGTAACCTTGTGCTGAATAATACTAGCACTACCACAAGTAACTGCTATGGTCTAAATATTTGTGTCCCCCTCTCCAAATTCATATGTTGAAACCCTAACCCCCAAGGTGATGGTGTTAGAAAGTTGGGCCTGTGGAGCCCTCAGGAATGGGATTAGTTCCCTTATAAAAGAGAGGCAGTGGGAAAAGCTCCCTTGCCCCTTCCACCGTGTGAGGTTACAGCTAGAAAGTGTCATCTATGAAACAGAAAGTAGGCTCTCAGCAGACCCTGAATCTGTCGGTGCTTTGTTCTTGGCCTTGCAAACCTCCAGAACTGTGAGGAATAAATTTCTGTTGTTTATAAGCCACCCAGTTTATGTTTTTTGTTTCGTTTTGTTACAATAGCCCAAATAGACTAAAATAATAACCATAACAAAAACGCTTTTATTTTTTATGTAATCTGTAATTGGTGTGATAGAAGCAAATCAAATTTTCATGAACTACATTTAAATATGATACGAAATCAGTTCATGAAGAGGTTTAAAAGAGTATTACCACATGGATTTCCTTAAAAAAAAATTCTGCCCAGAACCATTCTTAAAATATAATTTTAAAATATAGAAAAACAATCCCCAAAATATAAATTCTACCAGATAAATTCCTATTCCTTGTTGCAAAGAATATGTGCACTTTTAAAATAGATTTGTGACAGTTTGCATAATGTTAGTAACTCAAAGAGAACAAGTTAAGGAAGGGTAAATGTAGCTGTAGTGGGAGTATTTTTCTAATGGCACCACTTCTTTTCAAATATATTTGCTTTGATAAAAAAATAATAAGTTTGCCAGGCATTCCTCCTTCTTAATTTTTAAAACCGTTCATATCTTAAAGAAAATTTAATCCATATGTTTTTAACCAGCTTATACTTAACTTACGTAAAATCAATATTTAAATAACAGTCCAAGATGTAAGCAGCTTTCGAAGCCTTCTTAATCTCTTTCCCCTTTCAACAACAGGAAGTCACATTGACCGAAACTACACAAAATTTAAATCTTGAAAGTTCTAGTTTGGTCAGAAGCTCATTAAAAAGGTCAACTGGATTTTAAAGCTTAAATTTTTTTGAACCCTAGCAAGAAATCTGTTTTAAAAGAAAATTCCAAGTACCTTGACACAGATTTGTTAAAATTACAAATGTGTAACAGATGTTTAAATAAACCACTGTTGACAGGAGAGCTGTGGATTAATGGCCATTGTTGAAGCCCCTTCCCCTTTCTTCCATGAAACATTAACTTTTAAGTATTTTTATCTTTTATGTCTTGTATTTCACTAGCAGGAACACTCCCTCTCAACCAGCTGTTCTGGTGACGTCACTGTTCCTCATCTCTAACGCCCCCTTTGTTTAACCCATTACATATTGTTTCTCTAAACTCTAAAAATAATTAACAGATAACAGCATTTCAGGGAGAAGGGAAAGCAACATGCCAAGACAGCTGCTAAGTAATTGAAGGCAAAAGGATTCCTTTCATATTTTTCTTCTTCACCAACACCTTCTCTATGACTTATGGGAAATAACTTACAAATGTCAGAAGGGAAGAGGAGGTAAGAAAGATTCATTGAAAGCAATTTCAGTTAAAGAGATAACTGTGAGGAGATGTATGGGAGACTTTTAATAATGTGCATATGTATGGGCAAAAAATGAAGTATTTAAGTTTCTCTTCATAAGAGTTAGATCCATAAGAAAATTTTTGTAAGATAATGTAGAATATGTAGTGTTGAATATCATAATAAGATATGAAAAGAAACCCCAATGTCGTGGTTAAATAAAGCACTCAATTACCCGGATTATTTTTTTTACAGTTCACTGTTTAGAGGAAAGAGACAAATAACATGAAAGCAATCTCATAGCAGAGATTTATTTAGAGATGAAGACTTTAAATTATTTGTTGCCAGTCCCCATCTATCGCAATAGCCTATTTTCGCATAGACCGGGGTTTCTCATCAGTGGCATTACTGACATTTTGGGCCAGGTATTCTGTGTTGTGGGTGGGGGTTGGGGGGGCAGGCTGTCCTGTACAGTAGAGGATACTTAGCAACATCCCTGGCTTCTGTCTACTAGATGACAGTATCTCCCTCCACCACCAGTTGTAACAACCAAAATGTCTCTGGACATTGAAATTTCCTCTGGGGGGCAACATCCCTCCAGTTGAGAACCATACCAAGAGCAGGGGCTCTGTGAACAGACCACTTGGGGCTTCAACTCCTGGCTCTCCAATTACTAGCTGTGTAGCACTGATCGGCTGGCTGTCGACATCTCTGCGATCCAGGTTCTGTATGTATAAAATCGGTATAAATTCTAGCATCTCCCTCCCATGGTTATGGTGGTGGGGATTAAATGGTCAATCTGTGTAAAGGCTTTTCCTTACCATTCTGTAATTATTACGCCCAGACTAGTGATGAGTAGGGACTCGTGTCCTGATGTCACACTGCTTGGCATTGACCATGGATGATACTACATCCGGCAGTGCGACCACACACAAGTTCCTGATCCTTTTAGTATCTCTGTTTTCTTATTTATAAAACATAGGTAACAGCATGTCTACACCTCACCAGGACATTGGCTAGTGTTATGTAAATGTAAGGGACAAACACAACAGGACTGCCTAGTAAAAGACAGCTTTCATTAACAGACCACCTAATAACAGACATTTGGAGGCCATTACTAAAGGCGAGATGTTGGGCTCTGGGATGTGCTTTGTTTGACTCGCCTGATTTATTTACCCCAAAGTGTTTGAGTTTGTAGCTCCTGTCCAACACAATAGCAATTATAATCATGATATGCTAGTTACTAAAGTGAGGGGCATGGACTAATAATTTGTGTAAGCTTTTCAGTGAGAGTGGAATAAAAAGTTTTGTGCTTAAATATGAATGAACGTGTAATTTAATTGGAACATCTATTTCATACATATTTTCATCACATTTTGTTTTCATTGTGTGACTTTGGCATCCATTGTTTTTCTTGTTATCAGAGCCATTACAAAAGCAGTGCTGGGCTAGTCGGAGTCTGGCCCAGGTGATTCTGGGTGCAACTGTTGCTTTCAATTTAAAAGAAAAAAAATAAATATTGTTTGCAGAGATCATTTCCTGGCTATTTTACTGCTAGTCTGAGAAGCACTTAAATTAGGTCTGTGCTAAAGTTATTGAAGTCATTCTTGTTCTCATGGCATTTACAATTTAAAACAGATAGTTCAGCAGAGCAGTAAGTTGCCATCAGGCATTTTGTTAGTTTTAAATGTTGTAACAATATTAAAAAAAAAAAAAAATCCAATTGCACACGGACCTAAAACGTTTTAGGTGCATTCTGCCTGGGTGACATTTCCTATACTTTCCTAGTTGTGCGTGTTGATAAAAACCCAAAGGTGCTGACACTCTAAACTGATTTTATCTCCTCAATTAATTTAAAAAGTTGTATTTTTTTATGCAGTGTGAAGCATAGAACAAAGTAAGAAACAGGAAATTAGGTGAAAAATTTTATTATATGCTTTAGTTTAGTCATATTAGAATTACTGTTGTTATTATTCTCATAATTACAAATCAGTAATTTCTATGAGACAAAACAAATATTAATACTTCTCTTTTCCCCTTAAAATAATAGTTTTGGTTTAAATGGCCTCTCATTTGACTTTAAACAGCTATTTTGCTGTTAACTCTTAATCTATGACAAAAGGTAGATTTGGAGTTATTCTAGATCTTTTTGTTTGTTTGTTTAGCTATAGTATTTGGTATTGTGCAAAATTAGGAATACTGTATAAACTTGGGTTTAGGAAGTTAATCTTTTTCAAGTGTTTAAACATTTAGAATAATAATTATTTTAGAAGAAGCTTCAGAGTTGAATATTCTTTAAAATAGTTTTTTAAATGACTCCTAATATAGCTCCTTTCAGTGTCTTCAAAATCGGTTGCATTCACTGGTTTTCTGGAGGGCAGCCAGCATTGAGTTTGTGTGAAGGTGGTGGCATAGCGGGCAAGCTAGCGACCTGAGAGTCAGGTCCCTGGACAAGGTATTTAGTCTCCCTCTCCACTTGGTTTATTGTGAATGGGTATGATGCTGCCTACCAAGCTGAGCTGATACGGAGATTTAATGAGCTCAGGTATGCGAAGGGTCTGGAAGATCCCCGAGCTCAGGGTCAAGGGTAATAAATGGAGGCAGCCTGCACAGCATCAGGTTGAAGCATATCAGTGGATTCTGGTGTGAGATAGCTTAGGTGTGGATCTTGACTCTGATATTGTGGTAGCTCTGTAATCTTGCAGAAATCTGATGTCTCTAAGTTTCAGTTTCCTCAGAATGTGGGTTGTGGTAAAGACTGAATGAGATAATATAAGCAGTAAGTTCAGCCTGGTGCCCAGCACAAAATAAGTGCTCAGTGAATTAGCATTTTTATTAGTATGTGTCTGAGACAAAGAAGCTGAGAAGCAGAGAAAGAGACACATTTAATACTTTCTGAAGTTGAAGAGGCAATTTCTTAGTCACAGAGCAGCAGCAATAATTGTGTCTTTATTAGAAGATGAAAATTGTATACTTGCATGGAATGTTGTGGGATATCAGCAGAGAGAGCAAAATGTCAGAAATAGCCCTTTCAGGAAAAATGCAGAACACAGATAGATACAATATCTAGTTATTATAACTTTAAAAAGTTTAACTCAGGTTTCAAAGTTATGAATTAAATTAATGAATTATATTCTCAAGCTCCCTTTTTCATCTGCACTTCTGGAAAAATTTAATATAATTCCAAGCAGTTGAGATACATGGTAAAAAGAAAGCTTCCTAATTGGCTTACTAGAAGTCAAGAACATGTTAAACGAAGTGGCATAAGAAGTCAGAGGCAGAATATGAACTGTTTTACCAGAGGGGAGCAAAACTCTTGAGTAATGCCTAATATGCCTTCTGCAAATCACTCAGTCCTCTACGATGGTGATCAATTCAGCAGCGCACCTATCCAAATGAGGCTATAGGAGAGGGAATGAACTATGAAGCAGCAGTAAGGGAATTCTGAGATATTACACAACAGGAAGGGTGAAGAATCACTGATCATAATATGACGAGGCACATAAAAAATTAAGGCTGAGATGAGAGAAAGGAACACCAAACCTAAGCTACTAAATAGAATTAGAAGTCTGGTAGCGTCTTGCCTATTTGCATCCCTCCATCCAGGACTGAGAGTCATAGCAACATTTGAAAATCCCATTAATAAGGGTTCATTGTGTGACCTGTGTGCCTCTTCCTTGGCCCCCTTTCATTGTTTCCAGAGACCTTGATGCTATTCTTGGCCTCTGTCAGGGATGGGTGAATGGTTGTTTGGGCTCCAAGTGAGGTTGGGAATTACTCTGGAGGAGCTGGATGGGCAGACAGGGTGAAATTTCAGACCCTTTAGTATTAATAACCTATCTTCTACACCATTGACAGTTTTTATTCTAACACCATTAACATTTTCCAAAGAATGCTGTATTTTAAACTGCTATTATTACTGGATAAATCATAAAACTATATTACTACTCAAGTTTTTCATTCTAGCACTTGGAGAAAAAGCAGGGGAAAATGTAATTTATTCAATAGTATAACATCATTTGTCAGTGGCTATATACAAATTTGTAATAATGTGTAAATATAAATATTTTAAATTATATCTGGTTTTGTAATTTTATGTAAGCCAAATTTTCTGCTTTATTCCTTACATAAGTGAGACTGCAACTGGAAAGTGAAAGCAACAATTACACTAAGAAATTCATTACTGTATTTTCTGCTACTTTCCCCTGGAGACACTGTGGTAAAATGGTTACGAATACAGATTTAAATATAAGATTGAACTAGACTGAGCCCCAGCTTTGTTACTTATTAGCTTTTTAGCTGACTGTCCTTAGTCAACTTATTTCTTCTACCCTTAGTTTTTCTGTTTGTAAAAAAAGGATAATTATGACTACCTTATAGAGCTGTTGTAAAGATAAATTTGAATCTGTATACAATGTTTGCTGCAGTGGTTTCAGTTAGTAAATACTGAAAATATGGAGTTATTACTATCCTGGAGTTCATATTGACTCCCATGAAATAGCTATGTGTACAAGCAGTAGAACTCTGGCCCATGTAATTTAGACATATAAAAGGTCTTTTATCAGTTATTTCTTTTTATAAACAAAAGAACCAGAGTCTTGGACCAAGAAGCTCACATAGTATTCAACATTACTGGTATTGACTGCTGGAGATAAAGCCAGGAAGCAAAGTGTTTGATTACTTGTCTCATTTATACCTTTTATAATTCTTCTACAATGACCAAATAAGATAGGATGGAGGTCATTTTAAAATAAGCAGGTAAATATGCTTCTGGTAAAGTTCAGGGTAGCTTTAGATATAGTAGGTTTCAGAGAAGTAGCACATCTCATATATATAAATGCATAGTCAAGGGATCAATCAAAATGCTTCAGCTTCTTTTGTTTTAGGGCCATGTTCCTAGAAATGAAGGGAATGAGAATTCTTAGGTAGAGGATCCCTTAACACACAGACCTGAGATGTGATAGAAGTATTCCTTTTAGGTGTTAACAAACATTCCGCTCCTTGGTTGACTCAATACACGAGTGATATGTGGAAGGTGCATTCTTTTAAGTAATTGAACAATGTTGAAGAAGGCAAATGAAGTGCATAATAGATGGTCCAAATTCCTGATGTCATAAGAGCCCAAATGCTATGTAAAATTCCACCAAGATTAGAATTTATTTCCATAAGGGTATATGGCATGGCATGGGTCTAAAATTATGAGCATCTTTGCCTTAATGAATCCTTCCTAGATGAGCAACAGCACCCTCTAAAATACAGTTTTGGAGAGATGACATCAGTGACTTGGCAAAACTTCAAAAGAATAAAGCAATGCAATTGGAGAATAATGTGAATATTATTTTTCCTTAAAAAAAAACCAAAAAAACTTTTCCTTGTCTCACAACAGAGTAATTTTTCTTGTCTCCTCCTCCACTGCCCAGTAAATAAATTAGGACTCTATTTTAGATTAAAAGAGGTTGACGAGAAGGAAGGAAATATAAGAAATGACTAAATTGAAGTGGGCGGGTATACCAAAGTGAGGGTAAAGACACCGCAGGAACAATGCCAAATCCTAAAATGTTCAATGCAAACTTTAGTTTGCCTTTTAAAATCTTTAAAATTTGAGGCTGCTTTCAAGAGACTAAACCGACTAAGGGCTGAACTTGTTTTACGTGGTCATACGTTGCTCCTCTGTGGCGTTCCAGATTAATGAAACTTAAACAATTTAAATTTTACTCATGGAACCACACACTTTTTCAGCATAATTTGTATGCTTCAAATATTGCAGTTCCGTGACATGCCTTGGAGTACGGCAGTATACTCATAAGGTGCCTTGAAATGTTTTCAATTTTCAAGGGAAATTCAGGGAGACTCGGCATCTGTCAGGTACCTAGGAACTACTACTGGAAGTAGTTCACCGTTTTAAGATACAGTGGCTTTGTTCCTTAGAGGACATCATATCTTTGCAAAGCTGGGCAGGATGAAGATCAGTGTGAAACAGGGAGTGAGGACGGCAGTGTCTAATCTGATTCCATGGCTTGGAAGTTCCCATTAGTAACTTATTTACTGTGAATGACACAAATATAGGTATATAATATTTATGATGTAGATTATTATTTTTTAACTGACTGCTAAGTTTTTAGGACAGAAATAGTTATTTGTACCTGACTACTCAATAAACAGAACTGTCAGGTTTTGGTGCTTTGTTTGTTTTGGTCTAGGGGCACCAGGGAAGGAAAATTACTGAGACACGCGGGTTTAAAGATCTGAGAAAATTTGGAAGTTTCTGTTCCAACATTTGCATGAATGTATAAATGTGTGCCCATGTCAGAAATAAATGATGCTTTGTGCGGTTGATTTTTTCACATGTAGAATAGCTAATGCTGGGAAGCTTAGGGTTCTAGGAGATTGTATGTAAGTATATGATTCAGAGCATCCAGATAGTCACTGATTTAAAAAATGAGCCGCTAAATATAGACAAGCTTCAGAGGAAAGGAGTGAGGTACAGAATATTAAAAGCTATCCCTGTTTTACCCTTTTTTTGGTCTCTACTTAGATTGTACCTGTTGTGAGGATTCCTCACGCCACATACTTTTCTTACTAATCCTTAATATGTGTTTATATACCAACCATGCAGAACTAATTTGTTTATATAAAGCTATAAAGTGTGTGTGTGTATGTATTTTTCTTTAAAAGTCCTTCAGTTGCATTGAAAGTAAGCTCTTCCATCACTTTTATTTTTGTAATTTATGTAGTACTTTGTAGTACATCAGAGAGTCAGCTATAAGATGTTGTCAAAGTATTTTAACCTTACATTTTAGTGACCAGCATTTATACATTGCATTGTCTCATAAGTTCTCTCTCATGGCTCATACTGACTGTATCATGTTCCTTGAGGTAATTTCTTTACAAAAACAGTTGAATTGCCAATTTAAACTTACACTTTAACCAAGAGTGATAATAAGAGGCTATATATAGCTACATTACCATGCTTGTTGATCTGACGTAGACATTGTTTTTCAGATGGCAGTTTCCATCATTTGGCACCACTATGCCTGCCAATTTGCTATCAAGAGCAAGATGAGATGTCTGATCTGTCATCACCAGCAGCAATCTTTTAGCTTCTTTTCTCCATCCAATATGACTCTTAAAATAAACATGTAATTAGACCTTGTACAACATAAATCTGTACTGTGGTCTTTATTTCAAGTAAACGTTAAGTTCAAGTTCACAAACATTAAGTCAGGCTAGAATGATGTGCATAAAAACAATGCTGTTTCATAAGTAAAATTAACTTTCATTTGTATATTCTCTATTTTACCACAGCCATTTGACCACACTAGCTCATGGCTACAGATTTCTAGTGTTCTCCCATCGGAAGAACAAGCCAGGATTACGAAGTGCAGAGCAGCCAGTATGACGTGAGTAGGACAACAGGCTCCTTCTGGTTTTTCCTTGGATGGTGGTGAGTGAGCACAGCAGCCATTTGGGAAAGGATTTTCCAAGTGTATCTTTTCCTATATAAAGCCCTCTCCTCTCTGTCCTGAACACATACCAAAATGAGTAACATTAGTGACAAATGAGAGGGAGAAGAAGGTATTCTTCTATGCTCTGATTTCACTCCATAAATCAAAGAGAAAAACAAAATCCTAAATTCTTGAAGAATTTTGCATTTAAGCAAACACTGAGTAACGGGAAATGTCTTACCTCACAGACAGCTGCCTGAAGCATGGCATCAAAACCTCCTTCAGGTGTATCTATATTTCCAGAGATCTTCTGTCTGTGAACCGCTTTTTCAAACTCAGTGATGTTCTCCGTCAAAGACAGCACATGGATATACCCATGGGGAGGCATACAGTCTAAATTGTAGTCACTGTTTGGTAAAGAAGAAATGCACGTTCTATTTTGCTATGCTTTCTTCGAAGATTCAAGGTATACTACTCACAGTACAATTGTGTGGGTGGTGTGAGAAGGGAAAACATTGGTTTATTTTTTCGCCAAGGAGATTTTATAAGAGAAAATCTGTACTGTGTAAAATCAGAGAAAAGTTACATATTGGTGAATATTTGTTTGCAAGTAGGAAATAGAAATATAACCATTTGGTGTTGTAAAATAAAGACAAATTAAACATGTTTCTTTAATATAGGACACCTAAGGGCTACATATTATTATGCTAATATGTAGTGTTACTTTTTAAGAGGAGATAAGAATTTGTAGTGATTTCCTGTCACATTTGAGCATGGGACAGCTGAAAAATATCTTTTGGGAAATGTTTCTTTTAAGAATTTAGTTAAAATATTATACTATTGTTAGATTATTTTAAAACATCGTGCTAATTTTTAAAGTGATGCTTGGTGTGCAATTACTGATGAACAATTAAAATTCATTAAAATTGTTTTGAGAATTCCGTGATGTTCCCCAAAGTGAGAATCATTCCTTAGGTACAGCCCCATAGGGAGAAGGCACGTGACCCTCCTTGAAGAGATGTGTCAGTCCCTGTTCCACTACCACAGACAGCAGAGTTGTTTTGGTGAGAGTGTGTACTGTAAAGTGAGCCGGGCAGTTTGTGCAAGTAGGAAAGAAAGTGTTAAAAGGAAATGTTTTATTAAGGAAGAACTAAACACATTTATATTTCTCTCCGAAAATCCAACAGGCTAATTAGAACATTGTATGAGAAACTTGTATTTTTAAGGTCAGTTCTCGTTTCATAGTGGGTCATGTGCTATTTAGAATCGGACTTCCAAAATGATAAGAAAAAGGGCTCTTTCTAGCAGGCAAATGCTCGTATTTTTACCTACCTTCCATGTGCTGAGCTTTTTTTGAATCATATCATAACATAATTACAAATACAGTCATAATGCAGTAATAGAAATACAGATGCAACATAAATCAACAAATTTGAAGCAATCAAAAAGGAGAAATACAGACTTGGCAAAGAGGTATTTATATATATGGGTAGCCTGATTATTGGAGGTTTGTCCAAAATTATTAGTATTATTTGTGTTTTTGTGATAAAAACTAACTGAATGATATTTGAAAAAATATAAGAAGACCAAACTACAGATAATCTCAGAAGTTTTCAAATAGGAACATACTTTCTCTCCAAAATTTTCACTTATCGTTTAATAAAATAAAAATATAAAATTAGTAAGTCCTTTCTATAAAAACAAAGAGATTTTATAAGAAAGTAATTTCATTTGGCATTATGAAATCCACCTCAAACACTAGATACCTGCATTGATTATGAATCCTTTCTGGGTGGATGCTAATGTATGGTGAAACAGTTTTATCAACGTATGAGCCAAATCCAAGACGGAAGTCACGGGAGAAAAATGCCATTTTTCTAGATAAGTCATTTCCAACGGAATTTAATTTTTCAATATTATTGTGCATTGATGCCGAGACATCAACCAGATAATAAAGATCCACAGGATATTTCTTCAGAGGATGAATTTTCAACATAAAATTAGCTTCAGCTCCTAGTTCAAAGAAAGACAAATACCATGTAGTATTCATTTTAAACATCTCAGGATAAGCCGTCAATAAATCAGTTACATTTTAGATATAGAACAATTATCACAAATTTGGACATAATGAATGAAACTAGGAATTTCCTGGAATAATTTTAAGGCAATTTGAAAACCATACAAATTTATTAGTTTCCGCCTTCTACAGTGAATTTCTCACAATCCTGTAGGGCAGATAGAGATAACACCAAATGGACCAGCACCATATAACTATAATAGAGAATATATTTGCCACCATATGAACCTGTATTTCTGGTGTCTACAAAGCACAGCATAAAACAGCAAACAGCATTCTATATCGAGAAAGTAGGTGGCTGTGTTTGTTTGAAGGTGGCTTTCAGGCTTGAAGAAAAACAGAAAGGTTATCTTAAGAATAATTACTTTTTATTGGATGGAGGTATCAACTCATTCTTTTGAGTTAAGGCATATTTACATACGAGATGTGAAAACTCTGTTACTGAGAAGTACGTGAAGATATTAAAAATAATTAGTACCTCATCACAAATTACTTGATAAGATTCTTCCCAGCAGTTAGTTGTGAGAAGGAGTGAGACAGTGGTCTAAAGAACGGTCCCCAGCAGGGCCACATTGAGGACCGGGGCGATGTAGAGGACAGCAGCTGTCCAACCCATACTGGGTTCTCTGTGAACATATGTTGAAGACGTATCACAGAGGCCAAGGAACTGCATGAGCGAGAGGGCCACCACAAGGGGAACTGTGGGAGTCTGCCACAGACAACTGTCTGTAATAATCATTTATTTAGTTGTCTGCCCATTAGCATTTGATACAAGGACCTGGATCCCTGTACACAAGCATATGGCACTGTATACAGTTGATATAGAATCGGACTTCCAAAATGGTAAGAAAAAGGGCTCTTTCTAGCAGCCAAATGCTCATATTTTGACCTACCTTCCATGTGCTGAGCTTTCTGTATTTAATTTTTAACAGTAGATAGTGAAAAATTATTAATTTAAATATGGGCAGATTTTGAATTTTACTGTTTAAATAATAAAGCAAGTGCATTGTAAGTCATTAATTATTTGTCTATCGAGATTTTAAGTGGAAAAACATTTTTAATAAACACCAATTTGCATACAGAATTGATAGCTTGATCTACCTATTAAAGGAATCCTTTAATTTATCAAATTATATTTTCAGTCTTCATGGGCTTACAAGTAGCAATATTTTCTTATAAATTATTTCATAAATCAGATGTTTTTAAGTCAGATTACAGAATGTATTCAAAATAGTAAGTTTTTTTCTGGTATATAATAATTATGGGAGAAAGGAGCTACTTACTCATTCCTAATTTGCTGTTCTATGGAGGAAACCCCTTTAATGTAACAGTCCTAATTTTGGGGCCGCTAGAGTTTGGGAGGAGAAATTGGGCATGCGTCAGCCAGCCCAATTCTCACTGCTTCCAACTCTCTCACTCCTTCCCTGTAGGAGCGGGGCTGCCTCCTAAAGGCTCTGCTTTCCGGGTGTCTGGTGAAAAAGGCTGCCCATATGGAAGTATCCTGCAATTTGGGTAGAGAAGTTCAATTCAGGAGAATGATAGAATCTGGTAGAAAGAGCTGGATTGATGAAAAAATAGAAATAGAGCGTAATTGGGGAGTGGGGTGGGTCAGTACTTAATTGTTTTTTTAGTTTATTTTTTTATTTTTATTTATTTATTTTTTTTTACAAATTGTGTACTTGTTTAATTATTAACTTGGACATATGGCTGAAGGCCTTGGCCACATGGTATTGTCATATTGGTGGATCATTGCAGTTTATGGTGGCTCTGTCTGAAAATAAATGTCTGTCTAGTTTTATAAAGTCATTGCAAAATAAACCAGTTAAGCATATCATGCAGGTTGTTATACTGTTGGTTGGTTTTTCAGCCAACAGGCAGAATCTGTGAAGCATCAGCAAAAACACAGTCCTTGGAGGCCTAAGCTATTCAGGGAGCCCCAGCTAACCACACAGCTAACCTCAGCACACACCAGCTGCTCATCGCCTAGCAAGCAAATCCTGGTCTCACTGGCCTCAGCAGAGAAGGGAGCTGTAAAGAAGCCTTGCCAAATGAGCAGGGTTGGAAGGTGTAGGCTGCTGTAGCTTGATTTTGGATTACATAGATGCTGGCATTAGCACCGTGTGTACCCGGGTCAGTTTAAGATCTCAGCATGGCCTGGCAGCTCAGTAAGACACGTTTTCAATAAAGGAGAAAAGAGAATCTTTCCATACACAGGCCTTTAATCATTGCCAGAGAGAACAGTAATCACACTTTCAAACTGCAAGGCACTTGAGTTTCCTGTAAGGTTCTAGCTTTAAGTAGTCGGCTCAAGCAGGCAGCCCTACGTAGGCTGAACCCAAACCCCATTCTACTTGTTAAGGAGGACAGTGAAGGGGCCAAGCTTGGGTTACTATACTTTGCCCATGAGCTTGAGATGCTTCCCACAATATGCTCTCAAGTTAGCTTTGGATTGAATAATTATACATGAGGGAGAAACTTTCTCTTGGAGGTTGTAGAAAATGGATACTATGTCCCTAGATAATATTCCCATTCAGTTCATACTAGGGTGCCACCAACACAGGGGTCAAAGAGCAGATGACATTAAGAGGTTTTGAATATATTGGATGAGAAAGAAACACATCTAAAAATAAGACAATGTCTGTGGCCGTCACCATTATGAGGTTATCAATGCAAGCTGTCATGTCTTACATGTTACTCTGACAGAGAAGCTATGCGAGGGTGGAGTTTTCCTGGCTAAGAGCTACTAACTGAGGTAATTTATGTAAAATATCTACCACAGTATTTGGCACATGGTAAATATATAGATGTTAGTAACTACTGCCATTACTGTTAATAGATTCTAAGCAACATCAGGGTAAGAACTATTTCTTCATCTCTGAAGCCTGGGTTTGCTACATGCATAATCACTCAAAAGTGTTCTTTAACGAGACTATATTTGAAGCACATTTTTATACAGCATTTCAAAAGACCTACGTTTATCACAGTAAGAAGCTAATACCTATGACTTCTTTCTCACAGTTTAGGGGTAGCTTATCTCTTTAAGAGGAAAAGAGTTATCATCTGGCCCCAAATGTTTATGCTACCATGTGTATTATCTGCAGGAAAGCCTCATCCTCATACCTTTGGAAATGCTAAAGATCCTTGTTTCCTTCAATTAAATTCAAAGGGAAGAAGTGAGTCTGTGACAGAATAAGAAAGAGGACTTTGAGGAAAGTAGAGACACACTTAGAGCTATTGCTGTTGAGCTATTGAATAGCCCAAAGAATTAAAAGTTGTTAGAATGAATTTTGAATCACTCAAGTAATGGTGTGAGCATCTCTAAAGAACTGGCTGCAACAAACGTGGCTGGACATTAAGAATAGATCATTTAAAATGTTTTCTATCCGATGAAACTGAAAATGTGTAAAAGTATAGCAGGTGAAAAGAGCAGCCAATTACTATTAATTATAATTGGGCAGGGGAAGGAGAAAGCCCAAGAATGAGACTGGTTTGAAATAGCAAGGCACAGACTCCAGCAGCACATTTCTCAATTTTTGTGGGGGATAAAATGGGAGATATGTGCCAGGGGTGAGGGGGGGGAAATGCATGATTTTTATATTTTATTTTATTTTTTTTAAAATTTGAATTTAGGAAGAATACCTGAAAAATCTTACATTTTAAATTAAGGTACACTAAATTAAAGGTTTTTCTTTACAACATTAAAATGAATCAAGTTTGAAATATTTCCTTGAATTAGTAAAGTATGGGTATCGATTATACTGATCCTTATCATATACCTCGTATTATTCCAAAGCAGATTAAAGAATTCCCTTCTCTCTCCTACCTTCCTAGAGATTTCATTTCAGTGTTCTTAGGGAACATCAACTAGGATTAGTAACCTAATTCTGTTATTATTTTTCCATAAGATTGATAGGTAAAAATAAAAAAAAGCGTAGTTTAAGAAGTGAAATGTAGAAGAAAATACCATTTTCAAATCTCATTTTGAATATTTTGATTATATATTGTATATATTTTTATGTAGTCCTAACTTTCTTTTAAAAATGTAGTCAGTATATGATATAATATAAATATCCATTAAATTAAAAAAATCTTGATAGATTCTACATTGAAGGGCATGTATTTTTATCAGAAAAGAATAAAGTGTTAGAACTAAATCAAATAAATCAAAATCAATATTAGGGGATAAATACATTTTACACTTAGTTATGCATTATATTAAATACTCAACTCTTATATGTACCATGGTGGAAAGAACTTTTACATAATAAAGAGTGATGTTTCTATATATATATGGAGTTGGTAAAAAACAGCTTTATATATTATGCCCCAAAGCTGGCATGTCTTTGATGCCGTAAGGCACTTTTAAATGAACTTATTAAATCTAATGTAATAAATATTATCTATATACGCAGGTTACGAAATATAGATCTGTCATAGCTATGTTGTAAAGATGACTCACACACATTAGACAATTATACTAATTTGCATACAGAAATTCAAATAGTAATGGGAAATTGAATAAAATCATGCCCCATAATGATTAACATAGACATTAAGCATTTCCCTTGTCACTTTCCTACTACCTCTGATCTCATCCATACTGCCTTCACTTACCATTTCACGTTGACATCTGCCAGGTCTCTGTCTCCAACCTATATCTCTCTCCTGAACTTCAGCCTCTTATAGACAAGTTACTACCTCAACTCAAGTAGTCTCGGTTTGAACTCAGTACCACCCCCTCCACAAAGGGCAGTCTTCCCCATCTCACTTAGTTGCTTGAGACAGAGCCCACATGTCCCCACGCTCACTAATCACCAAACTGTGAGGATGCTACCTCCCCATTTTCGCTCAAGTCCACTTTTCTACTGCCTCGTTACCATTACTGTCATTATCGTTAGTATCACTACGGAAACAGCACTGAAACAGTTTTCCAACTTTTAAACTGGTACTTTATAGTCTCAGGAGGATTCAACCACTGTTATAGCTGCAAAAGGGAACAAGCTAAATTCATTTAAGTGTATAAATTTAAGTATAACAGTAGAAAAAAATACACCCTGTCATTTTCAAATCTTCAGGTATTTAAAAAAGAGCAAGACATTTTCAAAGAGTGTAGTCGTATTTATTAGAGGCAAGTCATATGTGATAAGCTTGATGTGTACTTAATTTCTTATATCTTTATTAGGATTTTTAGGGTTGTTCCTCTTCTTGAGTCCATTTTAATCATATATTTTCCTACAAATTATCTATATTATGAATATTTACACATTTTTACCATAGATTTTGTGTTTGATATTTTGTTAAAGTAGTTTTTCTCCAATATTTGTTTCTCTGGTTATAGTCTATATAATTAGGTTATTTGCCTTTTGTCCTCTTTTCTTAATTAGATTTGTAAAGAATTTATTTTATTGAGCTTTATAAAGGACCACCTCTTGGATTTATACATTTGTTTTATTTCTATTTTGCATTTCGTTAATTTTGTATTTTTCTTAATTTGTGAATTCCTTCCTGTTGTTTTCCTTATGGTAATTACATTTCTGTTTTTCCTTTATTTTTATCTGGATACTTAGTTAATTTGGGTTCATTCTTTTTCAATAATAAAAGCATTTAAAGTTTTGAATTTTCCTGAGAGCAACTTCAGTCACGTCCCATGTATTTTGATGTGTGTTTTTGTTATTACTGTTATTATTAAATAATGTATGACTAGAATTGTGATTTGTCCTTGGAGATAGAATTTACTTAGGAGAAGCTTTTCTTAGTTTCTCTGTTATTTAATATTTATCCTCTTGTATTTATTTCAAATTTTATTGCAGACTGAGTGCTCAGAGATATTGGCTTTCAAAAACAGTTTCACTTTTTGGAATTCAGTTTTTTGATTTTTTTGTCTAAAATATGATTAATTTCTGAAAATATTTCATTGCCTTTGAAATTATTTTATATATCAAGTGCTATGGACTGAATTGTGTGTCCCCCCTCCCCTAATTTATATCTTGAAGCCCCAATCCACAATGTGATGGTGTTTGGAGATGGGACCTTTAAGAGATAAGTAGGTTTCAATGAGATTCTAAGGGAGCCTTACAGGGTGGGGCCTTCATGATGGGATTAGTGCCTTATAAGAAGAGCCAACAAAGAGAGCTCTCTCTATCTCTCTCTCTCTCTCACTCTCACTCTCCTTCAGGAACTGAACTGGCTAGCACCTTGCTCTTGACTTCCTAGCCTCCAGAACTGTGAGAAAATAAATTTCAGTTAAGCCACCCAGTGTATGGCATTTTGTTATGGCAACAACAGAGGTGGCAAGAGCCATAAGCTTACCAACCTAACTACTTTCATTTTTGTGTATCCCGTTCCAACTGTTGCTCATATATGTCCATACTGTGCTTTATAACTGTTTTACATGGTGAGGAGCACAGTTTTAATTGGAAGCTTGGAATATGTCTAGGGCCAAAAAAGAAATGGTTTTTGTTTATATGGTAATCCAAGAGAGTGGAAAAAATATTTCAGCTTTGGAATAGGGAGGTCATATGTCATAATGGTTATTTAAAAAATTAATGACAGGACAAGACCACCCAGAATGAAATAATAAAGGCTTAAAGGCAACTGCATACTGCTTAAAAGTAAATGCATTGAATTAAGTGAAGCAGTCTGGTGCACCTGAACTTATCTTGAAATATGCAGCTTGTATACTGGGATTCTCTAGCACTGGAGGAAAATGAGTAATTTCTGGTGGTCTGCTACAGGTGTCAAACTGTGGAATATAATGTGATGGAAGGGCAAATACATGGGGAATATAGGAGGAAAAGTGTGTTAATCTCAGCGGCCATACAAATGATGACAATTAAGAATGGTAGTTTTATGTCTAAAAGTTGTTAATCCACAGGACTTAGCTTAATTCACATCAATTACTAATTAATTATTCAACTCATAAATTCAACAAATACTTGTGGAATGCTTACTACATGCCAGCACTCTGCTAGGCATTGGAGAAAGAGAGTGGAATAAAATATGTTCTCTTTCTTCCAGAGCTGGCGGTGGAGTAGGAACACAATTACATTACAATGTGATCAAGTCTGGAAACAGAGAATTATAATATAGTGTGGTCAGGTTTGCAGAGTATCTGAGGCCACACAGCTAGCTAGTTTTAGGCACAATAAAGACTAGAATTCTGATTTCTTGATTCTGAGCCCACTGTTATTTTTTTCTACAACAGTACTGCCTACCACAAAATATTAAATATGAACAAATAAAACTAAATGTAATTGCAAATTAAGAATCATTGTAGATTTATTTGGAAGTCACCAAACCTGGGCGCAGCTGGATCAACACTTCTCCTGGTGTCACCTGGGTATTAATTTCATTTTCACTTGGTATTACATGCACAGATGGGTATTCTATTGAATCAATCGAGCAGCCTTTGCTTATTAAATTGGAAACAATATCACAACGTTCACTCCTTGTTCCACCTGAAGTGAAATCCTGTTTAAAAGAAGGAAAATCACTGACGTTTTTAGTGCATATCATCTCAATTATAACCAAAGAAAACCACATAACAAATATTGCAAAGAAGCCATCTTCTAATATTGCCCAAATTATGCAACTACTCAAAATAGCTGCATATTTCCAATAAGAGTGCTGGCAAATTTGTCTTAAATAAAGCTTTAATTTCTAAATCTTATTTAAAAAGAAGAAAATGAATATTAAAGAGGAAATTTGAACCAAGTACTTTAAATATTGTTAACTGATCACCGTAAAATTATACCAACTTAATTCTTTCTAAATATTTTACTTTGGGAAGACTGCTCCAAAAGAAAATTTAGCCAAAACAGACCATTCAGTGGTTCCAAGTGTAAGCCTCAGTTCTGAAAGATCTCAACTGGTATGTTTATTACATACTATTATGTTTGGAATATGAGAGCAAGTCCTCAGAAGTCACATGCCTAATTAGGTACAGAAAATTCATGAAAGAATGAATTGGAAATACATTCTTCTTAGACTCTAAAATCCACCAACATGTTATACACACAACAGCTTGTAAGTGATTCAATAAACCAAGAAAGATGCCCATATGCGGCAGGGAGATCCAAGATGGCAACTCAAATTCTCCTGATTTTGCAACTGAATCTGGAAATTTCATTACCGTTCAGCACTGGTTAGTTGATGGTTATGCAATAGCCATCCAATAAAGTTGGAAATAATGGAACAACCTTAAGATTTAATTTATCTTGACTGAGAAAAAAAAATGATATTTTGATTCTTCATGGAACCATTCAGGTTTTTTCCTAAGAACAGGAAATGTATAGAAATATTTTTCATTATCTATAATGTTGGCCTGAATTATTTGGGGTGTTTGCTTATACATTAGCTAGATATTTGCTCTGTGATCTTCCTGGCAGTGGCTATTTTGATGTGGTATTCAGTCATTCCTCCTTTAGTTCAGCTGATTCAGAGAATTGGCTGTCCAGTCAGTTAATCTATCAGTCACATAGGTTGACTGAATACTTACTCAGAGACAGAAGTTTGGTAGGTGCTGAGGATATAGAATGGAACAAGATCGAAAGAGTCCCTGTCGTCAGAGAGTCAGGAGACCATCGGTGAATTCAACCACTAAGCAAGCAAATGTAATTATCGTGGGCATTACATTTAGGGGAAGCACAGAATGTCATAGGGTTCTGAAGAAAGGAGATTATCAAGCTTGGTATCAGCTGAATATGAGATCACTAATTATGAACAGGGACATCCCTGGCGTGGTGAGTAATTAGATGGGATGGTGGTAAGCAATATGAAAACATTCATACAAGGATTTTAATTTAATTCCTATCTCAGTTTAGAACAGGGGTTAGAAAACTAGGAACAGTGGGACAATTACAACCCTTGGCCTGTTTTTGTATGGCTTGTGTACTGAAAAGTGCTCTTTACATTTTTTAAATGCTTTAAAACAATAAAAAAAGGGTGTACAACAGACAGTATGTGGCCCACAAAACTTAAAAAAATTTTTACTATGCGACCCTTTACAGTACTGATCCTGACTTAGGTGTGGAGCATACTTGTAATATAAATATAATTAAAACACAGCAGAGATTTTTTTCCTTTTCAAGATTTCCAGGTGTCATTTGGTAAATGACTTCATGGAAACAGAAAAACTCAATTTGCTGTGCCATTGACCATACACCTAGATTTTAGCCTGAAGTTTAAAACATTCAAAGCCTTAATTTCTTGTATCCAAATTTATCCTGTTGATAAAACAGAGGTACTGAATGTGAGATTTGGTTTATAAACAACTTGGAGTTCCTCAGAGAAAGGTGGTACGTATTGCTATCCTATGTACAATTTTCTTTCAGAAAGCCTCAGGCTAGATGATGGGGGTGGGGTGGGGTGGGGGGGTCTCACCTGTCCCAGAGCCTGGGGAATATTGAGGGTGCATAAGGCTTGGACATGTGTGCTCATTCATGCCTCACAAGAGAGGACACAGACCCAGGGCCACATGTGTTTCACAGATGTAAAAACCCCAAGCCTTCAAATCAGGAAAGGAATAAAGTACAAATAAGTTTTCTTTTCAGCCAGGGATTTTGTTATTCGTGTATACCGAACGGAAAAGGAGGGAGCGTAGTAAATTCACTGCAACTATACATCAAGCTATGCAATTTGACCTTTAAATGTCACATCATTTTGCCGAAATAGGCAAAACAGTTTCAGTCATGTTGCAATGTCTGAATCAGCATGGCTGTTTTTACTCCACTGTAAAAACAATGTTGTACACCTGCAACCAATATAATATTATATGCCAACTATAATTTAAAAATGAAAAAAAAAGAATGTCAAAAGGGGATGGGATGTCGTTCGCATTTTTAAATAGGACCGTCAGATGACATTTGAACAAAAGTATCAGAGAGTGAACTCGAGGGACTTCTGGAGGGAAAAAAAAATCACACAGAGAGGGAACATACTGTGTAAAAGCCCCCAGGCAGAAAGAAGTATGTCAGGCTTGGGCAAGGAACAATAAAGAGGCCAATGTGGAGGCCAGAAATAATAATAATAGGAATAAAGTAGATAACTTCTGTTGAAAAAAAAAAAAAGAAAAACTAAGTTAGAAAAACACTGCCAATTTGACAATTAGATTTGAAAAGAGAAGAAAAGACCGTGGCATCAAAATAAAGAACGGAATGCTGCCCCTACCCACTGTGGCCTACTTTCCACTTTGTATACAACAGAAGAATTTGAAACCACACCCTTTTAATTTTTGGTGTTTGGTGTCGTTTTAATTTCTTCTAATTCTTATTTTTTCTACAAGAAATAACTCAAGCATACTCATACTTCAGTTGTGCACATTTAAAACGTATATGAAATGAACAGCCAGGTTGACGTTACCCTGGTTGGCTTTTCTTCAGTTGTTGCTTTCACCCATTTAATGTATAATCTGGGGAGGTAAGTGTTTTCTCTTACTCATTTCTGAGTCCTTCTGACTTTGTAATTTGGCAGGCTGCACAGAAATGAAAGAATTCTATCACCTTGCCTTTGACAGTGAATGCCCTTTGTATCCTATTTTAGTGCAATGAGGCTCCAGGGCTGCCCTGTGAACTCGCTGTGCAATCACAGCCTGTATTGGACGTACCAGGCAGGAGAGGAAGAGCAGCTTGTCAGGTCGTTCACAAAGAAACATGAGGCATTAGACTAGGTAGTATTGAACCTTTCCGATAAACTAGGTAAAATTCTATCTTGAATATTTTTCAGTTACTTTTATGTAGTGTGGAGAGAAGGAAGGCAGAATGTATAGAATGGCAGGTTAACGTGCTACCCAAGAATGTAGGCAGATTGAGTTTACCCGGTGTAAATTTCCTAGCGATCTTTTACTTTTGACCAGCTTTGAGAATTACACACACCAGACTTAATTTTTTTTTACTGTTTATCTCTTCTAATCATGAACAGGGAAAAACTGCATCGTCCTTTCTTGTCCCTCCACCTTTGCTGCTTGAGAAATAAAAGATATGAGTTACATACAGACGTAAGTGGTGGGCAACCTTTCAGAATTAACCGTTCCATTCTTCCTGTCGATGTCAGGTCAGCCTGGAGGGAGTGGACAGCTCTTTCTGTTAATGATGTGGCTAGTGGCTGAGCTCTCTCACTGATTGCTTCTCTGAGGGTGTGTTCTTAACATAGGCAATTCTCTGACTTTCCTAAGCCCGAGTGAAGCTCCCGAGTCTCTTGTAGTAACAACTCCCATTTCTTAAGTAATGCCTACATGCCCAAGGCTTCCCACATGCTGTTTCACTTCATCGTCACCATACTGTGTCATAGGTACACTTGTTATTGCCATTTCAGAGCTCAGGGAAACAGGTTTAGAGTGGGTCAGGTTAAAGTGTCCACATTTATACAGTTAGAAATTGATGGAACTGGGATTTGAATCCAAGCTGATCTCATTTCAGAGCCTGCTTTTTTAGCATATAAATTAGACCACCCTGCACTACATAGAATATTTTGGGACAGCAGCAGCCAAGTCATTTCTGAATATTTTCTGAGATCCCCTATGAAGACCTGACCAACAGCAGACACAGGTTTTCCTTCTCTGTTCTGGCAGCTCCCTCCCCCCCCCCCCCCCCCCTCACCTTTCCCCCTTGGCTTACCTCCCATTTGACCAGCCATTCCTCGGAACACTCAAAATCCCTCCTCCCATGGCAGGACTGACATTGCAACTCCTATAACTCTTCAGACTTTTCGTGCCAGCAGAGGTGTGAGATGGAGAAGGGGTCCCTCTGGAACTGACATTCTATATGGCTGGCAGATTGCCTTAAGCTGACATTGGGTTTCTGAACTATTTTTTGAAAGTTCCTCTAAACTACACTTATTAAAGTTCTTATCAACTGATGTCAAGTTGGCACAAACTTCAGGACTCGAAGGATCTTCCTTGGTGACGTAATAAAAATCTAAAATGGAGTATGGATTAGGGTCAAGAACTATCAAGCCATGAAACATTCTTGACAGAGAAAAACTTGGTAGTAAACTCCAAACTCAAGGTTATAGAGATGAGGAAAGGGAGGCTCAGAGAACAGAGTGAATTCTGTCTGGTCATTTGGCTCATAGGAAATGGAAGCAATGAGATTGGTCCCAGGAACTCTGGTATTGTCCTCTCTATAACATTGCTTGACTCCCTGGGTTCTCACGAAGTACTGATTAGTTTTGAGTGACATCTGATGTCCTCACTGGTAAAGCCTAGGCTACATTAAGGACACCTTTGGGCGGTCAGCAGGAGGGGGGCTTAGTTTCAGATATGGCTACTGTTTCATGAACCCCTCCCCTGCCTCTTTCCTAACTTGTCTCATAGAAGAACGTAATGTCCACTATCTTTTGCGGAATTTCAGCTTTCTTTTGCCTCCTGGGGGACACACAAGGGCAAGCAGTATCAGGAAATGTTGGAAAGATGATGGTAGGTGCAGTTTTTGCGCTAAATCAGAGGAGGCAAAACTAAGAGATTTCTCTTCATGTCAAGCAAAAGGCTATTGAAGATCTATTTGTTCCAATTCCCATAAAAGGCTGCATAAATAATTGTAAAAGTACCTCGGCAGTCTCATAAAAGAAACATCAAATTAGCAGATGGCTTCTTCATTGTAACTTATTATATAAGGTAGTTCTGATCGAATATTACCATGACCAAAATTAACAACACTCACAAAACAACTTTAGAGCCAAGAAAGAAGAAATACCTTATAATTGTTTTACTAAGAAATTTGTTATTGGGATATATTTCTCTTGTTAGAATATAAAAACGCTAATTTTGAACACTAAACATTTTTTGAATTATTCTCCATTCCACAGAATGTAAATGTATAAAATATCGCATGAATCGGGTCACATGTCAAAGGAAAAGCACCCCACTTTCCATAATTGATGGACAGCGTTATGAAATGGAATAACGCTTATCTCCAAGTATTTCAAATAAAAAGGAATGAAACAGACCAATAAATTAGCTTGCTTTTCTTTAATAAGCAAGTACAGGACAGGGCTTCAACTTGGATATATAACCTAATGCCCCAAACTGCAGCAAGAATTTCACACACAGCCTACTGACCTAGCGAAAGTTACTATTTGTGTTTGCCAAGTTTTTCATAGAACAGATGGAAAACATAAAAATGGTTTGCACTTCATTTCAAAATTACCATAATTTTCCTAATAAAAAGCTTACACTTCATATTCAGCCAGATATGCTGTTTCTAAGCAAAAAACCGAATAAAATTTCCCCGATGCTCATCAGTATGTTTCTTTTTCCTGATGCACCTTCAATGACATGTTAGGGCAAAGAAATGATGCTAAAGAGAACGTCAAATGTGAGAAAAAGAGAGAAAAACAAAATAAAAGAAAAAGAAAAACAGAACAGAAAAGAAAAAAAAAAAAAGGCACACCTCTTGAGCACACCATCCACATTCTGGACCCAGCGCGAGGCACCTGGCGCAGGACGCGGCATTGGAGGACGCACATCTATTGTTCTCTGTAACGAAGGAGAAAACGAGGCGTTACAGTTTACTCTCATGTGGGGAAGGACATGCATTTCTAGACCAAAACATATTCTGAAGATTGAAGTAAGCTGACCAATAGTTTTAAGTATGTGACGTCAAAACCTATACAGTTTCTTGGGGAAGAGTTAACCTGCTCACTGCAGTGACTAGATACCACATTTCCTGGACAGTTATTGTTTGGTTTTTATAAAGGTTTAGGAAAATGAAGGCGGTGAAAATGTGATTTCAGTTAGGTTCTGGGGTTTGGATTGAATTCTGCTGCAACAGTAAAGGACCCTCCGAGTTTTTTAGTGTGCTGCAGTTTCACCTTATTTCCTGTCATCGAAACCAGTGAGGTTTGTTTGGATCTAGAATTTTTCCTGCAAAAATAATTATATGCAGACTTCAATCTCAACATGTAAGTCTATGTTGAGTCATAGTGAATGAACTTTCTGAGAAATAATCTTGACGGACGTATAGTGTAATTAACTTGTGTTAATATTGATTATTTTGGCTTGAAGAATATGAGAACCAGATATAATGGCATGATTCAGTAATTTAAAGGTAAAGTGGTTAAAATTAATGAGTTGTTTTAGTTAGCCCAATTTAGTTTCTTTGACTGGACCACTTTAAGATCACGACCAATTCAGTTTTCCATAGATGCCCTCACTTGGCCATGACGTTTTAATAACATACCGGTAATTGGGCCTGGGAACTTTGCCTTTATTCCTCTAGCCACTGACTACATATATCATTAAAAAGAGGCTCATCATTATAGACTTATACACATAAAATATAATAAACAGTGAGTCATAAATTATTGTATTATGAGTCTTCAGTGGAATAATCTCATGCTTCCTATATTTTTCCTACATGCTTCCTACTTTCCATCCTTTAATATTTACTATGAAATGTCCCATGGACACTGGAAACCACAGCATTCAATCCAGCTCACTCAGGCACACAGTAAATAACATAGACACCCTGTTGTATGTAACTCACAGTCCAGGTGAGGAGAAGTATATCTGCAACCAATAAAATACAGTGTGATAATGATAAAGCACAAGACAGATACCACCAAGGAACTATGGGAACAGAGTAAGGAGTTTCTCACTCTGCTTTAGAGGGCAGGGCAGGGGTGGGGATGAGGGCATGTTTAAGGATGGCTCTCCAGAGGCAGTGATGCCTAGTTTGTCTCCTTGCCGTTTCATTTCGTTCCTTCTAATCTGTGTTTATCTCTTTTTAAAAATGGACTAGGCATGAAAGAAGACGATCTGCGTGTTGTGTACATAATCACACATGGCCGTGGTAGTTTGAAAGGGGATAGAGCCCACACAGTCTCTAGCTGTCCTCATCCAATTGGTCTCTCTTTTCCTTCTCTCTCCCAACTTGGCCAACATTCTAGAACACAGGGTTAAAACAGTTCTGATCTGGAGGTGGCACGGGATGGGGATTGCAGTGGGATAAAAGAAAGGGGAACTGTAGGAGAGTAATCATAGCAGAGTAATCATAACGGGGATGGTAGTGAGCCCCCTTCCCTGTATTTCCCCAGATACCAGTGAATTAAGCTGAAAGCATCCTTCCCTAACATCCCTGCTGTTCTACTATCTCTTCTGTGCCCCCTTGCACCCTCTCTCCTTGGCTTTATATCAACTTTTAAAATACATTTTCCAAAACGTCTTCACTGATCTAGATGCACTGGCCTAGAATTTTCTTCACTGGCTTAGAATTTCAAGGACTAAATATAGCTAATGTTTTCTGCTCTCTTTACTACCAGTGTGGCCACCTAACTATGAAGACTTCATAGCCTGGAAACCTTCCATCTGGCTTAGTCAGCAACACTGTAAAACCTGCTTATTCCTAAAGCATTCAGAAGAGGAAGTGACCTTTTTAGTTTTGTTCCCAGAAAGAAAACCAATTCAGGTCTAGAGATCAAGCATATTTGCAGACCTAGGTTGACCTTTACTGACTCTTAAACTTGACCCAATTGGAACATGGAATCCAGTTTATTACAGATCAGCCGTGACCAAGCCTTTTACTGAATAGGTAGGACTTTTGCTCTCTGGCAGTTAACATTGCATTCTCCTGGAAGTGAGGCAGCAGATTCTATGACTCTGGTCTTTGTTTCTAATGATTTTCTGACTTTGTCCTAACTTAACCCAGATTCAAGTTCAAGTCGGGCTCCTACTTCCATTTACATGTGGTAAATAATGAATTTACAAGCAAAAATCTGTTTTCTTTGTATTCTGCTTCCTGAGTGTTTTCTTTAAAAAGTTCGATTGCCAACTTCTGCTCTCAAACTTCAGACACCTAGGGATAATGACTGAAAGGGATAGAGACTTTGGTTCTGTCAATACTTCCCAGGTTCTGAGGCTGACATTTCTGAGTCTACATACTACAGGAAAAATGTTCCCATAAATGGATATGGAGGAGGTGGACCTTAACAGTTCTGCGGAACTGGAGGAAGGCCATAAATTGAACTCCATGGGAATAGTGTCAAACATTATTGCTGGAGATTGTCATGGTTAGACGTTACAGAAGACAAGCCAGATGCATTTGGTAAGCAGAACTTGAAGGATTTCCTTTTTAATTTTAAAACATGTAAGTAAGTAAGTACCTAACACTAAAATATCACACCAATTATAGCAATTCTTTCCACTAAATGGCCATGCTACTATGGGGGTTGTCACGATGTGTTAGGAATCTCTCTCTCTCCCTCCCTCCATTCTTCCCTCTCTCCCTCCCTTCCTCTCTGTTAATCTTTCACACACACACACTTCTGTGCAAATAGAAATCTTCTTTACACTGCACTTACATCGATGCATGACTGCTCTTTACAGACAATGGCCATTTGTCATCAGCCTCCAGGTCTACTCAGTCCATTTCCATCCCTGATGCAACATGGCAGGAAAGCTGCTTTCTAGAGTGGTTTCCTATCAGCCTTCAGTGCTGACACCTCATTAGAGGGTGTGCCTGAGGGGTTCTTCTTCCCTTTAAGATAGTGGTAGCTGCTTTCCAGCTTTTTGTCCAGTGATGTGGCATAAACACCTTGTTCTTTATGTCCTAGCACTGTGTTTTCATTAAGGATGGTTTTTTATGGACTCTAATAGAAATTCTTAAGCCAATGGAAGCAGAATGATAATATTGTAAACCACATAGCCTCAGAACCCTCTTTTGTACCAAATTTTCTTAGTCCTAAGTGCCTCACAAACCCCATGTCATTAAAAAATGGGCTGCCGTGACAGAAATCAGAAGATGATTTAACATCATATTGTCAATAAGTGTGTACGCTATAAATAATTCTATTCCTTGATCTATGAACATGGGTTGAGTGTCTTATTTTTTTCTCATTTTATTACAACTGGAGGTTACAGATGTGATGGGGTAGCATTGCTAAATGGTTACTGGGAACAAAGTTCCAAATTTTTATAGCACTGCTCTGTAGTAGCTGTGTGCCCTTAGTCTAGTTACTTAAATTTTCCTAGGTTCCATTTCCTCCACAGTAACACAGGGCTAACTATATCTAATTCAAAATACTGATATGAGATGAAATGAGCAAGTATAACCATGACAAACATAGTGGTGCTTAGGGCAGAGTAGGCACTTAGTAAAGGGACTATTGTAATATTATTATAACTAATATTATAATAACTTATATGCGCACATAAACAGATGCATATGTACATATGTATGTATTTAATTCTAGCTTTAAAAAAGGGAAAGCATTACGTGTCTTTAAATTTGTTGTAAATGCACTTGGTTGTCTTTAAAATGAATGTGCTTTGGGTCATAAAGGCAAAGTTTTAAAAATATAGCTAATATATAAAAATAACTATTAAGTTAAAAGTTACTTTTTAGTTATTTAAAAATTATTCTTGAAAGTCAATTTAGTCGAATATACACGTCACTTCAATCTATTACAAATACAATTTTGGCATGACTATAATGGGATTTCTGAAAATCTCTTAGAACGCCTTCATTTTAGTCACATTTTGCAGTGAACATTGACTTAATATGAATAAGTTTTGAATTATTTCCCAGAATTAAATGTTTATGACGCATGAAATGACCTCTATAACTGTCTGTCATGAAGTATAATAAATATCTATCATTAACAAGATAGAGTACACAGAAATCAGGAAACTACATAATTCATGACACTCATCTATTCTTTGTTTTAGATGATGGGATTATTCATATTCTTTTGAGAAAGTTTAATCTATAGAAGTGAAAGGAGGAAGAGAATGGACTCTTCAAAAAATAAAAAAGGAAATAAAACAAAGAAGACAATGGAAGGCTTAATGTTTAGATTGGGATCTTCCCGTAAATCAAGTGATCAGGTCAAGTGAAAGTTTTAGGAAACATTTCTAATGTTTTTCTGCTCTAAGTCTATGCCACAAAATTTCTATGCCTTTCAAAATGTAAAGGATGTCCATAGTTACCTGAAAAAAGGAGCAACTCAAAGAGATAAAGATTATAGTCCTTGGTATTCAGAATCAATCATTCCAGACTCTCCTGTTACTCCTAACAGAATGATTTGTGAAAAATGTAGAAATGTGCTTTTTTTCCAGGAAGTATCCTTTTTGCTAATTGCATTTACTGTACAAATTAAATTAAACTTGGATAATTATAAAAGCTACTTCCTTTTTAAAAAACAAAAACAACAAAGTAAACACTGTTATAATGAGTACATATTCTACTTTGATAACAGTTGGAACTAGGAAAACATAGATTAAAGTTTGGAGTATAACTTTGGGGTTTCCTTGTATAACTGGGGTTTCCGTGTTCTAGAAGTATATCATGGTCATCTAATGTAACAAATATCTTCAAAATACATTACCTGATTATTGAAAGCTCTCTTTTGAACACAGAAATTTAATATATGCTATCATTTGATATAAAATTCAAAACAAAAGAATAGATTAGTGAGTGTTCTAATCACTTGCCATTATCTAGTCATTCCATGTTTTGATCGAGGAACTGTTTCCTTAAAAGCCCCTACAAAAATATAGGGAAGGAAGGGGTGTTTAGGGCTACTTCTTGGAGAAGCAGGCACGGAAAACAAAACCAAAGTCAGTTAACTTTTAATATAGATGAAGTAAAGGGGCACAGGAGAAGAGGTGGAAGCATGGGGGGCTCTTTGCAAAAGGTAGATCTGAGTAGGAAGCTCTGAAGAGCTAGAGATGGTCACGCCCCAGGCACTCGAAACAGAGGGGTAGAGGAAATAGCACAACTACTTGCATTTTTCTCTTTCTCCTAGTTTTTTGCCCCTTGGACTTCAAATAAACATAATCCAAAACCGCATTTTTTATTAGCATTTTCCTTTGCTCTTTTACTTAGTATTCCGAATATATGAAGCATAATTTTACTGGTGAAACAGACAAGCAGCAGATATAATTAAAAGAATTAAAATAATACATTTGTGTCAAAACTTCACCTTTTTTGCAACAAATGCATACTTCAACTGTGCTCATACACAATTAGTTGAAAAATGCACTTTAATATTTGTAGTTTGCTAGTAAATTATACATTGAGGAAATACCACCCTTTAGCAGCAATACCCAGCCTAGAGTAATATTCGTCTCCTCTGCCTCTACCATATTGTTTCAGACAACTAGGGGCAAATGAGCATTCAGCTCGTGAAAATGAAAATGAGTATCTTTATGGGCAAACCATTTGGTCTAAATAATTTTGCTTCTATACGTACTTGCAAAAACATGCCCGTATTTATGTTTAGTGAAAAACAGCTTGGACTTTTTTCTTGTCTTTTCTATTAGCTGTTCCAGTGATTTGGCTTGATAGTCTAGAGGTGTATTTTGAGGAAAAGGTGGTCATATGATAATGTTCAATTTGATATATAGTGGCTCAGAAGAAAAGTTGAGGGAATAAGGACATTATAATAAAAATTAGTTGTCTTAGCTCCCCAGAGGAAGAACCTGAGGTAGAGATTATTGGCAAGTGATTTATTGAGATGGGAAGTGAGGTAAGGAGATCAGGACAGGGCAAGGTGCTAAGCAAAGAAAGACATTGTTGCAGTGACGTCTGGCCTTAGCCTGATTCCACCCAGAACTTGGAGCACCAATGATACTACAGAGTTGTCCTATTTTGATGTGGGGTGTCTGGCTTTTATACCAGGCTGTCATTGGCTGAGGGCATTCTGGAGGGGGAAGGGGGTTAGGGTGGGTTACTCTCCAGACATCTCTAAGCATTATGGCTTGTTTCGGTGGAGGCCATTTCTTTTGAGAAGGTGGCATTTATGAGCCATTAATGGCCAGAAACTGATGGGGATTGTGCACCAGCCCTATGAAAGCATATCTAGACTTGGCAGCAGCCATCTTCAGACCCGAGGGAGCCTTTCTCCTGGAAGCCAATGCTAAGGGTGGCAAAAGCAAAGGGGGCCCAGGCCGCTCACATCACTGTGGAATGTGGATAACCCACATTCTGGGTTATCTCTCAGAGCTGTTTCTGATGTAAAAGAAAAGTTCACCTGAGTTTTGAAAGATAATAGGAGAAAGAAGAACAGGATGAATGCAAATGCTTTTTTAGAAATGTTAAGCATAACACTACTTTACATGAAGCAGACCATCCACTCTGAAGAGATGTTTGTTTTTCATGTTTTGTTTTTCCTTGAAGAAGTACGATTACTAGGCTGTCAGTTCTTGGACTTGTCAGTTCTTGGAGGACAGGTGCTTACTCATATTTTCTTTTTATTCCCAGTATTTGAGCCTAGTGTCTGGAGCACATTCAATAAATGTGTGACAAATAAATTATATTTTAAATTGAGATCAATTTGGCAGTTTAATTTGTTAGATTTGTGTAGCTCTTGATTATTTTCATTTTCAAATAATCTTCATTTACAAACCTATTTGTCGCAAATGACAATATAATTATATGTATTTAATGATACAGGTCTGCATGAACTCATCTTGCTGTTTCCTCATGTGAAAAAACCAAACATACCTATAGTGACAAACTTCAAACTTTTTTTTTACGTTTGGTCTTCTGATATTGTACAGTTCTGCTGACTTATTTTAAAGCAAGGCTAATTTCTTTTTAAAGAACTCTGAATATGTGATGGAGTGATACTGAATTGAAATAGCATTTTTTAATGGTACCATTATCTGAGGCAAAATCACCAAATTCACTTATTTTTTTCTTATTGCTCAGATCTAAATCAAATTTCAATTCAGTGCTGATAGATGATGTATTACAGAATTGTACACCTGAAACCTATGTAACTTTACTATTGTCACCCCCAATCAACTTTAATTAAAAAGAAAATTTCAACTCAGCAAATGTTCTTTGCCCGCCTCCCACACTGCCCATAAGGTTGAGTAATTTCCTACTAAACAGAACTTTCTTGTAATGCCAATGTTAAGAAATAGCACTTTATCTTTTCTTCTCATTATCCAGATTTATTAAGCTTTTATTATATGTAATCTTTGTGTTTCAGGGACAAGTTTCAGCCTCCTTTGTTGCATAGCAAAAAGTTCATGTGAGTTCGGTAGTGTTTTATGCTAGCAAAAAAGATTTCTGGAGAACCAAAGAAGGGAAGAAAGCCACTTTCAATGCGGGGCAGGTTAAGCAATGTTAGGGCATTCCATTAGTCTGTCCTGCCCTGTTTGGGGCAATCGGACATGAGTCAGAGTTGAAGGTGTGCTGGATGGCATAAATCAAAAATAGCTCATGATGGCGTTTACAGGAAGAACCATCATGAAGCCACTGATGACACTCATGTGTTGAAACAGACTATTACAGGGCTGATCTGGTGGGGTCATATCACAGCTTTCATTGTTACTCATTTACACACATTTTAATCAACTTTGCTTTGAAAAAGTTCTGATTGCAGCATGCGTTGGATGATTGTATAGCTTACCCTCTACATCAGAACACTTTTTAACCTGAAAGAGGGCACTATTAATTACACTGGTGCCACAGGTATAAACTGGAACTCCTCAGGAAAGCTGAGGTCCTGCGTGCACAGTAGTTTGGTGGTGTAGAACAAGAAATAAAAACAATAAACCACACAATCCATGCTGAGGTGACAGGAAATGTGAAAGGACAAAGTGAGTGCCATGAGTGAGTGATGAAGGACTCTTCACGTTAAGGAGGGCCTGACAGGTTAAAGGGTAGGTCAAATAGATTACATGCCATCGACATCTTGATATATATTCTTTGATGTGCAAAAGAGATGAAAGAGCCTAAAGAATATTTGTCATTTGCACTTGAAAATGACTTTGTAGTTCATTTTTTTTCCTAGATAGTGAAGTTTCTCTTGGTGGGCCAAACAGGTATTCAGCATACAAACAAGAATCATTCCTGACGAGGATCACATCTAGTTTTGCAGTTGCTCCTTTACCTGAGTACATCAGTGTATCTTCTGACACTCACTCACCTGGTGGGAATCTGTGAGAAAGCTAGAGAAACTCAGGAAGAAAGAAGGGGTCAAAACACACCATCTCTCAGTATAGCTTTCCTACTTCAGACGTGGAAGTTCAAAAAGTATCCAAATCTCAAGATTCGGGGAGGGCTCCTGAGGCCCCTCTGAGGCAAATTCTGGTTAAAGCTGCATTTGTCTAACTTGGAAAAGCAATATTAGTCATGTGCTTTGTGTCTTGTTTTAACTGGAACTTTTCCATACATTCCAACTGTCCTGTTTATGAGGCACACTCCCTTTTTATAAAAGCCAAAATATTCACCGGTTTCCCATTCTGTTCCTCTAAATAATGTTTTTAATCTAATACACTGGAGTTCCAGGGGCTCTTCCTATTTTCCTCTCCAACTCTTGGCAGGTATGAATTTCCTTTCTCCCTCTAAAAAAAAAAAATCACACTGCAATTCATGTCAAAACCTCAAATGCCACAGTTAAGGAGGTAAAAAAAAAAAAATGCCTTAGGACAGTAGGAAAGAATTTTCTACATTATAGTTTTTAAACCTGAAGTCACATTACAGGTGTGTACTCGATTAGAGCTGTAAAGAGACACATCATACTGTAAAGACTTTTGTTCTAAATGAAAAAATAAAACCCAAAGTGAATTTTAGTTCACTCTTAGCATTTGGTTTTCCTGTAATTACATTTCAAACACTAAAAAGATATTTATATTTGACTCTGCCATTTTACAGACGGGAAACTAAAGCTTAAGCAAAGTCTCATCCCGAAGTCAAACAGCTAGTCAGTACAGATACCAAGTTTGAACCCAGTGCTGACTAGAGAGTCTTTTCTCTTAAACACTGTCATATATTCAATAGAGAATACCATAAAAAAAATTATCCCAAAGTATCATTTAAAACCCTTGCTAATTGTACTATTATTTGTCCTTAAGTGATGGCTCAATAATAATTCCCATGTAGGCCAAGATAATTCTATCATATAAGTATTAGGTTGGTGCAAAAGTAATTGCATTTTTTGCAATTATTCTTAACCTTTTAAACCACAATTACTTTTGCACCAACCTAATAGTATGTCATTACTTTCCCATCATTAGTCCCACTGTACAGATGACGATGTTAGATTCTCCCTGGTAGAATAATTTTCTATTCCCAGTGCCAAAGACCTCCCTAAATAATACTTCAGTGCCCTTTTTAAAACTTTATTTCCATGCACGAGGAAACTCTGAGTTTGAACACCAGACACCAAAGCCCCAGCCTGAACATTGCACCAAGTGCCTGAATCAGATTGGTTGGCACTGTCTCACCGTGGGGCAGTGCTTCTCCTTTTACAACTATGTTTCCCCAACCTCTTGGCAGGGAATGGCTCTAGGTTGCATGCTAATTAGGCAGAAGCACTTGAAATGGTATTTGTAGTTGCTGTTTTCATTTGTGAATGTCCAGTTCTACACTGGAAGCCAAATCTGGACTAGGGAAGCAGGCAACTTGTTCTGTTCTGTGCCTATCCTCTGACCTTGGCTTCATAATTTAACTCTGCTGAGGTTTTGCTTCCTTGCTGATGAGGTAGGGAAAATGATCCTCCTTTTTATGTGCTGTATGCATCCACTGAGCTGTAAAAACACTTTAAAAAGTAGAGTATAAGTTAAAATGACATGATGGGTGGAGAACATTTGCTTCATAGCATGCATTATTCTGTTAATATATGGGAATATTTTAAGGTGTAATTTATTATTATATGAAAGATTTCTTTTCAAGGCCATCCAAAACCTATCTGTTAAATATACCAGTTGCCTAGTAATGCAGAATCCTTTGCCGTTTCATGTTTTAACATTGTCAGCAGAGGCACAAGCAAACTTGTGGGAGGATGGAAGTGTTCTGTATGCTGACTATAGTGGTAGTTTCACAGGTTCTACACATCTGTCAAAACCCATCTATTGACACTTTTAATAGATGCAGTTTATTGATGTAAGTTATATCAGTACACTTGATTTAAATTAGCATTGTAAATTTTACTTTTGGGCTCAGGCAAGGGAAATTCTATATTATAATCAAAAGACTTTCACCTAACTGTATTATGGGATAGAAATTTAATCTTCTACAATGCTTTAATTACCTTAAACTGTTTCAATTAATAATTGCCCAGTTTAATTTCATTGGTTGGAATTTGACTAGGTACTTCTTTACATTAGGTTGGTGCAAAAGTAATTGTGGTTTTTGCAATTATTTTTAACCTTTTAAACTGCAATTATTTTTGCACCAACCTAATACATGCATACATATATATAAATTACCAGTCTACCTGCTCCTACGAGCAAGGATATTCTCTTACAAATCACCATAGAGTTGGTCAATTAGGACATTTAATATTGATACTATGTCATGAACTAATTTATAGCCCATATTATACTATGAAATTCTTGTTCCATATTCTTCATACTTTTCAGAATGGTCCAGCTACTATTCCTCCTTCATCAAAACTGAGCTTTATCAGAGTTCATCATTCTTTGGGTAAATCTTCAACTAACACTCTAATCTGCTTGCTTTCACTGGCTGCTTATAGAGTTCAGTCCCACCCCCCACCGCCAGACAGTATTGTCCTCTGTTCTTTCAAAGTTCACAGCTCTTATTTGATATGCCCCTCCCCATCTTTGTTATCATCACCAGACACTCTTGTAAATTTTACAAGGTATTCACCACCTTGCTGATGGTTTTCTGCCTTACCAGATTATCATGTAATCATCCAAATCATCCCCACATCCCCCCACATCCACCTTGGACAGAGTCAGTGGGAATCCCTGGGGCCAGGCACTGCCACAGGGAATTCTCATGAGCTAAATGGGCAACTGGATCATGAAACCAGGAAAGAGTTTTTAGGTCCGAAGACCAATGAGAAGCAGAATGAATGACAAATTCAGGAGAAGCCACAGGATGGGACAGAAGGCAGGCTCCTGAGCTAGTAATTCTAAACATGAAGTTGAAAAACAGAAGTAGGTCAGACTCAAATGGAGGGATGCGTCCTAAGCAACAGCTTACATCTTAGCATTTGAAGCTGCCTTTATGGGGCACTGTTGTGCCATAGAAAGGATTAGGTCTCTTCCAAATTCCTTTTTTAGGTCACCTAGCCCTGGACCTTACTTTTATTCACCTCTTGTTGACTTTCCATCATTGTTTTTCACATTCACTATTCTAATTCTCTCTCTTCAAATCCCCAAACACTTCTACAAAGTCCTCATACTTAAGACGTGACCCTAACCTTACCTTTATGTGACCTAGCATATCTAAGTTACCTTTTTTAACTCAAAATTGTCTTCTCCTTTTGGAGGGAGACACTCCCTCTTTACCAGGATCATTCCCTCTCTCTGTGTAGTGACTTGTTCACTCAAAGGCAAACAATAATTTCCTAATTTTATTTAGCGACTAGTATTTAGCAGTGTTTAAATATCCTCCATCTTTTTACAGTGAGTAGCCACCCTGTCACTTCTTCCATTCTCACAACTAATTACCTTTTTACATCTTTGGCGATTTTTACATCTCTCTAAACTACACCTGGATGGCTTCATGAACTAACGTGACTCTAAGTCTCACCTCCCTGCACGTGATCACCAAATAGTATCTGCAGTTCCAAACTCTCATCCAAGTTTCTGTCTTGAGTTTTCAACAATCTGTTGGACTTCTCACTTAGACTCCTGTTAGAACTTCAAGATCTGCAAGTCTCAAGTAAAAATCATCTTCCTATCCACCAATAGCTCTTCTTGACTTGACTGATTTATTTCTGTTAATTACATTTTTTTCCTGGTTATTTTGCTTTAAATCTCTGTGGTCAACCTTAACTCTTCTCTCTACCATAATCCCACCTGTCAGTCACCAAGATGTCTTTGCCTTTACCTAGGTATCTTCAGCATTCGTCTCTCCCTTAGTGGACTTCAACCCTAGTGTAGCTCCATTATTTATCATTTGCTTTATTGTCATAACTTTCTCATAGTCTTTTTCCTTGGGCATCTACCACTAAGATTCTTTATATACATTATTGCCAGATTCACTTCCTGATACATTGTCCTTACATTACTACCCTACCAAACAATCGAATAAAAAGCTTTCACTGATTTATTTCCTGCCACCTGAGTAGTAAAGTTCAAACAAACCTACCTATACCTACCCTACGCTCTCTTTCACTTCTCCCCTGATGCCCTATGTCATGACCAATTGGTACGCTTCCTCTCTCTGCCTGAATAGTCATCCCAGGCATTTCCCTCTGTTACAATCCTTCCAGTCCTTTAGTTAATGTAGACACTTATCTGACACATTTCTGCTATCAATTCCTTCCTGTTCACTTCAGATGTGACTGATCTCTCCACTTTCGAATCCTTATAAAATTTGCATTGTGATCCTTACACTCTGCATTGAATAATAGTTATTTGTATGTATGTTATTTAGTCATTTGTGTTGTCTTTAGTTAGCTGTGTGTTTTGCAAGTGTGTATATAATTTACATATTACACATATGGAAATATACTTAGCAAGAAGCACATCCCCAGGGAGGAGATGATGTTAGGTAGTTTGGAAAGCCTCTGTTAAACCCTTTCACTTCCAAAACATTGTTTGTACCACCTTCAGGTATAATTCTCAGGTGCTGTACACTCCCTCAGGCAATCAGCTTCATCATCTGGGCTCAAGGGTATCCCAAGGCCTACAAAGGAAGTCCGTCTCCGACTTAGCAGGAGACAGGGTAAAGTGAACCCCTCAGTTCACACCAGACCTGAGTCAGCTTTCCTCAGACCTTCCATAGCAATCAGGAGCAAGCCCAGAACCTCTGCCTCCGCTCACCACTCACAGCCTCACTACTACTACCTACCTGAGTGTACAGAGGCTCATCTCACTTGTCCCTGCTTACGCCAGCCCCTCAAGGAGTCTGACTGGCAGATGTCCCTCATCTCCCCCCCACGCTCTAATCCCTGTGAGGCTCTACACAACCTCTCCTTTTCCCGTCTACACTCCTTTACAGCTCCAGAAACACTCTCCTTGTCTGTCCAAAATTCACAGTCCATTTCCCGAAGAATTCCCTGTATATAATAGTATATAATATTCTATTATTTTTCCCATTCCTTCTTGCTCTGAGGAAACCCGGGTCTCCCCTGAGGGTGGGGCTTCCCTCGCTGAGTTCGTGAACACTGGCTGATATTTCTCCCACAGCTGTCATGATGCTGGGCCTTGAGGCAGAGAGCTGCCCTCTCAGTTCTCATGGCCGCTTCCAGAGCATTCTCCCCCCTGCCCCCATCCCTAACCCCGTCCCAGCCTTCATACTCCGAACTCAGGTTATATCACACAGAACCCCGAATCACAGCAGGCATGTACTGACCCCGGCTGATGCCTTCTCATTTCTAGAGAATTTTGACCCCTTGTGTATCATCACTCTCCCTAACAGGACTACTGCTCGGTGCTTGGCAGTTTAGTCCATATGCAGATCATCTTCACACTACCTGGATGCCTCACTTCCTTGTTCTCTTCTCCAATTATGTTGTCCTCCACTCTGATTTGCCTACTTGCTTCCACAGTCATAGCTTTAGACCTTATAATTACCAGTAACTGCAGCCCAGATCACGCCTCATGTCTTCCAGTCTCACTCACTTCTAGGATCCAGGCACCAATAGTCGGCCACCTCCAGTCCTCCCATCTGTGGCACATCTCTTACATCTCTTGATGTCCTAACTTTTCTTGATCCCTTCTCCAATTATCCACAAGGCTAACTGTCACTGCCTTCAAAACATTGCTCAAATATCCCCTTTCTTAATGAGGTCAACCCCATCTAATCCACTTAAAATGGCAACTCCTGCCTCTTCCCCCAATCCTGCTATATTACCGTGTTTCCCCCAAAATAAGACATAACCGGACAGTCATCTCTAATGCGTCTTTTGGAGCAAAAATTAATGTAAGACCTGGTCTTATTTTACTATAAGACCCAATATAATATAATATAATATAATATAATATAATATAATATAATATGTAATATAATTAATGTAATATAATTAATGTAATATAATATAATGTAATACTGGGTCTTATATTAATTTTTGCTCCAAAAGAGCTGATTGTCCGGCTAGGTCTTATTTTTGGGGAAACACAGTACTTCCCATAGCATTTATCACTTTTCAACCTACGATATAATTACTTATAATCATTTTTACTTTTTATTTTGTTTCTCCTCCCCCAAGATACAAAATTTATGAGGACAAGTTTTTTGTTCTTTTGTCTCCTGATGTCTTTTACATAACTTGAACATTGCTTTCCACACTAGTCATTGGTGAAAAAAATATCTGTTAAATGATTAGTACTTATTGGATTTTAGTTTAAGTTACAGAATCTATTACATTATAATATGTTTAAGTGCCACTCTCTTCCTTTAAAATGATATATCATTGACGCAGATGCTGTCCTGTTCATATTTCTCTCTTGGTTTAGGGACTTGGCTCAGATACCACATTCTAATGGGACAAGGCAGATCCTAGACAAAATAAATAAAATGGGTAGCAGGCTGGAAGGTTCTATATGTCTAGCACCTTCTGTAGAGAAAAACAAACCCAGCGGGGAAGTAAGGAGTGTCCACACCTCCCTGTCCAGCACTCTTTACTCACCATCTGACCCATCTCTGCATCCTCAGTGGGTCTGTAACATGGGTCTGTAACATGGGTCCAAAGGCACTCTGTAGCCTCAGTCATGGAGAGCGAGTAGCCCATTTACCCGTTCAGATAGAACCCTACTTGATTGTATATTTAAAAAGGCAGCCTGGGTGACTTTAGCAGAAGTGTAGAGGGTGAACATGAAAAGGGTAATGAAGTGTTGGTAGTCAAAAGAGATCTGAGGTCCAAGGGGAAGCTGAGTAAGAAACAGGGTTCAGGTATCAATGATTAGACCTGGACTATTGGATGTTGGGGGATGATTTCATTTCTCTGAATGGGCTGTGGCTGTTTTCCCAGCTTTCAGTGATCCAGCTGAATGGGCTGACTCTCAATGGCAACCTAACAATACTGTGTGATTTCTAACACACAGCATATATTTGGGAGCCAGACCGAATAGAGAGGCAGTCATGCAATAAACGGACCTGGCAAATTCCTCAAGGAAGTAGCACTAGTAATTTCTTTTTCAGTATCAAATTCAAACATTTCTGGGAAGCATCATTTGTCCCCAAAGACCTGATATCATAATGCCCATAAATCAGTTTCTATCCCAACAAGTCTATAGCCACATAATCTTGTCTGCAACCGTGTTCTCAGAGAACAGTGACCTCTGGCATCAATGCTGTGCTGACCTCCAAGCAGACAAGGGTCAGCCTTGGACATGAGTATCAGCACACGTGCGCCCAAACAGGGGCACTGGGCCTTATTCTCCTGCTGTTGTGCTGCCTTCGGCAGGGCACAGGTACCTGCTCAAGAACTCCCTCTGCTCTCCCCCCCTCATCTTAGTCCCATCAGATGCCACCAAGCATCACGTGGCCTGCAATTCCTTAAGAGGCATCAAACATGCTATAGCCTCGGAATTAGGGACGGTGCTAATTTAGTCCTCATATTTCCATTACCAACCTCAGAGGTCAGGCACTGTGATTATATTCACTGGCCCTCACCTTAGTGTTCTGCTTTTATGGTTATATGTGGTTGAAACACTCATCCAAAGGGACCTTTTTAACCAAAATTCAGGACGCCTGAAACTGACTACCTCCTTGAGCGTCTTTTTCAGCGTTACTGTCTTCCAGATAAATTATCTTGGAACTTGAGCCCCATATATCATTTATAGAGGGTTTTCTTTGGCAAATTGTGGCCTACGTGTCTTCAATTCACCATAAAATCCAAACCAAATGTACACAAAGACAATAGAGCAATACCTTGGGAGGTATGCCTTGTACAAGGAAAGAAACCAGGGAGGTCATTTTTCTGCCAGTAATACAGTTCTGCTACAATGAGTTCTTTGTTTCCAACTAGAACAACCAGTTCTACAGCATTTTCTACACACCCCAAACTTTCCTGCATTCTTTGTTCTACTCCAGTTAATGAATACCTTTACACACTAGGCATTGCCAGCCTCCTAGCCCCACTTGAGCAGGCAATTAGGAAAGACATTCCCTAGTTTGGCACTCCTTAAGGAACCTCCTGTTAACCTAATCATGTAGAATTTTGAATTTTTCTTTTAATTATTTTCTTTGTTTGACCTCATAATATTCAAAAGCTCATTTGAAGCATAGTCTTAATACCTCATTTCATAAGGATGAAGCTTTCCACCTAGCCTCTTTCCCTACCCAATATCTGTAACAGTTCCTAGGGAATTATACTAAATAAATGGCCTTCACTGAAATCAGAAAAAGTTCTTGTACCTGGGAAAATGTGGTTCAGTTCTAAGGACTCTAGTATCCCATGTACATGTGGAACAACAGTACCTCAATTGTGGCTGCATTTTACCATCAGCATATGCGTATCTTGAAATACCAACTTTTTTTGTTCTAAAAGGAAGTTAGGTCCCAAACATCGAAGCATCTCTTGCCAAAAGCCATTGCATACCTCACGTACTTTAACACATATTTGGCACATTTCTTCAGCACTGACATATTTCTAATCTTCATCCTCCTGTCTTCATTACTAGCTTTTCCCAACACTTCCAAACTCAGTTACGTCCACGGACTTGGGCGTAAACTAGCGTTTGGCAGCTACACTGGTTCCTTATCTGGAGATTGTGATTTTTTGGGGGGGCAATTCTCTAGAATCAAAGTGCACCAATATTGATCTGGAATGGCAACAGACTCAGTCTTTGACAAATGTAACAGTATTTGTTGATTAAAACAAAACAACAAAAAATACCTGGGAAAGAGAGACAATATATCTCCAAAATCACTGGAGTATGGAGTTGGCTTATTGATAAGGTCACCATGAAAGGCCACTCTTTGAGACCTTGTATGCTATTAAAATATGAACACTTAGTACTTTGAATAATAGTACTCAAAATGAAATCATCTTTTAAAATCATCTTAAGAGTATATAGCCAATAAGACCACCTAATTTAACATGGCAATTTTAATTTAATGATCTTATTCCCAAACTAATTTTAGTTGGGAAACTTTTTAAATAACTTAGGAAAGATAATTTTAATATATGTTTAATATTAGTATTTCCTAGAAAAAATTGATAGGTAGGACAGTTTTAATTAAATTATGAAATCCCAGTGCAAACCATTTTGAATTTCATTACACTTTTCTTTGATATGCAAATTATACTAATTTACTGTGAAAACAGAAAGGAGGTCACATTAAGATTGGTTTTTAAATGGAAAAGTCCTTTTAGTCCATGAAGGCATTACGGCAGTGTTTTTTCTACATATTCATTCACTTATAGATATTAAATATATTATCAGCCAAATACTTAAACCAAATTTGGCTAATTCATGTCAGTATAATGTTATTTTCTGTGACTTGTGTTAAGTTAAAAAGGGGAAATAAAAAAATAAAGCTAAATTAAAAATATTTCTGTACTAGACTCTCACGATAACACTGTTGGCAAGAAAATAGAATTCAGTGTAATCTGTACACATCTTAGAGTTTACCAAAAGACATTTAGTTACTAATGTATAAAAGCACCTTGACATGAGGTAGTTCTGCTTATGTGGTGATCTCTGGTGCTTTCACTGTTGCCCACCCCCAATAATATTTAAATTAATATGTAAATGTATCCCTAACTTTTTCAGAGCCAAAAGCAAGAGTACAAACGATAATGGACATAACAGGACAAAATATTTAACTGTTAGAATCCAGGCTAAGAAATTATTAAGTAAAATAAGTTCTCTTTTCCTAATTTGATAGTATACATTTATAATGCCCTAGAGGGCTAGGTCTGAATTTAGAATTTCACACTCTTTCGATTTCTGGTTGGGAACTTGGCAGTGTGTGAAGGGTTGTCCCTCCAGCCCTTGACCTGCCCTTCTTTACTCTCACTTCTAGTTTTATTCTGCATTGCAGGTAGCCTGTCAGTTACCTGCATGGGCTCTCCAGCCTGCGTGTCCAAGCTCTGTTTACTTCCCTTCTCCTAGGGTTTGGCATATAGATGGCACAGTCATCCCAGAGGATGGCCCTGAAAGTTGTTTGGACAGAGAATTCTGGAGATGACCTAGAAGTGGATTGAAGACTCTGGGTAGGCATGCCCCATGGATTCCTTGCCTGTGGGAGGACCAGAGCAGGGTAGAGACTCCTCTACACTGGAAGATAATAGTGATGGAGAGTGCAGAGCCAAACCCACGCAGGTCTGACTTCTGGTTCCATTACTTACTAGCTAAGAGATCTTGAAAACGTTATTCAACGTCTCTTTAATTAAGTTACTTACCTATAAAATGGGAATAATGAGAGTGTCAGTATACCTCAGAGGGTTGCAGGCATTAAAGGATTTATTTTCATACCGTATGTCCAGCAGGGTGTCTGGCATATCGCAAATACTTCACAAATATTAACTTTTGTTATTCTTGTAACTGTAGAACCCAGAACCGTGCCCTACACAAGGCTGTAGGTGCTTTTAAGAAAATCTGAATGAATAATAGTTAATTAAATGGATTAGAATAGTTTGCCTTTTTATTACCTTTTTTAGTGTTTGGTTACAAAGGACTGCAAATTCTGGTTTGTATAGCCTAAATAGAAATCAGTTTTAAAATATAGATTGTGGTAAAGGATCAGGATTACTTTTCATACTTAATTACCAATAATGAAAATAATTATCACAGAGAATTTGAAAGCAAAACAAATTTGTAAAATGTAGATTAAAAATTACTAAGTCTCTGTTTTGATCTTTGCCCAAGACTTGCCTATAAGGTCAAGAGACAAGACTGCTTTCTGAGGTGGACTGAGGCGGCAGAAACAAGTGTCGTACAGTGTTCAAACTTTTATAGTGTAGAACCCACTTTTAAAGAAAACTGTATTTCTTAAAGTTCAACTTCTAGTGAGGAGAGAAGCAGAGAGATCAAGGATGCTGCCTGAATGTTTCCCTGATCTACGGGAAGACTGATTTACCACTTAGGTGAGGAAGAGTATGACAGGAGTAAGCTTGAGAGAGAAAACTGGAAGTCTGTTTTTGAATATGTTAGGGTTAATTTTTCTTTTAGACTAGACATACAGTGGAGATGTTGAACAGGCAGTTTGCTGTACCTTCTGGAGATCAGACAAGGGATCAGGACTGGAGTTGCCAGCATAGAAATGGGACTTAACAGCCAACCCTGGATCGGTCCACCTGAGGACTTAGTATAAGCCGGAAAAGAAAGTCCAAGGACTGAGTCCTGAGCCACTTCTTTCAGAGTTTGGAACATGAGAAAGAACTGATATCAGAGATGGAGAAAGAGCTTAAACCAAGAGAATGTGGGTCCAGGAGCCAAGGAAAGAAGTGTTTTGAAGGAGGGTGTGGTAAACGGTGCCAACTTGCTGACAGATAATGGGTGAAGCAGGGTGAAGACTGAATTGGCCATCAGATTCAGCAATAGGGAAGTCACTGTGATTTTAACAGAGTAGTATAATTGCAGACATGCTAAAGACAGCCTGACGGCAATGCATTCAAAGAGCAGGTGAGGAGAATTGGAGACAGCAGTATGGACAAGTCTTTCAAGGATTTTGGCTATAAAGAAGAGCAAGAAATGGAGGAGAGATACTATGTATGGCTATGCAAATGCTGTAAGTGATCCAGTAGGAGCAAAACTGATGATTCAAGACACAGGTAACAGTCCTTCCAACAAACTCAAACAAGGTATACTTTTGTCTAGGGAAACAGATGTATCCTTCATATACATGCATACCAAAAAACTGTGACATATGCATATTTCTAAGAAAAATAATTTTAATGGAGCCATAATAGAACCATTGAAAAGTAAGTGGTTGAAACTGTCTTTGCTCCCCTCCCTCACTTCCGCATTCTTCCCATCAAAGATACTGAACATTCTTGTGGCCCTAAAGTTCAGCTAAAAAATTCATGCTGTGGGATTAATGACTGTGTTTCTCCTCCAGTATTATTTTAATTTACTGAAATATTTAGGATAAAATGATATGAGAGATTTGCTTCAAAATAATCTCGTTAGGGGAAAGAGATGAACTGGGTGGGGAGAGAGATGAAAGAAGCTGGCCTTGAGTTGATGGTTGATGAAGCTGGGTGATGGTTATGATTCCTTAAATCATTTACTCTATATGTATTTGAAAATCATATAAAGTTAAAAATTAAAAGAAACATAGTGTCAATGCCATTCTTATTCCAAAGAAATCCATTAAGTGGTGAAATTTCAAATAATTTGGTAACAGGTGAATATTTGGGAGCATAATAATTTTTATGGCATTTTCCAAATCTTATCAGTTACTTTGCTTTCATATACAGCACAAACTTTTTTTTTTTAAATCAGAAAGTGTCTCAGTTGCTTAAAGATAGAATTGATTTGGATGCTTATTGTGCAAATAATTTGTAAGACTGGATTTTTAAAAAGGAAGGCTTGGTTCTCTTAAATATCCTCTAGGTAATTATAAGGAAATCTGAGAACACTTATGTTATGGAATACACAGATAGATAATACTACAGTTAAAAAACAATGCTAATCCAGTTGGTTGTTATTTAAAAAACAAATAATTGATTAGGCACAGAAGATAAAATTTCACTGCAATAATAGTTACCATGTTTTTAAAAGAAATAGGAATTTTTGAAATTTGCCACTCTTAAACTGTTGTATAAAAATTTAGTTAAAAATATTTTTAACCATTCAAAACTAGCAAATGTAAAAACAACAGTGCTGCTACATTAACTCTTTAAATATTAACCACTAGGTATTCTTAAGTGTTTTCCAGTTACTCATTAACCATTTTTTAGTGTTACTGCTCTAATTGTTGGTAATTTCCACCAGGGAAAGTTGAATAATGAACTACAGTAACTTTTTTTCTAGATCAGAAAAATATTCAGATTTTAATAACATCCTTCTTGCTCACTATGTATTTGGGACCTAAATTCTACTTCAAAAATTAAACCCAAAGTTATGTTGTTGTTTATGCAGTTTATAGTTTCTTTTGTATGGCTTTATTGCCCTCAACATTTCCTTGGTGTAAACTACTGAGCAAGGGGACAAAATTTCCTTTGTAACTGATAACCTCAATTTCTATTCTGCTTTAAGCGTCTAATTTGCACTGTGAAGACACATAATTTGAGACTTGTAGCTATATCACGAAAATACAACAGTTTATGCTGATCTCTAATTTTCTGAGTTGTGCTGGCTATAATTTAAATTTTTTGCATGTTTTAACTGCACTGCAAACCAGTATACATCAGAAACCTCTGTATATTGACAGAGACTGGGAAAAGGATGCCTTGTTCTGATTTTAGATAAGCATTCCCTTTTCACTACTGCAGGTGCAGGGGAGCCCATTCATAATATTTGCTTTAAATCAGTTACAGTCACCGGATGGAAATACAATGATGTTACATGAGAACTTGACTAATCTTTACAAGCATAATGAATATTTTAAAATTATTACTATTATTAGTAAATTCTAGAGCCAAGTAGGACTTTTTCCTTTGCCTATGTATTGGCGACAAAATATACTCTGTTGACAGTTTTGGTTATTTTACTATTATGTGTGTTTATGTGTTTACTAAATCTAAAAAAATATTTTGTCATTTATTAACGCAGGATGGAATTATGCTCAGTGGAAAATCTGCTGCAAAATATGTGCACGTTCCACTTAAGAGATAATTGATAATGAATGTTACTTTTTCCTTTGCCTTAAGTTTCACTTACTTTGAGATCAACATATAAGTCAAAAAATAACCACAAGATAAAAATTTACTCTACTTGCTCTCATTTCACATAACTGTTAGGTAAATCTCCTTTTGAATTAAATATAAACAACTATATATGCAACAAGTAAGTGAAGCTAGCTGGATGTTTCCATTATAAACCTTTATTTATAAGATTATGATTTGACCATTTTAATTAGCTGCACGCAGAAACTTGGCACATCAATTCAAAGCATAGGAGAAAATTTTAGTCTACAGAACAATCACAATTTTCCTTCAACAGGAGAGGTCAGTGCAAGCAAGTCTCTAATAGCATTTAAGGGCTGGATGATCAAACATTGGTAAAGTACATACAAAGAAAAAAAAAACTATGGCAATAATCATTGCCTTGGCAAAAATAAGTTCTTGGCTTATATATAAAACCAATACGAACTCATCCTAAATTGCTGGTTATTACTATTACTTACTATATGTTTTACTGTTTGCTAACAACCCAGCAGAGCTATCTTACATTTACATATGATTGAAAAGATCCAAAACAGTTTCGCACTTCAATTCATTCAGGCTGAACACTGGAATAGAAGAAACTTCTATGCTACCATCCTTTTCTTCCATCAACTAAAGAACAGAAGACTCACTCCTACTACACCAATTTATCGTCAGCCTTGTATCAAATGCAAGCCAGTGGTTAGACCCACATGCTAGCAAGATGGGGAGCATCTTTAAGGATGCCTTCAAGGAGATGGCTTCAAAGATGGGCAGAACCCCTGCACTGGCTTCTGTAATTATGAGCGCCCACCCTTCTTAACTTCCAATCTATTACTGCTTCCCCAACACCAGGGAGCAACACAGTATCTCCTCGTATAATTAGTTATTGCTGTCACTCCGGGGCGGAAAATGCTTGACACCTGGCCTCCCTCAGGCCACATACGATGGTGGACGCTGCCACACACCGCCCTCTGAAGTTCTCGGGGCAGATGGAAGGAGGCTGACACTGGGCCACTTACCTGGCCAGGATGCTCTTCATGACATCCCAAGACCTTTGGGAAGAGAAAGAAACAAAAGGAAAAAAGAAACATACAAAAACAAAAAACTTACCACTTTGGCTCAGTCCAAGAACAACTGAAAATACCCAGGCCGCCCTGAGAAATGGGGCAGGACCTGGCCGGCAGTTTTGCAGGCAGACAAATACGGCAGTAAAAAAAGCCAGGGCCGAGCAGCACATAATGCAAAGCAGCCCGCACCGCGCTCGCCAACTGCCTGCTCTCCGGATGCGCGCTTGCGCCTCCCGGGCGCACCTCGGGGCCCGCGGACCAAGTGTCGCTAGGACGTTTCCAGGAGGCCTGGCAGGCGGACCCCGCGGCTCGGAGCAAGCGGTGCAAGTACGCTGGCCCGGGCACCGCTCGGCATTTCAGGGCCCCTTGGCCCTCCAAGCTCGGCACAGAGGGTCCCGAAATCTCCGCGAGAAGCACCTCCTCCGACGGCCAATGGCCTGGGGCGGCGACGCGAGCGATGGCTCCGCAGCCCGCTCTGGGACAAAGAAAAGAGCTTTTGTTTCTCCCCAGCCGATGGGAATTCTGCTGCATAAATCAGCTTAACGAAGAGCCAAACACAATCAAACCCAAACAAAGCCCGAAGCTAGGGGGAAAAACCAGCCTAATGGTACATTCACTGGGTGATGCTGTATCTGTGGGAGGGGACGCCAGCGAGGCTGAAGGGGAAAAAAAAAAGTCGATGGGGCATCAATCAGCTCGAGCTTCTTCCACAGGTGGGCAGGGAGGCCAACTCCACTTAGTTGCTTTGCAGCCTCGTTAGCTGAACAGCGGGCAAAGTCAAAGTGGCAGCGTCCTGGTTGGCGAGGAAGGAAGCTCCGGGTGCCAGCAGCCGGGGGAGGTGGCTCCGTGAGCGCCCTAGAAGCCCCCTCTGGCGCCGACGGACACAGAGTTAGGCATCCCAGCTCCCTGCTTGGCTAGGAGTGGAGCGCACCGGGCCGAGCGCAGGAGGGGAGGTTCCGCGGGGGTACAGGACCCGGGTCTCGCCGGGCGGGAGCTTCGTGCCCTCGTTCTATTGGCCCCGGTGTTCGGCTCAGGCGTCCGACAGTCCAGAGCCCAGGCTGCCGGCGCGCTCTGGGGTGCACCCTGCGCGGATGCAAGGGAGGCCAAGCTGGTGGGGGGCGGGGAGGAGTGGTCCTGCCCTGGCCCCTGGTAGGGGGGAGGTGGGCGCTCGAAGTGCAGATAGCTGGGAGCGCTTCGGGCCCGGAGTTGCTAGGAAACCGCCCCACGCTACCGAGCGCTTTGCTCTGGCCGCTCGCGAGCGAGGGGGTGGCAGCAACAGCCATTGCTCGGATCAGCGTGGGCGGGACATTAGTGAGGCATGAAGTCACCGCGGCCCACACTCGCTCTTTGTTTTGCTCACTCCAGCTTTTTCTCCCCCTTGGCTCTGATAGTTGCCATTCCTGTCGTTCACAAGAACTCCTGAGGCGTAGACCCGCAACAGGAATCGCACGCCCTGTCCGCCCCCCACCCCCGAATTCCTGCACCCCAACGCTCGCCTAGCGGGTGTAGAGAGTCGCTCGGCACGAGTGGCAGCTGCGCGCAAACCCCAGCGTTTCACCCAGGCGCTGCGCGCTCCTTTGTTCAGAGATACTCACTGCTCGGCAGCTGCCGCATACAAAGTGGAGTCCACGGGCCTCTCCCCGCCCCCAACACCCTCTTTTCCGCGGGTGCGCACTGCCCACTTTACTTGCAGAGTTAGAAGTTCACCCTTTGCCCCACCCCAAGACCGTGCGGCGTCTCCCCGACCCTTGGAGAGTTGGGCCAGTCCACAGAGGCTGTACTCAGAGTTGCTGGACGACATTTCTCGCTGCTTCCCCACTCGGAGCCTCAGCCCTGGACTGAACAGCCCTGCTTTTTCCAGGGTCTGGTGGTGGCTCTGGGATTTTGCTAGTTACAGTGAGTCTTTTGACCTTAAGCATCACCTTCCTAATAAACGGAACAAAGAAGTTACAATGCGCAGTGAAACCGGGACAGAAGCTAGGAAAGGAGGTGGGAGGGCATTTCTGCCTGCATGTAGATCGGAAATTTAGGTGCAAGCAGGGAGCGGGTGCTTTGCTAGGCAACTGTCAGGGAAGCCGCACGCCTCCTTGGGTCCTGTCACTACCACGCTAGGCCGAGGGAGGGAAACCAGTCCACCGGATTGAAAACGAGGCCGTTTCCAATCCGAGACACAGGGTGATGCTTCTTTTTTTCCCTCTAGGGGCAGGAGTGATTCCCGCTGGTAAAATCTGACCTCTCCTTATTCCACCAGCAGCCTGCCTGACCGCGTTCATAGAACAGCCTCCTCTTACAGGCATCAGACCAGTCCAGCCAGGTCAAGGTGAAATATGCGGGAGTTTCCCTCCTTACTTGTTCAATAGTTTCCATCTCCATATTTGGAATAAAAAAACAAGTAGGAGGCTTTCTCTCTCTTTTTTCTTTCTGTTTTCTAATTGTTAACTGAGTGAATGGAAAGTACCTGTTTAATAAACCACAACATTGAAAACTCCCCCTTTTCAGGTGTGGACTGCACATTGAAGCCCACAGAATTAGCTAAGCTAACCGGGAACCCAGTTGGAAAATTACAAGTGCCCTGGATCTACAAAGCAGGTTTTTTTTTTCTTTTTTCTTCTGAGACCAAATGAATGATCCGAATGTGAAAAGCTGGCACTTGAAAACACCTTGTAAATACCACTGTAGGCAATGTACACTAGGTAGAATGAAATCCAGCTCAGCTTCATTATTTATTTTCTTTCCTTAGTTCCAAGTTTGAATAACCGCAGTTTTGCTTTCTGTGGTCTTAAAGGAAAGGCCTGAAAAGTGGCTGGGTGGGGATGAAGAGTTGAAATTAAAGCACAAAATGAATATATTCAAGCTCTGATTAGTGACCCTTCAATAAAGCAGCATGTATATTTTCCAGAGATGATTTCACAGTCCAAAGGAATGCAGCCACCCTGGAGAAAGGGCAGTGCTACAATAAAGGAAAAAAGTCAATCCGTAATACTAATAAGGATGTGTGGAAAGAAAGACTTCCACATTTTGTTTTATGAAGCCCAGGCTGATATGTCAGGATGCCAGTTTTATGGAGTTATTGAGGAATAAGCACAGTACCATTTATCACCACTTCCCAGTTGAAAAGAGGTTATAATTCTGGTGATCAAAATAACATAAGACAAAATATCCCAGCTGTGACACTGTGATCCTTGTTAAGTTATTTACAAATAAGTTATCTGTACATTTTGGGCTATAAAGATAAATGTGAATTCTCTTGAGCCCTGCAAATCATCTGTAGGGTTTTCTTACAGTAAATATAATTAGGAGCCTAGGAACAAAAAGTTTCCTTGTTTCCAATAAATGTCATTGGCCACCACAACTCATTCTCTTTCCTGTAAGAAGATGTACAGCATATTATGAAGAAATGTGGTATTATCTTCCTCATATTACCTGAAGAATTCTAACGGAAAAAAAATGTTCCTGAAGATGGTGACTTGATTAATTCCTGTTTTTGTCATATTCTGCTGTCTTGCTTTGAAATTTCTGACAGTGAATTTTTCATCATTTGTGGTAATGAGAGCAAATGAAATTTACAGATCGTCTAAAAATAACATGTTAGCTATTCATTCCAGCCTTTTACCATCAGAGTCTTTTAGTTGCTAACAAGACATAAAATTAGGTAAATTAAGTTTCTTTTCTATTCCTTTAACCTCAATTTCTCACTGACTCGGTTTATGGTGAGAAATGAATAAGCTATACACAGCAAGAATGAGAAAGACATCTGAGAGACTGCTCCTCTTACCGTGTATTCAGCCTTTTAACTATATTTTGTCCAAATTATTGACCTCATAGTTACCGCTAAAATCATATTCACATTTTAATATTACAGATGCTCCTCAATTTATGATAGAGTTATATCTCGATAAAAACCGTCATACATTGAAAATACCGTAAGTCGAAAATGCATTTCGCACACCTAACCTGCTGAACATCATAGCTTAGGCTCGCCTGTTTTAAACGTGCTCAGAACACTTATTCTAGCCTCCAGTTGTGCAAAATCATCTAACACAATGAATACATTATAGAATACCAGTTGTTTACCCTTGTGATCACATGGCTGACCCGTAGCTGAGGTTCACTTCTGCTGCCCAGCATCACGAGAGAGTCTCATACCATATATCACTAGTTAAAGAAAAGATCAAAGTTCAGACTGGGAAGTACGGTTTCTACTGAGTTCATCTTGCTTTCACACCCTTGTAAAGAAAAACTATTGTAAGTCGCGCCTTTGTAAGTCAGAACCGTCTGCATATCTTTCTGAAGTTGGTATTGGAGATATTCCATAGATTTTTAAGCAGATGTTCACAGGTTGTCTATGAGCTACTTCATGCACAGCTCTTAAGAGATGATGAGTGGCCCAGACAGTCGGATGTATTACGGTGACTACGACACCTAGCTTCTACCAATGACAAAGAACATAAGCCACTGGAAGTTAGTTTTCACCGAAATATTATATGAGGCCATGTTCTTCATCCTTTGGCCTGAAGACTGCCTCCAACATAACCACCTGTGGAGTGAGTAACCACTACCGTGCTTCCCCGAAAATAAGACCTAAACAGAAAATAAGCCCCACCATGATTTTTCAGGAGGACATCCCCTGAACATAAGCTCTAGTGAGACTTTTGGAGCAAAACTTAATATAAGACCCGGTCTTATTTTTGGGGAAACACGGTACTAGTTCCATTCCAGGAGATTCTGAATTCATCGTGGCCAGCAGTGTGCATTTCTACAAGTTTCTCGAATGGGTCTTTATGCACTAAGGTTTAAGAGCCCCTGCCATAATGGATTAATACAGAGATTCCTCAAAGGCCTCATGTGGGCTTATTGACAAACTCCAGCATCAAATGCAAAGTCAAAGAAAAATGAACTGCTGGAGCCAATGTCTCTTTCCCAGGTATTCTATGGATGCTTAATTCTGTGAGATGTTAATGTTTTCAGAGAGAGGTCTTCCATAATGAAGTTTGGAAAATGCTGGGTTAAAATTAAGTTAAATCCTTTGCTGGAGGATTTTCCAGACACTTAAATAGGCCTGTATGCAATTGGATTCTCCAAAGGAAGAACCCTTTATTCGGGGAACATCTCACAGACTTGTTTTCCACAAAGCACACTGCTGAACTAATCCTGTTTTACAAACGTGGAAACCAAGTCAGTGAGGAGACTGACCTCACTTCAAGAAAATCACTGAGCAACCATGAATCAGAGCTCTGATTCTTCTCCACCACCTCATGTCCATGATGACTTTTGGTTTCAAGTAACAGAGTCACACTGTGACTGTCATAAGTGAATAGGCAATTTATTGGAAGGAAATTGAGAGTTTACAGAGTCAGCAGGAGGCTGAGGGACCAGGACTGAATGGGCCAGAAACAATGGGAGGCATTAAGCAGTAGCAGTGGTCAGCAAAGGAGAAGACTTTGTAATCATCCCTTCATCTTGCGACCACTTGCTCAAAATACAGAATCTGGTTAGGAATGTCTAACTTTCAGAACTTTAGTCACATGTCAGTCCCCTGGCTCTCTGGGGATGGAGGGGGTGGAGGAGGAGCCCTTGCCTTTGGCTTTGTTAGTGGTAAATCTAATATCGTTTTCCAACAAGATGACATAAAGTTCTCTTAGGTTGACGAAGGGAGTCCTGAAAAGTGCCACATGCTCATTACTCACATATCCTGACTTTCACGGGCTCCTGCTTTTCGTTACCATTGGATTTGGGGTAATGATGAAGCTTTAATTTAGCTACCCTGCCCACTAATAGATGCTTCGGTTGGCAGTATTCGTTATCTTCATGGGTACTTTTGAATGAGACATTTTGCCTGTGCCTAGTTTCATCTTAGCTTTCTGTTATCCTCCATAGCATGCAGCAAACTAATGCTCCTTTAGCCTTTAATTCATTATTAGAATGATTATAGAGATGTGGGGCTTGAATTAATGTCTTGACTTTATCAAATTCTCTATTGACCAAGTGTGTAACAGATGCTTTGTTGACCTTCCTGTGTCCCTCCAGACGCACTGTTGCATTCCACACAGCCAGAGTGCTGGGGAATGAACACTTGTCAACTAAGGACTGACCTGATGGGAGGTCAGGTGTAAGTACCCCAGCTCCCTGGCTCTGTGTGTGGAATCACATTGGGCCTTATGTTCTCATTAGTGCTTCTCAAACTATTTTTGGACAAGTTTTTTTATTTTCAATCCTTCATGGATTTGTGCTTTAAAAAATAAAATGAGTTATTTTAAAAAAATGGATACAAAAATGTTAAATTGTTATAAAAATTTCTAAATACTTATTTTTACTTTTGATACATTCTTTATCCTGAACCAGTCTCAAACAATTCAAGGACTGGTACTGTCACACCCCATAGTTTGAGTAATACTGAGCTTCTTGGTCCCAGGTTCACTGTAGGAGAAAGTGCAGTCGCCCACAATGATAACTGTACTCAAACATATCCCTCACTGGCCACCTTTACCTCTCTCATATCTCCCCTGCTTCCTGGTATTTCCTTGTCTCAGGGTCCTCTTCTGGAGGTACCTCCCTAAGACAAGGACTGAAGGATCCCGGAAACTACTCCCTGGTGTCCTCCATGTGTGAATTTGAGCTTTGTTCTTGTTTAACCATAAGGCAACCCACGGAATATAAAGCACTAAGGCTCTGGAGCCTGAAAAAAACTAAGTTTGGATCCGCTACTCAGTAACTGTGAAATCATGGGCAAGTTATTTAACTTCCTTGATCCTCTGATTATTCATTTATGCAATGATGAAATTAAAATAACTACCAAAATTGCAAATTAAACAAAGTACCACTACATTTCAATTAGGATGGCCAGAATTCAAAATACTGGCTACACCAAATACTGGTGAGGATGTGGAACAGCAGCAGGACCCTCATTCATTGCTGGTGGGAGTGCAGAATAGTAATGCCACTTTGGAAGAGTTTGGTGGTTTCTTATAAAAATAAACACTCTCCCATGTAATAATCTAGCAGTTGCTCTCCTTGGTGTTTACCCAAAGGAGTTGAAAACTTTGTCCACACAAAAATCTGCATGTGGATGTTGATGGCAGCTTTATTCACAAATGCCAAAACTTGGAAGCAACCGAGATGTCATTCCATAGGTGAATGGATAAATAAATGTACATGCAGACGATGGAATATTATTCAGCATTAAAAAGAAATGACTTAGCAGGCCAGGACAAGACATGGAGAAAACTCAAATGCCTATTGCTAAGGAAAAGAACCCACTGTGAAATGGCTACATGCTATGTGATTCCAGTTATATGACATTCTGGAAAAGGCAAAAGTACGGAGATAGTAAAAAGGTGGTTGCCAGGGTAAGCGGGGAGGGAAGGATAAATTGATGGAGCGCAGGGAATTTTTAGGGCAGTGAGACTACTCTGTAATATTACACTAGTGGATATATGTCACTGTACATTTGTCAAAACCCATAGAATGTACAACACCGAGACTGAACTGTAATGTAAACTATGGCCTTTGAGTGACAATGATGTGTCGTGTAGCTTCCTCTGTTGCTACAAGTGTACTGCTTGGATGGGATGTTGACTGGAGGAGGCTGTGTGTGTGGGAATAGGAGGCATATAGGAGCACTATTTCCATTCAATTTTGCTATGAACCTAAAGCTCCTCTGAAAAATAAAGTCTATAACACAGACACACACACACACACACACACACACACACACAACCAACTTAGATTATCGTGAGAATCAAAGGAGATCATGAATGAAACATTTTAGAAATCACCATATATTATCCCAAGGGTTTTTGCAATGGTAATTTAGATTATTCTAATTTCACAATACAAACAACATTGAATACACATAAATGCTTATTTCAAGACTTACATATTGCCATAAAAATAACATCAAATGTCTTTGGTTTTGCTGAATACACAACTTTCCTTTCCTGGTAACTATACAATTCTTTACCCACATTAATAGATGTAGCAAGCATATCTTTATATAGAAGCCTGTGATCCTAGCATTCTTTATTACAGCCTAGTTTTATGTCTCAATCAAACAAAACTGTGCCACATCATTTTCAGCCTGCAATCATCCTTGTACAGTTTGACATAAAACTATATGAAAGCTTCACTTACTTGTTCATGACAGTGACAAATACTTAATACTGCCCTTTATTTAAAATTGAACATGCTTAAACATACGTATTGAGGAGGATAAATGCATATATAATACGTTATAAATACTGTTGCTTTATTGCTCCAGACTCTTCAGTATATGGTGATGGTAAGGGTCCACGGCTGGTTCTCCCAAGTAAAGGCACCAGCAGACATTTACAGAGACACCCCACGGGTGACATAGTTAATCCGCTGAGTCACAGCGGCGTGTGGACTGGCGTGGACATCACCACACAGACAAAGGCCTTTCGGAACCTCAGTAACTCAGAGGAGCCCACGACTAAACATCTCCCTTTCAGCATTTTCTCATGATCACATCGCCTCTGGAGAATGAAGTCACTACAAAATTTAAATTATTCTAATCAAATTCACATGGCATTTTTATGCTTGGAATGCTTCCATTCTCAGCCCCCTTCTCCCATTTCAAAATTACTTCATGTTTCACCTTGAAGAATGTGACCTTTTAACACAGCGAGGAAATTCTTGGTAAATTAGGCACAGGATATTTAATGTAAACATTCATTTAATAAATAAGTAAATATTTATTGAACATTTAGTATATGTCCTGTGGAAAATATGAGCATCAGTAAAACCCAATTCTTTTCTCAAAGATATAATCTGATTTGGAAATAATATGTAATAATGAAAAAAAATGACTGAGTTGGTAAATAGAATAGCTCAGAAATATATACTAATATCAATAATTTAATATAGCACAAAATATGCTTTGAAATCAATGGAGAGGGAAGAAATAATAGATGGTGTTGGGTCAATTGTTAGCTATTTGGGAAAAAACAATATTGACTTAGAAACTTACTTTGTACCAAAATACATTTCTGATGAATTAAAGGGCTTAGTGCAAAACTATATATATCATTTTTTCTAGTATTAGTAATAAAAAGTTTTTTTCTAAATGTAAAAATAACTTATCCAGTTTCAAAAGAACAAATCAACAAATTTGATGGTGATTTCTTTCAAGCTTGATGTTTATAAACGTCTCAGAAATGGGTAAAAATACATGCCATAGAATATGTCCATACAAATAAATCAGAAAACATTTAGTTTATAATAGTTGAATGTGCAAAGAACATCAGCATACAATTCAAGAATAGGGAGTACAAATGCTTAAAACATGAGAAAAGTTCAGCTTCATCAGTTATCAAAAAATAACAATTAAGAAAGGGAGATGCAATTTCTACCCATTAAATGCTCCAAGAGTTAAAAATGACAATACCTAATGCTAACAATAGATGGTTGAAATAGGAAATCATATGTGGTAGAATGGTAAATTGGCTCAAACTTTCTTGCAATCAATTGACAACATGAAATAAAACCTTAGAATATTTGAAACACTAATCTCATGTCTGGGAAGTTAGTCCTCTAAAGATTTGGAAATACAAGAAAATTACAAAGATGCCCATTTCAGTATGATATACAATCATAACAAATGCAAATGATGTTTCAGTCATTCAAATCCTTTTCAAACTGAAGTTTGAAGTAGAGAAAGATTATCAGCTTTTTAAGTGTGTCCCAGGTATTATTGTTCTCAGAGATGCATACTGCCTACCCCTGTCTTTCATTAGTTAACAAATTATATTAACCCCACATTAGTGGAGTATCTGCTGTCTTTTCCTTTCTATTTAGTGTCTTTACTGCTGCCTTAGTTCAGGCTTTTCTCTTCTCTCTCTTAAACTCTCAGCCATCTCATCCCCATAGGACTCTGAAAGTTTTCCCTCCGAAACACTAATACAAACATATCCGTTAAAAAAACACACAAAAAAAACCTTCTATGGTTCATCTTATGCCATTTCCCAACCTTTCTCCAGGCCATGAAAGAGACTCTTAGCATGAACTATGAAACCTTGGCTATTCTGGCCCCACTTCACATTCCCAGTACCATTTTCTATAACATCTTCCTTCCCTCTTGCCAACTCCATCTATTCTGTGCTCTACAGCACAGAGTCCTGAGTTTCTACAAGCATGTTCACTTGCCTTTTCATAGGCTTTATCCTCAGCTAAACATTTTCCCCCCCTTTCCTTCTCACTTGTCCTAGTTGATAGTTAAGAATCATTTATAATGCCACTTCTATGAAGTCTTTCCTAATTCTTCTAGGCATAATCTACAGTGTCTTTCACTTTTAAATAATCGTTAAATAAAAAATTTTCATTTAAAAAGTAATGTGGTTTTATTATAGAAAATTTGAAACATATATTGAATTTTCGTGGTGGATTTCAGTTGCTTTATTTTGATGTAGCTTTGTTCATACTGGATTTGCCACTTTTGTTAATATGCATTCTTCATGAGTATCTTTCTATGTTATACATTATTCCCTAGTGAGTTTGTTGTTCAGTGTACTTAAATATGCTGCTGGATTCCACCAGATTCGTGGCAGTGAAACAGATGGCATACTCTAACTGGATAAGTTGAGGAGAATTTGTTAATAAAGAGACTGTTTATAAACATGGGGATAGGGTATCAGCGATGGTGCTGTTTCCCTGAGTTAGAAACAGTGGGGAGATGCATCCCTCTCCTTAGGCTTCAAAAGGCTAAAGAAGGGTGAATTACTGAACCCCAGAGATACTGACTGTGTGGATATCACCTGAAAAGGTCTGTCACCTTGGTGCAAGAGTCACAGACAGCCCGAGGTCATCTGCAGGGAAGGGACAGAAAGAATAACTATCCCTACTTCATTCTTTTCCCCTTTTCTGATTTCCTATCAAGACACACTATTGGCAAAGCCCATCTCTAAGCCAGAGGTAGTGGTGCAGTAGCTGGAGTCCAGCAAATCTGGCTTCTCAGGGCAGAGAGAAAGCAAAGTGGAGTGGGAAGCTGGTAGGGGAAACAAAAGATACCTGGCATACACCTAAGATGGGATGGGGGTTGTTTATAGTTTTTGACCATTTTAATAATAAACATACTTGCATAAATCTTTATTCAAGTTGTTGAATATTTAAGATTCTTTCCTTAGGAAAAATTTTCAAGGTGAAGTTACTGAGTCAAAGGTTAGATATGTTCTCAAGGCCTCTGATACTTCCTGCCAAATAACTTTGCTTTTCCAAGGGACCCAGAAAAAGAAGAATTAAAGGACTTGATGAGAAGCTTTGCCCAGTTACCATCCCAGCCCTGGGGAATGATTGTGTTCTTCGAAATGGCATTTTAAGACAGACTCCCAGCGGGAAATGGAAAGCAGAGTTAAGCTGGGTAATTGAAGCCTATAGGGCAGGTTTTATGGAAGGGAACAAGAAATGATGTGGTCCTCTGGGATTTATAACGGGGGTGGGGGGAGCCTTTAGCACCCTGGCTTGAAGGGTCAAGAAAAGGCAGTATTTCAAGGAACACAAACAAACAAAGGGGGGGTCAGGGGGAGCTATATAAAGAGGGCCTCCAGATAGGAAGAAGGGAGCCAAACAGTGAACCAGCAGGGAAAAAGCAGGGCCAATAAAAACCCTGACATCAGTTTCTTCCTATCCTCCAAACTCCTGCTAATGCCCCAGATGGGTGAAACCCAGTGGAAGCCAGAGATAAAGTAACCCTTTAATGCCGTCTACACTAGCCAGCTTCCTGGGACACACAGAAGGTAGAGAAGGGAACTGGATGGGTAAAGGGAAAGTATCCAACGTATTTGGCTTTAAAGGAGATCAGATGGCCAAGGGAAAGAAGATTGGCTTGATGAAGATAGCCATAATCTATCTTGGCAAGATTAGCAAAAGAAACATAAAAATTGTTTCTTAGTCTAAATTTTACACCTTTGCCTAGTTATTAAGTATTTGTATTGCTGCTAGCTAAGGTCCCTTTCCTCTCAAATATACCTCTAATTGTTTGCTTGGCTTTCCTGGATCTATTGCATTGACTATTAAATGTAAGTTTCAGAATCAAATATGAACACATATTTTGTTTGGTTCTCATGCGATCTGCCTGTAGAGTGGTTTAAAAAATTGTTGGAATTTTTTGCCAAATGTTTTAAAATCAGATTTCATAAAATCCTATTTTCAGCTTCTCTTGCATAATCCCAATATTGGGCACAACTGGCACTGTATTTGTGTAGGGCACTGAGCTGGAGCTGCTGCCACCTCATAGGGGCCAGGCTCTCCAGGTTGCCACAGCCCTCACCACTTCCGGTTGTATTCCTGAGAGGCAGTTACCATTTTTCACTGCGATCATTATGCATGAAAGTTACTGTTTTTCATATGCCTCGGCTGGGTTAGCAAATATGTTACGTGCAGTCCTGTAGATGTTTAAGTTTGTGATCCCTGCCCTAGTGGCTCATGGACAAAGGCGGGAGGGCGGTGCCCAGCCTCTGGTTCTCTGTTTCCTTGGAATCAGCTAAACAGTGAATAGCAATGCAGCAGGAGCTACACTATAGCCAAATGGATGTGGAATAAGTAAAACTACAGTTTTTTCTCAATTCCTTTTACCCCATAGTGATTACCTGCCCTGTGTCCTGACCTTTCTCACTTAGTTGTGCCTCTTCTCGGTGTTTTATTCAGCCTGCAGAAAGTCGTTTAGAATTACAGCAGCTTCTCCCCCATTAAAACAGATTTACTTTTATGAAACGTGACCCTGCCCAGTTGGTTTTAGGTCCTGAAACTACATAATAATATGACTGTCCATCATGGATGCTGGAGGCACCATTAGATGCTCAAGCAAAGATGTGCGAGTAGAACAACTGGGCAGCCTCAGGTTTTACTATTTATGGGAAGTGTTCGGTATGACCTTGACCTAGCACCTTTAAGAAACTATGAATATTCTTTAGAGGATTAGAGAGCATAACAGGTAACAAGAGTTTGAGGAAGTTAAACATTTATTTGAAGTATTTTACCCAGATATCAAGCAACATGTCTCTAGAGAAAGGAGAGAAACAGCAATCTGAGGCATAATTGCTATGACTTTCGTTTAAGAGGAGACAAGAGCTTGAAAAATCATTCCCAAAACCTTAATCTGTATTGCTTTTTTCTTATTTATTTTAGGCCCTAAGACAGCAGATTCAAGGACATATTAGAATACACGTACATTTTTGTTTTGAGGAAGGTGAAAAATCAGTTTTGCTAATCGGGAAACATTCTTAGGACTGAGCAGGATTCAAAGAGATAAAATTCTTAGTAGCACATGTTAGATTCACTAAGTGATTAAAGTCTTTCAAGTGTAACACAAGAAGTTCTCTCAGAACGCGGTCATCCAAAAACCGAGCAGCTGAGCGAACAGGCTCAGGAAGATTGAGGGTGATACCAGAGTGGGGGTGAGGTGGATGTGTGTGGGGGCAGAGTCCAGGTGTGAGTGAAAAGTTTAAGGACTAAAATTCAGAGTTTTAGTAAGATGAATAAGGGCTGAGGATCTAACGTAAAACATGATGACTATAGTTGATAACACTGTTTCGTATAATTGAAATTTGCTAAGAAAATAGAACTTAGATGTTCTCATAAAAAAAAAAAAGATAAATATGTGAGGTGACAGATGTGTTAATTAGATGGGGGGGATCCTTTCACAGTGTATGTCCATATCAGATCACCATGATGCTCACTTTAAATATACAATACAAATGTAAATAAATAAAGAACATCTTATAAATATATACCTCAATAAAGCTGAAATTTAAAAAATAGTTTTAACTATATGCTGTATTTATCTTAGGCCTTTATACATTGTATACTTAGTTAAGTCATTACTGAAGTAATTTATATCCTTATTCTATTAATAATTAGAGAAACCTCTGGAGCTCTGGTGTATACCCATCTTTCTGCTTGGTGCTATGATACAATGATGAATAAGGTATAGTCTGTACGTCCTAGGACTTCATAGAATATTGAGGGAGACAGTCATTTAAAAAATAACTACAATACAGGATTATATGAGCAACAGTAGCAATATTCTTGGAACATGTGCAGTAGTATAGGGGAGTAAGAAATGTACTGTATCTGGGAATCAGGAAAGGCTTTACATGAGAGAAGCCTGGGCTTTGAAGAATGAATAGTGAATGGATGCTGGGGTAATGAAGAGAAGGGAACAGGAGTATTACATTGTATAGTGGTTTTCAGTTTGACTTTGGAAGAAAGTAGCCAATGATAAGGTTAGAGAAGTGTGTAGAAATAAACCTTGGAGGACCCTGTCTGTTGGCGAAGGACTTAGACTTTGTCCTGTAGATGAGGAAGAGTCACTGAGAAGTTCTACCCAGGCAGATGATTGTTTTGGATACATCACACCAGTGTTAGAGTGAAGAACGAATGTGAGAGGATGAGATTGGAGCAGGCTTAGGTGGGAGTGAAAATGACCCCGAGCAAGAAAGTGGTATTTGGTGATAGAGAGGAGGTAATACATTCAAGAGATATTTAGGAGGGAAAAAGAGACATTGAGGATATATTCAGTGATTAGTTAAGAACTTTAAGAGGAAAACTAGTATATATTGGAGAAGATAATTTAGAAATGGCCTGCAGGAATTTCAGATGGAGGTTTCCTGAACGCAGTTGGAAATACAGGTTTGAAGCTTAAAAGAGAAGTATGAACTATAATTATAAACTTGGGAGTAAAATATTCTAGGTGGTTCATGAAGTCGTGGGCATTCATGGGAATACGACCAAGAAGAGGAATCTGGGAAACTTCACAATTGAAGGCTGAGACAGGATGGTCAGTGAAGCAAGAGAACAATAATAGTAGAGACTCGCTGATAGAAACCAAGAGAGCTGAAACATTTCTTAAAAGAAGGAGTGATTCGAAGGTAAAATGCTACAGAAAATTTAGTTGCCACAAGAGCTTCCAATTCCCCACTGAACTGGGACCCACTAGGGAGGGCCTCCTCCACGAAGGGCGCGTTAGAAGCCAAACGGAGTGCATGAACAAGTTGCAGACATCTTTTGAGATGCTGAGATGAGAAGAGAATGAAAGAGGTCAGAGAATCACCTGAGAGAGTGAGACTTCTATATCTCTCAGAGAATCTTTACATATGCTGCCATATTTTATAATTTATTGGGGTGACAATGGTTAGTAAAATTAGATTGATTTCAAGTGTACATTTCCATAATACATCATCTATATATCACATTGTGTGCTTACCACCCAGAGTCAGTTCTCTTTCCATCACCACATATTTGACCCCCTTTACTCTCTTCTACCACACCGTATTTTATATTTTTGTAAGATCAGTATGGAGACTTTTGTTTGGTATCTCAACACAAACATGTCGATAAGACAGCTTACCTGGGGGTAGGAATTGATATTTCAAATTTCAGTCTAAGAAAATTAAAAAAGAAAAGAAAATTAGTAATGTGGATAATAACACTTGACAGGAAAATTAAAACACCCCAGTGTTTCAAAAAATACTTAACTTGATGCCCTAAGAAGTGAAATCGATCTACGGAAACTGACTTTGCACTACACTAGTTAACAGATAAAATAAAACATATGTTTTGTTTGCATTGATTAGAAGCTCTGATATGGGAAAATAGGCCCAAACCTGCTTTAGAGACCAGATTCTTAGAAATTCAGAGTGAGAATGAACCTGGCACAATGGATAATCATTGAATTAGATTTTAGGAATTAAAGCTTTATTCATACAAATGAGAAATAGAATATTAGTGTAGTAAAGTGACTTAACGTTGCTCAAGTAAATTGTTATAGAGCCAGCATCAGTTAGATTTGACAGTTAGATTTTATTTTCATTCACTGAGTACATCTTACATGCCAGGCACTATGCTAAGCATTTTCTATTTATTTTTTAATCATCAAAAGCAATTATGAGCTGAGTACTATTATAATTAACATTTTGCAAAAGAGAAAACTGAGTCACAAGAGATGAGATAACATGCCCAAGATCACACTGAACTTGGATTTAAACCTAGGCAATCTGATTCAAGACCTCATTGTCTTAATCATGACCGTCTTCTAGCTGATACAGACACACACACTGTACAGTTAGTACTCAAAGCCATTAGAGACGTTCAGGTTTTTCTTACAGATAAAAAGTGTAATTATGGCATTAAAGATTCTTTCTGTTTTTGTCTTTTGTGGTAAAGATTGAAAAGCAGAAAAGTTGCAACTCGATGATTATTGAAAAATTTAATGTATTAAATTGATGTTTTTTTTGACAAATACATTTTGGAAAGAAAAATCAAGTGGTATTTTTTAACACAAATGTAATAATAATATGTTCAGAAGAGCTTATTGTCATGATGAAATAACACATTTTTGCCAAGGTAATTATTATAATAATAGGCTATTTCACATTTTTTCCTTCTCCACCCAAGTCATTTTTTTTTAATAAGCAGACATTTATTTGCTTAGTATCTGAAGCAGATGGCAATGTATTTGCCTCACTTTTTTTTTTTTTTGGTGGGGGAGGGGACGAGGTAAGTCCTATTTAGAAAGAATTGAAACTCAGAAGTATAACTTCCTCTCAACAACTTTTGTCAGCATGTTGTACTATGTAAATCATATAAATTATTTGATTTTGCTTGACACTCCAGTGTAAAATTCTAGGCATATTGACTGATGTTTTTATATCCACCTTAAGCAATTAATGGAAAGTCTAGTAAATAGAGCTGATTTTGTTGGTGGAGGGGTGCATAACAGACAGAGCCCATTATACAAGAACTGGCTGTTCAGTATTTACTAAATGGTGCTGTTTATGGCTTCATAAGAATTAACTAAGCCTTAAGGTTTGCTTCCGTGCAGAAAAATGAAGTAAGAGTCTGGCACAGGTCCTTTTCTTGCCAGAACATGGCAGGCTAAGTGCAGGGGAGCATGTAGGTTCTCAGTGGCAGAAGGAGGAGAGGGCTGCCGACAGAATCACGGGTCAGGATTTGCCAGTGTTGCTCTCCAGATTTCACCAACACTTCTTCCCAAGTTAAGACTCACAATCTGCAGGTGAAGGGGCCCACATCTCTGGTTCTCATGCTTAGTTAGTGTCAGTGTCATGAGAATCACCTAGGTGCCTTTAAAAACTGGCATCCAGTATTTTTTGAATCAGAATATCTAGTGTTGGGGATTGAGCTGGTACTTAAATAGAGTTGGTATTTGAAAACTACCAAAACATTTTGGTAAAAATCAAAATTTTGCAAAAAATTAAAACTTGACAAATTATTCTAATTGTTTGCTAGGGTTGAGCACCACAGCTTACTTGTTTAGGTTGAAAATCCTCATAGAAAATCCTCGTAGATTAACTTCCCCCTTTCCCGCCCCCACACACACCATTTCCTCAACTTCTGGTTGAGAACTCTGAACTATACTTCGGTGAAGAAAATCAGGGGTAAGAATGGAGTTCCTCACTGTTGGACCAGATATAGGTGCAAGTTTCTCAACCTCTACACTATTTAGGCTTCATAATTCTTTGTTGTTGGGGAAAGGGGCTGTGCTGCGCTTTGTAGGGTGTTTACCAGCATTCTTAGCTTCTACCTACTGGATGCCAATTGAGTTTCAGTGGTGACAATCATGAAATATCTCCAGATATTGCCAAATATCCACTAGGGGTTGGCGGTGGGGTGGCAAAATCACTCCTGGTCGAGAATCACAGATCCAGGCAATAAACTAAAGGAAGATCTAACAAGAGGGTCCGGTGTGGATCTGGATGGGTAGAAGTAGAAATCCTTATATGCAAAATGGAATGTGTGAAGGTTTATCTGAGGCTTTATGTTTCATCCAAAGAAGCCACAGAAGTATATGAAATTTATTCTAGTTATCTGTTGTTAGGTAAAGAAAAAACAACGCTTCAAACTTAGTGGCTTAGAACAGTGACAACATTAATTTTATTCATAAATCTGAAATTTGGCCATAATTAGGTGAGAGAGCTTGGTTTTTGCTTTACTGGGGTTGCCCAAATGCGGAGGGCTAGAATTATCTAAAAGCTCACTTACATGACTGATGGTTGATGGCTGGCTGTTGGTGGGGGCTTCGGTGGGAGCTATCGCTGAAAGACCTACACGTGACCTTTCCTTGTGGCTGCTTGACTCTCTCATAGCCTCGTGGCTTGATTCAAAGGGCAAGTGTCCAGAGAAAACTAGGTGGGACTTGCATTGCATTTTATTCATTGGTCTTGGAAGTCACATAACATCACTTGTACTGTAGTCAAAAGTCTGCCCAGATGCGAGGAGAGGGAACATAAACCCTATCTTTTGATGGAGAGATGTCAATGTCCCCTTAAAGGAAGAGCATATAGGATAGTATGTATTGGTACAGTAATCTTTGGAAAATACAATCTGCCATAAAGTTGAAAAGGCAGATCATTTAGGATTGCTCACCTGGAGTCCACAACAGCGCTACCTAAAGATTTTTCTAAGGACCACCTATATCAATAAGCTGGGGAATACTTGATTCAAATGCCAATTTCTGGACTTCTCTCTTAAAGATTGTTACTTGGCAGCTCAGCTTTAGGCATCTAGTATCTGGTTTTTCAAGAAGTCCTCAAGATAATTCTTATGTGCATTGAGACTTTCTTTGTTTATACAGATGCTTTAATCATTTACACATTTTCATTACGTATTTGCACATTTTCTCCCATGAAACAAGGTGGTGATACAGAGAGAGCTTTGGGGCAACATAGCTATTTGGAAGAGCTGCTGAAAAATATGCCTTTGGGTCGGTAATATGCACATGTTACTTGTCAAAAGACACTTTGAAAGTAGTGTTGCTGATTGGGGTTTTGTAGACATTTGATTTGTTTTAGTTTCCATGCATGTCAAAATGGAAAAAGGAAAGAGATAACATTATAGTACAAGTCAAGAAACTAGGGATTTTTTTTTTTTGGTGTAGTTTTATGGTCAAATTTTACATACTTTTATGTTGTATTTGAAAACTATACTTTAGGCATCAAGTGAAAAATCAGCAGTTGTAATGCTGTAGTTGAAGTTGTGTCATAAGAACAGATCCTTTGTAGCAACATAAAATGATAATGTATATAGTAAGGTGGATACCATTTTCAAGGAGCATCATGAAAAATATGGGAAATAAACTGCTAGTATAGAACATCTCCCCGACTTCAATTTTGCTGACCAAGAAACATCAATGACCTAAAATATTCTTGAGAAAACAGCATGTAAAAAAAAAAAAAAAAGAAAGAAAGAAAGAAACACACACACACACAAAACTTCTGTGTAATCAAAATAAAATGCAAATGCGGATGCTTTACTTGGAGTCTACATACTATTAACTTTCATCAATCCATGATAACAGGGTTTCCAGCTTACAGCAAAGGAAAAAACCTAATGGTAGCAGGGTCAGAGTGGATGGCTACAGCCTGACACAAAGAGAATTAGGAGCAACTGAAGCATCAACAAAAATTTAATTATTTCAAAACAGAGTAGTTTTCAGTTTTGCAGAATAGGGAAAACCCTTTTTTCTCACTATTTTTAGGGGTACCACTATATTACAGAAGTACAGCAACTATTTTTCATCATGTGAGCTGGAGTTTTTGAAAAGTTTAACTTATTTTAAATATATTGTGTTTAAGAGATTGGGCAAATATTTAACAATTATAGAAAAAAATCCTTCTAAGTGTTTAAAATTAAACAAGCTTTGGTACTTTTAGCAAACAAATTACCATTATCCATAATTTTTTTCACAGATTGCTTCATTTATAGAAGATGTTAGCTAACAAGTGTTTCATTATTGATGTACAAATAGTTCATTCTATTAAGATATTTTCTTAAAATTATTTTTTTACTAAATTAAAAGCTTACATGTGATGTAAAACCTAATATAGATATTTAAATCTAATATGGAAAACTTTATCAGCGCTTCAGAGCTATATTCATATCAACAAATGGTAACAACCTGGGAAGAAAGGGCAGAACCAAAGAGTCAACTGACCTGCCACTAAGTCTTGTTGAGTCTAGCTCCAAAATTCATCTCAAATGTGTTTACATCTCTTTGCCTCTAGTGCCACCACCATTGTCCATGTCACCATCAGCTCTCCCATCTGCATTTCTATACTACACTTCTGTCTCCATCTTCTCTTGGCTGCCTCTAATCCCTTCTCGATTCCATCAGATCAAATTACTCATCTGCTATGGTGGCTTTCCATTTCATTTCAAATAAAATCGAAAGTCCTTATCCTGGGCTTTCAAAGTCCTGCACAGTTGCATTTCTTCCTACTTCTCCAATCCCATCTCATGAAACTCCCCTTTGTTCACTCTGCTCTAGATCCCTTGGCTCTCCTTCAGTATTTTGGCCTTTGCACATGCAATTCCCTCTGCCTCTTTACATTCTTGGTAGAGCTGGATCCTTATTCTTCAGGTCTGTTTGAATATTTCCTCCTCCAAGAGGCCTTTCTTAATTACCCTACCTAATGTCTGTCTGTTTCTCCTCAGTATTATTCTCTGTCAGAGGGCAGTGTGATAAGTTTCTTTGTAGTTTGTATTATATGTTTTATTTATTTCCTGTTTCCATTACAAGTCTCATGAAGGCAAAGACCAGTCTGTTTCATTGAACACTGACAATGGTGAATGCCTGGCACATAGTAGGTGCCTAATAAACGTTTCTTGAATTAATGAATAAATGAATAGTAGCCTTTAAACAAATCAAGGGCTAAATAAATGGAACCTAAAATGGAAAGTGTTCATGTTAATATAACATGTCTACATGCTTAAGAATAATTTGGGTGATTCATAGCTATAGATTTTGGAAGGAAAAATTCGTAGAGTTTCCTATTTAACTTTGCACCACGATTCATAGATTGCATTGATTTCATTCTCCAAACATGACTGTCAGAATCCAAGTAGGGGGGTGGTGATATTTGGTTTGATTTAATCAAGGGTTTCTTCAGGAGAACAAAGGGAGTGTGAGTAGGCTATGGAGCAGGGAATAATTAATTCTGATTTCCCATTTACCCTCAAGCATAATCAAGAGATTATACCAGTTATTAATGTTCTCTATGAAATTTGAAGAGTTTAGCATATACATTGCCTTCAGCAATGCTTCAATAAACATAATTTTGATTGACTTTACCTTGGAAAGTTGAAAATGAGAAACATTTGTCTTTATTCAGACTTCTAGATTTACTCCTTGGCATCCAGTTAATGATAATTCTATACAGATTATGACACAGAAGAGGTCAGTTTCTTACAACATTGGTAACTGTCACATGCTTCCTGAAGCCAGAGACTGTGACTTAAATATTTTTCTATTTCTAAGGTTGGCCTAGGAGTGAGGGCAGTACATAATACCTAAGGACACGCTATTTCTTGAATGAATAGAAATGTTTCACACCACTTAGAGGACCTACTTTAAATTGCTTTTGTATATGGAACAGGTTGAGAAGTGGCTATAATTATATAGGCTGCTAATGTAAATATACAAAAGTGAAAAGCATACTGAAATAAGTCTCTTTACCCTATACTTAGAAACGTGACGATACAGGCAACAATGTTATTATAAAAAGAATGTACAGTAGGTGTTACATAAAATAAAACAAGAAAGAAACCTTTAGGTGGCGGCCAAGAGCTGTGATTATGAATTCCTTAGTCTGCTTTTATGAGAATTTATGATCTTGTTTGACAGTGGTCATGCTAAACGGCCTCTTTAAGCCACAATATTTCAGTACAAAGCAAACACAAGAAACAGAATTAGGCCCAGAAAGAAATGAATTTGAATGTTAATAGCATCAAACAACCAATCAAGTCTTAATTCGGATTAAATAACAGGTATTCTTATTATGAATATAGGAAACCAGATCTGGAAAGATAATTGTTTGATATTGAGCCATGGGATTAATTATGCTTGGCAGTTAAATAATTGATTTAATCTTGATAGAAACTATCTTTAAACAAAATGGTAGCATTGTAAGAACTCAGAGAGTGTAATAAAGATGTCAAAATTCTCCAGATGCTCATTGTGCAATTGGAAACTCCACTCCAAGTTGACACAGGCCCCAGAAACAAAGGTCAATGATCTAACTCATTCTTGCAACATCTGCCAAAAGCTATCGCTTCGTAGAGTACTAATGTGTTTTTCTTTTTCTTTCATTGCTCTCAAATGAAAGTTTATGATCAAATTCATCATATACTTCTTTCAGTTTTAAAAAAAGAGGGAAAGATGGATTTTTTGTTTTTTAATTATCATGTTTTTATGATAGTAGCACTAGTTTTTCCTCCCGGCTTGTTCTTGTCATTAATACACATTAGTCTACTCGAAGAATAGCACTTTTAAATATCACTATTAGATATTGTTTTATAATAATTTTCATTTAAAAGTTTTTTTCATTAATGATTAATTCTGTTAGCATTTAGATTCATGAGGTACCCCTTTGACAACATTTTTGGCAACAAAGACTAAATTTGGATATTTGCTTCCAATTAATCAGGACTTCTGTGATGGTTTCTCTAATTCAGTTCTTGTCTACTTAAATAGCACACATTTAACCTCAGCTGTATGGAGAAGAGAAAGCAAATAAAAGACAAACGCGGTACTGTTGGAGTTAACAAGCTTCCTAGACGCAACAAGAGAACAGAAACAAATTAAAATACTATAGCAAAACCACACGTTATTGTTGAGTAATAAAAAAACAAGACAAGGAAAAGTGTGGGTTGATTATATTAATAAAGAAAAGTTCCATAGAGAAGATAAATATACTGGTGGTTTCCCATACATTATTGGGAAAGTAAACATCCTAATTCCTAAGAAATTCGATTTCAATTACTCAGTGTTAACATTCCAAAATTATACTGTGGTAATATAGATGACACAGCAGCATTGAACACCTCCTTTTCTAAGTACTCTCCATTATGCTAGTCGAGGGAAACGGTGACACGCTCTCTCAAGAACCATTTAGTATGCTGCTGTATTACACAGCAAGCTGCACAAGGAGAATTAGCCAGATATTACTCAGTTTTCTAGCAGTTCAGAATATAAAATTGCTAGGAGTAAAGTTAGGCTGAAAATCTAGAAAGTTGTACCTATGAGATTTATGTGGTAGGAATGTAATATTTTCTATGTCACCAGGAATCTCTTCAAAATGATATTCCTGAGGTTAGAAATCAGGAGAGCTGCCTCTAACCCTGACTCTGATGATATGTATAGTGATAAAATTGTGGTCAGGATATTGGAGATACTCTGGTTTCAGTTCCAGACCACTGCAATAAAACAAACATCACAGTAAAGCAAATAACATAATTTTTTTTGTTTTCCTAGTGCATATGAAAATGATACTATAGTCTATTATGTGTGCAAACCATTATATATAAAATGTACATACCTTAATTAAAAAAATACTTTGTTGATGAACCCTCATTTGAGCCTTCAGCAAGTTATAATATTTTTGGTATTGGAAGGACTCGCCTTGATTTTGATGTCTGGCGACTGACTGATCAGGGTGGTTGGGTGCAGAAGGTTGGTATGGCTGTGGCAATTTCTTAAAATAAGACAGCAGTGACATTTGCTACATGGGTTGACTCTTCCTTTCATGAACAATTTCTCTGTAGCATGCGATGCTGTTTGATAGCATTTACCCACAGTAGAACTTCTTTCAAAATTGGAGTCAGTCCTCTCAAACTCTGCTGCTGCCGTATCAACTAAGTTTATGTAACATTCTCCATCCTTTGCTGTTGTTTTAACAGTCTTCACAGCACCCTCACGAGGACTAGATTCCATCTCAAGGAACCGCTTTCTTTGCTCATCCATAAGCTGCAACTCCTCACCTGTTCAAGTTTCATCATGAGATTGTAGCAAATCAGTCTCATCTTCAGACTCCACTTCGAATTCTAGTTCTCTAGTTATTTCCACCACCTTTGCAGTTAGTTCCTCCACTGAAATCTTGAACCCCTCAGAAGTCATCCATGAGGGCTGGAATCAACTCCTTCCAAACTCCTGTTAATATTGACATTTTGACCTGCTCCCATGAATCATGAATGTTCTTTATGGCATCTAGAATGGTGAATCCTTTCCAAAATGTTTTCAGGTTACTTTGCCCATCAGAGAAATCCCTACCTATGGCAGCTATAGCCTTATGAAATGTATTTCCTAAATAATAAGACCTGAAAGTTGAAATTACTCCTTGATCCAGGAGCCGCAGAATGTTGGCAGGCATGAAAAGAACATTAATCTCATTGTCCATCTTCATCAGAGCTCTTGGGTAACCAGGTGCATTGTCAATGAGCAATAATATTTTGAAAGGATTTTTTTTCCCCTGAGCTTTAGGTCTCAACAGTGGGCTTAAAATATTCAGTGAACCATGTTGTAAATTGATATGATATCATCCAGGCTTTTTGTGCTATTTATAGAGTACAGGAAGAATAGATTTAGCATAATTTAAGGGCCCTGGGATTTTTGGAGCGGTAAATGAGAATTGGCTTCAACTTAAAGTCACCAGCTGTATCAGCCCTTAACAAGAGAGTCAACTTGTCCTTTGAAGCTTTGAAGCCAGACAATAACTTCTCCTCTTTAGCTATGAAAGTCCTAGAGGGCATCTTCTTCCAGTATAAGACTGTTTTGTCTACTTTGAAAACCTGTTGTTTAGTGTAACCTTCATGAATTTTCTTTGCTAGATCTTCTGGATTACTTGCTGCAGCTTCTACATGGTCATTACTGCTTCACCTTGTACTCTTATGTTATGGAGGTGGCTTCATTCCTTAAACCTCGTCAACCAACCTCTGCTAGCTTCAAACTTTTATTCTGCAGCTTCCTCACCTCTCTCAGTCTTCATAGAATTAAAGACAAGTCAGGGCCTTGCTCTGGATTAGGCTTTGATTTAAGAGAATGTTGTGCTTGGTTTGATCATCTAGACGAAGGGTGTCCAAACTTTTTTCAAAGTTTTTTACCAAGGGCCATTTGCGGTAAAATACACAAACAGCCGGGCCACTCACTCGAGGTGAGGTACGTATTGCCTCACCTGGTTTATTTAAGTAAACTAAATATATTTTTGGAATTTGCTGCGGGCCAATTAACAATGGATTGCAGACCGCAGTTGGCTCGTGGGCTACAGTTTGGACACCCCTGGTCTATACAGACCACTAAACCATTAACTGGCCTAATTTTAATATGGTTGTGTCTCAGGAAATAGGGAGGCCTCAGGGAATAGGAGAGAAGAGAGATGGGGGAACAGACGGTCAGTGGAGCAGTCAGAACACATGTAACATTTATGGATTAGGTTCACTGTCTTATATGGGTGTGGTTCGTGGAGCCCCAAAACAATTACAGTAGTAGCAGCAAAGGACGCTGATCACAGATGACCATAACAAATATAATAATAGTGAAAAGTCTGAAATATTGTGAGAATTACCAAAATGTGACACAGAGACATGAAATGAGCAAATGCTGTTGGAAACATGGTACCGATAAACTTTCTTGACATAAGTCTGCCAGGACCCTTCAATTTATATATATATATATATATATATATATATATATATATATATATATATACACACACACACACACACACACATATGTATATATATACATATATTTTTTAAAGCAATATCTGTGAAGCACTATAAAGCAAAGTGCAATAAAATGAGGTATGTGTCTGTACATCGTTTCTTTGGAAGCAGCTTCCTTCTCTGTAACATGAAAGAGGAGAACCAGATGAACTCTAAGTTTCCTCTTAACTGTGAAGTGTAAATTTCATGATTTTTAGAGAACAAAACAAAACATAATTCAACATTATCAAAGTAAAAAATTTGTCCATCAGATGAAAAAGATCATGACATAGTTTAGTGAGAATTGCAAAATAAATCCAACTCCATACAGGGCCCCACACGTAGATCAAGAATGGCTGCCTAGCATTGCTTATCTGGCATGACTGTGTGTGTTTGCTCTAAAATTAGATCAAAAGTAAAGAAGATATGGAAAGTTCCTCTGCACTAAAAATTTTAGTGGTTTAGTTTCCCAGTCATGGTCTTTCTTCAGAACCTGAGCCTTTAAGAAAGATAAAAACTTTAAATGCAAAAGTAATAAACTGAGGAAAACAGGAAGGTGAGTGAAAATGAGTGACCAAGGCCGTGAGTGCTATAAAACCAGTAGATGTTATGGGGCATCAATATTTTCTCATGGATTTCAAAGACTGAAAGTTTATCATGGGATGAATGTGACTTTTAGGTGCTTAATAAATATTATCTACATTAAAGTTTAATTTCAAGTATGCTGAAGCGTAAATAAAGAATCTGCCTTATGCTAATGGATTTAGTTATATATAGTTCTCTCATATAATTTACATAACTATATGGTTATGAATGAATCAGATATTAGGATCTTGTATATCTCATAGTTCAAAGCAATGCATTTAAACCTGAATGGACCATTTATCTTTACGTGCAATCCACTACTGCATGCTTTTGGAAATCAGGTGAAAGTCTATAAAAGAAAGATGGGCATTCAATTCCGAAAACTAAAAGAGAAAAAAAAGAGGAAAAGTAAAAGAAAGCAACTCCAAATGTATGCCCATTTGATGATAAGGGACCAGTAAAAAAAAAGGTCTGTATTCACGGAATTTTTATTATTCTATCTGCTATTCTGGAATAAACAACATAAAGTGATGGAAGTGCCACACCACAAACACCATACCAAAAAAACACAAAAAAAAAAACACAAAAAAAAAAGTAAGAGAAAAACCTTTGTGTCCTGTTTTCTTGTAACTATTACTTCAAAAACTACAATAAATCCTGGGCCACATGTTTATCCTGCTGCTTGTCACTGGACCACAAAATATACAAAAGTCACTTTCTCTTGAGTGGTGACAGCTCAGCATGCTGGACTTTCTGATTCATAATCCTGCTCTTCACTGCTTTGATTGATTAGGGTGAATAATGCCTGATCTAGACAATACAGAAGAGGACAAATCTCATTGATTCTATTCTCTGTGAATCTGTAGAGGGGACAAAGAGCCTGATTTTTAAAAAGGCAGTCCACAATTTAAGATTTGTTTTCTAAGGCTGATTTTTTGCTTACATTTATTATATTAAATAAATACTTTAAATTGTTCCAGTCATAATCTTTTGCACAAAGTCAGTGGGACTGGGATTCAAACAATCAGGAAAAAGAATACATGGAAGAACTGAAAAAACGAATTCATCCAGAAACAATACATAAGAATTTTTTTATAAGATAGAGCAAAATGCACAAGTTTCCAGGAGAAGGGGTGCAAATAGAGGAAAAGGTGGCAAGAATGCAAATAAAGGCAGGGAAGGACACTGAAAATAAGGATAATACAAGAAAAGCTAAAGATTGAAGGAGGAAGAGAGTGTAAAACAAAGGTGAAGCCAGAAAAAAGTGAGGGAAACGCAGAGGAGGAAGAGCAGAACAGATTGGGGGAAAGGAGGTCAATGCTTAAGGGCAAAAAAAGCACAAAGAAGGCTGCAGAACAGCAAACAAAGAAGTGGGGTACAAAAGGAGAGGGAGCAGTGTCTAGATTACCAAGAGGGAAGAAAAGTAGGCAGGCAGGAGGGAGGGAAGTGGCAGAGCAAGGAGCCCTGGAGCCCAGTGATTTTGCTTTGTTTTTTTACAAGTGAAGACTATATCACTTGAGTGCAGCTTGCACATGGGTGGGAATTATTTTAGTGGTATCATTCAAAGTCTTGCTGTAACAGTCTTAGGAATTTGGCATTGTGGTGTGAGGCTTAACTGAGGCCACCAATTTCCCTTCATAGTCATCCAAAGCACCCCAAATGCCCTCCATCTGCAGTGTGCAAGCTCTATTCAAATGACATAAATTGGCAATAGGTGGGCTTGGAAAATACTGGACATTAAAGAAAGAAAGAAACAGACTGTTTTTGTTAAAAAATAATCCTATGCTCATTTGTTCTCAGTCTCATTACTTTAGTGTATAGGTTTCCTTTTTCAAGCCAAATTGACTTAATTGGAGGCAGTTTTATGAAAATCCCAGTAATTCTTGAAACATGTAAATACAAATTGCCACTATGAGAACCAAATTGTTAAAATAAAACTAACCATCAAATCCCCATTAAACAGGCCCTCTGCCTAGGCAGTGAGTTTTAAAAACTGCTTTTGGGGGAAGGAACAGTCTGTTTAAAGTTGTTGTTAAAGGGTACTAAGATACCAGATCAAAAGAAATCAGAAGCAGTTTCTTAGCTTTGAGCTGGAACTTGACACCTAGATGTATTTTCTGCCTATGTGTCTTGTTGTTTTGCTCTTTAATAGCCTCTGAGCAAACTCCCCATTGAGTGAAGTTTTATATCTTCAAGTTTAACTCTGTTCAGGTGTTCATTTTTGTTTCTCCATGGGAACAAACATGTTGCCATGGAAACTAAGTAGCACAAAATATAGATAGTACAGAACGCTGTATAGGAAGAATCAAGCTCCTTACAGCACAAAGTTAACTACTTAATGCAAGTACTAGCTGGGCTTTCTAACATATTATGACATCTCAAAAAGAACACCTTGATTCTATGGCTTATCAAATTTTGGAACAATAGAACAAAAGGAAACTATACTGTTTTCTCATCAGAAAAAGTGTAAAGGTTTATTTTTTGTTAAACAATAGAAACCACTAAACAGATTAATTCTAGTGAGCGTTTGCATTGAGTCCAAAACGATGGCTTCGGGATTTTATGTGATGAGTGCTTTGCACCCTGACGTGGTCCTATCCCACATCACACCTACTGTGAGGTGTGCCGGGCTTCAGGTCAAGGAAGAGAAGTAAGCAGGAAAAAGGATGCTGGGACCAAGATGGGTGAGTGACCAGCAGTTACAGTCACAATTTCTGAGGGAAGATGGACTGGGCTTCTGGGCCTTGAGTGATTTATAAGGGGTTGGAATCTGGTGAGAGGGGTTATGGCAACAGGAATTCCTGGCAGTGCTAGTGGTTTCGCTCCAGGCAAGGGGACGAAAGAGCTCAGTCAGTTGGAAGCAGAGCTCCAGCCACTGGCAAGGTACAAGGTATGAGGTGCTAGGCCAGATTCAACCAGTGAAACCAGTGGTGGTTTAGCTTAGGTCACCCGCTGCATCCTAGGGAGTAATAGGCATTCAATCACAAACACTAGGCAACAGAATTATGGGTGGGAGAGGGCTGCAGTTCACTGGGTGCATGCATGCGTGGGACACTCCGTAGGCACTCTGGATTCTGAGCCCAGGAATGTGTGGTTAATTCCAGGCTCCATTTCATGACTCGATATTGCCTGGTTGCGTTAGGACTGACTCAGGGAGGGGCTGGGGCAGAGACTGAAACAATAAGGTGTTAGGCAACTGGGTGATGCTGAAACAGGTAGCGACTGAAAACAAAAAAGAGACTTGATGTGCCAAAGATCCAACCCACAGATCTACATCTATTGTCTAGTGTTGGTACAGTTGTATATAGGAAGAAGCATTTACTGTTCCTTGGCAAAATGAGGGCACTCACACAGGCCTCACCTTCAGTTTAACCTTTTCAGTAGTGTGCTAGCCTAACAATTTCTGTATTATCTTTAAGTAAGAAAAATGTACGATGTGACAGCAATCCCTTCAATGAAAGTAACAAAATAAACTTCGGTAAAAAAGTCAACATTATCAAAACATGTATCTAGGTGCAATCTCCTTACCTTGCGCTTTTCAGAGTCCTGCAGTTGGCTGTTTGACAGAAGCTCAAAGCTGCTGCGGGAAACCAGTTTGACCTGTGCTGTGGTTCATAAAGTCGGATCAACGGACTGGCAACTCATCAGCTTTCTGAAATAATGTGGTCATGCTGTGTATGTCTCCTTGCACTTTGGGGTTATGGTTCATTTAATTTTATGGAATAAAATAGGCCTCTACATAAAGTAGCGTTTTTTGCCTGTAAGTTAGAAGCAAATAAAACAAAACAAATTTTGAGGTAAAAACCCAGCGTCTCCCATAACTTTCATGTAAATTCCCCATGCTATAGTTATAGAAATGCTCTTACTAATAGAAAACAAAAGATATGAAAAGAAGTAGACAATTGTTATTTTAAAAGGAAGTGGACATCCAAAAGAGGAAGATGTGAGGTTAAAGGAAACACTGGAATTAAAAAAAAAAAAAAATGATACTGACAAAGTTAAGAAAGAAAGAAAATAAGCTGATCAAAGATTTTAAAATATTGTAAGCTGTAAAATTTAATGTGATGTGTGATGTCCCTTTTATGACTTGTAAGCTGAAACAAAAGCTAAAGCAACAGGTCAGATCTTCTCCACGTGGCCCTGTTCACAGTAGTCAGATAACTTAGTTCCCCTTTCTGTTTGCAGTTATTTACACCTCAGTGGTGGATAGGTATCTATGTGACAAAACATAGTTTAGTTATTTCACACATAGTACACATATAGTGCAAAAATCTATCTGACAAAATACTATTCAATCACTTCACTTTACTAACCTGTGAGTGAAAAAAAGGTATTTCAAATATGGGAGACCCTGTACAGGTACTGTACTCTTGGAATACAAAGATGAGCACAGCTTAGCAAATAAAAGGGGTGAGAGTTCAGTAATTACAGCGCGGTAAATTAGGATCAGGTAGGAAGTGCTGTCGAAGATAAACAAAGGCAGACACTAGTGGAAGTGGTGACACTTACTCGGTAATAACCATTGCAATAGGGAGAGAGTCCAGTGTGAAGTGAACTCAACTGTGAGTTGTACAAAGGTGAGTGGTGTTTTAAATGGAGAATGAGGGAGTAGGAAAGGGAGCCAGTGAGGGTTTAATATATTTTCCCAAGGAAGTTAAAAAAAAAAATCACAAAAGGCAGGAAGAGGGGATTTAGTCCATGTGAAGTCCATTCAGGTTTGCTAACTGGCACTTATCAGAGTTAGGCTCCTCTCTGAAGAGACTGGGAGACAAGGGTCTTATCTTCAGGTGCTGACTAGAATAAACAGTGAGTTCTTTGGACAGCCTTTAGTTTTCTCAGGCTTGTACTTTAAGGGCGTTAGGGTCATCCTAGGGATGCAGCTATGAGCTGTTAGAAACTATATTAAAGTCTATTGAAGGTTTCTGAAGCCTTCATCGGCCGAGGTTAAAGCCTGGTCAAGAACAGGATTCAGAAGAAGCTGACTAGAGTTTGGTCACAGAGGAATCTTTGTCAGTGCTAAGGAGAAATGGACCTGGGGCGGTCTCTCAGGACTTCACATCTGAAACCTCCTGACCTGAGAGGCATCAGAATTTTCCTAGCAGAAACAGTGGGGAAATTAATGGGGCTAAATATAGTCAGGGTATGTGGCTTCTGGGGTGGCAGGAAATGAAATTGAAAGGTATTCAGGAGTATGATTATAGCCGGCCATGGAGTTTGGATTTTGTCCCTTAGTCTAGTGCTTCCCAAAGTGTGGGACTCATCTACAGATGACATTTTGACGGTACAAGGCTGCAGCTTTAAATCATAGTTAAGTCATACAAGGAAAAATAATTTTGGCAATTATCTTTTAATCCCTCTAATTAATTTTAGGAGAAAAAAATCCTAGGTTGATACTAATCTGTGTCTTAAATGGTATTTGCTAATCAACCTTTCTAACAGAGGGAGTGGATTTCTGCTAAAATTGAATGATACCGCTTTATTAAAAAAAGTTTTTCTTTTATAGTAACTGATAGTGGTTTTCCATTTTAATTAACTATATGAGAATTTCCATTTAAACACATTTATTTAAGTTTTTAAAATGCTGAATCTATTTAGAAACAGATAAGTACAGTAACAGAAAGAAGACTCCAGATGACTCCCTGGCTTTTGGGTTCCTCAAAGACGGGTATGATAGTGTCATTGAATGAGATAGGAGTTACAGGAAAATAGCCAGAGCAAAGGGAAGGAGAATAAAAGCGAAGAGTAGGGAATGTCTATTATTACCAGATGTCCAACCAAGTTTATTTAGACCTGTTGTCTTCCAATATCCCATTACTTTAAGGTCATACACAACACACCTTCACAATCTCTACTACACAGCCGGAAAAAAAAGCAAGCCCTAAAAACAACCTTATTTACAAAACCTGACGTCTCACTGCTTTGCTTCACCTACAGTGTGCTCAGGTTACCTTCTGTTCTGCCAGGCATTAACTCTAGGTTTTGTCTTTGTTTCCTAGTGTCTTGACATTAAACTTCAGGATTTTCTTTGGTCTTTATTTCAGTGCTTTCACTCTGGGCACTTCTGGAAAACTATATCCATTCAAATTTTGGACCCTTGTGTCTCAGATCCTGGCACCAGCACCCTTCCACTAGAAGTTGTCTTGTATATACCCTGTCTCCCACAGGGTGATTCCTCCCTCTTGCACAGCGGTTTAGTAATAGGACTGTGCCATATATGGCTTTTTGTATGTCATTCATTAAGGTATCCAAGATCAGGAATGCCAAAGCTTTCTTCATTTTTGGATGTCAGCCAGCCATTTTCCTTTTCTGGTGTAGTTTAAAACAAAATCTCTCTTTTTGAGCAAGACCTCAAACCTTTGTTTCTTCCTTTTGATATAGATTTCTTTTCCTTTTTAGTTTCTCTTCAAGGCATGCATCTGAAGCTATTCTCTCTGTCTTCAGAGATGCTGTGCTATATCATATCAAGAAATATATGCTGTGTACTGGGTACCATCTCTGTGAAGATGGCTTTTCCCTGCTCAATGCCTGTGTCGAAGTCAATCTGTCTTTTGATTTCAACTGAGTCTTAGAATAGCTAAATCTTTAAGTAAAAATTAGCACAGTCATGTTTTCAATTCATCATAGATTATTTGTAATCAAATGAAGTACTTCATGGTTTCTCATTTTCAACATTTTGGGGAACTTTGTTACATTTGGGGGTATAGTAATAGACGTGCTTTTAAAAATAAGTTTTAAAATTTCAGATGAAACTTTTTGGTATAATTAAATTCAAGAACATGTGCTCCTTTCTGCTGTTAATACATTTATTTTTCAGTTATGGGTTTCCTTTTACTGAAAGGTCGACATAGGTACCCAAGAATGGAAAGTCTGCAATTGGATTAGACTTACAAAACACAATATATACTTCCTATAACATATTTAAAGCAGTATTTTTATCTTAATTTTATCACTTCCAGTTTTTAAAAAAGATGAGTCATTTCCTCTGTCTGGGCGATGACTGTGAGTGGTAAAAGTCTGGGTAAATATGTTAAGGTCACAGATTTGTTAGAGTACAGGATCCAAGTTCAGTTTCAAATTTCATCTTGACTTTAAAATAAGGTGATGGTGTTGTTAAGATAAATTAATCAAGGAATGACTGCTTTAGTAGATAAAAAATTAACTATTTCCTATTACTGTTTCTAGCAGGTGATATCCCAAGCCTTAGGTTTCTGAAATTCTCTTCCATGGGTCTATAATGAGCCTAAATTCTAGCTAAGGCACATCCTCCTTGCTTAAATTTTGATCAGTTGCACATACAGGAACAAGAATTGAGGTTGAAAAGTGATGTCATAGCTATAAAAAGAGATGTTAAAGAAAACTTAACCTCTATTCCAATCTTTAATTCAGTATTGTAGCAGAATAAATGTGGACTTCACCTACCCTACTTAATAGTGGTTGTGACCTTGAGAAAGTTACTCAGTCTTTTTCAGCCTAAGGATTCTCATTTGAACAAAGAGGGATTAGAATATCTCCTTTATTTATTTGTTGTGAAGACTCAACTAAAAAGCTATTGAATGTGGTGATACTTGTAAAATGCCTCAGATAGCATATATCACATAGCATATAGTTTGTTTTTCCAAGTTTCCCATCTCATCCCCCTTTCCTTCCTTGTAAGAGAAAGGTTTTTCTTCTCAATGTCATTCATTTCTTCATAGAATATAATGTGTTAAAATCTATGAAGATGAGTAATGAGAACTACTGACAGATAATGGCAAATACCAAATGGATTATGACCTGGATAAAATATCACACTCCATTAGGCAAAGATTATCTTCCACATTTACATGTATTACACATGATGAGATAAAGCAATTTTCATTTGTTTAGTAGATGGAGAGCACAAGTTTTATTTGGAAAATTCTAGATAAGTTCATAGATGAGGTAAGTTTTTGCAGATATGGTGTTGGACACACTAGGGGTTCAGGAATCACATGTGTATGTACGATGTACAGATAAGGTTGTTTGTATACAAAGGAGCAGAGGAGGACACAATGAAGGGATGAAAATGGGAAGAAAGCAGAGGCAACAGGAGATGGAAGACAGCTGTTCTATGGGTAGTGTTATTTTCCTCATGACCACTGAAGTTACTAGACTCACAGAATGCTTGTTGTGAGTGAGTTTTTGCAGATCCCCGAAAAGTGACATGGAAATTCATGCCAGGACATCAGACTGCATGGATTTAGGAATGGAAGCAATAGAGACCTAAAAAAATTAAGGCCTTAGAAATTTTCAGGTATGGTAATAATCCTCACAGGGAGGATTTAGCACATCAAACTCAAACCGATGCTTTGAATGAGACTCATTTGGGTCTTTGTATGTGATTGTCTGAGGTGACATTGGCTTTATACATGGCTGCGTGCCATTTCAGCCATCAATGTGTAGCGTGTGGTTCATGTTACTGCGTGTATAATACCCTATGATGTAATATCCTCACTAGAATTATTTTAAAATAGGAAGGTTAAGTTCTTCATTTTTTTGTAGTAAATACATTTTCAATATATAAAAGAAAACTCCTTTAATAGAATTCTAACTCTGAGTTATGCTGTGTTCGAATTATATTCTCCTACCATGACAACAGCAGAGCTAGTAATGGAGAGTCCACCCTTATTCCTAGTTACTGACATTTTAACAATATTTAGTTTTTGCTGTATTCATGGAAAATCTATTTTATACACTGAAAAAAGGTTTTTCAAGATTTATATATGTACCTATAAAGACAAATATACTCAAATGGCCAGCAAGGCTGTCAAATAGAAAAGAAAAAAAAGTAGTGGAATGAGAAAAAGCTCTTGCTGACTTTTGAAGGAAAACAAAGAAATGGTTGACTTTTAATTCCATGGCTGATGGTAATTGATTTATTACATATATGCCATTAAACATACTTGACTAACTTGTAAAGGAATGTGCATTTGCATATAATATTTAAGCACAGCGAAAGAATCTGAGAAGTGTTCAATTCTTACTCTGAATCTTAACAAATCAGCATGCAAATGAATAATTTTTATACTTAAGGTTAATATAGAAAATGGCACCTGCCTTCTTCTTCACTGCCACTGACCTACCTCAGGTGAGGAACTTCTGGGTTTCTGTGACAATCTTCTAGTGGTCTCTGTCTCTAATTTTTCTTTCCTCCAATTTTTTTCTCTATGGCTTTGTGAATGACTGTAAAGTTATACACTCCATTGCTATCAGGATTAAAACAAAACTCCTTATAAGGCTCATTATTTATCAGTCTCCTTTGTTTATCCATATAGACATAGTTGCAGTTCATCACACATGTGCTATGGGTGCTGTCTCATCTTTGGGCTTTTATGTAAGCCATCTGAACCTTTCTTTCCCATCTCCCCATCACTTGCCCCTTCACTCTTTTCCAGTCCCAGTTTATAAGTCCCTTCCTTCAGGAAATCTCTCCAAGTCCTCAGAGAGCTAAGTAATTATAGTTGCCCCTTATTGAAAATTATAGAGAGATTGGAGATGCCTTCATTAAGGAGGTGACATCTGAGTTGAGTCTTGAAGGACTGAAGGGTCAGGATGCTGAAGAACAGGAGGGAGTCTCAGGCAGGAAAAATGATCTTTGTTAATATGAAGTGGAGGTTTGAAGGGAAAAAGGGAAGTCAAAGGAGAAGACAATAGTTTGGTAGAGTGTAGGATGTAAGGACCAGGGATGGTGGAAGGTTGTTGAGAATTAGGAAGGTCAGATTGCGATGAGTGTAGAGAGGTTTTAATGCCTAACCAAGAAGTTTCAACTTACCATATAGGTCATACACTTTCATTGATTAGAAAGATTATTCTATAAGAAATGGGGGAGGGGGATGTATGTAAAAAATAGCTGGGAGACAGGTTTTTGAGTACAAATGAATGGATTAGAATATTTGGAAAGAATGAGAGAAGTAAAATGGCAGTCTTAAAAGTAAAATGTTCTTTGACAGTTTAGAAAATAAATATATGAAAAATACAGGTGCTTGTAGGCTTTCAAGAAACATTTTTTTTTCCCCCTTTAAACTTTGAGAGGAACTACTGAAGGGGATTTTAGATGATGACAGCATATTGGTTGGAGTTGTGGCTGGAAACAAAATTCATCTCAAATGATTCAAATGAAGGTACTACTTTCAGATGTGTTGGTACTGTGAAGAAGCAAAGGATGGTAAGACACCAGAGACTAATAATGGGGGTAGACAGTACTACCCTTATGACCAAAGAACAAAGGAGACAATGGATTGATTCAGAACTGGAACAGTGGAGAAGTGGAGGAGAGGCCATTTTCCCAGAGCTGTAGTACTGCGGGGGATGCAGCTGCTTCCAGACACTTAGTTCTGAAGCAGGTATAATTGTCAGGATTCTCCAGAGAAAGTATATGGAGAGAGAGAGAGGGAGAGAGAAAGATTAAAGAATTGGTTCATGTGATTTGTGTAAGCCCAAATTCTGCAGGGTTGGGCTGCAGGCTGCAGGCTGGAGACCCAAGAAGGGCCCTTGTTGCAATTCGAGTCTCAAGGCTATTTGCTGGCTGAATTCCTTCCAATTCAAGGGAGGTCAGCCTTTTGTTCTATTCAAACCTTTAACTGGTTGGATGAAGGACAATCTGCTTTACTCAAGTCCACCACTTAAAAGTTAAATCTCATCTAAAAATCCCTCTCACAGAAACATCCAGAATAATGTTTGACCACATTTCTGGGTACTGTGGCCCAGCCAAACTGACACATAAAATTAACCATCACACAGGGCGGCATTGGAGAAGAAGTAGTCCAACTTCTTGGTCTTCCCTCTCTTTTTCCCTTGGCCTAATAGCCTCCCAGGATGAAACAGAGTGGAGAAGAATGGGGACTGGACCTGCATGGGCTGATGGGACATGTTCTGCTTATACCACTGACTCACTTACCATGGACTTGACCATTATTTTAGAAACACCTTTTCTATTGTCAGGATTCCAGTTTGGTTAGATCAATCAATATTATGACATTCTTGAATTCATTTGTTTTGAAACTCTACTAATGATCTTGTGGCTTCTAAAATGATTTTCTAATGACCTTTGCTGAAACGATTCCTTTAGACTAGAAGAATAGAAGGAGGCTTGTGTCACAAATGTGATTTTCATTAACCAATAAGAGCAGTACTGAAATTTGTTGTCAGTTTAAAAGGAGACAGTATCCTCTTAAATTTTATATCAGGTGGTTTTCAGATTTTTAAAAAGTTTTATCGTATATTATGTATCTTGAATATTCAGAAGGAAAAGAAGTGTGAGTATAAAATATAAAGATGTAAAGGAGAGTATTGGCTGTATAGCCTGGATGGTGATTGCAATAATTCAACAGAGAAATAATTAGTGTGTAAGTAAGCAGCCATACAAACGGAAAAGAGAGCTTTGAGCCCCAGGATGTTTAGTTTAGCAGCCTTACCTGTTCCTTGCTTGTGTGGTATAATGTCCTCCATAAATAACTGGAGGAAGAGCACATTGATATTCATGTATCTATAGTTCATCAAAGTGGAGATACTTGAGGGGCAAAGGAAAATCTTGTTTTGAAACTTGCGAGTGCTGCCGGTTGATGTTCATAGACTGGGCAGTCATTGTACAGCAGTGGTGGCTGAAGTAATGGCAGTGGAGAGGGGTGTTCGAAAAGAGTGCACAGAAGGAGAGTAGACACAGGCAGAGCTCTGGGAGCCACTAATATTTAAGAGGTATGCTGAGAATTCAATGAGGAATACTTAGAGAAGTGACCGGAAACCTAGAACAGAGAAGAGTCAGGAAAGCCAAACGAGGAAAGAGTTTCAAAGGTGAGGTAGTACCAAGTGATTAGGAAGATGATGACACTATAACCTTAGTGGCAATAGTCCCATAACTGGGGCAGAAGCTGCACTGTCACAGACTGAAGGAGAATGTGAAGTGAAGAACTAGAAATAGTGAGGGCAACTAATTCCTTTAAGAAATGTGGCTGTGAAAGAAAGGAAAGGAAATGGAACAGCAGTTAGAGAGGAAGAACAGAATTTCCCCTCCCTCTTTCCCTCCCTCCCTCCTTTCCTCCATCCTTTTCTTTTCTCTTTTTCTTCTCTTTTTTGTTTCTCTAAATGTGATAAAAGAGTTAAGGTAGTGGTTTTACAGTTAGAATTTAAGATTCTGAAGGTGAATTAATTCCAGAGGTTAAGTAGACCTATGGAATGACTTTGGAATTACATTGTGGAAGTTGAATGGAGTTATAAATCTTTGGGATAGAGGAGGTCACTTGAGTAGCTGGGATGTAGGGTAGGATGTTGGATGAAGGCTATGGGTCAGATGACAATGTTCTCATTAAATATCGGGGAATAATCCGAAGATTAGAAGATGAGAGCAGCAGGTCCAGGTAAATGGATGCACAGCCAGACAGCATAAGCTTAAAAGGAGAAGAGGCTTCTTGAATGGAAATAAATGTATAATAAATAGGAAGTGTCAGTGGAGAGCTAGGAGGATGCCAGCCCTGCCTCGGGGGCTGAGATGTGCATGGTGCTGTGTGAGAGAATGTGCAGACTCTACTGGAAAAGTAAACAGAAGAAGAACTGACCTCCCATCAAAGTTCGGTTTCTGTTGAGAAAAGGGCATGCAGGAGGGGCCTTGGGAAAAGTTAAGGATTTGAGGATGTAGAGGATTTGGGATTGCTTGTTTGCTTTTCAGAATGGAAGGTTCCAAAGACCTGTGGCAGGGTCAGAATGAGAGTAGACGCAGAACATTCAGAGGGAAAGGAGCAGAGGGAAGAGGGGATACTAGGACTGATGAGCTCCATCGATGGTGACTAAGGGGCACAGGGAGGTAGGAAGTTGTGGCTTAACCGGAAGTGACACAGATGTGTATCCATGTAATTGGTGGAACTTTTATTTTAAATGACTTTGGTAGTAGCATGGACCCAAGTTTCTGGCGATCTGATTTCAAAGATCTCCTGCTCCCTTTCGATACTGAGCTGATCCAGCCTACCAGGAAGTGAGAATGACCACTAAGGCCTCCTGTTGCCCCATACCCTCTAGCATGTGCCAGACGGGTCCAGGTTTCAGGAAGAATGAATAGTTGTTACAGTTAGTGGCAGTCAGTGTAGTAAGGATGACTAACTGTGGTGATTCCATTTTGCCCACTTATCCGTCAGTGAGACCTATGGGAATTCGAGAGATGCTCATGAGAAACCTGTGGTTCATCAGTCGGGTTGTTGAGGAATGCTTGTTTCCATCTCTTTCCCCACAGGAGTTGGCTGAAATCCCCCAGTAGCCTCGTAACATGGAGTTAGCCCCTTTCAGTTCTAAGAGGGAAGAAGTAGGGATTTTCCAGGGGAAAGGAGAATCCCCTATCTCAGTCCCACCATTGTTCATAATCATAAACAAAAGAACAAAATTCCTCAGGTCAAAGCGTGTATTTTCATACTTAATATCATCACTTCAGAAATACATCTGAATATTTATATTTTATTGCAATTTTGTGCACTGATTTTATTCTTATCTAACAGATTATGGTCCTTTAAAAAAGTTATTTGGATATATGTTTTTTAAAGATATGACTCAGATGGTATTTACTTTTTTAAAAAGATTTTTATTAAAATAATAGCCAACATACAATATTATATTAGTTTCATATGTACACTATAGTTATTCAACATTTGTATACCTAAGAAGTGATCACCATAAGTCTAGTAACTTTTGTTTTTAGGTGGTATTTACTGTTTGTTTTTTACTTCTTGCTCTTCCCCAATCTTGAAGTTGGGACTGTGAGAACAAATAATTTGGATACTACAGGCAATATCGCCAGGCAAGGAAAATCATTTCTCTCAGTAGGCATTTATGGAACCCATAGGGAAAGCAAACTTCTTTTTGTATTTGAGTTAAAGAGTCTTTAAGTAGAATATTCCATAAGAAAGAACACTGAAAATGAAGATTATTAAAAATCCTCAATAGAAATTCTTCAACAGATCTACTAGAGTATATTTTAGAACAACTGGAAAAAACACTCAGAATTGTACAAACATATCAAGAAAGCAGTAGGACAATGATCCTGGCATCCTATTTCATCTTCAATTTAGAAATTATTTTACGAAAATTATATTCTCATTCCAATGAGTCATTGTATTCATTGCAGTTATAGCAAGCTATTGATGACCCTTAAAAAGGCTATCTGGGCATGAGAGCATTCTGGGAAACTGGTGCAATAGGAAGCACCAGAAATCTGCCTTTTCACCCAGATAATAGTTACATTGGCAGAATTTGTCTGATGTAATTATTTTGGAACTCTGCAGTTTATTGAAGGCTTGCTACTTACAGGGAAAGGCTTGCACATCAAAGTGTGATAAATTTCATTCCAGTTCCGCACTTCTCAGCTACCCATTCCCCACTCCACAGCCGAACATCGTGCACATGTTCCTGAGGCAGCTTACAGACAGCTTGCAGGAGTCAGAGTAGAAATAAAGACCCTGCCCTCCCAATGTCAGGAATCTGTGTTTTGATCCCCGATTGCTGCTTCTGATCACTGAAGTGCAGACACAAAAGGAAATCAGAAGCAAATTAAGACATTTCACTAAAAAATGTTATCTTTTGAGTAGTAAACACAAAAGAGAAAGTAATACAGAAAATGAAAGACAAAAAAGTCATAAAGCAGACAGAAAATGGAGCAAAATGACAGAAGTAAGTCCCTCCTTATCAGTAATTACTTTAAATGTAAATGGATTAAACTCTCCAATCAAAAGACAGTATTGGCAGAATGGATTAAAAAAATAGAAACATGATATGACTATATGATGTCTACAAGAGACTCACTTTAGATGCAAAGACACAAATAGGTTGAAAGTGAAAGGATACAAAAAGACATTCTATGCAAATGATAACCAAAAGAAAGCAGGGGTGGGGGGCACTATAATAATATTGGACAAAATTGACTTTATATCAAAAAAATTTATAAGAGACAAGGAAGTATGTTAATAAAAGATTTGCTGTATTGACAGCAAAATATATAACAGTTACAGACATTTATGTACCTAACAGCAGACCATCAAAATGTATGAAACAAAAATCGACAAACAGTTCTAAATAATAGCTGGAGACTTCAATATTTCATTCTCAGTAATGGACAGAACAACCAGACAGATGTGAGAAAACAGAGGACTTAACAAAATAAACCAAATAATTTAAAAAAACATATAAAGAACACACTACTCAACAACAGTATACAAATTCTTTTCAAGTACACATGGACATTTTCCAGGATAGATCATGTGTTAGGTAATAAATTAAATCTCAATAGATTTAAAGAGCTAGATATCATACAAAATACCTTTTCCAACCTCAATGGGATGAAGTTAGAAATTAATAACACAGAAAACTGAAAAATTCACACTTTTGTTGAAGTTAAACAACACACTCTTAACCAATGAATCAAAAAAAAAATCACAGAGGAAATTAAAAAATTAGAGTTGAATGAAAATGAAACCACAACATACCAAATCTTATGGGGCACAGTGAAAGCAGTGCTAAGGGGGAAATTATAGCTCTAAATGCTTGCATTAAAAATGAAGAAAGATCTTAATCAACAACCTAGTTTTACAACTTAAGGAACTAGAAAAAATAACAAAAAAAGAAAAAACCCAAAGCTAGAGGAAGGAAGGTAATAATAAAGATTAGAGAAGTAGAACCTTTTCCTAACACCATAGAGAAAAATTAACCCAAAAATATATCAAAGATCTAAACCTAGGACCTAAAACTATAAAACTCTTAGAAGAAAGCATAGAGCAAAAGATTCATGACATTGAATTTGGCAGTGATTTTTGAATATGACACCAAAGACACAGTCAACAAATGAAAAACCAAATAGGATTTAATGAAAATTAAAAATTTTGTGTATCCAAAAACACCATCAAAAGTGAAAAGGCAACCCACAGAATGGGAGAAAATATTTGCAAATCATATAGCTGATAAGAGATTAGTATCCAGAATATTTAGAGCAGTTCTAAAAACAACAACAACAAAATGTACAACCTGATTTAAAAATGAGCAAAGGCCTCAAAGAGACATTTCTCCAAAGAAGACCTGGGCAATGAGCAGCGAAAGGGTGTTCAACATCACTAATTATTAGAGAAACGCAAATGCAAATTATAATGAGATACCACCTTACACACATTAGGTAGGAGATTATTTTTTTAAAAAAACAGAAAAACAGTAAGTGTTGGCCAGGATATAAAGAAATTGGAACTCTTGTGCAGTATTGATGGGACTATAAAATGGTGCAGAATTACTGTATGATTCACCAATTCCACTTCTGGGTATAGATCCAAATAATTAAAAGCAGGGTCTCGGAGAAATATTTGTACACCCATGTTCACAGCAGCATTATTCATAATAGCAAAAACATGGGAGCAACCCAAAAGTTCATTGATGGATGAATGGATAAGCAAAATGTGGTATACACATACAATGGAATATTATTCAACTTCAAAAAGGAAGGAAATTCGGTCATATTCTTCAAACAGATGAAACTTGAGGACAGTATGCTGATTGAAATAAGTCCATCACAAGAAGACAAATACTGTATAATTCCACTTATATGAGTTACTTAAAGTAGTCAAAATCATAAAGAAAAAAGTAGAAATATGGTTGCTGGGAGGGGCTAGGGTAAGGGGGGAATGGGGAATTATTGTTTAATAGGTATAGAATTTCAGTTTTGTAAGATGAAAATTGTTCTGGAGATGGATGGTAGTGATGAATGCACCAAAATATGAATGTGCTTAATAATACTGAACTGTATACTAAAAAATGGTGAGTTCTAGGTTAAATATATACTATTTCAGAGTCACTGAATAGATGATAGTTGAAGCCATAAATTTGAATTAGGTCACTTAGAGAGAGGAGGCAGAGTGAGAGACCAGAGCAGGACCCAAGGTTGTCACAAGCCAGTTGAGGAAGAGAAGCCCATGCAGATGTCGAAGAAAGAGTTGGCAGAGAGAAGAGAAGAAAACTACAGGACAGTAGTAGCAGGTCAGCTTGGAGGAAAAGGGATGGCCTTACTCTGGTTAGCTAAGTAAAGACATATATGTGACACAAAGAAGTTCTGGCTAAATCTTACCCTTTTAAAATATGTGCTTAGTTTGTTCCTGCAAATTAACTTTCCTAAACTTCATATTACAGATACTCCATAAGATATCCATATTATCACTCCGGCTTAGGTTATTTCAATATCTATGTTAATATTTCCATTTCCATTTATATTTAAAATATATGTTGCATATTTACATATAAGAATCTTTATAAAATTCTAGGTGATATAGTCTTTCAAAAGGAATGATACCTTTCCCCTTTTCCGAATAAAACAAAGAAGGAGACCTTCGAGAAGGGGGTATTTTAAACATGATGAATGTTATAGAAATTGAAGAAGATGGAAACTGAAAATTGATTGTAGGTACAGTTGTCACAGATCATTAGTGAGCTAAAGATGACTTTAGAAACGATAGTGACAAAAACCAAACTCAGTGGACTGAGGAATGAAAGAATCTAAGGAAGTGGTGCATATAAATTATGTAACTTTCAAGAAAGGAAGTAGTGAAGGAGGGAAGTTCGCAATAGTTTGTCTAGTTTGTAGGAGGAAGGATTTTCTTTTCTTTTCTTTTTTAATAGAAAGACTTAAAAGTATGTTTGTAGTATGAGGAAAAACAGATTATGGAAAGAGGAATACTGAAATTAGAGATGATTAGAATAAATTGCTAGTCTACTATCTCAAAAGAAATTAGAAGAACTAGTTTAGCTTACCAGGAATCAAGAGCATTCTTTCCTCCACAGAAGATTACAAGACCATGAGAATGCGTGTCATTACTGAAGGTTAGAGGTGTGGAGGGGGAAACTTGAAGGCATTCATTTGTGATGGCCTATGGTTGTCTGTGAAACAGGAAGCAGAGGTATTTGCTGAAAGGTGAGAGTGAGAGTCATGATCCTGAGACAACGCTGGAGCTTTGGGACAGTCCCTTTGAGAATGTGAAAGGGACCTTACCAAGAACTAGACAGATGAAAATGAAAGGATTCATGACAAAAACCATGATGTACCCAAGTTACAATCTTCTGTCAAAAATGTGAACAATGTGCTCACTTCGGCAGCACATATACTAAAAATGCGAACACTTTAGAGACACTAATGAAACCCACTCTATGGAATGTGAAACATTATTTTTAGTTGCAAATACAATAAAAATTTTGTTTATGTCATGTTGATGTTTCTATCCACAACTCTGACTCACACAGTATGTGAAAAGTCAGTGGTAAAAAGGATCAAATATATGGTGATGGAAGGTGATGGAAGAACTGACTCTGGGTGGTGAACACACAATGGGGTTTATAGATGATGTAATACAGAATTGTACACCTGAAATCTATGTAACTTTACTAATAAACTTTAGTTAAAAAAAAAAAAAAGTTAGTGGTATATTTGCTCACCATGAAAAAATATGTCAGAAATGGTAAAAAATGAGATTGGATGTTGTATTGAAAAACTCCTTTATTCCTAAAAAAGAAAAAGTTACTTGAAATAAATAATTTAGGAGCAAGCTTTACAGTTGGACAGACTGGATTTGAGTTGAGGCTTTACTACTTCCTAGGTAAGCTGCTACTTCTTTCTTGCTGTTCCTTTTATTTCTATAAGATCAGAGTGAAAATTGTACTATCTTCACTGGGATTTTGTGAGGACTATGAAATAATGCAAAATACTTACTTTAAAAAATAATATGTGACATATTAAACATTGAGTAAATTTTAGCTATTTTTAGAAACCGTTCCTAATATCAGTTCTAAGGAAAAGTGAAGACAGAAGTCTTTGTCCTCTAGTGGGAGGTTCATACAAATAATCTTTCTGTTGTTCCTGCTGTGCTCCTAAGTGATGACATTTGTTAGATTATGGAAAAACTCTGCTTCCCCAATAACACGATGTACACGCGAAATAACATGACTTGGAAAATTACTTTAAAAATAGTTTTTCTTTGGTCTGATACCCCAGAAGTTAGCCTGGCTGTGCTTGTTATGCCTCAAGTTCCTTAGAAGTTTTTTCTAAGTTATGAGCACTGTCATTGTGTATTGATTTATATGTATGTATGTATGTATGTATGTATGTATGTATGTATGTATGTATGTATATTACAATGACCTAGTGATACGTTCGTGTTAATAGGGCTCTGTGGCTGGCATCTACTGAGCAATGTCAGGAGAGGTCTAATTTAAGGCCCTCTTCTTGGATCACCATAGAACTCCCTCCCCATTATGGGATGGAGCAACTGATATAATGTCAAAGTAAATATATTTCTACATCCTCTAATTAGGAAAGCAGTGTGGTAAACCAGCAGGTCTATTAAATCTAGAGTTAGAAGACTTACTTACAGTCAGCTGTGTTACTTCAGTTAAAAGTCATTTAGCCTCTCAAAGCTTCAGTTTTCTCACAGTTAAGAGAGCAAAACAATACCTACTCCTGGGGTTGTGAGGTTCAGATAGGATAATGTGCTTAGGAAAGCACTTCATATCTGAAAGTCTATAAAATATGAAGTATTATGTTTATCAATATCTAGCTTTAAAATTATTTTCCACTTTAAGAAATGACTGTAGGAAGAAAATTTTTCTCTAGTAAAAATATCGATGTCAAAATTAAACTTTCAAAAACACATAGGAAATAGTTTCAGTGATGTTTATGATAATAAAAAAAAAACACACCTGAAAATGATCACAAATTCCAGTTACTGGTAATTCTTTGTACTGTAAATTTTATGGATGTAAGTTTTCAAAAATAACCAACAACTTTCAGTTAAAAAAAGCAATCTAACAATATGTGCTTCCCTCTCTTCTTCCCCTAAATGCTATTGAAATGACACACACACCCAAAAATAGGCAGGGAATAAATTAATAACTTATCTAGGACCTAAAAAAAGAGAGTCAGCAGTCAAAACTTTCTGCAAATTAGAAAGGATTTGCACTTAGCTTCAAGGAGAAACCAGAGCAAACACACAAGCAAAACCATTCTCCCGTAGACACATGAAAGTACTGGTAAACGGGATAACCATGAGTGATTTTTTGCCCCCCAAATACATTCTACAGAAATTCTAAGCTCATAGTCAACAAGAACAAGGTGATGTTTACTCTCAGGATTCCAACATTTTGAGAGAACAGCTTTATAAAAATAGTGAGAATCTCCTGGGGATGGAGAAGGAAGGAGGGTATTCTAGAAGCATATACTGAGGTGAATTAGAAAATTCTTTTCAGAATGCTGGTGAAAACTTAGGTGTAGGGGAAGAAATTGTCTTGCACAGAGTTTTTCCACTTCTGCACCATTAAAATTTCAAGTTGGACAATTTTTGTTGTGGAGGACGGCCCTGTGCTGGGAGAAATTTTGCTCACATTGTTGGCCTCTACTTAGTAGATGCCAATACGTCCCCTACCCCAACTGTGACAACTAATGATGTCTGTAGATATTGCCGCCAGTTAGGTGTTTATTTAATTCATCTAACATCTATTAGATGTTACTGTTATTCACTGTGATATTGTGATGTATAAGAAATACGTATTTGGTCATTCAGATATATTTCTCATATATATATATTTCGCCTTCTTCCACAGTTCCTTGCTCACCGCTCCCAAAACTCTTGGGATTTCCTATGTGTTGAGAGTGGTAAAGGTGTCTTGTACGTTAATAAGGTGACTTTTGGAAAGGGTGGGAGCTGGTTACTTTGGAGCCATCCACGTGATTAGAGGGTTAGATCTTTCAGTTCTATTCCCTGATCTCTGGGAAGGGGAGAGGAGCTAGAGGTTGAATCAGTCACCAGTGGCCAATGAGTTCATGCATGCCTATATAATGAAGCCTTCATAAAAACCCAAAGGAAGGAGGTTTGGGGAGCTCCCACATTAGGGAACCAGAATGTTCCCACATGCCGCATTGTGGGGCCCCAAGCTCCAGGGGCACAGAAGTTCCTTTGTTCTGACCTCACCGTATGCATCTCTTCATATGGTTGTTGATTTGTATCATAATATTCTTTGTGATACATTGGTAATCTAGTGAGTAAATAGGTCTCCTAATTTTTATGAGGCACTCTGGCAAATAAATCCAACTCAAGGAGACCCTGGAAATGAAGATAGTGCTGTGTTTTTTCCTATGCGTACATACCCGTGCTGAAGTTAAATTTATAGATTAGGCACACTGTGAGATTAACAATAATAACTAATAAAATAAAACAATTATAATCATAGACTGTAATAAAAGTTATGTAAATGTGGTCTCTCTCAATGGAGTGAACAGGATGGCTAGAAATTTCATCATGCTACTCAGAACAGTGTGCAATTTCAAACTTACAAGTATTTATTTCTGGAATTTTCAATTTAATATTTTTGGACCAAGATTGTCGTGGAAAGCAAAACCATGGGTAAGGGGGATTACTGGATAGATAACAACCTGGCATCCTGAGTTGGAGAGGGTCATTGGAACCTCTAATTTGTCAGTTGGTCAGAAGCACAGGTAATAAACCTGGGCTTGCGATTGGCATGTGAAGTGGAGGGGGTCTTGTGGGATCAAGGTCTTTACATGTAGAATGTGATTCTGTCTTTGGGTAGATATTGTCTGATTTGAGTTGAATTCTTGGACAATATGCTGGTGTCCAGGAATTGCTTGTTGGTGTGGGGAAGCCCCCCCCCCACACACACACACACGCACAAGCGCACACACGGTCTGTATGCGTATTTCCCCAGTGGGACATTTGCCTGATGGCGGGGCTATGGTGGCAGGTACTGTGTTCAGAAGGGGAGAGCAAAGCCTCTCAGGACTGGTAGGCATCAAGTGGACAGGCAATCTTGAGGGTCTCACATTCAGTTAAAAATAAAGTTTAATCTAAGGAGAGAGAGAGCTTCAGTATATGTTACTCCCAAGCAAAGTTGTCTTTCGTTTTAAAAGTAATTTCCTCCTTATCCATTGTGGACTTCCCCATTTTTTTTCAGTATTTCCCTGCCTGTCATTTATATCCAATGCATGAGTTCTATAAGAAAAGATCCTGCATTTTATTTTTAGAGCAGATTACAAACACTATCCTAGAGGCAAACAGCTACTACTGGTAGCCCAGTGCTCCTATGATGGGGTTGGAGAGAGGTATTTCTGCGCCAACTACCTTATAAAGATATCTTCAATTAAATTATCTTTAATCAGTTAGCTAATTTATAAATACATAATTGGTCATAAATTAATGTGATTAATTGGATGACACGTCAATTCACTCCTCCCTGTGCTCAGTCAGTTTGAGCTAGGAGTTTTTCTGGGCCTCCTGTAGGAAGAGAGAGTACTCACTTTTTTTTTTTTTTTTCCCTGTAGACTTGGTTTCTCTTTTTGGTTTCTGTGTCAATTTTATCCTACCTACTTTCTATTTACAGAAATCGCTCAGAATTTTTGGTCTACTGCCATCACCCTTTTCTTTGTGGTTTTAACCTTATAACTTTTTTTTCCCCCTGTTATTTCAGTGTGATTTGGGGAGAAAGGGTATGTAGTGACAGAGATCCATCCAGGGTAAAATTTCCTCAAAGGGATTTCTCTCTGCTCTGGAACCAATTCTCCCACTTCAAACTGTGGAACTTGATCTCTGAGTCTTTGCCTGAGCTATTCCCTCTGGCCGAAATGCTATATTATTTTTCCAAATATTTCCTATCTTTAAGGCCCATCTCAATTTAATGTCCTTCAAAAAATGAAATCCATAGCTACTTTTCTTGCAATCAATTATTGTTCTCTCACCTGAACCAGTAGAACGCTCATTCTTTCTTCCTCATTTGGCATTTGCCATGCTTATAGTACCTTAGTCTTAGTAACTTTGTCAGATCTATCTGCCTATCTCCCCCAAAGAATTTCTGTCCCAAGAAACAAAACCGCTTTTAGAATGTTTAAGTCTTTGTTATAAATGTGATGCTTTATTCATATAGGTGCTCAATAAATATTTTAAAAGTCTACTTTCCTTTTAAAATCATCTAATTTTTTTGTGTCACTTATCATAAAAAAGTTTTATGAATCCTAAGCATTTCTCTTGTAGACAATATGTCGAACATTTCCACAGAAAAAGTAGAAAGGCTGAATTTCCAGTTTTGCTGATTTGGCCTTGTAGGAAAAATTTATTAAAAAAAAAAATCCCAGCTAGCTCTATACTCTGTTGCAATTGGTGAAAACAATATCTCCCATAGACATTTATAACTAAATTTGGAGAATGATGATAATTTATAAATATAAAATGCTAAAAAGTCAATGGATTATTATAATTAGTGAATGAAAAGCTCTCCCTACTACTGACAAAGGCTGAATTGTGTCCTTGCTCATAACATCCTGGGATTGTAAGAGTATTTTGAATCTACAGATAATACAGCATTCATTCCAAAATGAATAAGATGAAATGCGCGTAGACTTCAAGCCTCTGCCTTTCTAATGTATTTTTCAATAAAGCATCATTCGGTTTTTCAAACTGGTGGATGAATTCCATTTGCTGTCAGGGCTTGGACTTTTTACTAATTTCCTTTTTCTTTAGTCTGTTATCTTCAAGTCCTTACCACTGCTAGATTTCTAGAAAATAGAAAGTACCAAATAAATAAACCACCAGAACCAGCAGCAGCTAAAGAAAAATCAAATAGAAATAAGGAAGCAAAGAAGAGTCAAAGAAAGCACCCAAATTCCACACCTAATGAGCACACCTGCAATAATAGTAACTTTTAAACAAGATTTGAAATCAATATATATCCCCCAAACCTTGTATATTGAGATGAGAGAATCATCTCTTCAGTTGCTACAGAAAAAGCACTATAACTTGAATGATCAGGGAAGAAAAAAAAAAATACTTGAGTTATATTAGACTCTTGATTTTATCCAAGTTATGACTGAAAATGATCTGTACAAAGTCCCCAACATCTTGAGAGGTTGCTTATTTTTTATTAAATTATAGTTGACATACAATCAGGAGACTGTGATTTTTATCCATTGCATGTTTCCTCATCAACAATTTGATTGATAGTAGATATAAGTGTTATTATTGGCTGTACTCCAGTGCTGTATGATTGTCCATATGCTTTCTTTTTTATTAACTCATTTGTTCCTATAGATAGAACTTAAGGGTAGGCAAGGCTTAAGTAAACATTTTTTTTTTTTTGCACATGAGGAAACAGATTCATATATTTTCCTATTCCAAGATATATATTTAGTAAATTGCAATAGACATATTAATCATTGTCTGCCTCCCCAGAGCTCCAGGTGGTCAAATGACTCTATTTTAATGACAGTCACAACTAAATGAACCTATAGGTTGACAGATGTTTATGATAATCTGAAGTGACACAATCTAGGTAAACATTAAAGAGAGGAACGATCATAAACCTTCTTTAGAAACTTGGATTCAAGGTAGAGGAACCTGGGTCATTTAGAATTCAGCCCTAGAACTCATTGGTAGTAACACAGAGTTGGATTTGTAGCCATGTTGGGCTGTGGTAAAGATGGGAAAGCAGAGGATAATAAAAGATATTGCAGATTGAATACATTCATAGAGTAAAACAGAGAAGTAATCTAGGCAGTTCTTGAAAGACTGAGTAATTTTGGTTTCCAATCTTGAAGTCCCAGGTCACGAGAACCCCAACTATACTTCATTTTCTGTCTTAGTATTCTGAGATATTTTATATCCTCTAATAAACCCCTCTTTTGTTTTGTTAGTTTGACTAAGGTTTGCTTCTTGCAAATAAAGGAAATGTGTCAGGAACAATGATTTAGATTATCTGATGTTAGTCACAGCATCACTTGCTAAGGGCTCAAGGTGACAAGACAACCCATATTACATATTACAATGAAGCAATGTAATATAAGCCTATACCTTGATAAATACTGAAGTCAAATATTTTGTAAATTTGGTATTAAAGAAGTATACACTGTTTTATTAAAAAAGAAAATGATATTTAACTGGAGCCAAAAATAAAGTCAAGCCTAGCTATTATGACAATCCACAAGTGATGTCATACCTTGTATTGCTCTTTGGTTTTTTTCCAGTTTGACCTATAAAAAAAATGGGTCAGTTATGGGGCTGTGAGAATCATTCATGTTTCAATTACATGTTCTTTAAAAGTCTGTTCTAGAAAATTGTACATACTGAGACATATAAAAGGCAATGGGGATTTTCTAGAATCTGGAAAACAAAATTTTCCCCTCTCAAAACAAATGTAGTTAGACCGAGTAGAAAATTTTAGCACTATTTTTAAGAAACATGCCTATATCACCAATAAGCAAACCGTGCACAAGACCAACAGCACTTCAAGTACACAAATAGTGAGTTTATTTACTGATTTGATTTCCTGTCCTTTTCTTGGAATAAATTAGATTCAGCCTCTGGATTTTCCCTAAGATTCCTCCACCATGTGTTTAAACATCTTTGGATAAAAAGTTGTTGGTTATTTTTAAAAGAATATGTTTATTTATGAGTGGGATTGAGTACATGCATATTAATAAGTATTGGGTAGAAACATGTATTCCTTGCTAATCTTAAAAAGAAAGACCATATCTGTGCCTTAGCTTTACATTTACCAATTTGAGTCCTTTGAAGGCTGTTCCTCTATGATAATCATGAAACTGTTTGGATTTTGAGACTCAGGGTGAGTGCCTTCCTCTGCTTCCTGCTATTTATGTGGGAAGTGATGAGAAGACTTTCATGAGACGTGTTACTTGTCATAACTCTGGCTTCTTGATCTGTAAGGTAATAACCTTATTACCCATCATTCTTGTGTTCTGTTTTTAGATATTAACATAATACTGATTATTTAAAATCTATTTTTTATTTCCTAAAAAATTAAGTGGCTTACAGCCAAAGCAAAAAAGAAGTAGGGCAAAAAATATCCCAGAACACATTAATACAGAATAAAAGAAACAATCAAGCAATAAATCAAAAGAATGACGTTATTTTTATATGTCTTTAGTGGTGATATAACAAAATGCTTTTTAGTAGTCAAGGCAAAGAATGAAGTATAATGGCTTACATATACTTCTCATTATTATTAGAAAATAAACCGACTAGTTCATCACAACATATAATCCACACCCACTCCCTTCTGGGAGCTCTCGAAAAATTGTCAAGATGGTTTTTTGTGGGGAGGAACATAAATGGAATATATATGTGATGATATTTTTGCAATTTTAACGATTTAATAATTTGGTCTTTGATAAAAAGTTTAGGACTTAAAGTCAAACTTTTATTCTATAAAGAAAATTCCACAGGACACTTGCTTACTGCAGTTTGCAAATATTTAAAATCTCAGAAACAATATAACTTTAAAGTAGTGTGGAAAAGTGTATGTCGGAGACCGTTTCCACAGCAACCTTTCCGTTCCATGTAATGTTTTGCAATGTGACTTTGCCCCTTTATCCATCAAGAGATGGAGTTACTTCCTCTTTCCTTGAATTTGATCTCCTGATTTGTTTTGACCAATAGAATGCAATTTCCAAGCCTACTACTTAAGAGGCCTTGCAGATTCTGTTTCACGCATTTGGAAACCAACTGCCATATAAAGAAGTTAATGTTACTCTGTTGGAAAAGGTATGTGGAAAGAAGGCCTTGAGGATAAAAGGCCACGTAGAAGAGAAAGGAGGGATCTTAGCTGACGGCTAGCACCAGCTGCCAAAAATGTGAATGAAGCCATCTTGAATGTTCCAACCCCAGCTGAATTCTGAGCTGGATGTAGCCACATTGAGTGATCCAAGTCCACACTAAGTGGAGCAGAAAACCAACCTATAGAATTGAAAGAAATAAAAGATCATTGTTTTTTAGCTAACTTTTGGGATGGTTTACTATGCCGTAGTAGATAACTTACATGGTTTTTTTGCAAATATGTTTTTCTAGCCTGTGGCTTGTTTTTTCATTCTCCTGACAGTGCCTTTTGCAGAGCAGAAAGTTTTAATTTTAATGAAGTCCTGCTTATCAATTCTTTCTTTCATGGATCATGCCTCCCTTTGGTGTTGTATCTGAAAGTCAACATCAAACCCAAAGTCACGTAGATTTCTCTTATGTTATTACTGAGGAATTCTATAGTTTTGTGTTTTACATTTAGCTCTGCAATCCATTTTGAGTTAATTTCTGTTAAAGGTATAAGGTCTGTGTCTAGATTCATTTTTATGCTTGTGGATGTCCAGTTAGTTGTTCAGCACCAGTTCTTGTAAAAGACTACCTTTCATCCATTGTGTTCTGAAAGAGGCTATTTTTGAATTAAAAGACAGCAGGCCAAAACATTTAAACTTTATGTGATGATGGTATATATACACATATACATATATATGTATATATATGCTAGTTTGTTACTATGCAAATGTTTCCTTATTATAAATATGTGCAATCAATAAAATACCAATTTGTGAAGCTACATCTAAAGAGCAGATAGGACTGAATCACCACCTCATTTTACTTACAAGGTGGAAATTTCATGATGGTAATTCCTGGGTCTCTTCAATAGAACAATGATTAAATCCTGTCATTCACCAGAGTTAAGGGATGGAAGCCATACCAGGAAGGGTCCTTGGGATTCCTTTAGTTTATCCCATATTATGTTAAGCAATGAAGATCTGTCTAGATTTCCCCAATATGGCAGGGTTCTCAATTCTGTTCCCATCCCTGAAAAAAGCAGCTATGAAACCCATGGGGCTCCCCATGCAGGGAATGTGAACTGAGATCCCCAACAGAAATGGGGACATCCAGTGGGAATTCACCCACTTCCAAGGGAGTGTCCCTGCCCACCTGGGGAATACCTGGGGTGTTATTCTTCTAATTCTAAACCCATAGGATGTTTGTGGCTATACATGAAGTTTTCTTGAATTTGTGGTGGTGACTAACTACTCCAGGTCGCCAAGTTCTGCTTATGACAAAATTCCTGATTGTAGAGTTGACTATAGCATTTTTTCTCTGCTTCTACCATATGGTTCTGAGAAATCAACTGCCCAGCTCTGGCCTGCGTGCTATTTTCCAGTTCTTCAAAGACTCAATTAAGAACAAAAGGAAAAAAAGCAAGAAGGGAGGGAGGGAGGAAGAAAGCAAGCTGAGAGATCAGTGAGTGTGGAGAGGGATGAGCAATCTGAGTTTAGATGTAGTTTTAGATTTTGTGTGCTAGGCTGCTTCTGACTTGTAAAATTATGATGGTTTCTTTGCCAAATTCCCTAAATATAAATTCAAAAGAGCATGCTTCTTTAATGTGTTTTATTGCTGAGTTGTTTTGTGACCTCATCATGAAAGTCTAATTTCAAAAACAATATGAAAGTGAGGGTTCTCAGTAGGATTGTGAGGTTTCATCTAAAAACAGAAATGGCAACAAGGATGCTTAACCCACAGAAGAAAAATGAAACCACTATATACATATGACCTACACCCCCCAAAAAAATTGTAAATGCACTTTGTAATTTGTTGAAGTTTAAAGGACATATAGCAAGTGTATTTTTGACCTTAAATTAGCTGAATTTATTCTTGTTTCAGGTTTCAAAATATTTTCTCACAGTTTTGGTATAGAGTCCTTGAAACTGATAAATATTGTGTGTTTTGTATTCATTTGGCAGATAAAGAGACACATTCCTAAGTATTCACATCAACATAATTATTCTAACTAAAATTTCCCTATGCTTAACTGCAGTTCATTTCTTAAGATGTTTTTCCCTTTGAACTGAAATGTTGGGAAGAAAATGTCATTGATATAACTATCACTATAAATAGCTCATTGTTGCATATTTTTAGGTTTAAACTTTCTAGCATTATGACTTCATGTTTTATGCACATTCATTTACCAAATAATCAGTATAGCATATAAGTCTTTGTTATAACAAAACTTGGTGGGGGGGGTAAGATTTTGGCTTCATTTTATAACTTTCTTTTGTTTGTAGTAATAACTTTTAATTTCTATAATGTTTCAAGCTTACAAAAATTTGCAATAATAGCACAAGATTTACAAGTTGTTTATATTTTGCTCTATTTCTTTATTACTCTCTCCTCTGTGTGTGTGTGTGTGTGTGTGTGTGTGTGTGTGTGTGTGTATGTACTATATTTCCCTGAAAATGAAACCAGGTCTTATATTAATTTTTTGCTCCAAAAGACGCATTAGGGCATATTTTCAGGGGATATGTTATTTTTTCATGTATAACAATCTACATTTATTCAAATACAGTCATGTCACCTTCTTCTGGAACATCTTCATAACATACTAAATGCATCTGTCTGGCAGACGATCTTAACTGGGGTTTATTTTCAGGGTAAGTCTTATTTTCGGGGAAACACCGTGTTTCCCCGAAAATAAGACTTACCCTGAAAATAAACCCCAGTTAAGATCGTCTGAATATATACATATATATACATGTGTGTATCCATTCTATATATACATGTGTGTATCCATATGTGTGTGTGTGTACATATGTATATAAGAGGTTTAAGAATTGATGTCAAGTATATATAGGATTGTTATATGAAAACAATTAAACTTATTTTCTGTTGTTTCCAGTGATTACATAATCAATATATTGTATATAAATTTGAGGCAAGATTTTGTTAAATATAGGGAAGAATTTCCCAGTAGCTGAGCTGCCCAAAGGTATGACAGTTACTTTGTTAACTATTACAAATTATAACAAGTAAATACTTCCTTACTAAATGCTAACACAGAATTAATTTTTATTAAGGATGTGGTAGCGAAGAATTAGATATCTTCTAAGCTCCCATAATGATAGATAAAGAAAACTATTTAAATTTATAATACAAAAGAGCTTCCTAGCTTTTGACATAAGAGTTTAATTTGTAGAGAAGAAGGGCAGCCATCTTATGTGTATATTATACTCTGTATTCTACATTTATATGAAAGAGGCAAATGCAGTGCAAATAAGTGAATGTCAGTAGTATTAATATTTTATAAAACACCTTCAGATCATAATATATGGAGCTAGCATAAACTCTTACATTTTTTTACACTTCTGAAGAGAAAAGATACTTAAAACCATTATCTTCAAAATTTGTAAGTTCCTAAAATTTCATCAAAAAATAAGTCACTGCTTAGCAGAAAGCTAAGAAAAGAGTAAATTATTTATAAAAAGTTGTTGAAATAAAAATGAATTAATCATGTTAGTTAAGATTTACTGTTAAATGCATTTCGTTGTATTTTAAATGTTTTAAAATTGATAATCCATGTTTGGATTTATGTGCTAACACTCTATTCATTATAGCATTTGATTACCTTATTCTTCAAACATGCCAGATAATGTTTACTTAACTCCTCTTTTTTTAATCTGCCAAAAAGAAAAAATGATCAAACAGACTAACATCTGCTTTGCATTATCGTGTGGCTGAGCCTCCTGGGCCCCTGCCCCCACTATATGCAGGCAGGCTCAAGAAGTCATAGTATGTTTTACCTAGGTTGCATTTATACGAGTACATACCTGTATATAAAGTACAGCTACATATGCAAATGCTTTTATAATATGTTTGTGTATCTGGTGTAATACACAGAGTAACAGGCACAGAGAGACAGAGAAAATTGTATTAGCAGGATCTTCTAAAATAATAAGACAACAGTTGCAGAGTGCTACTCAGTGCTAAGCAATCTGCCAAGTGCTTTAGGTGCTTTCTCTCTCTAGATGATCATAGCTCTTTGAAATCCTGCTATTACCTTCACTTTAAAGATCTCACAGCTTGTATGTGGTATAATTGAAATTTGCAGTCGGTTAGTGTGATTCCAGCTATTCTTAAGGACAGGATCATGTGGTCGATAATGACCTACACAAACACTATCTTCTCCCTTTCCATAACTTGACACAAACTCATCATGTCTCCTGCATAGCACAATATGCCCCTATACTTATCTATTCTTATGTCTGTCAAGAGCAGTGGTTCTCAACTGGGGGCAGTTTTACCCTTGGCTTATTTGGCAATGTCTGAAGACATTCTTAATTATTATAACTGAGAGGGTATTACTGGCAGAGGCCAATGATGTTATGAACAGCCCACCTTACAGGGGACATCTCCCCAACCCTGACACACACACTACAAAGAAGTGTCTGGCCCAATACGCTAATAGTGACAAGGTTGAGAAACCCTGATTTGAAGAGACATATATTTGAAGAGAAATGTAAATATTTATGTGTATATACTTACATACTTATCTCTCTTTAGGGGCCTCTTTTAGGTTGTTAGACGACAACAGCTCTTAGAATGTTTTAGGATTCCCTAGTAGGTTATTTTGACTCAGAAAACGCTTAAGTTTATTTCTACTTCAGAGATCAGTATTGCCCTGTTGTTCTTGATATCCAACTGTGTTGTATGTCCAAAATGTCTTGACTTGGTGATGTTGTTGTTGACCATATGTGTGTGTGTGTGTGTGTGTGTGTGTGTGTGTGTGTGTGTGTATACACACACATGTATATATATACATATATACATATATATATATATATTTATAATATATATATATATTTTAAACCCACAAGTTTGGACAAGAACCTGTTATGAAGTCATCTTTTTCTTAGTCCAAATGGTATTGTTTCATCTACATTGTGTTGGAAATGAGACAAAAATAGCCAACAGCCAACAGTAAATGAACACGTCTTCTCTGCACAATCATCTACTGCTTTGAAACTGCTTGAGGCCATCTCCTTTCCTTCCTTGGCTACAGCAGACCACATTTCACATATTCAAAAGGACCAACAAGTCATCATGAAATTACAGTTCCCTCTGGCCTACCCAGCTTTCTAGTAATGTGAATCTTCGGAAATGGGGTTTAATTATCAGCTTTGTAATTTGGGTTGTCAACCACCATAAACAGTTTGGGGAAGAAGAGTTATTGTTAATGAAAAAAAAGAGCTAAGAATTATGGAATAGATATGTATGAGTATAGGTTGATACATATGAAATTGCTAAAAATTTCATATTTTTCACCTGTAAAAATGGCAGTTTCATGTAATTTAACCTATGTTGGTTTTGATCCTCGAACATATAATGTTCAGCGGCTCTGCAATTAACCTATGTTAATTGTTCATATCCTGTCTCTGCACCATACTGCTCATGAACTTGAGACACTATTTAACCCGTCTAGATCTCAGTTGCCTAAAGCCTTCAGTTCCCATATTTACTGAATATGTGTCTTTTGTTTTTCTTCACAAGAGCTGGTACCATACCTGTCTCTTCATAGTTCCATTCCTATTCCTTAGGCAGTGCTGGACAGTGACAATGATCAGTGTATTATAAACATTTGTTGAATGAATAAAAGCATGAAGAAGGACATTTATTACGTTGGTGCAAAAGTAATTGTGGTTTTTGCAGTCATGTTTAACCTTTTAAACCACAATTACTTTTGCACCAACCTAATACTTCATAGAATTGTTGTAAAGCTTGAATCAGATCATATATGTTAAAGTCCTCAGTATGTAAAGTAAGTGTTAAAGGTTAACTGCGATTATTATTAACTCAAAAAGAGCAAGAGATTCCAGATAAGTTTTAAAGGTTATTTTTTCTTTCTGTTTTCATGTATTTTTATCTTCATTTTGAAACTACATTTATGGTTCAGTGTCATTACTGTAAACTTTTATCTGATCCTGATGAACTTGTATCAGATACTCTTACCACACTTTGAGAAATGTGACCCTAAAGTTTTTGTACCTATAGCACTCTGTAAATTGTTTAGTGAATGAATAAATGAATACATAAATAAATTCACTTCCCCTGCTTCTCTCCTCTAGACTGTGAGAGAATACATTCTTTTCGGAAATGTCTGTAATTAGATTTCCATTGCAAATAGATAAAGTTCCAAGAAGCCATCCAGTGTCTTAAGGAGGTTTTAGCCACCATCTCTCTTACCAAGAGTCCCATTGTTCTTTGGCCACATGACCATATCTTATTCTCCTTCTTTTTTTTTTTGAATTTGTAGTTATATTTTTTATTTATTTTTAATAATTTTTAAACATGTTTTCAATTACCATTGACATACAATGTATTAGTTTTAGGTATACAACATAGTGGTTAGACATTTATGTAACTTATGAAGTGATCACCCTGATAAGTCTAGTAGCCATCTCACACCACACGTAGTTATTACAGTATTACTGACTGTGTTCCCTTTGCTGTGTCCTTTTTAGTCTTGGGCAGGATCACACCCCTTCGTGCATGATGTGAGGATGAGGATGGCTCGTGCTGTTTACTGAGTCACAACTTGTTTGAAACCTGACCCTTCCTGTGGGGGACTAAGAAGTATTTTCCTAGCCATTGATAAAACAAAGCAGTATTAATGAATCAACTCCTAAAATTGTATGCATACCTTTACTATAGCTTTATCTTGTTTCATTGAGGTTGTTTTTATACAAAATTTCACACCCTGCAGCCACCTCTGGACCAGATTCTCAGCATCTAAAGCAGTGGTTAATACTCAGAGATGTCTAGTTTCACAATCACTTGTAGGATTTCTAAAAATAACACTCGTCTGGGCTCTGCCTAATGGAAATTCTGACTCAGTAGTTATAGGAAAGGGTCCAGGTATGTATATATATAAATGATATATACAGAGGATGCCAAAGAAATGTACACACATTTTAAGAAAGGAAATAACTATTAAAATTGTAATACTCAATATATACCAAAAGATAACAGAAGATGAATACAAGTCACGTGTGACTTCTACAATTACAAGAGGTGCTCAAAGTGGTTGCCATCATCATCCAGACACTTCTGATTACAGCGAACTACTGCTTGAGCAACGTTGACTACAGTGTCCACTTTCATACATTATTTTGGCACCCCTGGTATATGTAGACCATCACTCTTGGAATCTTTGTCCTAGAACAAGGCTTCTCAACAAACTGAGTGCGAATCACCAGTAGAACTAAGAATCATGTGGCAATCCAGGCCTTGTCCTCAATGAACCTGATGCACCAAATCACATTTTAAGTAAATGTCCTGGTCAACCTGTTTCGCATTCTCTTACCACCTTTTGAGAAATGTGACCCTAATTTTTTTGCATATGCAGCCCTTTGCAAATTGTTTAGGGAATGAATGAATATAGTGACTATATCTACCTCATGGAATTATTGTGAGGCTTAAATGAGATGTGTGTAAATGTGCAAAGTACATTGTCAATGTTTGGAGTTAACGCTGTGATTAATGTGAAAAGACCACAGGTCTAGATGTTGTAAAAAGAGCTTCTTATTTGTTTTTTCCTTTTCATTATTGTTCTCATCAGTTTTCACCCTTAGAGTCTAGTGAGAGGGTCAAAGTTAAACAAACAATTATATAAATTATTATTTGACTCATTATGATAATACAATAAATAAAAAAAACTCAAGGTGCTATGGTAATGAACCTAGTTTGAGGATTTGGAGAGGTTTTCTGGAGAAAGAATATTCTTTTTGAACTAGAACTTGAAGGATAAGTAGGAATAAGCCAGGTGAAAAGTAAAGGAAAGAAATCCAAAGTAGCAGGAACAGCCTGGGCAAAATCCATTTGTTAGTAGAGTGCTAGGAGGTGGACAAGAGAGGATGGTGGCCGTGAGGAGACTCGCATTTATCCACATAAGGGATGATGATGACCTGGATTAGGGTGGTGGCAATAGTAAGGAGAAAATGTGGAGAGACTGAACTAGAAGCAATGGTTTGCAGTGATATATTGGATGAGGCCAGAGAATGAGATATTTGGGGGGATTTCTAGGTTTCTGGTATAAACTGATGAGTAGTGATTCTCCAACTTAACAACATATAATCTTCCGGGAGCTTTTAAAAAGAACCCACGCTCGGACCCTACTTCTAAAGATTCTAACTTAATTTGTTTGGCTAGGGTTTAGAACTTGCTAGTTTATTAAACTCCCAGATGATTCTACAATGTAACACTCAGAGTTGAGAGTTACAGGGTTAGGGGGCTGTATCACTCAGTGAGGTGTGGAAAAGGATCAGGGTTTTGGAGAAATACAGTGAATCCCATTTGGTCATATTGAGTTGGAGGTATCTGTGAAATACTTGTGCTATCAAGCAGGGAGTTGGATACCAGGTCTGAGCTCAGAAGTGTGGTTTTGGATGATGATGTGACTTTAGGATGGTATTTGAAGCCATGGGAATTTCCTTGGCTTTGGCTAGAAAGAGGGTATAATTATAATAAGCCACTGGCTTTTGTTTCCTTGTGAATAATGCAGAAATACCACCAACCCATAAACTTCATCTAATCATTTGTGGTAGTTCCCAGGTACGGCACATGAAAATTCATAAGCTATTGCCACATTTTCTTGTACTTTGTTGTTGAGGTTTGTCCCCTCACAGGATGCTTGAAGATGGTACTTCCCCACTGGCACCATGGTGGAACCCAGTGTGGCAAGGGGCTGGTTGTCTCTTGCTGATCTCTAGCTCAAAAACAGATATTGACTGGAATTACATCATTAACTAGAGTTACATCTTTCATAACTTCACCACTCCAAAGTCACGTGAGGGTCTTAAAGGCCCTCTCCCCCACTCTATGTACCTAGCAGTCCCACACTGTCACTGTGTCCATAGTAGCTCCTTCAGCCTTTTTCTCGACCCCTTTTCTCAATGAGGTTCAAATGGGCCCCCAAAGTGCCAAACTTAGGAGAGAGGATCCATAACTGATGAAGAGATCCTGCTATTATCTCCATGCTAGTCCCCCAATCCTCCATCAGTGGGATCCAAGCGCTCTTACTCTTTTTAGGCAAAAACTATCAGGAGGCCCCTATTCATCAAAAGTGCTCAAGGCCTGACTGCATCTCAGCAGCACTGCCTGTGGTTTTAGATAGTGTCATTGTCTGTCCTCACTGGAAAATGGGGGGAAGGAGACTTGAAATTTGATTTCATGAAATCAGAGGTGACTTTGCTCTATATCTGCTCTAGGGAACTTGAAACAAGGTTGCATTGTATTCTTTATTCACTGGTCATTAACAAAAAGAATCTAGAGCAACGATTGCTTAGGGTAATTTGTGGAGGAGTCCTCGGTGCTATCAGATGTGAGGCTATCTTCTAATAATATCCTGCAACATCCTCTTTAGTAACCTGAAAATGAATTTGTAAATAATATAATGTACTTGTACACATAATTTCTAAAACATTAATGTATTGCTTTAATAATTAAAGCAGAAATAAGGCAAAAGTTATTTCTTATAAAATTGGATGTATTTTAAAGCAAATACAAGGATAAAACTATACCAAAAAACAAAATGTGATAGTCAGATGCATCCACTTATAGAAACACGGTGGATATGACTGACGACTAATCCAAGTGCATTATATTTATGACTAAAATGCCATAAGAGGCATTGGTGTCAATGATGAGCTTTTCTTTTTTCTGTTTTTTCAATTACAGTTGACATACAATATTATATTAGCTTCAGGTGTGTACAATATAGTGAATACACATTTATATAACTGAAGTCATCACCCCAATAGATTTAGTACCCATCTGACACCATACATAGTTATCATAATATTATTGACTGTATTCCTCATGCTATACTGTACATTCCCATGACTATTTTGTAACTACTAATTTGTACTTATTAATCCCTTTCCCTTTTTCACCCATCCCTTTGCCCCCTCCCATCTGGCAACCATCAAAATGTTCTCTGTAGCTATAAGTTTGTTTCTGTTTTGTTCATTTATTTTGTTCTTTAGATCCCACATATACATGAAATCATGTGGCATTTTTCTTTCTCTGTCTGACTTATTCCACTTAGCACAATACACTCTAGATCCATCCATATTGTTGCAGATAGCAAGATTTCAATCTTTTTTTATGGCTGAGTAATATTCCATTGTATATACCGTGTTTTCCCGAAAGGAAGACCTAGCTGGACAATCAGCTCTAATGTGTCTTTTGGAGCAAAAATTAATATAAAACCAGGTCTTATTTTACTATAATATAAGACCAGGTCTAGTATAATATAATATAATGTAATATAATATAATATAATATAATATAATATAATATAATATAATATAATATAATATAATAAATACTGGGTCTTATGTTAATTTTTGCTCCAAAAGATGCATTAGACCTGATTGTCTGGCTTGGTCTTATTTTCGGGGAAACATGATACCATGTTTACCTCTTTATCCATTCATCCACTGATGGACACCCAGGTTGCCTCCATCTCTTGGCTATTGTAAACAATGCTGCAATGAACAAATGGATGCACATGTCCCTTCAAAGTAGTGTTTTGGGTTTCTTTGGATAAATACCCAGAAGTGGGATTTTTGGGTCCTTCTTTGTCTTTTGTTATATTCTTTGTTTTAAAGTCTATTTTGTCTGGTGTAAATATTGCTATCCCAGTTTTTTTGTTTTTGTTGTTTGTTTGTTTGTTTCCATTTTCATGAAATGTCTTATTCCCTTTGCTTTCAGTCTGTATGTGTCTTTTGATCTGAGGTGAGTCTCTTGTAGGTAACATATGTAAGAGTCCTGTTTTCTTATCTATTCAGCCACCCTATGTCTTTTGATTAGAGCATTTAATCCATTTATACTGAAAGTAAGTTGATCAATATGTAGTTATTGCCATTTTATTATTCATATTTTTTATCTGTTTTTTTTTTTTTTTTTCCTTCTTCTTAAAGAAGTCCCTTTAACATTTCCTATAATACTGGTTTGGTGTTGATGAACTCCTTTAGCTTTTTCTTGTCTGGGAACCTCTTTATCTGACCTTAGATTCTAAATGATAGCTTTGCTGGATAGAGGAATCTTGGTTGTAAGTCCTAGTTTTTCATCACTTTGAATATTTCGTGCCAATCCTCAAATAGATTTTAATTCTTGGGTCTCTCCTCTGGTAACCCTATGATGCAAATGTTGGTATGCTCGATGTTGCCCCAGAGGCCCCTTAAACTCTCCTCATTTTGGGGAATGGGAGAATTCTTTTTCTTTTCTGTTTGTGTGTTTTCTGCTACCTTATCTTCCAAATTGCTGATTCAGTGCTCTGCTTCATCTAATCTACTGTTGATTCCCTCTAATATATTCTTTAATTCATTTATTGTATTCTTTATTTCTGACTGGTTCTTTTTATGATTTCTATCTCTATTTTTATGTTTCCTATCTCTTTGTTGAAGTTCTCACTGAGTTCATTGAGCATCTTTATAACTAGTGTTTTGAACGCTGCATCTGATGGATTAATTTTCTCCATTTTGTTTAGTTCTTTTTCTGGAGCTTTGTTCTGTTCTTTCATTTGGGGCATACTTCTTTGTGTCCTGCATTTTGGCTGCCTTCCTGTGTGTTTTCTATGTATTAGGTAGAGCTGCTCTGTCTCCCAGTCTTAGTAGAGTGGCCTTATGTAGTAGGTGTCTGTGGGATCCAGTGGCACAGTCTCCCTGATTACCTGAGTTGGGTGTACCAGGTATGTCCCTTGTGTGAATTATGTGTGCTTACCTGTTGTAGTTGAGCCTTGGTTGCTGTTTGCACATCAATGGGAGAGATCGACCCTAATGCTAATTTGTTGGGAGGACTGGCTGTGACTACATTGGAGGAGCCCTTTTATAAGGGCCAACCCTATGTAGTAGGATTCACTTTAGCAGGGCTATGGTGCCTACCGAGTCTGCCCTTTGGGTGTGTCATTTATGGAGGTGGTTGTGTGGTGCTCTGGTGTGGTCTGAAGCTGGCCCCTGGGTGTGTTGGTTCTGGATCTTCTTGGGAGGGGCTGCTTGTGCTCTGCTCAGGGCCACTTGGTAGGAGCTACAAAATGATCTGCAGATAGTTGCCACTTGTCCTGGCTCGGAGAAGCCTGGACAGGCTAAGTTGCAAATTGAGGCCGGCTGTTGCTGTTGCTGGGCTTGGGGCTGGTCATCAAGAGGTATGGGTCATGCTGAGGCAAGTTGCTGCTTGTTTATGGTTTGTAAACCTTTGAGAGATTTTTAGGAAAATCTGCAGCATGACAAAGCTACTGGAAGCAACTTGGGTGGGCCTACAAGTTTGGTGGGGCAGGATCTCAGGGAATCACTAGGACAGAACAAGTGGTGTTAGCTAGGTTGATGGAGACTCAGATATGGTGCCTACTTGTGTCTTCATGCTCAAGAAAGGAACAATGACTTTTGCCAGCACTTCTGTCTGTGAGAAAGCTGCTCCTCCAGCCCTCGCCTTGCAGCCAGACAATTCAGTTCCTCCTTGTATGTCCCTGGCACCTTTTGAGCTTTTGTCCATGCATTGGAGCTCAGAGCAAATGAATCCATCAGTGAGTAAGTTTATGTGCAGACCCTTTAAGAGGAATGCCTGGGACTTGAGCAGCTCTCCATCCCACTCAGTCACAATCTCTGCTGGTTTTTACAGCCAGAAGTTGTGGGGACTTCTCTTCCTGGTACTGAAACCCTGGGCTGGGGAGCCTCGTGTGAGACTGGGACTCCTCGCTCCTCAGGGGGGATATCTGCAGCTGAGATATCCATCCCTACTTTTAACCACTACACGTGAGTGTGGGACCAGCCTATTCCATGTCTTCACCCCTCTTAATGTGGTTTATTCTATATATCCTTTGTTATAAGATCTGTTTAGCTAGATTTCAGGTGGTTCTCAATGATGGCTGTTCTGTAGGTTAGTTGTAATTTTGATACAGTCATGAGAGGAGGCAAACACAACTCTGCCATCTTGATTGGAATCGCCAAGAATTTTCATCTGCTTTTCTTGACATTTTTTTCCTGTTATTCTTGATAAAGTACTGAGGGAAACAAAGTATAATATTCCAACAATTTACATGATATTTACCTTTTTAGAAAAGTCAGTATATATTAAAACAGTTCAAGAAATGCCTTGCATTTACATGTAAAATGGAATAGATTCTCAACTCAGAAAATTACAATCAAATTTTAAATTCACATGAATGTCCATGGGAAAATGTAAGTCTATATAGAACACAGAATGAATATTTATTGTGTGTGACTGTCTCATGCCTTCCAGGAAGTCTAACATCCTTGGTTCCTGCCCACTAAATTCCAGTAGGTTCCCCAAAGTTAGGGACACACAAAAATCATACTCTAGGGAATAATAACCCCTGTTGCCCCCTCTCCCTATGGAGAACCACTGTTTAGACAGTTCAGTGGAAGGGCTTGGAAATTTACCTATGTTATTCTTTTGTAGTGGAAAAAAGCAAAGTTTTCATGAAGCTGTGATGGTGGACAACAAAGGCCCTCCCTGAAAGGTTAAATTATGACACACATCCCATGCTGGACAGTCAAAAACTCTGATGTTTAGTATATTGACTTGTCTTTTGAAAAGGATCTTAGAACTCAACTAATGCAAGCCCCTCAATAAAAGATAAGGAAATTGAGACCCATGGAGTATAATAAGCTATTGAGCTCATGTAACATAGCTTTATATTATTTGTTTCTCACAAAAACTAGGCGATTTTTTATCATTTCTCTATTTTTCAAATGAGAAAACTGAGGCTTAGCTCATTGGCAGCAGTGTTGGTGTAACTCCATACTCTATGCTTTCTCTGCTACATCTCCCTTAAACAAAGTTTCAAAACTGATTAGGGGGACAAGACTTATGATTTCTATAGCCTTCTTATTTATAGATGTCAAGGGCTATCACACTGCTTATTTTTCCCTTCTACAGGGAAAAATTCTGCCTCTTAACCCAATTATTTTCCTGTTCCTCTGCATAAGGGGTAGGCATACCACTTAGGCCAAATCCTGCCTACTGCCTAGTCTCCTAAATAAGATTTTACTGAAATATTACTGATGGCTGCTTTCATGCTGTAAGGGGAGAGTTGAATAGTTGCAAGCAAGGCCATGCAGCCCACAAAGCCTAAAATATTCACTCTTTGGCCCTGTACAGGAAAAGCTTTCTGACCTCGGCTGTACATTAGAAAGAAAAAAAGAAAAGAAAATGTTTCCTGTGTTGCCATCAATATATACCATTTCCTTATTTGCCTGTTAGTGCATTAATAACTATTAATTACTTAGTGTGTTATTCTTTTTAGAATAATATATGCATTTCTTTAAAAGTGCCTTCTAGAAGTAGTTAATTAATTCAAAACGATGACCCTAAAGATGGAAAGTTATCATAAAAGGAATGAGGAGAAAGAATGAGTTTGTGACAGAGTGCCCTATTGTTGTTCACCAAATGCCACACACAGCTGCCATCTGTTGGTGGGATGAGCCTTCCAAGCCTCCCATTCTCAAAATTATGATTAAAAAGAGTATGTAAGATTTTTTTCCAATCATTTTCAGTTCACTTTTAATTAATTAAGACTTTTGCAGCAATGTCAGTTGGTCACTAAAAGGAACTGTTTTCTAATAGTACAAATATTAATAACTGAGACAATTTGACAAATAAACAGGAGAAAGTACAAAAATTGTCCTTTGCTGATTCAGATAACATTTTAACATTTTCTTTACTTCATTCTGAAGGAAATACTATTATCCCATATATTGACTATATACAGTAGAATATGTATTTGGAAAATGTCTCTTAGAAAAGAAAAACTTTTATTTAGTTAGTATACAGATGTATCAGTTATCAATTTATTGCCTCTCAGCTCCAAATTCACCTTTACACTGCTCTGTGATAACAAAGGTGGGCCTTGTTAATCACTGTTAGTACCGGGTGTTGGAGTGACACTGGAGGAGTTTTTTCTTCCCGGTTCAGGTGTGCTCCATGTAGCTGAGCTTCTGCAGAGCGAATGGCTTTTTGCAGCAGTGTGCTGGCATCAAGCAGCTAGTAGCTCTCTCCAGCTTCCTCCAGCACAAACGCCCCCTGGGGTGGTTTCTAGCCGCAAGTTCAACGGCCCTCCTGAGGGCAGCTAAATTCTGTGGATTTACCAGTTTATTTTCTAGTGCATCAACAGCAACCCCTTCTCACATCCCTGCCATTCCAGGTGGCTTTTCACGAGTCCAGGTGATGCCCAAACTGGCTTTCTAGCAAGTCAGTAACCACCTAACCAGATAGCTTCCCCCCGAATTTCATCAGTGCAATAGTAGCCAGTTCTCAGCTGGCCTGACAACTGGGGATCCTCTCTAGCCTGGAACAACCCAGCGATCTTTGCTAACATCCAGTGGGCTTCACCTATACCTTCTCTCCAATGAGATCTGAGTCCCAGCTTTAAGAAGGATTCTTTCTCCAAGTTTGTTCCTTTCTTGAGTACTCTCCCTCAGTAGCCCGTGTGTGTCCCTTAGAGTCACCCCGGGCCGTCCTTAGCCAATGCCCTGTTACTCCAGTCCTCTTTTGGTATTTCTTTATACTAAATATTCCTTGTTTAAATTACTATGTGGTTTCTATCTTCTGGTTGGAATGTAACTAATGCAGCAGAGAAGTAAGAACAAACATTTTATTTGGTAGACAAATTAAGTTTTTTGCAAGTACAAAGAGTCCAGGGGTTGAACAGACTTTTGGGTAAGCCTTAAAACGAAATTACTGATTCATTTTCTACTTCGGAACATGATCCCTTTGGTATATGAGACCACCTTTGGGAATTATTGTTAACAATAAAAATGGGGCAGAGAAAACACTCATAGTTCTTTCAGCCTCCTAGAGAAAGCAAGTAAGAGCAGAAAGGGAAGCTTCCTAATTTGGGTCTTTTGTGTTGAGTTCTGTTCACATATTAGCCAGATTTATTCTTATCATTCCATGGCAATGTTCTGACTTCCTCCCTCCTCTCCTGGTTTATCTCTCTATGTAGAAAAGCAGTTAGGAAAGAAGAATGTTTCCAAAAGCTCCATCTCTGTGCCAGCCCCAACCCAGGAGCAAAGTCAGTCCTGAGCAACTTGGTTACATAGATTAAGGTCTTCTTGATTCCCTTTCTTTTTCTTTTCTCTTTTGAGCTGACATCTTCCCAATCCATAACTTTATCCCCTATACACTCCCCAGTTAGGGACCTTTTCAGAAACCTAATATTTAGAGGACTACTTTCACACTTTCCCCTCTTTATTTGTCAAAGTGTCAGGTGCTATTTAAAATGTAGTATATCTGTTCTAGGTTAGAAGCTAATTTATCTGCATTTAAACCTTTAGGTTAAAATTTCTTTGAATATGGTTAGTGTACAATGTGTCAAAATATAGATTCCTGGATCCTATTCTAGATTTAGTGAATCAGAATCTTTTGAGAGCCAGGATCCAGAAACCTTCATTTCTAATCATTTTTCTTCCATACTAACCTGGTAGCATAGTTATAACAATTTGTAGTGTTGTCCCTCAATAGACATTTTAATAATAGCAATTTCTCGCCCTAGATGCTATTCCCTATTGGTACTAGCACTGACTAGAGCAAGGTGTGAACCTGGACATTTAAACCTTCGTGATTAGGGATCTTGGAGCCCTTGCATGAGAGTTTATTACAGACTCCTTTAACCTTGGAGGCAAAAGTCCTAGAGCTCATGTGCTGTAAAATCAGGCTTCCCACTGGCCTGCTGAAAGCAACATTTGGAATACTCATGTCCATTCACAGCAACACAGATTTACACAGACCAGTGGAATAATGATGGAGGTTGCTGGTATGGAGCAGATCCAGAAGCTGTGAGGCCAAGGTGTTGATAGCTTCTCTATAAAAACTGACTCCAGCCAGGAGAGAGATAGGACATGGAGGTGAGAAGAAGATTGGGAGACGGGGGGGGGGGGGGGGGGGGGTAGTTGTATTAGTCATGCCTGGGTAGGAAGGGGGTGTGGAGTAGGGGATGGGCAGATAATTAGTGTTCCCCTAACTCTCACCACACCCAGGACTGTCACAGTAAATGACTAATACTTTATCAAAAAGAAACTATTTGAATACTTCATCTGACTTCTATAAAAGTATTGTATTAGGTTGGTACAAAAGTAATTGTGGCTTAAAAAGTTAAAAATAATTGCAAAAACTACAATTACTTTTGCACCAACCTAATATTATGGAATCCAGTGTTTGCCAAACACAGTAGCACACCAGAATCAGCCAAAATGCTGATTAAAAAGGATGGGTTATTGGATCCCACTCCAAATTTACTGAATAAGAATCTTTGAGGGTGAAGCCTTGGAATATTTATCTATCTATCTACCTATCTATCACTGTCATATATCTATCTTTTTTTAAACACCATTTTTTTAAACTTTTTGTTTTGAAATTGTTATAGATAATAATAAAGAAGTTGCAAAAAAATGTTAAGGGAGGTCCCATGTACCCTTTAGCCAGTTTCTTCCAGTGGTAACATCTTGCATAACCATAGTACAATATAGAAACTTAGAATATTTATTATTATTAGCTTTCTAGATAATGTTTATTCAAGTAACTAGAAACTGATTGAATAATGAATAATTATTCAAGGAAATGGGTTGACTCAGCTATTTGTAATCCTGGAATATTTAGCAACTTAAAATCATCCTTTATTCACCCATAGATCAGACAGTTCATTCATTGTTCTGATTAGAGGAATAATTCAGAATGATTCATTGAAATCCCTTAATTAGTAATCTCTTTCCCCTTCCCCCCCATTTTTCAGTCTTTGTAACCCCTCACTCAATGAACCAACCCATACTGAATACTTTTTCTTCAAGTTTCTCTAATCCTCCTACCAATACTTTGCAGACAAATGGAAGTAAGAGATATTGGAAAAGTAGATTTGTTTTGACCAGTACTATACAGATAACTGCTGAAATATTTTCCTCTTTTCCTTGAAATTCTCTTTTCAGAAAATGCATCTCATTTTACCCTGATTTTTATTCCCTTTATGTTGAAATTACTTCTTAGTAGTGGAACAATTTAAATTAAAAGGTTTTTCCCCCTTGGTAAGTCACTCAACTATTCACTTATTCATTAAATAACTGACACATTTGAAAAAAATAAACAAAACACCCCTCTAGAGTATAGCAGTATTTAGCAGATTCATTCTTCTTTCTATGCTAGGATAAGAAAGGAGCCCCAGGCAAGGCAGTTAGAAGGAATGTCCTTGTGGTTCAAGAACATGGTAGCTTAGGGGAACATGTGAGAAATCTTCCAATGAACAGAACACTTTGTGGTTGCCATTCGTGGAAAATGTGGTGCGTCCTGCCTGTTTCCTTAAATGGATGCCCTGCTTTTCCACTTGCATGGAAGGTTCCAGGCAGGCTGAGTCCGTAAATGTCTTTCTGGTAGATGTTCTCCAGAGCATGGAAGAACGTGCAAATAGCTATGACTGTGTGAAGAAGAGCATAAATGGTGTGAAATGTGGGTAAGCAGCTGTGTACCCTGTTGGGTGTTTCTTCTGTGTCTCTCAATTCTGTATTTTGCATAAAAACTCAGAAAATGTTTAAGTAGAAATTCACAATGCTAGCCCATTTCTTAGTTGAAATAAACAAGCAAATAAAAGCAAGCTGAGCAGGGAGGGCATCTCTGGTTCAGAGTCTCAGAAGGCTGCAGCCAATGTCCTCTACAGTCATCTCAGGGTTCTCCTGGCGTGGGATTGGCAGCTTCCAAGCTGACTCGTGGCTCTTGTGGCTATTAGCAGGACTCAGGGGCTGCTGGCTCAAGATATTACTTCCTGCCCCGTGGGCCTCGCCCTAAGGTAGCTCACAACATGGCAGATGACTTCCCTCAAAGAGAGCAAGAGAGGGAAAGATAGAAGCCAGAGTCCCTTTGTAACTTTTTCTTAGAAGCAATACCTTGTCATGTTTACCATATTCTATTTTTAAGAGGTGAGTCACTAGGTCCAGCCCAGGCTCAAGGGAAGAGGCTTATACAAGGGAACCAACAGCAGGAGGTGGGAATCACTGGGAACCACCATGGGGTTCCCAGGACACGTGGCACGGTTCCTTGCTTTTGAGATGTTTGCCATATGCATCTGGAGAAAGCACACATATTTATAGAAAAGTAACTTACACGGCAGTACATGAGTCATGCAGTCAATGAATAGCAGAAAAGTTCACAAGAGGAACAAGTCTTGAGGCAGTTAGGGAAGCTATGGCGTAAATATTTTGGCCTGGGTGTATAGACTTTGGACGTGTCCAGTGAGAAAGAGGATATTCAAGGCTTGAGAACAAGCAGTTGCAAAAGGTAGAAGAATCTTTAGGGATTTAAAGGGACTTAGAATGGCTAAAAGTAATATATAATCAGTAAGTGTGTTCTCTTCAGGGTAAAGTTCAAACTCCTTACCATGTTACATCTATATCTACATCTATCATTTTTATATCTATCTCCGAGGAGCTTCAGCTGATACCCCCGTATATGTGTTCAAAGGTCTGCTCATGCCATATTCCAAGTGAGCCGGGCTTTCCTCATCTTACGTGCACTGGTACATAAATATTATTCCTTTTAGGTTCTCTTATCTTGTGCAGTTTGCTTTGCTGATGTCTATTTATCACCCGTATCAGCAAGCACTGTTTTTTTAGAATGTTACCACTGAAGAAGCAAGGGAAAGCTTGTCCGCAGCGAGATGGCCCCCTCCTCCCTGTGGTGCTCCACCTCTGGGCTTGTCTTGTCAGCCTGTACTGTTTTGTTCTTGCCTGCCTCCTCTCATAGTAGGTAGAGAGCTCCTCCAGGACAAGAACTGTGCTTTCATTTATGTCTCTCTCTGACCAACACAGTGTCTGGTCATTTAGTGATCGTTTTGTACGTTAAATGGAGGATCATAATCCAATTAATGAGAATTGGGGACAGTGAGTGGATCAAAGCAACTGGAACAGATGGGCTGGGCTGGGGAGAAATGATATAATTGAAGATAACCATTGACGTTCTGTCTAAGTCAAGTAAGATCCATATCTATCTAGCATCTGTCTATCTGTCTATCTATCTATCTATCTATCTATCTATCTATCTATCTATCTATCTATCTATCTCCCTCGTCTTCCTTCTTTTCCTCCCTCCCTCATCTTCTCTTTCTCTCACTCTCTCACTTTCTTCTTGGTGATAACTTACATGTGCCTTTGTCTGAGACAGTGTTTTTTTTGGTCTTATAATATAAAGTAAAAGAAAGATGGTATGGTTTAATGGAGCGTTTCCCAAAATGTATTTTATTAATATAAACAAATAGTTACTAAACAAAGGAAAAAGTACTGTAGGAAATGATGCTGAGTTAAATAAACAAAGTTTGCATTGTTGCTTTTAATTGCAGGACTTCACAGAACCTTTAACATGTGCATTATTTATCTCTGGAGGCACATTTAGTATGGGAAATCACCCAAGTATATTTGACTAAGAAACTGTTTTTACAAATCTATCTCCTGTAAACCATGGATAATTCTTTGAAAAATGCTGGTTTCATGTATTTTATCCTGGACAGAGATCTAACTCATATATTCTTGTATTTTCTACTTGCTTCTGGTATAACATTCAACACCTCACTGAGCTTTACTCTACCTCTGGCCTGTAAATGAAAATAATGAAACCTCACCTTCGCCAACCTGTGATGAGATTCAATAAAATAGACACAACAAAACATAAAAAGCAGATATCATCCTTACTCCCCACTGGACAGGCTGCTCAACAATAACAGGGCATAGAGAAGCATTTCCTAGTGCTACCTTTTAAGTCACTTAAAAACATAAAAACCAAACTGATTCCAAAAGCTACTGCAGTGTGTTTAAAATGAACATTAGAGAAGTAGGAGACAGACATATACAATTATATGTAACTGAGAGGGAAGGACCAGAAGGAAAGAGGACCACTGTTGAGTATCACTGTTTTTGCCAGTGTTTTCTGCTTCTCGGTTTGCTTTCAACTTTAGTTCCTTTCAAAGATTGCCTGAGGAGAGGGGTCACCTTGAGTAACTTTATTCTGCTGAAAGGAGAGTGCTCCTCCCTAGAACCCATTCAAGTCCCACTGAGGCACTTTTTCTAAAGGGACTGCTTTTCTATTACAAGCCTTTATATTCACTAATGAACTGACTGAAGGATCAGTTGACTTGAATAGGAGTCAACCAATAATAAATCTCAAGTGACAAGACCCGAAAGCTGAATTTAAAGAATAAGTTTAGAGGTGAAAGTATAGTTTTTTGGGGGACTATATTTGGAGGTGGTGGAACACATTCTAATTCCTCACCCCCCACAGACAGATTTTGGAGCAAGTCCATGAACTTGCTTCAGTCCCACTTTGAATGCTTTGTCCTCTGTCAGGAATGAGTCCAATTGTAGCTCTGCTGGTGATTGGGGCCTTCATCTCTTCATCTTTAAAAAGGAAGTTTTGCTCACTTTGCAGCCTTGTTATGAGAACTAAATGAGATAACCTAGATCAACCAAGGGCACTTAGCCGGCATTTAATAAATGCTAGTCTTGGGTTTTCCTTTAGATTCACAGGGTTCATCTGATAAAGTACTTCAGGCTTGACCGCAGGAACTTCTGAAATCTAATTGCTCTTTGACAATGGGAAGGTGGAATTCTGTTCCTTGCAAGGTTTGCCCAGTAATTTATGTAGTCATTATTTCTTGACTAGTGCATTTTTATTTTTCTATAAAGAGTTTAGATTATCATTTTATATTGCTTTTATGAAGTATGAGTTTTAATTTTAATCTCCTGTATGTAACAGAATAACCCTCTGTATGTGTGCTTTTTATGAATATGTGTGTATTGTATGTTAATTATTTGTTGTGGTTATTACCCAATATAATAAAGTATTACCAAATTGTTGTCTTATAAGAGACAAGATTACATGCTTTAGGTGAGATGTAGGCTCCCATCTGTGCCAATTGTTTACTGAGAGGGAGAGTCTGAGGAGGCTAGAGTCTGAGTTTTTGTCCTTGCTCTGAGGGCCAAGTATGTCCAGGGATTGTGCTTAAGTGGTAGGACATATATTGCTATAGAGAGATAGATGGGACGAATTACAGACATACTTATTCTGAGACATCAAATCAATGTGTTTTAGCCTCCAGCCACCGCAGTTCGTAGGTGTCTGGTTGTCCAAACCACTGAACTAATGAACTAACCAGTATCCAAGCACTGGTTAATGAAGAAGGCATAGCCCTTTTACAAGCAGGGATGCATTGGCTTTTGATTTAAAACTAGGATATTTTTTATAGTCTGAAAACAAGCACTTTTGATTTTTGCAAATGGCTGGCTCGCTTGAGAAGAGCATGATTTTTCTCAGAACTCCCAAAGCAGACATTTCAGCTTGAACAGCATCCGGAAATCTATATGATGGAACTGAAATAGGAGTAAAAGGATCCACTGCAAGGAAGTTTCGTGATGCTAGGAGAGGAAAGCCCTTCTGGTCAAAGAAAGAACCAAAGATCAGGCCTTAGTGCTCTCATTTTCCCCTTCAGGGTGAATCCCAAAGAAGGAATTAACAACATCTAAGTAAGTCTGAGGATTCCAAAGACCATTGGGGCTGATGCCCTGCTTTCCCGGGCGTAGCCTGGAAAATGGAAAGTTCCACGAAGAAGTTCCGTGCATCTGAAATGCCAGGAACATTGACATAACAGTAGTTGAAGGACATATCAAAGAGAGGGAGCCTGAGTGAAGTGTCACTTGGGTGTGGTTAGAGAAAGCAAATACAAAATCTTAGGCCTCCAAGGCCATTTGTGCGTGCTACATGCCTCGTGGTCAGTAGGAGAACTACTGTACCACATAGACTGTAGAGTATGGGGTCCTTGTGCTGGAGGCTAGGGCACGTCCCTGGACATCAGCAAGGATGACATGAGGCAGGACAGCTTCAGCTCAGAAGGACTCAGTGGCCACATGGTGACACCACTGAAGAAGCAGCCAACTCAGAGGCCAAGCAGTGTGTGATATGTCACCGAGAGACTTGGATGCTCCACCCCTGTGTCCGAGGACATGCCATCTTCATTCTGCACCCAGATGCTCTATTTGGACGGAGAATGGGAAGAATTTAAACCATCAAAGAATCTTAAATACAAGATATAAATGTATATTCTGACTTTTGTGATAAGAGGGCACCTACATAGAGTAGATAGAACAAGAGAGCTATGAAATGAAATTGCATTTTTGAAATCTGAATGTATTGCTTGTTAAATTCATATCTGTCCTATAGGCAAGAGAGGTGTGAAGTTGAGTCAGCCCTTTTAGGATAGAATTCACTTGTCTTGGAACAAGAAATATGGAAAACTAAAAGTTATTAGAATATTCTGTAACTAATTTATTTTGTTTTTTCCTTGGAAATTTAAAATTATCTTGTGTGCCAGGGTAGCGTAGGACTGAGTTTTAAAAGACATATTCACATCTTCTTACAGGCTGCATCTGAGCTTGTGGGAATCCACTTCTCCACTCATGGAATCTTCTAGAGCTCATGTCCGCTCAATGTTGAAAGGACTTGCATGTTGCTTATTCATGGAGCCCATTCCTTAATAATCTGCCAAGTCTCCTCAGCACTGGGGAGGAGAAGCCAGGGTTGATTGTAAGTACAATACGTGGATGGCCACGGGACTGGATTGAGCCAGGAAGAGGTAGGAATTGAGGTCTCGTCAGAGGTAGAGGTCTGGAATATAAGGCCCTAGGCAAGAAGGCAAGGTGAAGTCCAGAAAGCTACTAAGACAAGCCTAGCCCTCAGTAAACCCAACTCTAGGTGAGGGGGTTGGATGGTGAGCATTGACTTAAATTTAATACTAAGCGAAAGGCTGAGGAAGTCAGTGAACCCCAAATTGCTTCTTGTTCAGCTATAGAGATGTATCGCGTATGGATGGGCCTGAAAGAAAAAAATACCAGAAATAGGTATAAAAAGTGGAGAAACCTGTTAACACGGTGAATGGCTTCCCCTTGTTTTATCCCCTACAGTGCATGTCTGCAGGCATGAATTCATCTGCCTCCTGGTTGAACGCAGACCTCCTTGCCAACCTTCAGAACCAATGTGATCCACCCAGATAAACTTCTGCTAGTGATCCCCTCCCATACTCTGGCTGTTGGCTGTTTCCTGCCCTGTATCCATACTCAATGCTGAATAAGGAACTTCTGCCTGGTCACTGTGCCTGAAGCCCTCCTCAGTTGTCTCCTAGTGCCAGGATTCTCTTCTGTTCTTACTGTAATTCAGCCCGGCCCTCAAAACGGTTTGTTTTTGGTATCCATAGTGTTGGCATGCCCTGTTAGCAAACACTTTCAAACTCACAGTGCTTATGACATTCAAATGAGGTCTCATGTGAGAGGACTGGAAAGCAAAATCACTGTATACATTTCTTAATTGCTATGTGATATTAACAGATAAAAATAGTTTTTTTGTATTGTTTTTTTTTAATTCTGTGACAATAAGCCCATTAAAAAATGAGTATTCTAGTGGTAAACATATTAGGGTTATCAGTGAGTCAATGACTAAATTGCGTTTAGTTCAAACTCTTTAACTTTTCAGAGTTCTAAGGCATCTCTTTGTTTTTCTCAGAAGGACACTTTTCTTGCGAAATGAATGTCTATTGGCTACTCCTAACCCTCTTTCCTAATTGTGAAAGAAAACCAAACAGTAAGTCACATCACTCACTGCTTCTCTCTGTGCCAACTCTCTCAGACCACACAGAAGCAAAAGCTGGATGATTTGGCAGAGTTATCAGACTTGAGGAGAGATTCAGCATTGGGGCAAGCAGAAGGGAAGTTGAATATGGTGTCACTAGGCCAGGACAGAGGGGTGGTTACAGGCAGTGATGGTGAACCCCCTACACCCTGGGTAGGAGCAGTCCATGAGGAACTTGACCCTGTGAGGAGAGAGAGGACATGTTGGTGCCAGATAAAATGCAAGTTGGAATTTTAGGGAGTTATCGAGACCACAAAGATTGCTTGTGATTGGAGAAGGAATAGTGCAGGTATGATGTTTATGGTCTATTGTAGGTGGCCTTACGTACTTGATACTGCCACTTTCTAGGATGAAGGCCAAATAAAATAATGCTATCTGCATACTTTCTTGGGATCAATTCCCAACTCAAAACAAAACAAAAACAAAACATTAAAACAAAAGAACTTTATACAATGATGCCTTTGTATATAAAATATGTCTTTGTATTATGTTTGACTTTGAAGAAGTCAATCTATTTAAAAAAATACTTTAAAGCATTTTCATGTTAGCTAAGATAGATCCTGTAAGGTATATCATTATTGGGGTGGTCATTAGAAGTAAACTTAATGTAAGTTTATAACCCTGTACAATTTTTTGAAATAAAAATAGTAATATTAGTTAAATTTTATTGAACACTTACAATGATCCAGGTGCTATGTTTAATGTTTGCATTTATTTTCTCTTCAAAACAAAATCTGAAGAAGGTATTTTTATTGTCACTTAACAAAGGAGAAAATTGGAGCATAGAGAAGCTAAGACAGCTCGTTCATTGTCACACATATAGTAGATACCAGATCTGGGATTCAGATTCATGTGTGATTCTTTTGTTAACCCTTTTAACTAAGATTCTCAGTTGCTAATTTAATCTGCTTCAAAAAAAAAAAACACAAAACGTTTCATAAATTTTTGATATTAACGCCTTATCAGATGTATTATTGACAAATATTTTTTCCCATTCGGTAGGCTGCCTTTTTGTTTTATTGATAGTTTCCTTTGCTGTGAAAAAACTTTTTAGTTTGATGTAATCCCATATGTTTATTTTTTTTCTTTTACTTCCCTTGCCCAAGGGAATATATCAGTAGAAAACACTCATTCAATGCAAACCAAAGAAATAAACAACCCAATTAAAAAATCGGCAGAGAACATGAAGAGACATTTCTCTAAAGAGGATATACAGATGGCCAACAGATATATGAAAAAATGCTCAACCTCACTAATCATTAGAAAAATGCAAATAAAAACCACAATGAGACATCAGCTCACTCCGGTAAGAAAGGCTGTTATAAATAAATCAACAAACACCAAGTGCTGGTGAGGTTGTGGAGGACAGGGAACCCTTGTGCACTGTTGGTGCGATTGCAGATTGGTGCAGACACTATGGAAATCAGTATGGAGGTATCTCAAAAAACTGGAAATGGAGCTACCTTATGACCCAGCAATTCCACTCTTAGGTATCTATCCAGAGAAACTCAAGATGCTAATTCCAAAAATATATTCACCCCTATGTTTATTGTAGCGCTAGTCACAATAGCCAAGACTTGGAAACAACCGAAATGCCCATCAGTAGATGACTGAATTAAGAAATTGTGGTACATTTATACCATGGAGTATTAGTCATAAAGAAGAATGAAATCTTACCATTTGCAATGATATGGATGGAACTAGAGAACATTATGCTAAGTGAAATAAGTCAGTTGGAGAAAGAAAAATACCATATGATCTCACTTATAAGTGGAGTCTAAAGAACCGAATAAATGAGCAAAGTAATCAGAAATAGTCTCAGAGATATAGAGGAAAAACTGATAGTTGCTAGATGGGAGGGGTGTTATCACATTGTGAGGGGTGAAATGTCTAACTATTACATTGTTTTGTACACCTGAAACTAATAAAAAAAAGTAAAAAAAATAAAATAAACAATTTCCGGATGCAAATTAGAACTAGAACGATAACCCACTACATACTCACTGAAACGACTAAAATTTAACAAGACTAACAATACCAAATGTGAATAGGATATGGTGCAGCCGCAGCTCCCATACACGGCTAGAATTGCATGAAAGGGTGCAAACTACTTGGAGAACAATTTGACAGTTTCATGTACAATTAGCATACATTTATACAACCCTATAATTCCATTCCTAGGTATTTACCAAGGGAAATGAAAATGTACCTGTACACAAATGTTCATAGCAGCTTTATTTATAACATTTGAGAACTGGAAACAATTCAAATGCCCATCAATTGGTGAGTGGATAAACCATTTGTGGTAGATATATACAAGGGAATATTACTCAGAAATAACAAGGAATGAACTACTGAGGCTTACAACAATGTGGATAAGTCTCAAAAGTATTATGGTAAGCAAAAGAAGACAAAGAGTTCAGATACTGTGTGATTTCATTTATGTGAAGTTCTAGAATTGTGAAAGAAAACCAAAACTAATCTATAGTGATATGAAGTAGATCCGTGATTGATTAACTTTATAGGGACACAAGTGAAATATTAGATGGTGTAAATATCTATGTTTTCATTGTGGTGGTGATTATACATTGTACACCACTTTGATTAGATATTGTCAAAACTCACTGAACTGTACACTTAAAATCGGGGCATTATATTTTATATAAATTCTCCCTGAATAAAGTTGATTTTAAAATATGCTGCTTCTTATACTTAAGTCCCTACCACCTAGAGATTCTCAGCCTTTATTTTTTGAACTTCCTGCCTGTTCCATTACATATATGTAAGTATGTATGTATGTTTGTAGTATGTATGAATTTATTTATGAGATTGTTTATAGACTACATCACTTTACAGAATTGAACTAGGTATTTTTTTCTGTTTAGTCTTTTCTTATGCTTGTTTAGTCTTCTTTTGCTGACTGAATCACAGTTATAACAGTTTTTATTAATCTGATTGTGTGAAAAACTATGTATCCTGCCAGAATTTCTAAAATACAGTGCATAATGCCAAATATTCAGATACAAGCAAAAAAAATCAACAATTCATATTTATTGACTCTATTAACCAAAGAAAAAAATAAAAAACCCAAAACCTCTTAAACCAGCACCTCACATATACGAAACAATAGAAAAGAAGTCCTTAATGGTGACTTTGAAGGGTTAACTCCCGAGTTATCTTCTCGTCATCTCATGTATATTGAATTGCAGTTTTACAAGTTTCAGTTACAATTGGAAGTCAGCTGCTATCATAGGAATAATCTGAGGGTTGAAATCAGTTGGCCTGGCTTGAATTAGAATTAGAATTAGAATTAGAATTAGAATTAGAATTAGAATTAGAATTAGAATTAGAATTAGAATTAGAATTAATTCAAGGGTAATTATGGGCAACTGCTTAAACTTTTTGATCATCAATTTAATTATCTGAAAAATAGAGATAATTTCATTGGATTGTGACCAATAGGAAAAGTGCATGACATATAATAGATGCTAATATCAAATATCCATGAATGTTGTTATTTATTCTATTAAATGTAATATGGTAATAAGAATGCTAATTTTAAAGTTAGTCTTAGGTTTAAGTCCCTATACTTCACTCACCAGCTTGGTGTATGGGGCAAACTACTGAAACTCTTTGATTTTTTTTATTGGCCATTTTGTAAAATAAGGTTATAGTAATAACACTGGTTTATTTTGAGGTTTAATTGAGACTATAAGTTGAAATATATAGACTACCTGGTACACAATAGGACCCCATAAATGTTAGTTGATATTAAATCCAATATTTATTGAAACTCACCTACAGTGTATGACAACTCTATTATAAATTAGAGTATTAATAATAGAATACCATCAACTAATTGCACTCAAAGGTAGATAAGTATTTGCAAAAACTTAGCTTAAGAAAAAAGAAACACTGAGATCATAGACTGAACTTTTCTCATTTTAATCCAAATCCTCGACATTTAAAAAGTACAGCTAAATAACTGGCCAAATAATGCAGAAGGCATTTTATGATCCTGTACTCCAAATGCTTGATTATGTTTTTTTGTTAGTTAGATTTCTATGAAAGTCTAGAAGGTGGGAAACAGAAGGCCATGGAACTAAGAATAGTTCAGCACACCGATCACTTCTTTTGACAGCACAACTATTTCATCATAGTTGGTTATTAAGCAGATGAATTGAGCAGATGTCAAAATAGATTTGAAGCTCCAGGGACTCCAGCTCTATAACATTATTCAAAATGCAAATTAAAATGATATTTTGCATGATGGGAATAATGTTATGAATTATTACCCCGCTGGGAATGCCTTTTTCAATTGGATATTTATTATCACAGATAATAAAGAGATGTAATAAATAACAGATAAAATAAATGAACACATATAATAAATAAACATAATAAATCTTGTTTGAAAACAAGAAAGTAAAGGCTAAGAAAATAAAGCGTAATAATAAAGCCATATATTCGTTAAAAAGTGAACATAGAAATGTTAACACATTGTCCTGTAAAAATTTTAGGTAGCAGCACATCTTCCAAACCTTTGAGTGAGAAAATAATATATTGTTTGGCTTATTTATTTGTACCTGACAGGTCATGGCACTAGGCCAAGCAGACTCAACAAAAGGTCTACATTTCTGCATAATACTCTGTCTGCATAGCTGCAGGAATAATTATTCTGATTTGGGAATCAGTCTGTGGTTAGATGTCAAAATGTGTTGGCACCATAGTGATTTTTAGTTAAATATGCATGTGCATGTGAGACCTATTAATTTCCAAGAACTTATTTTTTTTGCATTTAACTAAGGAAATATTTTGTGTCTTTTATTAGTTTTGTTTGGAGAATTCAGTTTATTTCATATAAAATGATAGAAGTAGAACTACTGGTATTTAAAATAATATAAGTATCAAATGCAGTTTAAATAATAAGTTAAACCTCACATATAGTTATTTTCTAAATAAGTTACCAATATAACAGCTTTCATCATCATTCGTATTATTGCCATCTTTCATTTTTTTGAGAATTGTTAAAGAAATCAAATGCAACACAATATATTAGAGAATACAGAGCATTCTAGTTTTGTCATGACAGGTTACACAATAAGATAGCCATAAAGAGTTAATAAGTCATAAAGAGAAATTTATCAGAACAAAATAAGTGAATAATAACAAAAGAACACTAACTAGATAAGAATTCCCAGGAGCAGAATTAGACATACATTATATGGAGAAGAACCTTTGTTTTATGAATCTATGTTTTATAACTACTTTCCAAATAATATCCTTTTGAATATTGTGCAACATTTGAGAATAGTTACTTGCCCAAGGTTGCATAGCTATAATATAGTGAAATGTTTACTGAAACCAAAAGATTCTGACTTTGTGTTTACTGGTTGTTGGTTTTTTTTTTTTTTCCTATCTTGGATAAAGTCAAAATCATGCAGAACTGGAATTGCTTATTTAACCAATAGATTATTCATCTTTTTTAAAGATAGAAAATTTATGTTTGTCAGGTAACTTGGGGGGATTCATGTTTACTATCTAGCCAATAGTTTATTGCTTATGCTCATAAGCACTTATACTCAGCAAATATACCTCCTCCTATATTTGTGCTTTAAATGAGGATCTCTGACTTGAGTCACTGTTAATATTTGAATAATGGAGTTCTACCAGTTAATCACGTTGCCGCAATGCAGTATCACACAAAGGTGTGAAAGGCTTAACTTTCTGTTTCTCAGTTCACTTTAATGGTACATTTGTATGAACTAAAATCACCCAACTATTTTTTAGGTTAGAAAAGGACTTTTGATGGTATTTAAATTGCCTGTGTACAATTCAAATATAATTCAATAACTCTGACTTCTGACTAATTCCAAAAGAACTTGGAATGTGGGCATAGCAGACAGCCTTTGCATTTTTGCCTGTCCAGCATCCGTTTTCCTTTCTTCTGGTGTAAGAGTATCTTGACTTTCCCTTCGGGAGCCAGCTCTCCTTACTTTTAGTCTAGGCTCTGGAGTGGGCGCTCCAGGCCTGGTCAATCAAAATCCTTTAGGTTTATGAGAACAGAAGTGCTCTTTCTCAGATGGAAGAAACTAAGATGGAAGAAACAAAGTCTGAAGCTGTTGGGCCCATCTTGCTACCAGATGAAGAGCGCTTAGTAGCAAATGAAGTCAACGTAGAGAAAAGGAAAGCTAAAACATGGAGCGATATAGATTCCTGATAGTATTTATTCACACCAGTTGTAGCCAGGTTGACTTTAGGACGTTAGTGAAATTAGCCATTAATTAATTAACTAATTAATTAACCGCAGAAGCCTGTCTGATTTGAGTTTCTGCTACTTGTAACTGAAAATGTACTAATTGATACAATGTGTGGGTCGGTGATCATAATCTTAGTACTTCAACATGACTGAGTTCAAAGTTAACAAACCTGAAAATGTCATGAAGGTATGTTGAACTTTAAGCATGTTATCAGGGCCTTAAATATGTTGCTGTGCAATAACAGTGACTCATTCGTTCAGCTGTAGCTTCTGGTAACCAGATACGTGAATACCTATGGTAATATGTCAATTTAGTGTTACACAAAGAAACATAGGAGGATTTCCTTTGAGAATACCAGGTGAGGTCGAGAATGCTCAAATTATATGAATGAAGGATTCATCAAGACAAATGAATGTTATTTACAATTAAAATTATATGACATTTTTTCTAAAAGTAGATCCAGACCTACTCTTTGTATCAAATAATACAAAAGCAATGTGATCCCATAAAGAGGCCAAAATTTTTTTAGAACATTTATTTAATTTCTTCTCTAAGACAGCTTCAGCAATTTGCTCCTTTAAAAATGACGGTCTTCATGTTTGATTGCTAAGCCTCTCCTCCCTTCCTTTCCACTCTTCCTTAGTAAATACTTATGTTAGGCCAGTCGGCGCCAGACACTGTGCTAAGTTCAAGGGATGCAGGAATGAACACGTTTAACATGAATCCCCTTATAAATACTTCTAAATTCTGTTCTAAAGTTAGTACAGAAAAGACAGAAAGGTATTCTAAGGTCTTCCAAAATTATGGATGCTTCCATTCTCTAGGCAAGACTATATTGTCATTATTTTGTTCTAGACAATGAGGTAGAAACTGCGTAACACCATTTGCATTATGGTCAAGTTAGGAAATGGATCTTTAGGAAGCTTCTTCTTAAAAAATAAGGTGGGAGTTTCATTCATGTTCTTTCATTACTCTTCTCAGGAATTTTGGTCCTGGGGACAAAAAAGTCACAACCTACTACTAAAGAATTTTGGATAAGCAAGTTTCTCCCTATTATGCTATGTTCTTCTTTCTCATTAGATATATAGGCTATTTTTAAAAAGGGTCAGAGTTCTTAGTCATGATGGTCAATATCACCAGTTTCCTTTGATAGAAAAATTATCTTTACATGATTTTGTAAGAGGGTTAGGTCCTTTGTAATGATTATTCTCAAGATTTTGTTTTGAAAATGACATGGTCGGAGAATGGTTACTCTAGTCCCTTGGCTAAATCCATGCTAATCAACATTCATCTAATCCTGGGTTAAAGTGTTTGTTGATTCGTCTATTTATTTTAGGATGTCTCAGAATATTAAATATGCTAATATAAATAATCAGTGTTCAATAGGTATAGTATATAACATTTTCCCAAATTATTTGATCACTGACTGTTTTTTGTTTTCATATCATGGTATTTCCTAATAGTAGTTAGTTAGTGTTCTGCAGAACAATTATGTGAAGTTAGTTGCTGATCTAAAAATGAGCAATTTCATTAAAATCAGTCAACTTTTCCCATTTCAAATAGTGTCAGAAGTAGTGCCATATTTAATGTGAAAATTAGACTGTATGAAAACAATGACTATAGTTCCTTTCTTTTTGTTTCTCTCCAGCTTTATTGAGATATAGTTGGCATATAACACTGTGTAAGTTTAAGGTGTACAATGTAATGATTTGATACATATATATTATGAAATGATCACCACAGTAAGATTATTTAACACCTCCTTCACCTCACATAATTACTGTTTTTGGTGTTCTTTTTTTCTTTTTTGTTGGTGGTGAGAACATTAAAGATGTACTCTCTATGCAACTTTAAAATATATAATACGGTATTGTTAATTATAGTCTTCATGCTGTAAATTAGATCCCCAGCATTTACTCATAACTAGAAGTTTATACACTTTGACCAACAGCTCCCCATTTCCCCCAAACTGTAGCCCCTGGCAACCACCATACTATTCTTTATTTCTATGAGTTTGACTTTTTTTAGACTCCACATATAAGTGCAATCCTTCAGTATTCGTCTTTCTCTGTCTGACTTATTTCACTTAGCATATTGCCCTCAAGGACATCCATGTTGTCCCAAAAGGCAGGATTGCCTTCTTTTTTAAGTTTGAATAATATTCCATTGTCTATATCTATATGTCTATATATCTATATCTATCTACCTGTGTATCTGTCTAATCACATTTTCTTTCTCCGTTCATCTGTACATGAACACTTAGGTTATTGGCATGTCTTGGCGTTCGTGAATAATGCTACAATGAACATGCAAGTATCTCTTTGAGAAAGTGATTTTATTTCTTTTGGAGATATATATGTATCCAGAAGTGGAATTGCTGGATCATATGGTAGTTCTATTTTTAATTTTTTTGAGGAAACTCGATACTCTTTTCCATAGTGGCTGCACCAACCTACATTCCTACCAACAGTGCATAAGGGTTCCCTTTTCTCCACATCCTCACTGACACTTGTGATCTCTTGTCTTTTTTATTATAGCCATTCTCACAGGTATCAGGTAGTATCTCATTGTCGTGTTGATTTGCATTTCCCTGATGATGTTGGCCATTCATGTATTCTTTGGAAAAATGTCCATTCAGGTCCTTTGCCCATTTTAAAATTAGATTTTCTTTTTTTTTTCTATTGAGTTATATGACTTTATCATATAACTGATCTTAACCGCTTATCAGATATATGATTTACAAATATTTCCCTCCATTATGTAGGTTGCCTTTTCATTCTGTTGATTGTTTCTATTGCTGTGTAGAAGCATTTTAGTATGATGTAGTCTTATTTATTTTTCTTTTTGCTGCTTATGTGTTTGGTGTCATATCCAAAAAGATCATTGTCAAAGCCAATGTCAAGGAGATTTTTCCCTATTTTCTTCTAGGAGTTTTATGGTTTCAGGTGTTACATGTAAGTCCTTAACCCATTTTGAGTTAGTTTTTTGTGAGTGATGTAAATAGGGGTCCAGTTCCATTCTTTTGCATGTAGATATCCAGTCTTTCCAACACCATTTATTGAAGAGACTATCTTTTCCATATTGAGCATTTTTGACTACCTTGTAAAATATTAGTTGACCATATATATGCATGGGTTTATTTCTGGGCTCTCAATTCTTTTCTATTATGGGTCTGTTTTTATGTCAGCACCATATTGTTTTTATTACTATAGCTTTGTAGTGTAATTTGAAATCAGTTAAGTGTGATGTCTCCAGCTTTGTTGTTTTTTCTCAAGATTGCTTTGGCTATTCAAAGTCTTTACTGTTTCTATATGAATTTTAAGATTGTTTTCTCTATATTTGTAAAATTTGTAAAACGTGTTGGAATTTTTATAGGGAACACATTAAATGGCTTTGGGTATTACGGGTATTTTAACAATATTCTTCTAATCCATGAACATAGGATGTTTTTCCATGTATTTGTGTCTTCACTTTCTTTCATTAATACGATGTAGTTTTCAGTGTGCATATCTTTCACCTCTTTAATTTTATTCCAAATATTTTATTGTTTTTGGTGGTATTGTAAATGGAATTGTTTTCTTCATTTCTTTGTCAGATAGTGCATTGTTAGTACATATGAATACAAGTCAATTTTTTGCCTGTAGATTTTGTATCTTGTAACTTTATTGAATTCATTTAAGAGTTTTAACAGTTGAGAATTTTTGCATCTATATTCATCAGGTATATTGGCCTGTACTTTTCTTCTCTTGTAGTGTACTTATCTGGCTTTGGTATCAGGGTAATGCTGGTCTCTTAAAATGAATTTAGAAGTGTTTCCTCCTTTTCAATATTTTGGAAGAGTTTCAGAAGTGTTGGGATTAATTATTCTTTAAATATTTGATGGAATTCTTCAGGGATACTGTTTCTATTAATGGTATCCCATAATTCACTCTTTTATTGGATGATTTTAAATTGTTTCTCTACTAGTTCACTAATCCTTTCTTATGCATGGTTGAGTTTGTTGTTGATGCTTCCTGTTGAATTTTTCAGTGAAGTCATTGTACTCTTCAACTCTAGTATTTCTGCTTCTTTGGTTAGTGCTTTCTATTTCTTTGTTTAACTCTAATTTTGTTCATCCATTTTCCCCCCTGATTTCATTTAGTTGTCTGTGTTTTCTTGTATGTCACTGAAATTCTTTAAGAGGATTATTCTGAATTCGTTTTCAGTTCATAGATCTCCATTTAATTTAGGGTCAATCACTGGGACTTTGTTTATTTCCTTCAATGGTACAATGGTTCCTTGATTAATCATAATCCTTGTGGTCTTGCATTGGTGTCTGGACATTTGAGGAAATAGGCATTTCTTTCAGTTTTTACAGACTGGCTTAGGCAGGGAAATTCCTTTACGAGTCAGAGATTCCACCCAGAGATTCTGAGTGGGATGTCTGGTGCCTTCTCTGGGCAAGCTTGCTGCTGGAGTCTTTGGGCAGCCTGTCCTGAACCTGGGTCAGCAGGTGAGCAGGCCTGGTGATGGGGTCCATGTGGCCTGGTATAGGTCTTGGGTACACAGGGGCATATCTAGGGCCTTGTTTCACTCTGGTGTGCCTGGCTCTTGAGTCTGTGATGATGGGCCTGGGACTTGAGTTCACATATGCAGGCCTAGATCCTGAGTCCTCAGGAGTCAACTAGGTGCAGGGGCTGACTAGAGGTGGGCCTGGTGTCTGTGCCTGCAACATCTGCTGGGGCAAGTCTGGAGCCTTGGGATCACAGGAATTGGCCCGTAGCCTGAGGCCTCAGGGGCCAGCCTGGAGACTTGGGCTATAGGAGACAATCTGGCACTTGGTAGGCCAGGATCCTGGGGACAGAGATGTCAGCCTGACGCTGGGATCATCAAAGAGCCTAGGTTTGTAGAAACCTGCCTGGGGCTGCAGGAGTAAGGCTGGCACTGGCGTAAGTGGGTGCTGTGGTTCATGGTCAAGTCAGGTGCTCATTTCACTCTCCCTCCCACACAGGGAGGATGTGTGTCTTTGCACAGGGCTGCCTGGTGTTGGGAGAGGGTGACGGGAGTAATGTGAAACAGTATTTGCTACTCTCTTCGATGCATCTTATACCTTTGCTCCATCCAGGTGCTGTAATCCTTCACCTGGAATCCTTAGCTCTTGTGGAGGTATCATCATGCTTGGATAGTTGTTCAAATTGATGTTTTGGGAAGGGGATAAGCACTGGAAGTTCCTACTCATATACGGCCGTCTTACTGACATCACTCTCCATTCCTAAGCCTCCTAAAATACTCAGTCCTAAGATGGTTTCCAGCCTGGAGCAATAGGACCTCAGAAGAAAGAGTTTGGAAGTATATTATCAAAATCAAGTGTTGGTGGGAGATAGAGGGAGTGCTTTAATGGCCATCTAGAAGAAACTAACTTTTTTAAGGAACCCCTTTCTTTGGACTGCTGCTAAATATCAAATCCACTTTGAAAAGATAAACATTTGATTTCCACTTCTGGTCAGGATGGAAGAATAGGGACTGGATTATCTTCTCACCTCCCTGAGCTTATTCCTTCAGGTACTTATTGCACCTGCATTCTCTCGCCTCCTCTTCTATTCCAGGTTGGTCTCTGTTTTTCCACATTTAAAGACAAAATTTTCTGGAAGCATAAGAAGAGCCGTCTTAGAAACCTCCATACTGAAGCATTTCGCATACTAGCTCTATCTCATCCTGCCTGACTACCTCGCTGGAATGGAGGTGGGTAAGAGGAGGTCAAAGCTGGGGCCACCTACGGTTTCTTACACTTACTAGTAGATTGAAATAACCATTTGTTCAGAGGAGGAGTAAGTGAGTGAAGAGTAATAAGGTAGTATTTTTGACTCTTCCTTCAAACTCTTTTTGGCGGTGACAAACCTTAGAGATTTTCAGGTGATATTCCACTGTGTACAGTTGCACAGCCATACAAACTACAAGCAGGTCTGAGAAGTACAAGGCTCTCCTTCAGTTTCTGGCCTTTGCATATGTTATTCCTCCTTATAAAATACTCTTTGCCTCACTTTTCACTTACCCATCTCCTGTCGTTCCTCCAGTTATCAACTCAGATATCACTTCCTCCAGGAAACCTGAAATGTTACTTCTATATACTCGCCAAATACTCTCTGCTTACATTCACTTATGATTCTGCATTGAAGTTGCCTATTCTTTTCTGATTCTTCTATGAAATTTTAAGCTCCTTTGGACAAGGATTGTATCTTGTTTACTCTGGCATACCCATGCTTAGCTCAGCGTCTAGCATGTTTCAGCTGTTCAGTAAAGTTCTGGTGACTAGTCCAAGGTTCCATAGCTCATAAGTGACAGATCTGGGACTCAGATCCAGCTCTATCTGCCTGTGGGGCATTTGCTTTGTGCTGTGCTGAGAAACACTACCTCTCCCTCCCACATATACTCACTTAAACATATAGTTATTAAAATGTAATCTTGAAAGTATTGCGTGGTACAGACTGATGGTCATTGTTAGGGAAATAGCCACAGCTAAAGTAAATTATTCTAAATCCCTCCACTGAAGTGTGACAAAAGTTGGCATCACATGTGGTGTTTCTACTGCTGGCTGCTGTGGCCGAGGAATGGGCCTTGATTTGTTTCTCATGTGATGGAACAATAATAATTCCTACAATCCAGCCATGTGGAATGAATAGGTCACGAGTGAAATGCACAAATATGTCCTTCCTCAATCAAATGATGTTATGCCATAAAATGTGTCAAAAACATAGTGACTTGTTTATGTATGTTAGCAGGAATTAACTGTTTCATGGGTGTTTCTAATGAAAGGAATTACATTTTAAATCTTTTCACTTAAGTGTTTTTAACTGAATTTCATTATGTGTTGTAGTTTATAATGCATTTTTACTACAAGACAATGTGTCTTTCAGTCTCAGCCATAATGTGTATTATGTAAGAGTTTCTAAGTGTTTTTTTCTTCTTAATTATTTTGATGTTCAACTGTCAGATTGTGGTAGTATTACAGACTGCTGCAGCTTGAAGGAGAAAAGAGAATTTGACAATAATTTCTACAGCGTAGAGTGTATTTTATACTCTCATAATGAGAAAGTGCTTGTAATTGAGATGGCACAGGCTGCACACATCATTTGTAATTGTTCATCCCTTTTAATGTGTTTAATGTCTCAAGACCTTAATTGGCAAGTATCTACCTAGAACAGAGATAGTCAATCACATGGTATTTTAAAAAGCAATTGAGATAAAATTTGTCAATTAGGAGATTTAACCTCAGGATAAATATTTTTGAGATCTTCTAAAAAATCAGGTGATCTGGAACCAGGTGCTCATGCAACATACGACCCTGGATAGGCAGGTGTAACACCTGCCTGTCCCCTTTCAGGTGCATGTGTCTCTAGTCCCTTTCACCCACACATTTCCTCCTGTTATGTGATCTCCTTGGTCCTCTTGGAATTGATTTCTTGATCTCTCGACTAAAATATTTCTGTTTTGTCTAACTAATAACTTTTCAACAAATCAAATGGATCCAGACAAAATCTATTTTCAAGGTTAATAGCAATTGAGTTCTTTAAGTGCTGGGGAGTATTTTTTTAAAAATAGGATCACATCCCAATGGGAATAAGTGAACTTTTGGCCTATATTATTTTGCAGAGAACATAGTTTAGTTAAGAGTTTATTGAACATCTGTGGAGCCCTGGGGATGCAGCCATCTTCTTTCAAGTAACTTACGGACATTCTCTGCTTTCAGTCAACTGTCAACAAGCCAGGAACAGGACTGTGGGCTTGGGGGAGGGTAGACCAACCTGTTAAATAAAACAGAGTTGTAAGAATTCAACTTTTTGAAAGTTACCTGTTTAGAAATGTTAGCTCATAAATAAAGATCATAGAGTTATCATCAAAATTGAAGGAAACATAAATCCCTAAGATTATATTCTTTATTTTTGGAAAAAAAAACTAAGTGTTTTATGAGTAAGCATTTTTCTTCTTGGAATAAAAGAGAGTCCTTGAAAAGTAAGGTTCACTTATTCTCTCAGTGAGCATAGTTACAGAAAGTAGGTCATTGCTTTCCTCACCAAATTAACTAAATATGTTAGCCCTTGAACTGAAAGAAAAAAAAAATCACATTGTTAATGCTAGAATGTCCATGGTATTCTTCATCTATTCCCTAGTTGGGAAAGAGCTGTTTACATGTTCTTTGTCCTGCTTTATTGCCTTCAGAAAGCTTTAGTGTTTCTTCTACTTTCAAGACAGAAGAACAGAGATTTGCTGAATCCTGGCACCAACTCTCCTGGCTAACGGCCATTATGTCATACTTTGACTTTGGAATTCTTCATTAGTTTGATCTGATTTTCTGAAATCATGGCAACATAATTAAATGAATCCGGAACAAATAGACACAGTTATAAATCAGTTATCAAACTTGAAGTCTATCAACTTATTTTTTTACTCCAAAACTGTTTCTTAATTTCCTTTAAAAACTCTGTGGTCCTTATAACTAATACCTCTGCCCTATAAGATGGTCTTATAGGTAAGACATTTTATACTTACTGGTGTCTCCCTATAGCCACGTTGACTTTCTTGAATCCTCTAACAAACTCTGCACACATAAATTAGTATTTTTGCTCCTGCAGTTCCCTCTGAATGGAACCCCAGTACCTTCTACACATTCAGTGAATGCCAAACTTTCTTACCACTTCTACTTTTACCATTCCACCAATGGATCTGCTTTAGCCGCCGAGGTCTCTAAGGAGACAAACATTACCAAATTCAATGGGTCCTTCTCAGTCTTTCTCTTGATCTTTCTGCAGTTGACCATCTTGAAACGTCTGTTACCTTGTGTGACACTACAGTCTCCTACTTTCTGTTTCCCTTCTTACTCAGTTTGACAGATAACTCTTCCTCTGCTTGCCCTTAAATAAAGTAAAACACATTTTTAGACCTTTCATGGACTCAGTTCTTCCCTAAGTGATCTACACCATACTTATTGTTGAAGACGCACTCCTACGCCACTAGCCCTCAAAGCTGTATCTTCAGTCTAGATCTTTCTTTTTTGCCCCACACTTTTATGCCCAACCCTTGAATACACATATTCATTTATGTGGACTACAGTACTTCAAATTCAACCCAAATTTTTGCACCCAAGCCTCATCTTTCTTTTTTATTCCAAATCCTAGTGAAGAGTATCTTTATAGATGCAAAAAACGTAAGCTGAATCCTAGCACTGATCGTGATTTGCTTCTTCTTAATCTTGAATCCAGTCATTTACTCCGGGAGGTGGAGAAGAAGTCCAGAGAGCACTCACGTTCTGTTCCAGTGGCCTGCTGTCTTGAAATGGGCTCCTCAGATCTCTAACCCTGGCAATCGAATTATTCTTAGGATCTGACCTTGAGTTTCTTCCACCTCTACTGAAGGTCCAGTCAATGACTTCTTAAAATGTAAATCTCTTCTCACTACTCTCAAAAATAAACAAAGAAATGAACAAACAAACGAAAATCAAAACCCTTTCACAGCCTCATTACCTATAACAGAGGTTTTGAAACTTGTTTCACAAAGGAAATATAAAACAGATAAAAGCTAAGAAGGTTTATTTCCCAGCAGGCCCTGAGGAGACACTACTCTATAATTTGAAAACCACTGGCCTACAGTGTAAACTACAGATTCTTTCATAAGGCAACAAGTAGGCTCTCCTTAGCTTCCCTTCCCTGCCCTCACATCCACTTTCAACCCCCTGTCCACCACATTGATCTCCTTTCCTTTCTCTAAACCAGCCACTTTCATTTGGGGCCTCTCTGCTGTTCCACACCCTCTACTGGCTGCCTGGATGTTCTTCCCACCTTTTATGACTGATAACATCTGGTTTGTCTCTGAGACCCAATTAAACTGTCCCCTCAGAGGCACATCCCAATGGTCCCCCTTCCTGCCCACACCCTGTCCCCTAGCATCAGTGATTATTCCTGTTTCTATTTACCATAGTATTTTTACATGCACTTATATATGTATATATTTATATATCCCTCTATTTTATATATACATTTATTTTAGGTTGTTTATTTGTTAAGTTCTCCCATCATATTGTGAACTCCTGAATAAAGCAAGTGGTGTATTCATCTTTGTATTCCCAGCCTGCAGCAGAATGCTTGGATCAAATTCAACAACTTGTACCTTTTACAACGATCTCAGGTAATTTTTCTTTTTCTGGATATCTTACTTACAGCATCTAATCCTTTTCCTCAAAAGCACAAATGCACTTACTCCCTTCTGCTCAGTTCTGCAGTGTCCTACTGTGGTTCCTTTAATTATGATACCGATAAGTACCAACCAAGTGATTCACCTTCATAGATTTTTATTTAAATTTTTGGAAGCTTTTTTAGATCATCCATTCATTTGTTAATTGAAGCAGCAAGCCCTTATTGAGAACCCAGAGTGCACTAGGCATAGAAAAGTGGAGAGAGAGAGAGAGAAGCTGGGATAGCCATTTCCCTATGTTAAGTCTTTCCATGGTGACACCTTTCAACCTAACACTTTATGGATCTTTTGAAGAGAAACTAAATTTGGCTTTTAATACACGAATCCTTAGAATGGATGGTGAAATTCAAGAAAGGGAAAATAAAGCCTTCACTATTCTGCCTTTCCTCTTAAATGTGCATACCATATTGAAGTCAGTATAATTTCAGAGGAGTAGACTCGCATGATGCAAAACTAAGGCTAGAATTCATTTCTGTCTAAAAACTCTATTATGTCTTCCTTATAGTGAGGTAACTATGAGGGTTCCTTCGGATTTTAGTATTTCATATATGTTATTCACATATATGAACAAAATGGTATTATCCATTTTGGTGTGGTGATTTAGTAACTGTAGGTGATTAAATGGGGAATTAAAAAATAATTATTGTTATTTCCATAAAAAGTCTCCTAAACTGATTATTAAAAAAAAGACAACTCTCTGATTAAAGATTTCTCATGGTTGCCAAACTCAAGCTATTTATTGCTTGACATGTTCAATTTTTTATGCAATAAGCATAGAAAACACTTGACTTTTCTTGGAGTACTTTGTATTTTTAGGAAAAGAAAAGGAGAAATTGCTATTTATTGAATGTCTGTTATGCAGTAGGTGCCAAATGCTTTTCCTTTAATTCTCCCCACGAACCTTGTGACAAAAGACATCACCTTCATTTTCGCCAGTGCAGAAAATGGGTCTCAAGGGAAGTACAGAACTGTGCCCCAGATTCCTCACTAGAAATTGGCATAGTCTGATTTACAAGTCAGCGCTCTAATGTCTGACCATACATACTCTTTCTCTGTGGAATGTTTCCTCAGACACACATGCTCAAGACCAGCGATGAATAACAATACCCAAGTAAATGGACTAATTTATGACATTTTAAAAAGGATGACACTTCAGGCCTGACCTTGTTGCTATTTGTCTCAGTGCCATATTCTATCTATTTGTGACTGTAGTTCACTTTTCACTATCCACAGCTTATTTCTACTTCTTTCCTAAGGCTTGTTAGAGTTGTTTTCAGGATGTACTGTATAGGACCGAAAGGCCTGCTAACTAGAAATCACAATGTAAAAAATTGTTTTGGCCACCAGTATAACAACCATATGCTTTTTTTTTTAAATTAGATCAAAGGCAGCATGGAGTGAATAATACCTTTTCCTGCTTTATTTGACCCTTATGCACAATTATCCTTCTAATTTCCGTTCTTTTAAATTATTATATCTTTTATGGTCACTACGGCTTTCAGAAATATCACATTATTTTGTGCTGGTATAGTACACTGTAGTCCAGTTTTTATATATCATGGAAAGATATTTACTGTCCAGATATGAGATTGCTATAAGGGAAGTTAGTTCTAGAGCAGAATATACTCAGGCATGGAACTATTGTGGAGTTTGAAACTTTTTTTATGAAATTGGAAATTTTATATTGTAATTTTATTTCAAAGCATTAAAATTTATTGCAGTTGGCATTTCAACAGTGGAGTACTGTATACAAATTTTGAAAGATGCGTCTGTTACCGTGATTTTCATTCTTTCTCTCCAGTTCATATTAAATAATGTTGGATCTCCAAATACTCAGATGACAACTAAATATGCTTCACTACCACTCATTCAGAAACTTTCTATAATTCCACTCATCTATTATGGGAGTAAAATGTAAGATAACTAAAAGCTTTTATTAAGCAAGTAAAAATAAGAAAATTGCAGTTTGTTCTTTTCATTGAGCTTCTGAGTGATGGGAGCCTGTTATTGAAACAAATTGTGCTCTGAAATAACAAATGGGAGGAATTAGGTCTGTACTTTTATATGCTTACTTTTTTTAAATGTTTCCTTAAGCTTTAATTTAGAAGCTTAAGTTAGCAATAGTTCAAATTATAAATTAATAACCGAGCTTTTGAAATATACTTTATTATTGTTTAATAATAATAAAGTTGTTTATTAATCAACTTTATTAAACAACTTCATTATTTTCTACACTTTGAATTAGATTCTGCTCTGAATACTTATCAGTTTTATTTTGCAGAACAGAAAATGAAAACAGGAAACTCATTTTTTATAGATAGTAATAGAATAACAAAATTACCTCAATGCTTATCCTGTCCTTCTCTCTGCTAGTCACCACTAAATTCCGGGCTGTAAAGATCTGTTTAAAGACACTAACTCTCTTCCCGTGCTCTCCCCGCATAACCCTAGCCCCCAAAACAAACAATCTGAGTCGGTAGCATAGGCAGTTAACAAGGTATAAATTTTAGTGAAATGAATCGAGCAGAGCAAAGGCTTACCTTATCATCCATGCCATTTGCCATATATGAAAACCATACCCTTTTTGCCTAAATTCTCACCATTGGTGGCAGAACCAAGTCTAAAATCTAGATCTTCAGGCTGATGTTTACACCACATCACACTAAGTTCAACCAGTGATTTGTCTGATGTCTGTTCTTTGTGTAAAAGTATAGTGCCTCAATATTTCACAGATTTTAAGGGACATTTATTCATTCCACAGATATTGATTGAACACTTACTATATGCTAGATATATAGCTATAAATGAGATAGACAGATTCATTGCTTCACAGGGCTTAAATTATAATAAAGAAGATAGACAATAAATAAACTGACAAATCTATAATATAATAATACATATTCAAAGCAGGGTAAGGCAACGTAGTATTTTGGATAGTAACTTTGTGAATGAATTGTTTGGCTGTATTTCTTTTTTCAAGTGAAGATGGACTTAAGACATTTTGGGGGAAGTATTAACAGAAAGTATGCTTTTGTCCATCTTGGCCTTTGGACTTAATTCAGTATATTCACAAACTCATGAACACACACACAGTGTGTTAGTGAGATTAGCATAACAATGGTTTTTCTGATGAGTTCTTAAAATGCTATTTTAAATACAGACTTATTTCTTATTGTTAGTGTTGCCATTCTCTCTTGCTCCAATTTATTTCAATGACATTGTCATCTAACAGTGTTCATTCATCTAACTGTTGATGCAAAATTTGAAAGGCTAAGATATAGAAAAATCACACTAGAATGACTTTGTAAAACATAAAATGTGGGACACTCAGTACAACTGTGAAGAAGCTGTTACTATTCCTGGGGAATTCCAGTGTATTGTGGAGAAGAAACTTCCCTCATATCTGCATCTCATCCTGTTTTATCAGGAAAGAGTAATGATGGTACACAGAGCTCCAGAATGGCCATGAGGCAAGTGGAAAATTTTTTCTTTTTTTTTCCTCCCTACTTTTTCCAAATACCTGGGAGTTTACCTCTGATATTGAAAAATATCAGATTGTTAATGATGATAACAGTATCAAGCCCTTACTATGTCCCAGGCATTAGCGAGATAGGGAGGGGACAGGGACTCCAAGAAAAACCACTAACAACAGCCAAAGACAAAGGACCGGTAAATCAAGAACAGACAAGGAAACCAGCCAGCTAACACCAAGATGGCAACGAAATTCACCTCCACGTAAACTCCATCCACATTATAAGATCATTGGAATACATCTCCACACTAAATGACATACCCACCAGTGTCATGACACCTCTGGAGAGGACCATATAAGGGCAAAAAAGGGTGTATCCCAAATTCCAGGAAAAACCCACCCCATCCAAGTACTAATAAGAACATTCCTCTGCTTTATTCCCATATTAAAAAGTTTAATAAAAACCACAGCCATAAGCAGGGTCGGTGCTGTCTTTTGCCTAAGGGCAGCCTCTACTCTATCTGTGGAGTGGGCTGCCCCTCAACAAACTACTCCTGCTTTTTTGTCTGGTTCACATGTGAAGTCCTTCCTACGTGAAGCCAAGAACCCTCTTGCCTGTAACACTAGGAAGTACTAATCGCTAATCACTTCCTGGTACAGCACATATACAAAGTACTTTACATGAGCTATTTTATTTAATGAAAACAAAAACCCCATGAGTTAAACATGATTATGTTCATGCCATGGGTAGGAGTCCCAAAGAGGTTAAACATCTTGCTCAAGGTCACACATGTAATCACAGGAGTCAGACATGGACCCTAGCAATTGGACTCAGGGCCTCAACTTTTCAGCACAGCCATCTGGGTGAGTCTTTTATTCTGAAAAATCATCTTGTGGATCAGGTTCTCAGTGAAAAGTGAAAAGAAAAAAAGAAAGAAATGAACTGCATGGTGTGAAGCACAAAAGATCTGGGAGTAGTCATTTGTCATGGTCAAGCAGTCTAGTGTGGTGAAAGATCGTGGTTTTTCTAAGTATCTGTCTACTCTTCCTGAGGGCGATCCCCATGAACACAAGAGAAAAGTTGTAGAACTTAATAGCACAGGATGACACATATAGAAACCTTGGAGAAAATTAGATAATTTTTTCATTGCAGGAGTTTTTTAGACAAGTGCTCTCAGTAAAGCATTTGTAGATTGTGTCTGGAAAGACCAGGGAAAAGCCTTACAAATATCAACCAAAATCAAAAGGGTACTTGTGGTTGGTGGATACATAGACTTTATAACATGACTTTCTGGTGCCCCTTCTTCTTCTTTCTCCTGTGGCTGCTAAAAGTGAAATTATTCACATTTGCAGACGTTTCTCTGATTGTGCATTCATTGAATTAACCAGGGTATGCTGTACGCTGGAGAAGGGGTATTCGTATTTATTGAATTATCTGTGTCAAGCATGGATCTATAAGATTGACATATATAAAAATTAAAGGACGAATTCCTGCTTTAAAAGAGTTTATGGAATGTTCCTTCTCTCCTTCCGAGAATCATTTAACACATATTATGAAAGTAAATTGTATGCGATATAATGCTTGCTTCAGGCTTACAACCAAGAGCAAGGGAGACTATCTTCCTGAACTTATGCACTAGGTGTTCTAAAGAGGAGACAGGAAATAAGTGAACAAATACAGACTAATTATTATTACTACTATGATGGGATTAAGTAGGGTGCTGTGAGAGAGAATAATAGAGTCCCACTTTATGGAGGGGAGAGTAAGAAAACCTCTCTGAAGAGATGACATACAAGTTGAGACGGAAACATGAAGTGGAAACTGTCATTGAAACAGTCAGTCAGAAAGAAGTCCAGACAAAGGAAATGAAAGACTTAACATGGGAAGTAAGAGGAATAGGAGGAGGGGGATTTAGTGACTTAATACAGATTCTGAAAAAACTTTTTTGCAGAGGCAAAAAATAGGTTTTTAAGACACTTATTCCTATGATTTCTGTTCTACTTTCCTGTTTACAAGACAATGAGATGTGCATGAAATCGACTGAAGAGCCACGAAGAGGCAAGAGGAAAAAAATCTCAGATTTTACCAGGTCTTCAAGATACTAGAGGACAAGTTGTATTTCCAGAAAATGAATAACTCGCAGAATAATTTATCAAGGTAAAGTCTTAGGATACACATTTTTAACTTGCAAGAATGCGTTATTTTCCAACAGTAAACTGAGACACTGGGGATGGCAGATTTCTTATAAAGAAGCATTCTGAAACTTTAGTTAAAGGCTTTATTGAAAATATTTTTCATGCCAATACCCTACTTAATGTTTCAGAAAAGTCATTGCTGAGGTCAATATCTATGGAAAAAAATGACATAATTTTTGTTTCAGTTCAAACATTACAGAAATAAATTTTAACTAATGATTACTTCCTCATATTTAACGAGGTACTTTTTAGTATTGTCATCGTGAGGTGCTGACACCTCATTACTTGGCAAATTTATATGGTTTTCAGAACTCTGAGTTATAGAAAGAAGACATCATGAAGCCCAAATTCACTCAGTTTTGTTATTTATATGGTTGATTAAAAATTAAGTCATGTAGGAACCACTAACAATGTGATTGAAACTCTGTGGTCAGCTTCTAGGTTGTCAAAAGAATCCAATGTATATGAGCTCTGACAATTTAGTTCACGAACTTGTTGCAATGATGTTGCTAACCTTTTCTGATATCAGAGGGATTATTCGTTATGAATTTGTACCAACTGTTTGTAACAGTTAACCAAGTTTACTGTTTGGAAGTGCTGAAAAGGCTGTATGAAAAAGTTAGATGACCTGAACTTATTGTCAACAATTCATGGCTCTTGCATCACGACAATGAACCAGCTCACAAGGCACTGTCTGTGAGGGAGTTTTTAGGCAATAAACAAGTAACTGTATTGGAACACCCTCCCTACTCATCTGATCTGGCCCCCAATGACTTCTTCATCCAAAGACAAAGGAAACATTGAAAAGAAGACATTTTGATGACATTCAGGACATCAAGGGTAATATGACGACAGCTCTGATGACCATTCCAGAAAAGAGTTCCAAAATTGCTTTGAAGGATGGACTAAGTGTTGGCGTCGGTGCATAGCTTCCCAAGGGGAATACTTCAAAGGTGACCATAGTGATATTCAGCAATGAGGTATGTAGCACTTTTTCTAAGATGAGTTTGCAAACTGAATTGTCTGACCTTGGACACACACATACATGTGCACACATGGCCACACACACACACACACACACAAAGCCATGTTTTCATTGAGCACGTACGTAGGAAGGGTAAGAGGTTCAGCAGTCCTGCTTCATGCATGCACTAGGTAAGACTAACCAGAAGGTTCTTCTAGTGTTCTCCAAAGAGCATTGGAATGTCCCCAGATCACCCCACAATCCTGCCTTATGCGGCTCTGCTGGGGAAGTGACTCATTACAGGGGGCAAAGAGGAGCTCTGTCAGAGACTCTGGTTTTCATCTCTCCTTTCTTTGACACAGCTTCAATCTCTTTCTTTTTCTGATACCTAATTCTCTGTATCTTTGCTTCTCAAGGTGAGGTCTGTGAACCAGCAGTATCACCTGGGAACTTGTGAGAATGCAGAATTTCAAGCCCCACCCCCACACCTGCTGAATCAAAATCTGCATTTTAACCATGTGTTATATATAATTTAAAGTTTGAAGCTCTCCTTTACATTCAAACATGCACAGATTTTCTCTATCTTGTAAGACTATCAGACTGTCCCCGTCTTTTTTTTTTTTTTTTGCTATAATTATGTTTTCCTCTCTTTCCATGCCAGACTTCCATGCTGCTCCATGTATTCCAATTCCTTTTTGCTTTCTGCTCCATAACACCCTGGAATCTGGTTTTGTGTCCATCTGTGGTGCACACGTACAAGTCATTGACCCATAGCATCCTTGTACCTTATCTCACCCAGCATCCTTCACGCCTCCCTTCTCAGCACACGGGTTTCACACCCTGCCCCCAGGGAACAGCGTACCCTGGTTAAGTCATACAGTTGACCCCATTCCTCCTGGTCAAGGTATTGATGCCTACAATCGGATGGACTTGTGGTCACTTTGAATGAATGAGGAACAACCAGATTGGATGAGGACTTCCGGGGAAGGAGCTTTTTGCTTTGTTTCTATGGGGTTTCAGGATGACAGGATGTATGTTCTGGAGTTTCTCCTGCAATCCTTCCTGCCTTAGATCCAGATGCAAGTGGCCCCTGCCCTGGACCCCATACTCTGGTCCTCCTCCAACTGTGTTTCTTCTCATTGGTCAATGAATCTCCAAGGCCGTGGGGGTGGACCAGGCAGAGTCCCTGACACCCCCTTATCCAGGAACCCAGGACTCTGGAATTCTCTGTCCAGTTGACCCCCAGCCTCCTTGTAAGGCTTGTGCCCGTCTTGGCCTATCTCCTGAAATGCTTTCTGCTGCTACTGTTGCTGCTGCTGTGTGTAGTTCTCACCTGAGGGGTGACCGCAGGAAGCTTTTTGTGAGGGGTGTGGACAAAGCTTGCTCCAGTGGGCTGTGAGATTTCCCTCACAGGGATGGAGCTGGAGATGAAAAGAGAGGCAGCCATCAACAGCCATCACCATTCATTTACTGTTGGTACCACATGAGAACTATTCCCCCCATCTCTGCTCTGGAATGTCACTGATGACTTCTAAATTGCCACACCTTTCCCTCTGTTTTAGTTTTCTTTGGCCTCTCCTTCATTCAGCACTATTAACTCCCTTAAAACCTAGAAAATTCTATTATCAGTACTTGTATGGTGTACATGTCCTAAACCTGAGCATCAACCTGGACTTTTCCCTCAGCCTCAGGTGTCCTCTGCACCCTTATGTCCTTCCAATTAAAAATTGTTTTTAATCAGTAACATCTTTGTCTTTGCTGTAGATATCCTGGATTCCAAACTAGTCTCATTCCTCTGAAATGAATCTTCTACATAATCATAAGAGTGACCTTCTAACAGAAAATCAATTGCATATATTTTTCCTACTTATTCATCATCAGTGTTTCCTCTCCACCTATTGAATACACACAATCTTGATGATAGCTTACAAATACTTTCATGCTCTGTCCCGTGCTTACATGTCCAGCCTACCTCATTAATTAACCAATAGTTATTGTCTACTTTGTGGTAGGCAGTGGGGAAACTGTGGTGAGCAAGCTAGGACCCCTGCTTTCAAGGAACTACGAGGACAAATAGTCTGTAAGCAAATCAACAGATAAGTCAACAAGGGAAATGTAAAACTATTAGTAAAATCTGTTCACAGAATGACAATAGGTTATTTGCTGGAGAGTGACAGGGTGGCTAAATTAAGCTGTTAGTCTGAGAAACTTTTCTAGAGATGTGACATTTAAGCTGAGAGTTGACAAGGACACAGACCTGAAGTACAGCCTCGTGATCCTTCTGAACAGAGCTCACAGAGCATGCAAAGCCCCTGAAGGAAGAACTACTGACCAGTCTTTGATTCACATTGTGTGCCTCAACTCAAACGTGCAGTGCTTCAGGCATGCCCGGCTGTTACAGCTTCCGTGGCTTTGTGCACACAGGTCTGTCTGCTTGGGATGTTCTGTCCTTCATTCTGCCCAGCCGAATACTACTCATCTTTCCAGTTCAATCCACCTGTTACCTCGTTTGTTAAGGCTGCTTCCACTGCCATCCGTAGCCAAGCAATGGAGGTGCTCCCTCTTCTGTGCTCCCATTTCTTTGCATGAATTTCCACTCTAACAACCCTGTTATAGTTTTGCAATTCTCTTAAAGACCGAATATTTGTATCACCTTGTTTTTCTAGAGTTTTGCATTTATCACACAGTCAATGAATATGTATGTAAATGGATGAAGGAAACATTCTTTTGAAAAATCTCTCATCTATTCAAATCTCCATGCCTCTCTGTTGTAATTCTTTTCAAAAACCTCCCAACTTCCTTATTTTTATTTTTAGTAGGGTCTTCTTTCTCTCTTGCCTCCCCATCTATCTTTAGGCCTCTCTAGGGCTGAAAACTCATAACTTTCTAGTTCAGAGATCCCTTGAATTTTCAGAACTTCAACAACCATTTCTGTGTTGATTTAAATTTTTTTTATTTTTAATAAGATGCTAGTGTTTTCTTTAAAAATTTCTTTATTCATACTAATTTAGTTGACTTTCAATTCTTTGTTTTATTCCTTGTCCTTAAGATCTTAAACATTATTGAAAGGGATAGTAGGCAAAAGAAAATCAAAGTCAGTGTATATTTTCGAGGAATCCCCGGTATTTACATGTGTGATAATCGTCAAGTAGCTTTGAATCAGACATGCTAAGTGCTTTATAAGTATTAGTCATTTAACCTTCAGAAGGGTTTTATAAAGTAGGTACTTTTATTACTTCCATTTTACAGTGGGACATATGAGACTTAGAGAGATTGGGAATTTGCACTGAGCCACCAGTCAGGGCTGCAGCCTGGATTCTAACTAATTCTCATCTGTTTGATTTGACATTCAACCAGTAGGCCAAAAGGGCATGTGAAGATGTAGCTTAAACATTAAGCATTTTATGATAAGTCTGTGCCTCCTCAATTTATCACTGTATAGCTATGTTTCAAGTAAAGCTAGGAATGCAATGGGTCTGAAATTCCTGCAACCATTTAGTAATTGGGATTTGCCAGCCTTTTACTGTCTTGTTTTGTCTCATAAATAAGCAACTATCTATATAAAAACATTCTTTCCGAGTACAGCCACAACACAGCACTTGTTGTGTTTCTTGCACACATTTTTACTACTGGAAAGGGCAAGCATAAGACTCAGATAGTGGCTTGCTACAACATTTGCTGTATGATATATGGGGTGGAAATTTGGAATTCATAAGCCTGCTAAGAGAGGTACATTTTGTAAATCAAACAATGCTATAATCAGGATTCATGTATACTCAGTGGCTTCTTTCAGACAATGTTTCTGAGATTAAATATGCTTTCCCTGGAGAGTTATACTAGAATGTGACAGCAATCAGATTCCTTGGCTGATTAAATACTTAGTGAGCATTGAAATCAACTTCACATTTTCCTCCTGCATAGTCAGGACAGAGGCTTTTGTGGGGGCATCACAGCAGCCATCCTGTGAGGATAGACACACCACTCCTGGTCACTAGAGTAATTCAGGTACACAGGAGAAACCCACCCACAAGCAGAGTGGCTTCCACCCTCCTCAGGCAGAGGTGGCACAGTCAGTTGTGCCTTGTGACAGCAAGTCATCCACAGACACTCCAAAACTTTGATTTCTGAAGAAATAGCTTGGATCCATTGTTTGTCCTATTTTCATCTGGGTATTCAAAACAGTTGACTCTGTAGTGATGGATTCTTGTGACTGTAGACGTCAGGGCACATTTGCACCATAATGGTTTTGAGGATGGTTGTGACGTTCTGTGTTGTTGCAGGTTTTGTAGAGAAGCTTGCTAGAGTAATTGTGTCTTTTTGAAGTAAAGAATGATGCAGACCATGCTCATCTCCAGCTTTTGTTCTGCCTTTCTTTGTCAGGACAGAGTGGCATATGGATATTAGGGAATATTTTGGGAAGCTGGATAGCACATTTGGGAAATCTGAGACTGGAGTTAGGGGAGCTGGATAAGAATCTTGACTGTCACTTACTGGTTGTGTGACCTTGGATGAGAAATTCACTACCTCAGTGTCTTCACCTATAAAAGGAGATGTCAAAAATACCTGTCTTGTAGCATATTGGGAGGATCAGAATAAAAGACTTATATGAAAAAGGAGAAGGCCTCCAGATGGTACATAGCACTTAGTGATACCCAGTACATGTTACTTCTCTGCAGTTGGACTCCCAGATAAAATGTAAGTAAGCTGGCTTTGCCTCAGGTCACATTTGATAGTGGTAAAGATGACAACCACATTATTCCCCATACAGGAAACACTCAGTACACATTAATCCTGTGATGTACCAGGGCTCAAAGAGAAGTATGCTGGACCCAGTTTATGTGTTTGTTTGGCATCAGCTGTCTTCTTAGACTTACATCTTGCTTTGGTTATCGAGGCCATCACAGTCATCACCTCATTTCTGAACGACACCAGTTATCTTTGCCTCCCTGAGATGAGATGAAACCTGGACTGCTGGAAACCATCAGAGCTCATCTCCAGAACCTAGGTCCAATCTGACTACACCCATGAGGCTCAGAGTTGTCCAGTAGATGCCCAAAGGGGCTGGGCAACACACTTTGGAGATACGGGAGTTCATGTCCTGTGGGGTGACTCTTGACTAACAAAAGAGAGAAGGGAAGAGTAAGTAAAGCACTCACCTTTCTTTTCTAGATGGCCTGGTCTGAAATACGGTGGTTTCACATGGTCAGTTCAGTAACAAATCACCTGCTATTTACTTCACTCGTTCCCAATCACTTTACTTTCTCCTTTACTCTTGTTTCCTTGGGGTTATACTCCTCAATAAAATGTTAGTAAGATAGCTTTGCCCCCATTCTCTAGGGATCTAGGGACTAGAGGCAAGAAACAGCATTTTTCCATAATAAACTGATAATACAGCTTAATAAACATAAAGACATTAACAACATTTTCAAAACAATGTAATAATGGCTATTCTATTACCATGGCCACAGAAAAGATGTATTCCTCAAAAAGGAAGGAAGGAAAACTCAAGCAGGCTTCCCTGAAGAGACTTTTGAAGGACGAATATTTTTGAAGCATGAATAAACATGGACAAGAAAGACACAAAGAACAAATTGAGTGAGGGCAAAGCAAAGGTGGATGAACAAATGACAACTTGCATGTAAAGAATAAGGGATCCCATGTGACTAGAGTGGAGGGCGTTTAGATGAGCAGGAAGTGTCTGCTGACTCAGACTGTGAAGGGCCCTGGAGGCCATGCCAAGGAGGCATTTTGCCATTAGACTCTATACCTAGGGAGCTTTCAAAGGTTGTTAGTTGGGAGGTGATCTGATCAGAATGAAAGATATTGGAAGCAAGTGACTTACTTAGCTGGCTACTTACTACAGTGCACATGTTGCCATAAGAACCGAATCTAAGAAAGAGGAGGGACTGGAAAGTGAAAGATAAATTCCAGAGATGTTTTGGTGACTGAATCAAGGGGACTTGAAACACTTTGCCTGTGGAGTGAGAAAGGAGTGGACGATGCTCAGACGGTAGGCAAACAGCAGAATGAATGATGATATCATTATGAAGATGGAGGGCTGTCACGTCCTGCACGGCAAGAGTTGTGAGGAGTGAGGAGGGCGGCGCAGGGTTAAGAAAGACAGTAGCCAAGATAGTGTGCAAGTGGGGCCAAGGGACTCCAGCTTCAAGGGCTGAGCCCTGAATCGGGCCAACGCATAGCTTTTATTAGTTAGGTGGGGAAGTAAAAGAAGTAAAGCTTGTCAATCTCAAGATCTGTGAATCCCATACATTATAATAGGAAATTGATTCAAGCCAATCACCCTTGCCTGCAGGCAGCTGAACTGTAAGTCTCAGGATAAGTACTTCCCCAAGGGACAAAACCTTCATGCATATGACTAGATGGAGAGCACATCATTGAGTCACTTCCCCTGCAGGTTGTGGGAAGGAATGCAGCCACAGAGGCAGAGGCTCTCCTTAGCGGGGGGAAGGTGGGGGGCTGTGCCCACCTCTATCGAGCCCGTGAGTTCCCCAGATGGTCCCCACACGGCTGTGTCTGGCTTGGGTTGCCCATTCCCTCCACCCTCTGCTGTGGGGAATCTTACTCATCATTGACTAGCCAGCCATCTTTTGGGGCCAAACTTGGAGACATAGGTGTAAGCACTAAGGTGAAGCAAAGTCCCTGAAAGGATCCGTCTCACAGACTCTCCTTTCTTTAGGGGCAGGTACGAGGGGACAGATGGGTAGGCTGCTGCATGGCAACAGAGGGCAGAGGGAAAACATGGGTTTTGGGAGGGAGCTAATTTTATAATAACATAGTTAAGTTTCCCCATGAACATCTAGGCAAAGGTTCCTAGAAATTGTTGGCAGTACAAATCCAGACCTAAAGAATGTTGTTAAACTACAGATAAAGTTGACTGCTGACATTCACTGGTAATAGATTCCAAGTCTTTTTAGAATAATCAAATTTGTAAATACCAATTTAGCATGTAAGCCTTGCCTCCAACTCCCCCCACCCCCAGCAAATGCATTGAACTGCAATGGGAAGCTCTAATAAGCTTGAATAAGGATGTTAAATTATGTGATTGAGATGTGAATGATGTAAATTCACTAGGTCATTAGGTTCACTCTTACCTGAGGATCCGGGCCCTTTATAAAACAGGAGAGACAGATGTTGGCCTCAGAAGAACAACAAATTATTATGTCTTCAGAAGGACCTTTAGGGTCCTTCATGAATATTTCAAATTATGATGATTACAGTTATTTATAAATGTAAAAGACATTTATATTCAGGTGCTGAATAAAGGCAAAATAGACCAGGGATAGTTTGCAGAATGAAAACATTTATTAGGGAGGGAAGAAAACCTCACATATATTTATATTTCAGTAATGTATGTGAATTTTATAAATAACAATTAGCATTTAGTAAGACATCTTCATAATAAGCCAGACACCATAGTATGAACTTGACATGTATTAACTCTCTTAACCTTTGCAAAATCCTGGTGATATCGGAATTACTTCCATTACTTTTGAGAGGAGGGCACAGGAGGGTCGTAGGTCACGTGGCTGGTGAGTCAGGCTTAGAACCAGGCAGCGCTGTTCAGGCCCTCTTCCTGGAATCATCATTCCGTTCACCTCTCTAGTTCTCGAAGAACAGCAACGCTATTACTGCCCACAAATTTACAGTTCTTGATGCATTATTTCATATTGACAGAAAACAAACTTATAACCTAGAAAATACAAGTATCATTAAGGGGCGTGAGGCTGACAAGGTTTGTATTCTTGAAGGTTACCCAGCTTTTTCGTAGCTCTTCTGTGACATGAGCTGACTTTGAAGGCAAATACTATCAAGGCTGGAGAGTGCTTACTTCTGAGTAGAAAAAGTGAAAAACCCAAAGCTGAGTGAACCCACAGCATGGTGAAGTCAGAATAGAATCTAGGAAGTGTGATTTATCCTTCCTAGATTTGACCATATTTCCAACAGCTTCCGTGGGGCCTGTTCTTTAGGAAAGAGAGCCCCACATTCCAGACTTTTCCATTGAACACAGTGTACCCCCACAGCTTGCCAGAGGTATACATGTGTTCTGAGAGATGAATTCGAGGAGACAATTCTGCAAATCATTTCACTCAAAGGCCACTAAGACTTAGTGGGCAATCACTTTGCCCCTCACTGCCCTGTGTAATCCGGCCTCAGGCCTGCTCAGAAAATGGGACCATTTCCCTTTGTTGCTCCAAGGAGGTTTTCTTGGTCACTTTATACAAACACAAAAGGAAATGTCCATCTTTCTTCATCAAATGCACTTCACTAACATTGTATCCTTAATGTTATTATGGTTTAGGTATTGATAATTATAGTGGAAGATGGGGTTTCACACATTTACTTAACAAATATTTGTGTCCAGTAAAACATAGCATTTAAGAGAATGGACTCTGGAGCCAGACTGTGTTCAAATCCTGAATCTGTCCCTTTACTGGCTCTGAGGTTGATCAATGTCACTCTTTCCTTGTCTGTAAATTGTGGCGAATAATAGATCATGGGCTGTTATAAGGATGAAATGCCTGGCACACACATGCTTTGCTAGTGTTAGTATGTTCCTGAGTGCCAGGGCTGCTGTAGGGACCTGGGGTACTGTCATGGTCAAAGGTAGACAAAAGCCTTGTCTTCACACATGGCCTGTATTCCATCATTCTAGTCTGGAAAACAGATAGCCCACAAGCATCAAGTTCGGTATACATTATGATTTCCAGTTGTGAACTAAATTGCATTGCATAATGGCTGTCCATACTCATATGCTTAACAACATAATACTTTATGTTAGATAACCCTCCACTGTTTTCAAGCACCTTCCACGTCTTGTATGATCACTGCAGTTTATTCACTGGCCCAGAATTTGTTTGGCACATATTATTTTCACTCCTCCCCCAAAACCCGAAAGGCAAGGACCTTAGACTTGGAGAAATTCTCTAAGTTGGTAAATGGTGGAGGTAAAATCCAAACCTACGTTTGTCTCACTTTCAAGTCAATGTCCTGTACCGGCACTATGCTGCCTCACTGCCCTGAGAAGGGGTGAGACGGACATTACACCCGTTTCCAGGTGTGTCCTGGATCAATGTCACAGAGCTTAGTAGGTGGAAGAGTTGGTGTGTGAATCTAGGTGTTTGGATTTCTTTGTCGATGCTTTATCCACTATAGCAAAATTGTAAAATTCTACAAGCATGTCAAGAATGGTTAGAAATGCCACCTAGTCCCTCAAACAACTCTCATACTTTATTGTTATTCATGTCAGCCTCAGGCTTAAAAATCCTTATCAACTGTGTGTGAGTCAATTGTTTGGAATCTGAATGCAGCTTCTCAAAAAATAATGTCTGAAATAGTGGTTAGGTTCTTAGATCAGCCCGCAAATGTCTCCTTAACATTTAGGGGCATGAACCACAATGTTAATGAAGCTACTTGGTACTAATGATTTGTTAATTCTTCTGGATTTACACCAGCAGGGTTTCCTTTCTAGGACAACCTCAAAGCCCTGAGATCAGTGCTCAGCTGGGAAAGATGGAGGGTGATTATGCAGGAGGGTCACTCTATCACCCAGTGGGCCATTTGTTAGTCAAGGAAGCCCTGCATTTTCATTCTCCTGGAACAATGCCATGACAGAATTAGCATAGATGTTTCTGATTTTTGTATGTGACAATAGTCATGTTTTGTACAATTTTTAATGGTTAAAAAATAGCATGACGGTCTATTTTAGTCTATCCAGACAGTGATCTGTCAATTCCCCGATGCCACCCCCACAGTCTCCCAGAGAGATTATGTGTGGAAAGAATCTTTGCAAATCACTTTCAAATCTTGTATTTCTTTGATACCCCGACGTTCTCAGTGATGTTGGAAAAGTTGGCCAGGAGAGAGACCAATAGGCAAATCAATTGCAGCAGCATGAATATAAAAGGAAATTGTGTGGCGACACCACAAACTATCCTCCTAAGGCCATTAATTTGGCCAGAAACATTCTTTTATATTATGTGGTTTACGTTTTGGAAATGCAGGCAAATGTATCTAAATGAGTGCCAGAGCTCTTTCATATTTCTGAACTTTTACTTTCATCTTCCCACCAGTGAATATGAAAGGGACTTTTCTCTGTTTAATTTCTTCTTTGGAATCCTAAACCATTTCTGTAAAGGGTTTTTGATCCTCAAATACTTTTTTGAAAATTATTTTTACCCTTTTAATATATGGTTCCTTTTAACCACTCATATAAAACATTTATTTCACAATATGCAGTATTATGGTTTCCATAGTATTGGAGCATTGATGATGCCAGAAAGATTATATTAAATGTCTTCATGGTTAAGTAGAAAAAACACTGAATTAGGAGCCTAGAGACCCAGGGTCCAGCCTGGTTCATCCACTATGAACATTCTCTTAGATCTTTTGAGTCTCGGTTGCCATGCCTGATACATTGTTGTGTGTTATAATGTTGTATGAATTTGCAAAGTAAAGATAGTCTCAAACCTGAGAAATTCTAAGTAACTCTTTAGAATTTGAGATTCTCTTTTTTAGACTCTACTTTAACTCCTTTCTAATAACTTTCATGATACTTATGAGTGACTAAGGCATCATTGGAAATCTGTTCATTAGCATCTTCCCTCGATAATGAGTAAGCTATTATTCTTTTGCAAAGATGAATGGAATAGGAGTAAATCTATTTTATAAATTTTGATATTGATTTTTATAGGTATAAATAATAGAAGCAAACAATGTTCTTATAGTAGCACCAAATTTCACTATAGGCGTCTCCAAGAAATTAATGCTTTAAAGTGCTAAGGAAAGTTCAAAATAATTTAATTACACCAAGTAATTAATGTGAATAATATCCCACTGATTTTAATCTGAAACATGTTTGATATTTTGTCTTTCTTGGATATATTAAAATTCCTTTAGTCATGTTCATTTTAAAATGCGTTATTGATCATTCATGGACCTTAAACATATATTTGAATCTTAAAAAATGTAAAATTTCTGGTGTCTTGTCCATTATTGAGAAATTAACTCTTTAACTTCACATGCAAATTGTACCGTTTATGTGTGAAGAAACATAGTTATTGAACGGCATTTAAAATTATACCACAGGAATCTGAGTTAGTATATATTCAAATTGAGATAAATTATTTTCCTCTTCCTGGCAGCTTCAGTTCTTAGGATGACTACCTTAAATTATCAGCTTGGAATTTAGGGTGACACATTAATCACTTGGGTGTGGGGTAACTTAATTTCATTTTCCAGAAATTCAGTGAAATCTGCAGGCCTGTATTTATTAAATGTGGCACCCATGACTTTAAACTCTTCTTTTGGAAATTCCTAAATTTCTTCTAAAATGAAGAGGGGGAAATTATTCTACGAGTGTTCCAGTTAACTGATTTTTTTTGTTTTGTTTTGTTTTTTAAATATAAATGGCCATTTGGATGTTTCTAGTCTCTACCCTAGTATCATGTTAGAAGATTGTCCATGACATATAATTGGGAAAAGATGAGTACACTGTGTCTCTTTTATTAGTAAGGTTATTACTAATAATCTCATAAACAAGTACATTTTAGCAAAAACTTCTAGTCCTAGAAAATATTTCTTTATGAATTTCCCTAGTGAGAAGGACCTCAGTGTCTCTCTCTCTCTCTCTCTCTCTCTCTCTCTCTCTCTCTCTCTCTCTCTCTCTCTCTCTCTCTCTCTCAGAAACTTTAAACAAAGTTATAAATATTGTTTCCACTGAAACCTAGTATACAAAAGGAATTCAAAATTTGCCATTTAGTTATACATTTAAACTATATTTAATACACATCTGCTGTATCCCAGACACTATGTTAGCAACTGGGAAAATAATGAAGAAACAAACACTGGCCTCATGGAGCTTACCTGAACAACAAACATGAATTATTTACCAAAATTATCATGGAATGAAAAACTTTATGTGGATGTTCAATGGAAGACTTTCCTGTGGGTGGGCAAGATCTAACGGGAAAGAAGGAAGAGATTATTTCAATTAGAGGGAATGTGCAAAGACTCTTTGGTGGAAGAAAACTTGGAAAATTCCAGGAAAATTCCAGAAGTCTTCTCTGGAGCAAAGCAAATCACTGAGTCTTATATTATGAGCATGGACAAATAGGAAGGAGTCAAGAAACCATGAGTTATTTTAGCTTTACCCTGAGAGCAAGGGAAAGCTATTTAAGAAATTTAAGGTGGGGGACTTGTATTTACATTTTGGAAAAAACTTTCCATTTTCAGGGTAAAGAATGGATTGAAGAACATCGAAAGTGGATAAGCAGAGGCCAGTTAGGCTGTTGTTTAGTTCTAGGCACGGTATGTGGTGCGTTTGGAGTAGGGTAATGTGTCAATGAACATGGAGAGAGGAATATGGAGTGAGTTATATTTAGGAGGTGAACCTGACAGGGGCTGGTGATAGACGTCATGAACAGTGAGAGAAGCAGAGCATCTGTCCTGGGAGTTTGACATAAAATTGAATGGCTCCTGGTGCCACTCTCTAAGGGAGGAAACATGGGCAAAGAAACCATTTGGGGGCAAGTTTATGAGTCCAGTTTTGGATTGAGATGCACAAGTCGAAATGAAGAAGAGTGGAGAGCTGGATGTCTGGGTTTAGAGCTCAGAGAAGGACTCTGATGTAAGTTTAAAATTATTAACGTATAGGAGGTAATAGAAGCAGTGGCAAGGATGAGATTGCCCAGGGAAAGAAATGAGGTGTGAGGTCAGTCTGACTAGGGGAGAATGAGCCTGCAAAGACGGAAAACAAGAGCAGCCAGAAAGAGAGGAGAAGGATCAAGTGTGTGGTCTCTCAGATCATGAGGGACAGTCAGTCGCATGGAGGGGAGGGGTCAGGGAACCTCCTTGTAGGAATTTCATCCAACTTATCAGAGTTTTCTACCTCTTCATCTATAGGGGCATGGTAACAACTACTTCCTAGGTGAGTGTGGCCATGTCTTCAGTTTTGACTGAAGAATTAAGAGCGAGAAGGCTGTGTGTTGATTCTAGGCACAGGCAACAATAGCCTGTATGAAGTTTCCCCAGGCTCTCCCTCCACCAGGACAACAGGCAGTGTTCAGAAAACAGGCTTCTCTGAAGGTCTAAGTCCCTGAGTGATTAAGATGAGCAAAGCCCTCCGGGTGACTCTCAATGGACAGGCAGAATGAGCAAGAGAGAAACCTTTGCTATGGTGAGCCCGAAGTCTTGGAGTTGTTTTTTTCTGCAGCATAATGTAGACCATTCTGACTGATTTCACTATTAAAAATCTGCTGAGAGATCAAGAAAGATAAAGATGGAGAAAAAAATCCATTGGATTAAAAAAAATGGCTGTAAGGAGAGCTTGATGAAAGCAGAAGTCAGATTAGAAAGGGTTGAGGACTGAGAAGAAAATAAGGAACTGATAGCAAGTACATATAGAGAAACTCTATCGAAAGCTTATCAATGATGGGGAGCGAAGGTTATCGTGGTTGCTTGAGAATGATGTAAAAGTTTGTTGTTTTTATGAAATGGTGGACACTTAAGAGATGTGTGAATAAGGAAGGGTTCCAATGAGAGAAAGGTCTAAAATAGAAAAAAAAATGCAAAGGAAAATAAGAGATGATTGATGTTAAATGTTTCTGGAACAGGCAGGATGAATATGCCTTGAGAACTACTAACAGAATTAGGCAAATTTTGCCTAACAAGTAATTCTTGGTTCCTTAAAAAGCAAATCATTTATTGGAGCAAAAATAAATAAATAAATTTAAAGTAATAAATAAACAAATAAATATTCTGCAAAGTAGTAAACCTGAAACAGTGATGAAACCTTCATTATATTTAGTTACCTCATTCTTCTTTTTTGGTCACAGTGCCATCTGCAAGAAGAGACAAGCTCCTACTTGAACCCATTCAGAATGAGAGCTCTGTACGTTTAGAACCAGTCCTAGGCAAAACTTGAAGTCATCAACTTTTAATTTGGGCCACATTAATTAAGGTCTTTCATGTTGCAAGAAATACAATAATGAGGGATCTGAAAGGATAGAGAACAAAGTAAGAGCACAGGAAGTCACTGTGACGTTTGTACAATCAGAAAGAACTGAAACGTAGTTTAGGGTGTAACCCTTAGTACACAATTCACTGGAATGTAGCCTCTGTGAAGGCATGGATTTGAGTCTGTTTTTCTTGCTGCAGTATCTCCAGCTCTTAGAAAAGTACCTGACATGTAGTAAACACTCAGTAAGTATTTGTTGAATGTGAGAATGACTAACAACTCACCTTGCTTTGGCCTTATAAATGGGTCTCTAATACTTTTGAACTCTGTGATTCTGCCATTCCTGTGACTAGCCTTTCTCTTTGTTTCTTTCTGTCTGTTTCTACTCTACCACCAATCAGCAACCGTCCACCCTACTGCTCTCTCCTCCCACGGTCTCTGCATATTACTCAAGTTTTTGACTAGTTTGTGGTTTCTATTTTCCGTCTTGTCAAGATGTTTATCTTGGTTTTGCAATACTCCCAAGCCTGTAACTCTATTTGAAGTTTTTCATTTGCATGTCATAAAAGAGATGATTTGATTGTTTTGTTCATTCGTTACTATTCAATAAAAAAAATAAGAAAATAAACCCTGATAGGAAATACCTCCATGTCAGAATACCTCATAAGACCCCTGTTTAGCTCTGCAGCTTTCAAATTTGCTACAGAAAGGAAAACATTTTGTATTTGACCCAACATTCAAACATCCATACAGACACATGCATGCACATACACACACACATTTACATACACACGGAAATGAACCCTTCATGAAACAACACTGACCTTTTTAAAATGTGTTTTCTTCTATTTATTCCATTTCATCCCTTCTATTCTGTTCTATTTCCATATATTCTATTTCACTGGAAATGTTGATGAATTGACTTAAGATCACAAACACGTCTAACACACAGTGTGAAAAACCCTGGTCTAGTTTGCATTTGGACAACTTCGGTTTGGACATTAATTTTCAATCCCGTTGTCCATGATTAATCACCTGTGGTCAGTCAGGACAGAGTCATGTGTTAGAAGGCTCGCAAAATGCTATCTGTTGCTAGAGTCTCTCGGGAGTCGGGAGAGACCCTCCTTTCTCACGTGGATGTGAGCGAAACTTGTGAAGAGTTTCTGCTACAGGGGATCCTGTTCAGTGTCGCGCTGCCTTTATCGGCCCGACTCCGCCCATTTCATCCACTAACCCCTACTAGAAAGGTGGTTGATGAATCCTTGCCATGGGAACCCTTCTAAGGTATATTTCCATTTTAATAAGGACTTATTGAATTAATTTACTTGCTCTTGAGAGCACTTCCTTTTAGAACTGAATCATGGGTCTCTCATAATGAAATAGTGGGTAACAGTGCAGAGACAGGTGATGGTTGGAGGACCCAGGGCCTCTCTTATGCCTTTTCAATTACATACATTCTCTTAACACTGGTCCTGTTTGCACATAAAAATATTTTCTCTTGATTCCAGTGACAAGTTTGTAAGGGACCCAACTCTACCCTTAGAATACTATATAGATAACTTCCTGAAGTGGAAACTTGGCGTGGTAGCCAGAATAATGGCCCCTCAAAGATGTCCACACCCTCATTCCTAGAACCTATGAATATATTACCTGGCATGGCAAAAAGGGCTTTTTAGGTGTGATTAAGGGTCTGTACTTTAAGGTGGGTGGGGGACGGGGGTTAGAATCCAGGAGGTCTCGTGTAATCAGTGAGTGAGTTCTTCACAGAGAAGCTCCCCCAGCTGTTGTCAGGGAAAGAAAGGGGGGAAAAGGAGGGAGAGAGAGAAAAAGGGAGGAAGGGAGAGAGAGAGAGAGAGGGAGAGACAGACAGAGAGAGAGAGAGAGAGAGAGAGAGAGAGAGAGAGACAGACAGAGACAGAGACAGAGAGGGAGGGAGAGTTGATGTGATGACAGGATCGTAAAGATGTGACTTGAGAGGACTCAACCTGCTGTTGCTGGAGGAGGGAGAATCTAAGCTAAGGAACACGGATGACCGCTAGAAGTTGAACAAGGCAAGGAAGTGGAGTCTCCCCCAGCATCTTCGGAAAGGAATGTGGTCATAATGATGCTGTGGTTGCAGCCCAGTGAGACCCTGTTAGCCTCCTGTCTTCCAGAACTGTACGAATATAAATTTGCATGGTTTGAGTCACTGAATTTGTGGTAATTTGTTATGACAGCAATTGAAAACAAATACACTCAGAATGAACTTGTTAGCACCAGGAGAATGTGTGGAAATACAAACGGCCAACCTCATAAAGGCCCTGACATCCCAGATGGGAATCCTTATGTGGTAGAGGATGATTGGCTGAAGACAGTCTCCTTCTATGCTGGGGAGCACCAGATGTTTGCATCTTGTCGGTAAGCCTGTCTGTGTCTCTAGGGAGTTCAATCTCTTAAACCCAAGATAGAGAATAGATCACACTGTGGTTTAATACTTATTAGAAAGATACAAAATAAGTGGCAGTATTCCCAGAATATGAAATACACTGCTACCTGCTTTCAGAGCATCAAACTGACAGAAAAATGATTTGAAAAATTCCATTGATGGTGTCCACAGCACACAGCAGAATGTGAATGGATGTTAACATTAAAAAATGTTTTGTTTTTATGTGCAAAATTTAAAAATGTTTAAGAAACAGGTTGTGTGTGTGTGTGTGTGTGTGTGTGTGTGTGTGTGTATGCTATCTAAACTATGTTTGCACACAAATTAGGAATATCTGCCATCCCCTTGTCTTGGCTTGTAGATTATGAGTTTTAGAGAACACAATCAAAAGCTGGTATTTTATTCTCAAATAACTTACAATCTAGTATACCAGGGACTCAGAGTAAACTCTTTTATTCCCCCTAAAGTGGGTGAGGTAATTTGTATGCTTGTACACACACATCTGTTAATGGAATGCACAAATCACTATTTTAATCAAGAGACACAAAAGTCCATACATTCCTAGGACTTAGACAAATATACACTTTGAAAATTTTCTGGAAACGCATGTGAGATCCCAGGAAGCTGATGTAAAGGCTTCTGAAGATTTTTCCAAGGCGCGGTCGTGGTATGAAAGTGGCAGTTGTACCAATAAAAATACAGAGAAGTCAATAAATAGACAACTCTTTAGGTTATGAGGCAAGTACTCCATGGACGTTCCAGCCAAAACTGCACAGAGGGTTCTCTGTTGTTGATGAGTAGCAAAAGGGCAGCATGGAAATCTAACCCTTGGAAGAGCTGGCATGGATTTCCTTGTGTTACCCTGAAAGCAAGAAGTGAAAGAAAACAGTGATGAACTTCTAAACTGCAGCTTGGTGGGGGTCAATTTATGGATGACTCATCTTACAGTTGGAATCAGGAGCCAGAAAGAGGTAATGAAGGAAAATATGAAATTGTAAGAACAACTTGGCTCGCTTTCTTAATCTAGGGAAATAAGGTCGATCTGACCGAGGTTAACTTTAGCCGTAACGTTTTACTATAATTTGAGCTATTCACTGAAAGTAACTGGTAAATGGCACAGTTATTAACTATTTTTGGAAGGTTACCGTGTGATCATGACTCAGGGACAAAGTGAACCAGGATGTCAGAGGCAACATACAGACTGAAACAGGACAGAGAAAAAACTCCAGGGGGGACTTTCATATAAGCTTGCTAATGTGGCCTTTCTCTTTCCAAGATAGCCTCATACTGGAAAAAAATCTGAGCACGTGGGGAATATGGCTGTTTCCTATTACTCTTTTTGGTATATTTGTGCTACAGGGACCAAACAGGAGTGACATTTAACATAGGTCATTGAAGGATACCAGGAAAATCCCCTTTTGATTATTAAGTAACAGCATGGGCATATTTAAACCACTTTTTGTGTGTTTGATTTCCCCTCCGGGTGCAAGAATTCACTTGTTCTGTTCCCTAGTAGATACCGAGAGGGAGTCATGTCCAAATTCTAAACTAGCTGCAGCATTAATAGAAAAAAAATTACCCCTGCATTAATATGTAACTAACATAGCTAACAGCTTCCATGTGGTCAGAGAATTTTTGAGGTAGAAGGAACTTGAAGCAAAGCTTCCCCATTTTGCTGGTCAGTTCAATTTAGGTCAACAAATCTGTACCATGGGTAGGCACTGTGGAGCTTTTGGATATTTAGAGATTAAATATGACCCAGTCCTTGATCTGATGGAGTCTAAATATTGTGGGGGAATACTGCCACTTATTTTGTATCTATTACAGTGAGGTAACAGTTGCGTTAGATGTAGCAGTCAGAGTTTTTAGCTCCAAACAATAGAAATGACTTTGGCTAGTATACACTGAAGAATGACACACCAAACTCCAGTCCCACAATTGCTGGGAAGGCTGGAGAATCGGGCACAAGACTTATGAAGCCAGAGCAGCAGCCAAAATACAGTAATGCTACTGGATAAATTAGTTGTTTCTGCTGAGAAACCTCAGTGTGTATGTCCATCACTGAGAATCCTGGGCTGTAGTCTCCACGGCTGCGACAGCCACATCCAGAGCAGGGCACTGTTTTCACAGCTGCTTTTGTTCAACACGACAGTGTTTCTGCTGTCTCTGCTTCTGTGTCGCCAGTTCCTAATTCCAGCTCCCAGATAGCTGTGTCTGTTTAGCCACTTAAGTGCTCTCTTCCCCCCTTATCTCCCAGGCTGGCCTGAGTCACTGGCATTTCAGCTTGCATGTTGGTTGTCACCATTAGAGTGTGGATGGGGTGAAGCAGATTTTAAACTCCCAGTTTAGTCCACCATAGTCTTTTTTCTCTTCAGTAATCTTTTGGGCAAATCCTTTTTAATTCTCAATCTTTCAGTTTCGCCGCCTCCTCCTCCATCTCCAAGACAGTAGCTCAGTGTACGGTAGGAGGACAGACAAGGCATTATTGTATGGGGTTAAGGGGGTTTGAAGCCCTTGTGTTGCCATCTGGGTCCTGGCTGGTCACGTGCTGTGGAGGTGTGATTCTTCTGCTTAACCAACAGGCCTTTTTGGAACATTGTATAAGCAGGCCATCCATTGATGGGCGATTCTTAATCATTTTTCTGGCACCACCAAGGCATAGTGTAGCCTTTTTATCCTACCCCTGGCTCAAAATTTATTTTACTCTGTCCCACCCCCAATTTTCTTGTCTTGAATTGTAAGCAATCGGAAATAATGCTGTAATATGCAGAAGGAAAACACAAAACGAGGAAATGGAAGGGAAAAATGGAAGGAAATATCATCCATCTTACACTTTAAAGCACATTTTGAAAAATCCAGGGCATTTTGGAAGATGAAGGGTTAAAGGTCTGCATTATATCGGTGGCCCCTCTGAGTGACAATCACAGTGCTGATGTAGGAGGAATCAGAAGCTTTCCATCCCCACCTGGAAAGCCCTCATCCACCTGCTCGGTGGGCAGGTCGGCAGTGAGGCAGCTTTAGCTCTGAATCACTGAAGGAGAATCTGGTGGGGCCGGTTCCACAGCTGCATGAGCATTTGTTTGCACGAAGCGTTTTCAGTTCTTGCCAACACTGAGGGTGCCTGCTTACTCTTTGGCAAACATCAAACCACTTTTGTTTCCTTTTACAGAAATAAGTTCGTATTTACAAATTGCCCTTAGATCTACCCACCTGATACGTATTTTTTTATGTACTGCTTTGCCTTTCCAGTTATTTTTCCTTCCTAGGGTGAAACTGTAGCCATCCACCCTCTTCTCCTGGTTTCAGGTGAGGAGTATGAATTGTGGGTGTTGTAGTTTTGCCTCTTAGGGTTTCTGGTCGGGCAGCCTGAAGCTACACGGGGAGGACTTCTAGTCCCAGGTGGCTCAGTAAGCAGCAGGTCAGGTGCCGCACACAGAGCAAGACACGCTTGAAGAGAGTCCTTGCTTGTCGTAGAGTGACTTTCATTCACTAACATAATGTTCCTGGACTGATGAGACTTGGGTTCATTTCCACAACTGTAAGTGTTGTTTTTAAAAATTAATATTCTCTTCACTATTGATATATGGTACATATAGGAAATTGGGCTATTTCCAGAAGAATTGAACAAACTAAATGCTTCTTCCCAGGCCCTGCCTAGAAAGGAAAAAAGGAAGGTAATTGATATTCTGTGAGTTTGTGGGACGTGGTGTAGAACAAACTTCGACACATAGAATAATACCTTGAGACACAGACTACAATAAAATAATTTATAAAAAAAGGAGAAAGACATGCAACATTCAAAATCAAATGTGAAAAAAAAGACTCTGGTTTGCTTCAAATATGTATATGGTTGAAATCCTCGGAAAATTTTAAATATTTCAGGAAACAGCCAGGTGTATTGAAGAAACTGTGGGCATTGAAGTCAGATGAAGTTGGATTCACTGGCCCCAAGCTTCAGATGTGTGTCCTCTAACTATATGTGTCACCTTGTTGAGCCTCAGTTTCCTCACTTGTGAAGTCGATATAAAACCTACTTCATTGGGTTAATATAGTGAAATCAGTATAGTGTGTTGTACTAAATAAATGGTTAGGCACTAACAGACGGAGGATAAACTTGGCTTCTTCCCAATTAAGTTTCAATTAGACTTCAAAAACAGATTAAAGAGACACAAATATTGTATGAGTCCACCTATGTGAGGTATTAAGAGTAGTTGAACTCATAGAAACACAAAATAGAATGCTGAGTGCCAGTGGGTTGGGGGAGGTGGGAATAGGAAGTGTTTAATGGGTACAGAGTTTTAGTTTTGCAATCTGAACACGTTCTGGAGATTGGTTGCACAACAGTATAAATATACTTAACGCTACTGAACTGTACTCTTAATAGTTAAGATAGTAAATTTTATGTTACTTGTTTTTCACTACAATTTTAAAAAAGATAGAGAATGTAGTGAAAATTCTGGTGCCTCCTATTTATTAAGGCATCCCTGACTCCAGAAAAAAAATATCTAAGTCCATTTTCAGTGGGTCTAATTTCAGGACCGATATTGGATCAACTATGTTCATGCCTAAGTTTTGCATAACAATAATTAGCTATGATGATGCATTTCTGGTATATTCTTAAAGTTTCCTCAACTTTTGTGGTGATCCTTTTATACCTTCCTTAACTTAATCATGTGATTATCTCTCATTCATAATAGGGATTTTTAATATGATTTCATAGGTACTGTACAGATAGAGGAATTATGAAGTCATAATTATTTGGTGCAACTTGTTTGAAAACTATATACAAGTAAATATTATTTATGCCAGTTGTCTCACATTCCCTGTAGCATTTTGTAAACAGATTATTTTTATGTGTCTCTGTCTTAAAGATAATAAAGACTATTAAGATGGGATGCGCCAAACACCATCTTATCTTAAAGTGGCTAATTTGGAAGACAAAAGACAATTTGGGGTTATATTTATTTTACACTTGAAAGCATGTCTGAATTTTTGGAAAATCTTTTCTTAAAAAACCACACATATGCCTAACTATCTATTAAAACTAAGTATCCTCTGTGGTATTTGGTGATAGCTGAAGGTGATAGCAACCTGTATTTGTGATGCATGTAGAAAGTTTTGCATGTGATGTACTATTTAAATTAAAACTCTCTGAGGAGCTATGTCAGCAAGTGTAGGGTAGCATTAGAATGAAAACAAAGAAGAAGGGAAGCTGCAAAAGCACTTGATAAATATGGTATACTATTTAAAAGGGCAGCATTGGTTTGCTGTGGAATGCCATCTATGGTTTACTCTCTCTAGGAAGTGTCATTATTCGACAATTATTTTTAGCACTTCTACAGTGTTCTTCCATTGGACAGGGCCTTGGGGTTAAAGAGTGACAGAGGCATAGCCCTTGAGGGGATCCTCTTCTCCTAGAGGAGATACGTACTTATAAAAAGCTAAAGGGAGGAGATGCGACTCCATCAATCACTCATGCCATTCCCAGTATCACTGTTGGTCCGTTTATCCACTCCTTAGAAGGTGTGATGCTCAGTATTATGATTAAAAACATGCCTCCATAAATCTTTGCTTGAACTATAATCATTGGAGTTCAGAACAAAATAAATTCGAAAACTTGTTTATGGGTCACTCAAAAACAGAGTGGAGTGACTTCCCAAAACATGAAAAAAAACATGTGCCCAGATGCCAGAGGAAGGGGAGGTCATGGAAAATGAATATCAAGATGATATCCTGGGAAGTGGTGGAGCTTAAGCCAGGCCTAGAAGGATGTACAGAGTTGAAATCAGCAGAAAAAGATGAAGAGAATATCTCATCTAGAGCAGTTTCCCAACATTTTTATGGATGAAATAATTTTAGGCAATATCAATAACAATAATGTTGAGTTAGCACAGTGAGAAAGTTATATTTTTCAACTTACTTTTAATTCTTCAAGGACTAAGTTTTGTTGTTGTTGTTATGACTTTAAAATTCTTCTAACACATGTTTAATCCTCATTTTTAACAACAATAGAGTAAGTAACAGGTTTAATGATTTTAGCAGGCAAAAAGTATTTAGTTATAACTTAATAACTTAGAAAAACATTTATTTTTATAGTTATTGCGTATTTATTCCAATAGACATGAGTTTTTCCATTTCTGGTACTAATAGAAATTTGCTTTTAAAAGACTTATCTGAGCTAAAATCAGAGTGGATTTACAGAAAATGTTAAGTTAAAAAAAAGTTCAGATGGTACTTGATAATGGAAAAATCATAAGGAGGTACTAGAATGTCTGAAGTTTGGGACACATTCAAGTAGAGGCAATGTCAAGTACAGAAATTAAGATGGGAAGTTGAATAGGCTGTTTTTATATATAGCTGAAAAGGAGGGACATTGGGTATTCTTTGAAGGGTCTCCTAGGGAACGTTGGGTGATGATGCTGGAATAAGGTTCACGTTTATGGAAGCTTTAAAGGGATTTGTACTTTAGCTTCAAGTTGGTGGCATTCCAAAAGGGTCCTGACCCAGGGACAATATGTTGAAAGCTGTGCTTGAGGAAGATCATCCAAGGAATGGCATACATGGTTTGGAGCATGGGAGCATGAATTCAGAGAGCACTTTGGAAACAGGTTTTAGTAGTCTGAGCATCAGTGGATAACGGGTGCTGGGAATGAAAATGGAAGAGAGGGATGAGGAAGTCATGCAAAAAAATAAAAAAAAATTAAGTAATAATAAAAATGATGATGATGATGAAAAACAACAGGCAGGATGTTCTTGAGTTTCTCAGCTTGGTGGCCTGTGAGAATGACAATAACACTGAGTCAAGAGGTAGAGCTTCTTCTTGTGGGAAGAAACGTTGCTTTTACTTCAGGCCATTTGAAATGGAGATGAATAGACCCTCGGTGCAAAGGGAAGCTTCATTGTTAAAAACGTGGGACTGGAATTCGGGAGAGCCCTCAGAGTTGGCCAGAAAAATGGGACAGCAGCACCTCCTTCACTAAAATGCAGCTTAGTTCTGCTTTTCCTCCTGCTCCACTCAAGAAGGAATGCTGAAGAAAGAGAATCTTCAGGTGTCTAAGGTTGCGAGGGGGAAGGAAGAGGAGGTTGACTGCTTCCTCCCAAGATGTTACTGTTTCTTGGAGGCTCTCTCCAGCACCTTCCTCAGAAGTGACACTTCGTTATAGGATCCTTCCTCAGAATAAACAAACACATCTTTATTTCAAGCCAGGACAATAGCCACCAGATTTAATTTCTAACAATGGTAGAGGGAAATTTGCGTGTCTTCTGTTTCCATTGGGAAAAGCACTGAATTCAGATATTTTCCTAAAGGGATTACAATACATAATAGATAGATGTTTAAATATAGATTATCAAAAAGACTTGTGCACTCACCTCCCAGCACACAAAAAATAAAATATTAGAAATTGTTTTAAAATGAAGGGTTCTTTTTAATCCTATTCTCTTTTCCTACTGCAGTGGCTACTGCTATCTGTCTTTGTGGATTTTCTCTCCATTGTGTGTTTTTATTATTTTATCTGTTTTATTTTTTCTACTGCTATGTGAATGTACCCATAAATAGCCTATGCCATTGCTTTGAATGTTAAAAACTTTATATAAACATCAGAGTACACATTATTCATCTGTTTTCTCTCAATATTGTACTTTTGAAATTAATTCATGTTGATGCTTGTAGCACAACTTAGTCAGAGTCATATCTATGTGGTATTTTGTTATCATAAGTAGCACTCGAATAAATATTCTTATACATGTCATTTGTGTACAAATGTAAGAATTACCCTAGTGAATGTTTCTAATAGATTTGCTGGGCCATACACACATGAATCTTCAACTTTATGAAATATCTATACCAGGTTATATTTCTAGCCAAAATGAATGAGCGTTTCTGTTTCTCCCCAATCTCAACACACTTATTTATGTTCTAATTAAATAACCTTTTTACATATGTAACTGAAAACTGGGTGCTTGTGGCATCTGGGAGAGTCAGATATGTTTGGAACACTGCAATCTCTAAAATATAGTATAAAATTTGATTTCAAATCAACTTCCTTGCTTCTCAAACTATGGTGTAAGAAGTTGACTGACTTTTCCATTTAATAGACATTTGCTTTAGTATTACTTATATTAAAAATAACAATATTGTTAACAACTGTTGACATTAATTGAATGCTTATCACATGCCAAGTACTGTCCTAAGCACTTTAATTACATTATCTTATTTAATTAATTTGGGGGGGGGCATATAATGATGTCAAACAAATTTTAGAGGTGAAGAAACTGAATCACAGAGACATTATGTCAATAGTAAGTAGGGGTGGTGGATTTCATATCTACTCAGTCTACTCCAATTAAGACAGATAAAAAAGGATAGGTGGGAACAGACTGGAAAGAGAGACATCAAAGTATCATAGTCCTTAACTCCTAAAAGTTTACAATCTAGTTAATATTTAAATAACATCAAAAGAGCTATGTAAGTAAGGGGATGTATCAAATAAGTGCTATATTTCTACTGGGGAAAATTTAATTTCCCTGGGAAGATTGGGACATTATTCTTGTAGGTGATCAAACTTTATTGATCTTGGAAATGAGAGAAAGGGAGTTAAAGAGACAATAAAATGAAGGGAGTAGTTTTTTTTAGCAAATATGGGAAAGTGAAAAGTACAAGAACATTTAGTAAAGTTAGTTTATCCAATCATTAACTCAACAAATAATTCCTGAGCATCTACTAAGTGTGAGGCACTGAGCTAAGTTGTGGAATACAACATGAACAAAAAAGATACCATCCCGCCCCACAGATGGGTGTGCTTGGACGTGTAGAATTCAGGAAATGGGGGCAAACGTATGAAGGAAAAGATAGGTTGCTGCTAATTTTGAAGGATCTTCACCTATCAGCTTGAGGAGTGTGCCCTTTGTCCTGAAGGCAGTGAAGGATCAGTGTGAGTCACTGTGAGATGAGCTGCAATATTCATTTATTCAGTAAATAGTTACTCTACCTGTGCTTTGCCTAGTGCTGAGGAAATAAGGGTGGAGGAGCTCATATTACAGAGGCAGCGAAAAATATATATATAAAATTGATACGTAATACAATGTGAGCAATGAGGCAGGGGTCGCACAGGGTAGAGATGCCGCACCCAGACTGGAGAATTGTGGTGAGAAGACGGATGAGCACAGTGGCAGATGTTCCAAGATGTTTTTGGGGATAAAGAAAACTGCTTGAAGAAATTTGACAACTAAGTTTAGTCTTTTATAAAACAACATTTTCTTTTCTGATTTATTTTAAAAATCTTACATGTTCATTGTAGAAAACTTGAGAACTACAATCATAATTACCAATGATAATTACATCTTTACATCTTTAAGATCTGTGTGTATATCCTGATAATGTTTTTATGCCTATAATATATGTTAAGAATGAATCATTTACAAAAAATGTTATGCAATCATTTTAGTTCACTTGACAAGATACTACACATTTCCCTATCATGACATAGTCTTCTATCACATAATTTTAAATTGCTCGTTTGTTTATGATATAATTTAACCAATCCTCTACTGTTAATCCTTTACTCTCACCGATGTCTGCTATTGTGAGTAGTGCCACATTGAACATCGTTGTACAAACATCTTACACAGATCTGATTGCTTTTAAAGGTAAATGTGTAGAATTTAAATTATGTGTCACATTACCCACTAAAACTGCTGACCATATCATACTAGAGAAGGAAAACCCTTATAGAATATTAATAAGAGATTGAATCGATGAAACCTGGATTTTAGAAATATCATCCTTAAAATATTGTGATGGGAGAATAGAAAAGTTGGAAGCAGCCAATCAGGTAAGATTTATTGTGGAAATCTAGGTGAGGAAAAAATAAAGCCTGCACAAATGAAGTCACATTAGCAATGCAGTGTTGTAGATTTTAGAGATACTAATTTTGCCGAAATTAGTGGATTAGAGAAAGTGACTCAGAGGCAGGAAAGAGGTTAAAATTGTGGATTACTTCTCAGTTTCTGACATAGATAAGTAACCATAGGGGGGATGGTGGTATCCTTGTTCCTCTAGATAGGGAAGATGAGAAACAGGTTCAGTTGAGGCCAAGGGACTTTGACATGCGTATGACCATCCGATGGAGAAATTGCTTCAGCGATTGGACAGGTCTGGAATCAGGAGTACAGATAGGTTAGAGATAGGTATTTGTGGGAGTCACTGATCCCTAGGCAGTGTTACAGTCATGGGTGTGGATGGGATTTCCCAGACGTGTTAAGGATTGCAGCATAGAAAAAGTAGAAGGCTCATGATGGTGTCCTCCGACATAGTAATAGCATTAAGGTTGAATCAGAGGAAGCCACAGCCATACTGGAGACTGAGAAGGAGAGGCCAGAGAAATAGGAGAAAATCCAAAGGAGAGTAGAACGAGGGAAGATAAAAGAGAACGTTCCAAGATGGGAGAAGTTAACAATGTCACATGTCACAGAGAGGCCCTAATAAAACTGAAAGGTGTCCTTTACATTTCACTGGAAGTCTTGTCCAGAACAATTAGAGTAGCAGGGACAGACACCAAAGTACCGTGGTTAGAGCTGTATTTCAATCCTCAGTGGGTAACAGAGCTTAGGGAAGGAAGAGATGAGAAAGTGGGAAATCAGTCCCATGGAGATGGACTGGGACTCCAGAAAGGAGGTTATAGGAGCTAACCCAGGGCATTGGATAGAAAGACTGTGGCAGTAGGATGTATCAAGTAGAGGGATGTGATGTGTGAGGGAGAGGACGGAGGTTAAGACGGCTCCAAGATTTTAATCTGATATGACTAACAAGATTGTGAAGCCATCAACAAAGGCAGAGTTAAGGAAAAGCAACACGCATTTTTGTTGGTAGAGAGAAGAAAGGAGAGATGAGTTAGGCATTGGATATGTTGATCTGAGGTATGTGTGGAGATGTGTAGGATATGGCAGCATCCACACAGAGACATTCTGAAGCTGTTATGATCCTGTAGCTCAGGGCAGAGATCCAAGTTAGAGACAAAGGTCATGGAGCTTTTCCTATAAAGGTGGTGTATTAAATCATGAGGAAGGCTGCAATAGCTCAAAGAAAAAAAAATCACTGCACGTGAGAAGTGCAAGAAAACCATCGGCAATGTTTAAATAAGCAGGTAAAGTAGGTGGAGCTACTGAAAACAGGGAAGGAATGATCAAAGCAATAGTAGGAAAACCACTGGGGGATAATTTAAGAAAGAAGAGGTGGGGGAGTTTTAGGAAGCCAAGGTCGTGACCAAATCAGCCACAGGCAAAGAAAGCAGGAAGAGGACCAAGGAAGGCCTTTGGGATCTGGGCTAATTTCAACTCTTGCTTTGTCCTGAAAAATACATTTTTAGAATATTTATTGTAATGCTGTAATTTATGTTGTCTTCTAAGTTTTTATTTTCCTTCTCAATTTCTTCTTACTTTTGTATGGAACTAAATACCTAACTTTGTTTAATTCTATGACACAGCTTTCAATTTCTCTTCTTGACTGAATTTACAGGAAATACTTTATGACAAAACTAACATTTCTAGAAACTAGCCAGTTTTGACCTCATAAAAATTTATCAGAGGTAAAACTTTATGTGGGTTTTTCTTCCCATTTTTTTTTTTTGTGCCATTCTAAAGAAAATAAATTGCGTTGATTCACATACCAAACTTTTTTTAATTTTCCGTAACTTTCTCCATGATACATAGAGCTTAAATTTATTTCTAGACCTTCAGACTAAGGGGTTAGAAGGAGCCTCTTTATTCTTTGCTAATTAAAAAGTAGCACGTCTCCAGCAAAGTGAGCAGTCATTCTCACTGGGCCATTTCTTTGTGGATGATTTTGATAAACTGAAAATTCAGTAAAAATATAACTTGATTTTGAATATCAAGAATCAAGGCTCATTTTCCAGGTGTAAAGGGTACGACCATGGTTTTATGTTATACCTGAAATCCAACCTATGTTTATGTATCCTCCTGGGAAAAGAAAGCATGTGTGGTATATTGCTCACCTATTTACTGAAAAATATAGACTCATTTATTCTATCTTTGATGTTTCATTCAAGTTTCCAAAGGTTGATGTTATAAAGAAGCAAGTCAGTCATTTGGGAAGTGCATTTCACTCGGGCTATGATTTAGACACAACTGTGTCAGGATGTCAGGGTTGGAAAAAAAGATGTTGGAGCCTTTGTGCCAAATGAAAATTTGAAAATAGTATTTTTAAAAATTGAACAATGAATAGAGGCCTTAATATGTACCTAAATGTATTTACAAAGATATTAAAGACTTAAAGTAGTTCTTACATACAATAAAAAATCCAAATAATATAAAAGCATATAGACTGAGAAGTAAGCTGAAATGCCAGGTTGCAGTCTGTGTGTCCTCTCCTTAGAAGCATAGCTTGCTAAGCTTTCAGTCTCTTTTGAATGCTTCCAGTTATAAATATTCTGAGCATATGGGGTATCTGGCGCCTTTCCTATTTTTGCTTAATATATTTTGGTGATTGACCCATATCATTGCATATGAAGATACCACATTATTTTTTATTATTTTTATTTTTCAATTTCAGTTGACATTCAATATTATTTTATATTAGCTTCAGGTATATCGCATACTGGTTAGACATTTATATAATTTACAAAGTGATTCCCACAATTAGTCTAGTACCCATCTGATACTATATATAGTTATTAAGGTATTACTGATTATAGTCTCTATTCTGTACTTTACATCCCCATGACTGTTTTGTAGCTACCAATTCGTACTTCTTAATCCCTTCACCTTTTTCACTCAGTTCCCCAAAACCCCTCCCTTCTGGCAACCATCAATTTATTCTCTGTATATATGAGTCTTTCTGTTTTGTTTGTTCATTTATTTTGTTCTTTAGATTCCACATATAAGTTAGATCATATGGTGTTTATCTTTGTCTGACTTACTTCACTTAGCATAAAACCCTTTAGGTCCATCCATGTTGTCGCAAATGGTAAATTTTCATTCTTTTTTCTGGCTGAGTAATAGTCCATTGGATATATGTACCACTTTTTTATCCAGTCATCTATTGAGAGGCATTTCTGTTGTTTCCATAACTTGGCTATTGTCAATAGCACTGCAGTGAACATAGGGGTGCGTATATCTTTTCAAATTAGGGTTTAGGATTTCTTTGGATAAATACCCAGAAGTGGAATTGCTCAGTCATAGGTAGCTCTATTTTTAATTTTTTGAGGAACCTCCAAACTGTTTTCCATAGTGGCTGCACCAATTTGCAACCCCACTAACAGTACAAGAATTCCCTTTTCTTCACATCCTTGCCAACAGTTTTTTGTTGATTTGATTATATCTATTCTGACAGTTATGATGTGATATCTCATGGTGAGTTTAATGTACATTTCTCTGATGATTAGAGACCTTGAGTATCTTTTCATATGTCCATTGGCCCATCTGTTGTCCTCTTTGGAGCAATGTCTGTTCAAGTCCTCTGCCTGTTTTTTGTTTGTTTGTTTGTTTTTAAATTTTATTGGGGGATATTGGGGAACAGTGTGATTTTCCAGGACCCGTCAGCTCCAAGTCAAGTCGTTTCAATCTAGTTGTGGAGGGCTCAGCCCACTGGCCCATGTGAGAATTGAACCGGTGACCTTGGTGTTATGAGCACTGCGTTCTAACCAACTGAGCCAACCGGCTGCCTCTATGCCTATTTTTAATTGGATTTTTTTTTTTTTTTTTTTTTTTTTTTTTGGTGTTGAGTTATATGAATTCTTTATAAAATTTTGGATAATAATCCCTTGTTGGATGTATCATTGACAACTATTCCCTCCCATTCAGTAGGTTGTCTTTTCATTTTGTTGATGGTTTTCTTTTTGTGTAAAAACTTTAGTTTGATGTAGCCCCATTTGTTTATTTTTTTCTTTGTTTTCCTTGCCCGAAAAGCTATCAGAAAAAAATATCACTAAGAGTAATGTCAGAGAATTTACTGCCTATGTTTTCTTCTAAGAGTTTTATGGTTTCAGGTCTTCACCTTGGAGACTTTAATCCATTTTGAGTTTATTATTGTAGATGGTATAAGAAGGTAGTCCAGTTTCATTATTTTTGCACATGTCTGTCCAGTTTTTCCAGCATCATTTATTGAATAGACAGTCTTTACCTTATATATTTTTGCAGCCTTAGACATAGCTTAAATGACCATATAGGTATGGGTTTATTTTTTGGCTGTTTTTTCTGTTCTATTGATCTATGCGTATGTCTCTGTTTTTTATGCCAGTACCATGCTGTTTTGATTCCTATAGACTTGTAGTATAGTTTGATATCAGGTAGTGTGATATCTTCAACTTTGTTCTTCTTCCTCAACATTGCAGTTGGTATTAAGGGTCTTCTGTGGTTCCATATACATTTTAGGATTATTTGTTCTAGTTCTGTGAAAAATGCCATTGATATTTTGATAGGGATTGCATTGAATGTATAGATTACTTGGGGTAGTATGGACATTTTAATTATGTTAATTCTTCCTATCCATGAGCATAGTATATGCTTCCATTTATCTGTATCTTCCTCAATGTCTTGTAATTTTCCAAGTATAGATCTTTTACCTTCTTGGTTAAATTTATTCCTAGGTAATTATTTTGATGCAATTATAAAGGGGATTGTTTCTTAATTGCTCTTTCTGATAGTTTGTCATTGGTGTTTAAAAATGTAACCGATTTCTGAATATTAATTTTGTATCCTGTTATTTTACTGAATTCATTTATCAGTTTTTTGATGGAGTCTTTCAGATTCTCTCTGTATAGTATCATGTCACCTGCAAATAATGATAGTTTTACTTCTTTCTTTCCAATTTGGATGCCTTTAATTCTTTTTCTTGTCTGATTGCTGTAGCTAGAACTTCCAAAGCTATTTTGAATAAAAGTCGTGAAAGTGGACATCCTTGTCTTGTTTTTGATCTTAAGAAAAATACTTTTAGCTTTTCACCACTGAGTATGATATTAGCTGTGGGTTTGTTGTATGTGGCCTTTATTTTGTTGAGGTATGTTCCTCTATTCTCACTTTGCTCAGAATTTTTATCATCAATGGATGCTGGATTTTGTCAAATCTTTTTTCTGCATCTATTGATATGATCGTATGACTTTTATCTTTCATTTTGTTTATTTTACCACAATGGTTATGTATATGCCAGAGTTTATTTATTAGACTTGTATTGATGATTTTTAAATGTAATTTCTAGTTTTTAGCTACTATTAACACAAGTGCAGTGATCAAGGATGTTAAATTGAAGATTTTGTAGGGTATCCGATGGATACTTGTCTCATTAGGGAGACCACCTCAGGGATGATGTAGATGCCTGATCATTGCACTATACACCTGAAGTTGAAGCTGAACAATAATGAATGTCAACTACAATTTTATATATATTTATAAGAAGTGGAGTACAGCATTAGGAATAGAGACAGTGGAAATATAATGGTTCTATGCAATGTCAGGGGGTAGTAGATGGGGGGAGAGGGGTTATCACTGTGTGAGGGATATAAATGATAAATGTCTAACTATTCCATAGTTTTGTACACCTGAAACTAAAAAAAAAAAAAAAAAAAAGGATGTTAAATTGGATAATTTTGATGTTAAATTGGCTAAAATTTTAAGACAATTGATTTCAGATACAAAAATGAGAGGTATCTGACTAAAATCCCAACTGGGAGTATTTTCACAGTTCTTGACCTCCTTACCTACTTCCAGGTTATAACAAAAAATAAAGGGAGAAAAACCACTGAGAGGATTTTGCGAGAATGATTTTTGGACAGCTAACCCAATGTAGAGAGGTAGAACTATGGGATCATTTTTTTTTTTTTTTTTTAACCTTAAGCTTAGAGGAACTGGCTTCCTTGTACAATCCTGGAAAGCTTCATATGTTTTCCTGCTAGAAAACCGGAGATGAAGGAGGCATAGCTGACAGAAGAATTAAATGCATTGTTCAATCCACAGGAAGTTGTAAGCTTCTGAGGGTCCCCCAAAGCTCATCCGTGTACGTGTGTGTACACACACACACACACACACACACACACATTACATGTAGTATAAGCAATAAACATTGCAGAAGCAAAGCCAATTTTCAATCTGAGCAGTAGATTAAAAGTGTTCTATTTTATTTCTCCCTTTCCACCCTGATTCTCGAATTTTGGAGGCTTCAATAACAAGAGCTTGCATGCTGGGTGACGGAAGAGGTGAGGTAGAAAAAGAGAAGATGTGCATCGCACCCTGTCCCCATAAGACTGTAGAATTGCACAGCAAGGGGGCAGGGAAATCTGTCTTACACTGGGAGATTGGTATGCTGTTGGAAATATTGGACGGGGCATTCTAATTTATGAATCAAAACTGCATTTTGCAATTTAAAATAACCACAGGATTTTCTTTAAATCAAAGAGTGACCAGAAGCTACATGGGGCCAACTGGGGAATTTTCATTAGTGGTATTAGAGAAAACTCCCCCCAGTGAATACATTTTTAAAAAGAAAGTGGTGGGTAAAAATGCAATTGCATTCTGATTTGTCTGGCAAATTGTGTATAAAATGGTTATATATTATCTTTGCCTACATATAAGGGAAGCACTCATTCTTAAACAAAGACAATATTCTATAGGTTTTCAGAGCAGTGTAGACTCAATTAACTTGCAGTAGGAATAATTGAAACTAAAACCATATCCTAGAGCTGCATTTCCAATGCGGTCATCACTAGTTACAGGGCCTTTTAAAATTTAAATTAATTAAATTTAGATAAAATTAAAAATGCAGTTCAGTTGCATTATCCATATTTCAAGTGTTCAATAGCTACATGTAGCTATTGACTACCTGATTTGACAAAGCAGATGTAGAACATTTCCCAAATCACAGAATTTTTGTTCCTTATCACAGGCGTTAAACCATTTAATTCTCACAAAACACAGTGGAAAAGGTATAATTATTTTTCTCACAAATAGACATAAAAATCAAAGATCCGACAGTTTTAGAAACTTGATCAAGTTCTCTGATTCCTGGTGCCATGTTCTTTCCTCTAAACCACACTGGTTGACCCTCAAGACAACTACAAAATATAAAACTGATTTCGCTATACTTTCAAAATACAACAGGGAATATTCTGAAATCTAGAAATTCCTAAGGGAAGGAGGCTTTTGTTCATCGCTATATCATTATTGGGTTGGTGAGAAACACAATCTCATTTGTAGTTTCTAATTCCTCCCATTTTATAATCCATAAAATTTATTCACAGAAGGAGATTCAACTAAAAGACTATTTTAGTGAATGCCAAAGGTTTTAGTAGCAATAATGAGTACTAAATAATGGCACTTATCTATATTATCCTTTCACTTTGGTATGTTTCTCTAAGAAACTACTCACAGACTTGTTTATGCGAAGATTGCTTTGAGACCAGATTTACATTCTGTTGTCTTTTACAAATGAAGATAAATGGAATTCATAATAAAATTATTGCTTCACACAAAATATCTAGTAGTGTGTGGGGATAACTGTTTTATTGGAGAGAGAATATATAGGACCAATTGCAAAAAAGTAAAGATAATTAGCAGTCAGTGAGATATGAACACCTCCTCCCCTATTCTTTGTAGGAGGCCAGAAAGGTCCAACTGGTGTATGGATTAAGTGTGTCACCTCCAAGTTGTGTATTCATAGAGCCTAAAGCTCAAAAATAGAATGCAAGGAGGTCTTGAGTGCAAAACCTCAAGAGATTATTTATAATCTTTAGGAGTTCAGGAGTGGAAGATGAGGAATGAGTTGGGTTTTGTCCCCTTCTCTCCATTCATGTGATAAACTTTCCTAGTTCAGGCTACTACCACTTCTTGTCTCTAGTCGGCTCCACCTGTTGTTTTCCATCTTTCATAAACTGGGGCATGCCATTCCCTTAACTTAAACTCCTTTGTGTCTTCTTTCTTTTAAGCTAAAGTTCAAGTTCCTCAGGATGTCTCGTAAGGACATTTAGGACCAGTCCTTGCTGGCTTCTGCATTCTTTCCTCTTGAGACTTTCCCAGACCTCCTACCTCTGTTGCTACCAAATTGCTGTGGCCCAGCCTTCCTCAACTACTTCTGCTTCCTGAATGAAGCATGCTCACTCTTGTTTTCCACATCCTGTGTATCATATGCTTTTTGCTTGAAGCATTCTTTCTCTTCTTTTCTCTACAAACACCAAGGTGGAGCTGGTGTTTGAACCCAGAGAGCTCAACCTCAGGAACCCATTTCATAAACACTACATGATATATGAGGTCTGACAATTAAGTGTGCTACATTGGCAGCACTGTACAAACAGCTCAGCAAGGTTTCATAACCTTGGTATATCAGTGTCTCACAGCTGTGTTCATGTCAACATGTGGCAGTGTCTTGCTGAGTGGTGTTCATTATTGTTGTGTGTTTTTGTGCGCCGTCACGAGAATGTCTGAGCTTGAATTAGAGCAACAAACAAACATTAAATTTCTTGTTAAACTTGGCAAGAGTGGAAGTGAAATCATGGACGTAGTAGTCCAAGTTTATGGGGATAATGCCATGAAAAAGTGTACATGGCATTATCCTGGCAGTATATAAGTGGGTTAAACGTTTTTCTGAGGGGAGAAAATGTGTCACTGATGAAGAGAGGTCAGGGCAGCCTGTAATGAGCACAACTAACAAAAACATTGCAAAAATTCACTGAATTGTGCGTCAAAATTGTCGGCTGACTGTGAGAAGCATAGCAGACCAAGTCAACATCGATAGAGAAACAGTTAGGAAAATCTTAACTGAAAATCTTGGCGTGAGAAAGGTATGTGTGAAAATGGTCCTGAAGGAGCTCACCCATGAAAAAAAGCAAAGGAAAGTTGAAGTTTGCCAATACCTTTTGGAGAGGCAAGACGATCCTTACCTTTTGGAGAGGCCATGTCATCACTGGTGATGATACATGGATGTGCCAATATGACCTGAAACAAAGCTTCAAAGTGCACAATGAAAGTCAGCCAATTCTCCATGACCAAAAATGTTCCGTCAGCCCAAATCAAGAGTCAAAATTATGTTGCTAAACTTTTTTGATATCAAAGGGATTATTCGTTATGAATTTGTACCAACTGGAAAAACAGTTAACCAAGCTGACTAGTTGGAAGTGCTGTAAAGGCTGCGTTGAAAAGTAAGACAACCTGAACTTTTCGCCAACAATTCATGGCTCTTGAATCACGACAATGAACCAGCTCACATGGCACTGTCTGTGAGGGAGTTATTAGCCAGTAAACAAATAACTGAATTGGAACACCCTCCTTACTCACCTGATCTGGCCCCCAATGACTTCTTTCTTTACCTGAAGATAAAGTGAATATTGAAAGGAAGACATTTTGATTACATTCAGGACATCAAGGGTAAGACGATGACAGCTCTGATGGCCATTCCAGGAAAAGAGTTCCAAAGTTGCTTTGAAGGGTGGACTAGGCGCTGGTGTTGGTGCATAGCTTCCCAAGGGGTGACTGTAGTGGTATTCAACAATGAGGTACGTAAGCACTTTTTCTAGAATGAGTTCGCGAACTTAATTGTCAGACCTCCATGGGGCTAATAAGTTCAAGGGCCTTTCCTGTCCTCTTGTATTTCATGAACCCATTTGCTGCTTTCATCCATGTCTTTTGCTATAACTGCAGACTGTGTTCTCCTTCCTCTAGGTCTGACCAGCACCTATCAAGGTCATCTTTATATTTGATTCATTGATTCAGATGACATAGTGCCAATTCTCTCCCTTTATAATATATATATATATATATATATATATATATATATATATATATACACACACACACACACACACACACACACACACATATATATACATGTGCATACATATACACACACATGTGTATATATATATATATATGTGTGTGTGTGTGTGTGTGTGTGTATGTATGGATATGTGTATCATATATATATTTAAATTTTTATTGAATTCATTGGGGTTACATTGGTTAGTAAAATTATATAGGTTTCAAGTGTACATTTCTATAATACATCATCTATATATTGCATTGTGTGTTTGCCACCCAGAGTCAGTTCTCCTTCCATCACTATATGTTTGATCCCCTTCTCCAGTTCTACCAATCCCCCTCCTCCCTTACCCTCTGGTAACCACTAAACTGTTGTCTGTGTCTGTGAGTTTTTGTTTCTTTGTTGGTCTTGTTCGTTTGTTGCTGTCAGTTCTATAGCCCACATACAAGTGAAGTTGTGTGGTTCTCGATGTTTTTCTGACTTATTTCGCTTAGCATGATAATCTCAAGATGCATCCATCTTGTCACAAATGGCAGTATTTCATCTTTTCTTATGGCTGAGTAATATCCCTTTGTATATATACTACATCTTCTTTATCCAATCATCTCTTGAAGGACAATTGGTCTGTGACCACTGTGAATAACGCTGCATTGAACATAGGGGTACATATATCTTTACTGAGAAATGTTTTCAAATTTTTGGGATACCCAGAAGAGGGGTTGCTGGGTCATATGTCTTCTTGGGAGAAGTGTCTGTTCAGGTCCTCTGCCTATTTTTTAATTGCATACTATGTTTAATAGCGGCTGTACCAATTTACAGTGTGTGAAGGGTCCTACTTGTCTTGAACACATTTGTTAGAATGGCTGTTATCAACAAAAAACTGGGAGTAGAAGAAAAAAATTATTAGCTACGAAAGTGGTAATGTGGTTTCTCAAAAAAATAAGAATAGAATTATCATTCTAACAGGTGTGTCCACCTTCCTCTGAGTGGTTTTGATTTCATTTTCCTAATAGCTAGTGAAGTTGAGCATTTTTTCATATAGCTGTTGGCCTTGTATAAGCCACATAATCTGTCTGTGTCTCAGTTTCTTATCTGGAAAAGGAGCTAATGACCCTGGCTGGTTTCCTCCTAAGATAGTCCTAAGGATTAATAAGTCAGCATTCAAAAGCACAGGTGCCGAAGACGAGAGACCCTCCGTAAATTCAAATTACTATTATTAATACCCTCCCTTTTTACTGTCAGCAGAATAAGTCACACAGGATCTAGTATCTATAAAGGACTTTTCATTCTTAAATGTGTTTTATAATGTTTAATAATTTAGAAAAGCCTCTCTGCAGTCTCAGCATCATACTTCTATGGACAGAGAATTCACTAAGAGTCTTTGGTAAATCTCTCTTTTTCATGAACTCTTCATTGTTTTCCAGTTCAGATCATTATGATTGAATTAATTGGATAAAGCAGTTCTGCTTTGCTCCTTGTTTACATTCTGGACTAGTATGACGCACTGGGGATCTTTATCCCTCTTGATCTCCCATCCAGTGCCTAATGCTGGTCCAGAAAAGTCCCTGGGACTTTACCCAGGCACTAGTTTAATTAGTGCCAGGTTTTTCCCAGCACTCGTGAAAGGGGATTAGACATTGCTTTGATCAATATCTTTTTGGTGGTAGTTTGCTTCTCTTCCCATCTCTCTCCTCCATGTCCCGGATACCTTGTGCTCTCACAGGCACTCAGACGTATGTCGTCTTCATGAGGTTTTTGCTAATATTCAAACTTCAGACCTTCTTATTATTCCCTTCTCTACCTGGATGAGTCTGTGTGGTAACTGGAAGACAGCCTGTCCTCATGACTTTGTTATTTCAGGGTTTTACCCCTAGAGAGTGGTGTTTTCTTCTCACGATACTTGAAACATTTTATGTTGAAATGGCTTTTTATTAAATAAATATTTCTATAAAGGAAATCACTTATATATTTTAGTGGACAAAATAAGCCTATATAGTATAAGGAATAAAAATGAAAGCAAACAATAAATGTTAGCTTTGGAAGCATTTTTCCTAAAAGCCATCATCATAAGTCTACTATTCAATGATCAAAATTTGATTTAACCTTTTCTGTTTCATCTGAAAAATTGAATGTGAAGAATCATGACTTGGAAATTTGCAGGTCAAATGTGACTTTTAAAAACTTGATATGATATATCCAAAGCTTGTCTGCAATACTTGTGCATCATGCAATTGCATTCTACTTTCTTAGTTTTTATCTGGAGACATTTGTAAAATAAGCCATGCTCCCAGGTTTATTCAGTCCTCAGTTCATTGATAGTGGGTACACAGGACATGCGCAGCTTTTACTAACAGGCAGAAGAATTTGGTTTGTATAATGTTAAAAAATCAAGGTCAGATCAACATTTAAAAATGGTCAAGAAAGAAAAACAGGTTGTCACTAAGGTTCCACAGAATCTTTACCTTAGCTATGCTTATTTAATATACAAAACACCCAGGGTCACATGATACTTTACTCAGAGGGTCAAAAGACGTAGGTACATTAGTTTTGCATAGGGAATAGGCAAGAGGCAGAATTAGTTGAAAGAGAACCTGACAAGAAGAGAGGGCAGCCCCTTGCTGGATAGACCTGGGAGGAAGAAAAAAGAGAAAAGATAATGTTTGATGCCTTGCTGAGTTTAAGAAAGCCTTAGACTCTCTTTAATTTTTAACAAAATCCCAAATCACTCAACCCTTTTCAAACACAATGTTAGTTTTAAGCCAGTACTGGGATTGACTCCTGGCAGTTAGGGAACCTGAGATCTGGTATTGACCTGATGACCAACTAGGTAAGTGTTTTTAGAAGCTTTAGTGTCCCAGTTTCCATATTTATGAAAAGAGAAAACTGACGTTTATCAGTAGCGTTCAAATGTGTACCATGGAAAAGTGTGAGCTCTGTGAGGGGACTCCAGGGCTCCCCACTGCAGTGAAAAGGGGGGAGGATGGTGGGCCATTATCTCCTTACCTTTCAACCAAATGAACTTTGCTTTTATTTGTTTACATTCCAGCTGTATTTCTTTAAGTTTTGGATAGTATTTCATTTGAAGAAATAGGTTCTCCATGCAGGAGAGCATTATGTTTGTAACCATTCAATTAAATTGTTGCCAAGCTCTTTTCAATTCTAAAGATATGTTTTCTATGACAATTAATGATAATATATGGTGTATTCAACACACATATACATATATCAACACACATTGTTGTATATGTATATACTACCTTTCCCCAATATAACTTGCAGTACCTAATCATAAAGATATGTATACACTAAAATTGCAAAACATTAATAAAAGGTAAGTCTCATGTAATAATGGCAAGGTACGGTGGGTTAGAGAGCAGGTTAAAAATTAAACAAACAACTGGGGACGTGAGAAGTTACAGCAAATGCACAAAAGCCCAGCCTAAGCTTCCTTAGTAGCCAAGGTAAAACCCAAACCATGGGGGGTACCAGTCTTTTAATAAGAGAAAACATAAATTGGGAGGAAGAAACATTTTCTATCCTCAAAGTAAAAAAAAAGAAGCCCTACGTGGCTTTTTAGGATAACATAATGGGCAAGTTCTCTGATTACAATTTTACAAAAGTATAGGAAAATGTCTCCTATGGTCACATCTCACAAGTAAAAACCAAGGAGGTAGTGCTAAGCCATCACTCTGTAAAGGCCGCTTCGATACTGTGGGAGTCTGGAGTAATATGCTTTACTTCCAAAGCTGCATTTCGATTAGAATTGATTTAGTGATAAAGCTAGAAGAATTGTGTGCTGTGAATGGTTCACGTATTCCCTTTTAGTATGGGCATGGCTTTTAATGGAAACGACAAGGTAGGCAATTTTAAATTCACACTGTGCGACATGTCTGAAAGGCAGACTTTCCTTACTGTTCTTGAATACAGCAAAATGATGTTGGTGGAAAAAAACTCCCTGATATGGTCTTGCTTTTAGAGTTGTTCACTGGACCTATCCAGAGGAGCCCAGAAGGTGTCAGGTGTACATTTCTTAAGGGTGCAGTGAAAGGAGTGGGGCCTCCTTAACAGGCTCTGTATACCTTTGCCATGGGGCCGGATGAAAATGTCTCTCCCTGCATTTCTCTTTAATAAAAACTAAAAAGAAAGAAGAAGGAGGGGGCTACAACTTTGTGGTACTGTTTTCTGAGTTTGAAGAAAAAAAAAAAATGCTGGATTCCCTGCCTCTGGCACTACTGAGCTGTGAGTCAGAACCTGGCTTCCTTTTTAATTCTATTCTATCATTTAAAATTGTATCATCTAAAAGTCTATGATCTCAAATTATGATATAAAAAGAGGTAAAACCCAGTCAGAGCATCTTGGCTTCATACATTCCCCGGTGTTTAAATGAACTCCATTTCATTTGTGGACAGAGACCGATGATGGGATCACACTGTGAAGATCCCCTCATTTTACAGATGGAGACATGGAGGCTCCCAGCCAGCGAGGGGTCACTGCAGGTCATGTAACTGGCGGGCTGCAAACCCAGAACCAGCCTCCCGATCTGCTACTTCTATTCTTCCACTCCACAATATCCAGAAAATGATGACAATAGCTAATGTTTTCTTCAAACATGTCCTCTTGTATGTGTGTATGTGTGTGGGGAGGTGGGGGCTGCATATCTGTTTGTGTAAAGATGGCAGATACAGGGATGGTAAGCAGTGTTGGCTCTTTGATTTCTAGCTCCTGACAGTTTTATGTTGCCACTCACGAGGTGAAAAGAGAATAGAAAGAGGCCGAACTTCCCTAAAAGCCTGAGTTTACCTTCCTAATGACAAGTGTATTTTTACCACATTACATATATTTTGCCAACAAGTGAGAAGTGGCCCTCGACAAGTGGGCCTGCATTTCCTAGCATATTGGACATTATAATAATTCCCTTAGTTTAGCTGCAGCTTTTCCAGGATATCTCTTTTGAAAACTCAGAAGCTGATTTCTGAGAGAGCTTGTATCATTTTCCAGTGACTGTATCAAAGTGCAACTTAAATGAGAAATGTGAATTAAAAAGAAAATAAAGTCAAAGTTGTGTCTTGTGACCATCACCTCAACGTAACTGTTTTCACTTCCCCAAATTTCATTCCTGTTTTTATCTGTAATATATACGTTTTGTACTTGCAATGTAGTTTATATAAAGTTTCAAGATGAGCTTTTTTTACCTAGACAGACTATACACAATGTTTCATGTTGTTAGAGACGCTGAAACTATTTTATTAAAAGGTGACTTCATGCTCTAAGATGATAGCTTGTAATTTATTTAATTATTCATCTATCGTGAAACATTTGGGTTATTTTCAGTTTATTTTTCTATCAGATATAATGCACTGATAAAGATTTTTATATACGTAGCTATCCTTTCCTTTGGAATTATTTTCTTGGGGAAAATACAAATTACTGATAAGGCCTAAAAGAGTTTTGTGATTATTAATGTGCATTCCTCAGGGATGGATTTTCTTTTGTGGGCCCTAAAATGTATACAACCTGGGAAAGGGGCTGTTTGTGTAAAAGAATGCAGAGTTACAAGCATAAATTGTTAGGGCCCCCTCAAGGGACCCATCAGAGTGAGGGGCCATAAGCTCAACTTGCATCAGCTTCACATTGCTCAAGAGGGTCCCTTAAATACTGTAATAATTTTCAATTTCATTAGCAAGATATGAGAATACTTTATCCCTGAAGCTTCCCTGAGTACTGTTTTGTGATTTAATTATTTTTAGCTGATTTAGCTAGCATAGCCAGGATCCATTTTACATGGATAATTTGCTTTAGTGTTCATTTCTTTGCTTATTAGAAAGATCATATTCCATTATCTCTTGCTACATAACAAACTACCCCAAAACAATGGCTCAAAGCAAGCATTTTGGTGGCTGAGAGATTTAGGTAGGGATTGGCGGCGTGGTTTTCTGCTCATCATAATATAGACTGTGGCTCTCAGCTTCCAGATGGGTCCATCTGGAGGGTTCCAGTTTCACATTCATTATCTGGCACTTTGCAGGGGATGGCTTGACGTAGGTGCTCAGGTGGGACTGTTGATCACAGCACTTACATGTAGTCATTCCGGCATGGTGACCTCAGGGCAGTCAGACTGAAATGGCAGCTGGTTTCCCCTAAGGCAAGTTTTCAAAGAGACCTAGGCAGAGACTACAAGACATTTTGTGATAGACTTGGAAATCCCAGCACACGGCTTTTCCTGCACTCTATTGTCAAGCAAATAACTAAGGTCAATCTAGATTGACAGGGAATCTCAATGACAGGATAGCTAAGAATTGAAGTAGAGGTCATATTTAATATACCACAGGCTCATTCATTTTCCTTGATTGTGTACTTCTTGCATAAATTACCTGTTCAACAACATCACGTATTGAAATTTCAACAGAACTATAAAGGTTTAAGTAGAATATTAACATGGCTTTATGACAGTAAGAAAAGAGATTTAATTTAGTAACTTGCATAAATCTAAATGTACCTTTATTTAGATTTATAAAATTATAATTTGTTTAACAGTAGGCTTAAATAAGGTCACATATAGTTTTATATTACATATAGCAGGGGTGCCAAAAAATGTATACAAGTGGACACTTTGGTCAATGTTGCTCAAGCAGTAGTTCCCTATAATGAGAAGTGTCTAGATGCTAATGGTAACCACTTTGAGCACCTCTGGTAATTGCAGAAGTTAAATGTGACTTGTATTAATCTTTTGTTGTCGGTATATATTATTATAATTTTAATAGTTTTTCCCTTTCTTAAAATGTCTATACATTTTTTGGGCCCCCGCCTGTACATATTGTATTCTTTATGTTACATCCTCATCTTCTATGTGTATATATTTATTATTTTATTCCTTTAGTAAGATGACAAAAATGAGATACCAAATTCTCATTAGCAAATTGAGTCAGAAAAATTGGCAGAGAAGGTCGGAGATGTACCAGCCATTTGCCTGTTTGCCCTCAGCCTTCATTTCTGTCTTCTGCTCTTCTACGTACTGTGGATTTCTCATACCTCACAGATTACCTTTCAGCTTTTTATAGTCAGCAAGATCTCAGTTTGTCAATGGGAGGTCCTGGCAAGAGACTGAGAAACAAAGGAGGGGAAAGTGACTCACTTCCTAGTTTCAGCCTCTGGGCCTCCATCCACAGCAGCAAGAAGCTATGAACTCCAGCATCTTCGGGCCATTCCAGCCGCCATAGACTTCTGCCTTGGTTCCAGCAGCAGCGCCTCCTCAGATATCCCTGCACCTGCCAACTGGAGCTCCCCTTGCGATACCAGCACCTGAAGCAGAGCCCCTGGGGAGCCTGGGTTCCAGCCAGTGGTACCTGCTCAGCAGTTCCAGCACCACTTTCATAGGTCCCAGCTGTGTTTCCCAGCTGGTGTGTGTAACGCACCTCATCCCAGCTGTGCAAGCACCTACTTCATGGCACCTCATCCATGGCCCAAGTCTGCCAGAGGGACCCCTATTTGGTGTTCCAGGACCTCTTGAGGCACCCGAGAAATGCAGTGACAGTTGGGCTCCTGGGCTCTACCACCTCCTCCTCCCTTTTGTTTCTGTGGCCCTGGGGGTAGTTGCTTCCTTCAGATGTCAATGTCTAAGTTAGTTCACAGTCTGCTTTTTGTTCTTTCAGCCTTCTGCTCCCCTTTGCTTCAAAGACCTCGTATGGTTTCTATTTTCCTTACTGGGTCCTGAGTGACACAGTAGGTGCTGTATTGCTGCTAGTCAGTTGCAGGTATGGATTAAAATGTCCATGAAGGAAAAATGTTCAGATTAGTGCAGCTGGTGTGACAGAAAGGCCAGCAGGCCATTCCTGAAATACTGATGCTTTGTTTTCCGAGTTTTTAATACCCTTTCTTGTTTATAGGCTTCATGTACACAGTACCAGTTGTGTTTTGTAAAGAAAAACTGTATTTTCATATACACAAAAAAACAAATGTTATTAGGAGTAATACTTGTTTTTCTTGTCAGGGTCAAGTTGAATTTTTAACAGGAGGTGTGATAAGAATATGTCTACTGATTATCTGTCATTAATAGTTCACAGACAGGCTCTCAAAAAAGAAAAAGTGGGTTAATACTAGGAAATGGGCTTGTGATGAAAACCCTTTGATTCTTCTTGGTTTGACAAACGCTAACAAGTTTTGGCTTTGTTGCTGTTTTGAACCCATGAGCTGCTCCAGAATTTAGAATTATCTGTGCAGGCTGTGGATATGGACAAGGTCACAGCCAATTCCTTTTTGAATGAAAGGATCAACAGAGAGGAATGTTTATTTGTTATGCCTTGACTCTTATATTTGTCAGCTCTGCGAAATTTGTACAAGAAAAAAATTGTTATTTAATGTCAAGATCCAGTAACAATTTATTAATTTTGGGCTTTGAATCTCATACAAATGCTAAATAATAATAAAAATAGTAAGGTAAAAGTGCTGTGAATAAAGGGAGCTAAGAGGAAAACTGTTTAAAATTAAACATAGAGTTTGACCTCACTGTGATTATCTTTGCTATTCGGCAGAAAAAATGATATGGTATACATATATTTGAGCAAACATATAAAAACCCATGATTTATTTTTTACCACCTTAAGCTTGGTCAGTTGGATAGTTATCTTTCTATCTTTAAAGTACCATGTATTTATAGTTATTCCAGATCCTTCTTCTATTAATAATAGAAGATGTCCTTCTTCTATTATTAAGTCACTTTGGGATACAAAAGACTGGCCTGAGTCAAGCTAAGAATTTATTTATTAAAGCCAGTTGGGGCTTATTTAGAATGTCACTTAATGTGACTGTCTCTGTGAGCTTGGAAAACAAATACATGTTTGACATTAATAATCGAACTAGGTCAGGAGTGAGCTATTCAAGTTTTCACAGAATGAGGTTTTAGGATGGATATAAACTAAAGAATCTAGACATTTACTAGCTCTCATATGTATGAATCTGAAGATAATTTAGGAAACTGAAAATATTTGTGGTCTACTCACAATGAGCCACTTTAATCCTCTAATATGGCATTGATCATAGTATAGATTAGAAGGTAGAAGGATAGAGTCTCATATACTGACCTGGATTGGTGTCTCTATCTCTATCTATCTCTATCTCTATCTGTATCTCTTTCTCTTTCTCTGTCTCTTTACCCCATCTTATATTTGCAGGCAGTCTCCCTCACTTTGGTCTAGAACTAACAGATGTTGGAATTTAAATGTTACTTCTTGGTTAGTCTTTCCAGAGCTTTGCACTGTGGCTGGCATTTTTTTTAAAGGTAGCCGTTCATGTAAACTACCCACATGCCAGATTTGCAATAGATTTGCAAACTACCTAGAAAACCTTCAAGAGTTCCACTGATCTGTTGCACATAACTTTTGGTCTGTTAATCCAGTTAATTTCTCTCTCTATTTTCAAAGGGAAATAAAAGTCATTCAACATTCACTCTACAATTACTTACTGGGCATCTACTATATACTAGAAACTGTCCTAGGTTCTGGGGATACAAGAATGAAAAAAATAGACAAAGAAATAAATCTATACCCTTATGGATCTTGCATTCTAGTGTAGTGAAAGTAGGACACAACAAAATAAATTAGTCATATATATTGCATGTTAGCTGTTGTAAGTGGTTTATGGAAAAAATAAGGCAGAGGAATCAACAAGGAGTGTGTGTTGAGTTATTCATTTTAAATTGGGAGGCTAGGGAAGTCCTCATTAATGAGGTAATATTTTAGTAAATAGCTGAGATGCTAAGGAAGTCACCATAGATATCTAGGAAAAGGGAAAACAGCAAGTACAAAGGCCCTGAGGCAGGAATGTGTCCCATGTGTCTGAGGAACAGCAAGTAAGGTCAGTGTGTCCAGTAAGGCTAGAGACATGTGAGGAAGGTGAGAGACTTCAGACAGGTAATGAGGCCAGATGTTACAGAATAGGGCCAGAACGGGATCTGACTGCTTTTGTTTAGACGTCATTGCAAAGTTTTGAATGTGGATGAATGATACGACCCCAGTGTTATGATCTGATTGTTTCAAAGAAAAGAGTGATGAGCTCGATAGGTGAAGTAAGGTGAGGAATAATAATTTACTGTTGAATTTGGCAACAGGAGGTCATAGGTGACCTTAACAAGAGCATTTCTGGTGGAATGGATATGGGCAAAAATGATTCCAGGGTGTAAGAGAGAGAGGAAGAAAGTATTTGTGGATAAGGAGAGAAGGTATTTTTGTGTGTGTCTCTTTTGCTGTGAAGCGAAGGGGGAAATGGGGTGGGAGCTAGAAAGCAAAGCAATGTCAAACAGGTTTGGTTGTGTTTTTGTTTCAGATGTCAAAAGTATCAGCATGTTTGTATGCTTATGGGAAAGATGCAATAGAGGGGAATGCCCTTGTAATGCAGGGAAGATGGAGCAGAGTTTTGATGTGTTTTCTTTGAATGGGTCAACAGGAATGGGACCTGCATACATGTGCAAGGGGAGACGCGGCTGGCAGCACCTACAGTGCATCGACAGTAAGTGGGAAGAAATCCAAGTACATGGGTGCAAATACAGGTAGTTCAAGAGATGTGTTGGTAGGAACAGGTGGGAGTTCTCTCTGATTGCTTATTTTTAAATACGTACTTTACTGAAGTATGAAACAAGATCCTCAGCTAAAAATGAGATCAGAGAAGGTTGTTAGAGATTTGACAAAAAAGGAGAGGGAGGTGTATGTGCCAGGGACATTAAGTAAGATTGCCTTATAACGTTAATTTAAGAACCCCCTTGGAGTTAATTTGTGTGCTTTTCATCACCTACAAGCAGGATTCTGGGTTAGGACAAGTAGGTGCAGTGTTGGATTTCACCAAGGTATGGTCCCACTAGTTACTAGGAGAAAGTTGTGAGTAGTTAGAGAGTTAAGGGGGCATGCAGGAAGGTGATTATAACTCCTTGTCATTTAAGCTGTGGATAGAGGAAGAGAAGGTTTGCGGGGAGACAGTGAAAAGGTAGTAGGATTGGTAGATTGCTGGTCCTATAGGGTGAAAGGATTGTTGAAATCAAGGGATTGCCATGAAATACTAGTTCATGTTCGAGTTCATCTCAATTTTAAGAATTTGCTTTGTTCTCACTGTGGTTTCCTCTTTATCCTGTTTTTCTTTAAATGTATCCCTCTTAGAACCTAGCCATGAATTAATCACTATTGCCTCTCTATGTAAAATAATATTTTTATAATCAAATAATATCTGCTCATTAAAAGTTGGAAAATGTAGAAAATGAAAATGAAAATCAGTATCAAGACTCTTACCACGTAAACACATGTACTGGTAGTAGTTTTGAATATGTCATTCCAGTCTTGTTTCTCTTTATCTGATTTGATTACAATAGTAACCATTCTATGTATTTAAATTTTGTACCATGTTTAAGTTTTTTCATCTTACCGTAATTTTATAAGCATACTTCATGCTGGGACATACTTTCATCAAAACTATCTTTAATGATTGCATAATATTCCAATAAAGGGATATTTCATAATTCAGTTTTGTCTACAGAATATCTGTACTAATTTACTATGGCATTAAAATTGTGTGCTGATAAATGTCTTTAAGCATAATTTAAAAAATATTATTTAGATTATCTAAGTAATCTTTATAAGTTCATTTTTCCATTTTTTTAAAACAGAATAATCCAAATTCTTCAAACTAATTCTTAGACATTTTTTTCTTTATGTGAATCCCCTCAAAGTTTCCACATAGTATTTTAATTACTTTCCAGTGGATTTAAATATAACAGACTGATTTTATATTTTCAGTATTTTGGGGTCCTATTTATTTATTTTATTAGTTTATCCACTTTTCAATATGATGCTACATTTTTAATGGTGTTCCATCATGACCACAGCCATAAATTCACACAGCCTACCTGTTTTTCTGTTGATTAAGATAATCATTTATTTTAATTTTAATTACTTTGTTCAGTGAATAGATATTTTATATTTATGGACCAATTTTTCCTTTTCAAAGTTGCCAGAACCATTCAGAATGTTGGTGGTAATTGGCTCACCTTATGTATATTGGAAAACTCCAAAACCTTCCCAGTTAGCAGGTCCCTTTGAGCTTGAAAGGATCAAAGATTCATTTAGATTACAAGGGGTTATGGAGAGGCAACATGAGGAAGTTAACAAGAAAAGCAACAAAACAAGCAACGAACGAGCGAGGCGTTACTGAACCGGAAGCCAGTTATGGATGTAGCAGGAGCTCTGGCCACGTGCTGATAACTCTTGTAGTTGTTCCCTCAGATGAGCTATTTAAGGCCTTCTGCGTTAGGGTCTTAGGGACCCCGTCCACAGATTACTCTGCATGTGGTCACTGAGAGCGTGGGTGGCAGGGTCAGATTCTTGGGCTTTGGCTTCTTCTGACTCTTCCTAGCTGTATTAATTAATTGTATCAATTAATTAATTAATTTATATCTGTATCTCAGTTTCCTTAACTGCAAAATGGAGACAATAATATACTCTACCCGAAGCACTGCTGTTCTGGTTAGAAGAGATAATGGATGTGAGGTACTTAGAACACTGCCTGGCACAGATTACACCCAATAATTGTTAGCTATTATTAGTTACTGCAAATTTAAGTTAACTTACATTAGACAATATCTTTCCTACTTCTGCCAGGTTCCTATTGTTTTCAGGCTCTTTATTTTCTTTTATTTTATTATAATGACTTTCAGATAGTTAAAGTATTTTTTTTTCCACTTTGTTCTCTGTTTTCATCCTCTTCCCTTTGTAACTAAACAGTCTGAATTCTCTTTTTTACTTTATCTTCGTAGATTAACATCTGTTTAAAGGCATATTTTTATGTCTTTCCATATATTTTGTAAGTGTCATCTCATTTTTAGCTAGGACATCTAATCCAATCATAAGACATTCTTATTTCTTGTTTCTCTTCTATAATCACGTGTCATTTTCACTCAGTTTATTTCTCTTTGGGTGAGTTTAATTGGAATGCTCATTTTGGTTACTGTTTGAATACCAGGAGATATATTTTAGAAAGATAAACGTTTTAATATGGTCTTATAAAAGTTACAATATGTAATTGGCTGGGATACTGATAGAATTTTAAAGAGCAATCTGTCTCTTTCTAGTTCTTATACTAGCAAATTGTAGGCCTTTGTAAAAAATCACAATTTCTTGGTGATTCAGATTCAGTTTTTCTACATTTTAGAAAGGACTGATACTATTATCCTTCATAGTCTTACCAGGAGGTTCAGGAGAAATGTGATGAATGTTTAGAAACCTGAAATAGGGACCAAAAGGGAATGTTGAAATTTTTATCTACCCAATAGAAGGAAGAGAAAAATAAAAACAAATAAATAAAACACAACAGAAAGTGGTAGAAATAAGTAAAAATCATGAGTTTTTAAGTAGTTATAGAAGGGTAGAACTCAATTATTTAAAAATAGATTAACCATGAATTTTTCAAAAAGTCAGCTATTTGCTATTTATAGTGGTATATCTAACTAACAACCAGACAAAAGGGTTGAAATAAAGAGATAGAAAAAGATGTCAGGTAAATACTGTATTTCTTTAAATTTAAGACACGCCCTTATTTTATGAAATACCCAAAAGAAAAATAAAGCCATCTAGACTCTGACATCAGTTGCACATGCATCTTGATTTCAGATGTTAAATTGTGTTTAAAATGTGTTTTAAATTGTAAAATACAATAATAAAAAGAAAGACAGAATGGCAATATTAATATTACATAAAACATAATTTAGGTCAAAAAGACTTATAGGAATAAAGAGAAACATTATAGAAAAATAAAGAGAAAATCCAATAAGAAAACATAACCTTTACATACTTATATGGTCTAAGCAAAACCTGACTGAATTACAAGAAAATTCGACAATTTCAAAATCATGGTTGGAAATTTTATAACACCTCCAGCATAAAATTATAATCAAATGTAAGGATAGAGTAAAATAAGGATAATAAGGATAGAATATATTTGAACAACATAATTTTTTAAAAACTTAATTTAATGGATACAAAGAGACTCAAATATTTCATGTATAAAGTTAGTAATTTGTTGTTGAATTTCAAACACCCTTTAATTTCACACTCTGTGTTTGTATATTTCTAGTTTTTTAAATGAGAAAATGATAACACATTACACACACACACACACACACGTCACCCCAAACCCTCAAAAGCACACTAAATACCGCACAGTCAATATAGTTATATACTATATAAAGAAACAATAGTGCTTAGTGCCAGTAGCTTCAAAATTCATATTCCCTTTATTTGTACTATGTTGATTTTGAAACGAATGCTTATAATTCTAATGTTCTACTAGTTGGATTTAAAATGAAACTTTAGTTTTTCTTGACTATTGTTTAGCTAAAAATGTTCCTTTGAGTTTAAGGGAAATAAATATAATTTTTTCCTAGAGAGACATTGGCCAGTATGTCATAACGAGAGATTCATATGCTATATAAAATTTGTGTATTAAAACTGAAAGACTTTTACTGGAAAATATTAATTATGAAGATATTCTTTGTGTGTGTGTGTGTGTGTGTGTGTGTGTGTGTATTTATGTATATAGTGAACTAGAAAATGCCACCTGGACCATAAGTAAATTCTTTTTGCCTAAGTACAAGTAGAACCAAGGCTTATGCTAAAAGCAGGCTTTTATATTATGTTAACATCCAAAAATGTGTTCATCTGGATCTTATAATTCTCAGAGAAAGAAACAACAAGGAGATAATGAATCCCAACAAGGAATACTGAGGGAGATAGTATTTTCCCCTAAAGCCTACGGCAGACCTAAAGGTGATTGCTAGGCTACACCAGGAAGATCCATGCCACTCAGAGCAAGGGTTTTTTCCTTTATCACCCTGAAATCCATATCTAGCACAATGTCCCAATAAATGCTTTTGCTCCTAGAACGATTGCCTTGTAGGGGTGGGCTGCCATATATTTTATTATGTCTAGTGATATGTTTGTCTAAAACAACGAAACGAAACAAGTTCCAGTCACCTTGTAATTATGATTTAGTGGTTCTCAGTCTTCTGTGTACCTCAGAATCTCCTAGGGGCTTTTTATAAAAATAATGATAATTGGGATCCACACCAGGGTCATGGGATAGGACTGGGCATGTGTATATTTTGTTCAAGTTCAACAGTTGATTTTGATGCAGAGGAATAGTTGAGAACCACAATTTCACACTAGAGCAAGATGAGCACATGGCTGTAGGACAGCAGGCCAGGAGGTCACCCACCTGGCACCAGGTGGTGCTATGGGCACAACTCTGAGCCTCCATCCAGTTTCCTCAGCTGAACACAAGGAACCCATCAGCTCCCACAGAGCAATGCCGGGGTTTTAGCAGAGGGACACACAACTTCCATCTTTGTGTACTTACTTCACCTGCTTTAAATGAAATGAGATGGAGAGGAAGGGAAAGGAAGAGCTCCTTCTGGAAAGGTTGGGCGTTCATTTAGGCCTCCAAGTGAGGGGGTTCAATTTTTCAGGCCGATTTAATGAAATACAAAGAACCATGGTAGTTCTATTTATTCCATTCTGGATGGTTCCTTTGTATTTAATTTGCTGTTTCTATTAGAATTTAACACTTGAACTAAAATAACAAAATGTAATTTAAACATTACAATTAGTCTTTTCTGTATAGCTGTTTCATATGTATATGTAAATATTTGATTTTTTCTCCATCATCATGGTTTTAAATATTTTAACAATTTGTTCAAATAGAAGGAATTTACATTGAATATTTCACATCCTCCATGTAGGACCATACACTTATACCCTAATATGTGTGATTACAGTCACCAATCATCCTGGTTTTCACTGCATTGAGAGATTTCACAGTTTGAAAATGGGACAGTCCTGGGCAAACCCAGGTTGATGGATGTTCCCCCTACTTATACCCCACTTATTCATTCGGATAGCTATGTTTTCCTGTTATTCATGCCTTTGAGTGGGACTCAGTACCTTTTGTTATTCACTATCATGTTTGTTTTGTTTTTTTTTTGCATCACTAAGTAATATGATATTCCCGAAGGTTGTATGGGAGAAGTAGGTGGTAGGCTTGACAATGCATACCCCTCAGTTCCACTGAGCTTCTTCTCATTACTTGCGTCTTCTTAGGATTATCCATCTCCCTCTTAGACAACAGTCACCCAAAGTCCCAACCCCCAAGTCCCTCAGCTGGTTTCCTTCCTCACACAACAAAATTTGATCTCTCGTAGCTTTTCTTCAGACTTCTTGTACACTCTATCAGTACTTGATACTGTCTTCAAATAAAGTAAATTTGGAAGACTTAATTGTCTCTCAGAAAGAAAATGATCTTCCAGTTTCCAGTATTCAGAGAACAGTGAAGCATTACTAATAACAAAAATATTTCTTGTTTGACAAACTTATATATATATATATATATATATATATATATATATATATATATATATTTATAACTATATCTACCTACCTATCTGTATACTGTATGTGTGTGTGTATATATGTATATTCACATATATATCCATGTTAGTATTTTTCAAGTTTGTGCTTTGATAAATATTTCATACTTTGCTCATGAGTCTCAGTTTACAAAATTGACAAATAAAAACACTGTGATTCCCTGAAACATTAAAAATTAGACGGGGTAAATTGTTGAGAATTTAAGGGAAGCTCCGATTTTACACATTGGATGATGTGGTTAGTGTTCCCTTCTTTAATCTTATCACTTCTACTTACCTTCCTCCATGGGCTTCTTCTCACTGCAATTGGTGCATGAGCACTCTGCTGTCATTTAACAGTGACCAAACATTCACATTTACCCTCTGTTAAGAAGGCACGTTTGCCAGATGATGTAGAAATCATTCATTCTCACCATGTTCTAAGTTCAAACCAACGGAGACTGTGGATGTGCACAAAATATTTGTCAGGATTTTTTTCTCTTGGCAAAGAATATTGTGACTCTTATAATGAAGTCTATTCAGAAGCAGTGTGGCAAATGTTAGGTTTTATTGCAAAAGGACTGATAGAATCTAATTAGCAAGTAATACAGTAATTTTTCAGTTATCCTCTTTAGAAAGGAATATTATCAGGTTGAACAATCAATTAAGCTAAAATGATAAACTTCCACAGTGGTTTTCCTGTTTCCCCCTTTCCAATAATCCTTAGACGTCTGTCAGCAGCCACTCGTTACTCTTGCTAAAACCAACAGAATTGGCACAGACGTGAAAAAATATAACAGACAATAACTATCAGTTTAAACAGTAATTTGGTGTCATTGGGGATTTATGGTATTTAATCTTTATAACTTAAAAACATCCCAGCTTCATTGATATGTAATTCACGTACCATTGCTACAACTATTTAAAGTAGATATTTTTATACTATGTTGATGAGAAAAGTGAGGCTCGAACCAGTGAATTCATTTGTAATCTTTGCTTTGAACCCATATCTGTCTAATTTCAAAGCCTGAATTTTGCCTTTGTTGTCCTGAGCCCAGCACTCTCTTTGACAGACATAATGCAAATAGCTGTTAAAATGTTCTGTGAGGAGTGACAAAAAGGACATAATCCTTGTTTGATAGGTATGATTCTAAGGGTGCATGAGGCTACGGACCACTTTATTTCACTCTCGTTGAGTTAAACTTTTTATTAGTTTTGCTTCAAGTTCTTAAAATCTAAGCTATTATAACTTTTGACATTATATAGCATGAGAATTTCAAAGGATCTCATTATTTTACTCTTTAGAATTCATAGAATGGGTAGAACTTGTTATTATTACACTCCTCTTCTTATGGAGTTCACATCTAGAGATCACAGTTTGATTTCTGAACCTCCCAGTATTGAACTTGCTACCTTAGGCAATTCATTTGACTCTCTGCAGCTCACGTTCATCATCTGTAAAATGAGTGTCCTTCATCTGTATAATATGCTTTTCTTTTTTCTTCATGATCCCTTATAATTGCAGTCATTCTCCTTGGGTCTGAAGGCTCCGTGTTGCCAACTCCATGAACCAGGACTAGCTACATAATTTGCAATGCTCAGTAAAAAAATGAAAGAATGGGATTTCTTTTCAAAACATATTAGTATTTCAAGATGGCAACAGCAGAGCCTTACACCAAGCACAAGGCCTTTCTAAGAATCGGGCCCTGTGGCTGCACAGGTCACATGCTCATGCATTGGGCCCTGCTGTGAACTTGGTGAAGATCTCCTGGGATCAAGAATGAGGCCTGATACTCTCCGGCAATAGGCCCAAGGCACAGTCCCAAATCTACTTCCTTTGAAGGGAAGGTCTGAACCATGGCTAGGAAGCATGGTGTACGGTTCCAAAGCTTGTTCTCTAGAGTCTGAGATCCCTGAACTGAAACAGTGGCTCTGCTGCTTAGCACCTGTATGATCTCGGGCAAAGTAATTCCTTAAACCTCATTTCCTTCCCTTTAAATTGGGAATAACGATAGAACCGACTTTCCAGAATTGTTGCTAGTTATAAATAGGAAAATTCATGCATGGTATTAAGAATGTAGCAAGTGTTCAATAAATAGTAACTCTTATGATGAATGTGTTTTATTTTATAGCCCTGAAATATTCCTTTCGTGTATCTATTTAGAGTCCTTTACACTTTCCCTTACAGACTGAAGTTTCTGGGAAGGTTATCTGGTTACATCTTTAAGCCGAATATAAAACAATTTCCGGTCTACTGTTTCTCTGTTCCTGACTTGTGCTCACTAATAAGATGCTATCCAGTACAGTTATCACAATTTTCTCAAACTTCAGTTCTGCCAGGGATGGAAGCATCATAAGGTATAAATGAAGTGATAGATGGCTTGACATTGTGATATTAAGATGATGTATTGATGGAATGTTTTGAGTTACTAAGATTTGAGGGATCATTGAAATTAATGTGCATTACTACTACTGCTTAATGCATCAGGGTCCCTGGAGAATCTTGTAAAGCCTTTTTCCTGAGAAAAAGTGACTGCTCACATTTTCCTTGTCAGATCTTTTAAATCTTTAATCATAATGGCCAGAGATAACACTCAAACTATTTCATAATTGGTGGGAGGGTATACATAGTACCAGTCAGAGATTGCCACTAGCCCATCACAGGATGCCCTGGGGTGATACCCAAAGGTCACACACACCATGATCACGTCCAGTAAAATCACATGTGGTGAGCATCATTGGCTGATTATAGTTTCTTTGTGATCCACTCAGGCATTTTATACCAGTTGCATTTACAAGGGAATGCGAAGTTATTTGAGTGGATTTAGCCTTTGGGGGCTCAAGAAGTCTACTGTCCGATAATTATTCTTCTGACATTTTATCATATGCTTTCACCTATATGAGTGACAGCCTGCGTGGAAGTATTTTTAACATAATGTAGGTCAAGAGTTAAAAAATAGTACAGATCATGGAAACATAAAGGAGATCTGAGGTATTCCAGGACTAATTGGAAAATACTTGGAACCTGCTGGGTGGCTAAAAATAACAATTTTCACTATATAATGCCTACCATAAATATAATGATTTCAAAGGGACACATTTTAAAGGAATAATTCGTTTAAATAGTATTGCTTCCCTGGTTACTCTTTTGTAAACACACCCTGCCCTGTTAAAAATCTGTGATCTTTTGCTAAATTGTACAGTTGGTTAATGTTACAATTACTTAAGGCCTAGTTTAAACAGTAAAATAAGTGAAGAGCAAAACTTTATTCATCATTTTCTTAAGAAAAAAAATAATGAATCATGTAGAATCATTATAAGTAGGTTGTAAAAGGCATATTGACAAAAAAAAAAAAAAATGTGTCCCCAATTAAGTGGGTAGTACACCACTCTTTTCCCATTTACTTATTCCCACAAATACTGACTCATGCTTCTTTGGACAAAGTTTTAAAAATTCTAGATTAGGACAGCACGTGTCACTGAGTCTGAAGTTGAATTAGAAGAAAACAGGGAAATGACAAATGTGGTTAGCTATTTGCACCTGTGTAAACAAGCACTGCCCTCCATAGGTCAGAATCACGGTCCTTCCAGACAAGGGCTTTTCTCTTATACTGCCTCTTCCTGTATCCCTAGGGGGAAACAAAAAAAAAAATCCAGATTTAGGGTGAAGTCCTGTGAGGGGTGTGTGTGTGCATAAAAAGATTGGGAGAAGGAGGATTTGTTGGGGGATAGTCAGAGAATAGGCAGAAATCCATTTGGTCAGGAAAAGAAATTAGCACGGTGGTTTTCAGAGTGTGGGTCCCAAAACGTGTACCCCCCCTCCAGAACCAGAGCATCACCTCACTTGGCCACTTTGTTAGAAATGCGCATTCCCACGTGCAACCCTAGAACTTCTGGATCAGAAATACTGGGGTGAGGCTAGCAAACAGTGTTTGATCAAACCCTCCAGATGACCCTGGTAAGGCTGAAGTTTGCAAGGCTTGAAGGACAGTGAAAATCTTCTTGGGTGACTGGGGAAGAGGGTTACTCCACGAAGTTTCAGCTAATCACAACTTGTGCCTTTGTTTCTGACATATTATGATTCTCCATGATCATAGTTGCATGAGGTACCATTCCTGGTTCTTAGGTGGGTAAGGACTTCTAACTGTATTTCACTGAATTATAACTATTTTTTTGCATCAAAGGTTGTTTGCTTCAAAGGAATACTGGGTACAAATTATACCTTTCTACTCTTTTCTCCATAAGAAACTAAAGAATTTAGGTAGATCTAAATTGGTTTTCCACTTAAAATTTACTTTAACTTTTTGTTAAACACTTTTTCATCTAAACATCTTTTTTTCTTATTTCATTTTGATTTACTTAATTTTGATGAAGGATGTGAACTTAGTTTTCCTATCTCAAAGTTTTGGCCACCTATGGTATGCTTAGTTAGTTTTGGACCTTGTATTTGGTAAAAGCAACCAAAGAATTTTGAAGATCTTCCAGGAAACTTGAGATTTTGATGCAAATTACATTTTGCATAATTCAGCTTTTCACCCAATCTTGCCATGTCATTTCGTCTATCAGAAGAAAAAACTTGCTATTGCACCATTTGATTTTTTTTTTTAAGCATGGTACCTTATGAGATAAGCGTTTGTTTGTTTATCATGTTTGGAAAACATGCTTTCCCTCTCCTTTCCTTTCTTTCCTTTTCCTTTCTTTCCCCTCTTCTCCTCATTTAATTGTTCTTTCTTTCTTTCTTTTTTTTAAACCAATAAAGGTTTTCGATTTCTTTTAAAAATAAAATAAACTTTGAAACAAACTGTCAAAAACTTGAAAGAAGAATATGACAAAATATAAAAGTCAAAGGTGAAAGAGGTGTGGTTAACACATGAAGGAGAATAGGAAATAACAGTTTGCAGGACAGAATGACTGTAAATTTCAACTAGAAGGTGGGATAGTCTTAGGATTGGGAACCTTGCGTCTGAGAAGGGGTTTACAGCGCAGAGTTTTGGCTCTGTGGGGTAGCTGTAATATATATTAGTAATTATTTCTGAGTCTATCACTCACCAGCTATTTTACTTTGTAGGTTAGTTATGTCCCATTGTTGCAATTAATTTTTGTGCTCTGTAAACTCTGATTTGAAATACCTTTTTAGCAGGAAACAAAATTAGTATGCAGAAATACATTGTGTTCCTGTATACTAGTAATGAACAATGAGAAGGAGAAATTAAGTAAACAATCCCATTTACAATTATATCAAAAAGAATAAAATACCTAAGAATAAATTTGACCAATTAAGTGAAATACCTTACTCTAAAAACTATAAGACACTGAAGAAAGAAATTGAAGAGGACACAAATAAATGGAAGGATATACTGTGTATATGGACTGGAAGGATTAATACTGTTAAAATGACCGTACCATCCAAAAATTTTTAAAAATTAAATATTTAAATCTACTAAAAATTTACTGCAATCCTTATCAAAATACCTATGACATTCTTCTAGAACTAGAACAAATAATCCTAAAATTTATGTGGAACCACAAAATATAGCAGATTTCAAACTCTATCACAAAGCTATAATAATCAAAACAGTACAGTGCTACCACAAAAAAATAGACAGGTAAATCAATGGAACAGAGTAGAAAGTCCAGAAATAAATTCTTTCTTATATGGTCTGCTAATCCATGACAAAGGAGGCAAGAATATACAATGAAGAAATGACAGTCTCTTCAACAAGTGGTGTTGGGAAAACTGGATAGATACATGCAAAAAAAAAAAAAAAAAAGAAAAGAAAATTGAAACTGGAGCACTCTCATTCACTGAATACAAAAATAAACTCAAAATGGATTAAAGACTTAAATGTAATACCTGAAACCATAAAACTCCTAGAAGAAAACATAGTAAAGTTATTTGATATCAACCTGAGTAATATCTTCTTGGATATGTTCCTTTGAGCAAGGGGAAGTAAAGCAAAAATAAACAAATTGAACTTTATAAAACTAAAAAACTTCTGCACAGCAAAGGAAACCATCAACCAAACAAAAAGGTAACATAATTAAATGAGAGAATATATTCACAAATGATATATCCAATAAAGAGTTGATATCTTAAATGTATAAAGAACTCATACAACTCAATAACAAAAAATAAACAATCTTATCAAAAAATGGGCAGAGGACATGAAAAGACATTTTCCAAAGAAGACATACAGATGGGCAACAGATATGAAAAAGTGCTCAACATCACTAATCATCAGGGAAATGCAAATCACAACCACAATGAGATACTACTTCACACCAGTTAGAATGGCTATCATCGAAAAGTCAACAAATAACATGTGGTGATGAGGATGTGGAGAAAAGGGAAACCTCGTGCTCTGTTGGTGGGATTGCAGATTGGTGCAGCCACTATGGAAAACAGTAGGAAGATTCCTCAAAAAACTAAAAGTAGATCTACCATACAACCCAGCATTTCAACTTCTGGGTATTTATCTGAAGAAAACAAAAATGCTAATTTGAAAAGATATGTGCACCCATTGCACCATTAGTTACAATGGCCAAGATATGGAAGTAACCTAGGTGTCCATTAATAGATGAATGGATACAGAAGAAGATGTGAGATATATATATATATATATATATATATATATATATATATATAGTTATTTTTTCCCATTCAAAATGGACTATTATGCAGCAATAAAAAAGTGAGTGAAATAAGTCAGACAAAGAAAAACAAAAACCATATAGGTTTGCTTATATGTGAAATCTAAAAAACAAAACAAAACAAAACAAAAACAGACTCATAGAAACAGAGATCAAAGGGATGGTTACTGTAGGGGAAGAAGATGGAGGATGGATGAAAAAGGTAAAGGCTGATATAGTCAATAATATTGTAATAAGTTTGTAGTGACGGATGATTACTAGAATTAGTAGGGTGATCACATTGTAAGGTATAAAAATGTTGAATTACAAAATTGTGCACCTGAAACTAGTATAACTGGTATAACATTGTATACCAACTCTACTTAAATTTAAAAAAAAATAAAAAATAAAGGAATAGCTGGAAATGTTGAACGAAGAGGTGTGTTGACTGAGAGAAAGGAGAAGAACTAAACCAAGGACAACCGTGCACTGCTACTGGAGTCCTTTGCCAAACTCTCTGCAAGGAAGCTAAACATTCTGGCCAGCTAGTGTGGTATGCCAGTATGTTTCCAGTGGAAATTCCAGTGGAGATACCAATATATTTCCTTCACGTTAAGTCCCAAGGTACCACTCCCTCATCCACCTAATTTTACAGTGCTCTTCTACTCTGACTCTGGGCCTGGCCATGTGACTCACTGTAACAACAGAATGAGGCAGAAACAACAATGTACTTGTTCTTAATCTGTGTTTCAGGTTGTACATGCTTAGGTTGGTTGTTGGTTCAAGAAGGATGAGAGATAGGTGCAGTTGAGCCCGACCAAGATCAGTCAACTCTCAGCTGATCCCAGATGTGTGAGCAATAAAGCTTAATTATTTGTTGGGAAAAAAAATGCCTGCTTTTCAGTGTTGTTGTGGGACTAAGAGAAAACATATATGTAAAGGCTGAGTCTCAACAATGGGATACCTACAATGAATACATATTGATACTTACAGTTGTAATTCATCTGTGTTCATAGTTTCATGGTACTCCATTTTATTAAAACACCCTGATTTATTTATCCATTCATATGACAAATGATATTTTGGTTGATTTTACTTTTTTGTTAAATAATAGAGTGAACATTCATGTATATCTCTTCTAATACACATGCCAGGTTTTACTAGAACTAATAACTGGGATTGGAATTGCTGGGTACTAGGCTGTCAGCATCTTTCCTAGACAATGCCAGATTGATTTCTAAGTAGTTGTATATATTGACACTTCCACTAGGAGTGTATAGGATTTCCCTTTTCTTCAGGTGTCCACCAGTAATTGGTGCTGCCAGATTTTAAAATTTTTGCAATTTGATGGGTGGTAATTGTATCTTGTGTGGTTTCATTGAGCATTTTCTTGATTACCAATAAATACAGCATATTTTAATATATTTAAGGGTCATTTGTGTTTATTTTTTGAGAAATGCTTGTTCAAATATTTTTCCCAAAATTTTCTCTAATGTTTTTATTTTGCTTAATGATTTGTAGAAATCTTTAATATGTTTTGGAATTCAGTCTTTTTTTTATTTTTTACCCATACGTAATGGATATATCTTCTCCCAGTTTTTGCTTTGTAGTTTCACTTTTTGTAAATGATGTCCTTTGATATATAGGATTCCTCAGTCTCATTCTTTTTGTTTGTTTGTTTTGCACTTTTTTGTGTTTGTGCTTATTTAAGAAATTCTCTGTTTTCCAGAAATCATAAAGATAATTTCTTAGACTCTGTTTCCAGTTTTAAAGTTTTGCTTTACAGCCGTTAAATCTGTTAGAATTGATTTTGTGTATGCTCAATGTCATTTTTGTTCTTCTTGGACAGCCAATTGTTTTATCACTGTTTATTGAATTATCTATCTTTCCCATATTACCCTGCATGCCCACTTCTGTCATATATCCAATTTTCATTTGAGGGTGTGTCTACTTCTGGTGGTATTCTGTGTCCTTAGTCTATTTCTGTCCCAATTCTACGTTGTCTTACTTAGCACGTAAAATAAATGCTGATACCTGGTGGTGCATGTTATTAGTTTTATGATGTTCTTCCTCTTGATTGTCTTGAATATTAGCCTTTTGCTTTTCTATATCCATTTTAAAGTAGCTTCAGAACTTACAAACACACACATATACGTGTATGTTATATGTTATATATATATAACGTGATTTTTCTTGGAACTGAATTGAATGTATAGAAGGATTTGGGGACAAATTTCAAGTTTTGTGATTTTTTTAGTCTTCCAATCTCTAAATAGGAAATGCCTATTAATTGAAATTTCAACTTACTATTCCTTTTTATTATCCTTGTGATTTTCATTTTTATTTTTTTATAGGATCACTAATGTATTTCTAGATTTGCTTGTTGGCATTAATCCAGGACCTGAGCATTTTCCAGTGGAGTGTTTTTACACATCTAGTAAAGCATCCTACCAGAAATAGATGACCTATGGACAGTATTTTTATGTGTAGTTTTCTATTTAAATATGTGTGACTACCTTGAGTTTGGTTTCTCTGCCAACACGTATTTACTTACATACTTGTTGCTCTATTTTTCACTTTGTAGGTGGAAAATGTTAACCAGCGAAAGAACCCATTTTTGGTCAGGAAGAATTTCACAAAGCAGGTCTGAAGGAAATCTGATTGACATGGAAGCTCGAAGAAACTCAAATATTTGTAATATCATAGGTATGGGAATTTATAACTGTTGTTATCTTTTCATCTATTGCAGGTCTAACTCCGAAAAGTGCTACATAAAATTAGAAGAAGGATAAAATCCCAACATTATCATAGAAATACTTACATTAAAAGATGAGCAAAATAGTGTAGCCAACAGATCATAATAAATATTATGAGGAGGCAAAAACTCTCATCATTAAATGAGTGTTTTATATGCAATAAATATATAATGAATTTGGGGCTTAAAGACATCTCTGGAGGTTGGAGTGGGCTACAAGATCTTTACGGAGCGTAACACAATTGAATTGATCCTCAGAGGAACAATAGTTTTAAGAGAGTTAGATGGGACTGTATTGAAGAAAATATGGAAATAGGAGAAAAGCAGCCTTTTCAAAATGCATCTCCTAATTTTTAATATATGCCACTTAAAACTTATTTCAATCAAGATAATAGTTCTCTATATATTAAGCAAAAGAAGTCTGGCAGTTTACCTGAATTTGTTTTTCTTTTGGCTGGCCTTTTGACTTACACTTTCTCTAAAGCAGCACTAGCTTCACAAAGTGCACAGAATCATTACCAATAATTATTGGGAAATGACCAAGTACGGGTAGCTCTAAATATCAAAACAGACTTCAATATTTGTGACATATGTAGAAATTCCTTATAGGTGATATGTGAATATTTTAATGTGTTGCTGATTCTTAAAATACTCTCCAAAGTAATAGCATGTTTTCATTTCATAGTGATAAACCTTTTTTTTTGTCATTTAAACCTGAAAAAGCTCAATGAATTCCTTCAAATAGTAAATCTAATGTTTACTTTAAGTGAAAAAAATTAATGTTATTAAAATTTATCAATACCAAGTTATTAGAAAATAATTAAGAGATGCATAATTGTCTAATATGGCATATTGTGTTTTTTAAAAGTTATTTTAGCTGTTAACAGATGTATTTGATATTTTTCACATGTTGAATATTATCAGAAAAGAAAAACAAGCGAATATTGAAAACAACTATTCAATGTTTAGAAAAATCTAGGGAATTGACTGAATTATTCTGTTTGTTCAGAGGTTTTCTTTTGTGAAAATGAGACATAAAACTATAAGGCATAGGTATATGTAGTCTGGGTCATTTTCAGGAAATGTGTTAAATTGATTATTATCTAAATTGTTAAACATTTATTTATTTATAAATTATATTTATAAACAATAATGTAAGATTACATATGGTCAAAATAAACTGGTAGAACAATTTCCCTTTCCTCACAACATACAAATTTGACCAAATTTAAGATTAATTTTGCAGCAGCACCTATTAGACTAGACATCAAAAAGCAAAATAAAAAGTCTTGAATTTTTAAGTGTAATAAAAATTAATCTTGGTTGTATCTCAGAATGACACTCATCTCTGTTTTGCTTTGCTTTCATTTAAATAACAAGAATGTCCAGACCCAGGTTTGCTTCTCAACTGGACAGATGCTTTCACAAGTCATGGCAATAATGCCTCCAAAGCTACAAATCCATTCTGGAATGAGCTGTCTGCTTCTAACCCATTTTTGGATGACATAACTCAGCTAAGAAATAACCGGAAGAGAGATAATATTTCCATCTTGAAGGAAGATCCTTTTCTTTTTCTTAGAGAAATAGAAACTGGAAATTCTTTTGATTCCTCTGGTGATGAGCTCGATGTACAACAATTGCTTAGGCAGTCTTCCTCCAGGAAGTCAGGGAGATCTAAAAGTGTTTCAGAACTTTTGGACATTTTAGATGATACAGCACGTGCCCCTCAGGATATAGATAACTCTGACCAGGTCCTAGAACAAGACCTAGAATGGCTTCAGAATGATCGAGAGGCTTATAAGATGGCTTGGCTAAGTCAGCGCCAGCTGGCTCGTTCCTGTCTGGATTTGAATACAATTAATCAGAGTCCTGGATGGGCCCAAACGCAAGTTGCAGAGACCACGATAGTTTGTAAATTAAACCATGAAGGAGGGTCAATACAATTACCTGAATCAGATATTACTGTTCACGTGCCCCAAGGTCATGTAGCTGTGGGAGAATTCCAAGAGGTATCCCTCAGGGTTTTCCTCGATCCTCCACAAATGCTTAACCATGGTCTTTCATGCACTGTAAGCCCCCTGTTGGAAATCACGTTAGGCAACCTTAACACAATGGAAGCCATTTTGCTGGAGATGAAAATCGGGGCTGAAGTGAAAAAGGATCCTTTCAGCCAAGTCATGACAGAAGTGGTGTGTTTACACAGCCTGAGTAAAGAAGGCCCTTTCAAAGTGTTAAACAATTGCTACATTTATAAAGACACCATCCAAGTCAAGCTAATAGACTTGAATCAGGTGATGTATCTAGTGGTTGCTGCACAAGCTAAAGCGACTCAGTCACCAGCTGCCACCGTTTGGGATTACATCCACAAAACCACCTCGATTGGAATTTATGGGCCAAAATATATCCATCCCAGTTTCACTACTGTTTTCACAGTTTGTGGACACAGTTATATGCCAGGAAAGCTTACAATCTCTGATATGAAGAAGGGGAGGAACACGTCTCCAGTTGTGTTTCAGCTCTGGGGGAAGCATTCGTTCTTACTTGATAAGCCACAAGATTTAAACATTTCTGTTTTTTCCTGTGATCCTGATTTTGAAGTAAAGGCAGAAGGAGGAAGAAAAGAAATTAAACAAAAGCAGTTGCAAGCAAATCAAATAGTTCATCAACAGTTTTTATTTTCTTTAGTTGACTCCAGAGAGATGCACTTATTTGTTTTCTGTGTTCAGTTGGAGCCTCCCAATGGTAGACCAGTTGCACAGTTCTTTGTCACTACACCTGATCCAGCCCCGAACTTAAAAAGACTCTCAAATCCACCAGAAAATTTGCAGAAGAAGGAAATCAATTCTGCTCCTTCATTACTGACAGTGCATGTTAAATATCCCACATTTCAAGACAGAAGATTGAACTTGACCAACTATGGGGTAACCCTGAAGACAGTGCTAAGACAAAGCAAGACTGACTACTTACTTGAATATTTCAAGGGGGACACAATAGCTCTTCTTGGAGAAGGTAAGGTAAGAGCCATTGGTCAGTCCAAAGTGAAAGACTGGTATGTGGGAGTCCTGAGAGGTAAAATTGGACTTGTGCATTGCAAAAATATCAAGGTGATTGCAAAGGAACGCGTAATGCCTATGTCAGATAGCGTCTTTACAACCAGGAACCTTCTTGAACAAATTGCTCTGCCCTTTAAAAAACTGACTTATATCTATTCAGTTGTATTGACCTTGGTGTCAGAAAAGGTTTATGATTGGAAAGTTTTAGCTGATACCCTGGGTTACTCACACCTGGCACTGGAAGATTTTGATCAAATACAAGCAGACAAAGAATCAGAAAAAGTTTCTTATGTTTTAAAGAAGTTAAAGGAAGATTGTCATGCAAACAGGAATACCAGAAACTTTCTTTATGAACTTATTGTGGTGAGTATTTCTTGATCACAGTAATGTATTTACCATAGAAAGCTTGATTAACTCGGTAATATTTATAACCAAACGTATGAGAGGAGAAGCTGAAAAATTCTCAGCAGTCTCAAATAAATTGAAGTCACTTTACTGGAAATATATAGCTTTTCCTACAAGAGCATATATTTAGTTTCTTAGATTCAGTAGTGATTTTCGCAGAAACTAGGCCCACAAGGATCTTCTTTTAAAGGAAGATTAAAGTTTGTTTGTGCTAGAGCGTAACAGTTAAGAGATTCTTTTCCTCTCTCAAATATTTGGATGGCTCTTAAAATATCATAGAAACTCCAATAACATGAATAAGAGCAAACTGAAACAAAACTAATTAACTTGGCCTTCGCTATAGGTCCACTTTTAGTGTTTTTTAAAACATATAATCTGTGTCCTTTACTTAAGCAATTTAATATTCTTCTTCTGTATGCAATTCATCATAATCCCAAAATAATATTGCTTATTCTCTTCATAATCCTCATGCTTTATTAGTACTTACAGGATCATTTTTTTTTTTTTCAAGACAACATTCACCCCAGTGTAAGGCTCAGTGGAGAGTTATACGAAAGATGAAGAACTGTTTTCCCTTTAAAATGGAAATTCAGTATTTTATAAAAGAAAAAAAAAAATCAAGAGCATATTCCTAAAAATGGCTAAAATGTGAATGTATAAGTAATAAGAACGATAACTATCACTCCTCTAGGATTCTCTGTTTGGCCCTGTGCCGAGCACTCCATACACACGCTCTCATTCAGTCATGATAACAACTCTAGGGGGTAACTCTAGCTAGTCTTCATCTTACAAATAGGGGAAACTGAGTCTTGGGAGTTTGGGCTCCACAGTTGGTTAGTAGCAGAGATGGAATTTGAAAACTTTTTGGTTCCACAACCATGTTTAAAACCACTATGCCTTCTGAAACAAGTTGTGTGTGGGTGTGTAAAAATGTTTCAGTACGTGTGTTAGTGTGTGTAGTAAATACCATTATAATTGTGCAGGGCTGGTGCTCTGTAGGAGATGAGTGGTTCATCCAGATGGGGCAGGTTCATGTAGAGGAACTGAGTTTTAATCAAAGTGGAGAAGGAGAGAAATTTCTGGAGAGGAATTTATCCAGTGATATTAACAATAATTTATATGATAAAGAAATAAGTATATATAAAACATTTCCTCTCCTTCAATTATTTTTATGATTCTACAGTGATACTGACAGGGGTTAAATTTTCAAAGCCCCAATATCCAGTTGTTAAGTGGATAGCTCTCTGGTGGCATGCAGCTTTATCACTTAACCTGGGCCATTTACAATCATTGGCTGATCCACCTGGTCAAAGCTGCACATGCATTTTGCAGCAGCTGATTACCTCCGGTAGCTCATGTTCAGCATGGACCCATGGAGGTTTAAATTGAAAGTTGCTTTCTTAGTGGCAAAAAAAGGTAATGTTGGCCAAATGGCCTGAAAGTTAAGCCTGATCATACCTACGTTGTATTGATGTATGATAATTAATTGAATAGCTTTTGTGACTAATCAAGGTGGTGCTGGTGGAGAGCTCATTCAAGGGAATAAATAAGTGGTTCCTAAAAAACTCATACTGTGCCTCAATGGAGGCTTCAGGACTTCTGAAAGGAAGGGGCTTAGGTCTGACCAGAAGATGGTGGAGCACATGGTATAGAGTCTCCCTCTTGCAACTTAATTTGCATAGTAAGTATACAGTTTTTCTTGGACTGTATACTAATTTGAGATAGCTGGAATGCAGCAAGTAAAGATTGTGGGTTCTAAACCCCTTAGTCATCTCTAGACATTGAGACCTGCTATCCTTATGTACTTGAAACTTGACACTAAGTACCTCAGCATCTGATTCAACTTTCATAATGATTATAGGGAGCTAGATGAGGTGTTATTAACACTGTATTCATTTCAAAAGTTAGTAAATAGAGATATTTTGTGCTTTTCCTAAAGTCCTCTACTTTGTGGAGCTGGACTTTAAACTCAGGTTTGTAATTCTAAATGCATATTGTTTTTCCTTACAACAAGGAACTGGAATCAGAATTGCTAAACCCACTCCACTTAAGGTTCTCTTATTAAAAGAATCTTCAGGGGCCTGCTGGGTCAGTACTATTTCTCCCTAAGATCATAACTCCTCACTATAAAGTTATGGATCAATATGTACTGTATGTACAAAGACCATGGGCAGTCCTGCTAATGGTTCCATAGGAGTGAACACTCTATGGACTTTAATAGTTGTCTTACTTGCTCATTCATTTTTACTTACTGTTTCATAATGATAGATAAAACTTTTTAAGTGCCATTAATTGAGGGACTACCAAACATGTTTATTTGCTTATTTGAACAGAAGAGAGATATAGAGAGACCTAATCCCACATTTTTAAAACATACTCAAGGCAAAAAGAGAAAGTCATAGACTTGTTTGAAACACGTAGGGTGATTGACAAAGCTCAGTCTAATTGAGGAAGAAAGAAAGAGTCTGGTGATGTCCCATTTTGCATTGTAGAAGACTTAAGTTTTTTATCTTTAATAATTTGTGGTTTATATTCAGCGCAATTACACTGGTGGTGAAGGGACAGAGTTAGTTTTTATAAAACTCATAATTATCAATAGCTTTGTTCAAAGTTGTAGGAATGTCTCACTTTCAGGCAATAGGCCTGATTCTGGGAAATTTAAAATCACATTTTGATAAAAAATAGAATAATGTTTACCAGCACCAGTGTATTCACTCCTTAGAGAAGTCCTGTAGCCAGTTCTCTGGTAGAGTGAATAATCATCCCTGGGTGGATAAGTCGTAGACTGCTACAACCTCTTTAGAAGTATCTAGTTCAACATCCTTCTTTTGCAATTAAAGATATTAAAAAATATTAGGTAAGTGGTTTACCTAAGGCCCTATAGTTAGCCACTGAATTGGTCCTAAATCTCCCCTAATTTTGGTCAAGTTGTGTCTGTTGTCCTTTGCTGGTTGGATTTTCTTAAAATTAAATCAACTTTTTTAAATTTTAGGAAACTCAAATATATGTGTGGTGAGAAAAAGCATGTCAGTTTCTAGAATATGTAATGAAAAATTTAATTTCTTGGAAAAAGCCCAAGTTAGTTGCTTTTAATTATGACATGTAATTATTGCTTCAGGCTCTGCTAAAGATGGATTGCCAAGGGTTAGTAGCACATATCATCCAAGAGGCTGCGATTCTGACTTCAGCTGTCAAGCTTGGTAAAGGCTGGAGGGAACTGGCTGAAAAGTTAGTACGACTCACAAAGCAACAAATGGAGGCATATGAAATTCCTCACCGAGGAAAAGCTGGAGATCTTGCTGTTGAGGTAATGTTTCTGTTTGTCTGATTCAGTAGTGAAAAATTGCAGAGCAAGTAAATCAAATGTAATCAATCCTGAACCACTTGCATAAATTAATTGGGTAGTGGTCTAGAGGATCCACTAACTGAAGTCACCGCCCTTACAATCATTGATATTATCTGACATATACACACATCACTGTTTAAAAGCATCGAGAGCTTTTAAAATATATTGATGTTTCTCCTATTGGATTGCATATTAGCATGGCCTTTGATCAGAAGAAGTGATCCGTTGGCTAGCTAGCCAGTTGGTAGGCAGAGCAATAATAACTTGAGACAGAGAACAGATAAACTTTGAAGGGAGGAGATGGGACCCCATCAAGGCAATGGAAAAAGATATTATAGTAATAAGTATTTATCACCCTCAGGTATAGACTTAGTCATTTGTGACAAAGTTGGGTGACAAGCATTAAGAGGGTGGATTGTGTGGGATGACTGGTAACGAGAGCTAGAGGTATATAAGAGCTTCTTTATCGCCTTCATAATTTTGCATATAATAAGAACTATAGACATCAACTACAGAATGATAGCATGTAGAACAAAGTAAGTATTTACCTTGCAAATATTGTTGTTCTTAATATTAAAGCAAATGTTATGTTAGGTAAATATGTTCTCCACTTACCATAAATAAATGTGAATCAATTATTATTGAATTAAATATTTCAATGACAAGCACCTAAAAAATGTTCTATATCTTTCTTTCACAAGAATTTAAGCATTTTCAAGGTATTTCAGTTAAGGAAAGATTGTCTCTCTTAGATGATGACTTTGTAGGAGGCAGAAGCTATGTTCTCCACTTCCTTTTTGGGCACAGAGCTGGGAATTAATTTCTTGAGAAATTTTCTGACTTTGAAGCCACTGTGCTAGTTGGCTGTGCAGGGCAAGGCAGGAGTCAAATGAAGTCTGTTGAATCCCAGGGGAGGTCTCAGCGGCCAGCTTCTGGGCCCCTGGAGCCTGGCTCTCCAGCAGGACTCTTCTAAACAAGACAATTCAGCCAGGAGACGTAGCCAGAGGCTGAGGACATAATTCCCCCTCTTAGACTGCCCCAAGAAGGCATTATAACCCACAAATCAGTTTTTACTGAATGAACTAAAAGATGAGATGTTTTTTAAGAAGAAAAAAGGAACAATAGTATGAGGGATGTGTTGCTGTAATATTTCAGTTAACTGATTAAAAAAATGTCTGACTAAGATACCACTTCGCACCTATTAGAATGTGCGAATCCAGAACACTGATGACACCCAATACAGGTGAGGATATGGAACAGCAGGAACCCTCATTCACTGCAGGTGGGATGCAAAATGGTACAATCATTCCCTTTGGAAGGGACTTTGGCTGTTTCGTACAGATGAAACATACTCTTAGCTTGCAATCCATCAGTCATGCTGCTTGGTATTTACCCAGAGGAACTGAAAACTTACTTCCACACAAAAACCTGCATGTGACTCTTTATGACAACTTTATTCATAATTGCCAAAACTTGGAAGCAACCAAATGTCCTTCAGTAGGTGAACTGATAATTAAACTGACAATTCCAGACAATGGAATATTATTCAGCACTGAAAAGAAATGAACTATCAATCCATGAAAAGACATGGAGGAAACTTAAATACATCTTACTAAGCTAAAGAAGCCAATCTGAAAAGGCTACACACAACATTCTAGAAAAGGCAAAACTATGAACACAGTAAAAAGATTAGTGGCCATCAGTGATTGGGAGGGAGGGGTGAATAGGTGAGGTCCAGAGGACTTTTCGGGCAGTGAAAATACTTGGTATGATACTATAACAATAGCTATATGTCTTTATACATTTGTCCAAACTCGCAGTATGTGCAACACAAAGAGAAAACCCTAATATAAACTTATGGATTTGGGGTGATTACGATGTACCAATGTAGATTCCTCCATTGTAACAAATGTCCCACTGTGGTGAAGGACGTAGGTAATGGGGGAGGCTGTGCATTTGTGGGGACCGGTATGGTATATCTCTATATCTTTCCCTCAATTTTGCTGTGAACCTAAAATGGCTCCAAAAAAATCTTTTAAAAAATGGTCTAATTGAAAGTAGGACTTTTTTTTCTTAATGTCTCTGTTTTTAGAAAGGTTTTATTAAGAGTTGTTTATCAAAGAGTTATTTATTCTCTCAGCTTTGTTAAGCATCTGACTTCTCTGTAATTATGGTTGTTTCTAGTTTATCTTCCTGCAAATCTTGATGGAGGCCAAACAATTAGGCCACTCTTCCATTGTTTACTTTTGCATAGCCCAGGTCACCGTGACTAAGTCTATTCCAGAGACTATTCATACTCAGAAGCAGAAAGGAAAGCCCCTAGGTGGCTTTCTTGGGGCTATTACTTAATTTGTTGTTATTAATACTAGCAGTCGTCATTCTGATCCATGTTGTTAAATGCTTAAAAATAATCTGTGGTGTATTTGACCAAAAGCCATCCCAAATAATCTATGGGAATCTTTACCTGTTAGGCCACTTAAACTAAAGATAAATGTATGCTAATTTCCATCTCCCTGGGGGAAAAACAAAACTGTACAATTTTTTTTCTTTCAGGAAGGAGATGGTTCTTAAATATAATTAATTTACAAATCAAATGGTTGATTTCAAAACATGCTGATATTAATTCCAGGTGGGGGATGCAGAGGGAGGGAACTGGAATTGGGGCAGGGAGATAACAAGGTCTCATGGTTCCCATGCTGCCTTATTTCCTTTATCTCACTACCTCAGAGGGCACAGTTTGGAAAATTTCCCTCTGTGAGTGCCAATGCCCACAATGCAGCTCTTTCTTTCACTTTCCTTTCTTTTCAATTTCTCTCTTTTCCCTTTGTTTTGTTTTTATCGTATTTAACAGTTATCTGGCACTTATTCTGTGCCAGGCACTATTTCAGTAATGTTTCAACTTATTTAATTCTTTCAACAGAAACATATAGAGCAGGCACTAACATTTTCTAAAATGTAAGGAGACTATGTTACTTGCTTAAACGTGCATAGCTGGAAAGCCATGGAACCAGGTTTGGGGCACATGCCTTTGACTTTCGGGTCCTTGTACTTTACGCTCTGTCCACCCACTCCAGATCCAATATCGTGGCTGAGTGGCAAAGCCAGTAGCTGTGATCAGGACACGGGGATTTAAGCATCTCATTTCACTTTTTCCTCCTATTTTTCAAGTTATGATATTACCAAAATTTGTTTCAACATCTTCATCAAGCCTCGAGCCAATTAAAGCATGGAGATTGCTAATAGTATGTCAGCTTTCTCTTAAGTACTTTAGTCATTTCTTACTCTTTTATAAGATGAAAAAAAGCCTCTCTAGAGACTTCTGAGAACGTCACTTTTTAAATTACCCATCTTCTGAAGTTAAATTTCAAGAACTGTTACTCAACTTTTCTAACGACATTGCAATTCCTACATAAAAACAAAACTATAAAACTTGACACATGTTTCTCAGAGTATTTCTTTTGAAAAAATACTCGTATCCTGTACAAAGATGGTCGTTGCCAAGGTTTTCTTGTGAAAGTTAGTAAAAATTAATTGGTATTTTTCTGAAGATATTTAGAGCTTTAATTAAAAAAAAAAAGAAATCAATAAAATATTAGAAAAATAGCCCATTGTTAACAACAGTTGGATTTTACAAGGGGTGATGCTGGGGATTTCAGGGAGAAGGTATTCACAGGCCTAAATTAGGTATTCTTCTCTTAGGCCTCTGGGGATCATGACCGTATATGACAATAATTTACCTAGCAACTCTCTCCCGCTGGCCCCCTACATAACAATAAAGATTACGATCTTTCCATCTTATTCAGTGTGGACACTTATTCACCGAGGACACTAAAGGTTCACTTTGCCCTTTAAGTTACCTTTTACCAATCAGTGCTCACGGGCCTTTACCTCAACCACAGGCACCTATCAATAGATAGGCCTGTTGAGACTGATTTCTTACCTGACCTGCTACAATGGGCCACCCCCCACCCCCCTGCCCATGGAAGCCCAACAAAGTCAACATCTGTAATTGTAATATTTATTTTTATCTTAGAAACCTCTCACCTATAGAGAATTATAATTGGCAAGGTGTGTTTATAAGCCTTTATCATTAATACTTAATCAGTGAGGATCTAATTCTCTGTTTCACCTTCTAGCCAGAGTCTATCCTTCCTCATTTTTGACTGGCAACTCTGGTGTTCAAAGCACTTTATTCTAAGCCTAGGTAAAAAATGAGAGTACATGATCCTTAAACAGCTAATTTTATTAATTTTTTATCAGTCAATGAAAATTTTATAAGAAATTCTTCCTACTTGTTTAGTTTTTTTTTTTTTTTCCCTCTAAATTCTTGTTCTCAGTGTTTAATTCATCCGTATACTTAACACATTTTCTGGGACTGTCAGCTCTTGGCTTTGGAGCATTAGGAGCTACAAAAAACCACAATGATTTTTTTTTTCTCTCTAAAGCCAAATCTTAATTGGCCTGGGAATTGGGATAAACCATTAATATTTGAATTACTATGTTTTAAAGAAGTATATTAACAGATGCTAAAAAAGTGAAAATAACTAATAATGCGAATAACAAGAGTTGTGCATTATGTGTTTTCTGAGTGGCAGCTAATCATTATGAACGTTTTCTTCACAATCTCATTTATTTCAACCAACTTTGGAAGGAAGACATTGTACCATCTGTTTTTTACAGGAGTGTAAACTAAGAGTGAATGAATTTACGTAAGTTATCCAGACTCACATGGTTATTAAGCGACAGAATTAGGGTCCACATTCAGGTACTTTATACACAGTCCTATCCACTGGTGATAAGTCCTTTCAGAATCAACTAAATAAAAAAGTCAAAGTGGGAAGAAGCCATCAGCAAATACATACATCGTGGTCCTGAAGCATTTGAATAACTGGAGAGGTCCCGGAGGGGATTTCAGTGCTTTTGGAGAACATGTGGGCTGGAGGGTAGAGTTAATCCTAATAATCATTGGGGTATGTGGTCGGATGTATATTATTTGATGTTGATGGAGGAGTCTCAAGTGGTTGCCAGAGCACAGAAGTTAAGATTCCTGGCCTGGATTCCTGTTCCAGCTCTACCATCTATTAGCTCCAGGACCTCGGGCAAGTTACTTGATTTTTCTAGGAATCAGTTCTTTTTAAATGTGGCAAATAATACTCTTATTCATCAAATAATTGGAAGATTAAATGAGATCATATATGTGAAATATTTGGGACAATGCTTTGCACACGGTAATAGGTGAAATATGTGTAATCTACTTTGGACTAAGAGGAAGAGGTGAATTTGGCAACTGTGTGCCATTGAGTGATTTTAGAAAAGAGAATAAGGTACTATACTACTAATTTTTAGTAAAACGGCTGAAAGTAATAATAGAAAGAATATCGATAAGGGAAAAATGGGCATTGATTTCAGGGCTTTTGTTCTGAGAAACTGGCAGAATTGTAAAGTATGGACAAAAATGGGACAAAGTCTTGGCTGATAAGCTTTTTCTTATTGGCTAACAACATATCATTTTCCTTTGGAAATATCTCTTGCAAAATATAAAAGGAATGTTCTTGGACTTTTATAGTTTTCTGGCTCTCATGGCAACTCCTGGATTCTGCTTACAGGGATGTGGGCATTGTCTGATTTAGTATCTGGACCTAGTTCAATTCTAGCCTTGGTACTTAAATCTTTAGTTTGCTGTTCTTTTGCAGTAAGAAATATATTTGCAATTTCTTTAAAAAGGAAAAAGTATTATATCAGAATTTATCGATGTGAAAATGTATAGAATAATTTTTCAAATCTTTGTTGTTTGTACTAGAGATTTTGCACAGTGACATAATATTTAGATTATCATTGAGTAGCTTTTGCAATACTTTAAGGCTTGTTGCTACAGTTTTTAATTCCCGAAAGATACTCCATTTTTTGAAATAATGGAATAAAAAAAAATCGTAGTAAAATTAATGGTGTAACACATTGTATTCCTGCGATCTTTGATTTTCTTCTATATTACATGTCTCATTACCACTCTGAAAATCAAATATTAACAGAAACAATAATCACATTAGAGTAAATATTATAAAGATATTTTAAAATGAATGTAGAGACATTAATATTTGACTTAGATTATCTTTATCAAGGTTTATTATTAGGGATCACAAACAACAAGGAATTTCAGAAAACCAAAGTCCAGCTAAGTATACCTAAATCAGCATTTATTGAAATGACTTAATATTGCAATAGATTCATGGCAATACCTTAGTGAAATGGCCCTAGGTTTGTAGCTAGTGGGTGACCTGGATTCTTTTTTCTAGATGTTTGACCATGGTTTGATTTGATATGTTAATGTTAATGTTAATATCCAACTAATATTAATTAGGTACCTAGTGTGTGCCAAGACCCTTCATACCTGTTTACTTTGTGTACTTAGCCATGCTTTTATGGCACTGGGTACACTTCCCTTCCAACCCCCGCTTTACAGAAGGAGAAAATAAGGGGGCAGAGAAGTTTTGTAACTTACCCAAGATTCTGGAGCTAGTAAGTCAAGAGTCTAGATTCAAACCCACAATATGGTTCTCTAAATCCAGAGCTCTCACCACTATGTTTTCCCTCATTTACTTCCACATTTACATTGAAAGATTAGATTGGAGAAGCCCCGTTTTTTTAAAACGTCAATGTTCAGATGTCTACTAATAAATGGTTGTAGTGGGGCGTGAGGGTTGGGTGACAAGGAGGCAGTACGGAATCCATCTAACCAGGAATTGGTGAGGATGATTTGACCAGCAGGTTTTCCTAGGACGTCAGATTGTTTTGAGCAGATATACTAGCTAGGAATGGATCCTCCGTTTTCCTCTGGTTCATGCTTAACCGATGATGTTCCAAGTGGTTGGTTATGCCTAGAACAACCAGAGCTGGCTGTCTCTAAAGAGTGTTTTCCAAGAGAATCTTATGTCAAGTTTTAAGCAAGTACCATCTCCCTTCTGAGGAAATAAGAATCCCTACTATGTTCCAATTGCAGGTGATGGACGTTCCACCTGGATATTGTAAAGATGTACTGAAGATAGAATACATGTAATAGTCATTAATAAGGCAAATTTGCCTTAATACATCTACAGCTAATTGCACTTAAAATGAAACATCACTTCTATAGTTTTATGAGGAAAGTAGGTGGATTATTAATCCTTTAATGTGGCAAAATGTAATTACCCAAAGGTAATTAAAACCAATTGCATTCGTTATGCTATTCATGTTTTGCAGGCTAAAAAAAGACATAGATATTATGCTCAAATCTAAATTGCCTTTATTCGTGTTGCATTTCACTATCTAGGACGTTATCTAAAGTCTTATTGGCTTCTGGGAGTAAGTACTCTAAATTTTGAAAACTTTAATTTTTTAATCTCTATTCCTGTTTCATTTCTTTTGTCGTTCTACTTATTACTTTTTCATTGCTCTTTTACCTTTGTTTTTGTACCATAATATCTAGAAGATAGACCAAAGCAAGACATGTTCTTTCCACACAAGTGCTGGGACTTTGGAAAATTGCTCAACTTTAGTAGATTAAATGCTTACTGATCCTGCTGCCCTTTCTATAGAGACCAAAACACATAGATGAGAAATTAACGACTTTGTGTTTTTATCAGCCTCATGCTTCCTCTTCAAAGATGAACCTGTCACACCATAAAGTTAACGTTAAAAAAAAAAATAAAAATCCAAGAGTAACAGGGTAAGAACAATGCCTGTGTATTCAATATTTGTGATAAAGATGAGAAGGCTGGGATAATTTATTTTGTGGTTAAGAATAATTCCACAGAAACAAACCCTCAGCAACATGCTTTCCTTGTGATTCGTGAAGGCATTAGTGCAGAGTTTCTACATATTTTGCCTTAAATCATAACATTGAGCAAGAGTGGAAGAACTATTTTAATACCACTGAATATAGATATAACATAAACCTGGGAGACATTTTGGCAGTCCACAACTCATTTCCAGCTTTTGGAGGATTTAACTTGGGTCATCCTGGAAAGAAAATTGTTTATTCTACTCATTTTATTCATTCGATCATTTCCAGAGAAAATGACTTCATTTTTCTCTTTAATTTACCACCCACAGTTTAGAATCCTTTGTGGCCTTAATGTGTATATATTTTTGGACATAACTTTATAAAGTTTATAGTTAATTAATGTATGTAAATTACCTCTTGTGTCTTTGTTTTTGATAATGTATGTTCACTTGCTGAGTAGGAAAACTAGAATGACATAAGGTAATAAATGCCAAAGAAATAAAAGTGTAAGTATTTAAGGACTTGAGTTCTAATGTCATATATCTATACCACAAAGGAAAACAACTGATGAGACTATTTATTGCATTGATAAAAGATGAACTTTTATTAGGCATTGTTAAGGCAAATTTCAATATAGAAAAAATTATATTTATTGTACCTGGCAGAGTTTTGTTTATTAAAGGAAAACATAGTACCCAAATTTAATGTTTTTTTTAAATCAGTGTATCAAGTGCATAACTATAACATATGCTTTTGATTCCATTCCTTTTCAATTTTTCTTGATACTTGCTCCCTTCATTACATTCCGCAATTCCATAATGCTTTTAATATTCGCCTGCATTTATGTTTGCTGCCTAAAGGAATTTAACTTGTCTTGAGTGTTTTCTGTATGCTGTCTCTTTAATTCTCAACAACTCTAAATTGTCCATCTAGCAAAGTTAGAATCCCAAACAAACTCTCCTTTCCATTGTAGAATATTACTTTTTACATATTTTTCCTTTTAAAAACACTTTTATTGTCCACGGCTTCTCCTTCTAGCGTTTTTCTCTCTTCCTTTAATTTTCAAGTTTCACATGTGACCCATTTGTTCTGTGGCATCCAGTTCCTTGGCACCTGCTCATACCTGCAGTTTGCCTTCCACCACTTTCTTTAAACTTCTTCCTCCAAGGTTTCCAAAGACCTACTAATTGCCAAAATCCTGTCTTTTTCCAGTTTTCCCTTGTTTCTACATTGCGTGATGTCAGAGGTAGCAGAGGAGGTACCAGAAGAGCGATGTCCTCAGTGAGTGGCATGTTGGTAGATGTTTAACAACCAGCTCTGCAGTTGTAGCTTTTGGCAGTTTCTGTGGTATCAGTACTGCAAGCAAGAAGGATGTTAGCCTCCCATTGTGAGGTCACTGAACAAGTCCAGGCGAACAGTCGGCTCTGGAGAGCTGGCTCCCCTGCATATCTGTTTTGGGATGCTATTAGACCTTGGCTTTTGCAACATGAAGCACCCTGTTTTCATTTTCTATCACTCTGACTCTAGCTGCTCTCCATTCTTTTATTGCTTCTATTTCTTACTTGTGGCCCTTCACGGTAGACTTAATTGAGGGTTAACTGTGTCTTCCTTTTATCCTCGTCCTTGGCGTTTTCCTCTGCTCTCATGCTTGTCACCATTACTTTATCCTGACTGCTCCCTGGAGATCATCTCCCCATTCCAATTTCTTATCATACAGCCCCTCCTTTACCTCATACTCAGTGGGGCTAAAACTAGACTTCTTATCTTGCCTTCACCCCCCAAAGTACTTACTTTCCTACATGCCAGATCCTACACGAGGTGCCTTGGATGCAAGACTTGGAAGTGAGTACCCATATTATATAGATGAAAAAATTCAAAGTTCAGATAATTTGATTAATTTACTCAACTTGACTCATTTAATGGGAAATGGAACTCAGATGTGAAGCCAGGTTTTGTACTGTGACACACCAAAACCCACCTTGCTTTGTATTACACTGTAATGCTTGTCAGTTAATGAAAACTATGAACACTGTCTTTGTTTTTAATCTCACACTGAATTAAAATATGCATTTTTGCTTTTTTCTTACCTGTGAATAATTACCAAGTCCTGTCTGTTTATACATTGGGTCATTGTTTGTGTAAGTCTCTATCTCCCTTCTATGCTGTAAACTTCTAAAAGCAAGAGTCATACTATATTAATAATTTTATGTAACAAAATTCCTTGTACTGGTAGGTACTCAATATTTCTTGGTTTAATAAGTGAAATGATTACTTAATGAACAACAATGTATTTCAGATATTTCTATTGTATTTGTGCTACAGTAGTTCTTTTCTGTCACCTGTGTTAAGAGCAACCAGTGATATTATATTCAGCAAATCAAATTTTGCACTGAAAAAATATTCCGGTTTAGTTTGTTGCAAAGAGGGAAAAAATAGGATGCAAAATATACTCATATTTTAGTACAAATCATGAAGTCTACCGTTACCCTAATGTTTTCAGCCCATTGCTACTGTATCTGTTTCTAGGCAGCTTATAGTTTAGACTTCAGGGAATCTCTAATGAATTCAGGGCAAAATCCCTCCTTGCATTTCGGAGTAATTTAGGGGACTCCTCAGAAGTCTTTTTACATTTTCAGATCTTAATTAGGCCCCAGGACACAGCAATCTATCCAAATTTCTCTGAATTGCAAGAGCTGGCCACACTGTTCTGCTGTAAGTACAAATCGCCAACTGTGAGGGGGTCATCTTTCCCTCTGCACAGGTGAGTCATGTCATTGGACTTCGGAATCCAAAGTTTTCAACTCCCACATCACTATGGTGTATTTCCTGCTCCGTACAGCACTGAGGGCTACTCCCGACTGAGTGCACCGCGGGCTTCATACATAGCAATGCGCGCTGCAGCAAGCTATGTGACGCAGGACTTACCCACCCAGGAAAGTCGGTGGCACCATTTTGGCTGCCTCTGACTATGAAGGTACTCTGAGTCTGTAGAATAGTGAATGACCCCAAAATTACCTGTTTGTGATTCCTGCGAGACACCTGTTTTCTGTGATAACTGTGCTATCACCTCAGAATTGAAACATTCTCGGTTGCTGTATATCATAAAATAGCCTTAAATACATCTTTTATCAGACTCGGTCACTCAAGGCCTTAGATGCCTTTAGCTGGAAACACCATTATTTTAAATAATACATGACAAATTGAAATAATGTGTGTACCCGTTAGTTCAGCATCAGGAGAATTGAGTGCAATAGAGCATGCAGGTCTCAAAGCTTTTGCAGAGCTTCACCCACTACAGAATAATTTACTTGTTTAGTGCTTCTTTGCACCTGAGCAGTAACAGGCAATATTGAGTCTGGCAAAAAAAAAAAAAAAAAAGCGCTATTAATATGCCTCACCTCATCTTCCATTGCTGAGCTATTAGTGGCGACCTGCTCTTTTAGGAAGTTTGGTTTCAATGTGAGTATTCAGAAAAAGAGAAAGGTAGATGAGAGAACTCCTCATTCACATTCTGTCAGTGGTAGAAGACATAATTCTTTATGAATCAGATTGGTGAGGGTCAAGCTTACATACAAAAATCTGGGATGGTTTCTGTCGCCGCATCATGACCACCTTGATATGCTATCGTTTTGCAATTGTCTCCCCTTCTCTACCTTGCAGAATCCAGCTTTGTCAAGAGAGGCGAAGATGTTGGTGTTCATGGCACCCAAGGAATGCCAGTTTGGACAAATAACGTCAAATTATCTTTTCAGCCTGATGCCTAACCTTTTATGTAGACTGAATTGAAGCATAATGAAATTCCTTACTTTCGTTCTTTTAAGTTGTAGAGTATATGAGGATATAAGAGGAGTGTAAAAATTTATATCCCAAGGCCCTACTTCATGTGATATTACTGTTAATGGAGGCCCTATTTTAAGAAGACAGTTCTGCATAATGTTTAGCTCAGCCTGTGTTCCTGCATTTTGCAAGGGATAACATTACAAATGAATTAGTTTAGTGAGCCCAAATAAGTAGCAAGTAATAAAGTTTATATTCCAAATATTCCAATTATAACTGCATAGTTCATTTAGTAGTTGTTTCCCTAGAGAAAATTCATTTTAAGGGGTGTGTGTGTGTGTGTTACAATTTGTCTTATGGTCGGCCTTTGTCTCTATTCTCTGGTTGCCTGGTTGCCTTGGTTACCACCACATACACGCTTGTACATGAAGATCCTCTTTGACGTACATTTATTTCTATGGAAACAATGACGTCTTTGGTATGGGTAGGTGCTTAGAGAAAGAATAATAAAGTGTTGAATATTGATCTTTCTTGTGGTCAAAAATGTATCATTAAATCACTTTTTTAATTAGAGAACTATATTTTTGCTTTCCTTTTGACTCGATCATAAAGCCACATTTTTCCTTGTGTACAGACTTGCTCAAATAAAATGACTTAAAGTGTTAAACATACTGTATAGCTCCTTATGACATGTGGTGTCATAAAGCTCACCACAAATAGATGTAACAATAGAAGAGTTACTACTTTAACCTTAAAAGTCTTTCAGAGTGTTACAAGTTTATCTCAATAACATTTTTTATCATCAGAAATTGTGCAAGGAATTTTGTACTCACATTAAGGCAAGGAGCAATGTACAGGTGGTAGATCAAGAGAGAAAAAGGCCCTACTTGTAGTCCTTATTTTTAAAATCTGTTGGTTTAGAAACACAGGGCTATAACAGGGAACTGATCGTTATTAAAACATGTTTTCTGTGACATTAAATGAGTCCATGTATAATTGATATTCCATTTTCTCTTAAGTCTTAAGAGATTTTAAAACTTTTTTAAAGCATCTGTCTTACTCTCTGTTTTACTTCCATGTTATAGTCTATTTTTTTCTTCTTTATAGATGATGTGGAAACCTGCCTATGATTTTCTCTATACTTGGGGTGCTCACTATGGAAACAGTTACAGAGATGTGCTACAAGATCTTCAATCAGCTTTGGATAAAATGAAAAACCCTGTGACCAAACAATGGCGAGAGTTAACGGGTGCTTTAATACTAGTAAATTCTTTAGATGTCTTGCGAGCAACGGCCTTTTCCACTTCTGAGGAAGTATAGAAATGAAGGGTATGTTTGGGGGGAGCAAGAATGATAGGGGGGAAATGGTGTGTGTATGTCAAAGAGAAAAAGCTCAGAAAGTATTGCTTATTTTTTTCATGTTTGGAAAAGTATTTTCCATGTGAAAGCACAGCAGAACACAAAATCCAAGGATAGATTTTATAATCAAACATGTATTTTTGTATATGTTTTAAATGCAAACATTAGGCTGCTTTGTTGTTGAGAAAGGAAAGGAAAACCCTCTCTCCCTTACATAGTAGTTACTTTTAACTTATTTAAGTTAAAACAAATGACTACTAACATAATTATAGCACTCAGATACCAGATAAACTATCGTTTACCAGATACCAGATAAACTATTTTTTATCTGTTATCTGACTCTCAGTTCATCTGGTTCTCAATGTGAACACTGGAGTTTGACCAGGAGACAGGTAGGGAGAGAGGAGAAGCAAACACATATTTTATGGATCAGCAAAGGGCTATAGACTTCTGATACCTGCTCTCTTATTTCTCAGTGGAGTTTGCTAGCATTATTCCCATGTTTCATGTGAAGAAACTAAGAACTGGAGAAGCTACTCAGGGCTATATAGCTAATGGGAAGTAGGTTTTCCTTTCTGCAAAACCTGGTTCTATTTTTTTTAAAACAACCAGAATACATAGCAAAATAGTAAAAAAATAAAATTACATATTTAAACTTGTGGGGAAATAGTAGCTATTTCATTGTAATTGAAGCTCATTGCTCTTTTCCACCATCTTTTGAAAGACTGTCAAAAGGAAAACATGATGTATCATCAGAAATCTGTTGCCTGAAAACATGGCCTGGAGTTTTCACCACCTCCCTCCAGCATCTCGCGACCTAGCTGATCCTGGACTGTTCTTCACAATCATAGTGCAGAGTAGTTCTTTAATTCTCAGGGATTTTGAATAAGAAGGCTTGTTTTTTTTTTTTTTTTTTTTAAGTTTGATTTATCACTGTTGAATGAAGTAATCTTAACCACAAAACAGTGATGTCTGCATGTATGCATGCTCATGCAAACACTCTGTGTGTGTGTGTGTGTGTGTGTGTGTGTGTGTGTGTGTGTGTGTGTGTGTGTGTTTACCAGAGTGTTTTATAAAGCTTTTGGAAGACAAAGACTATATGCGGATTTGGGCCAGTATAAAGGATAACGGCTGGCAGAGTTCACAAAGAGATGGTCCGCGCTTACTCATGTGTTCAGTCCTCTGGCCGCCTGCCAGTGTTTATGTCTTTTGGACAGTCATTCATTTATTGTCATTCAGTCAATAGATGGAGTGCATGTTCCTGCTCTGTGGAAGGCACATAGATGCTTGAGGTTAATAATGGAAAAAAAAACACACACACAAAAAAACAGCATGATCCCTGACTTCATATTACTAAGTGATAGATAGAGACAATGTTAAAAAATTAAACAGGTAAATGTAAAATGGCATCTGTAATAACAGCTGCAGTGGAGAGACTGGGATGCCAAGAGATACAGCTATGGGGGCCATGATCAGAATCGAGGATCGAGTACGTTTTCCCTGGGAAAGAGATGATGAGTCTAAAGGAAGATTAGGCACTACTTCCATTTTGGGGAAGGTGAAGACATGATTCCTCAACCTACTGAAGCTCTCAGGCAGGAGGGGAGCGAAGGTGTCTCAGGGAACAGGGTGAAGGGCCCCAAAAGGCGAAGGAATGAAAGAAGAACAGACACACCCTCAAAGGTAATGTGGACAAGCTGAAGAAGGATTTTGTTTAGGGATCCTGAATAAAACATGTCCATTTGGCGAAAAAGTAAAAGCAGAATCTCTTCAGAGCTTTTAATACGCCCACCCTGGGGTATGTGGTATGCTGGCAAAGGTGACTTGAATTAGGGTTTAAGAACAATCTTTATGGCTTTCAATATTTATATTTGAAGAGAAGAGAATACAGCCTGCCCAAGGAGTTATATACACACTGAGAATGGAATTTATTATAGTTGAAAGTAAATTCAGGGAGAGGAAACAAAAACAATTTGTAAGTTCCGGACACAATCATTTTAGTGGTAATTTTGCTTTCTTTAGAACATTCTTGGAATCTTATTAACTTGTCCGCAAAACAGAGAATTTCGGGAAGAGATAGTAAGGAATTAATAACTGGGTTTCTCTAGGTTCCAAGATCTGAGAAGACAGGGATCGTGTTAGCTGATTAGGGTAGTAAGATTAAATAAATCACTTCAAGTTTACATTGCATCATGTATCGCGATTGTGGCTGGGAACTTTAAGAAGAGTTTAAAAAAATGAAAAACATCTCTGTAATTTAAGAATGAAACAACAGTTTAAATATTAATACACACACAGATATTTTATAATCATAATAAATCCTTTCAGAGGAATTTTAAACCCATGTCCAAACAGTCTGTTCTTATAAATGCATTCTTATATTTTATAAATCATTTCTACTTTTCTGAATTTTATATTTTTCTTTCCATAATGGGTTTTCATAATCAGAAAAGATTAACTCAGTAATCATGAATTGCCTTTAATATTTGGCAGCAAATCAAGGGAATTAATAAGGCACTTAAATTCCATCTCTGACATCATTGAAAGCATCAAAAACCATTAATCTAAAACTTCTTTAAGCATTTTGGAAGTAAAAAAGTGTAGACGGTTCTTTGAGTTCCTCAGGCTTTGCCTCTAATGACGCATTAGTTCAGTGCTCAGCTTGCAACATAATTTTTTCTATGCAAGCCACAATTCTCCAATTCTTCCTGCTAAAGCCTGAATATGAAGGCCAATTAAGGAGGTGCATGCAACAGTGGGTCATTAACTGTTCATATCAGTAATAGATACAGCACACTTTTATCTCCTGTCATGTAGGAAATACCATATGAAGTTTGAAACTTGGGGATGACTAAATCTCTGGAAGGAGTAGAATGCACTACATTAATGGATGGTGTTGGTCCAACACATGTCACTACTAGTAAACAGCTTTGAATATGTGATATGAAAACACAATAGAGAAACGACACTTGAAATCGCATGGTGCTGTAATTGGAAATTTCAAAACTTGAATTTTCTTACTGTGCTACTGTAAATGATATTCTCTGTAATTTTTTTTTAAATGCAGAATATTCGAGGCAATACAAAGGAAAAGGAGAATAATGCAACCTTGTGTCTCTGGAGGCTTTTCTAATTAAAATGGGTCTCTTTTCTTCGCATACACTTAGATTCTTCCCCACTCTTCTATGTGAAGTTTCCTCCCTCATGCCGCAGTAGAGCTTACTGAGTGAAGTCCCACAAAGGTCAGAGGTTGCCGCTATGCTAGGTGGGTAAACCCAAAGATTTTCTTCAGAATAAAATAACCACCTGGAGGGTTTATTGGAACACAGACTGCTGGGCCCCACCTCCAGAATTTCTGACTCAGCAGGTGTGGAGTGGTGCCTAAGAACTTGCATTTCTGATAAATTCCCAGGTGATGCTGAGGCTGCTGGTCCAGGCACTCCATTTTGAGAACCAATGCATTAGTTTCCTTCATTTCTAGAGAAATAAGAGAATCTTTGTTAAACCAGAAAAACTCACTTTTATATGAACAGATTTTTATGTCATTCCATCAGAGAAATTGTTTTTAAATTGTGAAAAACCCAGAAATCACTTTATAAAATAGCTGCATTTATTTATATAACGTGAACTTCTTTCAAACATGCATTAATAAGAGCCTGAAAACTAATTTTGATTATAAAACTAATTAAAATGATTAAGATCTGTGTCTCATCTGAAATGTAAACATATTTGAATAAAAGTAGATTAATAATTGGAGACATTTATTCAGTGTGTTAAGATGATTTTGCAAATGTATGTAATGATGTACTTTTTTCCTGTAAAATATGTCTGGAGAAAGTCTTGTTTTTACTGATCCATCACTTGTTAAACTTCTTGTTGAACTTTTCCCCATTGAAAAAAATGTTTTTGACTACTGTGGTCAATAGAACTATCTGTATGCCTCATTTCCATTGTAGAATTACAAAGTGATTACAGGCACTTGTTAATAAGGTAGCCAGATGTTCTCTTCCTCAATGAATAGTGCTGCATACGAGGAATGGTGATGAGCTGAACAACCTTGCTCTGACAGTCATGCATCATATCTCGTCCTCTGCTGTAATTCTCCTTTTAATCATTCTTCTGGGGGTGCCTCGGAGGACCTATGACTTCCTTTGTTCTGTTCTTAGAGGTATTTGAGACTGTCCTTTTGTGCCTGGAAGCAGATTTTAAATGTTCCCAATATTTAAGCCCACATTTATAGCTTTGGAATGTATCAAGATGTTTAATATATTTATATAATATGATCAGTAGTTGAAAACCAACTTAGTCATGATGAAATTACTGGATTTGGGATTGGCAAGTTCAATGTAATGTTGACCTTACACAGGTTAGGTTAAATGGCATAATGCAATTAGCTACGACACTCCTTGGAATAGTAGAAAAGTCCATTCTGTGGGAGGAAATACACTCTTTTACTCCTAGGAAATATTATGTGTACTCACCCAATCCCCTTCCTTCAGGAAAGTGTGAGGGGGACATAGGAAAGAGTTTGATTATGTTCTAATGAAAGAAGACTATTAGGGACAATGGAAACTTTGTTTTCCTCTCTTTGTGCTGGTCTTTTTAAAACTGGAAAATATCTCCTATTCTTTCCCATTATCTAATCAATAATAAGATACAAATTAACTGTCCCTTGGTTTTCTCCAGGATTGATTTAATGAGATTTAAGACTACTCTTTAAAACTACTAGGGAAGTTCAGCTAAAGAAAACACCGCAACCCTATGTTGAGATTGTCATTTAGCAGCCTTTCAGGAGCTGGTGTCAGAAAACCTATTTCACACTGGCTTAAGCACAAATAATTTATTGTCTCTCGCAGCTGAAAACTCAAGGGTAGTTTCAGGCATCTCAGGATTCAGGGCTTGAAGGGTATGAACAAATTGCTTGTTTGTTATTCCCCCTTCTCTGCCTTTGATTATATTAGTTTCATCCTTGGGCTCTACAAAGCAGCCCCACAGCTCTGGGCTCTCCCGTTATGGGGCAAGATGGCTGCCGCAGCTCCAGCCACCCATTTTCCATGTTCCAGTTTCTGGCTGGCATGGCTTTATAATGTGTCAACTTAGCTAAACTAAACTATGTTTCCCAGAGTTCTCTTCACTGAATATTTCTGGTTAGGGTTGACCACAAGAGAAATCTGTGGAAAATTTGGGAGATCCCAGTGGAGAAGTAGACATTGGGACTCTTGGAGGTCAGACACTATTGCCGCCCCCAACTCAGCTTGTTAGGGGTAGGGGCAAGCAGCTGCCTGGCCTGCAGCTCCAGTTTCCCTGGGTTCTCCTTTCTCTTCTCCAAATTACAGCCAGATGGAATGTAAATCTGCAGCAAGAGTACCACTTCTCCTGCGGGCTATCCACAGCAGCAAGGCTGCAGGCGTGAAGTCAGGGCTCTAGAAACCAATATGGGTACCAGAGACTGATAAATGTAGATTCTAGCTATCTCTGCTCTTCCCCAGTCCACTTCTATCTTTTTTTTTCATTGAGCCTGACCTATGTATGACTTAAGGTTCAGCACCACAGACAGAAGAAAGAGCCAGGCAAGACCGACCAGCTCTCACAAATGGGTCTGGTCAAATTGCTGTAATAAAACCTTATTGTACATCATGGCTGCTAGTTCATCTTTTCTAAGTGAACCTTGATTGGTAGGGAGGGCAAGAAAGTATTTCTTGGTAACTCCACAAAATGAGTTCCTCTGATTGGACCAATTTAGGTTTTATGCTCATCCCTCAGCCAGTCATTAAGGGCTGTAACGAGTGGTCTTTGATTGGCCAGGCCTGGGTCACATGCTCCTTCCTTGACATCCCATCGACCATCAGTTTTGAGAGTCATTGATCACCTGGTGAAATGGAGATCTGTTCCTGTAAATGGAAACAGATAGATGTTGGAGAGGCCAACAGCAATTTTCCACTAAAAATGTGAGTAAAATTAACCGCAGCACTATTTTCTGTACCAGGAAACATTTATCTATCAAGTGTAATACAAGAAGCTAGTCATATGAGTCCTTCTTATGAGACTGGGCAACAGGCCTGCTTCTATAAACGTCTGCACTAAATCAAATGCTAAGTAAATGGAACCTCACCAGCAATATCTATCCTCTATATACCATTAATAAGTTGCTGGTGATCTCACAGAGCCACTTAAAACCCCAACAAGACTATGGGTTCACTTGGCCCAGAAGGCCCAGGGGCGATCTCCTTAATTGCTCACTCACAAGCAGGACCCATAACCTAGTTGATACATCTCACCTGCTGCCAGAAGGAAACTGGGAGGGAGGTGTAGAGGAGATGTTTCCAGAATGACTGGTTGAGAAAATTGAAGTTAGGATCGTATGGCATGACCTGCCAGTGAAAAACAGAATGGCGAAATCCTTTGAACAGTGTCTGAATGCAGTTACGAAAGCAAGTCCAAGGTCAGTGGTATTCTGTCTTTCTCAGCCATCTGACTTTTCATTGAAGACCTTTATCTCCTCTTTTGAATCAGTAATAACCTCTAAATACTACGCAAGGGAAAGTGGAACAGCCATGTGAGCAAGGTGAATTAGATGGTTCTAAGACAGAAAAAAATGGGCAAAATGAAAGGGATTTACTGACAAAGGCGGTGTATGTGGTTGTTTTATATGCATAACAGCTCTCATAAGATATAACTCACATATCAGACATTTCACCCTGTCCATTTATAAGAACCCATAAACATTTTCCTTCTTAAAACACAGTTCCTGTTTAATATATGTTCAATTTTGTTCACAATTTACTCTGTGTGGAGAAATGCTTTCCAGGATGGAATGTCATATTGTTACATTTTTCAAGGTTGAGTGGAATGCTGTGGGTTGTGGTGAAATAAAAGATTAGTAATCAACGTTATTCAAGAGAAAACGAGTAGAGAGCACTTGATGTTACATTCCTAAAGCTATTTTCAAGAGGTTTCACTGACAGTTTAAGGGAAAAAAAATCTACAGTCCACCTTTCACTCTTAGAGAAACTTTGTATTTTTTCCCACTTTGATTGCTGAGATTGCTGTGTGCTTAGGGATACGAGTCAAGGTTCTGATATGAGAGCTGCAAGTAATTAATCCACCTGCCCTGGGTTCCTGCCTCGAGCGAGATTCTAAATTGATCCTAATGAGAGCTCTGTACTGACTAGTTAGTATATTCTGTGTTTAGTTACTAGAAAATTCTATGAATTTGCTAGTACTGTCAGTACCACAGACTAGGTGGCTTGAATGACAGAAATATACTTTCTTACAAATCCAGGATCAAAGTTTTGTCGGAGTTGGTTTCTTCTGAGGGCTGTGAGGGAAGGATCTATTCCAGGCCTCTCCTGACTTGTAGGTTCTTCTCCCTGTGTCTTCATAAGGCTTAACCTTGGACATGTGTCTGAGCCCCACCTCTCCTTATTTAAAGGACACCAGTCATTGCGTTAAGGCCCACCCCACGTGACCTCATGTTAACTACCTATTGAAAGATGCTCTCTCCAAATACAGTCACATCCCTGGCTACTGGGGGTTAGGACTTCAACATGAATTTTGAAGGGAGACGCAAGTCAGCCCATAAAAGTGATTGGGTCAGCTTGTTTTTCTTTTATTTCCTGAAATCAGCTACTTTGTTCAATTGTCTTTTAAGCAATCATGCAGTGAACCTTTTTAAGGTTTATGTCCTATTTTTCTATCACAGGCAAATCACAGATGCCCGAGAAGTACTGGGCACTTCAAAGCCACAGAATGAGCAGAATGGTCGGGAGGTGGCATATCTAGGCAGCTGGAACTATTATAAGACATTGTCATTTTCCTTCAGGCCAGTTATATCATCAAACACTTCTTATCCAAACTAATAAAAAATATCAGTGTAGATAACACGTATTTGTAGATAACGGTCCCTTGGGTTTTCTCTGTTGTCACTGTAGGATCTCAGTGCTGCAGATAAAGAATGCTCTTTGGACAGGTGGGAAACGATGGAGATGGTCTAAGAATAGACTGGATGTCCTGGGTGGGAACTACGACATGAATCTCGGTCTCTCTATTTGTTTAATTTTGGGTGAACAGTGCCATGCCTGGGGTCATCATCTGTTATTGAGCAAGCGAAAATAATTGAAGGCTTAGATAACCCAGAAGGCACACTGAGCAAATCTGGGAAATTTGTTTTGAAGAGTGTGGTGGGTGGGGAAGAAAGAGTGTGGTGGGTGCGGATATACTGGGTGAACTCTGTGGGGGCCGAGTAGATTCTACAGAACAGGGATGTGAGAGAAGAGGCAGAAAAATGTCCAACTGGGAACTGCCATGAAGTCTTCCCCAGTTGTCATTTTTTATAGTCCTTTCAGTGCAATTTGGATAAACAACCTTTCCCAGTTTGCCTGGACTGAGGGGTTTCCTGAGACTTGGGAATTTCATTGCTGAAACCAGGAAAGTCCCAGGCAAACGGAGACAGTTGGTCACCCCAGGTACAAAACACTGAAAGCCGCTGTTAAAAATAAAAGTGTCAACTGGAAGGGTAAGACTTCAGATCGTTATCAGGCTTTTTGCACCGTAGCTCACATAATCACAGCAGTTAAACCTGTGCTAACAGAAGGGACATGGGATATTTTTATAGGTGGAGGGAGTCACCACAAGTACCAAGAATGTGTCACTGACTTGGAGTCAGGCTGTTTTGAGAAAAGGGCAAAACTTAAAGTAAATACAAGGTGCAAACGTTGATAGGGAGAGATACCAAGAACAAACCTTGCTAATTAAAATTTTGGCTGAGGACCAGATCTGACAAAGCTCACATCACTGGTAGATAATCTTTGCAAGGAAAGCCGTAAATTTGTTACTCCATCACCAGTTTCTCTGATTATAAAACACTGAATTAGTCACAAAAATACAGTTGTCAAATCAATTTGCAGTGTTACTGGCCAGTTTCTGGAAAAAGTATTTGTCAAACTGTTGTTTGGTTTACAAAGACCAGTTGTTAGGCATATGAAATTTAAAACCTGGAGATGGTGTGAAAACTTTTACTTCGCAATCTTTGCGAAGGGTGTTTGGAAATCCTAAGGATTACTGAGAACATGGCGGTGACTTAGTATGGATACAGTGATCAACCAACTTATCCATTAGCATTTAAGGTACACTAAATTGTGCCAAGTCGGGCACCAGATGTGTGAGCAATAATCCAAGTACATTTAAATGGGAAACAATTACTTTAATGATAACAACCCGGTCAATGTTAGTTTCCTCCTTGTTTTCCCTTTTTCTCTTTCTCACCTTCCTCCTCTTCCTCTTTTTTCTCATTGGCAAAAGCGATAGAAGTAGACCTAGTATTCTTAGAACAATATGAAGTAACTACTTGCAAGGAAACAATGTCCATTGTCTGTCATGTCTAAAGCATTATGCACAGCATGAGTCATAAACAAAGAAAATCCATTCTTCATTTTCTATCTCGTGGAGGAGCTGGCATGTAAACAAGAAATTACAGAGATGGCAGAAAATAAATTGTTCACACAGTTGAATTTATGTGTAGAAAGGCCTTGAATGAATGCTCACTTTGTTAAAGGATTCATGAAACACACTGAACATGAAAAGTCATCATCATTACAATTCATGCCTGTTGCTTCTGCGGTTTTGTGACATAACAGACATGGCTCATGTCAACCATAATTTTATTTTTCTATTTACACTTATCTAGATTCAAAGCTCATTTGACAGTTAATTTTAACTGTGTACGTAGTGAAAAAAAGTGGACTTGAAGACTTTTCTTCTCTCTGGACTACATACTTTTTAAATTCCATTTTTCTATGGACTGGGAATGCAGAGTTAGCATAATCGACCAGCTTTCCTTCCTTCTCAGCCCTATTTGTATATTGATAGCTTCTGTATTATTTAGGAGCAAAAAAAAACACCTTCAAATGGAAAGTTTCTAAAATCTTACACAAGGTTTCTTATTAAATATTACAGTGACAACTACATTAATGCACTCCTCGATTCCTTGGAGGCAAAGGGCACTTGGAACGCAACATTTAAAGCTCTGGGCAAATTCAGGAATCTATCAGTAAGTCCTGACTCAACAGAATTAACTCCAGTTTACGGGCAATGCTCTTACATTAATAAAGGATTATTATTTCCAAAACATTCCAGTGTTTAAAAAAGTCTTAGAAAAACTACAACCCCAACTAAACAGTGCTCAAGTAGAAACAATTCTGTGTGACTAAGTACTTAGTACAGGAAAAGACCTTGAGAGAGGCCCAGTTATATTAACTGTGAAGATGTGACTTTGACAGTTGATCTTTTCTTTAGAAAAGCAAAGGTAAATATTTTAATGGTTGGGATATAAAAAATAAATAATTTCTGCATATTGGATAAGGTAGTTGGACAGAATCCTTGGAGCAAGGGGATTGATAGATCCCCCTAAAACACTCCAGGAACTAAAATTGTAGACTATCAAAGCCATCTGTGAAAGGATTATCTAAAATTATACAGGATTATACAGCATGGCCCATTCCCATCAGTTCACATGCTATAGCAATTTTTGAACAGAAATAATGTAATGCATTAGATTTTTGATGTTATTTATCTATTTGTATAAACAATATTGGTTTTCCATACAAAAATATACTTTGTTTGAAGAGCTTTATGAAAGAAAAAAAAAAGAGTCTAATAGAATACCTACTTTGAAGTCTTCTTATTTCATTGTTTCTTCCTCTGGCAGTAATGATGGGTTGAATTCCTGTCTGTGCTTTTTTTCTGGTGTTCCCTGGATAAACACCATGATTTCCTAATGGGGAGATGAACTCACTGGTAAAGCAATTTGGGTGAATATGTCACATTCATATTGAGTACAGATATAAGAACCACTTCACCCAGAAAGTAAAGAGTAACTGATTGGAAGTCTAGTGCATAGGACAGAAAATCTCACAATTGAAAGAAACCCACTATATGATCATACAAATTGTATTTCAACAGCCTACAGGCTGAAAAACTCACCACTCAGATAGGCAGGTCATTTCAGTTTTGATCATTTCTCCTCTTATGAAGGTCTGCCTAGACTCAAACCCAAATCTACCTTTTGAACCTCATTCATTAATTTATTCCTTCATTCCTTCATCTCTGAATAATACTGATTGAGCGCCTAACTTGTGGCATATGTGTTGGGGACAAAATGATAAGTAAGACCTATTCCCTGATTTTGCAGCCAGTGGGAGGAGCCTATCCCACCAATACCATTCGACATTTGCTTCCTTCAGACATGTGAGACCACTATCATTTCTCCAACTGGAATGCATTTCCTTGTTAGTCTACACACCCTAGTTCCTTCATTTCAAATAAAGGATTTCCAGATTCTTCCCTGTGTTTGTCACTTTCACTGTGGTTTTCCCAAGCTCCTCTTCAAATATTTGCCTAGCACTAAGCATGGTTGTCTTGGTGAGGTCTATTCAGTCATTTATTTAGAACACTTATTTAGCACCTGTCAGGCACATGGGAGTCTGACCATATTCCAGTTTTCAAAAAGTCCATGTTCTAAAGGAAGTTCCCGAATGAGTAAACAAGGCAACAGCTTCTCTAACTCTGGGCAACACAGTCCTGTTAATTCAGCCTGGGCTTTGCAGATGAGGAAATGGGTCTTCATAGGCTTATGATTTAACTCCTCTGGTGTTCAATTAAAGAGTTTTGTCCCCAGGCCTACCCTTAAATACAGCAAAATTCACTGAGCTAAGCCAATAATCTGCAACTGAAGAGCTGAAAATGACATAAATTACAAAGTTATCTTTATATGCAAAATGGAACAATTGTGACATAAACCATTTTAGGGTTGTGATAAGTTGTAACAAACTCATAGATTTCTAATCAGCATTAATTTGAAAATAGAAGAGTTTGTACAAATATTATAAAACCAAGTAGCCTTACATGTTGCCACCATTATGAATTAATAATATTTTTGTTTCCTGCTCTCCCTCCCAAGGATTGACAGCTTCTGAGTCTGTAACATGGTCCTGTCAGTGATATCTTGGATATGAATGACCCTTCTCTGTTCTCTTAGCTTCTCTAAATAGGAGGAGGTTTCCTGCCCACTCTGTGTTCTGTGTGAAGGCTTTTCATTTTGAGTATAGTTCATACTTGTGCTACAAAGAGAATTGGTGAGCCAAGTGACTTCATTCATTCATTTACTCATATTCCTACTCAAGTTGTTCATTACATTTTCAAAATAAATTTAGTGACTGGCTCATGTTTGGAACTCAATTACCTTTAGTGGAATGAATGAATGAATGGGTGAGGACATAGCCGACCAACCCCTCGTCTCAGTAGATTAAGATTCATCTGCTTCATAGGCAGGAACAAGACCAGGGTTTGTTGCAGCCTCCGGAAGCGATAAGTCTGTGATGGAGCAATGATACCAACAGTGTCGGGATGTCACACAGAACAGCAGTCCCATCACAGATAGGGTGGCTATAGTTTTGACATGATTCTGTGATTCTCAAGTGACTAGCAAGTGTCCCAGTGTTATGCCTCTAACAAAGCCAGGCCCTGTAGGAAGACACTTGATGAACTTAAATGTTCCTTTGGGCCTTTCTTACGATCATTTTGAGGATGATTCATTAATTGCTACATAACATTAGGTTTCAGTATTGATGGTCTGTGCCTATGCCTTACTTGTTATTAAATATTTTAACTATCACCCCTGCCACCGTGAGGTTACCATTCAGCTCAGACACCATTTGGAAATGGCTCTTCCCACGAGAGGTTTACAATGACCCTCCTGTCCTCCCAACATGACAGTAGAAAAAGATGCAGGTGTTCAGGTCCCTGAGCTGTGTTGCTGAGTTGAGAAAACAGGCCGGTGTCATTTCCAGGGCAATAAATACACAAGCAGCCAAGGTTTTCCATGATGAAAATTCTTATAGATACCTATGGCTCAATGTTGTTCTTGTGTACATTTAAAGGAACTAGATAAGCAAAGATTGCAAAGTAAGGATCCAAACACAGAGAAGTGACATACCCCAAAGAGAAAAGAACAGCATGGAAAACAAAAACTCAATGAAGAGGAATTCAGGCAGGATAAAATAAAAACTTACCTTGGTTACTGATTATCACTAGTAGCTTAAGAAAAAGAAACCGGAAACTGCAAAGTAATTTTAGAAACCAGATCTAAGGAGTTGTAAAGAGATATTTTTTATGCCAAATTTAACTGTGTAGTACTGAGTGGTAGAATAAATTGTCTAAACCTTCTCAAAACCAATTCAAGGAACTTCTTGGAGCATGTTCTTTATGAAAGTTTAAATTACAAAAGAGGATGGTTTCCTCAGTGGAAATCACAGGGAAGAAGTTGGTGGACATATTCTGTAGAGTGACACATAGAAGATCTGATGACAGGGGTTACTTTACATGGAAGAGGTTTGATTACCTCGTAGGTAGTGTGCCCTGAGACCAGACCAGGCAGACCATTTCTTCTCAGTGCTCAGGTTCTAAAGCTGCTGGGCCTGTATCAGTCACAAGTACCTGGTGTATACAGGATGATGAACAAGCCGTCTGCAAAGCCAGGCCAAAGAAGAGGGAAGGTCATGGTAGAGGATGAAGCACAAAGGCTGAGATGAAGATGTGTGAGAGCTCAAGACCCCAAGTGATGCTTTTTTTTTTCATTGCAGAGTAGTCCATTTTGTACACTTGAATTATCCAGAACTTTTGTTGTTTTGCCATTGTATTAGTTAGCTGGGACTGCTGTAACAAAATACCACAGACTTAAACAACAGAAATGTATTTTCTCATAGTTCTGGTTGGTGGAAATCTAAGATGAAGGTGCCAGCATGGTTGGTTTCTCCTGAATCTCTCTCATTGGCTTGTAGATAGATGGCGACCCTCTTGCTGCCTCTTTACATGGTCATCCCGCTGATACCCCTTGTGCCTCTTCCCCTTCTTACAAGGACGTTAGTCATACTGGATTTGGGACCCACCCTAAAGGCCTCATTTTAACTTACTTGCCTGTTTAAAGAACTTATCTCCAGATACAGTTACATTCTGAGGTGTGGGGGTTTGTGACTTCAACCTATAAAATTTGGGAGGACACAAGTCAGCCCATAACATTGCAATGTGCGGCTTCAAGAGACAAGTGAAATAGAGTAGAGAAGACATGTCCAAACCCCAGGCATGATCCAGACCTTTGTGTGGAATAAGAGACATTCCCCAGGTGCCAGTGTGTATATGTGGCTAAGAGACAGAACATTTATCATGGGTCACAGCAAACCTCACTCTTATCAGGCACCTGTGGCTGAGGTTATAGGAACACAGAAGAATCGCCTCTTCCAAGTGTAGATTCTGACATTCTCACCTGATCTTATCTTAATGCAGTTCAGAAGTATTAAACTTTGCAGATATTATTACAGATATCTAGGTTAATTAGGCCTAATTTCAATATCTCATCAAAATGTCAGCAGCCAAGGGGTCCTTGTCAGAGGGTAAGCAGGCCCCTCTTGAGAACACTGTCTTCAAAATGCGTATTTTTTTCAGAGTGCTACCATGTTTTCCTGAAAATAAGACCTAACTGGAAAGTAAGCCATAGCATGATTTTTCAGGAATGACATCCCCTGAACATATGCATCTTTTGGAGCAAAACTTAATATAAGACCCAGTTTTATTTTCGGGGAAATACGGTATATATTTACCTTTTTGATTTGGAGTCCAAAGGCAAGCCTATAGCCAGCTTTTTTTGTCTCAACACTCTATAATGGACAATAAATGTGAAGATAGAGGCAAATTAGAAAGAAGAGTCGTCTACAGCTTTAAATATCACTTTTTTTAAAAAAAACCATTTCCCTGTTGTGAACATCAAATAAGGTAATGCAAACGAGTGATCTGTAAAACTATTAAGTGATTTCTACACAAGCAAATCATTACTTTGGATAGATTGGCCCCTGTGGTGGTGTTTTCTGGCATTTATCTAGTTTTTTGGTGAGTTAGAGACCAGCACTCTGATTGGTGTCTTTTTCAGATTTTCTTATTAGTCTTTTTACCTATTTATAAAGTCAACACCATACATTTTACATGGTATGACAATAGAGGTCCTGGAGAAATACCACTCAAGAAGCCACCAAGATATTAAAATTTCTTATAATTGTTTATGCGTTAGCCATACAAGAACAGATATGGGAAATGAGAAATTTGTGTCAAAAGGAATAAAATGCCTTGAGGAGGTTTCTCAGGCTAAAAGGAAGAATCATGCAACAAGTAAGAAGTGCAAAATAATTTGTCAAAGGGAGGACATTTGCAAGAGAGCTCCTGGGGCTGGTGGGGGCCTTGCTAGGAGATTTTCTAGGGTGACAAAGTTTCAAGGGAAAGGAAAACGATGAGGTTCTCCTGGCATTTCCTGCCAGGTCTCAAACTCAGAACTGGGTGGAGAGAGGATAGAGCCTTCGCCAGTACAGGGGATGATGGCAGGAGGGGACAGGAGTACTGGAGAGGCAGTGAGTGGGCAGTAAGCCTACAGGCTGAGCAGGACTGGAATCGGGGCGCATAGGGAATGCTCTAGCCTTCACTGATGGGGCTTTCTTACCCTAGATTCTCTTAGGGTGCTTTTCAGCTTGGTTCTCTGCATGTACTATTTGGCATTGTTACATTTCCACTCCAATTTTATTATATCAATTTCTCACCTTCCAGAAGTATACCACCTACATTAAAGATTACAAGATGCATAATTTAAAATACACAGTATTCTTTGCCTTATAGAGATCTGCTATTTAAATATGTGTTATTCTTTCATGTTCACATCTTATGTATGTACTTCTCATTCACTTTAATGCCTTAACACCTAAAGGGAATAATTCACAGAACTGCAGACAACACTTTTTAACTAAAAGCTAAAGCAGAAACAAAGTTGAATGCAGAAAGTAGTTGAAAAACCTTTCATACAATATGTAACACTTAACATACATTTTAAGTGTATAAATTATATATAATCTATGATTGCATGCATATATACAAGTATGTAGTAAAAGTATAAAAGACATGTGTAGGGGAAATGCATGGCAATTTCAGAAGAGTGATCATATTTAGAGAAAAGAAGAAACATGCGCAGTGGGGCATTGGCTCTTCATTACATTTTTATGTTTTCTAAATGCAGCTTTGAACCTTAGGCAACAAAATATTAGCATGTATTTAATCTAGGTATTTTTACATATGGATGCTTGCACGAACAATATATTTTTTACTTTTATATTTGAAATACTTGGTAACTAAAAATAAGTTAAAAACTTAAACAAACAAAAAATTGCCTAAACCTCCATTTTTCCAGTAGAAAAAATCCTAGCAGAATTTCTCATCAAGCAGAATATTGCTTGAAATTTGTCATCAAGTAGAATCTCAGATCACCACTCTTGGCTAACCTCTCCACTTAGTAATTAAGAAACAGGCTTTCATCCAACATTAAGTGGTAAGGATGCTATATTTAAAACCGTTAGTTATTATGTATTCCTGTTTTAGAAAGGAGAACTCATATGCCAGGAACTGAGTATTCAAGGCGCTGAGAACCTTTATAATCACTATGGTTTTCCTCTCAAACATTAATACTGCACACAAATTAAATGTACAGATTGCCTCCCATACAGGGAGGTATGCTGTAGCTAAAGAATTCTGAGTTCAGGGCCAGAAAACTGGATTCTAGCTCAGTTCTGCCATTTCATAGTAGTTTTAGCATGGACAAGACCGTTTCCCTCTCTGGGTTTTCACCTCTTTTATCGGGAAATTGAAGCTTTGAAATTCTTTCCAGCTGTGGGTCTGTTGCATCCATCATGATGTGGGTTATGGGGAAGGAGAAGGGCGGCGCAGGGTTAAGAAAAGACAGTAGCCACAAATAGAGTATAAGCACGGGCCAAGAGGAACAGTCTCAATGGACTGAACCCCAAATCGAGCCAACGTGTAGTTTTTATTGGTAAACTTCTAAAGAGGTAATGATTGTTAATCTCAAGATCTGTGTGTTACGTAGCCTGCTTGCTGTCTCTCCGAAAGTTCCCATTGTGTTCCAGCCTGAACTTTGCCTTCACACACACGCACATGTCCAAGGAATCCAGTGAAGGGGAGGGACTGATATAATTCCATCCGGTCTCAGTTTGCTGAGGCACTCCCTCGTGAAATCCTGGGAAGAACGCTGGGGGAATAAACGGCTTGGCAGCTGTAAGGCAACATGGGTCCTCTCAGTAGGTGGCAAAATAGCAGAGTGTGAAGGGTTGGTTCTGAGGCGAGATGGGAAGGACTGTGATCCCTTCCTTACAGGGTGCATGTGAGGACTGAATAAAACAATACAAGCATAGCCGTTAGAACCACATTGCATTTGCTGTTTTGCGTAGCTCTTTTATGACTGCAGTGCCCAGTGAATATAAAAGGGCTCAGCTCTTTGGATCGCCGTGATTCTGTGTGCCCAGAACCGTGCTAGGCTTATGGACATAGAGGATACCCAATGCTTTATTTTGGTTCACTGCATGCATTTTCACACTCTTTCTTGCATGCCAGGGTTGAAATGACGTATATGCTCTGGCCCTGGGCCTCGAGTTAACAAAGTAGTTGAGATATGAAAAGTAAATACATGCGTTAATTACTAATCTATATAAGGCTCTATGCAGCCGAGAGCTGGCTGGTGTGGTTCACACCCAATCTAGAGAAGGAGACCAGAACAAGACACATGGGTGTTGGAGTTTGAACTGGAACAAAAAAATATGCATTAAGTAACATGGGAATTTCTTAAGTTTCAGGATCCATTGTTATCTTAGTCTCTTGTCAGCCATTGTCATCACTGCTACTTTAACAAAACAGAAGAACATAAAGTCCGGAGTGCTTTCATCACTAACAAGGAGGCCTCTGGGTTCTGGGAAGAATCTGGATTAATTATTTACAATTTGGGGCATGGATTGATATCTTCTTTCTTAAGCAAGAAGTTGTGTGCCAAAATTTACATTCTTCCACTTAAAAGTATTAATTCAATTCTATTCTCAAGTTCAAATACTCTTTCCAAGCAAGCTATTTCCTTTTTAATCCTTGCTGCCAGGAATCCTTCTGCATGCTCATTACTGATATCCTGCTCAATGAGGCAATGCATTTCGTTTTAGGCTTCTTAGGTTGAACCAGGAGGATAATTTGGCTCTCACAAAAGAACGAGGTAAGCCTGGTCACCATCGATATCTAGAATGGTTAATGCCTTCCCCCACTAGAAAGAAGGCAGCCTCCCTTAGAGAGCCAGCCCTTAGTTCTTTGTAGGAATCAGACTCTGGAAGATTTTATCCAGTCTCTCTGGCTGACTATGCAATGTGGTGAACTGCCGTAAGCAAAGGTTCACAGGCAGATGGACGTGGGTTGGCCTCTGCCTCCTACAACCACTGAGTTTATTTTGGCACATGACTTAACTTCTCTGAGACATTTTCCTTACTTGTAAAATAGAAAAACAAAAATATACCTTATTGGATCATTGTCAGAATTAACACAATAATTCATGTTAAGTACTTAGAAAAGTAATTAAAAAGAGTTATTTATTTGTGTGGTACATAGAATTAAAAATATCCATAATAGTTCCCATTGCCTTACCCCTTCCTCTCTTTCAATAAAATATACATCATTTCAAGATAGTGATATTTAATGTTTTATTTTTATTCTCTAGAAAATGTAGAGGAATTTCAAAACTCAGATAATTGAAATAAAAACTGAAGGCTTTAGTTGGTCAATAGAGAGACGATGGATACGAGCAGAAGAGACACACAGTGTTCTTGTATACCACCTCAGCCAATTAAAGAAGTGTGGTGTTGTTCCCCCAGTTCTCTCTCGCTTTCCCTCTCTGCCTCCCTCCCTCCCTCCCTCCCTCCCTCCCTCCCTCCCTCCCTCCCTCCCTCCCCTTTTCCCTCTCCCTCTCCCTCTCTTTTGCACGCTCATTAGCATTTTGCTTCTATGAAGATCATAGCTTTCCTTTGCTGATAACCTCGAACATGTCCTCCCAACATCTGTTTTGTTTTGCTTTGTTTTACAGTTATTTGAATTTCTCAAGTTGTTTGAGATAAAGGTTTTTGAATGAAAAGGATTTTTACTGAACTGAGTCAGGTAATCTCAGAAAGCTGATTTAGAATCCAACCTGAGTCAGTAATCATTTTTTTGTCCCACACTAATCATTGTTTATCACTCCCGCTGGCTCTTTAGTCCATGAAACTAATCAAATTGTATCCCCTCTTTTGTGCTGCTTTTGATAAGGAAGAACAAACAAAGAGTACACTATATTTGCCTGAAAGGAAGCTACACAGAACTGATAACTGACTTCTGTTTTTCCATCCTGGTTCTTTCCGTATTGTTAGTGTGGCGTTGGTCTCAGAAGAGCAGTGGCTAGAAAGCAGCTCTTCAGAGGGTGGCCCCAAGCATCTGATAGCCTTTCCTTAGTGACAGCATTACTGGAACTAAAGTATTTTCTTCTGCTACCCTTACTTGGCTTAAAACAACATGACATTTCCAGGCCACTTCCTGAAATGAGCCTGATGGCTAAAGAGACTAAGGATATAATTGTGTGCTCTCTAATGTTATCAGCTAGAGGTATCGAAAATGGATTCCACAAGAGATTTTTAACTTTACCAATGCCTTCTTTTCTATATAACTACTTATCTTCATGATAGAAATAACTAAAGTTTATCAAACATTAACTCTATGCCAGGCATTTCTACTAAGTGCCATAATGTGCATACCTTATTGGTTGTAGGTACTATTGTCGTATGTGCTTTACCAATGAGGACATTGAAATACAGAAAAGTGAAGTAAATAGCTCATGGTTACACAGTTTGTAAGGTTAAGGGGCAGGCACTGGACTCAAACTTGAGTCTTTGGACTCTAACTCCAGAAGAACCACATTTGGAGAGTGTTCTCACAATTGGTTTCAATTTATTCAAGGATGCTGTTACTCCTAGATGCCATGTGGATTGTGTGAACATGACAGTTTTGAAAAGTAGGCTCCCCTCCCAGATTCAGAGTCCATTTGGAGTAGCCTTGTTTCAGCTACAGTTACTTCAGTGTTTCTTCTTTGCAATGGGGCTCCCAACTCTCTTTTCAAGATCAGATGGCTGCAGGGATTATTAGAAAAGGTATTAGTCTAGTATTGGCTGAGGATTTATTATAAAACATTATTTTATGAGTTTATTATATATTTCCCAGGCATGTACTAGGTATCTTTGTTATTTTAATGTTCAATTAATTTTTGAAAAGATTTATTCTTTTTGGAAGAGAAATTGCAAGATGCTACAGAGAATATGTATTTTCACATTCAATGTGTATTTCTGATATATATATAAAACGATAGACAAAATGGTATTTTTGGGGTGGGTGATGCTAAGAAAAGGGCTACATGAAGGACCTTAACTCACAGAAATGTGTCATGTGTAAGCAGACACACTGGAGGAATGAAAAAGGACAGTGTGAATCAGAAATTTTTAGAGGAAACTCACTTTTCACCCCTACTCGGTAATAAGCAGTGAAATGAAAGGTTTTTGCTAGGTTTTTAGCTCAGAAGGAAATGAATAGTGATATTATTCATCCTTTAAGGAAATATCTAGTTACTGCTAAGAGAGAAAGTGACCCTTCAGCAGTGAAAATATTTTCTCCGTTTCTTGTGACAATACAAACTACCCTGTGAATTTTTATTTTTACAGAAATGTACATTAATTAAAAAAAAAAAAAATGCCCCTTTCCCCAAATTTTGCCTGGGAACTATACCAAGTCATGGAATGTTCTTTTTGGCTACCATTTCCTTCAATCAAGTTAATTGTCATTTATCTTTACTCCTTTATGAACTCTAATATCTACCAGAGCACCTGGGAAGTCTCTGTTTCCTGATTTGCTTGTCTTAATAACCTCATAGGTATTTACATTATAAAATATCTATGCTAAGACTTTAGAATTATACTTGAAACAAACTGAAATTGGTATCCTATATGGAGATCTGTGCTTAGACTATTGAAATACAAATATCATGAATTGGTATAGATGAAGATAAAAACCTATGAATGACACATAAACATTTTTTACTTTGAAAGGTATTGTAAAAATTCAATAAAATTAAGAAAGAAATATACGGTCATTGTTTATTTAGAATCTTTCCTAAAATTGAACAACTTCATTCTTATGTGTCAAGACTTCCAAATAAAATACTATACTAATCAAGCAATTATTCAATAATTATGTAATTATTCTACATAAGTATAATCTGTTTAGATAATAAAGTCCTATTCTTTATTACCTCCATCTTCATGATATTAAAAAGTTTTTAAATTTTTCTTGTCTTTTTTTTGCCATTGTTCAGCTTTTCCTATTTTAACACTTGCTGCTAACCAGGCCTTCTCTTTTCTCAAACTAGCTATTTCTTTTCTCAAACTAGCTATTTCTAATCTTTTATAAAGACAGAAACCAGATCATAGTTCTTGTCTAAAGTTAGAGTTAACAGGCTCTAAATTAGGTCTCTCTTTGGTTTTTGTAACAGTGATTTTAGTTTATTTGGGGACCTATTTAAATTTCATCCAGATTAGTCTTTATTCTGGATGATTGATATTTTTTTATTAGTTTCAGGTGTACAAAACAATGTAATAAACATTTACACCTCTCACAAAGTGATAACCCCCTTTTCTCAGTCTACTATCCCTCTGACATCGTATAAAGCTGTTAAAATTCCATTGACCCTATTCCCTATGCTGTATTCCATGTCCTGTAACTATATCTGTATCTATCTATCTATCTATCTATATATACATATATATATTAAATTATAGTTGACATACAATATTATTCAGCTTCAGGTGTAGTGCAGTGGTCAGGCACATACACCATCCATGAAGTGGTCTCCCTAATAAGACAAGTGTCCTTCGGACACCCTACAAAATCTTTACAGCATTACTAGAGACATTATGCTAAGTGAAATGTGTCAGACGAAGAAAGACGAATACCGTATGATCTCACTTATGGTGGAATCTGAAGAATAGACTAAATGAGCAAACTAATCAGAAATAGTCTCAGAGATATAGAGAAAAAAACTGAGGCTTGTTAGATGGGAGGGGTGTGGGGATGAAGGAGAAGGTGAGGGGATTAGAAAGCATAAACTGGTAACCACCAGATTGGATGACTGACATTTTCAGATAAGTGACCTCAGGGAAGTAAAGAGGTGGATCTGTCCCCAGGCAGCTCCAGCAACACGAATAGAGGCAAGTGTGGGTGTTGAGAGTACAGTGTGTTTTAAAAATTGCAAATAGTTTAGGAAGGCTGCTGCCTCAACTCTTTTAAGACAAAGAGAAGGTATGTGGGTTGTGGCAACAAGAAATGGAACAATATGCAGAGGCAAAACAACAAAGGCTCTTATATTTCATGCTAAGGAGTTTTAACTTCAACAGTGAGGTGTGAGATGCCCTGAAATGTTTTAAAGAAGAGAGCATCAAGGTTAGATTTGCATGTTTGAATGATGACTTTGGTGTCGCTATGACAATGTTGCTATAAGTAATGAAGGCAATCATATATTATGGATTACATGAACTGGCAGAATTTGATTCAATAGCTGGAATAGTGGAAGGGGATTATGTTTATGCCTTCATTATAACGTGACTTTTTATCTTCATATCTAGAACAAAAAAAGCACTATACAACTTGGGCTACAAGTCAAATGTGACAATAATAGGTAGACTATCTCCCACAGGAACACAGAGAGCAGAGTCACTAATTTTCTGGATGGCCTCTTCAGAGAGATCCAGAGTGCTCTGATATATGTGTTGTTGGCATTTGGCATATAACAGTGAAGACTGGAGACAGGCGTAGAGTGCCCTCCTTTATGCAAAGCATTTGAGAAAGCAAAAGGCATATATGTAGAAAGATGAGTTAAAGTGTCATGAAATGCCAATTACCAATTATTAAAAACTTCATCATTCTGATCATTATCACTATACCGATGCAGTGACCATTATCTTAAGTTTCAAGTGATAAAAGAGATGCCAAGAAGGTCGGTGGCTTCCTGAAGAAATATACAGCAAAGATAAGTATACAAATAGTCTTCACTTAAAGTTATGTCAGAATTTGGTCATAAGAGGTGAGTTTTTTCTTCTGTACGGCTCAAAAACCATACGTCCCAGGTATACAGATTGCTGCTCTAAGAAACTGACAATGGAGCTCCGAGAAATATGTTGCTATGTTGTCATGAACATGATAACAATAACAGTAACAAGATGATGATGATGATGACGATGACGATGACGATGGTGGCCGTGGTGGTGGTGGTGGTGATAAGGATGATGATTACTTACTTTTCCTGACTGGTAATTCTGTCCCTTTGATTTCAGGGATGGGAAAATCCTAAAAAATAAAGGATAGGAGGAGCTAAATATATAAAGTTGATTCTAATCTGCTTATTTAAGGAGCTAGATGAAATCATTAAATTCCATCCTTTAATTTTACTAATTAGGAAACCGAACCTCAAAAGGCCATTTAGTTGGAATGTTTCAAAGTGTCTTGCTTCATAGATTTCAGAATTTAGTATGTGTTTCTCATATGCTGAATGTCCCTTTAAATAACTGGCCCTTTGGGGCTCACTTCCTAAATCATTAGCGATATTGAATAATACAGCAGTGATTTAACACTACCGAAATCCATTCCTAGGTTGGCCCTACTTGGCAGCTATGTGGATATCCTGAGTTAACCATACATCACTTCTCTTCAGAAGGGCAGGGAATGTAAAGTTATGCTAATCAATGCCCAGAGGGGTGAAAAGGCATAGCTAAAACACCCAGGGCCTGTAGGTCCGTGCCTTGTCTCTTCTTGCTTATGTGTTTCTTTAGGTGACTTCAAAATTCTACTGGGTATCATTAAATATAGTCAAATGCCATAAGTTTGATCACCCAGTGCTACAAGGGTTTTGGGGCAATGTCCTAGGCTTAGATTTTGTGAGATTGGTGTCAGTAATCTGACACTGGAATATCTATTTTTGCCTTTTGGCTGTATTGTTTATTAGTCTGCTCATTTTCAATCCAGAATGAGAGCTTTCATTTTGACCTATTTATACTATTCTAGTACCATAGCATCAGCTTGATTTATTTCAATAAGCTTATAGTGGTCTCTGCTTAACTGGGAAAAATTCTAAGAAAATATGATTTAAAAGTATGACATGATCTAAACTTTGTATGAATGGTTAAGTATTTCTAGGATTCTGCTGAAAACGATTTGTGGAAAAAATGTGTGCCTATTCATGGCATGCATCTGAGGGCAATTTTGATAGAAAATGTTCCATATCCAAGACATAATGTGCTTTATATTGTACATTGTAAAATACAAATATGCTTATTACAAGTATTAAAGCTTAATCAATTTTCTTAGGAACATAGTTTCATGAAATACATGGAAGACGTGTATCAAATCAGCCTGTCTAGATGAGACTAAGAAAGTCGTATCAGCTTTATTTTAAACCATCAACATCAGTGACCTTGGTACAAATCAATAGAATCTGTTCAGCTTGTCTTTGGGAAATGGAGTTAAATCAATGTCTAATTCAAGCCCATTAATATCTATGAATCCTTCACAATGTTCCTGAGTCTAGGGATACAATAAATGGTTAACTTCCTCTTCCCTGATACCCCACCAGCGAGCTAGGAGACAGATTAGTACACACTGGACTAAAATACAAATTTTGTCTATGACCATGACACATGCAAAGTATTGAAGGGAAATAGATGATGGACAGGGCTGAAGGGAAAAGCTTCACAGAGGAGGTGAAATTCAAGTTAGATATTTAAGTTAGATATTTAAGAAAGGGTGCCTTTTTCCTTCCTTACAAAGTGCTCAAGAATCCTGTAGAATCATATATTCTTTCTTCCTGACTAAACAGCTGCACCCAACATCCTAGTATGTGAACTATTATTGCTAGAGAATTGATAGACTAAATTGACTTTTTAACATATAATTTAGTATTTATTTGTGAAGAGTGAAGTTGGGAGGAAATAGCTATACTTGTTTCTCAAATGGGAAAACTGAGTCAAAAAGATAATTCAATGGAAAACCGGAAGAGAATTAGCACTTCTGTCTCTACAAAGATGAAACATTTTTATTAGAAAAACAAAACCAACAACAAACAAACAGAGTAAGCATCTCACTTCGATTTCTTAAAGGATTATATGTCTGTATAAGGAAGGGGCATTAGACTGATTCTGCTCTGAGCTTCAGATGTCAGACTAGAACCTATGATTTGTTTCCTGGGTTTGAGATTCATAAAGCCAACCTTATAACAATAAAAAGGGTGCAAAATTCAGAGAGCCTTGGGAAATAATGAGCTATCAGTTTTCATACGGAAAGGTGATCACCCCCCTTCCAAATAAAGTCAGGTTCAGGGGTTATGGGCAAAGCATAACATTCCCTCAAGAAGCAGCTTTGGATTGACTCAAACAGTCAATGCAAGAGATTTCCACTTCATTGAGTAAGATTGAGATGACCGGCTCAAACATGAAAAATAAAATGAGCAGCTGAGAAAAAAAAAAAAAAAGAGCAAAGAATACCATTTCTGTTTTTGAACCATTTGGGAACGTTACATATGCACAAGATATATAAAAAGATGGGTTGAAAAGAAAACTGGCAAATCTTTTTTTTCCCCTTTCCATTATGAATTAAGAACCATCTGTACAGAACAATGTTCTATCATGCAATAGATGAAATGAGATGTATAAGGAGCTAGAGGTATGTACAGATTTCTTTGACAAATACTTATAAAATACATTTAAAATGTGCATTTAAAATATCAGGAGTAGGTGTGAGTTAGCCTCTTCAGTGCTTTAATTGTAATTTTGCTTCATATCACAAAACTAGCAGTTGCTCAATTTAGAGACAAGCAAAGCAGCTAAACTCTAATGCCAGCCAGATTGCTCTAAGCATCATTTTTCAGGTCAATGAAAATGTAATGCTGAGTTGGATTTTTCTGTTAATAGCCATTGATGTGATGTTAACTGAGATCAGATGACTCCTAAATTTCTTCCTATCAACCAAAGAGAAGAGAGGATTTCTATCATGCCTAACATTATTTCCTGGTCAAAAGGAAAAGAGTACTTGTAACATTTGGAATATTATTTCCTGCTATGTCTGCTGACCCTCAGGATCAGACTCCTTATATTTCCACACAGGCTCTGACAGCATTTGTTTGGCTATGATGTCCTTTTTGTGTTTTCTAAGCTTCAGAAATAATAGAGTTGGTGGTAGAAGTAGAAGGGGCTTTATGAGTTCAGACACTTTAAGTTCTGGATATTTGGCTTTGAGGGATACCTACAGGTCCCTCATACCTGTGCTAAAATGACTCTCTTCTCCCTGTCACATTCCCAGCTTGTGATCTCATATCATTTGGATTTTCTATTTTATTTGTTGAGGGCGGCCAGCACAGTTGCCCTAAACTTCCACTCTATCCACTTACAGACTTTCTTGATAGAGAAATGTATCTTCATCTTGACATGATTCCAGGCAGTTGTCATTTTCATATTTTTTACCTTCCCTACCGAGGGTTATAATTGACTTTAGAATGGAGTTGTTTTCTATTTCCTGTTTGGTGTGGTTCCTTAAACATAACTATCACCTAATGAATATGTGATTGTCAAGAGATGTGAGGTAAGTTTGGTAGCAATTTGTTAAGAATATTGTTTTTTCAAACTGACCTTCTTTTCCTTTTCATTTCTTCTCTTTTCATGGATAACTGTACAGGTCAGTCAGAGCATGCTATTGACATAATACATCTGGTGGTAATGAGTTGTCATATGATATCTTTAAATAAAAATCAAAGAAACACAAGCTCAGTGATAGTATGGTTAGGTAGATTTATAGCTTGTTGAGCAATTAGACTCGACTTCTTGATTAATGGCTCAGTGGATGGCTATTTTGTAGGGGAGCGTGCTAGAATGACATTGTGGAACTTCTCTGTTGGGATTACACAAATCAGAATAGCATTCTAAAGGCTTATTTGTATCATTTAAAAGCACTCAGTAATATGCTATTAAAATAGAAAATCCAAATGATCTGTTCAAATACACTTTTATATCTTCAAGTGAAATAAAAGAAATCATTTTATAAGAGACTTTGGGGGGAACAGGAAGGGGAACAAGACTTTATTGGGAACAGTGTGCACTTCCAGGACTTTTCCAAGTCAAGTTGTTGTCCTTTCAATCTTAGTTGTGGAGGGCGCAGCTTAGCTCCATGTCCAGTTGCCATTGCTAGTTGCAGGGGGCGCAGCCCACCATCCCTTGCGAGAGTCAAACCGGCAACCTTGTGATTGAGAGGATGTGCTCCAACCAACTGAGTCATCTGGTCACACGGGAGCTGAGTGGCAGCTCATTTACTTCATTCTAGTTGTGGAGGGAGCTCTCGCAGGCCCATGTGGGAATCAAACCGGCAGCCCCATTGCCCAGATCTCGTGCTCTAACCAACTGAGCCACCCGTCTGCCCAAGAAACTTTTTCTTTAAATCAGTGTGGAATTTTTTCTCTCTCCTGGGTCACACGTTGTTCAGCCTTTTTCATAGACATTACTGGGAAAATAACTGAACAAATAACAATAACAGTAAAACTATGGATTCAGTATTTATTAATTTGGGACATCGCTATAGCTAAATGGCAGCTCAGGTTCAACTCATAGTTCTTGGTACGTAGTGGAATGGTTAGTGAAAGATAGAACTCATCAGGAAGAATTAATATATGCTTTCCTTTCCATGGGACCCTTCCCTTTCATTGTCTCATTCTTGTTAGATAATTAAGCCAAACTATATTATGTAAAACTCGTCTATGGTAATACACATCACACAGTAATTATTTCTGTAGATGGTGTAACTGGAAAGGCAGATGAGGTAGTTTTATGGGGAGTGGAAAATTCCCTGTACTTTGGTGTGAGTGGTGAATACATGAGTTTACATATATTAAGTAAAAGTTTAGTAGTTGGTGCACTTAACTGTATTTACTTTATTCCAGTATAAAAAAAAAAATAGAAGGATAATATGATTAAAAGCCTTAGGCAGTAATAAGCAAATAACCAGCTATTAAATAAGTTTCACTCTAACAAATGGATGTATATAGTAGGTAAGGAAGGAAGAGTAGCGAATATTGTTTCATGCTATAAGTTCTTTGAGTCCTAAATGCCATGATGAGGAAACCAGACTTTATTCCTTATATCTTTAGAGGATTCCATTCTTGAACACTTAATCTTGAACCTCATTGGGGTGAACTGATGACAAGAGGAATTGGTTGGTGATCGTCTGGAAAGCATATTGTTATCCATAATGGAAGGGCACCCTCTAATAAGTCATGATTCCTGAGTGGAGGGTCAGAATCACTAATCTCCACCACACCCTAGGCAAGAGTGGATCAAGAATATCCTCCAAGAGATTCTATGATCTTTTGTAGCTGGTTTTAAAGTAAACTGTGCCTGGAGAATTAAAAGCCTGGAGGAGAAAATGAGAGAAAAAATGAGAGAGGTGTCTTCTGGGCGAGTTCCTTGGTACATGGCAAAGGCAGTCCAGGGCTACGTGGGATAATGGCCTTTCCGCATATGATGCCTTCCTCACCTTCTCCTCTAAGAGCCTATGGAATTGTTTTACTGGAATGGGGCCAGCACATAGTAGGCATTTAATAAAGTTTTTTGAATGAATGAAAGTTGGATAATGCCCTCCAAAACAATACAATTTTTGCAAAATAATTTTTTGTTGTTTTGGTTTTTTTATTGGCAAGATAACTGAAAAATTGTGATCACTCTAAATCTAAGTTAATATATTAAATATTGCATTTCCTTGCTGAAATATGTCTCCAATGCCAGATGAAGACAGTTTGACAATTGGAGGTTTTATTTATTTATTTACTTGTTTATTTATTTATTTATTTTATATTTGTGTGAGAAATACTACACTAAATAAACACAGAGCCATGCACTGCATCCTGATTTCAGAAATATTAAAAATTGAAAACTATGGCATTTTAGAAATGAGGGAGGTGGGATGGTCAAAGAAGGTAAAAGGGGGTCAAATATATGGTGATGGAAGGAGAACTGACTCTGGGTGGTGAACATACAATGCTATATATACATGATGTATTATAGAATTGTACGCTTGAAACCTCTCTAGTTTTGTTGACCATTGTCATCCCAATAAATTTTAATTATAAAAAGAAAAGAAATGAAAGAATAAACATGCATAAGTCTCCTTCCCCCACCCTTTCTTGAGGATTCCATTGCATTTTCATGGCACGCCCACCTTTCTTGCCGTCTCATCTTCAGTGGCTCCCAGGATCAGCTGTATAACTGATACAGACTCTGTGGGAATATCCAGTAGATTAAAATCAGAGGGGAAAAAAAAGTGTGGCCACATACTTGCTCTGCACAATTTACAGGAAATTGATGCTGTCCCAGACCTTACACCTTAAAAAAAAACAACACAAAAAAAACTACAATTGGGAAAGAAAGAAAAACTTGGAAGTCCCCTCCTCTAAGATTTTATTCTTGGCAAGATAAGTCCATGATTTCTGTTGTTTGCTTGAAAGTTGAGTTTTCCTGCACATGTGCTTCCAGTAAAACCCCCCAAAACATAAACAATCTCGACTTCACCTTACTTGTCCTTCTGTGGAGCTCCTACTGTGAATTTACCCTTTTCTATTTATACAGGAGGCTCATCTGCTACTCATTCCCACAACTTCTTCAGTGCCTTGGCTTGGCTGTTTGTTCTGATATGTAATCATTATATTTAATAGTAATAATATAATATTACATAATCATTGACATATAATTACCACATATAAATATAAAACTGCTTTGCAATTTTCAAAGTACCTTCATATGTTTTTATTTAATGTAGATAAGTCAGCTATTATTAATTCTATTTTAAAGATGAACAAATAGCAACACACACTGACTAAGCAATTTGTCCATGGTCACAGAGCTATTAAATGCCAGCTAAGGATCCAGAACTGAGGTAGGGCAGTACTTTGATGAGTGCTTAGGAAAACCCTTCTATACTTATGCTCGTAGCTCTTTGTTTCTTTGTGGATTGATTATTGAAGGAACCATCTAATTGCATAAAACAAGTGCATCTGACTGCCTCCTTCAATGTTTAATATCTTACAACATATCATAAATTTTAGCAAAAAATTCTATTCTTGACCTCTTCCTCTCCCTTTCTCTCTGTCTCTGTTCCTATTATCCCAGTCCCATTTCTTTCTTTCCAGTAGCTCGCAACTGTTTGAAGAGATATGATATGAAAGATACAACAGTGATGCTTCAATAACCCTTCTGTTTCATTTCTCTCACATTTGGACAGTTGGATGCTAGTCTCAAAATTGCCCTTTGATTCTTTTTCACATACTCCTTGTTTAAAATGCAGTCATGTTTTGCTTCCCATTGGAACCTTCTGGACAACAAGACCATGCTTGAGTGCTGAGACCAAGAATCTGCTCCTTTGATTTTGAATTCTCTCCCACAGTGGCCCAGACCTGTTCTGCTTCCAATTTTCCTTTGTGGGGAATGATATCATCTAGTTATGTAAGTCATGGAGCTGTGCACGGAGATGTCATTGATCCCTTTCTATTCTTCACTCCTCATATCCAATCCATCACCAACTCAGGCACTTTTTCCTCCTAATCAGCTCTTGAATCAAATCACTTTTCTCTACATGACACAATCCTAATTCATGCCATCACCTGCCTGCTAAGACGTCTGCAGTAGTTATCTAACCATCTCCTTATTTATTTCCTCTCTCTCCTCACCTGTAATGCTCATGTCATTCTCTGTGTACCGCCATTAAAATGATTGCAATGTTTCTCTTTGCTTTTGAGATAAAGATCTATCTTGCGCTGCCCATGGATTGTCACTTTCAGATCTCTCTGAAATCATGTTTTCCCATCTTTTATCTTGCTCCTTGTAATGCAGTCTCACTGACTTCTTTCAGTTATTTAAACAGGCCTGCTTCTTCCACATACCTACTATTTTCTCTGCTTGGAGAATTCTCTCTTTCCCTCTGATATTTTCAATCCTCAGTTCAAATGCCTGTTTCATTCAAATTTTCTCTGACTTCCTTGACCTGCCAATTCTCCCCTTCACAGGAGTGTGCACTTTTCCTTTGGGGCACTCACCACCGTGGTAGGTTTACTTTTGTTTGGCTAATTGTTTGATCAGGTGCTGCAAAGGAAAAGGTGAACCGAGAAATGCCTGCGGCAGTTTTTCTTGTAAGTCCAACCACACCTTCTTGCAAATATTGACTGATGATATTTACTAGCACCTGACTACCGAGCTGGGAATACTTTTAACAAACGTGCCTGACCTCTCTGGCCTGTCTCTTGTAAATATATTTAATTTATAGATTTATGAACTGCAGCTGTGCTGATAACTGCAAGTTAATTCCATGGCTAGACCTGGACTGCGAGATGAGATGTATAGATTGTGAGACCACAACAGTAAAAGGCTTTGGTTTGCTAATTCAAGTGATGCAGAGTGAGCACCATTCACTCCAGAACGAACACACATCATAGTACAGAAAGTAGGAGGCTGCATCTGATGAGATTAGGTCTGCTTAATATCATTGTGGCATCTTTTATTGATATTCTTTTCCTATAATCTTTGCTAATCATTAGTAGAGATTGATGCTGGCTAAGATGTGTATTTCATGTGAGTCTTACTGATAACTCTGGCTCTGGTTATTATATAGGTGGAATATCTATATTTCCTCCTCATTGTCTCGTGAGCTCCATGAAAGCAGAAAGATAATTGTTTTATCTGACAGTTATATTCCTATTATCTGACCCAATATTTAGCACGCATGGATGCATAATAAATATTTGTGTGGCAGAGATCACTAGAGCTCATCATATCCAATTTTTCTTTCCTTTCTGCACACGTGGGGAAAATATCCAGCTTCCTAGGCAATTAGGTTGAGGGCACATAGTTAATTTTGGCCAGTGGACTTTGGGCGGAAGTACATAGGAGGGGTGATCAAAAGAGATGGTGAATGTTTAAATAAAAATAAAAAAAATTATTACAGTAAAAGACACATTGCCATTAACCCCCCTCAGAATGCTTCCCCTCACTTCAAACACATTTATCCCATCATTCTTGTCACTTTCTGAAGCAGTTCTGGAAGTCCTCTTTCATGAATGTCTTTAGTTGTGCCATTGTGGCTGCCTCGATGTCCTAAATCGATTCAAAATGTTTACCTTTCATGGTCATTTGACTTTGGGGAAGAGCCAGAAGTCAAATGGTGCCAAATCCTATGATAAGGTGGATGAAGACACACCTTAATGTTTTTATTTGATGAAATTGCTGTACCAGAAGCGATGTGTGACATGGAGCCTTTCCAGTGTGATCAAAGAATATGGTGAATGCCGCTGCCGAGTGCCATCCAACAGAAAGGCAGGGATCTTCAATGTAGGAAGCAGCACGTTGAATCTTAGTAACAGTGTGTGACAAGTTCCAACCTGTTTGATGCAGTCAGTCGGGTGTGAGCCATAGTTAAGAAAAGGTGTGCTTTAAAGCATGCCATCAATCATCCTCCATTATGACAACACTCCATGTCACACATTACTTCTGGTACACGGCAATTTCTGTCAAATAAAAACATTACGGTGTGTCCTCATCCATCTTATTCACTGGATCTGGCACCGTGCGACTTCTGGCTCTTCCCCAAAGTCAAAATGATTCAGGACATTGAGGCAGCCACGACAGCGCAACTAAAGACCCTCATGAAAGAGGACTTCCAGAAGTGCTTCAGAAAGTGGCAAGAATGATGGGATAAGTGTGTTCAAAGCAAGGGGGAGTATTTTGAGGGGGATTAATGGTAGTGTGTCTTTTACATTCACTGTATTGTTTGATCAGGCATCATACATAGATTCAGAGTAGATGTAGGTAAGATCAGATGTGAACTGCCCACACTGTTTTTCCTTTCTCTAGCAAATGCTGAAACCTGTGTTGGGATGGCTGTATGGAAAGATGGTAGAGCTCCTGTCATTTCTGTGTTCCTGACTAATATATAGATGACAACCATCCTCCTACCTATTTTGGATATATTACATGAGCTAGAAATGACAACTGATTTTGTGAAGCTTCTGAGATTTTGTGTGTAGCAGCTTATGCTGTCTGATTCCTGAATGAGCAGTAGGCAGGCAAGATTATATATAAAACAGTCTGGAGTACACCTGGCTTTTCCTCCCCTCCCTTGATTCTTTACTGGGAATTCAACCGTATCTTTTTGTGTGGTTCTTAAAAACTTTGGTATGCATAAGATTCATCTCCATAGTTTGGTAAAAATAAGAATTTTAAGGTCTCTATCCAAAAATTCATTAGGTTTATGAGAGGCCGAGGGACTTGCATTTTAAATAGCACCCCCGGTATTCTCAGTTCCATGGTTCTGAAACTACACTTTGTAAACACTGCTATATACCGTAGTTGTGAAAGATCTATAATGTTGTCCCTTTTGTATCAGTGGTTCTCAACCCTGGCTATATATCAGAACTGCGTGGAGAGCTTTTAAAACAATATCAATATAAAGGCCATACCGCAGAACAATTGCATCTGATTATCTGGAAGGAGATGAATGTAAATGAATTTATATTTTACAAGCTATGGAAAAGTATTGCTTAGAAGGTCTCTGACTTACTGTGGCCATTACAGGCAATTGGTAAACAGGTCCTATGGCAGGCAATAGCCCCTTAACTGAGAACAATGGTGCAGTTTCCTGGGATGAGACCAAATAAGTACCATTTTCTTAAAACTTTCGAACATGGAGAGCAGAGCTTCTTGGTAAGATACTGACTTCATGGATCTTGGTTCCTCTGCTTCTAACTCCAACCCAGGCCAAGCTGTTGCTGCAATGAGCAGGCATGTGGGGACTGAAGAGTGTTTGCCTCAGGCTCTCAGAGCCCTGAAAGATGGAACGTCAGTTTGGGAGAACAGGCAGAAATCAGAGTTAGAGAAGCCATGATGAGTATCTGAAGTCTGTGATTCCTCTGCTTAGCTTACAGTGATCTTGTTTTGCTGAGGGGCTTGCGTGAGAATGAGGATAAAGAGGCCAAGATAAGCCCACCTAAGTATACTTGGTTTCTTTGGCTTTTCGTGGGTGGAGGAATAGTTGGCAAGGTAAGCTGAATTTTCTATCCCTGAAGATTGGAGGCCTGTAGACACCAGGGGACAGAAAGACTTCCTGCCAGAGAGATGGCCAATCTGGTGGCTCGAACACTGCCAGCCCACATGGACAGAGGCCCTTCCTGTGGGACGGCTGCTGTTTAGTGTTCCCCAGCAGTAGGTTTTGGCTGCAATGAACAGAACCCCGAAAACTACAACTCATCTACAGGGGTCCACTAAAAAGAGAGAGAAAGAAGTGATAGGTGCTCAAACAAGACATCTGCTAGACATTTGAATATATAAATGATTGAAAATGTGTAATAACATTTAAGGACAATTCAAAGCAACTTATGGAACTTAACACCATCTTCAAGTTTAGAAGTTCAGCATATCAATAAAAAGAGATGTTTACTGTTGATTACTGAATTTGTAGCATAGAAGAAAAAGTGAAGGAAATACCACAGAGTAAAATACACAGGGATAGAAAACATAAAGGAAGAGTTAAGTGACATTAAGGAGACAGTCAGGAAACAGGAATTCCTGAAGAAGTAAAAAGGGTAGATTATGTTAAGATATTAAGTAATTAAATAATAGAGAAAAACATTCTCTGAGATGAAGAAAGTCCAGTTAAAAGGACTTTCCAAGTTCTAGTCAGTTTTTTTACAAGAAAAAAACTCACACCTGAGCAAGGTAAAATTCCAAAATTTCAGACATGATCATTGATGTTCGAGATCTTGAATATGTAAAATAGGATATCTATTTTTCATAATTTTTGTAAGCAAGAGTATATAACATACGTAAAGCAAGTAGCACAGTGGCAAGCATATGTCAAGTGCTCAGAAATGTTAGTTTCTTATTTCTACTTGGTTGTATTTAGAATTACTATTCTTTTTTTGATTTAAGGATATAAATACAGTTGGTATACAATTTTGTATTGGTTATATTAGTCTTAGGTGTACAATACAGCGATTTGACATTTGTAGACCTTACAAGGTGATCACCCCACTAATTCTAATTCTGGTAATCATCTGTCACCATGCCAACTTATCACTATATCACTGACTATATTCCTCTGCCCTCTTTCACCTATCTCCGCCACCCCCTCCCATCTGGTCACCATCGCTTTGGTTTGTTTCTATTTGTTCTGTTGTTTATTCTTTAACCAATTACATTCATTTACACAGCATCCTCATTTTTTCCCTTAGCAATAATGGGCATTGACTAACACCCAAGGCTAACAGCACTGTAGCATTTTCAAAAATCAAAACCATGCACAAGAAAAGTTATTCTTGAAATAGGGAAAATAAACTCATCATTCCACATCATTCCATAGCATACAGTTCATGTTAAGCAAATTTTCAAACTTACATTGCAGCATTTTCAATCATGCCTCCTACTGGCATCACAATAATTCATATAGATTTGTTTTAGATTGTTTAACTTTAAGAGAATACCAAGACAATGAAAATATTTTTCATGTTTTTCCAGATGAAGATAATAGTGTTTATTTGTTTGTTTATTACCCTTAGAGCCAACATTGCTGAAATGTAACTGGCAATAAAAGGACATGTTCCATTGTAGTTTATCTGTGTATTAGTTTTCTATTGCAGTGTAACAAGTTACTAGAAATTTAGTAGCTTAATACAACATCCATTTGTTATCTCACAATTTTTGAACGTCAGAGGTCTGGACACAGGAGCTGAGTTCTCTGTTCCTCTCAGAAAATTGCAGTCATGATATCAGTCAGGCTGCCTTCTCATCTGGAGCGTGGAGTCCTCTTTCAAGCTCATTCATATTTTTGGCAGATTTCATTTCCTTGCAGGCATAAGTTGAACTCCTCTCTTCCTTGTTAGCTATGGCCAGGGACCTGCTCTCAGCAACTAGAGACTGCCCTCAGGTTCTCGCCACATGGTCCCATCCTCCCTCAACGTGAAGTTTCCTTCTTCAAGGCCAGCATGCAACTCTTTTTCCCCCTTTGAATTTTTTTCTTCAGGTCTCTTTTCAAAGCTTCCCTATTAGGTAAGGCTTATTCAGGATAGCCTTCCTTTTGATTACCTCAAGGTAACTAATTGGGGACCTTACTTGATCTGAAAAAAATCCCTTCACTTTTATCATATAGCATAAGCCATTTGTTATACAACTTTACAATAATGGAAGTGAATTCCATCATGTTCACAGTACCCCTCTCAACCCCCCAATCAGGGGAAGGGGAGGTTATACAGGGAATGTACAGCAGGATGTGCCATCTCCGAACTCTGCCGACCACAATCAGATTCAGATTACGTCATATTCCTATTGTTTTTTGTAGCAAGTGATAATGGTATTGTGGAAAAATCAAATTGAAAATATGTGAGGGGATTATATTGTACTCGTTTCACCTTTTATCATTTTAATCATTCACAATTGAAACACATTTTTCCTTTCCTTATCCCATGTGTAAAGAAACAGTGTTTTTAACGTTTAGTCCCTGTACAACATAGATGGAGAAAGTATCCTCTGGGAGCTTATTACTTATGATGATTGTTCTCTTATTTCATTGTAGATATTTAAAAGCAGCAAAATTGTTGCCTTTTATATTTCAGTTATAAAAAGGGACTCTGTATGATATAAACTAAAAGGTTAAAATTTTATATCTAGACTCCTAGAAAAACAGAGACACTATCCCATTAGATGAATAGGGCATATGTAAAAATATTTTTAATATTCTTGATCATAGCAGCATTTTTATTATTTCTGTTTAGTTTAGATTACTTGTTAAATTTTAGGTATTTCTTTCAACAATATTGTTTCTCTGGAATTTAACACTTATGCTATTAGAAGAAATGGTTAGAATTAGTATTGAGATAACAAATTAGGTTTAAAATAGGTTTAAAATGTGTGCTATTCATATGTCAAACAATTCCAAGAAATACTCTGTAACCTATCCTCTGTTAATAATTTATCTGCAAAATATAACAATTTATTTTTCTTCTAAAAAATCATCTGAAGTACAATTAATAGAGGAAAAAATCAGGTAATAGACTCCCTTTATTTTGGATTTATTATTTTTAAAGATAATTTTTTTTTCCTTTTTAAAGTATTGTAATTATCTGAAGAGACTTAAGTTTGTGGTCAATTGTTATATATGTCAGGGAGTCCTATGTCTTAATTTATTTCCCTGAGATTAGCATAGCAGGAGAAAAAGGCTTGCCTAAACAGTTTGTTTTGTGAAAAGATTTCAAGGAACTGGAGGGGATGAGTGGAAAGAGTGAAACGGAAGGCAGCAAAGCCGTTCCAAGAGCATGTTATTGAGCTGATGACAACTATAGTCAACTGAAAATCCATCACACTGAGAATTTTTTAAGGACCTGTGTATACTGCACCTCCAAATAGTCTGCTTCAGGGATTAAGCACTGTTTATCCACTAGTTCTCACCCACTATCAGTCAAGTGTCACCTCACAGGGTATAAACTTCCTTGCCTTTTCTGATCTGTGTATGTGTCAGAACGAGCAAGTTCTTACACGCATCCTACGTGGGTGTGGCAGAGAAGCACGGGGACAGAAAGTGAGCAGCTTGTGGTGCAGCTGAGCTTAAGATGCCATCAAGTTACACTTGCCTTGCTGTTGATTATTTAGAAAGTGCTGGGGTAAAACGCTGGTAGAATCTTTGGTCATGTGTCCAGTTTTGCAACTTCTCTACTATCACATAAGTCCATTGGTCTGAGGCAATGTTATATGGGGACCCGTACTCATGAATCAAGCATTCTGTAAGCATCTCAAACCGATGCTGGCAACTACATAGAAGCGGGGAAGGGAAAGCTATCTCCAGAACAGATGTCAACTGCATTAAGGATGAATTACTGCTCCTTCTGGGGCTGCCGTATTTCAATAATACTTTATTCCTAGCATCAACATAAGAACTTGTGGCAAACCTCAGGATTCCCTTGATTGTTTTGATACGTAGTAACTAAGTAATCAGAAGAACCTCCAGGACTCATAGGGCCATGGCCAGTCTCAAGCCAGTGTGGCATTTCCATGTTCTTCAATGCTGAATGCATTAATCGTAGAGGAACTCGGCAGCTGCAGATCTAGTAGAGTGAAATTCTGCAAAGCTGGTTGGTGTTTATTTGTTTATTTTTGTGACTACATTTCCATGATCTCACCAGAGACATTAAGGGAAGGAAACAATAATTATGTAATTAACTGCAGCTGCTGAAGTTGAGTCACCTGCAATTTCTATATATACTAGTATCAGAGAAAAACATACCCCTTTATTAGATACAAATCTATGAAAATTCACTCAACATTTATTCAAAAAAAATTAGCAGGTGTTCACTAGATGCTAATGGATGCATGCTTATGTGTGGGGATACAACAGAGAATGTTAGACACAGGCCCCTGCTCTCTGGAAGCAGATTAGCCAGTTCTGAAGGAAGGAGCCTCACGTATGTGATGAAGTGATGGTGCAATATGAAGGGTTTTGCTCCTGTAAGTGAATGTGGTGTGTGTAATAATTTAGGGTATCTATAGAAGAATAGCAATTGCGCACAATGAGTAACTCATTAGGCTGATGGTCTCCCAAACTTTGATTAGTACTACCCAAAACAATCTATGAGGTATCACAATTAAGTTCGTGAACTTGTTGCACTGATGTTGCTAACCTTTTTTGATATCAGAGGAATTATTCATTATGAATTTGTACCAACTGGAAAAACAGTTAACCAAGTTTACTATTTGGAAGTGCTGAAAAGGCTGCATGAAAAAGTTAGACGACCTGAACTTTTTACCAACAATCCATGGCTCTTGCATCACGACAATGCACCAGCTCACACTGTACTGCCTGTGAGGGCATTTTTAGCCAGTAAACAAATAACTGTATTGGAACACCCTCCCTTCTCACCTGATCTGGCCCCCAATGACTTCTTTCTTTACCTGAAGATAAAGGAAATATTGAAAGGAAGACATTTTGGTCACATTCAGGACGTCAAGGTTAATATGATGACAACTCTGATGGCCATTCCGGAAAAGAGTTCCAAAATTGCTTTGAAGGGTAGACTAGGCACTGGCATTGGTGAATAGCTTCCCAAGGGGAGTACTTCAAAGTTGACCATAGTGATATTCAGCAATGAAGTATGTAGTGCTTTTTCTAGGATGAGTTCGCAAACTTAATTGTCAGACTGGGTATGTCTTTCAAAGATTCTTCAATAGAGAATACATGTCATTCCATCTTAGTAGCTAAAGAGGTCAGAAATAAAAAAGAATATAAAAAGGCCATTGGATGTTGGACTACCTGGTGTGGTCAAATTTTCTTATTTATTATTTCTTTGTCTTTTGTCTGTACCTTTTGGGAAGATTTCCTCAATTGTATCTCCCAACTATCCACCTTCTTTTGAATTTTTCAGTTCTACTTAATTTTTAGGAATTCATATTTGTCTATTTTATTTAAGCAACCTGTACCAATTTAAGCATTACCTTCTCATATCTCTTTATATATTAATGATATCAATGTTTTCTTGCCCCTTCATAATCTCTGTTTCTTTCAATTTGTTTTTGTCTTCTTTTTGATTGTTTATATCACTGCCATCACATGTGGATGAATGAGAGAATATGTTGTGAGAAATGCATTAGGCAATTTTGTCATTGTGGGAACACCGTCGAGTTACCCTGCATAAAACTAGATGGTTTAGCCTGCTAATCGCCTAGGCTATGAGGTATAACTCCTAGGCTCCAAGCCTGCACAGCATAGGACTATACTGTGTACTGTAGGCAACTACCACACAACTGTAAGTCCAGCACTTTTATACGACTGGTCATGCAGTTTTTTACACTGACATCACCTCAAACACGTGAATAATGGGTTGCACTACCAAGACTAGGTTCCCCAAAAAGATATCCAGTGCCCCAGAGGGAGGAGTGTGCTTTCCAGCCCTTGGGCCCCTGGGCCAAGATTGAGGAGGCGGAGCAGGAAGGAGAGAAGGAAGGAGAAAGGGATGAGTCTTACTTGGAAGTCAGGTAAGAGTCTCCAGATTCTTGGCAGCCACATTGTGAGTCCTGCCAAGTGTTACAACTTTATGTCAGCTTTGGTCATCACTAGGTGATAGGAATTTTTCAGTTCTATAATCGTGTGGAACCACCATTGTATACACGGTCCCTTGTTGACTGAAATGTCTTCGTGTGGCGCATGACTGTATATTCCACATTAGAGACATCTCTTCTCTCAAAGGTCAGTTAAGACTTGGCATTGTACTCATGGATAAAAGTGGAAGACAAAAAGCTGACTTCAATGCCTGTATGGTTTTAGTTGACTGTGAGGTTTATCTGAGTGGATTGTTTCTGAGGAAACTCTAGGGTCAACATCTTGGAACAGTGAGAATGTTCAAGGTTCTGAGTTCCAGAATAATGGTGGCCGAGTGGCACAGGAGGGTTGGGCGTGTTCTGCCTTCTGAGTTCGGGATGAGAATGGTCACTTAATCCTCGTTTCAGAAATGTACATCTGAAATCCTCTTGAGGTCCCCCAAATAGAGACCCTTTTTTTCACCTGGCCAAAGACTAAACCTCCAGATATCTGCTGGGGTGGGGCTCAATTCCCTGAGACAAGCTGTGGGAAAGGGAGCCAACGTCTCCAATAGAGTTCACTCTAGTCCCTCGAGTCGTGCCCACGTTCCGACTTAGAGCTGCTGTCCCTGCGCTTCCTGCAGTACAAACTGTGTTGGTTCTTTGTTTTCCCTACTTCCAACTTTAATTTTGGCCTTTTGGGTGTGCTAAACCAGTTGTTCTTGTGAATTAGGAAAGGGTTCCCTTCAGAGGACACCAGTCTCACTGGTGAGGGCAGGGTGAAGAGCTGGATTTTATATCCCCCTGGCCCTCATCCCAGCCTCTGTCATACATGGCTGTCATGGTCACCACAGGCCCATCTGCTGTTTACCTCAGTCTTGTGAGTTTTAAGTTTTTGAAAAATTCTCTTGGCAAAAGCTTAACTGTGTGTTTTTCTTTTTCCTAGCGGCACCTAAATTATATATATATATTTCCCCCCCCCCCACTAAATATCATCCAGAAATGATATTTAGTAATTTTTAAGTCAGATAAATGTAATATTCTGGAATCACTATCTCACCAGTTCTATTCAGAGATTTGTATGCAACCTCCGTGGTTCAACAGAATTACCTGGTTAAAATTCTTAACACAGATTATGTGACAACTGAGATCAGAATATTGCTGCATAAGCAACTCTGAGGAACATACTATTTGCAAAGCAAACTCAAAGCCACCTATTTGGCTTGAATCAGACAATATTAAAACTTTGATGTCGGCTGCGATAAGGTTGATATTTGAAACTAATTAAGAAGTTGTGCAAATTGCACATAAATATATTACCCAGCATATTCTTCATGGCTCAATAATTGCAGAGCGTGATTCATCTCACTTAGTGACCTCCCGTTCAGGGGTGAAAACAGAGATTTCTTTATTCTCAGTGATGAAAGCCAGGGACTCTTTAGTACTCTTAAGCTAAGAGTTCTCACACTCTTTTGCATTTCTAATGCAAAATGGGACCCATTTTTAATGGGTCGGAAATTAGTAAAATCACAAGGGGCTCTGCATTCTTTCTCTTGGCCACAGATAAGTGGTCAAGAATGCATCCCATGGACTATCTGTATCAGAATCTAAGAATGTATTTTAGACATTAGACCTATATATGGTAAAATTCCTTTTTTCCCCCCACAACCAATAAGTGACATTACCTGTGCCCATCTCTACAGTGGCAGCTCCCACCCACAAACTGTATAAAGCTGACATCTTGCTGTGCTAGCCCATTGTACATCACAGTACTCACTATTCTCAAGAGAAACTTTTCCATTTGTGTTCCATGAATTCTATGGCCCTGTTCTGAGCACAGAAACACCTCCAGTCAAATAACATTTTCTAAAGCACAATTTATATTTGTATCGTTTTCTCTTTAAAGCCATATCAGTTCCTATCCCTTGTCCATTAAGGTCTTTATTCATTGGGCTGGCTTCTAAAGCTCTCAGAATTTGCCTTCGGTAGACCTCTATCACTTAGGTCTGTATTTCCACCAAGTAGATGGCTTGCTGTTTCTCCAAAAATGTTGGTCAGTTTCCTGAGTCCGTGGATTTGTCTCTCCATCTGGAAATTATTCTTTCTTCTCCCCCATCAGTATCTCTTAAATTTTATTCATTGATTAAATCCCAGCTCAAGGATGACTTCTTCACTCAAGTTTGTCCTTTGACTTTGCAAACTTTACAACATTAAATTTGATTGTATGTGATACAAATTTATATAGTTTCCCTTACTCAATTTCAGTCACTTTAGACAAATCCCCCCTTTAAAATAAATAAATAAACAAACAAATAAATAAATTCCACCTTTGAGCCAGGAGCCTGGCAAATAATAGATACTGAATAATTCTTTCCTGAATGAGTGACATTCTGAGTCTTTCAAGTATTTTTGGCAGTTAGATTTATAATAGCTTCACTTTGGACAGAGAGAAGACATTTGTTTTACAATGGAAATTTTGTTGTTTTTATAATTTAAAGGCTTAAGTGGGCATCTACATTGCCTCTTCATGATGAGTATGCGATATATTGTTGTCAATTGGTTGGATTTCCTTTGCGGTAAGCCAGTAGCAGGCAATTTTTTATAAATATTCCAAGTATGCGTAACAATGTGTAATCCTTCTATTTGCTGAAAACGAGAGTTTATTCAAAAAATGTTTTATTGAAAAGCTACTACGTGCCAGGCACCGTTCTGGGCACTGGGAAGTATAGTGTCATGTAAGTATTCATGGCATCTTCCTTCTAGTTCAGGGCTAGGCAATCCAAAAAGCGAGTAAAAAGATTATACATGTCACATCATGTTAAATGCTGAAAACAGTTAAAAAGAAGTGTTATGGCAAAGGGTCAGTTAAGTCTTTCTTGAAGAGAGTAAATCTAAATACAATGAGAGGGCAAACTGTGTGATGATGTGGGTCAGTATCATTCTAGAGAGAACAACCCCAACAATGACCCTGAAGGGAAAATGAGCTTGGACTCTATGGCTGGAGGTGATTAATCAAGAGGGAAAGTGGAAGGAGTCAGAGATAAAGGCCTAAGATCATGTAACACCTTGTAGTCTGTGGCAAAGAACTTGGATTTGCCTTTGAATGAGATAGAATCCATTGGATGCTCTGAGCAGAGATGTGGTGTGATATAATTGTGGGGACGAGGCCTACATCAGCTGATTTCAGAAGGCGATTTCGGTTCTCTACATGAGATAGGATGAGGTCTTGGATTATGGAGAAGGCATTGAAGGGGATCAGAAGTGTTCAGACTCAGGAGACATGTAGAAATTATAGATAAGCAGACTCTGATGATTCAATATGGATAAGAAGAATGAGAGGACTGTGGCACGACTCAGATTTGCAGCCTGAAAAACTTGAGAAATGGTGCTACCATTCCCCAGAGAAAACTGGGGAAAGAGCCAGTTGCTTATGAGAAATCTGCTGTCGAATCTTTTTTTTCATATTGACTGCCTTTTAATAAATTTTTGTTTTGTCTTTGATATACTAAGTTTAACAACTCTGGACATAGATGTAGATCTGAATTTATTTATCCTTCTCAGATTATCCTGTCTATTCTACATGAAAACTTTTATATTTTTTAAATTGTGGAAAGTTCTTTGTCATTATATCTTTAAATATTGCTTTTGAAGAGAGACATTCTTGCTATTTTCTCTTCCTAAAATTCCTGCTGAATATATTGGACCTTCATTCTATTCTCCATGACTCTTAAACATCTTGAATCTTTGACCAGCTTCCTGTGATTTCAACCATGTTATCTTTCAACTTATAATTTTTTCTTAAGCTGGCTGTAATCAGTTACCTTTTAGAAGTTCAATTTTGTTTTTATAATTCTGCTTATTCCTTTTCCCCTTTTTGTATCCTTTTATTCATTATGGTTGTGTTTTCTCTTTGACTCTGCCATTCATGCAAAATACTAATTTATAGTTTTCTCTCAGATTCTTCTATGATCTCCAGTTCTTTCAGTTCCCCCACACTTCCATCTCACCCTTATTGTGACCTCCTCCTTCTTTTTCTCCATTTCTGAACTCCACCTCAGTAGGGACCTTTTTTTCTGTCTTTGCTCCATGTTCCATTGGCCATAGAACTGTGTCCATCCAGCATTTTTGCCATGACAAAAGGGTCATGGGTGCTGACTGCACCAGGACAGGTTTTTATGCGAATTTCTCAACTTGGGTTTTATGCACCATCTGTATGAGCCATTCTACTCATGCGTATGATTTGAGTTTGGGGTCTGGATTTATCATGGATGACTTTATCCCTTCAATTATGGCCTTGAGTCAAAAGAAAACTTTCATTGCTTTGTTTGGTCCAGTGGGTAGACTTTTTCATGGAAGAGGTGGTAAGGTCTCTAGCACCCAGTGTCACATGGGTCTCATTTCACCTTCAGTGGAATTACAATCCTGGTGCCAGGCTCTGCAACATGTGCCCATTCAATTGAATACATTGAAGGAACATTGCAATGCCAAATTCTACCCACCTTTCTCACTTGAGTTCCCAGCATACTCCGGGCACACAGATATATCTTTCTCTCTTTTTTCCAGTTCAGATAGTCATTTAATTGTATTGTTGATGTATGTTGTCCAGCATTTCTAGTATTTTTAGCAAGATGAGTTCATTTCCTGCCAATTTAGATCACTATGTTGCCAAAAATCAGAAACAGCTTTGTTATGACTACATATCACATAGAGTATTCAGGATTCTTCTTTTCCACACACTGAAACATTGGAAAACAAGTTAATTATGAGGCCCTTAGGCCAATATCAGATTGTCTTTGTTGGGTCTAGGCCTAGGTATAGTAATGTACCCTTGAGGATGGGGAGAAAACCAAAATTAACATTTCTTGGAGTCAAGTCTGTTGTAGAAGTGAAAGCAAGGGAAGAGATCTGCCACATCTTGCTGTTAATAGCTTCATCCAACATAGCATCAGAAACAAAGGATTTTCCTAAAGCCCAGGGTGATTCTGAAACACAGAATTGATTATTTATAATTCAAGAAAGTGTCAGTTGTTTGTAACCTTCACTTGTATGTCCTTCATAAGATTTCTGAAAATTTAAAAAGGAAACAAGTTGTTTTTCCTTAGTTTTGTGTGAATATTAGACAGTAAGAAACTTTTCAAAGTTGGATATATTAGTTTGAGGTCCTATTCCCATTCCCACCCAAAATCCTACTCAAGAAATAGTATTTAGATGGTTAAAAGGAATACTTTCTCTACTATCCATCTTATACAATGATATGGGACCATTTTAGTAAAAATAAGATACTCATTGTTACTCAGAATTCGTAAGTCAGGCTTTCCTGGTTTCTTGAGTTCATGAATATTCTACTTCCCTTGATTGAGTAGAAGGGAAGGACAGTCATATTTCTCAGCTTCCACTATGAGTTGGGCACTTTGCAAACATTATTTCACTTAATCCTCACAGCCATTAAAGCACGTAGTCACCATTACTCATTTTTGGCAGAAGTGAGGAAATGAAACTCACAGAGATTAATACCCTTACTAATGTCTAAGAATTATTTAGCAGGTGAGCAGAGTTAAGACTTAAGCCCCATTACTAATGCCTTGGCTTCATGAACTATCTAAAAATAAGAGAAATCCAAAGCTCATTCCTGAGCTCTTACTAGTGATTCCAGGCCATTGCTGGACACAGATGGATGGACCTAGAGCCAGATTTGAAGCATCTTAACTACATCATGCTTCCCATCCCTTAACTTTTGACTTCTAATAAGTGGTAGTGTCTTTTGAAAATCCTTTTCATGTAATTTCACATAAAATCCTTTTCATGGACTGCTTCTGAAAGATCAAATCTATAAAATCTTTTTCTTATATAGCCTAATCCTAAAACCCAAATAGAGAAATAGTCATTTTTTCTTGTGCATGTTCTTTCTTTTGTCCACATTTCAAAGCAAGGGTTTTATAGAGCTAAACATTGGTGAGTATTTTAGCTATGCAAATATTTTAATTGGTTTAATATTTGCCTCAATATCCTGAGATACAATGGTAAGAAAATAATTGTCGATATCATAACTATCATTTACTTTGCAATATTATGCACATTTTATTAGGCACTGTACACAGATTATCTCAGCACATGAGTGATAGACTGAACAATCCCCACTTTTCAGCCAAATATCTGAAGTTAGATAATTTTCCAAAGTCACCTAGCTGGTCAGTGGGACTGCAACAATCTGATCTATTGGATTCCAAAGCCTAAGTTCTTGCTACTATAGAGCATCTCATGAAAGACTCTTGGTGAGAACACTTCTATTTTAATATGGTTCAGTTTCTGAACTCAAAATGGTTATTCTACTCCTATAGGTTTTGTGAACCTGAGTAAAATACAGTAGATGCAATCTCAATTAATATTTAATATAAATGCACAGGGAAAAGAGTAGGTGGTTGCTGCCTTATATCTGTGTGTTGCCAGTGTAATTCAATTCTACTTCACCTTTATGTTGTGCTGCGTTTGTGGAGGAGGAATTCCTCTGGTACGGGAAGCCATTTACTGGAGATGACATGCTGTACTGTTTAAAATAGTAAAGTCATTCTTTTAAGGGGCAACATTTAATACATGACAATGCTTATTGAGTGTTACACACTTTGATTATGCCTTGGTTTCACTGAGTTCATATTTGCCACCCAACATTTCATATTTACAAACAATGAGACTTTGAAAGGTGTACATTCAAGCAAGTTTGATAAAACACAGAGTGTTTTTGAGTGATTCCAACTTGCCCTGTTCTTATATTTTGTTTTGTACCTTTCCTTTCACCATTGTAAAGGTATTAAACTAATTGGATCAGAAGTTCCTATGCATGTCTAATTCTATATTTATTTTGGTGTCCAAAGACAATATATGCCTTATAGTTTTGTTTCTTTATAACACTTTGATCACTGTAAATTATTTTTTTCCTTATCTACTACTAGGACTTTTATTTAGGGGTATAATCAAAGTTGGACTTAGTGTTTTGTTTTGTTTTGGTGTTTTTCTAACTCTAATGGAAATCACATATTTGAATGCCTAACAAATGTATTATTTTATTTAAAAGAAGATAGAGATACTTGTTTTTCTATAGTTTCAAGTAACATAATGACTAATTAAGCCAATAAAAGGGAGACAGTGTATTTTTATCTATGTGTGACATTAAAATAAAACTTAAAAACACCATGTGTTTCTCTCCTCTCCAGGACTATGGAGATTTTCCTCTTCGATGGTACATTATTTTTCTTCCTTTTACTGCTTGCTACCTCTAATCTTCTACACATCCTACCTGACACTTCTTTTTAATCTTACTCTTTTGCTCATGATTTTTTTGGACTTTGTTGGCATTCTAAGTCCGTAGGTATATGCAAGAGGTTCTAGGTGGGCTCCCTGCAATAACTCACAAACTCTAGATATTTAAATATTATTGGCCTCTTTGAAAAAAGCTAGTTGAAAAATAGTAAGGTGTCAGAGGAACTCATGTGCTTTTTTTATATCTTCTTGGTCACAGGTCTTTATGACTTTGAACAGCTTTTATTGAAAACTGTTTTATTGAAAAAATATTTTATCGTATTCTGTAGACAGTAAGTACCGAATAAAAGTTCAACTTAGTAACTGAAAAGTCTCAGAAATACTTCTCTTGTTTTTGAGGAAAGTGAAACCATATGTCTTGATTTAAATTGCTGTGTGAAACTATCAATAGAATCTGTCTCTTCAGCAAAAAATTACATGTGTTAAAATTTAAACACTTATATAACTGACTTATTTTCCATAGGAGAGAAAGAATGCAAGAATATATCTCTTTTAATACCAAAAAAAAAAAAAAAGCTTCTTTATATTACTTATAAAGCACAAGACAAATAGGGTTCCTTTATGTTGTTACTTATTATCTAATTTGTATAAAATAATACGTAATAAACTGTATTTATTAACCTCTGCTGTAACATTTTATACATTGTTAGTTCTTAGATTTGTTTATTTAAAAATATAAACTATGTTCATTTGACAAAGTAATTTTCTTAAAAGAAAATTCATTGCATTCAGGACTATTCCTAAGTAAGATAAAAGAGTAAGAAATGAGGCATTTTGATCCCACACTGTCATTGTTAATAGGGTCACTGAGATTTTTACAAGATAGCAGGCCATTGCCCATTGTTATTATTTTGAAGTAAGATATTCTAAGAATTTTGAATAAAGACTCCTTTTCAAGGGTCAAATTAGTAAAATCAACACATACCTGATAGTTAGCAATAAACAGAAGTCATTTAAGAATTACTCCATCTTAAGAAATGACATTATTAGAACCTTCGTAGGACAGTTGAAAAAAAAAAACTCAAATAAGGTATGTAGATTATATTATAGCATCCTGACTTTCATAATTGTACTATGATTATGTTTGAGAATTTTCTTGTATTTTTAGGAAACACTCTGAAATATTTAGGAATACACAGGCATATTGCCAGCAATTTACTCTGAAATAGTTGAGTATATATAGAGGGAAGGGAAGGAAGGCAGAGAGAATGATAAATGAGGTAAATTTTTAACATTTGGGGAATCTGGTTGAAGGGTATATAGGAATTATTGTACTATTATTGCAACTTTTCTGTAAATCTGAAATTATCTCAAAGTAAAAAAATTAAAGGAAAAGAAAAAAGAATCAGTGCACCTAAGGAGGAAGACAGTGGGGCTTTTTGGCCTCTAGTTTCTGAGAGATCTGCTGCCAGAGAAAATATGCTTTGAAAAGCAGACTTGAATATTGTAATGATCGAAAATAGAAATCCCTCCTACTATCAATTAATAATTTGCCATTCATTTAGTATAAGTTCTCTTGTGAGTCTAACTAGAGTGAAACAATCTCCAAGAGACTGATAAACTCAAGGTATACAGACAATTTCCAATTTCTTATAATGTAAAGCTGGAATTAAAAATTGGTTACTGCACCAATGTAACACAGGCTGTGTATGTAACAAGCCTCCTGCTGCAAATGACATCTCTACTTCATCTCTCCAATTCTGCAAGCACCAGATACTAAGTTAATCATATCACCCCCAAGTAGCACATGTCCAAACCATATATGAGAAAAAGTGAATGCAAATGGAAGAATAATCAGTACATTATTCAGAATTCTATTGTTACTTCTTTTATTGGTAGTTCTCAACTGTTTGCTCTTATTCTATTAAGAACCAGAAAAATTAATTAGTATAAGACCCTATGTATTGATTACAGTAGCTATTATGTTTCATTATCAGGAGAATCTGGATCTTTGAAATGTGAATAAGGCTGAAAAAAACCCACAACACTTGCATTCTTAGAAATGACAAGTATTATAACCTGAAATAAATCATAGTTCAGATAAGAAAATAAATGAACTGATAACAAGATGCAAATAAGACCCTGATTACTAAATTTGCTCATGCATCAAAATAATACTTAAATTTAAGTGTGGATCAGTTCATGTGAAGAGCTTATTAAAACAGATATTGCTGTGGCCTAACCCCCAGAACTTCAGAAGTTTGGGGTGGGGCCTGAGAATTTACATTTCTAATGGGATCCTGGAACCACACTTTGCGAACTACTGCATGAGAACAGTGTGATATTAGTATGGTCTTTCCCTAACAGTACTCATTCTGCTACTGAAAGAGGGACTTATTGTGTCATCTCCATAATAAATAGAATTTTTTAAATAGAATCCACTTTGAATAGAATCCAAAGTGGAAATGCCTTGTGTTTCTTTTTGTAGTGAATAGCATTGCATTTTTAAAAATCTTGACATAAGTTTATTCTTTAGTTGTAACATATGTTACATATTGTAAATCACATGGCTAACTTGTTGGGAGATGAAATTTTTGGCAAAATGAACAATTTGGAATGAAACAAGAGGTGCACAACAACTGAAGTTTCGTCAGTCTGTGAGGAAAATAGAAAATAGGCAAACTATACTAACACCCATTATCTGAGGTACAGGTCCAGCCTGAAGGGAAGCAGTGATGCTGAGCTGTGTTCTAGTGAACGGCAACAAACATCAGAGGGTAGAGCGAGCGTTAACGAGTATTCCAAAAAGTTAGAGAAAAAGAAAATTGGAATCAGGGGAGATTAAAAACAGTTAGAGAAGTAGTGGTAGCAAGAAGGAAAGCTGGTTAGAAGAAGGAGATAAGAAGAACATAGCATTGGGCTGTGTAGAACTGCATCAGTAGTTCCACACACCTTGCCAGCGCTTGGGAGAAGCCCTGAGTCACCGAAAGCACAGAGAAAATGAAATGCTGCTATGTTGGGCCTGTGGGTCACTTAGTGAAAACGCAAGTGAATAGTCCCTAAAATATTTTACGATTATAATGCATAATAGATGACCTTGACATTGAAAGAAAAGTTAAAATAATGTTTGGCATACACTGTTCACAAGATAGGGAAATACATAGCATACTATAGATTTTCCTAAACAGTCTATAAAAATAAAAATTGTTTTAAAACTCTAACATGTTAAGTGCTAAATTGCACATGCGTAATTAGTCAAATATTGACATGTATGCTAGACAAATATCTTCTAACCACAAACATAGAATAAGGTTGTGAAATTTGCCACACTTACAGAGCTCGGAGTAATAGTGATAACAATAATAAAAATAATAATAGCATACTAATAACTAACATCTTTGTGCATGACTTGGTACCAGCCATCATTTTAAGTACTTCACATGTATTTTGTTAGTTTTCATCATATTTTTTCTCAAGTGATGATTATAATTAATCTCTGAGGTAGATAATGTTAATATCCCTATTGTATAGATGAGAATCTGAAGTACAAAGGGGCTAAGTAATTGCCCAACGTCACACAGCTTTTAACGGGGCAGAATCACGATAGAAACTCAACCAGTAGGATCTCAAAAACTATGCTTGGTTGTCTCTCTCAATAGTGGAGGGGAGGTTTCAGAGTGTATCCATAGCTCATCCTCTTCTGTAAATCACAGAGATCAGAGAACACACACATCATAGCAAAATGATGGTAAATAAATGTCAGTCTGTGTGACAGCTCAGTTTGGCAGGCATAAAACTGCCTGAAATGTCAGGTTGAAAAAGGTCATAGGCCACATTTGGTGCTGGCACCATTGGGTTATAGGAAAGTAAAAACAGAAAGAAACCTGGTACCTGCTTTAGAAAATAGTTATATGTAAATAAAAGCAGGAAAATTTTTACTTACTCTACTCTTGAAACACGAAATGTGTGAAAGAGCCATTGTACTTAGTAGAAAGTCTAGGGGATAGAGATAAAAAGTCAAAAAGATAATGCATTAGAAGGAAAAGTGTTTTTCACTTATTTCCCTGGACCCTTGGGACAAAACGTAATTAATGGTTACAAAGTGCTTTGAAAATAGAACTGCACTGTATAACGTCAGCCTTGGTGCTAACCTTTAGTAGGGTTTACAATCAATCAATGTGTTAAATGCCAGGTATCATTAGTGCTGGAAGCCATAGGCAGCCACCCAGGACCTGCCCATGCTACTTCCTGGAAGTCTGAGTCTTCAGTCTGTGTAACGAAGCTGGCCCTGACTCCGCATTATAACACAAGTAATTATTCATCCAAACTTGTCTTGCTGCAGGGAATTCATTCCTCTCTCCTCAGTTGTCCCCCACTCTGACCCAGGCAGCACAAATGTGGGCTCAAAATAGCAGCTACACATGCAGCAAGCGGCCATGGTGAGACTTTGCATTTACGTGGTTTTCATATCCTTGGTTTCAGAGCACTTCCCCCCGCACCCCACAAAAATTAACCCTGAAGTCCCAGGAGCTGAATACTATCTTATGCTCTGCTGTGCCTCAGTCCTTTGAAATATAAAGTACGTTCCTTGCGAATGAGCTCTGCTTTGCGTAATTGAAAACTATTTCATTCTCTCTGTTTTTATTCATTTATAAACTTTCTTGTTTACTTGTTTGGTTTCTCCTTTCTTCACCGCTGGAGTGGGAGAGTGAGAGTGTCAGTTTGACAATGGTCACTACACTTTCTTATCACATCACATGCTTAAAGCAACATATTCACTAACACAAATATAACATATGCTAGGCATGATGAAAGATAAACATATAACCCTTATTCTCTTATCACACCAGCCTCAGGAAAATCAAGCATTAAAATAACAACCAGAGACATATTTGACTCCACGCCTCAGTTTTATAATACTAACATGATTTTAATATCCTTGTTCTCCTCACCTTGTCTGGTTTTAACTGTCTTCTAGTATGAAGGGCTAGTGAATGGAATCCTGATTTAAGGACTCCATCTATATCATCCAAGTCAAATTCTGTTGAAAACAGTCTTCTGCCATCTTTTGCACACACATCTTTGTCTTGTGGACCCAGGGAGCTGACCATCTTGGCTCAAAATCCCCTACATACTTATTCCAAAGTACCTGGATTCCCTCATGCTATTGAGGACCTCTGCCTGTCCCAGAGTTCCTAAAATGCTAAGACAAATTAAGTTCAACTCTAACCATCAGAAAAGAGGATGATGGATAGATGTGGTCTGTGCTGTGAAGGAATTTATAATCTAACCTTGCATATTGGCTCTAGTTATAAGTATAGCATCTCATGTTCTTTTGTTTTTTTAGAGGTTTAACACTAGATACTTTATATTAAGTCATTCAGTGTCCGTGTTGAGTGTATAATAACTGTTTTTCCCCCAGCTTTATTGAGACATAATTGACACATAACATTGTGTAAGTTTAAGGTGTACAATGTGATGATTTGATACATACATTGACAAATGATTGCCACAATAAGGTGAGTTAACACATTCTTCACGTCACATATTGTCCGTTTTGTTGTGGTGGTGAGCACATGTATATTTCATATAATTCTATTGCCAGTGTTTTGGTGGATTGATGAGCAGTAGGATGGATCCTAAGTTCCAATCAAGACCAATATGGGAACATGATCTCTACCTTGTGGTTCTTGGTTAGGCAGCTTTTCTCGATATTAATGGCTCTTTTGAACACAATATGTAGCAGGCACATTTCTAAAAGCTTTACCTGTGTTTAGTCATTTTATCCCCACAACACCCATTTTCTCATCATCTCCTTTTTGAGAGACAAATTCAAAATTCAAGGTCACACAGGAAAAAAAGTAGCAGAGGCAGGATTTAAATACAGATGGTCCTATTTTAACTATTGTAACTATAAGAGGAAACAACCAAAGTTGGTATTGCATTTCTAGAACTGCAATGATACTTATTGAAATATTAGTCCTTTAGAATGTTTGAAAAAGGAAGTACTGTGAATAAATAAGTTTGAGAAACATTGCATATGCCTTGTATGAGATTCATGGTACATTTTAACATGTTCAAAGCTTATACAGAGGATGCCAACAAAATATATACACATTTTAAGAGAGGAAAAAACTGTATTAAAATTGTGATGCTCAATATATATCGATAACAATAGATGAATACAAGTCACATTTTACTTCTGCAATCACAAGAGGTGCTCAAAGTGGTTACCATCAGTGTAATTTTAATACTGTTTTTTCCTTTCTTTAAATGTGTATACATTTTTTTGACACCCTCTGTATATCCAACTCTAGGGAGGAAAACAGTTTAAGTTTTTATAACACAATTTTCCCAAATATTTTTGCCTGTGGAATGCTTTTCACTGCCGAGTTCCTTTACATGCTGCTGAAAAATCCACTTTGAGAAATAATGTCTTAAGAGGAAGGAATATAAGGGAAAAAAATGATGTTTCTGGAAAAGACTCTTAGTGATAAAGTGAGATAAAGGTTCCTATAAAGTCAGGACTTTGAGAGAAGTTTCTGTGTTATGTTTTAGTAAAGCATGATTTCAATATTAGCTGACTTGCTTTTTATTTCTCTCTACTTCTGCTTCCATCTGTAATTCATCTTGTCTTTTTAAGAGTTTACTTGTACGTCTTGGCCTGTCTACACTGAGAAGGCGAAACTTTATATATTTACTTAAATGTAAAATGTTTAAAGAATAAAAACATACATTAGGAAAATATACATATCATATGTATCAGCCAAATTAATTTCAGAAAGTGGACACGTTTGTGCCCTTAGCATCCAGATCAGAACATAGAGCATAAGACCCAGAAGACTCTCCCTCTTCCAGTGACGACCCACACTCACTAAGCAAGGGTAACCATGACCCTGACTTCTATCTCCATAAGTTTGTTTTTCTTCAGTAGTTGTTTGTTTACAGCTTCATTGAGATATAATTGACATTTATTAAACTGCACATATTTAAAGTGTATTTTTGATGAGTTTTGACATATGTATCACAATCAAAATAATGATCATATCCACCATCCCCCAAATTTTCCTTCTGAGCTTTATAATTCTCTATCTCCAAGCCAGCACTGGTCTGCTTTCTGTCTCTATATGCATAGATTAGTCTGTATCTTCTAGAATTTTATACAAATGGAATCATACATATTCATCTTTTCTTTTTGAGGGGGGGTCTGGCTTATTTCACTCACTGTAACTATTTTAAGATTCTTTCATTTTGTACATTCTTTCATTTGATTCTAGTATTTTGTTCCTTTGCTGAGTAGTATTCCGTTATATGGATATATTACGATTTCTTTATCTATTCACCTATTGATGGACATTTAGATTTAATTTTTAGTTTAGAGGTATTACAAATAGAGCAGAGCTTCTATGAACACTTATACACAAGTTTTTGTACTAATATATTTTCATCTCTCTCTCGTGAACACTTAGAAGTGATATGGCTGGGTCATATAGTCAGTGTATGTTTAACTGCCAAACTGTTTTCTAAAGTGAATGTATCCATTTTTATTTCTACCAGTAGTGTATAGGCTTCCAGTTGTTCCATCGCTTCACCAACACTTGATATGGTCAGTTTTTCACTTTAGCCATTCTGGAGAGTGTGTAGTGACATTGTATTGAGGTTTTTAATTTCATTTTGTTAACAGTATATTTTTTATATGCTTATTCGCTATTCTACATCTATAGTAAAATGTGTTGTCAAATATTTTGCCCTTTTTAATTGGGTTGTTCATTATCTTATTATTGAAACTTGAAAGTTATTTCTCTATTTTGGATATAAACTCTTAGTTCGAAATCAGTTTTGCAAATATTTTCTCCCAATCTACATGAAATTTCATTTCTGTAACAGTGTCTTTTGAAGAGCAAATGGTTTTAATTTTGATGTAGTATCACTTAGGGTCCATGATAAAATTTTGATTAATTTTTGTTATTCGTGAGATAAGGTCAAGTTTTTGGTTTTGTTTGTTTTTTGTATGAAGCTATCCACTTGTATGTACTACTGGTATTTATTGGAAAGACTTCTTTCTCCCATTGAAATGTCTTCTTTGTCAAAAAGCGAATGACCGTATATACATGTGTGTCTATTTCTGGACTTTATATTCCATTCCATTGATCTATTGGTCTATCTTTACACTAATACACATTGTCTTAATACTATAGCTTTACAAGAATTCTTGAAATCAGGTAGTGTACTTCCCTCAACTTTATTCTTTAACAAAGTTGTTTTGACTGAGGTCCTTTTGCATTTACATATAAGTTTTAGGATCAGCTTATCAATTTCTAAAAAAAAAAAAATGCCTCTTGGGATTTTGGTTTGGTTTGCATTGAATGTATAGATCAATTTGGGGGACAAAGCACATCTTAAATATATTTAGTCTTCGGGTCCATATAGTTAGTATGTTTCTCTATTTATTTAAATCTTTATTGCAGTATTTTTTATATTAGTTTCAGGTGTACAAAACAACACAATGGTTAGATATCTACACCTTTCACAAGGAAGTCATAACCTGTCCCAGTCTAGTACCCCTCTGACATTGTACATAGCTATTACAGTACCATCGACTATCTTCCCTATGCTGTACTTTACATCCTGTGTGTGTGGGGGAAATTGTATATATATTCAACATTCAATATTATTCTAAATTAGCTTTACATGTACAGCACAGTGGTCAGGCATCTACACACAATGTATGAAGTGATCCTCCTGATAAGTCCAGTGCCCATCTGGCACCCTACAGAATCTGTACAACATTATTGATTATATTCTCCATACTGTATTTCACATCCCTCTGACAATTTTGTGACTACCAATTTGTACTTTCCAATCCCTTCATCTTCTCCCTCTTCCCCAACCCCCCTCCTATCTAACAACCATCATTTTTTCTCTGTATCTCTGGGTCTATTTGTTTTGTTTGCTCATTAATTCTATTCTTTAGATTCCACATATAAGTGAGATCATATGGCATTTATCTTTCTCAGTCTGACTTATTTCACTTAGCATAATGTTCTCTAGGTCCATCCATGTTGTTGCAAATGGTAAGATTTCATTCTTTTTTTTATTGCAGAATAATACTCCATTGTATAAATATACTACCATTTCTTCATCTGATTGTCTATTAATGGGCATTTTGGTTGTTTCCATATCTTGGTTATTGTGAATAGTGCTGAAATAAACATAAGGGTGCATACATTTTTTTGAATCAGTATTTTGGATTTCTTTGCATAAATACCCAGGAGTGGAACTGTTGAGTCATAAGGTAGTTCTCTTTTTAATTTTTTGAGGAACTTCCATACTGTTTTCCATAGTGGCTGCACCAATTTGCAATCCTCCCAATAATACACAAGTTTCCCTTTTCTCCACATTCTTGCCAACACTTGTTTGCTGTTTGTTGATTTATTGATGATAGCCATTCTGACAGGAGTGAGGTGGTATCTCATTGTGGTTTTTATTTGCATTTCCTTGATGATTAGTTATGTTGAACATCTTTTCATATGTCTATTTGCCATCTGTATATCCTCTTTGAAGAAATGCCTATTCAGGCCCTCTGCCATTTTTTTTAATTGGGTTGTTTGTTTTTTTGGTGTTAAGTCATATGAGTTTTTTAAAATAAATTTTTAATATTAACCCCTTATCAGATGTATCATTGGCAAATATGTTCTCCCATTCAGTAGGATGCCTTTTTGTTTTGTTGATGGTTTCCTTTTATTGCAGTATATTTTGTAGTTTGCAGTATTTAGGTTTCATGCATCTTTTATTAGAGCATTCCTAAGTGTTTTATATTTTTGATGCTATTGTGAATGATATTTAAAATTTTTAAGTTTATTATTCATTGCTAGTATAACGGAAGTTAGTTTTGCCTGCTTGACGCAGCATATTCTTTTCTGAAACTTAGAGAACTTGTAACTAGCATCTGGCTGTCATTTGTAATGTTATAATATTTAAAAAATATATGTTGCAAAGGAAAAATACAAGAGTCCACTCTCTGAGACAATCTGTGACTCACTGTTGGATTCACTCATTCATATTTCAACCCACTGAAATTTATGGTGAAGGAAAAGTTTTAAATATTCTCAAATGTTCTTTACAAAACATAAGCTCAGGGGTAAAGAGAATTTCTATAAAAAGAACAAAAAACTTCAGGAAAAAGACCCATGCTTTGACTTTGGAACTAAGTTTGGTATTGACCATACACAGATGGCTCAAAACACACTATTAAAACCATGAGTTATTAAGTTACATAGTCCACTAATTGATGGAAAATCTTACCAACTGGCATTAGAAATACCTTAGTACAATCTAACATTTTTGCCTATTTGAGAGAGTCCTACTACAAATGCTTTAGCAGTATTAGGTCTTTAAATACTTTCCCAAATCTCCTTCCCTAATAAACACACACACACACACACACACACACACACACACACACACACACCCCATACAAGCTTCCATAGACTAAGTTGTGACACACCCCATAATTCATACAGTGAAGCCTTAAGCCACAGTGGACTGTATTTGGAGGAAGGGTCTTTTGGAGGTAATTATGGTGAAATGAGGTCCTAAGGGTGAGCCCTAATCCAATAGGACTGATGACCTTATGGGAAAAGGAGGAGGGAGAGATCTCCCTCTCTCTCTCTCTCTCCTTCAAGTGCATAAACTGAGCGAAGACCATGTGAGCACACAGCTAGAAGGCAGCCATCTGCAAGCCAAAAAGAAAGCTCTCACCAGAACCCGACCATGTTGGCACCATGAAGTCAGACTTCTGGTCTCCAGAACTGTGAGAAGATAGATTTCTGTTCCTTCAGCCACCCAGTCTATGGTATTCTGTTATGGGAGCCTGAGGAGACTCTTCTCAGAGGAGTATAATCACATGGCCTATAGCATTCTTTGTTATACAGTTGCTTAATTTACTGCAGTGAATTTCCTGATTACTCTAGCAGATTTAGGATTCATTCATAGGTAGCCTTCTCTGGTGATCCTGGTGTTTTCTCATTGATCTACTGCTGCGTGTATTATTATTACTACCACAGGAAATCAAACTGCAACTCATTAGCAGTTTATTAAATGACGTCTCTTCCCAAAATATGAAAAATGAAACCCCTCTTAATATTAGGCATTATTTTGCTATGAAATTATTTAGTATTGTGAATGGCTAATAGCTTTTGGCTTAAGAAGAACTAGATAAAAGAAGAAAATTATGTCAATAATGTTTGTTAATTTTATTTGACTGAGTATTTTGGTGTCTGAATTTCTGGTAGGCCTTCTTCAGGTGTTTCTGATATTTTTCTTTGTGTCTTTGTTTCCCAATACATTTAGAAGCTTTATTCATTTTTATAAGATTGATAAACAATCAAGACACATCTCATGGAAATTATTTTAAGTACCATGTGCTGATTGTACCACTGGAGCTATTCATGGCAATTCTTTAGTTTCCATGAGAATGTCTTCTAGCATAAAATTCCTAGGTTATTTGTCCATGTAATATTTTGAGAGTCTGATGCTCCTGAGATGCTTGCCTCCATTCCTTAGTGAGAAATAACTGCAGTGCACTGTTTACTTGGTAAAATATCAGCCACTGCACTCTAAATATTAGCAGGCTCTCCCTTGCTCAGATTCCCAGGAGTATGGATACTCTTCATAGGAGCCATGTTGAAAAGGTATCCAAGCTGGAATGGGATTTTGAAAAGATGAGAACTTTTTTTCTGAAAAATAAATTTGTAAATGTTTGCATTCAGCTGACAGACATGATTAGCGTTTTAGAAAAATCTCTTACAGAAAATTGAGAAAACAAAAAGAAAGCCCTCCCAAATCCTAACTATGTTAATGACATTACATTTAGTTTATATCCTGATGGTATTTTTAATACACATATTCTGTATAGACTATTGTAACTGGATTAACGATGGATTCATGTAAGTTTAATAAGGAGAAAAGATTTATTATGCAATTATCGGTATTCAGTTCTCTTTGTACTATGTTTCTCAATATATTATACAGTATATCTATGTGTGCATATATACTGTATAATATATGTATATTAAACCTAAAGGTTCATTATTTAGGATTGTACCCTGTGCAATACAGACAAACTTAAGAAATGCCTTTGATCAGACCAAAACTTTTTTATTTACTTATTTAAATTTTTATTAAATTTATTGGGTGACATTGGTTAGTAAAATTATATAGGTTTCTAGTGTACAATTCTATAATACATCATTTATATATTTCATTATGTACTCACCACCCAGAGTTAGTTCTTCCATCACCATATATTTGACTCCCTTTATCTTCTTCTACCACCTTCCCTCCCCCCTTACCCTCTGGTAACCACTAAATGTTGTCTGTGTCTATGAGTTTTTGATTGCTTGTCTTGTTCATTTGTTGCCTTTAGTTCTATATCCAACATGAGTGAAGTCATGTAGTTCTAGACAGTTTCTGTCTCATTTATTTCACTTAGCGTAATAATTTCAAGATCCATCCACGTTGTCACAAACAGCAGTATTTTATCATTTCTTATGGCTGAATAATATTCCGCTGTATATATGTCCCACATCTTTTTTGAGTATCTACCCCCAAAGTTTGAAAACATTTATCCATAAAGATATATGCACCCCTATGTCCATTGCAGCATTATTCACAGTGACCAAAACATGGAAACAACTGAAGTGTCCTTTCATAGATGATTGGATAAAGATCAAAACTCTTTTAAAGAAATAAAAATAATATCTTAAATAGTTTTGGGGAAAATACAGGTTTTTCCTTAGACTCCAACTCTCTCCGCCATTTCTTACTTACTGAAAATGCGCCAGATTTGATTGAATCTACAGGAAAAATAAACATCCAGATAAGAAACAAAATGTTTAGGTAATTGTGAAGTTCTCCAAACTTCCAGATGTTTGGCATCCTGTAAAGAAACTGTCACATGACTGAATTTTCCACTTGACACCTGAATGTTTCACTACTACAGACATTTTCTCTTGGCTGTTTATATGAAACATTCATTTCTTGTCATGATTCCTTAGAATAGAGTTGATTTTAAAATGACAACAATGAAACAAATTATGTATCTTCCAAGTATTATTCAAGCCGCATTAAAATGATGTTCGAAAATAAATATTAAAGAGATTTATTGTAAGTGTATACCTGGGGTACTTTTGTCCTTTTACAGCTATGCAAGATATGAACAGTAGTTTATGTTTGGATTGACAATTGAAAATCATGAATCAACTATTAGTTTTTTTGGGTTTTTTTTTAAAGTACTCATTCCACTCTTAAGACAGTAGCCTTTGTCGTAGAAAGTGATGCAGCACCATGAATTCTAGCTCAGAGTTCACAAAATCAAATGCCTTCAAGGATCAGGGTAAAAAATATTAATAAGTTAAGTGGGCTGAACAAAAGACCAAAATAACTCTTTGAGACACTCTGGGAGTAAACTAAATTCCCTACCAAAAAAGATTAAGAAGAAAAAAAAGATAGTGAGAACCTAAGAAAACGTTTTTGGGAACTGGATTTTGTTCAAGAATTATTCAATTATTTTTGACCTTTTAATTTTAACCTAATTCACCTCCTTTATGGAAAAGGAGACTGAGGTCCAGTTTACTATAGAGCAGCCTACGTGAAACTAGAACCTAGTTATTCTGACCCCTAAACCAGTAATCTCTCTATCCTCGCTACATTTCTTTATGCTATGTGCAGTACATTCATGCATTCTTCAGCAGACTCTATATTCTTTAATGATAGGTTATCAGTATTTTCAAGTAACATAGATATGATTTCAGATTGTCTAGCTTACAACAATTGCCATGTTATTTTTTTGTATAATATAGTTATTGCAAGCATGGGCTTTGGAGTATAAATCAATTCAAGACCCAATTCCATCATTTAAAAATTGTGTCACCATGGGAAAATGAGTCACTTAACCTCTATGAACCTCAGGCCGCTCATTTGTAATATAGGAAACCTAAGGGCACTTCTTTAGAGTGTTGCTGTGAGAAATACATGAGATGATGTCCACGGAGTTCTTAGCTCAATGCCGGGGAAAGGATCAAATAATAAATATTGCTGGGTATGGTTAGATTATAGAAACTTTCAACATAGAATTGTTGTTTTAAGAATGACCTATACACTTATTCCTTATTCATTTTTCTACTATTTCAGATACGGGAAATACATTTCCTCGTCCATGTATTCATTTAACAATTCTTTGTTCAACATTCAGTATGTGCTAAGCATTTTTCTAGACACTGCATTTATAATGTAAGAAGATACACAAAGTCCATGCCATCATGCCGAGTGCAGTTGTTAGTAGAAGACGTATCATAAATTGCATGGAGGGAGGGAGGGAAAGAGGATGGGTTCAAGTAGTGATGCTGGTTTTGATGAAAAGAAATGATTTGGGAAATTTATGGTAGATCAAGGGTTTAAGAATCATAAAGTCTCAAGTAGGAAAAAGTTAGAATACTTAAGAAATTAAAAGAAGTTTAGTGAGGCTGGAGCTAAGGATGATGGGATGAAAGGTCAAAGGTGAAATCAAAGAGGGAATTAAGGGTTAGATTATGTAGAGCTACAGTTCATGACAAAACATTTCGACATTTTTCAGAATGTGAAAAGGAAGGTATTTAGTGGGTTTTGAAAAAGAAAATGTCTTAATATGGCATTTTTTTTTTTTTTTTTTAACATTAACACCAGGAGAGTTAAATCATAAGCCTCTGAAGACCCATTTCCTCATCTGCAAAGCCCAGGCTGAATTAACAGGACTGTGTTGCCCACAATTAGAGAAGCAGTTGCCTTGTTTACTCATTCGGGAACTTCTTTTAGAACATGAACTTCTTGAAAACTGGAATTATGGTCCTATTCACATTTGCCTGACAGGTACTAAGTGTTCTAAATAAATGACTGAGTGGACCTCATCAAGACCATTGGGTTTAGTCCTAGGCAAATATTTGAAGCCAAAATGATTTGCTGATGGGGTGGAAGACCACAAGTGAAAGCAAGGAATTGGAATCATCCTGTGAGTGGTAGTGACACTAATTTGGGGAAGATTGGGGAGCTAGAAGGGAAAAATCACGAGTTCTGCCTTGGCCAGGTTTACTTGAAATGCTTGTTAGGCACCCAAGGGGAAACATGGGATGGGCAGAGTTCAGGGAAAAAATGCTGAGATTTTACTGGGAAGCTTCAATGTTTGTTTAGAACAGATGAGATCACCTATAGAGTGTGTATAGAGAGAATAGAGTAAGGCTGAGACTATGGGACTCTGACACATCTCAATAATGTGAAGTTCAGAGGAGGAGAAGCTTAAGGAAAGGATTCTGGCCTTTTTATTTTATTTTATTTTATTTTATTTTATTTTATTTTATTTTACACTCTAGCAAAATGAAACAACATTGTGTGTTGCTTAATTTCTTTTGCCCTTCACCCCCACTTTACCAGGTGTTTCACACTAATCAGAATTTATAGTTACGTACTTTGATTTTGTTGAGTTATTATTTACTTCTGGCTCTGTAATTGTGAAATAGGATTCAGTGAAATCTATTTTAAGCTATTATGTTCTCCAGGGTACAGGAGAAAGTGGATAAAAAGTATAGTGGTGAAAGTGGATAATAGTCCTACTCTGGCCAGCTTATTTTAGTCCCAGTGGCTATTGAGTAGATATCAAGGTAATTATGTTGCAATTGTGGAAAACAATATAATCAAAACCTACTTAGGGGATAATTTAAGGAAAGGACCTTACATGACATTTTTCAGTGAAATGAAGATTTCCCATGAGAAGGCAAATGTCTTCAGTAGCAGAGTGAAAAATAAATATTAATATTAATAGCTGGCACCAGTGGAAACATTCTCTCTTTAGGAAAATACCCAGATAATTTACATGGAGTGGAATATGAGAACATGAGAAGAAGGTTAGGAGAAAACCCAGGAAACAAAAGAGATAATTAAAAATGCACAAACACAGAGAGCAGAAAGTTAAGGGGAAAAGAGCCATAGCCTTGGTAACAGTATAAAATTGCCCAAGAAGTTTGGAAGCAGTGATTATTATTAAATTGTTATTACTGCACTAATTAAAACGCCAAGGTTTCATGAAAGTGTGCTACACACACAATGCCATCTTTAAGTGCATTTGTATGTTGTGTTTGTATGTGTTTATGATTTTTTTTTTTTTTTTTAATGTGCAAAGCAAGGCAAAGTGCTAAGGTTAACTCCAGGACAGACCATAATAAATTCAACACTTAGCATGGAGGGTATTCAATGGAGTTAGGACTGGGAGCCCTTCACCATCTTGAATATGGAAACAAGAGGCACTCATACTGGTGAGGGTTTAACAAGTTATAAATGTGACTTGGAAGTTTGAACTCATCTTGAATAACTCTTAAGAACAAAGTATGTACTAATTGTTGTTGTTGTTGTGTGTGTTTATTTTATTTTATTTTTTTATTTGGGAATATTGGGGAACAGTGTTTTTTCAGGACCCATCAGCTTCATGTCAAGTCGTTGTTGTTTTTTCTTTAAGTCTAGTTGTCGGGGGCTCAGCTCAGCTCCAGGTCAAGTCGTTGTTTTCAATCTAGTTGTAGAGGGTGTACCTCACTGGCCCATGTGGGATTCAAACCGGCGACCTTGGTGTTATGAGCCCTGCGCTCCAACCACTGAGCCAACCAGCCATCCTGTGTGTTTATTGTATAATTGTCCTGTCTTGACCCAGTTTTGAGTCCCTGTCTAGAGACAAGTCAGTTCCCCTTTTTGAGCAGCCAATTAATTACACACTCCCAACCATTTTTCAACCACTTTCCTTATCTGGCTCTCACACTCCAGATATACTATACACCCCATGGCCAGATACCACATAACTGGGAAGAGCCCCTATGCCCCAGGGCCTGTCAAATCATTCAAACTGGCCAATCCACTGGGAGCCCTGGAAACCTAAGTCCACCCCATTTGTCATACATAAGCTGCCCCTGTTGCTGTTTTCCTTTCCTGTACAACCCGGTGTGGCCTTCTTTCTTTTCTGGAGCTGTTTGTAATGAAGAGTTCTGCCTTTCATCTATCCATGCATCAGTGCGTTGTATGCCACCATCAAAAGAATCTTTAAATTTCATAAAACACAAAAAAGGCATCAGCTTGATATCTAAAATTTGCTTCAAAAATTTAAAAGTATCTACTTATTCCCTTCTATTGTATACGGAAGGTGTTAATATGGTGACCCTAAGTAACGCATCTTTCAACTGGCTGTGTAAGAATCATGTCAAGGGATTTGTTAGAAATGTAGATGAATGCTCCATCCTAGACTCCAGAATCAGAATCTCCGGAGGGTATGAAGCGAGACACTGTGTTTTTAAGTTTTTCAGGTGATTTTAGTAGACTTATGGAACTGTGAGTGTGAAAGATAATACAAAAGATACTGTCTCACATTCAAGGATTTTAATTCTGGTTTGAAATCCTAGATCTGCTTTTTACTACCATGTTATCTAACCTTTTTTAGAGATTCGAAGTATATTGTCTGTGAAATGAGAATAATAACTTTCTGGATTAGTGGGATGATGAAAGACTATCTCAAAACTATCTAGCAAAATTCCTAGAGCTTGAAATACAGTAGATATTATCATTATTTGGACAGAACAAACACTAGAAAAAATGTAATGTATAACAAGGGTCAGGAAGAGCAGACATTTACAAAGTTTGAGAATAGGATTTAGAAACTGCAAAAATCCTTCACTACTTAAAGGTCTATATGGCCCAGATACATTCAACAGAATATATGGTAGATATTAATTCAGTATTTAATCCTCAAAGTTTAGTTCACGAATATGATGTCTCTGTGATGTAAATATTTATTTATTTGGGAGTAAGTGTTCATTGAAGAGCCACCTACATAGTTTATTTCAGTTGCTTCATTGGCAGTTTGGATGGTCTCCTGCATCCTGGTGTGCCTTTCTGTGCCTGTGTAGGAGCCTCCAGTATTTACCTACATGGCTGTCATGCATCCACAACAACCCTTTTCTCTCACAAGTTTTCTCTTCTTTGAAGTCTTTATCTTATCATTTAGAATGCACATCACACAATGAAGGAGTGAGTGCCAAGTCTCAAAGATGAAGTAATTACTAAGAAAGTTTTAGATAAAGCTTCTACACTTGGAAACCATGGGAGGAATTAGTAATGAAAATGTTTCCAAATACAGTACTCCCTCGGTATCTCGGGGTGGGGGGGAATACAAATAGTCAAGTCTGCTACATAAAATGTCATAGAACAACGCATAAAATCAGCGCTCTGAATCGCAGATTCTCAACCATGAATCAAAAATACTGTTTTTGATCCACAATTGGTTGAGTCTGCATATGTGAAACCCTGGGAAATAGAGAGCTGACTGTATATTTATTGAAAAAAATCCATGTATAGATGAACCCACACAGTTCTAACTCATGTTGTTTAAGGGTCAACTGCATATACATACTGGGATAATCTAATGTCTGTCTGGGGTGGTTTACAGGACATTAAGTTTTTTATACTCTTTCATTTGACCATAAATGATCCAAAGGAAATATATTTTTATTAGATTTTAAAAAAATTTTACACCCAACTTATCTAACTAAGCATGATTTATTTTCAGCATTGAAAATGTACTGTGGCTATCAAGTTTTGCTTGAAGTTACCTGCATTGCATTAAACCAACCACAATTACTGCTAGTACTCTCCTGTTTGCAAAAGAAGAGGAAAAGGTGCAAATTTAAGATCTTTATTAAGACTATTACTTTCTTAACTTTATTAACTTTATTACTTTCTTATTCTTTATTAAGACTCTTACTTTCTTAACCACTCAATGACTGGATGCTCATGAAAAGTTACTGCTTTCTCTGAGTCCATTTATTCATTTATAGAATTAGAAATGGCAATACTTGCCACATAAGAATGTTTTGAAGATTACATCAAATACATTTTATATATATAAAAACAAATTTGTAAACTTTCAAGCATAGTAAAAATTCACCACTATTTTTTCAACTTATGCAGTTAGTATAAGACTCGGACTTTTTGGCTAGACTACCCTTCCTTACATCTTTCATCACTTCCATTCAGACACAAACTAACCCAGTGTTCTTCTCTTCTGCCCCTAGCCCCACACCACTAAGGTCCTTGTAAGTCACTGTCATTCATTCACTCTGTAAGAACAGAAATTATCCAAGGAAAGTGGAGACTATACTCTCCATGTCCTGCTCTTTCTCAGGGAAATACAATGAAGGGGTGGGTTCTTTGCACACCTGGCAGTCAGAGCACTACTGTGAAGTTGACAAGAGCTATTTTCTGTAACTGCGCTTGGATTCCTCCCAGGCCCAGTGGGGGATAGTTCAAGCTTGAATCCGGGAGATCTACATTCTAATTTCAGACTCACCATGGGCAAAGCAATTTTAGTCACATTATGTAAATTTTCTGGTTCTCAGTTTCAGCACATTTCAAGTAAAGATATGCTCGTCTTGGTCTGCTTGACAGAGACTGTGTGAGAACATTTTCTGATGGACACAGACTACTGTGAAATTTTGACAGATGTAATTTCATCTTGGGAGCTCGGGTACCGTTGTTTAAGGCTCAGGACTGTTTGAACCTCAGGACATAATGTTTGTATATAGAAAGCAGTTATCTGTTCTCCTCACATTGACACTTTCCTGTGATCCTTTTATTGGGCTAGTAAAAATAGAAATGAAGTATCCAGAAATTGCAAGTGTTTTATTTTCTGACCTTTTCTGTTTTTTTCCCCCTTCAAACAAAAGAATCTATTTTGAAAGTCTCATCTTCTAAAGAAGCTCATCAGTTTACAAAAACTTTTTCTTAGGACAGAAGTACCCTGCTCAAACCTAAGTGAAATGCTGATACAACTACATTTCTCTTCTGGCAAGTCATCTCATGTGTTTGCCTTTATTACTGAGGTGATCAAATCTTAGAGGGAGGAAATAGGACAGCATTATTACATCACCCTCAGTTAAAATGACAAATGTATTTCTATGCAATGAGTAAACTAAAAATAGTCACTTTAAATATCTGTTCAAATACAAACATTTATGGAGCCCTCCTTTGGTGCCAGAGATCTAAAAATATTAAGACATGACTCCTGTCCTGTCAATTTACACTGATAATAATTTCAGTTAATTACTATTTTGTGTCCCTGGCATCTGGACCAATGTCCTTAAAAAAGAAGTAGCATTTAAGAAATTAATTAGATTCCTGTGTTTAATGCAATTGGGAATAAAAATCAGGAGGACAAAAGAAACACTGGAAATAGCACATTTTTGTGAATCTCAAACATGTCTCTCCGTAGAGACGACAACAAACTAAGGAGACCTCAGCTGATAGACCAGGCTCATAAACAGAACTCAAACCATTTTGTTAATGCAATATAGGCTCCTGTTTTATGGGCATTAATTCCCATTTAATTTATAAATGTCACATATAGACACAATGGATTAATATAATTCTCAAAAAGTTGCTTCTAAAACAACTAGTCAGAAACAGTTTTGGAAACATGGAGGAAAAACAGAGGGTTGCTAGAGGGGCGGGGGGGTGGGGATAAGGGGAAGGTGAGAGGTTTTGGGAACGTACAGAGGGATAGTGGATGGGGGGAGGGGGGTTCACACAGTGTGAGGGATATAAATGATAAATGTCTAAGTTTTGCTTTGTCTTGTGCACCTGAAACTAATTAAAAAAAAAAAAAAAAAAAAAAAAAAAAAAACAACTAGTAGTAAGGTCAACAGTTATCTGAGATCAAATATGCAAAAAAGAAAGTATATTTATCAAGATGAAGAACAAAGACTTGTTTTTCGAGATATACCACCATTTTCTGTTTCATTGTGGGAGATTCCTATAGTGGATCTGATTTCAACCAGGAATTTAAATGATGAACAGGTATCTGTAAACGAGTACTTTGGGTAAAGTATGGCACTTTGGTATAATTACTTATTTTGGATTCTTCTCCATTCTTCTTGAGATGACCATAAATAAAGTATTGTAAACTCACAAGGACAAAAAGGAAAAGAGATGGATGATAACATTTTGTGAAAAGGAAAACTCAAATGCAGATAGCTGAAACTCACAGACGGAGAAACCCAGTAGAAGCAAGAAGATTCATTCTGCTAAACTGCAATGAGGCTCTCGAATTAAATCTTCAGATACCTTAGAAGTTAGGGGCAAAAAATAGGTTTGAGAATAGAAAGATTAAAAAATATGATGGACATATATTTTGTTGAACATATTAGGATGCTCTTAAGAGTAAAGGGGTACATTAGTAACTATTAAACCATGATAAGTAACATACATTAGGACATTCTTGGGAAACAACACACTAATTCTATGTTGAAGTACCTGTTTACATCTTGTTGTCATTTTTAAAATTGAATTGTACTCCTTTTCAAGTTGATTTGTGTTTTTACATATAGTGTTTTTGATACTAACCCTGTCTGATATGTGTTGTGTATCTTCTATTCTATGAAATGTCTTCTAATTCTCAGGGTGTTTTTTAAGGAATGGACATTCTTAATTTCAATATTGTCAAATGTGTCCATTTTCCCATTTCATATTAACACTTTTTGTGCCTTCTTTAAGAAATCTTCTTCTTAATAAGATCATGAAAATATGTGCTTATATTCTTTTCTAAAACTATAAAGCTTAACTTTCACATTTAAGTCTTTAATTCACCTGGAATTAATTTGTGCAAAGTGTGAGATAGAGGCATATATGTATGTGTGTAGATATATATATATATATATATAACACTTAATATATTTTTTCTTGAAAAACTTGTGTTTTCCATATTATTCTCATTAGTCAATCCCATATATAAGCAGTGGCTTTATTTCTAGCATTTTTTACTTAAAGTTTATTTTAATTAATTTTACTTTTTCCTCAGTCTTTCTGTCTACATGCAACAATAACATGGTAAACTCATTTTTTAATAGCTTCAAAGAATCATCTACTAAAGCATGTCTTCTCACCTGGTTCTTCTTCAAGAGGGTCATGGATACAATTGACCCTTTGCATTTCAGAATACTGCTTTATAATTAGTTTGTAAAGTTCCACAAAAATACCTACTATAATTTCGATAGAACTGATTCTATAAATGAACCTAAGAAGAACCATCATTTTTATAATAATGAGTTTTCCAATCTATCAGTTTATGGATTTTCCATTTATGTAGCTTTTCTTTAATTTGTCTAAAATAAGATTTTATAATTTTTCTCCATAGATGTCTTACCTGTTTTCTTAGGATATTTTTTGATACCCCTGCAAATGTTATATTTCCAAAATTCACTTTTTAATTTTTTGCTACTGCTAAATATTTGTATATTAATTGATTTTTTGTTTTTAATTTTTGAATCTAATATTGCTACCTACAAATAATGACAATTTTCTTTCATTTCCAATTCTTATGTTTTTCATTACGTATTTCATTTACTGCTTCCTCTGCCTAGTACCACCAGCACAAATTTGCACAGGAGATAGTAGGCATTCTTGTCTTGATCTCTATCTTAAAGCCTTCAGTGTTTCAACATCAAATCCCATTGAGGCAAGAAAATGTGTTCTGTATTACTTAAATACTTATAAAAATTTTGAGGCTCTACATTATTATTTTTGTTTAGTATAATTAATATTTGCTTACTTTTGCCCACATTTTAAACCACTTTTCCTACTCTTGCTTCTTGCAGTTGAGAAGTTGTATTTGGAATTACTTCCTTTCTACCTATAGCATAGCCTCAGAATTTTCACTAGTAAAGACTGCTGGTGAGCACTCTGATGTTTTCCATCTCACAGTGTCTTAATTTTGCAATATTCTTCAAAGATACTTTAGTTTGGTGTGGAATTTTAGGTTGAGTGTTATTTTCTTTCAGCCTATGGAAGATATAATTTGTTTGACTTCTGCTTTCCATTGTGCTTATAAGAGATGGTATAAAGCGTTATTTTGAAGGCAATGTGTCACTTTCTAGTTATTTAATATGTTCTCTTTATCTTGGCATTCTGAAGTGTCATTATAATGTGTCTATCTGAGTTTATATCCTCTATGTCTTTTACCCACTCCTCTTCCCATCCTCCCATTCATTTGTTCATCATGTATCATTCTACTTTTGTATCTGCCAGTTCACTAACCTTTCTTTTGTGTCCAAACTGCTGCTAAGTATCCCTCTGTCTTTATTTTAGTTATTGCATATTTATTTCTAGAACATCTGCTTGATAGTTCTTTAAATCTGCAGTATCACTTTTTATAATGGTTTGTTCTCTGCGGATATTTTCAAGTCAACTATGTTCACCACATTTAATGATATAAATGCTGTCATTTATATCATTAGATGTGACGAATGTAGTTTTTAAACATATACTTATAATTCCAATAAATGACATCGCATGGATCTGATTTTTGCTTTCTATTTTTTTTGCTGGCACTTATGTATAAGAAATCTATGGTATATTAACAAGTAATGGAATTATGGGGCCTTGGGTTATACCAGTGTTCTCCTTATGTAGGTGAATTAGGAGAACTGGACTATGTTCTGGTAAACATCCTTGAAACCTCAGTCAGTTAACACAACAAAGTATATTTCTCATTAATGAAGTCTTCTGTTGATTTAAATGAAATTCCTGAGCAGCTGTCTTCCTGCAAATCTGGGAAACTATGACTATTACTTTATATGGCCAAAGGGACTTTTCAGAGGATTAGTTAAGGATTTTGGTATGGGAAGATTATTCTGTATTGTTTGCTTGTACCCAATATAATCTCACCAGTTTCTTATAAGTCAAAGAGGGAGGCAGAAGAGTCAGAGCCAGAAAGAGACTGGATTTTGCTTTTTAGATTCCACATATAAGTGAAGTCACGAGGTATTTGTGCTTCTCTGTCTGACTTATTTCACTTAGCATGATACCCTCTAGATCCATCCATGTTGTTGCAAATGGTAAGATATCGTTTCTTTTTATGGCTGAGTAATACTCCATTGCATATATGTACCACATCTTCTTTATCCATTCGTCTATCGAAGGGCACTTAGGTTGTTTCCATATCTTGGTTATTGTAAATAATGCTACAGTAAACATAGTCGACAATATTGTAATAACTATTTGTAGGGCCAGATGGGTACTAGACCTATTGGGGTGAGGTATATATACCTCATGTATATAAATGTATAATCACTATGGGTCATCAGCCAAAGAATCCAGGTAGCCTCTAGAAGCTGAAAAAGGCAAACAAATGAATTATCCCCTAGAGCCTGCAGAAGGAATAAAGCCCTGCTGACACCTAGATTTTAGCCTGGGAAATCATTTCAGACTTCTGAGCTTGAAAATTGCATAATAATAAATGTGTATTATTTTATGCCACAAAATTTGTTATAACAACAATAAGAAATGAATAAAGTATCAGTGCATTGACACACTATTAAAGTGTATCTCTAGTAAATAGAATAGGATTTTGTTATCCTTTGTGCTTAATCCAGTCTAATAATTTTTGTCTTTTAATTGGACTTAGTCAATTTATATTTAATATATATTATTGATTTAGTTGGATTTCAACAAATCACTTTGCTATGTGTGATCTAATAATCTATTCTTTATCCCCTGTTTCTCTGTGCTTGCCTTCTTTTAATTACTCAGGCATGATTTATTTTTTATTTCTTCTATTAGCTTTTTAGTCATATACACTGTATGATTCTTTTAGTGGTTATCCTAGATGTTATGATAGGCACCTACACTTTACTACTCTGAACCTTAAACAAGTGCTTTTACCACTTACACACTCAAGGACCCTAAGCAGTTTAACTCCATGGACGCCCACTTCACCTCTTGTGCAAATTTCACCCATGTATTTTCTTTCTAAGTGTCTTATAAACACCACAAGGCACTATTTATTACTATTATTATTATTGGTGTTTTCAACAGGTGGTATCGATATTCACCTATATGTTACCCTTTCTGGCACTCTCCATTCTTTCCTACAGTTCTCTAGTGATCTGTGGGATTACTTTTCTTCCGTTAAAAAACACTTTATTTTAGTGTTTCTCACAGTACATATGTGCCGACAAAATTCTCTAGCTTTTCGTTAGTCTGAAACTTCCTTTATTTCCCCCCTGGAATGTGAAACAAAAGTAGTAAATAACTTATGAACTTCAAAAAGTGTGAAGAATTTAATAGAGTTATTTCTAGTGTGTGGCTCACCTGTGAACATTATCTATAGAATTACAATAATATTTAGACTGAATATCGACTTTTTTGGAATTTGTATATTTATTTGGTGAATGCTGCCAGGGGAAGTGTATTGGGGCTAAATATGTATTTTCTGTAGTATAAGGAAGGATAATAGCATAACCAAATCCTTATATTCCATTCTAAACAGTCAATAAATAATAATACTTAAAACTGGAAAATTAAAACACTGTATTTGACCATAGATTTGAAAGTCCTAAGGTATTAGAAAAAACAGCCAAGGCATTTGAATACTGTTATCTCTGCAGAGAGGGATTTGGGTAGAAGTTGGGAGGGGAAACTGCTATATAAATCCATAGGATTGTTTGAAATTTTGAATTATGTTCATGTGCTATTTAATAAAAATAAAATTAAAAAGTCAAAGGTAAGTTCTCTTCTGAAGGCTCATTTTTGGGTAGGGTATAGAACTTCCAATAGAAGGTGGATTGAGCAGATTTAGAGTTATGACAAGAACTACCAGAGTAAAAATGAGGTTGTGTCATCAGAAAAGGGAGCTATACAAGTATGGATTCAGGGATTCTAATAACAAGCATTTTAGAAAGTAAGGTCTTATTCCCAGTACACATTTTAATGGGAAATTATTACATGTGTCTATAGACGGGGCTGACAATAGTAAAAGTGATAAAGTGTGCTGTCACTGTTTGAGGATGTGCCACTAAACTGGGGACATCATGCAAGTGACTAATTTGAGGCAAAGAACACTTTTGTTTATGAATGAACAAAAGGATGGAAAATGAGTAGATGTAAGGATAAAGCATTATCCTTATGGGACTGTGTTATCCTTATTAGGAACTTCTCTAATGGATGAAAGAAGTTGGTTTGGATCTCATAAGAAAAAATAGTAATGAATGGATAATGGGCACTCAAGAAGCTCAACTTTTGTCATGTAACTGCCAGATGTGATGAAGAAGTAGGTCCTGTGGATGAGGAAAGCAAAAACCAGTTTCTCTATTCCAGGCTTTTGGCATCGATGCTACCCATGATTCAATATGCAGACAAAAATGTCAAAATAAAACCAAGCTTCATCACATCAACACTCCACTAGACCTAAATTATGGCATAGTCACAACTGACCAAACTTTTGGATCTGCTGTATATTCTCTTTATACTTATCCATAAACTCTGCTGAAAAATGAAATGAGATCATATGTGAAAATTCTTGAGGGATAATAAAGGGCATTATGTGTACTAAATATTACAGTAAGTGTAGACCTGACAGATATTTTGTTAGGTCTTTGACTAGATGTGCACTTTAGACTTTCTTGGAGCATTAAAAGATCTGTTGTGTGGAATCGTGGATAAAACACTTAGACAATTTTGGGGGAACCTAATTTCTCTAAGCCTCAGTTTCTCATCTGTACAAGTAACGATAGATGATTTAAGGCATTTTGAGGGTTTTAAAAAGCACATATATCTGTAACAAGTGTGTATCATGCTAATGTAGATGTTAGTAAGGGAAACTTGGTATGGGGTATATGGAAGCTGTCTGTACTACTTTCTCAATTTTTCTGAAAAATTTGAAACTGTTCTAAATATAGTGGTTTTTTTTTTAAAGCACATATATGGCATTCAAAAGAAAAATTTGCCAAAGTACGATTAAATTATCACATATAAGAATACATAACAGAGTGTCTGGCACACAAAAATAAGCTCCATAAATGTTATTTCCTTTTCTTTTATCTTACAGTTTCAGGAAATTGATCTGCCTTCTGCATATTAATCTCTATACTTATTCTACTTATTCAGCTTTCCTTCTTATTGTTGTCTACTTTTAACCATTCGATTCACATTAATTCAGCCCAGCATTCATCTTGTTTAGGTGCCTCATTTTGGATATCCTTCGGGCAGTAATTTCTGTAACAGGGCCGCTAGATCACTTTTCAAGTCTCACTTTTATATTTTCTGAAGTTTTTAATAAAATATCCCGAAAAGCCCATTTTCCATCAAGTTCCTTGAACATTTACCCTCATGTTTCACTAAGGTACTGAAAACAATAAATTATTAAAAATACTCTGAATATCCTGTACAACCCAGATCCTTTCTCCTTTACCTGAATGCTTGGTGAAGGGTGAAACATGCAAACAAACAAAAAGCTCCCATTCAAAATACAAAGGCAACATTTTCCCATATCAAGAATGATGATGCTACCTTGTATGCCCTAAATAACTTGATCGTGTGGAACTAGTTGTTGGTGCAGAACTTGACAAGAGGGCCCTAAGTAATTCTTCCTTCATTGAGACTTCCTCCACTTGGGGGCGTGTTATCAGCCTTACTGTCCTCTGCTTGTAAGATGCCTTATAGCTATAGCAGCTCCATACCCTCTGGTTTCAGTAAGTTTTCTTATGTACTTAAAAAATCTTCTTAATGCCTTCCTTAGTCTGCTTGTTTGCAATGTTCCTTTCTTTCACATAGAATTGCCAAATTGCCTCCTCTTGAACTGCTGCATTCAGTGCTCCTGTATTTTATTTGTTTCTCAGGACACCCTGGAGTGATGCACCCAGGGCTGGGGTTTCCTTGTCAGAGACTCCACCCTTGGGAGTAACTGGGACCTCTAACCAGCTCTGTCTCCTCCAACTCCCATGGAAGCTTAAGCTACCCAGGATGTTTCTCTGTGACTAATAATTTTTTAAAACTTATTCTCATAATTAATGTAAATTTAACAATTCAGAGAGATATTAGCCTTTTGAAATTTGGGGCTACAAAAAGATTGTGTTGAGACATTCGTTCTCATTTTCTACCCAACTGTAATGATCTCTTTTGTGATTATGTCCCCTGCCCAAATTTATTTAGGAGTCAAACTGCCTAAGTTTAGTTTGAGGTTAAGAGTTTTTTGTGTTTTTTTTTTCAATTTTAGACAAATGGATATGTAACCATATATGTGTGTGTGTGTGTGTGTGTGTGTGTGTATATATGTATATATATATATATATATATATATATGTATATATATATATATATTTTTTTTTAGAACGAGTAAAATAAATCACACTTTCCTAAACTTTCTCACTTTCTGAGCTATAGGAAGTACGTTTTTAAAAAGGTCTAAAAACACTTTAAACTTGGCATGCGCCTAATGCTCATAAGAGAAGCATGGTTAAGGCAAATCTAAGTTAAAAGTTGTTGACTACTTTTAAAAATAATTTGATTTAGAATAATATGTTCGATCGCAAGCTCTTAGCTTACCTCAGGGGGGAATAAAATAAGGCTATGTGAGGAAACTACATGAAAGATGTCATATACTGTTACCATTGCTTCCTTTTTCACCAACACTCAACATAATATTCAAGACACTCCCTTGCAATTTTAAATTTTGGGAACTTTTCAGTTATTCACTTACATTTTTCAGCGACTTTTCTATTTGGAAAAAAATTAATTCATATTCAATGAGATATTATAAGGCATTTCAAAAGTGCCTGACATACTGCATTCTAAAAACTATTGTGTTTAAATAATATAGGTGTAACATAAGTTTTTATGTATGTATATTATATTTTAATACACATACATAATTTAATACATAAATATATGTACATGTATGTTAATCAATATTATAACTCTATATGTGTTCAGTTTATAAAACATGACTAATTAACAACCTTAGTATTGCCCATGTAAGAAAACCATAATTAAGAAACATTAAGTAGAAGTTCCAGTGTAGACCTTCTTATAAAATATGGAGCATAAGTTTAACACCGATCTGAGGCAAGTGCTGTTGGAGGATGTTTGCAGGCATTCTTTACGCTGCTAACCCTCACTCCCCCTCATCAATCTCAAAAATTGAGAAAAAACGCCATGATTTTAAATGCCTTTAAACATGTATATATCTATATATCTCTACTTTTTAAGTCAATGAAAACTGTTAAGAACCTGTCTTAATTTATACCACTTGGAAATAACTGGAAGTAAAATGTGATAGTATGAGAAATACAGTAAATGCACAATTCATAGGAATGGATAGAAAAGAGAGCGAGAAAGGAAAATAGATGTTTTACAGATTTTGGATAAATCATGGCCACTGGTATATTCTCTCCTTATATAAATCTTTCTATAGATCTCCTCTTGGCTCTGTTTCTCTGGAGAACGTTGAGTTACACAATTCTTACGCAGCAACTGATGTCTGATATAGGTTCACAGTCTAGGGATATGAAATATAAGTGTTTCTCTAGGTTCTCTATTATTTCCTTCCTTATCACAAGGGTAATCCATAGGGAGAGTGTATAGCTGTATACTCTTCTACCATTTACACTTTTGCTTCAGAAAATAGCTGATCTATTCTTCTTTGTCTTTTATATGATAAATATATCAAATATATATCATCTTCCAGAGTATTGAAAAGAAGTCATAGGGAGATATGTTGACATTTCCCTCCAGAATAATAATGATAGTAATTTTATGCTTTCAAATCTCTCATATACACTATTTTAATTTGAACTCCTAATACTCTGGTGAAATACTCAGGTATAACTATTCCCCTTGAGCTACAGATTATGTGACCTGCTCAAGGTGACCCAGGTAGGTAGAAAGACAGATTATGTGCTATGAGAGAACACTAAAAACATAATTTTTTTTTTCAATTTAGGAGACTTGAGTCTCTAGTTCAGCTTTATAATTTAGTGTTTGTTCTTAAACAAGTGACTGTAAGGATCATTTTGATCCTTAGTTTACCTATTTTAGAGAGAAAAAAATCCCTGCATAACCTCATGGTTTGTTATGAGAATCAAATGGGAAAACAACTTTCAGTGAAATGACTTCCAATTCGAAAATACTGCACAAAGTGAACTAGACTGGCTGCCCAATTTTCAGTCTAGTGTGTTTTAATGGTTAATTTAGAAATTCAAGTTTTTTGAAATCAATAAACTCACGAATCACTTCTCATGATTTTCCCATTACTTCAAATATTTGGTCAAAACTTTATCAAAATGTCAAAATAAGAAAATAGTGTAAGCATTGTGTGACTTCGATTTACCAGAACTGCACAATAGGAAAACCAAGGAGAAAACACTAGAGAAACTAAGCAGCACCGTTAAAAATGATCCATGACTTCAGAAATCTCCTGTATAATAAGGAGCTCTTTTGAATATGAGCTATAAGTTCTCTGCAAAGGAGGAAGAAATTATACCTAGTGATTTTTAGTGTTTTATATATGTCAGATAGCCTGCAAATATGTTGTATGCATTGACTCATTTCGTTTGTGCAGTAATCTCTTGAAGTGATATTTTATCATAAAGACATTGAAGCTCAAAGATGTTAAAGAGAGGACTCCTTAGGTTACGTACGTATCAGACAGCCAGGATTTAAACTCTGGTTTGTGTTCTAATCATAACTCAAAAAAACAACTTTTTTTTACTAGGTTCCCTGCTATTATTCAATATATTCCTTTGTTTGCAAATAGTTTCATTGTTATTCACCATAGTTATGTTGGCTTTTGCCAAATAAATATCCTTGCTACATTTTAAGAGCAACCAACTCCTGAGTGATATAAGGAGTGGATATCTTAGTATAGTTGGTAAGATAACCCCATGATAATTTTGTAGCATGCCTCTATGATTCCAAAAATAGAGCTCCCTGAAGCAACACAGCCTTTGGCTGACACAGCAGAGAGAGTAGAAGTTATTCATTTGTTAGAGCTGCTTACAGATCACCAGGTTCCCTTAACAAGAGGGCGCCACCATTGTCCCCTTCAGCACAGACACTGCCTTTGATTTAAAATGCCTATGCACTGCTCAGGCCTAGGAAGGTACTTGGAAATGCACTTTCCTCTCTGGAAAAACAAAATCTCTCCTGGAGGGGAATATCCAGTAGAAGTGACATTTTCAACATCTGCAACTCAGTGGGATGATCTCTGTTGACTGCATTTTCTGTCTAAAAGATTTTGATATAATGCGGACAATGGATTTGTTTAGCTGTTTTCTCCAAAACTGCTTATCTTTGAGTTTGGGTTCTCAAGAAATAATTGAATAGGCAAGTGAATGCATCAGACTTCAGCAGTGTCAAATTGACTTGCAGAGGAAATAAACTGAAGTCTTTAACTGTAGAGACAGCACAGCTCTAGAGGGTGGTAAGAGGAGCAGTTTCTGTCCCTCCCTCCCTTTTGTGCCTTCTCCTTGGGCTCAAGTGCTGATTAGAAATAGCAAAACATATTAATGTTTCATACTCAGTTACCTCACTGGTGTTTCATAGCTGAAAATAGCAATGAATCATGCTGGCTTTCAAGGAAGTAAATATCTGTCCAGTAGAAGGGAGACTTGGTTTGAGTTCTACCCATTGATGGGTAGTATTTTTCTCTAACATCTGCAAAGGACACTTCCTGGCTCAATTTATTACACACAAATCAGATTAAAAGACTTCCACAAAATGTCCAACCTAAGTGTCCAACCTCAGCAACTTCCAGTCTTTGGTAAACGACATGAGATAGGGCAATGGGACTTCTCTACAAGAGTCTATTTTTAAGTTTTCAAATGCTTCAAAAGATGATCCATCTCTGGGGAATGGGGATGTGATACAAACCATGCAACCCTTGGTGCCATTGTCATTACATAGTCTAACCAAATGGGATTTCAAAAGTAACTTTCCAAAGTATCATTATAAGGACATTTATGTCTGACCAGATGAATCAAGATGTCAGATTCTCATGGCCTTTGCATTAATTCAAACAAAAGTAGACCCTTCTCCAACCTTTTGAAATATTTAGCTTCTTTTCTACTAAAACACTGACTTTTGGACTGGAAAGTGAGTATTTACAATGTTGCACAAAATAGACAAAATGGAAAATCTCATTTGAAAGTATTTTGTGGTTTATTAAATAAAAGCATCATAATAACAACAGCAAGGAAAAGAATACTATGCCTTAGGACTTAAGCAATTTACATATTGATCTATTTGTGCAACAAATACTTTCTGACTGTCTACTATGTGCCAGACTCTGTGCTAGGCTTTAGGCAAGCACAAAAGCCCTTTCTGTTATTAAGGAATTTGTAATTTAAGGATGTTTACCCTGAGAACTGGAAGAACACAATAGCATCACAGACATTGCTCCTTCACCACAATCAAAATCTATACTTAAATAATCACATATACCCGATAAAATCATGTGCACACACATTGAGATGACTTTTTGGTGATCTCACGGCAAATGGCCCCATCTAAGCTATGATGAAGCAAAAGCAATCAATGCATAATCATATAGGAAAATTTTAGCAGAAATATATAAGAAATGTCAAATGATAGGACAAATTGAGTTGGAAATTTCAATTGGAGACGAAAGCCAGGAAAGGGTCCCACCTGACTAGCTTGCCAGGCTAGATTGGGTTGACTTCTGTTTGTATGCTTAAATCAGGATGATATTCTGAAATCTCTAGAATTTGTAGAATAGTTTGGATTTTGAAGGAGAAAAAACTCGGTGAATATGGAATAAGAAGGTGTATGTTCAAAGACTATATATGCCCTCCCCAAATAAATTATTATCTGAGCAAAAACTAATAAGTAAATCCTGGCATTGACTGAAAAGCATTGCTATTATAGGTATATTAGGAATATCTACCTTTTCCCTCCCAACAATCTCTGTTAGTTATACTATAAACAGAGTTCTTTTAGCCATGTTCATGAAAAACACAAGTAATCAATCTGATATTCTTTTATCTGAATTTTTCTCAAAGTCCTGGCAGTGTTGAGCTGATATCATGTGGGGGCTCAGGTAAGGTTTCACTGAAATGACATTTAAGTTTCAATTTAAAGGAAGTTTGTCAACAGAGAAGTGGAAGTGGCAGGGGTATGTTCCAGGCATTTCAAATATTAATAACTCTACCCTTATTTTTGTAGTTCTCAAGGCGAAAGAATATTCTAAATGCAAGAGGCTTGGGAGACACACTATTTAAATTTCAGTTTCCCTTAATTAGAGTGTAGTTTCTTAATATGTCTTTCTCTACTGACATTTTGCTAACATGATTTGTATGTTACAGGAAGGAAAGAGCTAAAATTCCTAAATATGTAGTAACAATTAAATGTTAGTCATGACACTTTCCCAAATTAATTGCTTCATAAATTTTATTTTAGGAAATAGGTGAACTAATGACAATTCTCAGAATCCTTTACACAATTGAAGTTGATAATAGTTTCTATATCCAATGAAGTTTTTAAAATTTACAAATTATACAGTATGTGACCACTGTTGTACCCTAAATGAAATTAGCTGAGAGAAGTTTTAGAGACATATTTTCACTTAAAAATATTAAATTTAGAGTTAGGATGCTAGAACCGAAAAGAACTTCAAGAAACCACTTAATTTATTTTGTATGTAATCCTTTCTGTTTTCTTCTTCAAAATTACTATGAAAGACCTGAATTTGTTTTCAGCCATTGGATTGCTATTCACTATTTTAATGAGCACTGGAAAACAATTTCATAGTGTATATATTTTACAGTATTATTTCAATTAAACATTGCAAGCAGCTGTTATAACTTAGTCTGTGGACTTGCTTAAAGAAACACAAACAGACCAACAGATAATTAACAATAAAAATAATAGTTTGTGTATGTGTTTAAGGGATGCTGGAAGTTACCTCACCAAGATTCTGATTTTAGCTCAACCTCTTATCTACGTATGCGCTATGTGGAAACTGATTTAGTTCATGCAAAAGATGAGATAGTAGCATCCTGTTAATGTGTTGCTGTAAGGATTTGATAAATAGCAAAATGCCTAGCGCCAAGGTCACAATAAAAGGTCACCCAATGAAACCATTAAAATAAATTTGAATGACTCTGCCTCTCCCTTTTGTTATTGCCTCCAACCTTGTGAAGCAGATGATCACCTTAATAAGAGCCTCACATGGTTCCTCTCCTACCCTACTCTGCAATCTTTGTGTTTTTTTTTTTTTTGTACAGTTCAATTTAGTCCCTCAGCACCACGTGAAGAAATCCCTCAGGTGTTAAGAAAATTTCCCTTCAGCATATTTCAAAAATTTTTAAGGCCATCTTTGCATCTTTTTAACCTCCTTGACAAAATTGGCTTTCAGTTTTTTGTTTGTTTGTTTGTTCCCAAATAACCAACAAGAGCGGTCACTTCTAATTCTGACTCACAGGAGAAAGGGCAACATCCTCTCTGCTCATAGGGCAATATTTAGCGCCTTGCTCTCCACTATGCTTTAACATCCCCTTGTATGAAATTGACACTATTTGCTCATCTGATGCTTTTCCTTTATTTTGTACTTTGAAATTCAGGGGCCTTTCTTATATCCTTCAATGTTTCTATCTTAATGTTTCCATTCACTGTCATTGTGCTCTATGATTTCAATAGCTATATGTTATTATACAAGTATTTGCTTTACAAATAACCAAATCTCCTTGGATTTTGTTTTTGTTTGTTTCTGAACATTATGAGGAAAGTTTTCAAAACCACGCAATGGCAGAGAGGAGCCATTCATTCATGAGCCATTTACTTTTCTTCTTGGGTACTCAGGTAGACGATATTTCCCAGACTCCCTTACAATTACGTGTGGCCATGTGGCTGAATTTTAGCCACTGCAAAGTGAGTGGAAGTGATGTATGCTATATACAAGCCTGGGACTTAAAAACCTCCTATATATTATACTGCATGCTTTTACCCAGCCACTTATTTCATTATGATAAATGAATTAAAATGAGAAGTCAAGAAGGTGGAACTATAAAACAGAAGGTGCCCGGAACTCTGAATCACTACTGGGAGGAGAGGTACATACTAATAAGGGATTTGGATTTTATGTGAGTGAGCATAAATTTCTATTACGCTTGAGCTGTTGTACATTTTTGAGGTTGTTTATTACGGCAGCTGGCAACACCTTAAGTAATACATATATTATTTGTTTACATGATGAATATGTAGTATTCAAAATTAAGTAAGAACAGACTGATGTTTAGGGGACATTTTATTCATGTTTAATTGATTCCTGCTTTATTGACTTTTGGAGCTTAGTTTTGGATATTGGCAGTGAATTCCTTGGAAAGACAAGACAGATACAGAAATTCCAGAGGTAAAAAGTGTATGTACAACTCATGGAGAATTGAACTGATGTGTGTTTAAAGAATCACAAATTGTATAGTGGAGGAAACTGAAAGGAGATAAAGTGTCAATGTTAGTTTGTGGTAAGATCATAAGAATCTTTTATATTAGGCAAAAAAAAAAAGTAATGTAGCAATCAGAGTCCAGGAAAACAGCTCAGTTGTGTCACCAAGTACTTTCTGTCTGCCTCTGTAACCACATTGCTCACATTGTATTATAATTTTATGTGTCTGTTAGAAGATTCTTTCTGAGGCTTAGCTCTAATATGTCAGTGGTTCTGAATTGACCACAGAATGAATTCAAAATCTTCATTTAAGTTGCACTGGTTCTCATTTCTCCCTGATGTACAGCTATTAGCCTGGAACTGGGTTTCTCAATTTCCTCAGCACTATTGACCTTTTGGGCTGGATAATTTTTTGTTGTAGGGGCTGGTCCTGTTCATTGTAGGATGTTTAGCAGCATGTCTGGCCTCTTTCCGCTAGATGACAGTAGCACGCTCCCTCCCCACTGCCCCACTTGTGATAATAAATGGTCTCTAGACATTGTCAAATGTCCCTTGGGAGACAAAATCACCCTCATTTGAGAAAAACTATCCTAGATTTCTCATCACCCTGTTTTTGGGTGTTCTTATTATGAATCTCTTTTGTGGATCGTTTTTGGCTTGGGTCCTTTGTTTTCTCCTCTCTTGGTAAACCTCTTCATCTTAGTTGATTACATCTTCCTGTAGCTTCCTGAGATAGAATGCATGGTAGTAAAATTACTGAGAATGTGCAGGTCTTAACATGGGCTCTTCTACTTCATTTAATAGCTCGGCTGGGTATACAATTCTTACTTGGGAATCAGTTTCCCTGAGTATTTTAAAGGCATTGCTCCACTGTGTTCTACTTTCCAGCATTTCTATTGAGAAATCTGATGTCATTCTGTTTCCTGTCATTCTTGTTACTTCTCTTGGGAGACTTCTAGAATTTTCTTTTTGTCCCCATGTGTTCTGAAATTTCACAATGATGTGTTTTTGTGAAGTTTTTATGTAACTGTGGTACTGAGCACTTGATGATCACTCTCAATGTGGAAATTCATATGCTTCAGCTTGAACATTTTCTGATAATTTTCTCCATCTTCTCATATTTTTTCTGGAATTCTGAATGTTCAGTGTTGTAAGTTCTGGAATAATATTCTAGTCTTTTATCTTCCTTTGTTCCTTCTTTCTGAGAGGCTTTTACAACTTTGCCTTTAACCCTTTTATTGGGCTTTCCTTTTTTACTGTCATAATTTTACTTTCCAAAATTTTCTTCCCTTCAAGACTGGGAGAGGTAGCTTGTCTACCTAATACATAGAAACAAACACAGGAGTCAAGCAAAATGAGGAAACAAAGGAATAAGAGAAATCTTACACCTTAGAGAGGATGTGGAAAAAAAGGAACCCTTAAATCCTGTTGGTGGGAATGTAAATTGGTGAAGCCACTAAGGAAAACAGTATGGACATTCCTCAAAAATTAAAAATAGAATTACCACATGATTCATGTATTTTACTTCTGGGTATTTCTCTGAAGAGAATGAAAACATTAATTCAAAAAGATATATGTACCCCTATTTCATTGCAGTGTTATTAATGATAGCCACGATATGAAACCAATCTAGTGTCTATCAATGGATGAGTAGATAAAAAAGACACACACACACACACACACACACACACACAGTGGAATTCTACTCAGCCATTAAAAGAATGAAATTTTGCCTTCTGCAACAACGTGGGTGGACTTTGAGGGTATTATGGTAAGAGAAGGAAATCAGACAGAGATAGACAAATACCATAAGATACCACTTATATGTGGAATCTAAAAATCAAAACAGTGAATTAACATAACAAAATAAAACTCATAGATGCAGAGAACCGCAGAGGGAAAGGGGGTTAGGGAGGAGAGTGAAATGAGTGAAGGGGTTTATATACCACATATCAGTGAAATCACATGGTTCTCTGCTTTTTCTGTCTGACTTATTTTGCTCAGCATTACACTCTCAAGATCCATCCATGTTGTCACAAATTTTACTAACAATTGTCACCCCAATAAATTTAATAAAAAAAAAAAAAAATGAGTGAAGGGGGTCAATTGTATGATTCCCAATGGTGACTAGACATATTGTGGTTATCACTTTGAAGTGCATACTAATCCTGAATTACTATGTTTTTACACCTAACACTAGTATAATGTTATATCACAATTTTACCTCAATTGATAAAAAAACCTATATGGACATTTTGGCCTAGAAATCCTACTTTTGTAATTTAACCTACTGAAAAGAAAGCAGCAATATGTAATGTTCATACACAATATTATCTCAACAGTGTTTATAGAGGCAAATATCGAAGGAAGTAAAAAAAAAATAGAAGGAAGAGAGAAAACATAGTGATGACTGAGACATCTTTTATAATATGATCGCATTTATATAAAATTTTATGCATAAGAATGTATGAAGAGAGTAATGAAAAGAATATCACAAAATATTAATTGTGGTTATCTGAGGATATTTAATTTCCTTTGTGTTTTACTTCATACTTTTATGTATTATTGAAAGCTCATCAACAATCATGCATTGTAAAAACATATAATAAAAATAATAAAGCTATTTTTCGTGTGGAAAATGAAGGAAAACCAAAAAAAAAAAAAAGGCTGAATATTTTATCAGGCCTAGTATTATTTTATTTGCTATGTTCATGTGAACCATGTTTAATTCTATTCAACTTCTTATATAATTACAGTTGGATCTAATCTTATAAAATGAGTAAGTAGTCTTTAACCTGATTAATACATACACCATTATGATTCACCTTTCAAGGTCATACAGAACAGAAATAAAATTTCTAAAATAGTTGAATGTAGCCGGAGAGGGCTTTACTTATCTGGCAAAGAGAATGCTACCTAAGAAACTCAGTCAGTACCGAAGGAGTCAATGTATTCACATTCGTTCAAGACTTAACGTCTGTGCTTTTGTTGTTCTTTTGTTATTTAATATTCATTCTAAATTCTCCACAAGTATTTGTTTAGTAATTATTATGTTCAATGGAGTTAATAATAAATAGTAGAGTAATAAGAACAAGTACTAATTTAAACATTTTATCAAACATGATTCTGAAGGCTTTATGTATATTTGCTCATTAAATCTTCACAGACACTACCACTCCCATTTTACAGATGGTAACCCTGAGGCACTTAATTTTTCTAAGATTCTATAGCTACTGAGCTGCAGATTCAGGATTTGAGTTCAGGTGGTGTAACCCCAGAATCAAACTTCTTCTCTAATCATGTGCTTCATCTCTGAGAATATAGAAATGTCAAAAAAAATTCTAGACTGGATCATTCAACTGACATACCTTGATTTTATCTTCTTTGCTAAGATTTGTCCCATTTCTGCTTAGGCAAGACCAGAGCTGTGCAGTCCATTGAGGTGGTCGATTTGGACGGGATATAGAATAAATTTGCAGCCAATAATATCCCATGCAAACCATATGAGTGAAGATAATTAACAGGAGAAAAACTAAATGGTGCCATGAATCTAAGGAGAAAGGGGACAAAGTCCGGAGCAGAAAGCCAGAGGCAGATATGAAGATAAATTTGAGAGAACAGGGATAGATTATCGTCAGGAGGAGCAGGCAGACAGGTATATCCATGTACACATAAATACAAACCAGAATAACAAGAGGGAAGAAGAACTCAACTCAGGAAAGTTGCTGAGATTTACATATTTATTGCTTCTGGGTAATAGCAAGAATCAGAACAACAGGAGAAAGGCAGTAAGTATTATGGCTTCAGCAACAGTCTCTGGTTTTCCGAGGTACAACCTACTGTATACATTTAGCCTGAAGTAGGACTTGGCTTTGGAGGGCAAGTGGTCTGAGAGAGGAGGTGGAATTGTCAACAACACTTGGAAGGGGTATAGAGTTGGAGAAACAACAAGCAAAACATGTTTTTCTATAGATTTGACTTTTGTTTATTTTTAAAATATTTACTGAGTAATATGTGTTAATTAATAAGCAAAAAAAAAAAAAAAAAAAAAAAAAAAAGAAGAAATGTCTACATTTCAACCACACAAAGCTATTACTATCCAAAGGGCATGTGAAATCTTGTACATTTAAAAAAATGCTATGAAACATTTCAAACACGCAAAAGTAGAAAGATTAGTGTAATGCACTTCCATCTACTCATCACTTAGCTTCAAAATTTTACCATTCGTTTCTTCTATTCCCTCCCACATTTTACACATACTCGTGTACATATGCAAACACACTTAGAGACAGAAAGGACTGTCATACCATCCAGATATGTTGTAAATGTTCTTCTCATAATACTGTAACTATCAATTAATAGCCATGTTAATAAAAATAAATTTAAATCGTTTTTTTCTGACTTTATAACATTGCATTCTTTGCATATATCATACATTATTTATTTTATTTATGATTAGCTTGTTCTGAATTTTTAAAATAAATAATGCTGCCCTGATACACACACACACACACACACACACACACACACACACACTATAAAAATATTTATCTTCTTGTTGCTGACATACATATGTGCTTGTGTATAAATACATGCATATGTAAAATGTACACTGTTCCAATTATTTCCTTAGGATAAACAGACATGGAATTTCTAGGTCAAAGAGTAAGTCTATTTTTAAATATTTTAATATTTATTGCCAAATAACATTCTAAAAATTTCCTACTCTTTTACCCTCGTACCAGCAGTGTACAGATAGGCATATTTTTCCATTGCCTCAGTAATATTGAGTAATTTAAATTCTTCATAATTTTTTTCAAGTTGATTATTTTAAGTGGTCTCTTGTTGCTTAGATGTATAATTCTTTGAATGTTACTAATATTAGACATTTTAATGTTTATCAGCCAAGCAACAACTTGCCAGGGTAAATGAGGAATGTGACTAAAAGTAAAAGGCTGATTCCATAAACAGCACATTTCTTTTTGTTTCCTAGATTGAATAATTTTATTTGTGTGTTTTTCTAGATACACTTCACAAAGTAAAAATGTGTACTCCTAAAATAATGTGTGTAATAGTTGAATTTTCTGAGAAAGTATGGATTGCTTTAAAGAAGATTGCTAGTAAATTAGATTAACTATACTTAGCATTCAAATCCACAGCCATTGAGTGTTATATACACTAAATATGAATTTGTACCTGAATTCATTTTCTTGCTCTGTATTGTTGTCACTTCATGATTGGCTATTTTCCATTTCAAAAGATTTATTATTTGAGTAGGTTATATAATGGTTTGATAGCTTATAAAACCTTAAAAATCAGCCACTGGAGCACTAAGTAAATTGCATCTATATATAACCTCTTTTCAAAAAATAAAACAATGTGATAGTACAATGAAGTATGAAAAATGTCATCTGGTCTAATGTCTATGTTTTTATTTTCTGAAAGATAATTTATCTATGACTGCCAATGCATTATGCTCTGCAAAACTTTGTTATCAGTGTCAACTGGTACAGGGGAATTCGGCATGCTCAAATGTTTTTCTGAATAATGAAAATGCCAAAAATAGAATCTAGCAATGAAAGTAATTAGAGAAGGAATGATGGAAAGAGGGGAGCCTGGCGAATTGTTTTATATTTTGCATCGCTGAAGAGCCAAATGGTTTAACTGGATTTTATTTACAGAACCACCCACTGCAGGATTTTAACTAAGTCCCAAGTCAAATACAGTATTGCCAAATGGAGTTGAACAGTGTCTAGACCAAAGCCCATTACCTTACGCAGGCACTCCCCTGTGCCTTATCCTGTGGTGTTGCCAAACCTGTCTGTCATCCTCACTTTTTTTCTGGAAAGGTGCCTTCTTTATACTGGTTTAGAAACAATTTTACTTACAGTACTTCTCTACCTCTTCCAGGTAGAGATTACCTAGAAGGGAATAGATAGGGAATAGACAAGGTACATGCTTGGGAAATGTTTTCCATTCTACTTTTGACTTTTTTCATCTAATCTAATCTAACATCAATTTGGCAGTCACATTTAATCAGTCTATTCACTTGTCACATTTATTCTATTTTGAAGTATCTTATGATGACCATCTTGCTCATCAAAGGGAACCAAGAAAACCCATCCAACAAGACTAACAAACACTAGTGATATATTTTACTGTTCAGTTTTAAGGAACATTTGCTGTAATATTATTTTAATCACCAGTCTTATAGAATGGCAACCTGGATTAAAGCATATAAATTTTGTAAAAACAGATTGCTCAAAAAATATTTACTTTCTTCCTCATTTCTTTTAAAATTCTTCACTCAATATTCCAAAAGGACTCAACTGTCCTGTTCTTAGTTTCAAAATTTTGTGCTTTTTTTTCCTTCATATTTGTTGCATCCCCTTCATTCCTATATTTGACATGTTTAAATTCTGGCAAAGAATTGGTTGCTAAATGGCCAAATTCTTCAGGAAAAGCTGTACTTTTGGTATTTCCTGACCAACGGGAAACATGTTGGACCATAAGTCTAGCCAGAAAAAACAAATGGCTGTTGAAAATGATCCACTCCAAATTTTTAGATCCAGAGTCTGGAAAGAGATTCTGAGCCTCAGGTTAATATCCAACATGTAGACTATATGTCAGAATGAAAGAAAATCTGCTAGGGCTTAACCATCATCAGTTAAACGCAAAGAGTTGCCTGATAAAATATATGCATAATTGTATTCCAATTGGCTAACATTGAATATTTTCATGAGGTTAAGTCACTTTTCTAAATACCTTTGCAATAAACCAGTTTTATGAACGAACGTCATGAAGGAATTGACTTTGGCATCTCTTTTGGGCTTCTATATCTTCTCATATCTCCTGTAAGGAATCTGGCTTAGATTTTCCCAACTAGCTTTCTCTGCTTCAATCTCCTTCCTATAGTCAGCTGGCTGTTTGGGTCTCTGGCTCAACTCTCACCCCATCTGACCCAGTTGGGAGCATCAAACAGCATCAGCTTTCTCTTGCTCTGGCCTCCCCATCTGGAAACCTTCCAGTGTACCCACATTGCCCCTGGAATACAACAACTACAGCAACATTAAAAATGACAGGCTTGAAATAATTGTTCTGACCTAGTACATAATTGAATGGAAAGAATACTTCCATTCCCAAAGTATTCTATGTTCTACTACACTTACGCATGAGAAGAACGCACAAATGCAGGGGCTTAGACTAACCATGTTGTATCATTTTACATACAGGAGGGAAAGCTCTTTCAGCCTGTGAAATACTGCTGTTCCTCAGTGGTAGAGAGATTAGCTTTTGGCTTTTGCATATAAGCCCCGTTACTGCATTGTGTGGCCCTGTTGAATAGAATGTGTGACATTTTGATCTTCAAACAGTGTAGTACTGAATTACCTTTAAGAACAATTTAGGCCTATATATATTCAGAAAAAAAAGTTATCCCAAACTTATAATTAGCGGTATCTAACTTTTAAGAGGAACGATAACGAAAAATCAAGTGAGATAACCCTGGGTCACAAACTTACTGGTTCAGAAATTAGGCTCTGTAGAAATAGAAATATGCCATTTCCACTATCTACTAGCTGTGTGAATTGGAGGATATTATTTAACCTCTCGTAATTTCCATTTATCAACAAAATGGGTGTAACATTTGCCTTTAATTGTGGTATTAAAGGAAGTAATCCTTATGAAGACTCAAGAGCATGGCCTTCTTATGTGCTATGGAAGGCGTCACTATTGGTTTTAGTAGAGTTGGCTGTGTGGGGGAATTGGAGTGAATCACAATTGCTTTATCTTCCTCTACCATCTTGGTCCCCATGTCTCATCCCTGCTTTCATTAGATACACAGGTATTGACAAGAGTGGGTAGTAGACTATGGTTTTGTATATGTCTTAACTTTGATCTTTTTTTCATTCTACATAATGGGTTTTGTTCAGAGTACTTTAAACTTCTTTTATGTAAGGCCTCACAGAGCTGTCAAATGCTTCAAGTTCTCGCTCTCTTTTGGATCTTGTCAATGTATCGTGAGCAGCCTTTTTGTTTCTTTTTTCTTTTTTTTCCGCCAGAATATATGGCTTCTCATTCTACGGCATCAATTTTATACTTATTGTTATATTCTTTTCTTTCTCTTTTTCCTATCATCATTCTCTATTTATTATTCTGTTGATGAAAGTTTAGGTTCCCTCTCTCTTCAGAATCGTGTTACTTCTGCTTTCCTTTTCAATATAATTCTGTGTATTATATCTTAAAATATTCATTTTCTGCTTCAACTTCTCCTTGACTATGACTGATAGCTAGCAACAGTTCTTATTCTCAAAAGGAAAAAGACATCATAGCCTAAAAACTATAGGCTAATGACTTGAATTTATCTCAGCAAGATTCTAGAGTAGATTATTAAAAGGATAATATTTGAGCACTTAAGAAGAAAACCAGTATGAAGTATCAGATTGAATTCATTTAGAATAAGTCATGGTGGATATAGTTAATTTCTTTCCTTGATGAAGTCATTAAACAGATTATCAGTTAATATATTAAGCACGACATATATGGACTTCAGCAAGCAATTTAAAAAGATTTCTCAAAAAAAAATTTTTTTTAAGAAATTGTTTTTTAAGAGCGGTTTTAGGTTTACAATAAAATGGAGAAAATGGTACAGAGATTCTTCATATACCTCTGTCCACATACATGCATATCCCCCCTTATCAATATCACTCAGTGATATTAAATACCTACATTGACAAGTCATCATCACTCAAGGTCCATAGTTTACCTCAGAGTTCACTCTTGGTGTTGTACATTGTATGGGTTTGGGCAAATGTACAATGACATATATCCATCATTACATATCATACAAAGTGTTTTCACTGCCCTGAAAATCCTGCGCTTCACTAATGCATCCCACCCCCACTCCTAGTCACTAGCAACCATGGATTGTTTTACTGCCTTCATTGTTTTCCCATTCATATAGTTGGGCGCATACAGTGTCTAAATTTTGAGATTGGCCTCTTTACCTTAGTAATATGTATTTAAGTTTCTTCCATATCTTTTCATGGCTTGGTATCTCAGTGTGTTTTAGCACTGAATAACATTCCATTGCTTGGATGTACCATGGTTTATTTATCTACTCAGCTACTAAAGAATATCTTGGTTGCTGCCAAGTTTTCGCAATTATATATAAAGCTGCTATAAGCATCTCTGTGAAGGTTTTTGTGTGGAGATAATTTTTAATTCCTTTGGGTAAATACCAAACAGTGAGATTGTTAGATCATATGGTAGTATGTTTGCTTATGTAGGAAACCGCCAACTGTCGTCCAAAGAGCTGTACCATTTTGCCTTCCTACCAGCAATGAATAAGAGTTCTTGTTGCTCCACATCCTCGTCAGCATTTGGTGTAGTCACTGTTTCAGATTTTGACCATTCTACTAGATGAATAGTTGCATTTCATTGTTATTTTAATTTGCATTCCCCTAATGCTATACTTGTATATCAATCACATAGAATCGATTGATAGTGCTGTTCAGATCATCTATATCCTTCCTGATTTTCTGCCTGCAGCCTAGACAACTGTAGTAACCTTTTAAGGGATGTGTCATCATTGGCTCTGGTTCCTATCACATTAGATTTCCAATCCACAGCCAGATTAATGTTTTTCAGATACATAACTCTTCATTTCAACCCAGTGTTTAAAATATTTTAACGGTTTCCGTTGCTTTTAGCTTAAAAATGAATGTCCTTACCTTTGCTCAATGTTTCTCCCTTGGGGAATCCTTCCCTGGGATTCCTGACTAGATCAGATTCCCTGTAGTCTGTGTTGTTAACTCACAATCCCGTATTCCTATGAGTTCAACTGCAGCTGTGCTGGACAGTTTCTGTGCACAGTATCTCCTCCCATCTCAAGTTCCTGCATCTTTTTCGTCTCTACTTGAAGGATTGCTTGGGTGCCATTTGCATCCCTGAAGTTTGCCCCCTGAGGAAAACCTCAACCAGTGAAGAACTATAGTTGGTAGATAATACCCCATCTCTCCCATACATTAGTAAGACACTTCTGATTTCTATTTTGCAGAGTCCTTTAATCCTTTAAAAGTTCTCTAACAGGAATGAGTTTCAGTTGTCCACAGAAGTTGCCCACTTACAAAACCATTCTTTATTAAATTTTCCTTTCCCTAGATCACTTTCTCTACTATCTTACTTGTGCTTCTGGGATCAATCCTCAAATAAACTTCCTACATCTGAGTTCTTATTTCAGGGTCAGCTTCGGAGGAACCCAAAGTATGTCATCCCCTCAGTTTACCCTCTCACATGACCATGTACCTCTATTTCATAGCATATTTAGAATTTGTATTCATATGGATGCACAGAAAGAGACTTGGAATAGTGTTCACACAATAGTCAGTTGTGGGAGGTGGGATTTTTACTCTCAGTATTGCTTTCTTTTTCCTTTTATAGGCATTATAATTTTAATAAAAAACAATGGCATAAAATTTTTTGCAGAGCCATAAAAATCAATAAAATGATGCATTTTTCTATTAATAAGAATTTCTGTAGCATATAAACTTCTAGCTTAAATAACTTTATTTTATATTACATACTTGTTTACTATATTATGCGTATAATGACTGAAGGAAATGGCTTCTTTCTTTTGGTAGTGAGGCTATTTAATTACCATAAGCCTAAAAAGGATACCTTTATTTTCCTTTTATGAGGTTTTGCTAAAGTAAAAAATGAAAGATGCAGGTGTCTAAAGAGAGAGTATTTTTATCATACTTGATTTTCTTAAAATTGATTTACTATGTCATTTGGTCTTTATTATGAAGTCCAAAGTAGAAAGCAACTAATTATCTTGGTGTCTGTATTTTATAGTTCAACCATTAGCATTTTATAGCCACTTTTTGCCGCTATAAACAAACATTTTAAAGAGAAAGGAATGCAGCTATATTTAGACAATGTAGTGTTGAAGTGTGGCCCTGAAGCTAATATGAGATTAATGGCTTTTCCTCTTTCTTCTTGACTGAAGGTAAAGTAAAAATAGAAAATGGAAAGAATTTAATACCGTCAGTATGACCCCAATAGAAACTCAGAATACCATTTCAGTTAAATTATCAATGTAGAACTATGTTATCTTTGCCAATAATAAGGTCATCACACATAAATCTCTGATTTGTAAAATAGAATGTTTAAAGAGAATGGGGTCCATATGAGCTTCAGAGAATTGGTATTTACAGGCCACAGATTTTTAAAGTGGCTTTTTAATCAATAGACAATGCAAGTCTTCTTTGGTTAAAAAAAAATGTTTCACTGAAGGCATGGAAAAACTTTCTTATTCATTTGGACCCTAAAAGATTACTTCATAATAAATCACTAAAAGTATTATATTATAGAAATGCAAGGTCCTGGAAGAATCTCTGGAGTCAGAAGATATGGGTCTAGTAATAAATCAAATGCATTTTCATTCTATTCAATTTTTAAAGATTAAAAATATTAATATTTTATGTTGAGAGAGGTTGGCACAGTGAGGATGCTCATGAATTTCTGGGGGCCTTATACACAGAGGAAAACCTTAGTGTGCCTTCTCTTCTACTTAGAAATTTTTCTCTTTTAGAAAAGGAAATGGAAAAGTGCCTGAAGACCTAGACAGGAGAATGTTCCCATAGTCTGGCTTATTACAATGAACATTTCATTTTAAAGAAAAGAACTCAAATATTCAACCATAGAAGAGTTAAATAAATAATGATACATCTATGTAATAATATGTTTATTAGCCTTTAGAAATAATAAACAAATAGTCACTGTCAGAAAAATGTTCATGATCTATTATTAAGTGGAAAAGTATGTTTCCAAATATGTAAAATATAATGCCATGTTTAACACATATAAATGTATTTGAATATGTAGACAAAATTTGAATGATACATACAGAATTATAAACAGTGATTGATTTAGTATGATAGGACTACCATGTTCTTTTTTCCGTCTGTATTTTTAGCTATCTGTATTTTCTATTTTTTCTACAATGACAATCCATTATTTCTATAATACAGGGAAAATAAAAGTTACACAAATAAGACACAATTCAACTACCAGGGGTGCCAAAAAAATGTATACAAGTGGACACTTTGGTCAATGTTGCTCAAGCAGTAGTTCGCCGTAATCAGAAGTGTCTGGACATTGATGGTAACCACTTTGAGCACCTCTTGTAATGGCAGACGTCAAACGTGACTTGTATTCATCTTTTGTTATCAGTATATATTAAGCATTACAATTTTAATATAGTTTTCCTTTCTTAATATGTGTATACTAGTTTTTGGCCCCCTCTGTATTTACATTTGTGAAATATTGTACAAGTCAGTTTCCGCTTTTCATATTATAGTAAAAATTAACTGAAAAAGCACATGTGAAAGCTTGACAGAGATTGAGCATTTAATAAATGTGTAATAAATTTGACCTTCATGGAATATAATCCCAAGTAGTGCCTCTGCCACAATTTAGGAGTGTGGCATTGGGCAAATTATTTAACTTCTTTGGGTTCTATTTTATTCATGGGTAATATTAAGGACGTACACTGATTCTGAGGCTTCTCTTCCAGCCGTTATACTTTATGGAGAATCTAGTATAACAAACTGGATGTAGCAATGTTGTTTTCAACATATTTAAAGCACATATGTTTGGATTTAAAGAAATGTGTGTACCTTGGTAGGAGGGGAAAAAGAAAAGATGGATGTGGGTTTCTATCAATTTGTAAACATGTTCAACACTAAAATCACCAACATATCCCTGCCTAAAGCCTGTGAGGGATATTCCAATTGTGAAATATGGGAAAGAAGTTTGCCAGACCATCCTAGAAAAGAGTGAGGCCCGTATAACTCAACTATTGCAGCCCCTTAAAAGGAGGCTGTACTTCTGGCCATTTCCATCGGTCCATTGTAATAACATTAAAGACAGACATTTCAAAATTTAACTTTAATGATATTCAGAAAGTAGAAGTAAATTCCAGTTCTCTGTGGTTAGTACCCAAGGAAGATTCCCAAGGTAGTCACCCTAATTATTCTTCCCAAAAGAGAAGCCACGTAGGTTGATAATTACAACATCTCCCAGTCCTGAGTAGCTTGAATATGCTTTCTCTTCTTGGTTCCTGAACTGATTTTCAAAGGAAAGAATGGGAAATATATTCGATCTTTGGCATCAGAAATCTCTAGCTCTTCAGTAAGAGTTAGATAAATACTGCATTCTTAGTCAACACGAAACCATTTCAGTGGAAAGAAAGGACCAGTGAAGGAGAATGGGTGTAACAAGACTATTAATTCTAGGAGTTCCAATGGAAACAGCTCATGGCTACCTGTACTTGTGTCCAAATTAAACATTAAGAGGAAGTGATAATATGACGAATGAAACATTCCTAAATTGGCAGTCAGGAAGCTCGGTTTCTAGCCCTATATTTCCCATGAACTATGCAACTTTATGTGAGTAATATAACCTCCATGAACCTGTTTCTGTCTCTAGATAAATAATGACTTCACACTATGTATTTTTCTATGGCTAATGTAACAAATAAGACTTGATGACTTAAAATTACAGACATTTAGTCTCTCATAGTTCTGAAGGCCACAAGGCTGAGATGAGTTTAACTGGGTCAACATTAAGTTAGCAGAGCCACACTTTCTCTGGCAGCTCTAGGAGGGAATCTGTTCCTTGTGTTTTTTAACTTCTACTGGTTGCCAGCATTCCTTGACTTGTGGCTCCATACTCAAATCTCTGCTTCCATCTTCACACTGACTTCGTGTGTGTGTGTATGTGTGTGTGTGTGTGTGTGTATGCATGTGTGAAATCTTACTCTGTGTCCCTTTCATAAGGATATATATGATGGCATTTAAGGCCCACCCAGATAATTCAATATACCGTATTTTGCTGTGTATAATATGCTCCCGTGTATTAATATAATGCACACCCATGTTTTTGGCCCAAACATTCAGGGAAAAAATATTTTAATTTTTTAATTCAAATTTATATTTGTTTATATTTAGGTACTTGTTTTTTTGTATTATAAAGGAATTTTAGCATTTATTTATTTATTATTACACTTTTAACTCATAAGTATAAATAAAAGAATTAAAAACATTTATATAGATACAGAATTAATACTACCTATGCATACTGCGCATTCCTACTTTTCCCTCACAAATTTTGACAAAAGGGTGTGCATTATACATGGCAAAATATGGTAATCTCCCCCCTCAAGATCCTTGATTTAATCAGATCTCTGACAACCTTTCTTACATAAAAGGTAATACTTACAGATTCCATGAGTTGACCTACTACACACTACTTGGTCTACCAGGTCCAGGTTTATAATTCAGTAATTCTTTGGGGTTAAGCATCTTGTTTTTCAAAATTTTGTTGAGTCCTAGTGACAGAGTGAGAAATTGAACAGAGTTCCTCAGCTTCATTCTACTTCTCTTTTAACCCCCAAACAATCTATTTCTGATAAGAGATATGAATATGATAATTATTTGTAAAAATGTTACAGTCCTTTAGTCATATTGAAGAATATTTCAAAAGGGCATTCTAAACATATTCTTGCAGAGAAAATAATGTAAACAGCCTATCAAATATCTAAGTCAAAAAGTATTTTAAAAAGTTTTTAAAAATAAAAATAATGAGATGTTTTTGCAACTTTGCTACCAGATTTTAACATCATGAGTGTACAAAAATTAGGAAAGGACCATAATATGTTTTGGCAACAATAAAGAGCCCTCTAAAGTGAAATACACTAAAATAAATTATGAATTTAGGCCTTTGTTTCAATTAGAAAATGTAACCCCAGAAGATCAATAAAAATATTATCTTTTAAAAATCTTTATAGACTCTTTTGTTTTTATGCATCTGAGAAAGAATAGTAAATGGAAAATTTGGTTGCATAGTGCAATTTGAAGATCAACCTCTCTACAAGGGCAAATGAAGGAATCTAGAACTCTTAGAAGTGATTTCCTGAGACACTTCCAGACAACATGACTGATGGATGAGGTTGAATTCAATGGAGATTCAATAGAGCATTCAAAACTATAATGCAAGTGGAATAGGATTCCATTAATCATTCAACTGGGCTCTGAACTCAGGGCAAAGGAAGTGAGGTCTAAGACTTATCAGCACTCAGTCTTAGGTTGTGGAATGTTTTAAAGTGATTTCCATGAAGTATACAATATTTTAACTAAATAGTATATCACTACCACTACCATCGTCCCAAATTTAGAATAATTTGCCATTATTCTAATGGTAATTTCAGGTGTGGAGAGTGGAAAAAGGCATTTAACATTGTATGTGACATTCTATTCTCCCCTACCCCTAACACAGTCTCTTTTCAAAGCCTTGAATAATAAACATTCATTCATTTACTCATGCAATATTTATGGAGTGACAACTCTACAATGTAGAAAACACTGGGGATAGTTAGACTTCATCTTTGGCCTTAGATATTCCCAACTAATCAAGGTAGGCAAATAAAACAATGACTACAATAAAATTATGGGTTGTGAACAGTTACGAGTGGAGAGATTAAGTCTACTGGAGGAAAAGTAATATAATGTATATGGTAAGAATATTCCAAGTTAGGTGGGATAAGATGTGAATCAGTGCAGAGATTAGAGATGTAGGATAGTAAGGCAACAGTATGTTTTTCCCTTGAATATTGGAGTTAAGGATGGGATTTTTTAAAAAGGGGGTTGTATTTTCAATGTTGAGAAATTTTGAAAATCTCACATCAAATGACCATTTAATTCAATAAAGTATGAAGTTTTCTACTAAATGTAATAGAAAAGGAAATCGGACTGATGTTTAGAGAAACACAGAAAAGAATCTAAACAGTGTATAATGGAATCCATGGACAAGGAAGCATGGACAACGAAATCCATGCCATGCAGGAAAAAAAAGGATGGCTAAGCAACAATGAGGATCCAACTTAAGAATTTTAACTGTGTAGTAGAAAACAATAGAATTGGGGCAGTGCTTAGGGCAGATATAATAAATATTAGAGCTTTCCCAGTTCTAGGGATTGGAAAATTTAGAAACCTAAAGGTTTGGTAAAAGATGAATGAATCAGGCAGTCATGTAGACATCAAAATAACTGATTGGAACCAATGCTGGGAGAGAAGAGGTTGAATGGGAAAAGAAGAGGAAGAAAAGGAATAGCAACCTAGGAAAACAGGGTGAGGTTAATTAACTGAAATCATAGTCAAAGTAGAGACAGGTACAGTTGTTCAAAACAATGGGGAGAAATGAGAATGCAGGTGGGTGTATCCAGAGAAGGTAATTGCAGAGGGGTTTCAAGTACATATAGCTTTCTTCATTAAGTAGTTTGAGACACTGAAGATAATTGAAGCTCTGTGGCTAAGATAAGAAAATGTGTTTATGTTAAAATTATTGAGGGTAACAGAGGTTAAGAGTTGAGTGGATAATGAAATGCCTGGTACTGAATTCACTGAAGATAGTGAAGAGCTTTCATGGATGTCAATAGCCATTTTTAAACACTGGGCTAGTGCTGAGAAGGCATTCATTTCTTCCACAAATATTTATTGCCTACCCTGTGTCTGCCACACTTCAGTAGTGAACAAAAATATACAAAGTTCCTGCTGTCATAGAATAGACATTCTACTTGGAGAGAAAATAAGCAAATGAACAAACAAAATAATACGTCTGGTAATGATAAGGGCTATGAAAAAAAGAAAGAGGTTTATTATATTATGATGTATAAGCTTAGGGAAGGAATCAAATAAGGGATAACATTTTACATTGGAGGTGAGAGGGAAGAAAGCCATGTTGATATCTATCTATAGGAAGGGTGGTTTAGCCTAAGAGGAAAGCAAGTGCAAAAACGCGGGGGCAGGAACATGATTAGAATGTATGAGTAACAACAAAGAGGCAAATGTGATTGGTGTAAAGAATGCTTAGTGGTGGAGGCAGCCATGGAGTTTGATAAGGGAGAGAGCAGGAGGAAGAGTTTATTGGGCTTTGTAGGCCAAGATAAGAGGTGTTACTGTAAGTGGAATGGGAATTTTGCAGTCTAATTGATAGACTGTAGGAAGGAAAAGGGTAAAAATAGGGAAAGCAGTTAGGAAAGTAATTTACTAATCCATTGGCCAATTTGGGTGGCTTGAGCATGATAAAAATGAAAAGAAACGGTTGGATATCCAACCCTTGACATCCTTTGTAAAGAGCATTTACTTTAGAAACATGACCCTTTGAGATGTAAATCTTCTACAACCCAGAAATGTCTTTCTCAAGGACCTGGGAGAAATCTATTTGAAATGTAATCATCCAGAAAGATAGCACCTGTTTCTCCTAGTCTCTGTGGGATGGTAGGAGCCTAATTTCAATAAACACCAGTTATCAAAACTGATGGCTCATCTACATGGACGAACCTCACCCCCATGGTTAACAACTCTCCTTTCTTTTGTTTCAACAGAGTTGAGTTCAATCTCTCCCCGCTATTGCAATAGTATTAAATAAAGCCTTTCTTGCCAGTTTAACTGGTCTGATGTGATTTTTCTTTTACAGTTGTCTATTAGATATCTAAATCAAAATATCAAGGTATGAAAATGTATAAGCCTGGGGTTCCCAGGAGAGGTTCAGGCAAGAAGTATAAATTTAGAAACTTTCTGGATAGCAATAATATTTAATTCTGTAAGACTGAAGGTGATCACCTGGGTTAGAGGAATGAGTCCTGCAATATTCCAATGTTTAGAAATGTGGGATCTGTAAAGGAATTATCAAAGGAGAATGAGAAGGGGCATCTAGTAAGGTCTGGTGAAAAATATTGGTGCTCCGAGGTCAAGTATAGAATTTCGTTTCAAGTAACGATCTGTATCAAATGATTCTGATTGGTCACATTGGTTAACTGATAAATGATCAGAATTTCAGTGGAGAGGCAGGTATATAATTCTGAACGGAGTGGGAGCAAGAGGGCATGGGAGGAGAGGAAGGAGAAGTTGTGACTTCAAAAGCTCTGCTTGAGAACATTTACTAAAAGGAGAGTAGAGAAATGGAGCAGAAACTTTGAAGGACTATAGATTCAAGAGAAGGTTACTTTAACATGGTATACATTTGTATACTAATAGAAATAAATGAGTATGGAGAAAAATGATGATGTAAGAGAAAAAACAGGCCGTAACAAGAACAATGATGTGACCAGCACTCCTCAGAATTGTCAAGGTCATCAAAAATGAGAAAAGTCTGCGAAACTGTCACAGGCAAGAGAAGCCAAAGGAGACATGATGATTAAATACAATGTGATATCCTGGATAGGATCCTGAAACAAAAGAAAAGGACATTAGGAAGAAAAAATTAGTAATGAAATCCAAAAAAGCATGAGGTTCAGTTAATAATGTGTCCACACTGGTTCATTAGTTATGACAAATGTACCATAGTAATGTCAGACCTTGACAATGTGGGAGACTGGGTACGGGGTATACAGGGTCTCTACGTATTATCTTTGCAACTTTTCTGTAAATCTAAAACAATTCTAGAATTAAAAGTTTATTTTGATAAATGCAGATGCTTGGGTAGTGGGGCAGAAGAACCAGCATTTTAAAAAATCGAGGTACAGTTTACACACAGTGAAATAGTAAGATCTTACTTGGTCCATTCAATCAGTTTTTATGAATACATATCAAGATATAGAGCATCTCTATCACCCAAGAAAGCTTCTTATGCCTCTTCCCAGCTAGTAGTGCCCTTTCAGAAGCAACTACTGATCTGATTTTATAGCCATAGGTTAGTTTTGCCTACTCTAGAAATTCATAGTATATGCTTTTTTTTGTATCTAACTTCTTTCAGTACATTTGTGAAATTCATCCATGTTATTAAATATATCAGTTGTTTGTTTCTTTTTATTGCTGAGTAGATTTCCACTTTATGAATGGACTACAATTTTTAAAAAAATTCTTCCATTGATGAAGAATTATTTTTAATAACCGCAGAAGTGATTCTGACACAGGTGGTCCACAGATGCCATTTTGAGAAACATTACTGTAAAGAGCAGATGCTTACTCATTATCTCTTAGTTAATAAACCCTTCCAAGCATGAAAAGATAACTGAGTTTCTAAGAACCTTAATACCTTGATACACAAATAAATGTGTCAAGCCTATCTCACTACACAGATAAAGCTGAAAAATTAACAACAATAGTCTCATAATGAAACAGCAAGATATATTAGAATGTCTACATTCATGACAGAAATAATTTGTAGCGAAAACGGTCTCCTTTTTCTTTAGTTAGTGGATGGTGTTGATTTGATTATTGTCCTTCAGAGGCTGATGAGAACAAAGGATGAATACAGGCAATGTCTTTCTGATGAGACAATAAACATCACTGGCAATAGTTGAATGGTTTGGCCAACCCCAATGACAAGGAAACCTTTTGAGTTTCTGCAGCATCACGCATTAGACATAATATGTACACTGTACTGAGTGTTTACATGAATGATGTGGGAAAGGAAACAACCTGGTAACTGCAGGTAAGAAAGATAAAAAGACAGTTGGAAAGAATACATGTCTGAATTCAGAAAACAGGAAGCAACAGCAGCTCAGATGCAGGCCAGTTGCTCACAGCTCTCTGGGGTGCAATTATTGAGACTGAGAATACAAATAATATTCTGAACAGGAAAAGAAGGCTGCTATTGAAACTTGTGCTTATAATGTATACTGCCATGGCGGCAAGCTACTTCTGTTCCCATAGAGACCCAGATTCTCCAGCCCTACGTTGACTAAGCATTTGGGACTGTCTTCTACAGCACTATGAGAAATGCAAGAATAAATTGAAATCTGTTTGTAGTCTTTCCTTATCGACTGACTATAACTTCTCCCTCATGTATATTTTCTTTTTCACCAATTCTCATTATTGTATTTCTCTTCTTTTGTTTCGTCTTGTGTACATCCTTTTAATTTTACATTTTCACTTTGTCAATAATATTTCTAAAGGTTATGTTGGTATTTAAAAGAAATTATATTTAGCCATTTAAAGTATATTTGGAAGAATTACAAAGTGCCAAAAACTTAAGCCATCTGAGAAATGATCCAAATGGCTTTAAAAGAACATCGGCCTACATCCTGCCGAGTAGCATGACTCTGAAACAGGAATACCTACAGATTGACCTCAATCCCAAGTACTTAAGTGACTTCCTGCGAATTTCACAAGGAAGTCAGTGGATGAGAATCAGCCAGGATTAGCCAGCTGTGCTTTCCTAGGAGCCCATGATCTCATTTGATGAACGGTCAGATTGGCTGCCAAATGCCGCCCCTCCACCCCCAATTATGTGATGGTTTAATGCTTGACCTTGTGACACCATAATACTCTGGTTGTCTAATGTGTAGCTATTTCATATACAGCCTGACTTTGGCTTACTGGATTCAAGAGTAATTCCTACACAATTGGAAATAAAAATCTCCAAATCCTGGAGTTTGTATAGTCAACTGAGGTGATTGTCATTGTTGGGAGAATTGAGAATAATGTGTCAGAGGAATATGAACCATATCTAGGGTCATACATTTCAGTGACTTATCATTCAGCTCAACAAATTCTCACTTCTTGGGTATAATGATTCCTTATGTCTGCACGTGCATTGTTACTGTGGCATTGGGTGTGTGAAGCTCAGGATTTCTTAGGATCTCTGACCATATAATGACTAGAAAGTAGGCCACAAGACTGCCTTAGCTTGGGAGTTCATTGTTTTCATCAGTTTTCTTCAACCTCTATGCTGCAACGTAGGGCTGGTCATCTTACCTCTTTATATAACATTATGATGTTATTTGTACAATCAAAATTTTAAAGGAAAAAAATAGTATTATTTCCTAATATCTGTAATGACACTAAAAGAGGTCAATGCATTCTGTCTTTCTTTTTCTATTTGTTTGTATATTGTACAGCTGGGGTTGCCATAATGAAATATATCATAGACTTGGTGGCTTATGCAACAAGAATTTGTTTGTTTCCTATAATTCTGGAAGCTGGACGTCAAAGATAAAGGTACAGCCAATTCAGTTACCAAGCGAGGGCTCCCTTCCTGACTTGCACAGCACCTTATTGCTGTGTCCTTGAGAGAGAAGAGAGAGAGAGAGAGAGAGAGAGAGAGAGAGAGAGAGAGAGAGAATTTGCTCTAGTGTCTCTTTTTATAGGGACACTACTCCCATCATGAGGGCCCTATTCCCATGACCTCATGAACCTAATTACCTCCTAAAGAACCCATCTTCAAATACCATCATATTGGGGATTAGTTTCAACATATGAATTTGAAGCGGAGCACAATTCAATCTATAGCAGTTGGTTTGTTTGTTTAATGATGAGAAACAGCAATGAGGTGACAGTTCATTATAAAGCAAAACTATTGTGGAACATGGGATTTAGAGGATCCTATGTTTTTGAGCCTGCAAGTACATGATATAATCTGATCATCAATTTTACTGAGAGAGGTTCAATAAAAACAACGCTATTTGAATGTGAGATGTCTCAAAATGTCCTTACTAAAGAGCAGGCTCATAGACACATTTCTTGTCAGACACATTTATAGTGAAAATTGGCATGTGCCTGGATGGCATTGTAAATCAAGAATTTCTTAATTCCCTCTGTCTTTCTCAAAGCTAGTCTAATACTAGGCTCTGAAATTACAAATGTGGGAGTCACACGTTGGGGGGATATTGTGCCTCCCTAAAGGTTATGTACAGTGAGAATATGTTACCCAGAGGGCAGGAGATAGTAATTCCTAAACATAGGAAATTTCTTCTTCACAAGAGGATCAGAGAGAAGGGGACCTAGGGAACGGGATACAGCACCTCTAAGTTTGGAGGCGGAGGGTGAAGAGAAAGGTCAGGGTCACGACCCTGGAGTGTCCCACTAAAATCCTGGGGAAAGTCAGGAGTAGAATGGACAGGATGAGGTCATCTATGTGTACCATGGTGGCTAAAATATGGTAAGGCCCCTCCCAGGTATGGTTGGTTTATTAATGTTTCACATGTAAAAATAATCTGATGCCCACCAATTTTCCGGTCCTAGGGAACCATCATAATGTGCAAACTGCGTGGCTGTCACTGTTTTTTAAGATAAGCAGAAAGTTAGAGCTGTGGTGGTGCAGTTCCCTTTAGAAGGTAATTAGGAAGGTGAGCATCAGGTGAAGAGAGGTCTTAAAACGGAAAAGTATGCACTTTGGTTTTCTTAGAAAGGAACTCTTTGGATTTATGCTCATTTTAAATAGTGAGTACCACAAATGGTTTTTTGTAATAACCATTATGCAAATCCCTCTATAAATCTTAAATTGCTTCCAATAAAAGGGAGTGCTTAGGAATCACAACTCAGATAATTAATTTACAATTAATATTTCATATAAAAACAAAGGGGTTAACATGGGACAATACTGAAAGTAAAATGCTTCACATCCAGTTTCCCTGTAAAATTGCTTCATAATTAGTGTTTTGCCCAAAGTTGTGTTGCACCATTAGCAAATGAGCATGAAATAGCAAACGCCAGCTGTAGGGATTTTTGGTAACTTCCTAAACTCTTAGTGATTAATCATTCATAAAAATTATATATAGGGTCATTTTTATGATGTCACCAAGTAGTTAACATTTTGACATGGTTATAATCCAACTAAAATGTGATTTTTTTTTCCAGTTAAAATCAAAGCAACAAAAATATTGCCCAATACCACAGATTAGAACTAACTGAGAGTTCCTGCACAGAGGGGTTTCTCAACCATGGAATTAGTGACATTTTGGGGTGGATCACTTTTTCTTGTAGGGTGCTTTCCTATGTTGCAGGATGTTTAGCAGCGTCTTGGGTCTCTACCCACTACATGATGATAGCACCTTCTTTTCAGTGTGAAAATCAAAAATGTCTCCCAGTCTTGGTGGGGGTTGGGGGAGAGTTGGCCCCTAGTCAAGAATGACTGTGGTGAGGGAATAATGTACCCAATTCTTAGATGATGAATGGCTCAGCCTTCGATGGTTGGCCAAAGAATAGACATAGATCTTATGGTCCTGAGTCACATTCCTCTTTAAATAATATCTCATCTGATTCATTCTGAACCTAGCCTAGTAGAGAGCAATGTGTTCCATTTCTCAGGACTACTAATGTTGATAATTCCATGCTTTAATGATGCTGTACTTCTCATTGTTCCTGTTGCTCGCTGTATATGCTCTTGAAAGAAATCATCAAATTTTAAATGGCATTTTCCCTAAGCATCCCAAAGTGTAACAGAGGCTGCATGTTTACAACAAACACACAAACATATTTGAAACCGATATTTTTATTCAAGTCTCCAGGGTCTGCATCAATAAATAGGTGTATTTTTAAAAGTCACAAGGAAAATTAAAGAATGCGAGAGAATGACTGTACGTCCATCTTCTTGGCAAATTGGGCTAGAATCTTTCTGAAACTCCTTCATTAGCCTTCCTTTTTTCATTAAGCTGATTACTTTTCTTAGAGATGCATTTATGAAAACAAAAACAGGCCTTTCAAATTTTACTGAAGCTTCATCACAGTAAATATGAGGTCTAGAGGATATGGTGATGGATCTCTCTCTCTCTCTCTCTCTCTCTCTCTCTCTCTCTCTCTCACACACACACACACACACACACACACACACACACACACTTCCTGTGGCAATGGAAATCAACAGCATATACATTTTGAAAGAAAAAGTCTGAAAACCTTTTAAAAGGTTTTTTAATGAGAAAAGAAGTATGGAATTCTTTCTCTATTAGCACCAATAAGGTGTGAGTATACAAAAAAATGGCCAAATTGTGAAATAAAGTGCTCCCAAAGGTAATCTGTAGGGGAAGAGATCACTCTGCATTCCCTATTTTTGTAAGTTTGCCATCTCTACTGGACTAAAACTTCTCACTGTAGGTTTTTGGGTTTTTTTTGTAATCATTATTTGACTGTAATGTTAGCATTATTTGACTGTAATGTTAGCATAAATAGGGTTGGTATAGATTTTCTTGAAGAGAAGTATTCTAAAAATATAGGGTCTATCAATAGTGTAAGAGCATGTGCACAACTGATATCATTTTCCTGGGATTGGGGAGGGAAAAGTCAACAGGGAAAGAGAAGTGATGCATAAGCCTGGTATATTCCACACACTTTTGTAGTTCTTTTGTATATGCATTTGACTATACAGTTGATATTTTATTTTGTTCTTATACCAGTATTGTTGTATTCATTTAATGAGCCATTTATTGAGCATCTGTTACATGCCGTACTTCGTTAAGTGCTAGGACTGTAATAGTAAGTAAAGCAAAGGCCCTAATTTCAGTGAACTCCCTGTCCAGTGGAGGCAAAGGATATACAAACAGATCGTCGCAATGAGCGTGACCAGGGGTTAGTGAGGTAAACTGCACTGTGATCCTCAGCTGGGCAATCATCTGTAGCCCAGTAGGTAGTAAAAGTTCAGTCTTATGCAGTAGGAATCCATTAGAGAGTGAATGCTATTGGCTCCACTTCTGCCAACCACCACTCTGTTTGCTTCTGTTGCAGCAAACCTTCTAAAAAATAAAAATAAAAACTACTCAATTTCTGTCTCAAATTCTCTCTTGTCAGTTGTTGTTAATTTAAATCCATTCCAATCAAACTTTGGCCCCTACTAATATACTATTTATCTTGCAGTCACCACTGACCTTGCTAAATTTCTAAATTTGATGAAAATGGTCAGTCATTAATTTATTTGAACTCTCAGCTGTTTCATTGACAATTTGGCAATCTAGAATTTGGAGACAAGGACAAGTGGAACTGTTTCTAGGGACTCCAATTTATCTGTATTATTTGATTATTTTAGGAATATATATTATATATGTATATATATATGTGTATATATATATAAATATTATATGTATATATATATATATCTTTGTAAAATTTTTTAAAACTCTAAAAACAAAATACTTTTTTTTAATAATAAGTGCTCACTGCCAGTTATTTGTTTGTTTGTTTGTTTGTTTGTTTTTTTTAATTGGGAAATACTGGGGAACAGTGTGGTTTTCCAGGGCCCATCAGCTCCAGGTCATTGTCCTTTAATCTAGTTGTGGAGAGCGCAGCTCAGCTCCAAGTGCAGTCCCTGTTTTCAATATTAGTTGCAGGGGGCGCAGCCCACAATCCCATGCGGGAATTGAACCAGCAACCCTGGTGTTCAGAGCTCGTGCACCAACCAACGGAGCTACCCAGCCACCCCACAAAAAATACTTTTTAAAAAAAAGTTTAGAATATGTATTAGTTTAGAGCAGGGCTGCTTTCAGGGATTCAATAAGAATCCTAATTATTAGTTTCTAAATCTTAGCTCTATCTTCTTTCTTTTAATCCATTTTCATATTCTCCTTCCTTTACTGAAACAGGGCTGCCAGTTATTCCAAGATTATTATCTGTGCTCAGCTTCCCTTGACTAAGGGTCTAAAGAGAGTTCTAGAACTGAGTGTTATTGAGTTAAGTTCGGGTAATAACCAAGCATGAATTTATCACCCCAGTCAGAGGGATGTGTTACTTTGATTGTCCAAGGCAAGTCACATGCTCACCTTTGGTGTGGTGAATAGCAGCAACTCCACTAGCATTACATGAATTAGGGGAGATGGAGGAATAGATTTCAGGAAATAATCCAGGTGCTGGCACCAGAAGAAGGGTAGAATGTTTAACTACTACTAAACATATCTATTTTCCTTCAACTTGTTCAAAGACTTACTCGTTGTATTTTTACGAGCTTTCTAAGCTCAGTTTAAATCATTTTTAAAGGCATTCATCTATATTCCTACCGACTGTTTATAACTAAATGTTAAGCTCTAAGGCTGTACTCAGCCTATAAAAACACATCCATTTTTTTCTTATGTGATTTTCAGGTTTCTTTTGCCAATAAATTGAAAGTGAAATGTCTTATTCCTAGGGCAGTATTGGTCAATTTGTTCACCAGCATTACTTTCTGAATAAAAATGCAAGATGCTAATTTGACTGATCTTAAAGAAAAAAAAATGTAGTTGTGTTTTTATTTCATAAACATTTTTAGTTTCAGGTCAAATATGCCAACATTTCAATCAATATGAATGTGAGTTATTTGGGTAATTCTTCTTAATTGGTGGGAGGTATATTGACTATAAATCACCAGGCTGTCTCATCCCAATAAATTCCACATCTGTGTATCTTGATTGAAATTGGAATGAGTGCAAAGAGACAACTGTGATGGGAAAGATAAACTGCTAGAAGCTATTTCCATTTATTATGACCATCTCTACATATTGGCCAATAGACAGTTTTGGAAAAACATATATTCATGAATACAGGGGCAGGCTGCCATGACTTAATGACACATATCGTTTTTCTTTTCCCACTTATTTTATGTCAATGTAGAGTGAATTGTCTGGCAGAAATATGTGTTTATCTCATGGAGCCAGCCAAAGTAATCTCATGTGCAACTTCCACACAATTTCTGCAGTAAGTCAGGTGGATAAGAAGGTTACTGAAAATGACAACAAAAACTCCACTAGCACCAACACACATCTACCCTGAGCACCTCTTGAAGGACTTGAAGATACAGTAGTGAGACATGAAAACACTCTTGTGACCACAAGAAGCTGACTGTCTGGGGCTATTGAAGAAATAAAACCAGGACAGAATGAGGCCAACTCAGGGGAATCTTGTCTTGCTTCCAGAATCAAGAAATTGGAAGAAATTCTTGGACAAAATTTGGATTTATCTGCTACTCTGCCATTTCATCCTTACCAAGCATTGAAATGATTATATATGAACCAAATTGTTGGTAATTCCCCAAGTCCAATATAATAAGTAAGTAAAACTCTCAGTGTCACAGCAGGTGAAGAGGGAGAAAGGAGCCTTAGGAAGACCCAGGTTAACCATGGAGTTAGAGGGATTCTTCTGTACCTACACAGAGACACACACACACCCTCCCTTAGATAACTTGTCGCATAAGTCATCCTGAAAAAGCCATAATGTGCCTGGTGAAAATAGAATAGAAAAATGCCTGCTCTCTGTAAATACAGAGCTTATGGGAAAATGATACCCTTAAAATGACATTGGACTTCAGACCTCAGGTCATACTATTGACATCTCCTTCAACAAGGAAGCCCAGCTCTCCATCCTATGGTTGGAAATTGGATCATTAAAACTTCACAAACAGAAACACTAAGTGGATAGAAGCAGTAAGCCATGCATTGGAAAAGTAACAATCCTTTTTTATCTCACTTAAAACCTCTTAACATTAAAGCATAGTGACCAACTATCTCCCCAAACAAACTGAAATAATAAAATAAAATAATATAATATAAAGTAAAATAAAATAAAAATTTGCATACAATATGAAGTGGCCCATGGGCTTCTTGAAGATTCTCCAATGAACCCCGTCTAAGAAACCTTGCTCTCCCTCTAGGGTGCTTATTCTTCCTGAAAAGCAGACGAATAAGGACTGTTGAAAAGGGTAGGTGAGGATAACAAATGGGAACAATGTTTAAACTCACATTTGTTTTAAAACAATGACACAAGAATTGTTCATTTTTTGTTAAATACTAATATTTTAAAGACACTGTTTGAAGAATTCTGTCAAGTGAAGAGCTTTACAGGGAAGTCAGCTTGTCTTGAGTTTATCCATCCGTTTCCTCCATTCCTTGTATTTCTCTTTGCATGGGGTTTTTCTCTTTCTCTACTATATATTCCAATTGCTCTAGTGCAATTAGAATATCTAATTTTCAAACATATCCTCAGTACTGAAATTGGCTCACTTAATGTAACAGTAACGAATTCTGCAACAGGTTTTGCATAGTGATTTTTTTCCCCAGTAGATTCTTTGGGTCTTCTGTGGTCTTCTATGGTCAATGCTCCTAGAGGCTCTGATTTGATCAAGTCACTATAGAGCAAACTTTCTCTTGAACGTATCTTCCTCTAATATATGTAAATGCTCTTAATTATCTCCCATCTTTGTTTTTTTTATTTTTTTAAGTTGTTTTTTTCTCAGTAATTTCTCGCACATCCAGTGCTTCCAGGGTATTCGTATTATGATTAATCCTAATAATAAAGTTGTTCTAGCACTTAACAGGGTGGCTTCATGAGGATGAACCAAAAAATGGGTTGACATGTCTGCTTAAAAGACTTGTCTGCCTAAGAAGGCCAAAGGGACAGCACTACCTTTGATACTGGATAAATCAGTGATTCTCCTTTTCCTGATCGTGCCACCCACTGGTGGCACTGGGGCCTATGTATGGATAGAAAGCCTTTTGCTCTAATTTCACAGCATCTGAGGAATTATTTGTTGATATGCACCATTGGGGCAATTCTCAAACAGACATATTGAGCTCCGAAGTGGGCGATGTTTATTAGATTTAGCATTCATCAGTATATCTGTATTGATGCATCCACTAATAGGTTGCTCCAAAAACTGATTGCCTATTCCTATGTAGACTGTTAGAAAGTTTAATGATATAATCATTGGTTTATTTTTATTTAATGTGTCTTCTCCCTCTTTATTCCATCAATTAGAACAAGCAGGAGAGAGAGTTTGCATGAGCAAAACAAGGTTGTAGGCAATGCAGCCAATAAATATTAACGTTCATCTCCTCCAGAGCACCCCAGGAAGCAGCTGGGTAATTTTGCTTTGGATGGTTATTACAAATAATTGAAAAGTGAACTGCAGTCATCACAGGAAAGTCTGACCTGCACTCATCATGAAGTGTCCTACTTAAGGTATGTCATCAGCACTGCTTCCTATGGAAGAAGCGCTGGGGAACCTGGCTGACCAGACTCACAGGGTAAATCCGTGTAGGGTGAGTGACAACAGCGAGACTCCAAGCTTGCTTTAACCTCCACATTTCTCTCTGGCTGGTCCACATCTCAAAATGCTGCATTAAGCCTCTGTTTTTTCTTCCCCAAACATACTGTTAATATGTGTTCTGATTCCTCTGCTATTATTTCCCATCCAGTTTCTCCCTACCCCTCTGAACCACATTTCTTCTCAGAATTCTCCTCTTTCCATATAGAAAAGGGTCTGTGTATAAAGTGTATATAATTTGAGCAAGCTTCTCCAAGCCTCTAGTCCTTCTATGGTAACTTATTTGTTTAATACATTCAGTCTTTTTATTAAAATGTCTACTGTGTGCCAGGTGCCATGTTCAACATCGGGAAAAGCAAAAGCAAAAGGGAAAAGACACAGTCTCTATTCTTAAGGAATGTGTCAGGTGAGTGACAGACTAAGATATTACTTGTGTGGGCATGTGGGGATAAGATAGGTTTTTTAGAAGCTTTACAAGCCAAAGAAGGAAGGTGTGGTCACCCATCTTACAAAGTTGCACTTGGCCTGGGGCATAGTGGCCATATGTTGCTGTACTTAGGGAAAGGCCCCTACCCCTTTATGGCATTCCTCTTTAGATGGGCAAGCTGAGCTTAAGAATGACATTATTACCTTTGATCCAGGCACCAAAACAGTCTGAGTTAAGGATCTAGTCGATGTTTAAGAGAATGCTGGGAAAGGTGAACTGCCCTAGTACTGGGGGTCCCAAGGTGCTTGAGAAGTTGCAGCCTCTCCACTGGGGACAGAGAAGGTCATGTCTCATGAGATGCTGGGCGTGGGTGCAGTATTCCTTAGGTAACTGAGCTCAAATAACCCTGCTTCTCATTCTGCAAGTCACTTAGCCTGGGAAAGGGAGTGACTAACCAAATGAATGCTCTTACAAAAGGGTGTTCTTTTTAGTTGTTTTTTTTTTTTTTTTTCCTGATGAATGCAACATCTAGTTGCCCTCACAGGCAGTTTGTGTAGCCAGCCTGCTTTTGGTTTTCTGGTGTTTGGATTACACTTTGTTTCTTTGCATGCCTCATAGTCTTTTGCTGGAAACTGGACATCTGAGACAATATGTTGTAATAACTCTGAGTATTTTACTCGTTTTGCAATTGGCTGGATTATATTAATGAACTCTACCCCCTATCACTCAGTGTTAATCCTCTGATGTCCTTCTCAGGAAGGCACTGCTTTGTCTGTGCCCACAGTTACCCTGAGATGACAGTGGTTTTGTTAGTGTTACAGGAAAAGAGGGTTCTTGGCTTCACATAGGAAATAACTCAAACTGGAGCCAATATAGAGTCTAAAGTAAAAGTAATTCTATTTAGCAGAGAGTAAGTAAGAAAAGAAAGGCCACCCTACAGACAGAGTGGTGGTCTCTAGTCTCCAGTGGAAGAGAGACCCCTCCATCCGATGGGCTAGGGTTTATATGTGTTTCTTGTTTCCATGGAAATCTTCTTGGTATGGGGAACTTCTGCAAGGTACGAGAAAAAGGGGGCAGGTTTACCTTTAACTTTTGCAGGGTACAGCCTGTGGCTAGTTTGTAATAGGAATAATTACGGAAATGGCCATAATGAAATCTCTTTGCTCAGTAGGCTTCGTACAGTCTGTTTTGCGTGATTGATTAACATCTGCCTGAGTTGTGTGTCTTGGAGCATGCAGGCAGCAGGCTTGGAATCCAACCTCCTAGCTCCTTCTTCTGTAAAACTAGTCCTCATGTCCCTTTCCTGTATTAGTAGGACTCGGTTTTCCTCTTTCACTGACTGCACCCAGCGGTTAAAATTCACTAATTGCTAGATGATTGCTCCACTGTTTTCAACAGTGCCCTGGGCATAGATTACTCTATAAAGTAACCCAATCAAATTTTGGCTCCTTTGAAACAGTAGTTTGGGAGTTCAGCCTTTTTTTTTTTTAACCAGGGGAGAACTCTCACTGCCTTATTCCGTGTTCTCTCCTGCAAACTAGCCAGCCCACAATTTAGACTGTATCTTGAATCTCCTCTCAATTGTCTCTCACAACAACGTCCACTGTTCTTGAGAGTGCCCTTAAACTTGAATTTATCCAAAATATGTTCCAATTGAAGTCAGTTCCTTTGGAAAGAGATTAGGTGCTATTATTTTATGGCCTGACTCTTCTCCCTCCACCCCCCTCCACCCCAGACAAAAAACCTCTAATCCTTCTCTCTGAGTAGCATTCCCACTCTAGAAGCTGAGTCGTGGTAGAGGGTGGGGTAGCAGTCTGAAGTCCTCTTGGCTTGCCTCTCCTGGCACTGAGCAATGGCCTCACAAACCAGGGCAGGGGTGATCAGGGTTCTAGTATTCTCACACCTGAGGTAGAACTTCTGTTTCGTGAAGGGGATCTAGGCAGATGAAGGGAGACCACATTTCTCAACTATACTTACCCAGGTCTTAGCTTCAGGAACAAGAGGCTAAGGGCAAGTAAGAAATGCTGACATCCTGATGCTCCCAGGAAGAAAGCTCTTCAACTGTGAATGGGGGAGAGGTGGAGCCCTATGTTCTTGGCTACAGAGAATGGAGGGTAACCAGCAGGGGAAAGGGAGAGAGTAGTCTTAGTTCAAACACCACAGACTCTTGCTTTCTTACAGAATTTCATAGATTTTTCTTGAATAGATGTTTTGTCATTTGTCATTACCCTTAGGACCATTTCCCCAGGCTTTAAATGGTTTTTGTTTTATCTGGATCTCCTCACATGATCCTGCCAGAAGTCGATTTTTGCCATCCTAGAGCTGTGGTGGACACAGTCAGCGCATTCATTGTTATTCTCACATGACTTATCAGCATAGTTTAAGATCTTTAAGAACTGTAATATTTCTGGGTATCCTTTTAAAATCAATTTTTTGAACATATCATCTATATACAGTATAATACACATATTTTTAAGTGTACATGTAATTGATTTTTAACAAATTTATACACCCATGTAACTTCAAGCTCATCAAGATAAACAGAGTTCCCATCACTGCCATGGTTTCTTTGTGCCCCTTCGCAGGCAGACTCACACACTCAGCCTCGAGGCCCATACAACCACTGAAGTGCTTCCCCAGCTGCAGATTTTTTGTTTGAGGGGACCCTGGAAGACCCTTCTTGTTGGTTTCTCTCCCTTCCATGATACATAACCTGAGTCAGTCATGTACTGCATAGCGATGTTTGGGTCAATGATGGACTGCTTGTATAGCTGTGATCCTGTACAATTATAACGGAACTGAAAATTTTCTGTCACCTAATACATCGTTGACATCCTAATGTCATAGACCAATCCATTACACACGTGTGTGTCATGATGCCGGTGTAAATAAACCTACTGCACTGCCAGTTGTATAAACGTATAGCCCATACAATTATGTACAGTACATAATACTTGATAATAAGTGACTGTGTTACTGGTTTATGTATTTGTTATGCTATACTTGCGTCACTATTTTAGCGTGGGCTCTTTCTACTTATAAAAAACATAGTTTGCTGTAAAACAGCGTGCCGTGTTATGCCAGCAGCACTCTCATAAGTCCTGAGTTTACCTGGTCTTTCGATCACATCCTCTTCTCTTGCGCTTGAGCTAACCTTGTGTTATTTTGTATGGTAACATGCTGTATGTACAGGCTTGTAGCCTAGAAGCAATAGGCTCTACCACACAGCCCAGGTGTGTAGGAGGCTAGACCATCTAGGTTTGTGTAAGTGTACCCTATGACGTTCACACAATGATGGCATCACCTGCTGACCCCTTTCTCAGAAGGTATCCCTGTCATTGAGCAGCACATGACTGTATAACAAATCGGACTCTCTCAACACCTTGAATCTTCAGTAAACTGACACATGGACAGTGATGGTGCCTGGATGAGACTATAGCGCTGCAGAGATCACTTAGAACTGCTTGCTTTTTGCCCACTCCAGGTCTTGTTCTCCAGTCTCTTCTTTCCTGTGATGTTCCCTACATCTGGACACATTCTTCTAATACTTTCCATTTTGTCTTAATTTCACCACAGCATGTCTGTTGCTCTCAGCAGAAGTGCCCTAATTCTCATAAGTTTACCTTAAAGAAAGCATTATTTAGAACAGATAATTCAATAGATATAATAAGTTGTTAAATTCCCTCAACTTGGACATTCATAGGTACCAGCATTAATTCATTTTTATAATAATTGCATTGCTATTATGTGGGGTGGAAAAAGAATGAAGTACAAATTCATTTTATGCATTTAGTGCTAGTAAAGTGTCTGACAAATAGTAGGTGCTCAATATATATTTGTTGACTCTGAACAAGCCAAAAATATTCCTGCTACAAGGGACATCAGTAATCAATGAACAAAGAAGGTACCATTTATAACACAATCACAGAATTCTAGTGAATGGCTTAATTTTTGAACAAAAGGAAGAATTGTCAAATGAGGCATAAAAATACCCAACATTTGGATATTGTATATTATGACTTGATTTCTTCATCTAACTCGGGGGAAGCAATGGCAGTCGTCTAATTCCTTTTCATCATCCCGTTTTCTGCATACAAAAATGTCAGTGGTATTTAAAAAATCATCAATCCATTCGTTGTCACCGTCCTTTGTACCATGTCGGTGTAAGCAAAGTTAATTTAGGAAGGAAACCCTTATGCTCCTGAGGTTGGTTTTAACAAATGATAGGTATGACTTTTTTCTTTTTTTAATTATTGTCCCCTGCGTAGACTCTTGGCGCAAGAACTGTGTGGATAGTCACCTTCAAATCTCCTCTGCATTCAACTGTGCTGACTCTGCATTCAACTGTGCTAAGAAATAAGTTGTTTGGACATTTAGCTGCCTAAAGCTTCTTTTCTTTTTGAAATTTGTAAGTTTTGTCTGCTCATATGGTTTCAAAGCAGATGGTGAATTCTCATCGCAGCTGGATGGAAGAGCCCTCAAAATATTTAGCAGTATTTACCAGTTGAATATTAACTATATGTGCTCTGGGGCTTTTAGAAACATATGGTTTACAATCATGGATACCAAAATCTAGGTGGTGGATGATATCAATTTCAAAACTAGAGCAAACCAAGAACTCCTGGTTCTGTTCTTGATTTAAATCAAAGCCAGATTATTTATCCCAACCAAATGTAAGAAAACCTCCTTTAATTTAAATTTTTCAACGGGGAGAGCCTCAGGACTTCCTTTCCTTGCAATTGTTTTGCTTCTGACACTTTTGCACACTGTGGTAATATGATTTCACTCTGGTTGTTTTCACCAAGGTTACCTCTACTTTGGCTTTTGTATTGTTTCTCTCCTATTGGAAATTAGTGTAGTGTAGGAGCAATACGTGCCGTGGACTTTAGGTCCTTTCACTGATAAGAATTGTAATTTTGTCCATGTCCTGACAATATAATTTCATAATGAGGAGATAGCAGTGATGGTTTTGCTGTGCTGCAATGTGAATGTTTCTGTAATAAATATACATCTAAATACCATAAAGGTTTGTACAATTGCTGTTCTTAGTGAACAAAGGAAAAAATACATTGTAACTCCCTTCACCTCTTCCCCCATTCTTAATTATAGCTGTACTAACGGGGTGTATTATCAATCCAATCAGTCTCCAGTAAAGTTGTCTATGAGATTTCTATTCAACTTTGCTATTTTGATACATACTTTTGAAGTGAATCAGGACTGTGTGGGGCCTACTACATCGGTCTGTTGTCACACTTGTGGGTTTTTTGTTTTTTTTTAATGATGGGGACATGAATACATCCCGAATGAGAGTATGTTTATGTATCAAATTAGTTAAGTCCGTATTTTGTCTCTTTAGGATGGTTCTAACAAATTTGTATACTTAAAGATTGTCTTCTAAGGGCAACAGCTGAGTGGGAAAAGAAGGACTATGCCGAGAAGTTCAGGAAGTGTTAATAGCTGCCTCCATCCTCAAAACACATACACCTAGTATTCCTAGGTCTTCCATACAAAGTTTCGTTGATAGCTTCTTGAAAAATTGTTTTTAAAAATAAGATTTGATATTGAAAAAATTTTCTAACAATTGTCACCCCAATAAATTTAATAAAATAAAATTAAAAAAAAAAAAGAAAGAAAAAATTTTCATTCCAACAGAAAGTAAAGATTAATGAGGAAAATGGGACTCATTTCACAAATGGAAATTTTTCAGTTCTCATCTCAATCAACTTATTGTAATTATTTGACACAACTGACCATTCTCCTTTTTAACACAAATTCTTTACTTGGTCGCTGGGATACCATTATTCCGATTTTCTCCTGTATTAAAGGTTACGTCTTAGTTTCCTCTACTTGCTTCTCCTTCCTTTCTCAACTTCTATAAATTGAAATGCCCCAGGATATAGTCCATGGGTATCTCTTTCCTATCTATACTTACTCCCTTCTGATCTCCATTATCTATTCGGTTTTGTATACTATATGTGTGATGATATACAAATTTCTACCATAAACTCCAAACCTCTTTTCTGACCTTCAGGCTTTTATATTCCATTACTTACTGGAATTTTTTTCTTGGGTGTTCAATGAGTGTCTCATATTAAATATGTCACACAGTGAACCCTTGGTTACCACACTCATCACAAATCTGCGAATCTCCCAGACTTTCTAATCTCAATAAATATCACACTGCTATTTACTTTTATTGAAACAAAATCCTGGGATTACTCTTGACTCTTCCTTTTATTTTAGAGCCTATATTCAAATAATCAGTTCTTTGGCTTCGATATAGTTTTTAAATTGAATAACTTCTCATCTACTTCAGTGCTCACACCTTACCCTAAGCCATCATCATTTCCTATCCAGTTGACAACCGTGGTTTGTTAACTTGTCACATTGCTTCCCTCCTTGCACACTTGTTCTCCATACAGAAGCCCCAGGAAATTTTAAATAATGAAAATTGGATCATGTCGTTTCATTGCTCAAACCCTAAAAAGGCTTCCAGTCTCTCTTAGAACAAAATTCAAAACCTTGCCGTGGCTTGTGATACACACATGACTTAGCCGTTGCCAACAACCAACCTCATCTCTTGCCGCGCTTCCTCTTGCTCATTCTACTCCAGCCGGGCTAGTCCCCTTGGGCTTTCTTGAACCTGTCATTAAGTTTCCCAACTGACAGACTTTGCTTTTTCTATTTTCTATGTCTACACTGCATTGCCGTGGGTATTATCAAGGGCCACTTCTCACTTCCTTTAGGTCTCCGCTCAAGTATCACTTCCTCAGAAGTGCTTTCCTTGGTAAATCTATTTGAAATAGGGCCTACCGCCCCATCATTCTGTCTCCTCACATTCTCTTAGATTTCTTCTTAACAGTGGTCATTTTCTGGCTGTATAGTTGATGTACATGTGTATATGCGTATATGTAGGTATATTGTTTATGTATGTATTATTGCACTTCCACACCTGAATGTAACCTTCTTGAAGGCAAGGACATTGTCGGTTTCATTCATTTCCACCCCCAATGCCAAGAATTGTGCCTGACTTATGGTAGCTATTGATTAAGTAATTGTTGGATGAATCAAATGAGAATGCAGTGAGACCTCTACAGTTATTGCCGACTAGATCGAATCTTCGAGTGACCACACAGATGAACTTTGTATGCTCAGGAAAGTGCTCTCTGGCCTTTAGCAGTGTCCTCCTATTTTTATGAACGATTGAATCCACCCAATTAGAGGAGCACTGTCCAGTGGAACTTCCTGTGATCATGGAAGCGTTCTGTATCTTTACTACCCATTTTAGGAGCCACTAGCCACTATTTTAGCGCTTGAAATGTGGCTAGTGCAACTGAGGAATTTAACTTTGAGTTAATTTAAATTTAAATGCAAATAGCCACATTTGACTACCAAATTGGACAGCACAGATCTAGATCATAGGGGGCAAGTGATTGCCTACCTTCAATAATCTTGAATTGAGTCTTTTCTAGCAACTATCAAATGAACCTACATTTCCTGGTTCCATTGTCCTACTTTTACACTTATGTGTGCTTAGCTCATCCTAGCAATAAAAAGGAGAAAATACAAAACATCTCTTTAAATGTGCTCAAAGCATAAGGCCAATTTCCCAGCACAGGAAAGATACTGCTGGCAGAAAGCTCCCTTGCAAATGGGGATTAGGCAAGAAAACACAGGACGCAATTGCTTTCAGTAGAGCCAGTCAGCAAAGCCATGGGTTTTTGTAGATTCCCACTTAATTATACATTGCTTCCTTTCTCTGCAGCCAGTGCTGATTTGAATCTCTGGATCTGTATGCATTTACTGAGCAAGCAAAAAAAGGATACACAAAAATGAATATTTAACATCTCCCTTACATGGTTTCTGAAATTTGATGCAATGTAATTTAAAATATACAACCTTATAACATAAACAACTCTTATAAACAAATGAGCTAATAATGATCACAAATAGCTCCACTCTATGCTCTCATAAAAAAATTGATCACACAGTGTGAGGGATATAAATGATAAACGTCTAAGTTTTGCTTTGTCTTGTGCACCTGAAACTAATTAAAAAAATAAATTAAAAAAAATAAAATATTAGCAAATGTCTAAGTGCAAAAAAAAAAAAAAAAAAAAATCAAAAAACAGTATTTTCTAACATGTACAATGGGAAAGGAGAAATCAATATCTATGTAACTTATTTTCATATAGAGTGAACACAGGCTAGAGAATGGAAACAACACATGCTTCCCTTGAAATCTTCTTCTCCATCTAACCTACTACATCCTGCTCTGCCTTCTGAGGAAACAAATCAGAGGGTGTCCTGGAGTGGTGGAAAAGATGTCAAACATCCTAATTTTCCCCCCTTTAAGCAAGCTGATCTACCATTTACCAGATGACTATCCTAAGTAAACCAGTGTTTCTCAATCTCAGCACTGCTGACAATTTGGGCAGGATAATTCATTGTTGTGGGGGGCTATCCTGTGCATTGTAGGATGTCTAGCAGTACCCATGGCCTCTACCTAATAAATGCCAAGAGCATCCACCATCTCACTCCCAGTTGTGATAACTAAAAATGTCTCCAGATATTGCCAAATGTCTCTCAGGGGTCAAAGTCACCCCAGGGTGAGAACCAATGAAGAAGAAGACAGTTTAAGGTATCACAACCTACTCCCTTCCTGTATTTACCTGGATCTTGACCTTTCAAGCTTCATCTGTTCTCACCTTCATGTTATTCTCCTAGATCAGGAAATATCTTTTCCTTTAATGTTTGACCTTGGCATTCTCTTAGATAATTTTGGACTTGGCTGCTCACATCTCTGCCCTGCACGGAACACCTTTGCCTCAACATTTAACCAATCATTACATTGCAAGACCTATCCTCAGGGTGGGCTTTCCTGATTCGTGTCTCTACCAGATCTGTCTGAGATATCAAAGGCAGATTATACAACCCTCTGGGGAGGAAAAGATCTAATTTCTGGTGAGTTCTAATTTCAGCTTGGTCATTACCTGGCTGTTCTGTATCACCTTGTATCAGTTAAATAAATTTCTTGGGCCTCAACTTACTTGTCTTCATAATGGAAGTACAGTTGACTCTTAAACAATATGCGTTTGAATCGCATGGGTCCACTTTCAAAAGCGGTTTTTATATAAACCAAAAACAACCAAAGAACAAGACAAAGAAATGAGAAAAAAACTCATAGACACAGACAATAGTTTAGTGGTTACCAGAGGGTAAGGGGGGTGGGGGTGGGAGACGAGGGTAAGGGGGATTAAATATATGATGATGGAAGGAGAACTGACACTGGCTGGTAAACACACAATGGGATTTATAGATGATGTAATGCAGAATTGTACACCTGAAATCTATGTAATTTTACTAACAATTGTCACCCCAATAAATTAAAAAAAAAAGCAGTTTTTGTTTTTTTCCCAAAAAATATGTACCGTGCTGTAAACGTATTTTCTCTTCTTTGTAATTTTCTTAATAACATTTTATTTTCTCTAGCTTACTTTATTGTAAGGATACATATATAAAACTTATAAAAATATGTGTTAATCAACTGTGTTAAAATATGTGTTAATCAACATAAAAATTTATGTTATCAGTGAGGGTTCTAGTCAATAATAGACTATTAGTATTAGCTTGGTGCAAAACTAATTGGAGTTTTTGCAATTAGTTTTAACCTTTTAAACCACAATCACTTTTGCATCAACCTAACAGTTAAGCTTTGGGGGAGTCAAGAGTTATACATGGATTTTTGACTGTGTGTGTGTGTGTGTGGGGGGGGGGTTCGATACCCATAACCCCTGCATTGTTCAAGGGTCAACTGCGCTGATTTCTGCCCTAATTGCTTCAATGGTTTGCAAAGTTTAAATGAGATAAACAGTATTAAACTGCTTTGAAAAAAATAAAAACTGTTTTCTAAATATATAAGTGAGTATAATAGTATAGCAGTGCTCCTTATTTCATGGAAACCTACAGCAAGTTACAAATAGGTGAAGGCTGGTAGCTCTCAAACACATTGCCCTATCAGTATACGTTTTAAAGTGAACACAAGCTTGTTCTCATTGAGATGGGAGTTACATACATGGATTTTTGATTGTGTGGTGAAGGGGGGTGGTTCAACATCCTTAACACCTGAATTGTTCAAGGGTAACTGTGCTGATTTCTGCCGTAATTGCTTCAAAGGTTTGCAGAGTTTAAATGAGATAAACGATATTAAAGTGCTTTGACAATATACTGGAATTTTATAGAATGGGAATTGGGGGTGTCTCCTTTACTGCCTTGGCAGCACCAAACTGGTCTAACAAAGTTCAATTTATCAACCCAAGTACCAATATCAAGTGGGGTCTGTGGACTGCCTCAGGAGAAAAATATTTTGGGTGTCTACATAGCTCCCCCAAAGAAGTGTGAGCTCTATATACTCAGTGCTGTGTTTTAAACACTGCAAACCCCTGTCTTCTCTCTTCTTAACTCCTTCTACCATTAAACATGGAGGGACACTATTTTTCTCTCCTGGTCATAGTATGTAAAGCGAGGAAAGCTGACTAGAGGCACCATGGAGCATAGTCCAACATGAGGTGCTGGGGTGGCTTTCGGGGCAGACGTAGTCTATTTCCCTCTTGAGGGTGTCTCTACATCCTCACCCCTAACCTTTAAAGCATCTCCACCAGCCCCTATGTGTGCTGTATCGGTGCTCATGTGTGTATTTATAAATGTGCACACTCAGAATCAGAATTCCTTTTGGCATTTGGGGAATGCAGAAACCAGAAGATCAAGCATTCCTAGAACACATTTGTGATTTTACAAACATGAAAGAGGAGAACATGGCTTCTTTCTAGGAGCCTTTTTACCTGTGAATATGTTTAAGAAGTACCACTTAGAAACCCTGCACTTATGAAGCAGGACTAGGCTTCTCCAGGCAAAAGACAGAACTGATACCACGAGCAAAGCAGAAAAAGTGAATCTATAAGCCATGTGTGAGCTTGCCAAGAGGCTTAGCCTTTATTTCAGGGTCAGAACCCCACCTTCCTTTACCCAACTTGGAAATGAGGAAAATATCTGCATAGTATTCAGATGTGTCATCCTTAAGAATGGGAACATTGAAGAGAGCCAACCAAGGGGAAATAGGTCAAAAGATAGCACACATGGTTAAAAATAGCTGCCGCAGAAAATGCGCTTATATTTGGCATCATGCCTTGTCACATTCACTTTAATTGGCCATTTGGCTCTCTGTGTAAAGCAGACAGCTTTCACACCTCTAGGACATGAGGGTTATGGTACTCTGTTGGCTGCCCCCAAACCACAAATTGGAGACTAAGGCAATTATTTCTACAATTAAAGCCAAAATTGTTTTCCTTTCATGTTGATAAAGAGTCTATTTCAACAGAAAAAAATTACACACTCTCTGCTGGTCTACAGAGGAACAATTCTCTGCTGAAGTCCGACCCCAATCTCTAGACCCTTTCTTGCTTGGTGTCACATAATATCACATGTCTAACCTTCCATTACACTCTCTGCCTGAGCAGACAGAGCTATATCCTCAGCCAACTATGAAGTTTAAATTGGCAACTCCAAATCTCTTCTATAAATTCCAGCAACAGCTGATTTGGCCAGAATTTCAATGTTATCTTCATGCCTGAGTTTACGAAACGGAAGACAAAATTAACTAGTCTATAATGATTTACCTAACAGAATGTCTGAAGCACAACATTCAACTCTTTTTCTTTCAAAAGAATGTTCCCATATGTTTTTTGACCCTCTCTCATATTCTACAATTTATTATGACTGTAGAGCCAGAAAATTTGCCAATGGCTTAGGAAACTGTGTAACTGTATATTTATTACAAGACAAGTGCATACTGTGAACATACTGTTTCAAAAAACATAATTTTATATTGGAATATTTCCGCTCAAGAAATAAAGGATTTTATTTTGCTTGTAACAGAGCCACAAATCAGCATATACTTAAGTAATCTGCAGGAAACAGCACTGTTTGGTGAAAATGTTCTATGATAAGTAGTGAACCCAGCTTATTTGGAACCAGGAGTTTTGGTGCTTTCTAGAAAGCACTTCAGAGAACATTCTGGCATTTCTCCAAAAGGAAATGACTGATTTAAGGAGAGCTATGGGGTGTCAGTTGTTTTAAATTACCGAGCTTTCCCTCTGGATTTACTCTCTATTTCTCTGGAGATAACATTAGACTATAGCCACATACCTTTGAAAACTCATTTCATAGCATCTCCATTCCTGGGTTGCTTAATACCACTGCCTGGTTATTTGGATATTAGTGAATCCATGGAATGAGGTGGTATGACCCAGTCACAACAATTTCTAAAGGATTTTGAAAAGCAGTAACTCCAAATTATATAGACTTGAGGATTATCTGAGGAGAACTGTTATAAATTTGGGAATGGAATAACAAAGTAAAAGAAACAAACCATCTTCTGGTCTGTGAAGTTCCTTGTCTGGAAACAGTAAATATCCCGAGATTTCATTAAAAATAGCACTTATGTTTTTGAGAGACAAAGATAATATATAAATATAATATTCTCTTCTTTATGGCCAAAACAAGAATTCTAAGCCACAGGATATCCTGAAAATGGACGACTTCTTTCTGTTATATCCACTTTTTTTTTCACTCATTTCCGCAATTTGATAATAAATGCTTAACTTTACCTAGCTTGAGTCCCTAAAAACACTTTTGACCTCTTTTCCATCATAGTGACCCAGTTTTCTAGTATTTAATAATGCTAACATTTTATTCATGCAATAAACACAAAATGAAATAAGTGGGGACAGACTAAGGAAATACAAAACATTGTCTACCCAGAGAGTTAAAGGATGCTAAACTAAATAGAATATGATGTGACTAGTTTTTCAAAGAGAAGAAATTGCAAAGTTTGTAAAGATGTTGCATCTTTTTATGAGTTTTGAATCATAAACTAATTGTATAAAAGCACTCTTCTCAGGATAAACCACTACCCATTAGTGGTTTGGGAGGGAATGCTTTTTCAGAAATGCTGTTTTAAGATTGACTGTATCATATTGGCTTAGAATATAGTGAAGAATTTGACTTGGTTAGAGACTGCTTCTGCTGGAGATTCGAGAGCAGGGAAAGTGAATTGAACTGAATGAGAAAATGGGATATCCAAAAGATGACGTATGGGTTAGAATCAAATAAGCAACCAGGAATAATAATATTCATATCAATAATAATAATAACAATACTAATATAATAACAGTATATATATATATATATATATGCACATACATAATATATCTACTATATACTATAACAATAGTAATTTATTAGTATTATATACTAGTATATAATACTAGTATATTAGTATACTAGCATATCAGTATACTAGTATATTAGTATACTAATCGGTTCAGTCTAGTATACTAGTATAATAGTAACAAGTAGTATTATATGCTAATAACAATAGTAATAATAATAACAGTATTACTGCTTTATGCTAGGTACTATGCTAGGTTTTCCAATTCTCACTACATTTTCTATGAAGTAGGAACTTTTACTATCCAAATTTTACAGATAAAGAAACTAAGTTGTAGAACGTATTTAGTTTTGGACTAGTGGGGCTTAAGTTTCTATAAGGCATCCAAATAGAGATGTCAGTAGGCATTTGGGATGTGAGCTAGGACCTCAGGAAAAAAAAGAAACCTGTTCTAGAGATAGAGGAATGGGTGCTATTGGACTATAAATGATAATTCAGGTCACAGAGGTACATGAGATAAAGTTGCATGACGCTAGATGATAAAAGAAAATAAGATGGGAAATTATCTTTGGATTTGTTCATTAATGATCATAATAAAAGCTATTTTGGAAGAGTGGAAGGGATAAAAGCCATGTTGTGCTGGACTAAAGAATGACGTATACTCATCTAAAATGTTTACCTATTAATAATAGGACAGAAGTAAGTTAATGACTCTTGTTTTTATAAAATATCTGGCTGTGGAGAGATTTCAAATAGACACTTTGACAGATAATGTGATTGCAAGTGCCAACATTTCAATTTTTGTTAACCAAAGGCCTTCATTAACTTTTGAAAATAGTAGAAATACAGAATGAAAGAACTGTTACTTAAAATTGCAGCTGTTTCTTGCATCTCATTGTTGGCTTAGGAAATGCATAGCTTTGAAAAATCCCATGATAAAGTGAATTATTAGTAGACTCTAGAATATTTTTATTTAGACTCTAGCCAAAACAGTTATGAAGTCCTTAAATCAGATGTTAATAATGAGTAACGACAGACGAGAATTTGAGGAACTATGCTTGTTAAATAGAGATCAACACTGGAAAATAATCTCATTATTTACGAGAAATTACTCCTATATTGGTTTGCTTTTGTTTGGTCTTATGACAGTCTCAATTTTGTCATTTTGAGATTGAAGTACTGAGCAATGCTGTAATCATATTAGTACATAATCATTCTTTCTCTGCTTTCTGATAGAAAGTAGAAATGCAAAAAATAAATAGAAATTTTTAAAAAGTAAGAAATTTTGTATATCTTACAGAATAGACTTCTAAAATTGCATTTTAGTCATTACTAGTAATATAACGGCAAATATATGGAATTGCAAGACAGTGTTCTGGTCCCAGCTTAGTTTATAATGGACACTGCCATCTGTTTAGCACAATCAGTTCTTTCATGGGTCTCTGGTAAGTGAAAGTGATACAAATTACCACTGAAAGAATACACCTGGGATGAATATGGTCTAATGAATGGGAAGCTAAAAAAATAATGAGCTGTATTAGATTCAGGAACCCAAAGTTAATTCTTTGGATATTAAAAGTTCCTGGTTCTATAATTTTTCTATAAAATTGGTTGAAATTCCCATAAAAAATAGTTCCCATAATGAACTCTATAAATACATTATACCCATCTAAAAATTGTAGGAATGGCTTTTTTCATAATCATTTGATATTTTTACACCCACTATTTCCATAATCAAGCCATTTGAAAGTACTAAAACTAAAAGTTGCCTCAACCAGAACCCTTCACCTTTTTAAAAAGCTTTTTTATTCTCATCCAGCAGTGTCATCTCATTTGATGCTCTGTACACAGAGCCTGGCAATTAGAGCTGCTAGCTATGCACAGAATGTAGTATGTCAGTCAGACTGAGTTTGATTCTAGAAATGAACCATAGGCCAGAGATGAATGGCAATTTTTACTTTACCTTAAGTGTCAACCCATACTTTCAGTCATAGTTGTTGTTTTTTTAAATTACCACTAATAGAATCTCCTTTGCACTTTGGTTTTTATTGTACTTTTGCGCCAACCTAATAGTACTAATAAAAACCCAAGTCCTACTCTACTGCGTGAAGTCCTCTTTCCTGACCACGTAGTCATCTTTCCTCCTGGAAATGCCAATGGCACTTTTTAATTTATTTTTTGCCCTTCTTCGAAAGTTTGGGATATATCATCCTTATTCATTTATTCAGCACATACTTATTGGGTTTCTACTAAATTCAAAAGCTATAGCAGTGAATCAAACAAACAAGGCCCCTGCCTTCACTGCTTACAGTCCAGTGGAGAAGGCAGAACAAAAGCAGCTCATTCCAGTGAAGGATGAGGGTAAAGGGAGCTAACTGCACAATGCTGCTGGCTAGCTAATCAGGAGATTCCCAGGTGGTGCAGGGTCAGGAAAGAGGCAGGTGGAGGAATAAGGAAAGTGTCCCACACACAAGAAGAAATAACATGTACAGAACACCCAAAGATGAGCTTTTTTTTTTCCCCTAAGGAATATGTGTCTCTTTTTTTCAAGTAAAGTGAGGTCTGTGGGCAAGAGGGCCAGGACCCTTTTGAGCTTCTTTGTGTCTCCCAACAATTTTTTAAAAATACCTCACATTTAGTAAGCCTAATAGTTGATTATTAGTTAATGAAGAATAAGAGCAAACATACTTGCAAATGTATGACAACTATGACACCTCATTTAAAGAATCGTTTTGCAGATTAAGTTAAATATGTCAGCATTAGACTCTGCTTATTAGAGGAGCGTAGAAAAGAGGTTTAACTGGGAGGAAGAACATTAACTGTTTTTTTGTTGTTTGTTTAAATTATAGTTGACATTCAACATAATTTTATATTAGTTTCAGGTATACAGGGTATTGGTTAGACATTTGTATAATTTATGAAGTGATCACCCCCACCTCAATAACTCTAGTACCCACCTGGCACTATACATAGTAATTATAATATTATTCACTGTACTTTACATCCCTGTGAATATTTTGTAACTAACAATTTGTACTTCTTAATCACTTCACCGTTATCACCCCAACCCCCTTCTCATCTGGTAACCATCAGTTTGGGAAGAACATTAACTGTTGTGTCAAAAGGATGTAAGAATATTTGGGAGGCTTAAGCTTTTGGCCCATACAAACTCTCACTTTTGAAATTACTGACTTTCTATGCTAATGATAGACGGGGCAAAAGAATGGAGGGGAAGTGACAGAAGAGGCTGCTATGGATTGGTAATCAGATACCCTCTAGTGAAAGCCAGAGGAGATTGTGTGTGTATATTTATTTAAAACATTTAAAATAATATATTAGCTATTGCAAATGGTAAATATTTTAATTGCAAAACTAATCTTCACACACATAACAACAATAGAACTATCTTTATTCCTTCAGGCTCATGTTGGGAATATATCTGTATTTCTAAAAGAATGTATCTGTATATACAAAGGGTGCCAAAAAAATGTATACCTACTTTAAGAAAGGAAAAAGCTATGAAAATTGTAATAATATATACTGATAAAAAAGATGAATACACGTCACATTTGGCTTCTGCAATTACAAGAGGTGTTCAAAGTAGCTACCATCAACGTCCAGACAGTTCTCATTACAGCAAACTACTGCTTGAGCAACGTTGACCAAAGTGTCCTCTTGTATATATTTTTTTGGCACCCCCAGTATATATACTTACATGGTGGAAAGTTCTTTAACTTAATTGTCTGACCGTGTGTGTGTGTGTGTGTGTGTGTGTGTGTGTGTGTGTCTGTGTGTGTGTCTGTATTACTCTTATATATATATTTAAGGTACTAAAACAGCTTCCACAAATTGTTACTCGCATCTCAGCACAGACCCTGTGATAGGAGCCTTTTGTACATGTAATTGCTCATAAGGGACCAACTTGTTTGCAATGCTCAACAAGTCTCCTCAAATACCTTCTGCAGGCAATGCCATCTGACCAGGACGTATTGCCAGCAAGACCTGTTAATCAGTGTTCATTGGCTCACTCTCTCCTTGAATTGTTTCAATCAAATATTAACGAAATTTAGAGTTCAAGTGAACAATTAATTGATACACATTTATAGTTCTCTATTAAATTGTATAATTTTATAATTCCTGGCTCTTCACTGTACAGCCCCAGGCAAGTTGCTTATGTTCCCTAGGCCTTTAACCTGCTATCTCTTTAATTCGAGTTTCTACTGTACTTTATTCTTTCTTATCTTACTGCAAATTCTGCTTGGTTTTCAGAACTCCTGCCTCTATCTACTAAGTCTTATGATTTTCTTTATGACCTCTGTTCTTACTTGTACCTTGAAATTTGATGGTTTTCTCCTAATTGAAAACCATGTCATATATCAGCATTGTTTGTTCTTTCCTTCAATTCATCTCCTAAATATTTGTTGCACTATCATGGCTTTTTAGTTTTAGTCTTTCACTGTGCTGTCCTTAAATCTCCTTAAGTTTTCTTCTTGGTGATGTTGGAGTTCAAGTTGTCTTTTTTCTCGTAAGTTCAGGGGCTTCTTCTGAGTTGATGTCCTTTCTCTGTTTAGCTGCTAGGCCTCCTCAGCTGTGTTAGTTTTCTCTCTTGGTTCATGAAGTGGCTTGGTTCTGAGTATATTGAAAGGTGTGTCACTTGTACCCCTCAGATTCTGCATAGAAAGATAACAGCCTATTAATCATGTACAAATCTGGAAGATATTTAATCTGTGGTCTCACTAATAAAACTCAGATTGAAAAAGAAAAAAAATTGGTGCCGAACAAACAATAAATGCTGATGATTCAATATGTAGTTCACCCCAAAAATTATGGACTGAGAGAATCAAAACTCACAAAAAAGAAACAGAAGGCAAAAAAAAAGGCCATTCGGATTGCTATGTCTTGTCGAAAGGATTAGACTTCCTCTGATGGCAATTTGGTAATCTAGGCAAATTATTTAACAGTACCATTGAAAATGATTTGAAACACTGTATCAAATAATTTAAATTCTTCTTAAAAGCATCAATGGGCTTATAAAAACTTTTGGTATGCTTAGTCCAAACATAGTGAAGAGAGAAACCCAATGAGAAAGTACAGTGCTGAAGCCAGGTTTCCTATTGAGACATTTTCTGAAACATGTGAATATTAGAATTTTAATACTGTCTAAGAGTAGGGAAGGAAAAGCAAAGCCAAGGATCCACCTAAGATAGAGAGTTAATAGAACATCACCCCTCCAACACAACTGGGACGTCCAAAAGTAACATTTTTGATGCTAGTGTGAACTAAAATATAACTGCACCCTAAATAAGAGAATATTACTGTCCCAAACTTAGGAATTAGAAATGCATTATAATTATCAGATACAGAATACTAAAATAATATATATTTATGTTTAGAAATGAAAAACAAGCCTAAATAAATTCCATGAGACTAAGAAACTATAAAAATGACAGTCGATTTTTAAAAAGAACCTAATATAATTTTTAGAAAGAATATAATCATTGAAATGAAAATTTCAATGAACAGCCTAAATATAGTTTTACAAAATTGAAAAGCAAATACGTAAATTGGGATATAAATTTAAACAAACTCGAGAATATAATCGAGACAAGAGTTGGAAATTGTAAAAGAGGTAAAAGTAAATATCTTGCCAACAATATAATAGGATTTTGTAGTATTTTACAGTAAATATTAAAATTCATTATAATAACATCTAAATAGGAGATTGATGAATGTAGCTCAAGAATTCTAAGGTTCATGTAATTTAAGAAGAGGATAAAGATATTAATGAAATTTAGATTTTGAGAAGTTCAAAGTGATTGTCCTGATCATTGAAGTATAGTTATAGAATATATAGCTTCAAATATGTATATATAACTTTCGAATTAGTATGGATAAAATAGAATGAGAAAAAGTATAATAATCATTAAAAAGAAGGTAATAAATGGAGAGAAAATTAACCAGTATTATAGTATGAGATAGATTTTTAAAAATTTTAAAAAATAACACCGTGGAAATAAATCCAAATGTATTCATAATTATAATACAATGCTAGCTTGAATTAGTTAACTATGTATAGTTTATATGAGATATATAAAAATAGGAGGTTATAGAAAGTTTGAAAGCAAAAGGATGAAAATATAGTAAGCTAGAATAGTTATAACAATATCAGACAAAATACTCTTCAAAATACAAAGAATTATTAGAGATGACATTTCATGAAGAAGAAATGTTTAATTCAAAAGATAGACACAGTAATTCTAAATTTGTTGGCAGCTGGAAGTATGAACTTACAATATATAAAGCAAAAATTGGCAGGAATATAAGGACAAATAGACATATTCCATCATAGTGAAAAATTTTCATGTATACTTTTTAGTAACTAATACATAAAAAAGACAAAAAATCAGAAGACTATAGAACATTTGAACAAGATTAATAAATTATATTATTTGCTTGTAGAACAACATAAACAATAACAAAATCAAGAATACGTACTTTTCCAAGCACATGCAAAATTTTCACACAAAAAATGGACATATACTAGGGTGTAAAGCAAATGTTAATAATTTTAAAAAGTCGATGTCATAAAAAATTTTCTGGGCCATAATGAAACTAAGCAAGGAAATCTCAGAAGTTCAGGCAACTTTTATAGTTTGAAACTAAGAAAAACAGTTATAAGTAACCCATGGCTCAAAAATGAAATAATATTTGAAATTTGAAAATGTTCTTAACTGAAAGATAATTAAAACAATATGTGCGAAAAGTTGTAAAGTAGAATCATTTTTGACAAAAATACATAACTGTAAATGCTTTCAATAAGAACATTGTCTAATGATCTCAGTATTTATCTTAAGAAGTTAAAAAGATAGCATATAAACCTAAGAAAAATAGAAAATAATAGATCAAGTCGAATTAACACAGAATTTCAATGTTGCTTTAATACTAAAATCATTAATTAAAACAAACAATAGATTAAAGAGAAAAATCTCACGATAATCTTTATAGTACTGAGAAAACATTTGCTGTAACTCAACATCAATACATGACTTTAAAAAGCTTTATCAAATGGATGTTCAAAAAGTACAATATACGTCATGGTAAACATCAAATAAAATACTTCAAAAGATATAATATTTACAAAAAGCATCAAAATATAATGTACAATTTGTGAGCAAGAGCTTTTGGGAGAAAAGTATAGAACTTTATTGAAAACATTAAAGAAGACGTGAAGCGTAAAATTTTTAGAGGAAATATAATATTATGAACTCAGACGTAAAGGCTATCTTAAACTAGATGCAAAAATTGTAGAACACAAATTATTTTGTTGAACTATATGAAATTGTAGAAATTCAACAGTTTTTAGGTAAAAAAATGAAAATTTGTGGTTCCTAAAAACAAAAATATAAATTTAGATTTAAATTAATATAAATGAAAAAGATTGATAAATTTGACTACTGTAAAAAGAATAATTTTTTTCCTCAATATTCATCATGTAGAGAATAAAAACAAGCTCTAAACTGGGAGCAAATATTTGTTACACACATATAGACAAAGTTGATAAGTATCCATAATATATAAAGAATTGTTACAAATCATTAAAGCACAAATTTTCAATAGAAAACCGAGGAAAGATCTAAGGAGGACAGGGAAACCCAATGGTTAATATCCATATGAAAAGATGTTCAATCTCATGAATAATCAGGAGATTGCATGTTTAAACGAGTTACTATTTTACACCCACTATAAGGATAAAAATTTAAAAGTCTGACTACATGGGGTGTGGGCTAGGGTATGAAGAAATAGGAGTTCTTATAGATTAGTTAGTAGAAGTCTAAATCAATGAAACTACCCTAATTATCACTACTAGAGTAGATAAATAATAGCATATTAATACAATGAAATACTGTAAACTTCAATTTATGCCTCAAAAATGGATGAAATTCAAAAAGTTGATATGTCAAAGAAGTTAAGTATCAGTGGAATAATAAACTTGATCCCATTTATATAAAACTGAAAAGCAGCTGAAACAATATATTGTCTAAGAAAACATACTTAGTAGTGAAACTATGCATTTTTCAAACATAATTATTTTTTTAATTAATTGAATGCAAGGGAATTATTAATACAAACTTTTGGAAGGTCATTGGTTGGCAGGAGAGAGGGAGAGGTATTCAATGAAGGAATACCTTCATTGGGGCTTCTCAGCTTAAAGGACTGTTTTATTCACCCAGGTGGTGGATGCATAGATGTACGTTCTTAGGATTATTTCAGTTTTTCACATGTTTTATGTATTCTTCACAATATATATTTCATTTAAAAAAAAACAAATTTTTTTAAGTTGAAAGGGCTTTGACCCACTAGTTAAATGGTCATCATCTCGAAGATCCCATAAAAGCCTAAGTAATCTCATCACTGACCTATAATCATTTCAGAATGCAATGAGGTAGTGAACATTTATTTTTTTAAAAACTTAACTTATGAAGCTCCTTGAAAATACATTAAGAACTAAGAAGATAAATTAAGAACTATTGTAACAGCAAATTTGATGAGCTGCTGTTCAAATTGACCAAGAGAAAATGCAGACTTCTGCAAACGTGGCTAATGTGGCCAGTTACTTGACTCTTCCTTTTCTCAGGAGCCCCTGGCTCAGAATATCCCTGACTTCCTCCTCTACAGTTTTTTTCTTTATTTCCACTGTTTTTCTCAAATAGAGTCTATGTTTTTGTGAAGTGGGCAAACTAGCGGCTCAGGCCATTGTTGCCAGGGCAGTTGTATGTTTTGGACTGGGGATAAGTGAAAGGTCAGTATTCCAAACAAACCATTCACCCCCTCTTTCTCCTGAGGGGCTATTAAAGTAGCCTATTGCTACATCTCAGGATTTCCAGGTTTGAGAAATCACCAGCAGCAAAGGAAGGAGAGCAGAAAGTCAACAGACTTTGTCTTGGTTAAAGATTTGTATCTTGCTTTGAAAAGCCATTCATCTTCTAACTGAGCTCCAGTTTCCTTATCAGTAAAAAAAAAAAAAAAAAGAAAAAAAGGTCGTTGGCTTAAATTATCTCTTTCAAAATCTAGGGATTTTGAAATACTCTTCTGAAGTCTTAGCCATTCTCATATGGCCTATATGGGTGGGCATGGAAGGATGTAAAGCTTTCTAGGTGAAGTTGTCATTGAGACATCCTTGAAACTATTCTGATCCAAAAATGTTCAAGCATCCTGCTTATTATAAAGTGTTACAGTTAAAGCTGTGTTTTGACTAAATCCCTACTTATGTGTTCTATCCCATTTGAAAATTCAAAACCATGTTTCATTATTTCTGTCCCCTTCTGGGAAAGGACAGGCTTTGCGAGAGAATAAGACCTGATGTTGTATTGCTGTGTGACTAATCCTAACACTATTTGCTGTTTCTAAGTAAATCTTTTATGTTCCAAAGAAGAGTATGCAAAGGACAGTACACATTGTGCATTGTACTCTTAACGTTTTATAATCCATACATGTCCCCAAAGATGTATTCAGACTCAAAGATTCACTTTACACCCCCTTGCTGAAAGACATAGCAAGGTCTATGTGATTTTTTTTCTCTTGAGAGAAAGAGGTTTATTGGAACAATATCAGATGATTATAACAAGAGGATTTTGTGAAAGGTAAACAATAATGTCCCCAAACTGGAATCAATGATTTACTTTAAAATGTAACCAAAAGATTTGTGAGTAGGTTTGTTCCCTATTTAAGACTGCATCATTGATTCAGAGGCCTGTCAAATTTTCATCAAGCCGTTCTTTTCTTGAGGGAGGCCTAGAAAATCAAGGATTGGGAGAAACCAGCTGACAATTATTAACTACAGGCCTACATTTTCGTAAGCCTCTGAAACCTTGAATTACAGAGCAAAGTAGAGGTCATGTAATGTGTCAGCACCAATTTCCACTTTCTCCTTGACTTGCTTTCCCAAAACACAGTTTGGCTCATGTACACATTCTACGATTTGTCGTCAGACTCATGTAACTTCGGAATAAAAGCCAAATCTAATTATTGGGAGTCACAAAATAAATAATCTGGTACCCAGTTTTTCCTCATGGCATTACAGCAAAGGCTACATTTCTTAGCAAGTGAGCAATGATCTATACCTCCTGTCACCCTCAATTAATAATTTCCCCATTTCCACAGTGCAGTAAGAACCATAGAGAAGGGGAATACTCAAAGGCTTTGCTACATAACTTTCAAGAAAGAAAAACAAACACTTTTTCATACACATAATATGCGATAGAAGTCAAGATATTTTTGATACAATCAAGTCCGTTAGAACAGGTAGTAGGCTAAGGAAAATTCAAAAGCTAAGAAACGTAATAATGATGGTCAGACCTTCAGTTCATACTTCTTGTCTTAAGGTGATAGACAAGAAGACTACACATTTTTTTCATTTTGGGAAAATTTTGATGTAGAATTTTATTTATTTTAACATGCTTAAAGCAAGAGAAGTCATTTATATTGTATATGCCTTAATATAACTTTTTTTACATTTTCAAAAACATGCCAATCGGATTAGTTGCCTTATTTTTAAGTCCGTTTGAAGTCTTGCACATTAACGAAGTGCTCCTTTACTGAATTTAATTTGAACAGTTAACGTCCATTTGGATTCAATGCTAATTGGAACCCTGAACTTGACTGGATTCAATGCTAAATTTCTTGTCACAGTTTTCCTAACCAAATTGGTATTTGTTTTTTCTTTTCATCTTAAAAATAAGCATATGGAGAAGGGGATTTTAACAAAGATTGAATAATTCTTCCTGAAGGATAACCTCACAGTTGCATATGTTGAATGTCCCTGTAAACTAGCCTTTTAAAGATCATTATCAAAAACAATGAAAGAAATATTTATAGAAAAGTCCCCTCCAGAAATATGGAATGGCATTCTAGAAAAAGGACAGCATATGCAAAGGCAGGATATTCATGATCAGCTGTACTTCACTGAGACACAATAAGTGTGCCTGGGTAGACAGGGCTAGATGAATGTGAAGATGCGGAGTTGGGGAGACAGAAAAGGATTTTTTCAGATCCTCAGATTTTGTTTATCCTTTTTGGTGAAAGTCTGTACCCTTACCAGCCTCTTGCTGTTTCCCCTAGACTCCAGCTCTTGACAACCACTTTTTTCCTCTGTTTATATTAAGTTGAGCTTGTTCGTTTGTTTTAATTCTACATATAAGCGGTGCCAAGCAGCATTTGTCTCTCTGTGTCTGGCTTATTTCTCCTAGCGTAATGCCCTCAAGAGCCATCCATGTTGTTGCAAATGGCAGGATTTCCCTCTTTCTTATGGATGAATTCTGTATATGTAACATAACACATTTCCACCATGTAAGCATACGGTGGAAAATTCGCAAACTTTATTGTCTGACCTTGTATACACAATTGTGTATATATAACACAATTCTTTATCCATTCTTCTGTTCATAGACACTTATGTTGTTTTCATATCTTGGCTATAGCGAATAATGCTGTAATGAACATGAGAGTGCAGATATCTCTTTACTATCCTGTTTTCACTTCCTTTGGATATCTACCCAAAATTAGGATTTCTCAATTCTATGGTACCGTGTTTTCCTGAAAATAAGGCCTAGCCAGACAATCATCTCTAATGCATCTTTTGGTCTTATTTTACTATAATATAAGACCGGGTCTATAATATAATATAATATAATATAATATAATATAATATAATATAATATAATATAATACAATACCAGGTATTATATTAATGTTTGCTCCAAACAATGCATTAGAGCTGATGGTCTGGCTAGGTCTTATTTCCAGAGAAATACACTAGTACTATTTTAAATCATTTTAATAATATCCATACTATTTTCCATCATACCTGCACCAATTGACATTCCCACCAATAGTGTACAAAGGTTTGTTTTTTTCCCCACATTCTTGCCAATACTTGTTATATCTTACCTTTTTTATGATAGCCATTCTAACAAGTGTGATATCTCATCAAGGTTAGGATTTGCATTTCACTGATAATTAGTGCTGTTGAACACCTTTTCATGTACCTATTGTTCATTTGTATGTCTTCTTTGAAAAAAGTCTTTTCGGTATCTGCCCATTTTTAATTGAGTTGTTTGGGGTTTGTTGTTTGCCTTTGAGTCATATGTGTTCTTTATATATTTTGCATATCAACCTCTTATCAGATATATGATTCAGGAATATTATCTCCCATTTTGTAGGTTCCCTTTCATTTGGTTGATGGTTCCTTTGCTGAAGAAAGCTTTTTAGTTTGATGTAGTTTCACTTGTTTATTTTAGCTTTTGTTGCCTTTCCTTTTGGTGTTAAATCCAAAAATTCATTGCCAATATCAATGTCAAGGAGGTTTTTCCCTATGCTTTTTCTAGGAGTTTTATGGCTTTAAGTCTTACATTCAAGTCTTTGATCCACCTTGAGTTCAATTTTGTGTGAGGTATAAGATAGGGGTCCAGTTTTATTCTTTTGCATGTGGCTGTCCAGTTTTCCCAACATCATTTATTAAAGATGTTATCCTTTCCAGATAGTGTATTCTTGACTCCTTTGTCATAATTATTGACTTTTGAGCCTCCTGGTTTTGAACTTCATCATTTAGGATCTCCACAACATAGGTTGGGAGAGTAATGGCTTAACTTTCAACACATGCTTTTGTTGCCATGTAAGTATTTTCTTTTGAAAATTATAGTTGACATAGAATATTATATTAGTTTCAGGTGTACAACATAGTTATTAGACATTTATATACCTTAAGAAGTGATCACCCCAATAAATCTAGTACCCATCTATCACCATAAATAGTTACTACGATATTATTGACTATATTCTCTGTGCTGTTGTACATATTTTAAAGAAAGAATAAATAGCATAGCAAATAAATCCAATACAATTTTATTTTAGTTTTATCAGTTAAAATTCTCCTAGGCTATATAAGGATGATTTCTTCAGATAACTCTCCAAGTGCTTTTGGCATGATATTACATCCAGTCTCTGTTATGTAAATATAGTTCAGGTTTGGCAAGCTGTTCCCTAATTGCTTTTGTCGCATATGTTAACTCAATTCTTAATTGGCTAAAGGACTTTAATGATGGAAAAACTAAAGGCAAAACATAATGGATAGGCGGACTGTTTATAGTTCCTAGTTTGTGCCTGGCAAAACCAAAAATAAAATCACACCCACAGGCAACCCGAACAATTCACTTAAATACTGAATCTGTTTTTCAAGTGAAAATAACAAAATTATAATTTGCCTCACTTCTAGAAATTTAAATATATTGCTATTTAAATGCATGTATTCCATAAATTATCCCAAAATAATTTGGAACTGTCTTCATAGATTTTTTTTATCCCTGGGTGTAATATAGTAATGGGAACACTATGCGAGAGGTTATTACTAGGAAGCCACATCAACATGAGACACCATATCCGGTTATTGTTGACAGCAGTCATAAGCTGTTACTGTGTTCTCTGCAGGGCCAAGTTCTGTTATTGATGTTAATTTCATTGTGGGATTAGAAACCAAAATAATTACTGAAGTTAATTTTAGGCAATCAGAACACCAAAACTCTAGCAAAATGATCAATGCCACCAGCAAAAAGAAAACGTGTATACTTACTTTTCTTAATGTACCCTCCATGGGGAAGTTAATTTGCTAAAAGACCTGATAACTAAAATCTCATTTATATTTGTGAAAAAATTGTGCTTCCATAGTATTTACTTTGTTTTCTAATTCAAAGATAATATTATAGAAGAGAATCATGGGATTGATTTCTGAAGTATTATAAGTCACAAAAGAATAGTCCTTTATGCTTTTTATTTCTTTGAAAGATATCATTTCAGAAAGCGTATCAGCAATAATAGAGTTGGGATAACCAGAGTTACAGAGAGAGAGAATGAAGAGGTTAACCAAGATTTTCATATTGCACGAAAAGAAAACACAAGAAATTATAAAATCTATTATTTTTTTAATGAACCAGCCTCTGAATAGAAACTGTAAGGGAGAATATACTAGGTGAGGCAGTATAAACGCTATGAATAATTATATCAAATAGATCCTTAAGGGTGATAGAAAGTTTTGACTTGCTAAGACATTAGCACCCAAGATTATATGTTCACAACATATCAGATTATATTTTTTAGAATACACTGATCATGAAAAATCTGCTCTTTTAACTTACACATTCAGTAAGTGGCTACTGGCTGACAACCAGAAAATACTTGTAGCTCTGTGGTGGTTTTCAGTGTTGCTTCTACAAAAAGTGTGTGTATAAGAGGATCTTATAGCTGATCAGATCACTAAAGCAAACTCCTAGATATCCATGTGCTTCTTTTTTCTTTTTAATATAACTCATCTGCTGAACTTCAGCTTTAACTTATATGGGACAAACTGTTGCCCATTTCCCTCTGAGACTTCTGTCAGCCTGCCTTCTAAAGCTCAGTTTCAAAAGATGACAAGGTGGAATTGCTGAGAGTTTCCATGGTAACCTTTGTATGTTCCTATCTGAATATGTCAGGGCTGCAGACCCTCAATCATCTGTCAGCTCATTCAGAAGACTCAGAGCTTCCAAGGAGTTCTGTTTCCTTGGAACAGAGGTAGTAGATGAAGGTCTGCTAAAGGCAAGTGCTGGAAGAAAAATTTTAAAGACAGCCATTTTATTTAACTCCCAGAAAAGTGATTTTTCATTTGATAACATTTTTTTATCCATCATGAAGAACCCAGGCATACAGAAGCTATATTAAGGTCTTATCCAGTGTGTGGTCAGTATAGAGTTTGGTACCTATGGTGTCCAAAGCAGACATATCTCTGTTGCATCCAGTCCAGGGCTACCACACCAGTTCTCCACTGAGGGGCTTGCTGTCAGTTTTGGGAGGATGATGGGTAGAGCAAAATACTCTAAGACTTACGGAAACATTGGAATCATTTCAGACATTAGTTGATCATTAATTACTTAAAAATGTTATTAAGTAAAGATTCTTAACTTATGGAAAACTCTTGTATGGAAATATAAGTACCAGTACATTATATATATATATCTATATATATATATATATATATATATATATATATGCACACACACACACACGCACGCACACACATGCACGTGCACAAAGTTCCACAATTAAATTCGCGAACTTGTTGCAATGATGTTGCTAATCTTTTTTTGACATCAGAGGGATTATTCATTATGAATTTGTACCAACTGGACAAAGAGTTAACCAAGTTTACTATTTGGAAGTGCTGAAAAGGCTGCATGAAAAAGTTACACGACCTGAACTTTTCGCCAAAAATTCATGGCGCTTGCATTACAACAATGCACCAGCTCACATGGCACTGTCTGTGAGGGAGTTTTTAGCCAGTAAACAAATAACTGTATTGGAACACCCTCCCTACTCACGTAATCTGGCCCCTGATGACTTCTTTCTTTACACAAAGATAAAGGACATATTGAAAAGAAGACATTTTGATGACATTCAGGACATCAAGGGTAATACGATGACCGCTCTGATGACCATTCCAGAAAGAGTTCCAAAGTTGCTTTGAAGGGTGGACTAGGTGCTGGCATCAGTGCATAGCTTCCCAACAGAATACTTCGAAAGTGACCATAGTGATATTCAGCAATGAGGTATGTAGCATTTTTTCTAGGATGCATTTGTGAACTTAATTGCCAGACCTCGTGTGTGTGTGTGTGTGTGTGTGTGTGTGTGTGTGTGTGTGTGATGGATGAGAGGAAGAAGGAAGGAGGGAGGGACAGAGAGAGAGAGAGAGAGAGAGAGAGAGAGAGAGAGAGAGAGAGAAGGAGAGGAGAGGAGAGGAGAGGAGAGGAGAGGAGAGGAGAGGAGAGGAGAGGAGAGGAGAGGAGAGGAGGCAAGGGAAGGGAAGGGAAGGGAAGGGAAGGGAAGGGAAGGGAAGGGAAGGGAAGGGAAGGGAAGGGAAGGGAAGGGAAGGGAAGGGAAGGGAAGGGAAGGGAAGAGAAGAGAAGAGAAGAGAAGAGAAGAGAAGAGAAGAGAAGAGAAGAGAAGAGAAGGAGGTGGAGGGAAGCAGAGAGGAGAGGAGAGAGGAAGGGAAGGGAAGGGAGGAGATAAGATGGATTCAGTAATGGCCTTGGAAAAAGCCCCTATTCATCACATACTAGTATAATAAATATTGATGAATCATTATGTGAGTTTTATTCACTAATAGAAAAGATCATTAGCAAAATTTAGTTCAAGTAGATTTTTCTAGTAAATGAATTCTTTTATGGGTTGGTGAAATATGAGAAATGCAGATTTCATTTCATTGCTTGTGGAAATAAGGCACAATAGAAAATGAAAATATTTTAACACAAATCCATTCATTTATAAGTGTTTGCATTTGACTTTTTATCTTTCTAGCAAATGTATAGAATGGCAGACCATGATTTAGAAACACTGTAGACTATAACTTTGGAATTGTTTTATAATTGCAGAAAACATGGATTCTAAACCTGGCTATCTCAATTTAAAAAATAGTACTTTTCTGGTCATACTATTCCTGCTTCTCTATATCCCTACCCAAACACAAAAGAGTGAAAATACAGCTTTCTTCCAGTTTTAAACATTGTCTAATTGGCCTCAGTATACAAAATATTGTTCCAGGTCCTATGTATACTCGTAGTTACTGCACTGGAGGTTTATGAACTACCTTGATAAAGAGAACACACATATTCCTTTTTGTTTCCATTTCTGCTGTCAAGTCTGGACATAGAGGTTTCAGATCTATGAATATATTGATATCAGTTGAAGTGATAGGAGTAGATGAGACACCAAGGGATGTTTTTGAAGAGTGGGAAGAGAAGAGAAAAAAAAAAAAGAAATCTGGAAAATTAACCCATTCTAAGGAGCAAGAACAAAGAAGGGGTAGCCAGAGAAATGTATCAGGAAAATTCAGTGAAGGAAATTTCTTGTAGCCAAGTATGGTGAATTGTGGACAGTTCTACAGAGAAGGCTAGTGAGGACTAAATTGTGTCCCCTGGATGTAGTACTCAAGAGGTAAGTGGTTCTTGGAAGGTAAGGACAGTGAAGGGAAGGGAGGATTGGACAAAGCTGATGTAGTAAATATAAATTACATGGTCTCTGGTATCTTGGCTTTAAATAGAAGAGACAGACATTAGAAAGGAATGTGAGCATAAAGTGTGTGCATCTTAAAACATGGGAGGAGATATGGGAGAATAGAGAGGATAATAACAGTGCTAAAGACTCTCTGAGGAGGTGGCAAGGATGGCATAGAGAGGACAAGGGCAGGGCCTACTCCTGAAATGGAGAAGGGAGAGTGTTTCCAAGAGAAGGAAGAAAAGAAAGTAAGAATGATGTCAGATGCATAAATTTGTATTTGACAGGAAATTAAGTGAATTCAAACATACGCATCTCAAATTTTAGGGAAGAAAAAGTAAGTTCACCTGAGAAACTAATGAGAGAGGAGAGGAATTGAGTATTGAGGTGAAGTTATGTGTGTTTCATACCCATTATGGGCAATAAGAGAAGAATCTTTTTTCCTATGTGACTATCTATTAACTGCCCTGAGTACCCAGCTGACATTATCTGGAAATAGAAAATTGAAAGTATTAGATATGATTGAAGTGGTACCCATACCCCATAGACATTAGGTTTGAAACAGAAGTAAGTGACTAATAATGGATGAAGGAAGAAAGAAGAAATTGGAGGCTTTGTTAATGCTGAAAAGCTATAAGACAGGAAGTAAATATTAGGCATTAAAGAATAAAACATTTGAAATAGTTCAACTCATAATGATATCCATTAAAGATGTTACTATTATGAGAGTGGCTAAAATTCAGGACAGATACACATAGTTGGAATCCAGAGGGTTAAGAAAATTTGAAGCTAGTATCTCAGATGCATCAAGCATATGGATGTTGAAGTTACCCAAGACAACCTACGGAAGAATGTGGAGACAGAATGTAAGGCAGATATCAAAGTCCTCGGGGATTAGAGAGACAGTGAGATATTGATAGATGACAATGATGAGGAATTAGGGGGAGAGAGAGAGAAGAGAAGAGAAGAGAAGAGAAGAGAAGAGAAGAGAAGAGAAGAGAAGAGAAGAGAAGAGAAGAGAGAAGGTGCTGCTTAAGGGATTAGTTTCTCAAAAAGGAAGGGTTTTTGCATGTAGGAAAAAAGAGAATTGAGCTGGAAGTGGTATCAAAAAATGAGTGGGAACTGGAAGACTATTGATAATGTGTCTGGGCTCTATAAGATATGAGTGGACTTGGAGAGGGCCCTAGGTTGGGTGATGAGCCAGGTTTCAACAAGGCAAGGAGAGGAAAAGAGGTGAGCACAGTTTTAGTTTTGATTTTTTGGTTTCTTTTTGCCAGTTTTTGTAATGGTATCAGAATACCTAAAGGGTTGGAAGGGAAATCAGCACATACATCACTTTCACTAATTCTTTTTTGGTGGAAGTAGAATTTCTCCCATTGACATTTTGCCTATTATCTCTACCATTTATAATCTTTCCTTACCTGGTAATATCATAACATTTGTTGGGGCTTCTTTCATTACTCAAACATTGTATTAGAATCTTTCCACGATGTAGTATGTTTTATAGAATTCTTAAATAGATGTATGCTACTTGATGTCATAACCAGCATCCCTCACAGCACTTAACAGAGTACCCAGCCTTATAATAGGTGCTCGATAATTCCTTACCAATTTTACTTGAAAGCCTACATAGGCAAATAATTTTAGAATGTATACAAAGTCAGTTATTAACAAGTATCAGTCAGTTAAGAATAAGCCATATGCAGCAGAGAATGCTAAGTGTCCACAATAAGAATTCTCCTTTTCTTCATTAGAAGTAGTCATCTCTGTTTAAAATGAGAACCTGGCCACTCAGAATAGAGTTTACTTTTCCTAAGCATATGACCATGTGATTAAGTTCTGGCCAAAATAAATTAAGCAGAAGTTTCTTGTGAAAATTCTAGGACGTTTACTTAAAAGGAGGGGGCACACCATTTTCTGTCCCTTCCTTCTTCCTACTGGCTGGAATGTGGATGGGATGACTGAAATTCAAGCAGGTATTATCAATTATGAGGTAACACACATGTAAACTATGTGACAAGCCAGAAAGAAGAAGTAACACTTTGTGGAACTGTCATACTACCCCCCTCTGTGTATCTCAGTACTCTTCTTACATGAGAGGATGAAATGTGTATAGTTAAGCCACTTTTCATTGATTTGAATTTTATGGTACTAACAGCCAAAGGTCATCCTAATTAATATCATGGATACCTACGGGTTTATCTAGCTTAAGTGTAGTTTTAACTTAAAAAATCAATTTTCAGGCTAATCTGTATAACATTTCAAGATTGCAATATACAGGTTTGTTTCTTTTGTAACATGTATGGATAATTATTTCTTTCTGCTGATGTGAAAAAGTGCTGTGTGACTTATTCCAATGTTGTGCTTCAGACAAAAGTTAAAGTCTTCTACTAGAAATTATTTGTAGAAAAGTTAAAATTGCAGAATCGACTACAAAGTCCCATTAAATTTAAGCTCTGGGAAGCTAATTAAAAAGAAGAAAGCAATAGAAAGGAGAAAGTTTGAAAAAATAATAAATTCCTGGGAGTATTCTACCCCGGATGATCAAATTTACTCCTTTGATGTTGAGTTTGCTCACTTTAAATATTTACCTTGGTTTTACAAAATCTTCACATAATTCTATTTAACATTTATACAGCTTTTTATATTCTCAAACACATTAAATAAGGGAATTTGTTAACTCTCTTGATATGCCTATAAAATAGGTAAATATACTCCTCTTACTTTTCAAAAGGTCTGGAGAAGTCAGACAACTTCCTTAGAGGAAATGGAGTGATAACTAGTAAAGTTAGGGCTGGTGCCTGTCTTGGTCATCTCTTGTTTCATACAACTCCAAAACTTAGCTCTTAAAACAGCAATCTTTGTGTTATTTCTCATAATTTGTGAGTCAGGAACCAAACAGGGCACTCCAGGCATAAGTCTCTGTTTCATGTGATGTCTGCTGGGCTGTAACACCCAAGATGGCTTCTTGAATCGCATGTCTGGTGCCTCCACTAACATGGCTCAAATCCTTGGGAGCTGATTGGTACAGTTCAATGGGGGTCACATGCCTGGAGTGTAAGATCTTGGTGTCAGCTATGCTAACTTCCACGTAGTCTTATCAGAGTAGCTGCATTTCTTATAGGATGGCTTAACACCCACAAACCACAAAAGCAGAAGCTGCCAGGTCTCTTCAAGGTCTAGGCCTGAAACTGGCCATGTATCACTTCTAGCACATTCTTTTAGCTTTAGTAAGCCATAGGCCCAACCCAGATGTAAGGGATGAGGGCTACACAAGTGTGTGGATATGACAAGGTATATTTTATTAGGGGCCAGTGCTGGAGTTGCCAGGTAAAATATAAGACACTCAGTTAAGTTTGAATTTCAGATAAACAATGAAAATGGTTTTAGTATGTTCCATGCAATATATGGGGCATACTAATACCAAAACATTACTCTTTGTTAATCTGAAATTTAAATTTAACTGGGTATCCCGTGTTTTTATTGGCTAATGCTCACAATCCTAGAATCTACCAATGTAACAGACTACCAATGAATGTAGACGGATATTCTCCTTAAACTCTCTAGGAGCACAGCAGTAATGTGTAGTTAAATGAGACCATTCATGCCCCCACCTGTATCTCCTAGTTCATGCAGTGTGTATTTATATTCTTAGCTACATCTTTGAGTTCAGTGAAAGTGATCAGAGCAGTTGGAAGAATTAATTCATGAAAAGGGGTTAAGCTAACGGGAAGAAAGGTATTACACTCCAAAACATAAAGAAACTGGAAACATGATTTAACATAATTTTTAATACCAGGATTCTTCTGTAAAACTTGTTTATGTCCACAAGTTATTTTTGGGGCAGTTTTGTGTAGGTATTAGATACCATTGCAAGACAATGGACTTTTATGTTGTTGCCTTCCATTTAAAGTGAATATTGCATAGGAAAATAGTAGCATCTGAACTGCCTGAGGCTTGTTAGAATGTCTTTACTGCATTTATATAAAAAATGTAGTGCTTCTGTTGCTGTTATTCAGGGAGAGTTCCAAATCCTAAGTTTATTTTTATTACACTTTTAACTAAATCCTTACTTAGAAATCTTGCTTTCAAAGGTTTCTAGAATAGCATTACTAATCTGCCAGTAATTTGATCTAACTAATATTATTTACAACAGTAATGATTAGAAATCCACCCCCCTCTGCCAGGAGCTTCTCCTCCATGTGACGTCACAGGTCAGATGACTTAAAAATTATGTGAGAGATTGCATATAATTTTCTCGCATTTGCATATTTTTTTATCAGTTATCTGGCATTTCTTATTTAAAATATAATTGCTGCCCATTGGGTTAACACTTACTGATCTAATAATTCTCAATCACCCACCAAACTTGACTCAAATTTTATAATCATATTTTCAAAACAAAGACACAGTATTTGTGAAAAGGATAAAGAGAGAACTAGAGCCAGCCTAAAGTCTTTTCTAAGCCAAAACTATCCTCTCTAAATCTTCTGTTCTCCCACATCTTCTATCCTTCCTGTTATAAGTTTAGTCTAGGCTCGATATTGAAGAATACTTAAGATTGGTGACAGGGCCTCTGCACAGGAACGATCAGTGTGCGTTAGACTCTCCCTAGTAAATATGGAGCCTCCTCATCACTCACGGGATTTGGAGGTGAGAACATACTGCTGTGTAGTATTTGATTCTGAAGAATTTTTTGTTTTAATCTTTCTCAGCTTGTTAAAGACATAATCTCCCAAAGATATTCATGATACGATTTAAGTGGCAATGATACAAGAGGTTATAGAATTTTTGATAGCAATGAGTTCTGAGAGATTATTTGATCCAGATGTATAATTTTACTAATGAGGATAATGTTGCTCAAAGAAATTCAGAGATTTGTCCAAAATCATGGCAACACTAAGATTGGAATGCAGGGCTTTATCAACCAAGTGTTCTTCTAACAGAAGCATGTCCCACTGTCACTAATATGGTACCTAACCACTGAAATCAGTGGCTTCTGAAAGTCCTTTTGGTTCAGTGTCTACATACTTTGTACCTTCCAGGAAAATGTCTGAGAAACACTTCTGAAATCCTTGTGTTAACAATTTTCCAGTCCTTTAAGTCACAAGGCTGAGGTTTATAGTTTGTGGCTTTAGTTAAAATTTCTAACCAAGGTTGAATTTAACAATATGAACATACAATGATCTGTTTCCATAGTAATATTTCATTGTAAACGTGCTCATTTTTATTTAACCAAGCTCCTATTGATGATCATTTAGGTTTTTCTAATCTTTTGCTCTTAAATATATTGTTTAGAATATGTATATCAATAGATAAATTATGAGAAAGGGACTTACTCTGAGTAATTAATAATTAATTTAACCTACTGAGCTTGATTTTTGAAATATTATAAGCAGTTCATAACTGCAACTATTGATTATGATGATGATTAATTGCCAACTTATCTATTTGAAAAGCGAAATGTTCAATTGTCTTCATTTTCTCACCTGGAGCGATGACTAACATTTAAACTCATTTCACATTTTCATTGCCATCTCCATTTGGTTCTAATTGTTCAACTGGTAAACCCATTTTACATGGAAGTACAGCTGTGAGTTTTTGTAGCTCAGGAAATACAGAAAAATGGCTATCAGAGACTGTAGAAAGACACATTAGTTTCAGAACTGATTTTTGGATAGAAACCCATTCAGTTCTCAGCTCAAATTAAGTGACTTTGTTATGATATAGCAGTAAAATCAACTTAAGAGCTTCCTGAAATACCAGTTAGAGCAAATATGCAGACATCTTCTTATTAAAAACCTGGAAGACTGACAGACTCCAGCAGACTGAGTCTCACAGGCATTGAAACTGTGGGAACATACATAGTAATAGATCTACTTTTCATTTTCTAGATTTCAATGACTTAACCAAGAATAAGATACAGCTATATGCTTATTTGAATTTATTGGTTAAAATGAAACTTTGGATTAACAGGGGCTTTGAGTTAAATGTTCTATCCTTGCTTCTTTAATTAAAAATCTAATTTATCTTGATTATAGCCATATCTGCCAAGTGTGTTACAATGAGGAATATAATAAAAGAGGACAAGTAGGCATATGTTGGCACCTTTTAGGAATTTAAATTATTTAACCACAAGGAATAATTTTTTGAAAAACTAGATTTCAACATTAGTTACCTCAAAGAATTAATTCATCCATTCAATATAAATGTATTTATTTTTTAAAGAAAGAAGCAGCCTGGTTTCTTCATGTACTTTTTTTTTTTTAATGGAGTTTGCAGCTCACAGTGGCCCATGTGGGAATCAAACCGGCAACCTTGGTGTTATTAGCACCACGCTCTAACCAACAGAGCTAACGCTAACTGGTCACCCGTCTTCTTCATGTACTTTTTTATTGTGTGTCTTTTGTTTGACTAAAGTGAAAGACATATTTGGCATAATTTTGAACTGCATCCCATTTCAAATAGCATGCTCTAAAGCTCTGTTTTATTAAGAGTATTTCAGAGAAAATAAGCCTGAACAGATGCTGATGTAAAAAAAGAAAAGTTTCTGTCGTTAATGTGTTCAAGGAACTGCGCATCAAATTATAATCTTGGAAATTCTGAGTATACATTAGCTTTGAACATCTAACAATTTCCCAGGTGAAACTTATGCCGCTTATATAGAGACCAAATTTTGAGGACCATTATCTATAGACTACCCTCCCACAAAGGTACTAGGACTCCTAGAATCTCCATGGAAACAGATACAAATTAAATGGACAAGATGAGCCATTATGGTACAGTGCGTAGGTGACGGATCAGGAAAAGAGGCTGCTGGTCCACTGTGTCACACAGTTGCTATCTATAGAATCAGACCTCATTACTTTTATTGCACTGACAAAGCAGGACTGGAAGCAAAGTTTCCTTTATGTTATATGTCCATAGCCTCAAGGTTTAATGTCCAGTCTTTCATATAGCAGGGGAGGGGCAAGTTGCTTACCAGTAGTAAATTCTGAGGTGAGAAAATAGGGTCAGAGGCCAAGTTTTCTTTGCTTCATGCTGTCATCTATTAGCTTCCAGCTCCTGATCATGTCACATAGCCAAGGTTTCCTCTCAGTCTGATATCCAGTCCTACTAAATGATGCATCTCATGGTATCTGAATCCTGTTTTATGGAAATATTTGAACATGGGAGTGTCTGTCTTACATCCCTCAAAGGGATGAGTGTGATCAAATTGTACATAAAATAAAAATAATATTAAGGTCATATCATCAAAAGTTGAGATCAAGTTCAAAACCATAACTTTATCCCTTCACTCTGAAATTAAAATAACAAAGAAGTTAATCAGATGGAGTGGCCGCCTGAGCATCACCCACCATTGACCCTGCAATCTGATAGCCATTTGTTAATTCAGATCTTAAGTTGAAGATACTGTGTGTGTTTTTTTCCAAAGGCAGGGGTCTCCTAAATAGTTGAAGCATTAAATGCCTGATTTCATTTATTATTGACATATAAGCTACTGCCCAAAAAGAAAATAGGATTTTCTATGCAGTTTTGCTGGTCATACAAGCAGATGTGTTTTACATAACCAATATATCTTATAGAATATGAATTAAATGAAGTGGTTGAGCAATCATCTTCTATATGTACAACAGGTAAAATAGGTTTCTAAGGCTTTAGCTGTAACTCTTGCCCTCCCTTTCCTGTTTATTATGCTAACCATCCTTCAGTGTTGTTGACCGTGATATTAGCAGCTATAATATCAGCTTCTATATGCTAAAATGGTAAAGGTTGCTCAAGGATTAGGGTACAGTGTCCAACCCTTGGGTCAGGAGAGTGGTATGAGAGGTAAGATTTGATTTGACTGATTCAATGTCAGTTGGACTTTCAGAAAGAGAGTTGACATTGTGTTAAAATTCATAGAACTGTACAAAAGTAAGTGTGCATTTTACTGTATAATAATTTAATAAATGGGCAGAGTTTACTTTTCCTTCCTGATTTTTATTTGCTTTATTTCTTTTTCTTACCTCATTACAACGGCTATAACCTCCAGTACAGTATTGAATAGAAGCTGTGGAGGTAGACAGTATTGCCTTTTCTTTTTTTTAAATCTTAGAGGGAAATAATTTAAGCTTTTACCACCAATTTTAATGTTAGCTTTTGGTTTCTTGTTAGAGACAATTTTTCAGATTGAGTATATTTTGTATTATTTTTAGTTTATCATATATTGCGTTGCACTCTGCCAAGCATTTTTACGCACCATTAAAATTATTATGTGGCACTTCTCCTTTTTTTCCATTAATTTTGTGAATGAAATTGGTTTTCAAATGGTAAACCCATCTTGCATTCCTGGAATAAACATAACTCTTTTACATATTGTTGAATTTGATATGATAATATTTTGTCAAGTATAAATATTTTAAGTAATATTGTATTTGTTTATATTAATGAGGGATATCTGTGTCTTTAAAAATCTTTTTGTGGTTTTATTGAAGTAAATAAACTTCACATATGGTGAATTGCATAGATTATAAGACAATGATTAAATGAGTTTCAAGACATGATTATACCCAAGTAGCCTATATTTCAATAAAGACAGAGAATATTTCTATAACCCCATAAAACTTATTTAAGCTCCTATACAACCAATTCCTACTACCTATAGAAAAACACTGTCATAATTTATTTGTGTTAAGCCACATGTGTTTTGCCTTTTCTTGACCTTCATATAAATAATACAGAATTTTTATGTTGCTGGCTTCTTTTGCCCAATACAAGGTTTTTGAGATTCATCCATGTTGTTGCATACATCCGTAATTTTATTCATTTTTATTGCTGAGTATTATTAAGTTGGTGCAAAAGTAATTCCGTTTTTTGTAATTATTTTTAACCTTTTAAACTGCAAGTACTTTTGCACCAACTTAATATTTTATTGAATGAATTACAATGCTTTTTCAATCTTTTATCCTGTTGGACATTTGTATTGCTTCCAGTTAGCACTATTATAAATAAAGTTTACAAACATTTTTGTGTAACTCTTCTGTGGACAAATTATTTCATTTATTTGATAAATACCTAGGAGAGAATTTCTGAATCATAGATTAGGTATATGTTTAACTACATAAGGAAATACCTAATGGGACTAATAGAAGTGAATGCCACAGAACAAAATTAAAAAATTCTAGTGAAAGTCACCACATCACTTGATAGAGGTGTGATAAAGAGGAAGGGTTGAAAAATATAGCCTATGGACTAAATATGAAATTCCACCTATTTTTTAGGGTCTATGAATTAAGAATTTTAAAAACTTTATTATAATGTAAAATGTAAAAGGCAAGAACAATTGCTGAACTTTGCTTCTTGGGCCCCAAAAATATAACTATTTGCCATTTGACTCATAAGAAAAATTGCTGTACCTGGGCATTGTTGCAGTAGTAAGACAATTACGTATTTAAATAATATTCTAAAAATAATAACATAGGCTGTCCAAAATAAACAATACAATTTTGAAGCAAAGAAAAAAAATGATCATGAATCAGATCTATTGATCTATAGATGATGAATGAAAAAAACTGGATCCAAATGTCTCATTGAAATACCTAATAGACAGAGATATTCCCAAAGACAAACTACATGATCTACCATCACAAAGAATGCCAGAGTGATTAACCATGATGGAAAATTAAACATTATAGAAAATGATAAAGAAATAAAAGATGATTGGAAAGAGGAGAGTGAAACAGAAAAACCACATCCAGTTAAAAATACTGTATCCAGGGCAACACTGGGCAAGAAAATAAGGGAGGATTTATACAAATGATGATGAAGAAGAGGCAGAAAGGAAGAAGGAGGAAGAAGAAGAACAGGATTCTTTGACATAGAAATAATCAGGATTTCAAAATGGCAAACCACCCAAACCATAAGAATAGGGCAGTCCCTAGGTTACAGTCATGTCAGGACAATTGCAACTCTACTATAGTGACCATTTGTATGTCAACACACAAACTATTTTAAGTAAACCCTGAAATGTATAGGGTAAATGGATACAAAATGTCAAGTAATCATAATCGTAGATGAATTTAGTCACGAGGAAAAATCTCATGAACACAGGAGAGAAGGGTTGGGAGAATCTATAACAAAAGGGGATGTCTAATAACTTTACTAGATTAAACTGAGGTTATTAACAACCCAATAATGGTGCATATCTTATGTAGAGAAAATGTTAATAATTTTAATAAAGGACTCACAATAGGCAGAAACTTCACTACATTTCTTAAAATAATTTGAGCATTCAAGAGAGCAAAAATAGCCTCATCTTTTAATCAGAAAATAGTGGAAATAGCCAGTTTGAAATTGTGCCATCTCTTTGTTGTTGTAAAAATAATTCCTTACTTGAGAATCCTTAGATAAGATAACAGGAAAATCCCCAAGTTTTAAATGGAAAGCAGGAGATGAAAGAATATTATAGAAAGTTAAGTACTTCTTATAATTTTCTATGCCTCTGATCCCTACACCAAAATATTCTGACTTCAAATTAGAGGAAGTAACCTTAAATATGTATGGATCCTGGTCGTTACAGCTGAGACCATTAGGATTCAGGATTGAACCATATAAGACAATTGGGTTTTTGTATCAAAAAGGGATTGGCTCAATAGCTTGGTACTCTCTGTTAGAAAAATTGGTATAGGCCATTTATAATGCCTAAATAGCTGCTGAGTTCTTAACTGGCTCTACCTCTGTTAGCCTTAGAATTCCAGTGCCAATCATGCCATAGACGAAAATAGCACAAGAACAAATAAAAGGAGTGGCTCACCAGAGCATCCGTGTAAAATTGAAAGGGGATATGTTAGAATGGGATAAATCCAACACTTCAAGTGTCTCACCCTTGCATCATGAGATTGCTACTGTTGAGATGGGCTTTGCTGAATTCTGATTAGATCTGAGAGCTTCACCCTGGTCTGAATTCACTAAGGACAAAAAAAAAAAAAAAAAAAAAAATCTGGTCAGCAGAAGGGATAAAAGGCAAAACTTATTCCTTTATCAATGGGTAAAAAAAAACCCCAAAGGAATTCTGATAGGTTATCGGACTGAAAACACATGATTAATTATTATTTTTATAGTAAGGCCAACATTCTAAAACACAAAATCGAATCAGGTATGTATAATTATAGGAATTATAACCCAATACAAGAAATTTAGATTGATTGCATTTTACCTATGTCTAAATTGTGGGAAACTTATTATAGATACTTCTTCAGAAGTAAGGATGGCTTACCCCTCTTTTAGAATTAATTCTGATACCACAATAAATGAGCAAATAAACAAATAAAAAACTTACTCTGTAGAAAGCAATTTATTGAGACCCACCCATGAACGATTTATGGAGATAGATCAAGAAAGCCATTTTAATAACAAGAGGATTGGGGTAATCGAAATGAGATAATATGGAAATTCCCACTCTCAAATATTTCTGATGAAACAAAAGTCATTGAGAGACTAAATAAGCTCCTAAAATGCAAATGAAGAAAAGATAAAGGGAATACTGGAAATTTTATGATGTATTCATCAAGTCAGTGAGACAATTTAATAACCGAATTTATGCACATGGACATTTTGTAACCATTTGCAATGATATCAAGCTCTGAGGCAATCCAAAAACAAGAATCCCCAAACAAAGGTAAAATCTGGGTTAAGGCAAAAAAGAAAATACCTAATTGCAGGGGAGATTGTAGGTAACAGTAGTCCCAGCATCAACTGGGTCAAAACAGGAACAATCTGACCGAAATTAAAAACTTGTTACTTTTGTCTTAAGAAATTCATGAAGATGTACAGAATATTAATTATTGTAATATTAATTATTTTCCCTCTTCCCCTAGCAATACTTTCTGTTTTAAGGTCCATGTTGTTTTCACTACCTATAGTACTTTTATGACCATTGTAAGCAATGCTACTCTTACTGTTATTTCCACTCTCTAATGTTACTAAATAATTTTCAAAAATACACTTGAAGAAAAAAGTTCTAGAATAATTTGTGTTTCTGAGGAAAATGCCAATTTTAAGATTACCTTGTGACATTATTTTTGGATGACTTACTCAATTAATTGAGAGATTCTCATGGAAAGAAGTACTATTGATTCAGCCCAAGAACAATAAGATGATTGACTATTGTTGGTCAGACAACTATTGTATTGCTCTAAGGGTAGCCATGTGACTCATAATGCCTCCCTCAGCCCTAGGTGAGAGATGCAAATGTAAGAATCAACAGGAATGATCTTCGTTATGTAATGATATAATAAAGGGACCACATTTGCAGCCCCACCAGAACTGTGGAGCCACAACAACCGTGGCTGCTATGATAACAACTGTGGTTTCGCACGTAGAAAAGACTTTTTTTTAAATGTACTTTAAAAAATGAATATGAATCAAAATGTAGAAGACATACAAAAGCCTGTAAAGAAGATTTAAGGATGAGAGCACCTTGGAGTGTATTATGTTTTATGAACAATTTTGTAAAGTACATTTCATGCTACCAATTTACTTTGTGTGTATAATTAGATAGTTAAATAAGACTCGATCTCAGCTGTCTGGACAGAGAGTGACTGACCTCAGAAAAATGGGCCCAATGGTAGAGAATTGTGGGGTGGTTTCCATGAGCTGAGGGCCTCAGGCATACAACTGCAAAGAAATGAATTCTGTCAACAATCTTAATGAGCTTGGGAGTGGATCCTTCTCCAGTTGAGCCTTGAGATGAGGCAGCCGACATCTTGATTGCAACCTGTGAGAAGACTGAAACGGAAGACCCTGCTAAGCCATGCCTGGATTCCTGCCCATGGATAAGGTGACATAATAAATGTGTTGTTTTAAGTTGCTGAGTTTGTGGTAATTGTTATGCAGCAATCTATCTTCATAAACGTATGACGACCTCATCTGTAAAAAACAAAATCAATCTGCCATGTGCTTAAGATTTAAATAACCCTAAAATTATAGACATGTTTATATATAAACATTACTTATTAAACATAACACATTACTTATAAACAAGTAGCATCTGTTGTATGTATCCCTGTTCAATAGGAGAAGAAGATGCTGTTAAGAGAAAGATGTTCCTTGTTTACAAGAAATGTGAAGGCACTGCTAAATATGATGTAACACATAGAATATTAAGCACATTGAAAATTTATATGACCCCAAAGAGCATATAATCCAGAATGCAGTGGCCACACCAACAACTAAGCAACAGGTTCCCCGTATGTCTCCTGGGCATGTCAAGTGGGCTATAAATCATTTTATGTTAGCCATAGAATAATTTGAATCCCTTTGCAGATTGAGTAAGGGGATTTTCAAACAGGAGCCAATAGACACTAGAGCTGATAATGACACGTAATGGCTGAGGCAGTGAGATTGAGACTGACTAAATCCTGAATAAAGTAATGTAGCTTTCTTGCTTTGTTAGTTAAATTGAATGATTGCTTGATCGATTCTGAATGAGTATAAATGTAAATATGGTAGACAATAAGTGATTCATAGTTTTCTTGGTCACTACTTCTGTGTAACATAGTCCATCTAACCCATTCTTTGTACTAATGCAAGCCAAATTCTAAATTCAAAGCACACTCTTAAATAATTGGCATTTGGCTGAAATACAATGAACATATTTTCTTAAATTTATTTCTAAGTATTTTTTTTTATTTTGTTGCTATTATAAATGGAATTTTTGAACTTTATTTTCTATTTTTTTTGATAATAGTATAAATGATTACCATTGAATTTTCTATCTTGACTGTATTGAGCAGTGTTTCCAAATATACTTTTTAATTCTAGTAATAGATTTCGTAGGACTTTCTAAATGAACAATCACAGAACAAATGAACTGTCATGTGAATAATGACAGTTTTTTACTTTTTCTATCCAATTTTTATAGATTTTGTTTTGCCTGTTTTCTTTTATTATTTTTTATTTTATTGCACTAACTAGAACTACTGGAACAATGCTGAACAAAAAAGATCAAAATGGGTAATGTTTTCTTGTTCTCAGGTTTACCAGGAATGCATTCAATATTTCACCATCAAATATGACGCTACCTAGCTTTTTTCATAGATGCTCTTCATAAGAATAAGGAAGTTTCTTCCTATTGCTAGTTTGCTGAGAGTTTTTTTATCATGAATAAGTGCTAAAATTTGTTACATGCTTTCTTTATGTAGTTCATAGAAAAGATCATAGAGTTTTTTCTCTTTTCCATTAACCGTAAATTATAACGATTGATATTCCAGTGTTAAGTCAAACTTACATTGCTAAGGTAAAACCCATTTACTTATAGTATATTATCTTCTTTATATATTTCTGGATGCATTTTTTTAAAAATATATTTCCCTTGTGAAATGTTTTTATTATGCTATTCTTTTTTTCCTGTCTCTTTTTACTTTATCGACTATTTTTTTGTAATTTTATTTTAATTACTATATTGACTTTTCAGCCCAACCCCTTGTAGTTTCCTTAGTGGTTTCTCTAAAGATTAAAATATGTTTTTAAATTATCACAGTTTTCATTCAATTTTAGTTCACCTCACCCTGAAGAACTTCCATCAGCATTTCTTGTGGCTCAATTTTCCTGGTGACAAATCGTCGAGCTTTTGTTTATCTGAAAATGTCTTTATTTCATCTTTATTTTTAAAGAATATAATTGCTGGATATGGAATTCTGTGTTTGTAGCTATTTTTTTCCTTCTTCTTTCTGATTATTGTTTGTCCTCTGTTATTTTTGATAAAGAGGCAGTGTCATTTTTATTCTTGTATATAAGATGCCATTTTTCACTGGCCACTTTCAGATTTTCACTTTGTATTTGACTTTCAGCTGTTTGATAATGGTATGTCTGCTCATGGTTTTCTCCACATGTATGTGGCATGTGATTTGCTGACCTTCTTGTCATTTACTATCTCTCATCATTTTGTAATGTTCTGAGTCATTATATCTTCAAATATTTCTTCTGCCCGATTATCTTTTCCTCTCCTCTTGGACTTCAAATATGCCAATGTTAGACTGATGTTATTTTCCCACTGGTCATTGAGTCACTATTTATGTATTTATGTTCAATATTTTACCCTTTATTATTTACATGAATAATTTCTATTAATCTGTCTCCAGATTCACTTACCTTTTTCATTTGTCATTGTCAATCTGCTCTTAAGCCCATCTACTGAATTTTCCATTGGAGATATTATATATTTCACTTTTTTTCAAATAATTTTCACTTTTTGCTGAGATTTTCCACAGGATCACTGATTATGGCCATCATTATGGTTTTTATAGCCTTAAACATATTTCTAATAATTGCTTTAAAATGTTTGCCAATTTAAACAATTAAAACCAGTGTCTCTTTCTATATATTGCTTTTCTTTTAACTACAGATTAACATGTTCCTACTTCTTTGCAAGTCTAGTAATATTTTTATTGAATTTGGACCATTGTTTTGGTGTTACAACGCAAAAAAAATATAACTGGCTAATTACCTTGAACATGCAGCACTTTAATCTTTCCTTTTTTAAAACGTGGGTCTTTTCTTAATTTATCCTTAGTCTAAAGATATAAATTTCAGTCCTGCTTATAGTATTTAGTGTGAAGTTACGGCTTTCTGTAATTTCTGTGGAAAATCCTAAAGTGTATGAAACAGGACTCAGATGCTATATTTTATCTCGTTTGCAATTGGCAGGAGCTGAGATATCTGTTCAGCTTTTTCAAATATCCAGCTGTTGTTTTCCACTAGACTTTCTTTGTGCATTCAAAGGTCAGCCAAAGATTTGAGGAAAATTTATATGCTGATTTGAGGAATCTCTCCCTGTGGTTCCTTCCTTCTCAGGATTTTTCTCTTCAATTTACAGCTCATCTGTTAGCCCCGAACTCTGTCCTTTGACACCTCAATTTGATAAAACAACAGATTTCTGCTTGAATTATAACTGTCCTGTGTCATGTGAATGGGGAAATGCCTTTGCAGAAAAGTGAAATAAATGTGGATTTGACTCAGTGCAATTTAATTCTTTCAAGGGTTGGATATATATAATTTCTGCCTGCTTTGGGTCATTTTAAAGTAACTTCAAATTGATTTACAGATTATTTTCTTACAATAATTTTTTTGCGAGAGAGTTAGCCTTTATATATAAGATATAAGTTTCTCTATCACAATCTAAACTTATTTTCCCCTGTGACATTTATAGGAATCTCTTCATTGTCTCCTAGCATTGAAATATTCTTTGAATTTGAGTCCAGGTTAATTTAATCCCCCTCATAGTTGACCTTTTTGCCTTGACTTCAAAAGGATTCTCTCTTTATGTGTAAGGAAATTGACTAGGACATTTCTTGGCACATATTGCTACATATCAGTTAATTTATTCTACCATTTGTCACCTATTATTTACCAGCCATTTAAAAAATTGTTGGGGATACAGCAATGAACAAAACAACAAATTATATTATAATAAGAGACCTGTTTTGTAATGAGAGGGAAGAAAAATAAACAAAAAGTTATAAGTGATCTTAGAAATAATAAAGTATAAGGACATAAATACTATGGATAAAAATAAAGCAGACAAGGATATTTTGGGATTATATTGTTTTCATATGTCTACTACATTTTTCTTACTGCCATCACTTTATAAATATATCATAATAATTCGCAATAACTTACTGTTTCATATTTTGTATTTGTCTGAAAATGTCCTAATTTACCAATAATATTAAATACATCATTCATTTTTATGATGTTGCTTTTGTTTATGGAAATCTTTTTTTAAGTTGCTTTCCACATTTTGGTCATATGACTTTTGAGAAAGTGATTTCATTTTTTATATTCTTCAATCGATGCATGAATATTCATCAATATTTCTTGAATAAAATTCCCATGCTTTAATCTGCATTTTTTACTGTGCTAAAACAAAAAAAAAAGTCTGCCTTTTTTGGGAAACAAATAAGGTGATTCGTTCCATGCTTATAAGAAGCAAAGGGGATTTGAAACCACTTCTTCCAAAGTTACCAGGACTGATGCATGAATATAAACGGTCACAAAGCAGTGCTAAAAAGAATGCGCTAAAGACATGTTCTTTGGCTTTGGAATAGACTGTGTGCTTGCATGTATGTGATATATTAACACATTTTTTAACAACTCATCTTTGTTTTGCTTCATGTTAAAAGTTAATATTGATATGCACATGCAACTTAACAGCATGGAAGTTAATGTTACATTGTAACAACTAAAATTATTTTGTAATGAATCCTGTATCGATTGCAGTAGTTTTCATGTTTCAGTCCTTTCCCTTCGTCTTTCTCATATCAACATGTTTTATTTTAAATCGATTTTCAAAATAGAGACGTGTTTCCATGAAGTCAAGTATTGTACCTGGGACTTGTTAAGTACGCTATGGAATGCTCCCCGGCTGGTTGTTCCTCTCCCCATCATTCCATGCATTATACATGCCTCTTGCTTCTTTTGCTTTTTGTTTTCTTTTTCTGGAGTAGGAAAAGTCAAAGCTCTGTCAACGTTTCACTATTTCTCAGGCTGTGTCTACATTATACAAGAAGCAGCTCAGTCAGTTCAGACAAGCAGCTGGTCATTTCAGTCACACCATGAGTTTGAAAGATGTCTGTTCCATCTCTATTGATTTGTTACTTACGATGAAGCTGTCAATGTGATAACATGGGATAGATACAAACTCAGTGTGACACGATCTGAGCTTGAGCCCGTCAGGAGCACAGACCTGTTATCCCAAGGCCTCCAGGTCCAGCCTCTTGCTCTCACTGTCCTGTTTCAGTCTTTCCTGATTTAGCTCTACCACAATGTTCTGAAACTGAGAGAGTATCTTTAATCCTATTCATTTATTTGTCTTAATTTTTAAAAAGTGAAGACAGGTGAAGACAGGAATATGGAGTTTTCTGAACCTTAAAAACACACCTTCATAAAACTTTAAAGCAGGAGTAGAACTCAGTGTTCATCTTATCCATTTTCAAACTTTGATCAGTGGATCTCTAGTATTCCTTCAGAGTTGTCTCTGAGGCTTATAGGTTCATGAGCAAGGTCAAGGTTGGTGGGAGTAAGAAGTGGGCAGCATGACTCAAAGGATGCTTGTTGGACTGTTTCTTCTGCCTGTCTTGAGAGGCAAAAACTCCTACTCCCATACACACATAGACATGTAGTCATTTTATGCACCACTTCTGGTTTTATCAGTTTTATATAGTAGAGTTCCACAAAGGATTACTTTTGTGTGAAAGTTTCTTCTGTTAAGAAAATGTTTTAACACCAATGACTTAGTTTAAATCTGTCATTTTGTAGACTGAGATATTTAGAATCACACAGGATGTGACTTTTCCAGAGTCATGCTGATATTCAGTGTTCATACTACACCTTCCAACACTGAACAGAAGCTCACTCACTCAGTCACTGAAACAAACCACAAGAACCTTCTGGGACACAGAGCTCTCTTATAAATAGAAAACGAAAGAAACGCTGAATATGTTCATTTAAGAGCCATGCAGTGTCAAAAAGTGCTTGTGTTACCTGTTCAACTTCTGCTAAATGGGCACTTCATGAGCTCTAAATAGTAATTCATCCATTTACTATAAAAACATTAATTATGTATATAGTATGTGTTAGATGCTGAGGACATATATATCAGAGAAAGAATTGACACAGTCTCTACCTTTACAGTGCTTATATCTTATTGATAAATTGATAAATGAAAAAAAAAAAAAAAAAAAAAAAAATATATATATATATATATATATATATATATATATATATATACACATACATACATACATACACACACATACACTTTAGGGCATAAAAATCCTGTATTGTAATTTGAATAGTAATAAAAATTAACTACTGTTTATTGAAAGCTAGGGGCTCTCTCTCTCTCTCTGTCTGTCTATCTATCTATCTATCTATCTATCTATCTATCTGCCAAAAAATGTATAAAAGTGGACACTTTGGTCAACGTTGCTCCAGCAGTAATTCACCATAATCAGAAGTGTCTGGATGCTGATAGTAACCACTTTGAGAAGCTCTTGTAAATGCAGAAGTCAAATGTGGCTTGTATTCATCTTTTGTTATCCGTATATATTGAGTATTGCAATTTCAATACAGTTTACCTTTCTTAAAATGTTTGTACATTTTCCTGGTACCCTCTGTATACATTTTAAGAAAAGAAAACTGACAACAAAGTCTGACAATTAAGTTCGCGACCTCATCCTGGAAAAAGTTCTACATACCTCATTGCTGAATATCACTATGGTCACCTTCGAAGTACTCCCCTTGGGAAGCTATGCACCTGGCCAGCACTTAGTCCACTCTTCAAAGCAATTTTGGAATCTTTTTCTGGAATGGCCATCAGAGTTGTCATCGTATTAACCTTGATGTCCTGAAAGTCTTCAAAATGTATCCCTTTCAATATTTCCTTTATCTTTGGGTAAAGAAACAAGTCATTGGGGGCCATATCAGGTGAGTAGGGAGGATATTCCAATATACTTATTTGTTTACTGGCTAAAAACTCCCTCACAAACAGTGTCGTGTGAGCTGGTGCATCGTCGTGATGTAAGAGCCATGAATTGTTGGCAAAAAGTTCAAGTCGTCTAACTTTTTCACACAGCCTTTTCAGCACTTCCAAATAGTAAACTTGGTTAGATGTTTGTCCAGTTGGTACAAATTCATAATGAATAATCTCTCTGATATCAAAAAAGTTTAGCAACATTGTTGCAACAAAGTTGGCAAATTTAATTATGTGTGTGTGTGTGTCTTACCATTCTACAAGATAGTTACTATCATTTCCATTTTATAGGCAAAGATATTGAGGCACATAGAGGGTTAAGTTAGGTATCCAAGATCATACAACTAATTAAATGCTGCATCCAGGAGGGAAATTCAAGTTTATCCAATTCTAAACTCAGATGGGTATAATAGATTTCCTGTCTTTGAGAATCCCTAATAAAAATTCTTTATAAGAGGAACACTTTAGTCTTTAATTGACACATGCGGAAGGTAAAGGGAAAGCATAAATCACTACAGTGTTATGTCTGTTTAAAAAACAACAACAATATGAATGTTAGAAACATAGCATTTTGCCTAATTCATATTTTTACAGCAAATTATGCCTTCAAAAACAAAGATCTGATTAATAACTAAATGTCTCCCGAACATGCCAAAGTATGTAATATATGTAAATCTGTAATGAACCAAGCCCCTGTTTCAAATTTTGGAAATTAAATATTAATGCAAAAGCTTTGCTCAACAAGTGCATCAAATCCTCTGGAGACGTTGCACGCATTTGCAAACTGTAGTTAAATCATGGCCCTTTTAACACACTATGACTTTCATTTCTCTTTGGCATCAATTCTTGGTGTTCGATATTCTTAATAGGAAACAATTATGGGTGAATTAGTTAAACCTACATCTTCAGGTATCTAAAATCACTCCTATACATTTAAAGACAAAGATTCTAACAGGCAACCAGGAAGAAAAAGAAATGTTTTAAGGACTAATGAGAAGATTTTTAAAAATTGTTTTTTATTAACGTTGGTTTGAAAATAGCTAGTTCAATGTTAAGGTTAAGATGCCACTAACCTCACACCCTGTCTGAATTTTCTTAATAACTTTGCTTTCATAAGGAGTGCTAGTTCATCTTCCATATGACCCTGATTGCTTTACTATGATAATTGGTTGAATTTGTATTTTATAACTATATATTTTTGTTCATATGAAACAAAGTTTTCATTACCAGTAGTGTAGTATTTAAACCAAGATGTAAATTACATTTGTTAATAGTGTATTTCATCAACTATAAGATATTGACTGTAGACAAATTATATACCACGAAAATAGAAAAAACACTACTGCTTCAACTATAATACAATTCTTTATCTCTTGGCATTTTATAGTATCCTTAAAGAAAGAACTGTTTTGGATGGATTTAGACATGCTTTTAATCATATAGTATTATTATGCCTATATGAAGAAATAAATATAAGCAAAATAATGTTTAAAGTATTTCTAAAATTTCTTCTCAATCAGTATTTAATTCCTCTGACTAACTTTTTATCTGAGTCATTAATGTCCAGATTTTCTTCAAATATCATCTTCTCTGTAATGAAGAGCCATGGCGATATAATATTTCTTAAAATGATGAAATTTATTCTAAACCAAGCATCACACACTTTACCAATTTATTTTAATGATAACACTTTCTTTTTCTTACCAAGAAGTGTCAACAAATTGTTTTCCAACTGTTTTTAGGTATATTCTACGTTAGGCCATATAAAGGATTTGGTCTTTACAAAAATTATGGAATTGTAATTATTTCTATAATTCATATTTGCTTTATTGCCATGTTGATACCCTGTTGTTCTGTTTCTGTGACTTGCTGAGCACTGAATAACTTTCTGCTTTAGTGACAAATGATTGTGTATAATCTTTTTCACAAAAATTAAAATGCCAATTAAATTTAATATGTAGCGCTGCCAGTGTCAATAATTTTTAAATGACAGCTATAAGAACGACTTTGACTAAATTCATGTATGTGCAAGCTATGAGAGCATTGTAAGATGCAGTAAGTTATAATTCACAGATGGATTTCACAGATGCTAAAAAGAAAAGAGGGAGAAGTAAACTATTGTGAGCCACTATACATTTTTATATTTACACAGGATTGAAACTGATATTTGTTGTGCAATTTTGGTAAAGTATCTAACTATAATTATATATTTTATCTACTTGAACATACTAGTACTGGTAAGAGACATCATTTTATTACAAGTACTTTGTAGCTAGAAAAGACAGAGGAGAAATCATAAATAGTGTGTTTGTGGCATTGGCTAATAGCATTATGTATCTAATAAAATTCTAGATCGTGGGCCCTAGAGCATGCTTCTCAAACCAAATGTGTGCGTTTGAATAACAAGGATTCTGGTAAAATCAAATTCTGATTCCCTTAATCTGGGATAAGGCCTGAGATTCTGCATTGCTAATAAGTTCTCAGGTTTCACCCCTGCTGCTGGCCTGCAAACCACACCATACATAAGGAGCAAGGCTACACCTAGAACATTCACTTTCCCTCCCTGGGTCTGAGTTCTCTACTCTTCTCTACATCTTTGACTCTTGTCTCATGGTCAAATCTTCCCTTTTGTTATGGGTTGAATTGTGTCCCCCATAAAAGATATGTTGCTGTCCTATATCCTGGTACCTGTGAATATGACTGTATATGGAAATAGGGTCCTTGCAGATGTAACCAGTTAAGATAAGGTCATTAGGGCACATCCCTAATCCATGTGACTGGTCCTTATAATAAGAGGGAAATTTGGATGGAGAAACTGACAGGGAGAACACCATGTGAAGACAGAGGCAATAACTGGAGTGATGCATCTACAAACCAAGGAATGCCAAGGATTTTTGGTCGTCCCCAGGAACTGGGAGACAGACATGGAACAGATTCATTTTCAGAGCTCTCAGATAGAACCAACACCTTGATTTTGGATGTCGAGCTTTCAGAACTGTGAGACAATACATTTCTGTGGTTTTAATCCATCTAATTCTGAAATAGTTACCACAACCCTAGGAAACTAATGCAGTCGGCTTTCTGTATCTGCAGGGGATTGGTTCCAGGATCCCCGCAGGTACCAAAATCATCAGTCACTCAGGTCCCTTATGTGAAATGATGCAGAACAATATATACAGGTGGCCCTCCATATCCAAGGATCAAACACACTGTTTTTGATCTGCAGTTTTTTGAATCTTCAGATGAGGAGTGGAAGATATAGTGGGCTGACTGTAATCTGTTGTGTGCTGTAATGTCAAGTCGCTATGCTTTTTAGCATAATATTTATCTCTGAGGGAATAAAAGTAAATCAATAAATATCTTTTTTCTTTTCTTTGCAACTTGTAAAGAGTCATCTTCTCAGAACCCACACCAAAATAGTTTTATCATCAATGAATCACTGATTACCTAGAACATCAAGAATGTTTAACGTCCTTGTGAAAGTTAAACATGAGAAGTCTTTGATTTTCTTTCCCCCTGACATACAGTTTATCTAGTGCCTTTTCTACCTGATTACCATCTTTGCATGGAAGATAGAAAAATGACCTAAAATTGCTCCAGATTCTCCAGAACTGCTGATACAGTTATGCTTCTGAGAAGCTGGGCCCTCAAACTAATTTTTCTCAGATTCCCCAAATGATAAAAATACTAAGTATAAATTTTCCCCATTTTTGCTCATGAATCACAAAGGATGTCAAATCCCTGGGCCTCTTAATTCCTGTTCTATTGCTGTTCTTTCCTGGAGCTCTTCACTTAGATATAGACAGGCAAAGAAGGGTGAGATAATATTCCCTCTGTCAATTATATGATGGAAAATTATTGTTTAATATTTAGAGAAAGGGGCATTTGGTAGAATTAAATAAGGAATCCAAGTAATACAGCATTTAATATATTTTCCCTTTATTATTTAAACAACCGTCCTAGACGGAAGATGATAACATTTTTATAACTTAAATATAGCTGAGTAATAGAACCATTGAAAATGATATTTGTTGTTCTTGTTGTTTTGGTAAAGTGTCTATCATTAATTACTTCATCTAATTAAACATATTAGCACTGTTTAAGAGGCAAAATTTTTTTTCAAGTGTCATTTTGCAGCTAGAAAGAAAAAAAAAAGGAAAAATGGTGTGCCTGTGTAAATGGATTATTGCCAAGGGAGCAACTAAGTTCAACTTAATTTATGGTGAATGAGCCAATTGTTCTTTGATGAATATATTTAACTGGAATGAAGCATTTTCTCCTGCTTTTTTCTACAATGAAGAATAGTGGCATAAAGCATGGCACAAAGTATTGCCCCTGAATTGGCTTAGATTGTGTTGTGGAACTGTGTTGTCTACTTTCAGGATGGAGACAATCATTCCTCCAGGTGCTGGGAAACATTGATCACTGAGGGATCTCAGCTGAGTCCCTTAGCTGGCATCCATAGGCACACTTTGTCTGGGGAGGGTTAGAGAGGCAGCCTTTATCCAATGACTGGTTGATGCAGGGGTATCCACGCTCAAGCTTCCTGCCTCCAAGTGAGATAACACGCCAGCACCACAGCTTCCATGGGATTGGCCAAGACCTTTGTTATGGTTACATCATAGTTCAGCTTCTATCCTGCGTTCTTCTCTCACTGACTGGTGTTGATCCCAGGAATGCTCCCCCCCAAATTCTCAGAATCCCAATCTGTCTCTCAGGTAACCAAGTTTACAAAGCTCATAAATTCAAGAAACATAAGACAAATTGTGAAGGATACTGAATGGTGATATTGCACAATGGTAGTGATACTGAATACTGCTAATGAAGGATACTGATTCTTGATCTAGGACCTATGTTAAAATCATGATTCCTCCAAAGATAATTCATGTTCTAATCCCTGGTACCTATGACTATGTTACCATACATGTCAAAAGGGACTTTAGAGCTATGATTAAGTTTAGGATCTCAAGATGGGGAAATTATACTGGATTAACCAGATGGGCTCAATGTGATCACAAGAGGCTTTAAAAGTGAAGAAAGTAAATAGAAGAAATCAGGAGAAGATATGTGACAATGGAAATAAGGTCAGGTTGATATAATATGAGAAGGTCTCAATCCACTGCTGCTGGCCATAAAGATGAAGAAAGAGGGCCCTAACCAAGGAATGCAGGTAACCCTTAGAAACTCAGAGTCAGAAAAACAAATTCTCTCCTGGAGCCTCCAGAAAGAAATGCAGCTCAGCTGACACTTTGATTTTAGGACTTCTAACGTATAGAACTGTAAGATAATCAATTTGTATTGTTTTAAGCCACCAAGTTTGTGGTATTTTGTTATAGCAGCAATAGAAAAGTAATACAGATTGCCTGTGCATGTTCAATTGTGTGACCTATGTAGTAAAATAGTGTCATCATTTTATAACAATTAGCATTGGAAAATGTGGTCTGCCGGAAGTACTGAACTTGGTCTGAGTCAATTCTTCACTGCCTGCCCACTTTTTTTTAATTAAAATTTATTGGGGTGACAATTGTTCGTAAAATTACATAGATTTTAAGTGTACATTTCTACAATACATCATCTATATATCACTCTGTGTGCTCACCACCTGGAGTCAGTTCTCCTTCCATCACCATACATTTGACCCCGCTTGCCTGCCCCATTTTGGTGATCACATTCAATTCTCAAGCCTTCGTGCTTATAATGTGATCTACAGTCAGCTGGCCCATACCTGGATGTGTCTTGACACATAACCACAGTTTCTGAACACCATGGTGTTAGGGTGACAATGTCAGGTCGTTTCACAGGATACTCCTTGTTCTTTGGATCTGGGTCCAAATCCCAGCGCCATAATTTATAAGCTGTGTGGCCATAAGTCAATCAGCCAACCTGTCTGAGCCTCCTTTCCTCATCTATCAAATTGGATAATATGTAACACACAGAGTTGGTATGAGTATTAAATCACATCACGTTCTTACACAGTGTCTGGCACAAAACAGGCACTTAATAAACATTTATTTTTATTATTACAACATAGTTCAATGGTTCCTTCTTTCAACAAATATGTTGTGAGCTAAGAATTGCTTTCCCAAGTTGCTTAGTCATCACATAAAGGTAGAACTGAAATTGATTTTTAGGGTTACAGAATTCCAGGTACAATACCTATTAATGTGTCCAGAATTAAATATTTATTTAATGTTTAATAAATTAATTAATTCATTAACAAATGGCTTTGATCATTTTTATTCATCGTGGACTGGCTCCATGTTATCCACAAGAGGCCATATAAAAATACCTTAGACCAGCCAAAACTACAAAAACTACACACAGAGACTCTGAAGAACACAGCATTTTCCCTAGAGTCCTTAAAAAAAAAAAAGTGATTTAGTAAACTTCATCAAAAATGGAGGGGAACACTTCAGAGCATTTGAGGTTATGACCAAATATGTATTTTTTACCCTTAGGTTATTTGACTAGAACAGCATATGCACCTTTGGTATTTCATTAAAAAGCACATTCCTGCTCAGAGACATAACAGATACATTTGCAGTGAAAGAATTTTATTTATTTTCCTGTTGCAAACTCTGCCAGAACCACATGGAAAAAGACCAAAGGATTTATTACCTTTATAAATCCATTCACCTAGCTTTCAAAGACTTTTCTCTAAATACCAATTAAAATGATTTTATTACTTTCAGTTCTTGTTGAAATGTTTATAGTTAAAGTCATCAAAGAAATAATTATCAAAATGTAAGACAAATACAAGTGTTACTATGTAGGCTCAATAAATCAGATGAAAAAATAGCTTTTATTAATCAATAGAAATTACTTTGTGAAATCTAAAGGGTCATTATAGGGATGAATAAGTATAATGTTGGAGTATAAGTAAACCTTTACACATGTATTTATTTCATTTACAACGAGAAGGCCCAGTGAAATCAAACATGCAAGAGGAAAGAAAGAACAGGAAATGCTTGCTTTAGAAGGTATCTATTATAATGGTTAAGGTCTCTATTCTCTGTGTGGAATAGGGCCATCAATTGATCTGAGCATGGCTAACTGATTCTTTAGGTATTTCAGTTGTTTCCAAAACCAATATCACAATTTTATACCATTAAGGCTAATGTGAAATTATTTACAAAATTACTAAGAGAGCTGAAAGAGCCTTCAAAATAGATTGGTAGAAACTTCTCATTTTATAGCGAAGGAAATTGAGATCTGAAGACATGTACTATATAATCCAGTTTATAAATCACCCAAAATTCAAAGAATTCAGTTTTTGAATCTTATTTTTGACCCCTAGTGTGTTATCCAGTTTTATCACCACCTCACTTAACAGGTTCAGTTCAAAATGACTTTTGACTGTTTTCCAAGATCCAGTCCACATTCAAGAGAGATTTGCTTCTGAAGTTTTTCCAGGAATGTGCCCCAAGGCTTTGAAAATAATTCTAAACAAGAGTAACAGAATATCTCTGAGACAAGTTAGTATTGTCTAGAACAGCACTGTCCAATAAAAACATTTCTAATGGATATGTTGAAAAAGTAAAAAGAAACAGATAAATAAATTTTAGTAATATATTTGAACTCCACATATAATACATATAATTATTTCAATATGTAACAAATGCAAATGTTAAAATTATTAATTAGATATTCTTGCTTTAATTAGGTATTCTTATTTTAATACTCAGTCTTCAAAACTAGTGTGACTTTTACATTGAGAGCACATTTCAATTTGAACTAGACATAGCATTTCAAGTCCTCAAAAGCCAATTGTTACATGTGGCTACCATATTGGACAATACGGATCTAGAGTGACAATCATTATTCAGATTCTGCATTAAAACTAAACTTCTTCAGTTTAAGTAGAAGCATGAATAATTGTTGAATAAATATTCAATTAACAATTTTGGATGGCCTCAAATTCTCTACTCTGTTTTCATGTTCTGGATTTCTTATTACATGTATACAGGATCCCTCATGTCTTTTTCTTTCCCCTTTCATTTATCTCTTCCTCTTTTATGCTGTGTTCTGGGATGGTTCCTCTAACTGCTCTTCGAATTCATTGGCTTAATTTTCCACAGTATCTTAGCAGTTCTTCAAGGTCTCCTTTGCACATTTAAGTTTGATAATTTTGTTTTTCAATCGAGGCACTATTTTAAATCTCAGATTATTCCCTTTTATAGATTTAATTTACCCTTGACTCTCCCTGATAGTACAGATTGCATATTATTGATTTTCTGCCTTCTTTGGATTTATTTTGATTATTCAGAATAAGTTTCCCTTCTTTCGTACTGTGTAATCTTTGGATAAATATTATATCGGTAATCTATTTCAAAGTTCTGTGGCAGAAAAGTGGAATATACCTGTTGGGTTAACTAACTTAGTTCACATCTAAGGTACAGGTGCTTGAAGCAACTAAGCACGTGGCTTTACCAGCAAGGGGTTTCAAGTAACATTATCTAAATGTACACCAGAGGGAACATCAGCATAAAGATTGTTGGAAATTATTTTGTTGAATTTTGGTGACACTCAAGATATGTGCTTCACCAGAATAGCAACACGTCTCTGGCACAAACGGTATGTAAATATCCAGTTCAGCTTAGGTGCTGAACACTTTTGGAGTAACACATGATGTCTAGAACTTTACCGGGCCCAGAGTCTGTGTTCCAAAGAGAACTCTGTGGTCAAACTCAACTACAAACTAGGCTGATTCTGCTGTCAGGTGTGTTTCTATTCACCTTTGAGTGAATTTCTCAGGTAAGATCATTGTCAGTGTGCCTGAGAACAGAGGAGTCACTCATCCCCAAGTTTGCAAGACCATGGTGTGTGACTACGTTTGCATCATCCTGTTAATGAATGTGGTTCATGTGGAAGACTTGGTTTAAACTTATTTTCCTATTCACAGATCAGCTGATACCCCAGTGCCATTCAGTGAGCACTCAGCTCCAGTTTCCAGAGGCTACCAATTGTTGAAGAGCCAATTGGATCAGGTCAGTTTAAACTGAAGACTCAGTCATTTTTTTCTTTTTCCCCATTTGTTTCTTAATCCTCTCAAAGAAAGTCTGCAATTCTGTTACTATTACTTAAGTATCTGTTAGATGTTTTGTGGCTTTCTGTTAAATAATAGTTCTAAAGGGAAAGAGGAAGTTTATTCTTTCTCTGGTTTTGTTTCTCTGGTTTGGTTTATATTGCTTGTAAGGTGTAATGCGCGAGTCCTTAGTTGGGGACAGCTAAGATGTAGGGGAAGATGTTTGTAATGGCAGACTGAGGACCCCATTTTCTCTGACTGGCATTCCTGAGGCAGATAGGCATTCCTCACCATCTCAGATGGGGTCAAGATTGTCTGTCTCCGTGGCATCCTGCAATATTTGCTCACTATTTTCTTTTAATTGTCTTGGAGTCATCTCTCATGTAGCCATAGCTGCTTGGAGTTTCAAGATCTTATGGACCAGAGAGAGACAAGTACGTTTGAAGACTCTTAAGAGTTTTCATTGATCACATGCTAATTTCCATTCCATGAGGGAAGGGCAATTCAAGATATTTAAAGCCTTGATATTACAAAATACTCTCCAGTGTCATTTCAGTGTTGCCTCTTCCCATCACACTACAGTCCAACCAAATTCCATTTTAAAAGGGGGTTAAATGTGTATAATGTGACTGTTGTCTTGCCCTTCTGTAGTTTCTATCCTTGTCCTACAAGTACAGTACTGTATTTGAGGAGACCCAGGATTATATCAATTCTACAGATCTCGGGGGATGGGCTCCTGATGATAAAACATATGTAGCTGCACTCCTGCTACCTTCTGAGGTCTGAGATAGCAAAGACATTCCAGAATGTTTACTAGTGTCCAATGAAGGAAAGTCATTATACAAATGTAGGGCCATTCACAGCAAATATTCATCTTAAAAACATAATGACAGATTAGATCAGTTCTTTGAAAAAAAGATTTACTATACTTTGTATTTTCATTTACATATTTGCGAATTCATTCCAATTACATTTTAATATTCATCTTTATAATTAATATTTTGTCTTCATCATTTCAGACCTTCAGAGTTTGAATCAATGGTCTTCTAAGTTTTCAAATGTAATAGTTAATCTTTTATTTCATATTTATATATGTAATCAGTCACTGAGGATATAAGAAGGGGGGGAAGTTCAATGTTAAGTGGAATTAAAATCCTAACTTGAAAAACACACTAGAGGCCACTCAGAATTCTTGACTTTTTCATCAACTCTGATTTTAAATATTTGTTGTATGATGACTTTACTTTTTTCTTTCTCTGCCCTGGGAGAAAAGCTGGAAATGTTTTAATGTTATGACACCTCAGATGTGCTCTTTCAATTGACTCTCAGAAAATGTCTGCATAGTCTCACTGTATGCCCAACGCACAATATCCTTTCAAGGCATTGTTCTTTACTTTTCTTATTTCAGGCATGCATATAATAATATGAAAACTACTTGAGTACACAATTACTAAAAGACTCAACTCAGAAAGGAAACTGATTTTATCTTCTTATGTCTATGATTTCACTTGTAAAAGGCTTAAACTGTACTCCCTACGCATGAGAAATAGCCTGACACATAATCTTTTGTTTTCTCAGTACAGTTTCTCATTTTGAATCTGTGGATTCTAATAAGATCAAATTGTTTTCCCTTGTGATGATCTTGTAATAAGAATGCTGCATAGTTGGAGGAATAATTGAAATGAACTTTGAGTCTCTCAAAATATGCAAAAAAAATAAAAAATTTCCTGAAACCATTACCCTAAATGACTCCAAAAATGATGGTCTATATTCTAAATGAAAATAAATACAAAACATGATTGCATTTGTTGCTCAAAATATTTTAAAGCATCGTATTTGAGGCCCAATGAAAGATGAATTGTTTGAAAGCTATTTGGGAGGATTGCAGCAACAGAAGCAAAAGCTTGTAGTTCAGGTAGAATGAACATGGATGTCAAAAGCCAATGTCAGGAGGAAAATTCTGATGGTTCTCACTTCCAATTATAGCAGTAGGTACAATATGAAAAATAATGCTGCACTGATATCTAAGTGCTGTACTCAGCTGGCAGTTTTTTGTGTGTGTTACTTTCTCTCTCAGAAAATTAGTCCTTTCAGGCGCTATCTATTGTGCAAAAGTCTTGCATATATGCATATGGATTTTCCCTCATCAAAAGCATAATATGTTATTATATGTGATCAGCTAGTTTCTCCTTGAGTCTTTTGTGTATGACAAGGCAGGACACTGGACATTCAAATGCAAATGTCTAGCTGTTACATTTCTGATCATTTCAGAATAAGAAAAATGACTATTGGTAAAACTACGTTAAGGATGATGAATCTTAATAGAGGTAAATATAATGCAGAAATAGGTCAACAAACCTCATTAATATTCTATCCAAGTGCAGCAAAGGAACAGTCATTAAGATAAACCTCAGCAAAAGATGAACAGACATTTTCCCTTTAATCTAAGTATGTAATTACTCTGGAACTGTAGGTATATAAAATATATGCTATTATTTTGTTTGCGGATATATATATATATATGCCAATTTCCTTAAACTCAGTGATTAGTGACCTTTATTAAAATGTCTTTTTGCTTTAATTTTAGGTCAAAAGGACAAGTGCAAAAGAAACAAATTCACACAAGAATTTATTCAATAAAAGAAATACAGGCTTTTACAGATGGAGTAAAAATTTACCTGTGCCTTTCTTGCATCTTCTCAGCTACACATAAAGAATATTATACATGAGAGTGGCTATAAAACTATACCATAGTGATGCTATGCAATCCTTAATTAGTTAAGAACTGTTAATTATGGTTAATATTCCATGTTTTTCTTACCATAACAAGAAAGTAATAAAATATCTGATAGACATTTTATTCACAAAGTTTGAAACCAAAGGGTAGCATGGAATTAATCAATAAAATTAAACTAAGCACTCTGCTCAGCTGAGGTTTAAAATGGTGCTGGACTTTGATACTTATTTTATTATCATTTAGACTTATTTCTGTTAAATTGCATGAAGGTAAATGTGTATTTGAGAATGTGAAAATTTTTTCAACCAAAATTATGTAAAAGATAAACACATGGGCTCATAGCTGACGAGTAGCAATAAAATAGTTTTCTCTTAACCTTTTCTGTTTTATCTAGCTTGATCATCTATTTGAGGAATAGCTCTTGAAAATCTATTTAATATGGAATAAAGTATCCCTTTTCAAAAGGAACAGTCCTAAGAATTTAGAAATGTGGTCCTGAAGATTAGAAAGAATTTACTTAAAAGGGGAAAATTATATAGTTAGTGATTAAAGCACACTACTCTTACAAATTTTATCAGGGATTTTACAGAGAGATTCTACTTAATTCCTTAAAAATTACAGTGTTAAAGCTTTAAAGTATGATGTTACCAAAGAGATTATTTTATTAAAAAGATTGGGGAAACCCATTTACGAGTTTGAGGAGATTACATTTCTGTTTTAAAGGATAGCCAGATTATTCAATATTACTAAAGTCAACAGTAAACAAAAACAGAAAAAAAATAATGCATTTATCTTGTATAACTGGGAAATGTAATTTTGTTTTGAATTCCCAAGTTATGGAATTTAGACACACACACAAACTCAAATACATATTTCCTTTTATTAACTGATTCACAGGGCCTATTTAAATGATTTCTAAAAATTAGCACTAGTTCTAGTATCAATAACTCAGAACTTTTGAATTTGTAATCCCAGTACAGAGATCATTTCCTGAGAAATAGAATAATTTTGTTAAAATTCCTTGCAGTTCCAAAGTTTGATAAGCCACTAAGACAGAATTTGGACTCTTCAGTAACTCAGCTTGAAAATAAATCCAAACCTCTTTGAAAGACTGAATGATTTTGTCCTAGGAAGAAGCCTAGACAAGTTGTGACCTTCATATCTAAGGCTTGTTACACCAGTCTTGTTTATAGAAAATAAGTAAAGTGCAAGAAATATACTTGAAAAGTAGGACATTATAAAGAGAACAAAACTGTAGCTAGTCTATTGGAACAGCTTATCAAACAAATTAACATGTAGCACATGAAAGCATTTTTGTTGTAAAATTTTTTCAGGTAATACAAAGCTTAATATTCCATAAGACAAACATTCAAAAAAACCTGTTTGTATCCTTGTGTCTTATAGTCTCCATTGGAAAATCGTCTTTATAATTATAGGCTGGTTCTTTCATAAGATATGAACAAAAATATACAATATATATTCATCTATCTCCAATATGCAACTTAGAAAAAACAGTGCTTTGACTCTTTGAAATAGTGGGATATTCAAAAAAGTCCGAAGATTTTCCACACATGCCAGACACATAACTGTGCTTTGGTGTTACATGCCATATATTTGGAAAAGTTTCTGACAAGAATTAGGTTGTTGTCGAGGTACCAGGCTACTTATTTTCTTTTCCATGCTGATTGATAACAGGGCAGAACTGAATCATTATGTATCGAGTAACATGGAAACTTTTTTGACTTTCCTTTTTCCAGTCCAGCACCTAGGGCTTAGTGCTTTAAAAATATTTAATAGCACAAGTTAATAAAAAAGAGCCAGAGGCGTCCTGTTTCGTGGTGATGATACTTTCCTAAGACCAGAAGGTTTGACTGACCTTAGCCTGTTTTCTATTTCAGAATATTCTGTAAGTGTCCTTATGACACTTCAAATCCAATAAAAACCACCCTTATGAGGAGGTGTATAGATTTACTTGAATGTGGTTATTATAGCTGACTCCATGATTACAGTTTCAACTCTACTACTATTGATGAGAGCAGGAAATCTTGGCTTATCTTTAGTATTTTCAGACTATCAGATGACTTTCAAGTCAATATGGCTTGCTCTACTTTTCCTTTTAAACCAAGAGTTGAATTGTCCATTGGACATCTGTATACCTGACCAATATTTATTGTACATTCCATCTCCAAAAGTAAACATATTAACTCCTTCTCCTCCCTTCTCTCTCTCACACCGATTCTTTCAGTATACTTTTTCTTGTTGGTTACAAGATACTTGTAAAGAAAGCAATTGTCTATCTAATATCCATTTCTCCTTCTTGTTTAGCAACCCAATGCTACATGCATTCAGAATGGGAAATTGTTCAGATAATATATAACATTTCCCAGCCGCCCTTGCCATTGGGTGTGACCATGCCACTCAGTCCTGGCCAAAGAGATTTATGTGGCAGTTTGTTAAGTAGGAATTCTCTGTGCCTTTTCAAATTGAGAGAAAAGGCTGGGATGGGCCCATTTGGGCTTTCACTTACTGCTCCCTGCCTGGAAATGATAGTTGAACTCCAGGAACCATCTTGGATAATACAAATTTTAATGAAGAAGAAAAACAATGGTCAAGCAGCAGACTGAAGGAGGCTGGGTCTCTGCTAACACTATGTTGCTATCATCTAGACCTGGAGTGCTTACCTTTACCCTTGACTCATTTAAGAGAGAAACAAACTGCTACTTATTTTAACCACTGTTATTTCTGGTATTTATTACTAGCCATAGAAGGCAGTTCCTTACTAATACAGTACACAAAGTCCCAAAGAGTCTCTCTAGAATTTCTCTCTCTTTTATAATTCACCCCAGTAGCCAATTAGTCACCAAGTCCTGTCAGTTGAATTTCTATAATTGATTTCAAGATTTCTGTTTTCTCTCCATCCCCACTTTCATGGCTTTAGTTCAAGCATTCCTCATCTGTCACCATACCACTGAAGCAGACTGTAACTCACCTGCTTTCATTCACCCACACGGCTGCCAGCTCTCTGAAATGATTATCTGATCATAATCCTCTTCTCTCCCCCTCAAGTTCAAATACTTTCAGTGACTAATTTCCAGCCAGGTAATTTTTTTTTAGTGTGCCAAAAGATAGGAATCTTGAGTGTTGGCCTTATCTCTGGTTTTATGCTCTAGAAATATCCAAACGCTGAATACCCTTTATATGCCTTGTCAATGCTGCTTATTCTCTGGAATGCCTATTTGCAGACTGTTGGCTATAAAACTATTATTCATCAGTTAAAAATGTGTTTACGTTTTTCTTCAAAGATTTCAAAACTCTCTGACTTGCTAAATACACTCTCTACTTTGTAAAAGTCATTGTACACAATTCTATTGTTATATGTCACACTGTATTATTATTATTTGCTTCCACATTTCCTTTGCAAGACTATGGACAACCTAAGGGCCGATAGATAGACCATATTGCTCCTTTTTGTTCCTCCAGTTTCTGTCTCAGCATCTGAGGGATAGACGGGTCACTCAGGAAGTATTTGAGGAATTTGGATTATATTGTGTCTCATCTCTGGGATACTGTTGAGAGATGACGGCATCATGGGTCATCCCAACAAAAGGCAAAATCATTCAGGATTATTATCTACATTAAATGACCATTGGAATTATCTTGTACTATGCTGCCGCTGTGCTTGAGCTGGTCAGAGGACAATGGTCTTGAAAAGTTAGAAGACAAATAGTTGGAGGCATAATGATGTAAAGACCATTTTGGTGCTATGAATGATAGCTGGCAACATGGACTCACATTTGCAAGAAAACAGAACAATTTGATTATGGATAATTATTTAGTGAAATTCTTCTCTTTCTATCAAGTTTCATTACAGAGAACTTATCATTCAGTCCTGTAGCCATAGACTTATTTCCTCTCCATATCATTTGGTTGTGGTTATCTTATCAGTCAGGCCAAGGAAATAGATAATATTTATTTCCATTTTTTTAACTCATCAAATTTAGCTACTCTTAGTACTTAATATACTTAAATGTCTTAGAAAATACTTAAAATTAGAAACTGTTTCAAGCAGTTACAGTTTCCTTCTCAGATGTACTTTTTTATTAGTTTAAGAGGAATAAGGTAGTATAAGCACATTTGATAAAATCTTTGACCCTCAGTCTTCAGAATGTAGTGATTAGTAGAGGATCAATAATTGTTTGCTAACTTTATCTTTAGAATTGGGTATTTGATTTCCCCCATTCTAATTTATGATAATCACTACCAGATGAGCTCGATTTTGATAACAACCCATTATTTCCACAATACTATGGGTGTTTTCTATGAATGCTAAGTCGGAAAACCAAAAATTTCAATTTGGAAACTTACTAAACAAATAACCTTGCTGACCAATCTACTTCTTACCCTGTTGTTCTTGCAGGAATACTGCTGTTACTGAACTCTGATGTAGGGAAAGTCAACTAAAACATTATTGCTCTCACCTCCAAGGATTCCAGGATTTCTTTTTTTATTGTAAATAAAATAGATTTTTGAAAAACCTTTAGAGATACATCTTTAAAATCTAAGATTTTTTCCTGTCTGCCTCAACATGGGTTTGAATAGACCTAAAAATTAATGGTAGAGAAAAAAATTGCAGTCTTATTCCCCAAAGAAAATGAAATGTAAGTATATGGGTGGAAGGATTAAGGGATATTTGGACCTGCTTTTTAACCATATACCATGGTGGTTTCACTAGCTGAATTTCAAGTAACTTTCCCAGGATCATAGAGCAAGAATGTGTTGGAGCTAGGACTCATTTCTAGGGAGCTGGCTCTGGAGTCTCTATATTAAGCATATTTTGCTGTATTGTCTCCAGTGGACATTACACTGACACTTAAAAATGTATGCTCAGTTCAATTAAAAAATGATTCAAGAAAATTTATTGAGAACCTACAATGATCTAGGCCCAAGATGCCTGATTCTGTAGAACTCACATTCGAATAGGGGAAACAATAGACAACATAATAAATAAAAAGGTAACCCAATGTTTTAGAAGATTGTTAGCACTGTGGGAAAAAAAACAAAAACAAGAGCAGAAGTAAGGGACACTGAAATATTTGGGAATGGATTGTTTCTGAATTGTTTTACATCCGTTAACCTGTACCCACTCCAATGGGAAGTAACTTTATCAACCAGAGAACTGTACTTGTAAACATTTATATGGGTAATATAAAATGAAGTCCCACAGTCTTTACGAGTTTCCAAAGTTTTTTAGATAAGCAGCCAACCCTTCAGTGAGGTAATGGCATATATTATAATATAATTAGATGATAAAAATCACAGTCTGCATTTTATCCTGGGATCCTGATTTCTTATTTAGAAAAAATTTTTTACACCAAGATACACTTTTTCTGTTATAAAGTTCTATAAGTTTTGATGAATGAATAATGTCATGTAACCATCACTACAGTATCATATAGGCAGGCTTCCTCCTGAAGTTGAGAATGCAGGCAATGGGAACCATGTCTCGTTAATGCATGAGCTCTTCTTGGTTCTTGAGCCTGCCAGCTTTCAGATTAGAACATGCACCATGGATTCTCCTTGTTCTCAGGCCTCTAGGCTCAGACTTGACATGATCTTTGGCTTTCCTGAGTCTTCAGCTTGCCAACTTTGGATCTTGGTACTTCTCAGCTTCCATAATTGTGCATACCTATATACTTATAAACATATGATTTATTATACAAAAATATGAATCTATCTTCTGATTTTATATATACACGAGGATCTGTCAATTAAGTTCACAGACTCATCCTAGAAAACGTGCTACAATGCCTCATTGCTGAATATCACTATGGTCACCTTCGAAGCACTCCCCTTGGAAAGCTATGCACCACTGCCAGCACCTAGTCCACCCTTTAAAGCAATTTTGGAATTATTTTTCTGGAATGGCCATCAGAGCTGCTGTCGTACTACCCTTGATGTCCTGAATGTTATCAAAATGTCTTCCTTTCAATATTTCCTTTATCTTTGGGTAAAGAAACAAGTCATTGGGGGCCAGATCAGGTGAGTAGGGAGGGTGTTCCAGTACAGTTATTTGTTTACTGGCTAAAAAGTCCCTCACAGAAAGTGCCATGTGAGCTGGTGCATTGTCATGATGCAAGAGCCATGAATTGTTGGCAAGAAGTTCAGGTCATTTTCATCTAACTTTTTCACACAGCCTTTTCAGTACTTCCAAATAGTAAACTTGGTTAACTCTTTGTCCAGTTGGTACAAATTCATAATGAATAATCCCTTTGATATCAAAAAAAGGTTAGGAACATCGTTGCAACAAATTCAAGAACTTAATTGACAGAACTTGAAGATTGAAGATGTATATGTAATACATCATCTTTATGCAAATCATCTATCAAAGAATACTGGTTGTTTCCGTGTCTTGTCTATGCAAAACAAAACCACAATGGAATACCACCTCACACCTGTTACAATGGCTATTATCAACCAGAAAGTAATAACAAGTGTTGAAGAAGCTGTGGAGAAAAAGGAACCCTCATACACTGCTGGTGGACATGTAAATTGGTAGAGCTACTATGGAAAAAAAGTATGGAGGTTCCTCAAAAAATTAAGAATAGGTAGATGAGGATAAAGGGGATCAAATATATGGTGATGGAAAGAGAACTGACCTGGGTGGTGAACACACAATGTGATATATAGATGATGTATTACATATTTGTACACCTGAAATCTATGTACTTTTGCTAACAATTGTCACCCCAATGAACTTTAATTAAAAAAACATTAAGAATAGAATTACTATATGACCCAGCAATCCCTCTTCTGGGTTTGTACCCTAAAAAATCTGAAAACATTTATCTGTTAAAAAATATGTACACCTATGTTCAGTGCAGCATTATTCACAGTGGCCAAGACATGGATTACACTTTTCTTTTGGAGGCCATGTGGCAGGGTACAAGCTCTTTATTTTGTAACAACAACTAAAAAAGGAGGCCATCATGCATTACTTAGATGCTTTGTGTCATAATTTAATTATTCAGCTCACCAAAACAAACAAAAAAATTCCTTACAAGAAATTAATGCCTTAATTAGAAACTGCTGCAAAAAGCTCAGTATTATGATGTGTGTCTAGAAAAAATCGAAAATCTGTAAACACAAACAGCTAGAATGCCAAAGACAGAAAAGACCATTTAAAATCCTCATTAATATGTTCCCAAATGCAGTTGAGTTTGCCAACTCTCGATGACACACATGTGATTTCATAGTCAGCACACTTATGGTGTGAGAGTTTTTCTGAAGTGTCCAAGCCCGAGCTCCCTAGTCCAAATGAGGGAACTTGGAGTCTTCAGCCAACTTTCTGAGATCTGACTGCTGTCCCATTAAGATTTCAACTTACGCGTATTTTGCCTATTCTGTGAATACCATTCACCAACTCTTCTTAAATTAGATGTTAGCAAAATTTCCTTAGCACAGCAGAACTATTATGCTGAACAGAAAGAAGAAAATGCAAATATGTGCGATTTAGAAACTAATTTTCAGACTTACCAAGTAGGTCTCCAACTCCCAGGAGAGTAGAAACTATTTCCATACCTGGACACCATTAAATTTCATATCATTATTTATGCCAAGATGGAACCTGAGGCGAACTTAGACATTCAATACTTAGCAGCCACCTGGGACAATAGTGCTGAGAAGGTAAATTTGGGAAATTTTGTCCTCTAAGTTTATGTCACTATCTCTTTACATTAGGAACAAAAGAAAAACCAAAAAAACAAAAAACAAAAAAACACTGCCTTGGCCACTGCTTAACTTACAACACCTTTAATTCAGTAGGAGGAGGTAGGTTCTATCATGGTCTTTAAGAAAATGAAAAGAAAATTAAATAAACATCTTATGAATATGATCACAGTAGGCATGGAAAATTCTAGCTAAACAGCACCTCCAATGGGCTCGGCAGGAACATTATCCTTGATAGGTGTTTTAAGTTTACTAAAAACACTTGCCTGGAAAAAAAAAAAAGGATATAAATAAGTGTTTACCGTCCAGTTTTCCTCCCATATTTTCTGTATGATGGTGTTCTCAATTGGGGGAAAATAAAATGACTCCATCCAGAGACGTATCAGAATCTTAAAGGAAAGCAAGTATACCCTGTTCAGTAAAGTACATTCAAATTAAGCTGTTAGAATTTGGGGAAAAAACAATTCTTGTTCTTTTGAATGGAAACAGATAATAATGCTCAATAAAACATGGCCTTTCCCCTTCACAAAGGGATACATCAAAATCTGGAGAAACGTGATATTTTTATATTATAAGAACATGCAGACAAGGGTTTAAAAAGGTTTTTACTGCAAGGTACGACTTTTTAAATGGCACTTTTTTTAAATAGACATACAAATTGTACATATTTTCAAGGGCCTTCAAAGTTTTCAAAGTACTATGACCTAAATGTTACCATTATAATGCTGCTCAAAACATTTGGAAAATTTTATCTGGAAAAATCTAGTGTAACTGACAAACAAGACAAGAAAATTCATCTCTTTCCTTTATAGTCATATATATTCAGACCCATAGTTATATAACTGTGTGTGGCCACCAAATTAGGCCCCAAAGCACTCTGTATGTTTACCAAATCATCTTTTTATACAGGGTTTATTGTATAAGTGCAAATAAACCCCTGCAAAATGAAACACCTGCAAAAATGCAAACCCCAGGCCCCAACCTGAGAAAGTCCTATTCTTTTGGGTATTTTAGATGATTCTGAGGTATTTTACAAGGACTCATACACTATGATAAACATTTTATTAATGAGTGGAAATCTGCTTTCATTAAGGAAAGCTCGATGATTGTGCCAAAGGCTCTGAAGACTTTTCCAGAAATATTTCAAAACAGGTTTGAGTAATAACCCCAACATTCCAATATGTGCGTGATCTCCCTTGTTCACCACATTCAAAGGCAAAATTTGCTAGAATCTGTGAATTGTTATAAGTTTATCTTTCTAAGAAATCTACAATGTTGTCACTTATGTTCTAGTCTCGGGTTTGCTATTTCTGGTTAGCCAGCTGGTTGCTTCTTTCCTCTCTGCCAGAAAACTTCTGGACCCGATTGTCATCTCTGCATAGACTGCTATCTTCTATGATTTTGCTACCTGCCTCTCCCTGTCCAGCCCTCTTCCTCAGGTCCACAGAAATGTTGGATTACCCACCCCATCCTGATTTGGCGTTTCCAAACTAGTATTAAAGTTAGACTACTGTGAGCAATGACTACCATCCATTGAATAACAAGCAGGGGAGAAGCTAAATAATAATCTCTGGTCCACGCTGTCTTCCTGAGTACACTGCTTTGCCTGGACATGGAAAAAGAGGAAGTAGCTTTAATGATTTTGTAAGCTAAGTATTTGCATTAGATGTAGGAAACCTTTGACACTGAGGATTATAAAACACTGAATGTGTAATAATAGTTTTCTGTGGAATTCTCTAGAATGTTTAACATAAAATTCTGCTGGATAAATTAGAGTTCTTGAAAGTTATATTTCCTTCTGTTATTTCCCTTTACCAACTGGGAATGATTCTGTCCACCTGGACTTCTGTTGCTTATCCATAAAAAGCTAAACATCTTTGCGTTCCTTAGATGAGAATTAAGAAATTGGGGTCGGAGGGAGGTGAAATATCATAGTTTCTTAATTCCAAAATTTTATGAGACATCCCATTGATCTTCAGGATTAAAAACAGTTCACACTTTAAAATATAAACAGTGCTGCATTTAAACTGGAAAAAAAGTTTACACTTCTTAATGTACATTTTTAGGACAAGCAAGTTATCATTTGATTAATCATTTAAATTATATAATAGTATTACTGAATTAAACAAAGTTAAAATCTGAAATTGATTTTTAATTCTTCCCTCTAAAAAATATTAAGTCAATGACCTCTAAAAATATTTGTGCATTTTGTTTACACAGAAAATAAACATGCTGGTTTATTTCTTTATGTGTTTTAGAATATCAACTTTAGTATATTTAAAAAGGTTGCATAAATGTATTCCATTTCTTACAAATAGCTTATAAAGCTTATATATTTCTGGAGTTTTACAACTAATAACACCTCTTGAATTATTTCTAGCATCCTTTCTACTAACTAACATACTCCTGATAACAATTTTGATAATGGTTTTAATGTGTTTATAGAGCCACCTCCAGAGCATTGATTCCTAATTAGGGTAATTTTGATGTTAAAAAATCACTCTCTGGGTTTAGATTAAAGTAAATCAGACACAAATAGCACACTGTTTATTCTAAAGCATTTTAAAATAAATCACTACACAGACACATAACACATTCTAAAAACTCAGTTAGTTAAATTTAAATTCTAGGACACCAGCTATTCGATATTTAAAAATGTAAGTGTCACCATAGGCATCTTCAGATTACCAGAAAATTAATTGAATATTATTATGTGGATTTTGATGTATGAGTGATTATGATTTTCAGTTCAATTATAAAGAATGTTCTTTCTACTTCAAGAAGATAAATGGATAAAATAGGTTTATAAAATTGACATTACAAAACTTAGTTAAAATAAAATGTTACCTCTGGTCAGGACTTAACAATGGTATTTATCATAAAAAAAATTATAAAATCTACCATTATTATAATCACCTATGTTCTCAATGGTAATAGATTTTAGTAACTAAGATCCCAAATATAATGCCAACCTTGCAGAACATATTTTATTAAGCTCTTAATAAGTAACTGATAATGCCTACTCCATCCTTCTTAAAGTGCTTTTTAATCTTGTTTCCAAGCATATCATATCCTCCTGGTTTTCCTTTCCTTAGTTTTCTGGCTACTACTGCATTGTAGTCTCTACTTACTCTGCCAATCCACATGTGCTGGTGAGTCTCTGGGTTCTTTTTATCCAGGGCCCTCTTCTCTTAGTGGATGTTTCATTCATTTCTAAGTCTTCAATTGCCATTGATATGACTCCCAAACCAAAATTCCCACCTGCAAATGGAGGTCTGATTTCCTAATACTCCATCTACTCAAGTGTTCCATAGCAGCTGAAACGCTACATCTTCTAACCCAGCCAATCCTGTACTCCAGTTTGCAGTGATCAAGGCACCAACAGGCATTACATTTAAGTCTTTCTTCTCCTTCACCCTACACATCAACAATTCCAAAATACACTGATTTTTTTTTTTAACTCCTAAACATGAGCATCCATTTCACCTTTCCATTCTCAACAATGCTCTCCTAGCCCAGGAAACCCATCTCTCACCCCATGTTTTTCATAGTATCCTTCTAAAGGAATTTCCTGCATCCTGTATAATCTCTCAAAGTTATACTACAATCCAAGCAAACTCTAAATGGAATCTCATCCTGTCACTCTTGTTTTTGAATCACTTTAACCGTTTTTGGATAGAGTTCTGAGGTCTAAGGACCATCATAATCTCACCCCAGTTTACTTCTCTAGCCTGAGTGTCATCACATTCTACTTCATTCTTTATTATTTAAAATTTTTTCAAGTCTTTATTGAGATATAATTGACATGTAACATTGTGTAAGTTTAAAGTGTAAACATGATCATTTGATATATGATTTGAAACTTAACTAAACAATAAGTTTAGTTAACATATGAATCACCTTATATAATTATAATTTTTATTGTTGTGAGAACATTTAAGATCTATTTTCTTAGCAAATTTCAAGTATATAATGCAGTATTGTTAACTATAGTCACCATGCTGTGCGTTAAATCCCCAGAGCTTATTCATCTTATAACTGGAAGTTTGTACGTTTTGATCAGTAACTCCCCATTTCTCTTGAAAACCACCGGCCCCTGAAAACCACCATTCTACTCTTTGTTTCTATGGGTTTGGCTTTTTCTTTGTTTCCATGAGTTTGGCTTTTTTTTTTTTTTTTTTTAAGATTTCACATAAGTGAGGTCATAGAGTATTTGTGTCTTTGATTTGTTCACTTAGCCTAATGCCCTTTGAGATCCATTCATCCTTGAATTGCTCATTTCTTTTTAGTGCTCAATAATATTCCATTGCCTGCATGTATTATAGTTTATGTATCAATCTCTCCATTGAAGGACATCTTGGGTGCCTCTAAGTTTTGACAATTATAAATAAAGCTGCAATAAACATCCATGTGCAGGCTTCTGTGTGGGCATAAGTTTTCATCTTCTTTGGGTAAATACCAAGGAGCACAATTGCAGGACCATATGGCAAGAGTACGTATAGTTTTTTGTAAGTAGCCACAAAAGTGCCTTCCAAAGTGGCTCTATCATTTTGCATTTCCACCAGCAATGAATGAGAGTTCCTGTTGCTCCACATTTTCACTAGCATTTGGTATGGTCAGTTTTTCTGGATTTGGGCTATTCTAATAGATGTATAGTAGAATAGTTCATTTTGAGTGTCACTTTCCAGTTTATAAAAGCTGCCTCTTTTCATTTGATAATAGTGCATAGGTTATACACTCAACATATTAAAAGCAATGAATATATTTCTGTCTTTAACAATACTTGAGATTACTAAATAAATGAAAATTTGTAATGCTTTTCAATATAAAGTATGTGCTACTATGAGTATTCTATTTTTAAATTCTTCATAAATTTTCAGATTGACACATCAAATGTAAAAGTGTAATTTAACTGCATTAGAGGGATAATGAACCACTAGTCCACTGAAATACATAAGGATTGATCTTTAAGTACATTCATACTCCATTGAAACATCTGATTTTTATCAAAAAATACTGAAAATATGTGTGTGAGGAAGATAAGCTAATACAGGAAAATTTAACACTTAAAAATGTTTAAAAGAACTTCAAATTTTCAAAATTGCTCATTATTTATTATAATATTGAGAAAGACCTTATTTTTGATATTACAAAAGAGGAAACCAAATTTAAGAGAACATAAAGGCAATAACCAAACTAATGGAGGACTTGAAAATTCCTCAATGTCTAACTCAGGTGATAGTTGCCAAGTCAAGATACCTCTTTAAGATTCCATGGCATAGAAATTGTGTACACTCTTCAAAAAAGACAGTGGCCACATTTATTGCACGTCTTGAGGGAAACAGGTGACACCCAAGTCCTAGAAATAAAGTGAAAATGGTAATAGATACAGGTAATTGATACGTGGAAGCCTAGATAAATTACTTTTTTCCACTTTTGTTTATCTATTTACTATATCGCATCCAGGCACTATTAGGCACTTGGGAGTACAAAAGTGAATCAGCTATGATTCTGCTCCTCTAGGTGTTAATAATGTCTTACAGAGAAGCTAAAAATGCTTAAATATAATCTAATGTAGAAAGTGACGAACGTCATCAGAGGGCTAAAGGTAAAGTAATTAGAATAATTTAGAGCAGGAAGGATTCCTTCTGCTTGCAGGCAGTCTTTGTAGATCAGGGCTCGTGAGCAGGGTTTCTAGGTATAATTAGATCCGGACAGAGATTATGAGTAAGTTATAGGGAAAAGCAACAACCTGAGCAAGAAAAGGAATAAAAGTGGGAAAGCATGGGATGTAGATAGAAAAAAAAAAAGCCAACAGTTCAGTTGATTTAAAGCAGAAAATGACTGAAATGCAATAATAGACAATGTTTGGAAATACAGATTGGGTCCAGACCTTAGAGGACCTTGAATAGCATGGTAAGTGTAGTTCTTTAATTCAGGAACAGTGGCTAAAATTTGAATTATATAATGACTTTTATTGAGAGTTACGCTTTAGAGTATGTGAGAAAATAATAGTTCAGATCAGGATAAGGGCTGGTTTTCTGTTAAAGATGTAGCCATCCTCTTCAGAGGGACTCCAAAGATTAATGCTTCTCCAGCCAGCATTGGAAAGGGCCTGGAATATTTACACAACCCTTTATTCTCATTTCCTATTTCTCTTGGTTTACTAAAGCAAGAATGTATCACCTTCAATTATTTGACATTTCTTCTTCTGTAGAAGGAATTTGTTTATATGCCCATGCCAAAATTTCTCTTTCAAAAATCTAATTTAAGCTATTAATAATATTATAATAAAAGTGTGATTCATTGAGTGTCTGTAATATCCCAGACACTATGATGAGCCTATTAAAATATTTCATTTAATTCTCATAACAAGTCTACCAGTATAGTATTATTGTTCTGATTCTATACGTAATGAAACTGAGGATCGGAGGCAAAATCACTCTTTCATTGTCTTATAACTAGCATGTTAAGATTTGAACACAGAATACTTTGACTCCAAAATAAACATAACTTAGCCACTATGACAACAATGAAAAATGCAGTGAATTCAACCTCTGGTCATCCTGGCATAAAAAGTCTGTAAATTTCATTGGTCTGGATTGTATCTTCCAATCAATTCTGTCATTTGAATTTCATAATAGAGATCTTAGACAAAATTTATCTTTTCCTTTCTTCTCTACATATAACATGGTTCTTTTCTACATTTATAAAGATTAATTGCTCCAGACTCAGTACCTTATATGACATTTGATTTTTGTCTTATAAAATTAAACCTGCAGTGGGATTTTATTGAAAGGCCTTTTCTTCTTGTAATATTCAGCCCTTAAGGATTCATTCCCGAAAGATCTGTGTTTAACCATCTTCTTTGCGTACTTCATGCTCTTATTCACACCTATGACCTCAAGTAATGGCTCCCAATTCTAACTCTGTACTATGTACTCTTCTCCTGAGCCATACCTGCATTTTTTTCTTTATTGTTTTTCTCATTCTGAATGTCTCAAAAGCATTCTTTACCCTCCCATTCCACATTTTCTAAACTGTATATCATCTTCCCGCCACCACCACCACCCAATCCTGCCCTTAATATGCATCTAGGTACCAAAATCAGAAGCCAGGGAACCATATGAGATTTCTCTATTTCTTACCACCTCTACTCCCAGATAAGACCTGTATTTTTTTATCCTTCATTAAATAATTTATTTACACATTCGTTCATTCAGTTAATTTTTCAATGTATATACACTGAATAGCTATTTTGTTTCCGATACATTGAGGAATATAAGAGACAAAGACATGCTTGGTCACTGTCTTCATGGAGGAAAAGGGAGGAGTCAAGGTGGATTACTGGATTTGGGGGTTCTCTTCTTGCCTTAAATGATTTTTTGAGGCTAAAACTGGTCAAATATGTTTTTTTAAAAAGTGTGCAGCACTCTATTCTACCTTGTGTTATAGTTAGTTGTGTGTGTGTGTCTTATCTTTTTTTGTCCAGATTGTGAGGGAAAAATGTATCATTCATCTCAGCAAATTATCTTCTACCTAGTCCATTATTCATAAGTGTTCATTGAATTAAAAGAGTGAATGCTGAGGTGGAAATGACTGGATATTAGATAAATAATCTCCCTTGAGGAACATAAACACAAACTTTCCAGTTCAGGTTTTTAAAATCAAATTGCATGTTATTAATAGTCTCTTCTGCTGCATTTTTAAGCATCCATAAATGGAGTGAAGCAAAGATTTAACGACACATATTTCACTGAGGGAGAGTCAAGGACAGTGTGCTGAAATATTCCTTGAATCAATACCTGGTTTGGGAAAGAATGAAATGCTCCCTCTTAATATCCAAACACGCCATTAATTGGGTTATATTTAATGGACCATCTCCCCTGTGATGTGTCTTGGATTTATTCTTAAAAGGCACCATTGTCTTTTAATAGCTGAGAGTAAGTCCATGGCCTCTGTAGACCCCACAGTGATAGTTTCCTAAAAACATGTCTTCCCAGACAATGGAAAGAAGCTAATTTGTTAATAGTCACAACAGGGTAGAGTTGTTATTTGCCCAAGCATGTATAAGGCTCAAGTCTGATTCCATGGAAGAAAATTTAATGAGATAAAAGAATCACATTTCCATTCTTTGTACCTGACAGGATACATTATTTTTATGGTACTAAAAATGAAATATCAATATGGGCAAAGGGTTGAAATAATGTTAAGGGAAAAAATAATGCATGCATTCCATTTCAGATTGCTGGTGATTTGTAAACTGTTCTGTAACCTGCGTATTGCTTTCTGGACTGTTATAAAAATGCATGTTCAGTGTGTTCTCCCTCATAACAATACTGGAGAAGCTCAATGGGAGTGAAGGGAATAAAATGAGGGATGAAATGTTTACCATGCAAATTTCAGCTCAACAAATAATGTGATATTTCTTCTCTTGACTAATTCACATTTTATGAGACCTATTTTTAAATGTGTGCCTCCTTCTCTATTGACTTTTCCTATGCTTAAGGGAGTCTGCCACACACAGAACATTTGTTCTGACATTTCCAAAATGAACTTGCTCATTTGTTTGGTAGAGTACTTTTGATTCATCCATATCTGCTCTCTTAAGGTGTAGCAACACTATTATTAAATATTAGTTGACTACTCTTTTTTTCTCTTATACTTAGTAACTTTATGATTACTTATGAAGGACAAAATAGTGGTCATCCATAACTTTATGATTACTTATGAAGGACAAAATAGTGGTCATCCATGCTTCCTCCCAAGGAAGAATAGGTTAGCAAGATTTATTTTTAAAAACATGCGTAGTGAAATAAGTCAGACAGAGAAAGACAAATACTGTATTATCTCACATGTGGAATCTAAAACAAACACAACAAAAACAAACTCATAGATACAGAGAACAGATTGGAGATTGCCAGAGGCTGAGGGTGGGGGGAAGGGAAGGGGCCAAAATGTGTGAAGGTTGGTCAAAAATTACAAACTTTTAGATATACAATAAATAGGTCCTGGGGATGTAATATGCATCATGGTGACTATAGTTAACAATACTGTATTGTGTATTTGAAAGTTGCTAAGACAGTAGAGCTTAAATGTTCCCATCACAAGAAGAAAACATGTAACTACCTATGCATAGTGATAAATGTTAATTAAATTTATTGTAGCAGTTATTTCACAATATCTACGTATGTCGTTATGTTGTACACCTAAAATTAATACAATATTATATGTAAATTATACCTCAATTTAAAAAGCTTCATCTGCTCTACTGGAATAATAATCATACATAATAAATGTAAATGTAGATATTTAACTAGCAAATCCAAATCTAAACCATAGTTTTAAAAATTCAAGAGCCCAAATTTTGTATAGTCTTTTAAAGTTGAATAAATCTGAGTCTTATTATATAAATTGGATCATTTCCTTCATCTGGGCTCCAGATTCTTCAAATTAGCTCATACTCATTTCTTAAGCTTTCATTTTTACTGGGAAATTTCTAAAGGCAATTTGTTGGTAAAGGCATGGTTACGAATCAGAAATTAACCATGAGCTGGTAGAAATAGAAGACCATATTTATCAATGATAATTGAGTCAATTAAGAATAGAAAATTCTCAAACCAGTTATTTATTGTCATACAGATAGAATAACTAAGACAGCAATGGTTTTCCCTCTTTTCAACCCTATATTTCTTGTTTATATGGGCACAACCCCAAACTTTGTACTACAAAAAAAAAAATCAAAAACAAAAGGACGCATGTTTAGATTGTGACTAGATTAAAACTTCCCCACTGTGGTAAACTCTTGCCTGGCCAGCATCAATAATCCCCTACCCCATTTCTGGTAACTTCAATTTTGCTTTGGAGAACCAGTCTTCTTCCACTCTCAGTTTATGTGGTCGTATGAGACTGACCTCATCCCCTGGCTTCATTAGGCATCAGAATGACTGATTGGTGCATAATGAGCATAGGAAACAACTTGGACCTGAGTCCCACCCTAAATTTTCCCTGTTTGGAAAAGGAATCTCTTTCTCCTGATGCTGCTAAACTTCTTGAAAATAAGTGAATTTTCCAAGGCCATTGCTTGGAGAGAGCCAACTTGAGAAAAGAGACATTTTATTGAAATCATTGCTGAGTTCCTAGATCTACCTGTAACCAGAGCTGCAAAAACCACACAACTCTGGTTTTAAAAAATCACAGATATAAATAAATCAAGAGATATTTTATCATCATGGGCTGAAAGAATCAACTGATTTGAATATTCAACTGATTCAAAATTGTATGTTCACACAAAAACCTGTGAAAAAACAAAAATGTTTATGACAGTGTTGTTTATGATTGCCAAAAGATAGATACAACCTCCATTAGGTAAATGAATAAACAAACCGGGACATCCATACAATGGAATATTATTCAGTGATAAAAGAAATGGGCTGTAAAGTCATGAAAAATCATGAATGAATTTTTAATGCATATTGCTAAATAAAAAAGTCTGAAAGGCTATATGGTTATATAATTATAATTATATAATATTGTAAGAAAGGCAAAATTATAGAGACAGTAAATAGGTCAAAGGTAGTTATAGGTTTGGGGGAAGGGTTGAATAGGTGAAACATGGAGGTTTGTTGGGAGCAGTAAAGCTATTCTGTGTGATACTCTGATGGTAGATAGATGACACTGTGAATTTGTCAGAACACGTAGAACATTACAGCAAGGAGAGCTAACAATGTTTGTGAGCATTATAAAAATCATTTAGGATCCTGGGGAATCCAAGCAAGGAATGCAGATCATGACAAGAACATCTCACTGCATTACAAATGTAGGAAAAAACTGCACTGAATGAGTGGGGAAATGGTGCTGACCTAAGTAACTTTGAAAACGAGTGTATTCTGTAAGACTAACTGCAAAGGAACTGCACATAAGCACTGTACTCCAGTTGATGAAGTGTATTCCCACAGGAACACTGGTTAACAATTCTGATATTACTATACATATATACTAAAATTGAACAATTAAGTAAATGGGTGGTAGATAGTGGGAGTCATGCTTTTTTTCACTGTTGTAGGAATTTATGGATAAGAATGGGGTGAAGGCTAGAATAATCTTTTGGAAATGTATTAGAGTTAAATATCAGTATGAACTCATGCTTAGATTAATACAGATATTGAAGGTTACATATAGAAATGTTTGTAGATGTATATATATACAGGTTGGTGTAAGCGTCCTATAGTTATTTGCTCTGTTAGCTAAGAGTGCCTACAACCAATGACACTTCAGTAGCAACTAGCACAACACGCATCCAAAACTTGATTTCTAATACCATACTCTAAAACAAAGAACCAAGGACCCATGTATATATGGCTGATTTTAGAACCAGGGCTGGAACCACTTAAAGAGCTTTTAGTAGCCAACGAGAGAACAATTTGAGAAAATAAATATAGTATTGTATTATAATCCAAAGTATAAAATAAATGTCCATAACTTTATACTGATATAAATGATTAAATAAATGAATGAATAAACAGGGAGAAAAGACAAGTCTATTATGCAGAATAATTTCAAAGAATTTATGTAGCAACACCACCCTCAAGGACAAGTATACTACAACCTCAAGGAGTTTAACTCTATTATAGTTGCTATATATAATATACGTACATATTATATATATGCATATATAATATAGTGCTCATATATATTTATATGTAATATAATATGTATATATAATATTTGATATATAGACATATTATATTACATATAGTTATATATACATATAGCTATTTTATATAATATTTATATTTACAACATGATATACTTACATATAACATATTACATGTTAATTCTATATTATATAAATGCTATGTATTTATATATAATAGAATATATATTTATAATTTTATATAAGTATATATAGTGCTTGGTACAATGCCTAGCTCATAAGCATTACTCAAAAATGACAGTGGCGATAATAGGAGTCATAACTGAACATGTAATCAGTAATACTAATTATTTAATAATAATAATAAAAGATAGGCACTTTGAAAACCTGTTGGACAATGTATACCAAAGCTGAATATTTGTACAACCTATGCCTCAGCAATCTCATGTCTAGGAGGTGTGTGTGTGTGTGTGTACTGTGTTTCCCCGAAAATAAGACATAGCCAGACCATCAGCTCTAATGTGTCTTTTAGAGCAAAAATTAATATAAGAGCCGGTACTTGTTATGTTATGTTATGTTATGTTATGTTATGTTATGTTATGTTATGTTATGTTATGTTATGTTACATTATATTATACCTGGTCTACAATATAATATAAGACTAGGTTTTATATTAATTTTTTCTCCAAAAGACACATTAGAGCTGATGGTCCGGCTAGGTCTTACTTTCGGGGAAACACAGTATATGTGTGTATTTCTGAAATGTGTGTATACAGAGGGTGCCAAAAAAATGTATACACATTTTAGGAAAGGAAAAAAACTGTATTAAAATTGTAATAATATATACCGATAACAGATAACAAAAGATGAATACAAGTCATGTGTATACATTTTTTTGGCACCCCCAGTATTTTACCATATGGCATACTAGAATGTTTATAATAATGCTATTTGTAATAGCCCCATACTAGAAATACCCAAATACCTATCAACAGTAGAGTCGATAAATTATGGTATACTTACAATTCATGGAATAGCATACAGCAATTAGAATAATGATATAGTGTCGCGTCCCACGCTACGAGGGTTGTGGGGAGCAAGGAGGGCTGCGCAGGGTTAAGAAAAGACAGTAGCCATGAATAGAGTGAAGCGGAGCCAAGGGTCTCCAATCTCAAGGACTGGGCACCTAATAGGGCCTACGCATAGGTTTTCTTAGTTAGATGAGGAAGTAAAGGAGATAAAGCTTGTCAATCTCAAGATCTGTGAATCCTATTCATCATAATAGGAAACTGATTCAAGCCAATCACCCTTGCCTGCAGGCAGCCGAACAGTAAGTCTCAGGATGTCTGTACTTCCCCAAGGGACAAAACCTTTGTGTATATGAATAGATGGAGAGCACACCATTGAATCACTTCCCTTGCAGGTTGTGGGAAGGAATAATGCAGCCAGAGGCAGAGGCTCTCCTTAGCTGGGGGAAGGTGGGGGGCTGTACCCACCTCTATGAACCACGTGGATTCTCCTGTTGGTCCACCCTCAACTGCACCTGGCTTGAGTTGTCCCGTCCCGTCCCATCCCCCCCCCTCCGGCCGTGGGGAATCTTACTCGACTGACCAGCCATCTTTCTGGGGCCAAACAGGGAGACATAAGGTTCAAGCACAAAGGTGAAGCAAAGTCCCTGAAACGATCTGTCTCATAGACTCTCCTTGCTTTAGGGGCAGGCACATGGAGACAGACAAGTAGGCTGCTGCGTGGCAACAATATAGAACTACCTGCAACTAAATGGATGAATTTCACAAACATAATGTTAAGTTAAAGGAGCCAAATATAAAAGAGAGTAAAATATATATAATCCTACTGATATAAAGTACGGAAGCATGCAAAACTGTATGTTGTTAGAAGTCAGGATTCTGGTTACTCTTGGAGTCTGGTGGGGTGGACAGTTACTAGAAGTGGGCATGGAGGCTTCTGAAGCTCTTGGTCTAGGAGCTGGTTATATGACTGTGTTCAAAACCCCATCAATCTGTACACTCGTGTGCACTTTTCTGTTTGTATATTTTACTTTAAAAAAAGTTAAAAACATAGAGGGGTACTATCAAATCATGTAAAGGACTTTGCATATATGGAAACTGTCAGTAACTAGCTGTAAGAGACTGAGCTAATTAACTTCTGAAACTGGGTTTACCCATTTACAATATATCACAGGGTTGTGAGGATTAAATAAAACAAAAGTATGTGCAAGCATCATACACACACACACACCTCAACCAGTATTAACAATGCTTACCTATGTAATGGGTTTCACACTGCTGAATTGTCAGTATCAACCAGTATGGAGAAATGAATGGTATATTACTCATTTTCAATTACTTTCCATATTCTTTACTGAGAGAATGATTATTTCAAGCTCCATCATTAAGGGAGGTCCTGTACTTATGAGCTTGTGTCACATGGCATGATTGCCAGGTGGATATAAAATGAAGTAAAATAAAATAAAATTTGCTTCTTTACGGTGTCAAAGGATGCCAATGCTATTTTGGGCCAAGCGTCATGGTGAGAGGATTATTATCACTTTCAACATGACTATACTAAAATTGCACCTGGAAAACTTTTTTTGTTAATGTTTTACCTCCTAGGAGCCTCCAGCAGCTGACCAAGTGGTGGGAAGCCTAGGAAGTGGTACAAGGAATCTGTGAAGTTCTGTGCTGGTAAGGAAAAAAAAATAGTGATGGGTTAAAAATTCACATGGTAATGCTTTAGCCACAAGAATCAACATAATAGCTCATAAATATGGGAACGGTATGATTTCTAAAATAAGAGAAGGATAAATGACTATAGTCGAGTATAAGAAGTGTGTGTGTGTGTGTGTGTGTGTGTGTGTGTGTGTGTGTTGCTTTTAGAATATATATAATATCATTTTTAAAAGAACAATTTAGGTTAAACACCAGAAATAAAAGTCTCCTGAGAGTAACAACTCTTCAACTATGAACAGCCATCTAAAAGAGACAATGTGAGCTCTATTTCTCAAGACAGTGCGAACGAAAGCAGACTAAGCAGCCAGAGGGTGAGTTCCAGGGAGCAATAATTAGCTGACAATGTTGGTTTGGTTTTGTATCCTAAATACTGAAATTGGCCTCATTTAAAAATATACCGAGAGACACCTAATTTCAGATATGTTTTTTGTTTGTTTGTTTGTTTGTTTTTTGTCTTTAGCTTTTCTTGTTACAGATTATTTGTCTCTGAGTGTGTGGATAAGAAAGATTAAAGATCTGTTTTATGAAATATGTTAATGTGTCTCTATAGTGTCTTTAAAACTAATGATTTTTAAAATTTTGACCAAAAAAAGCAGGTTTTTCTGTTCTGTTCTTAGAACAGTGCCTTGTAGACAGGCAGTAAATATTTTTTTGGATAAATGATGGAAAGATTGAACTTACAAAAATTCTGCATACCTAAATTAAGCTCAGTATTTAAATATAAAATGGACAAATTATTATGCCATGACAAATTATCAGCACCATCTTGAATCCTGTTATTCTGTTAGGGCATTTAAGGGCTATATAGTAAGTTCAACGCTTACATATTTGGAAATCTATTATTTTGTCTTTTCTTGTTCCTTAAAGCCCTTTGAAGGCCAAAGAGTAATACAAAAAAATTAAATTACATAGGAATTTCTGATTCTACCAAACTTTACTTACCAACTCTTTTGTAATTATCAGTGACCATATAGAACAACAAAGATAAACATACTAGATGAAATGAAGAAGGTACAATTTTGTTGCGCTAACTTTTCCCCACAGAGTAAACCTGTTTTGCCAGGTTCTTCTCAACCTCCTTCTGTATGTGAATGTTATACATATAATGCAAAGCAAGATGGTAAGAATCGAAGATCAATTTATATCTTATGGGATAATTGTTTGTTATGTAATTGTGATGGAGGAGAGGAGAGACATGTTTTTTTTCCACCGAAGAGTTGTTGTATAAGAGTTCAAGAGATATCACACCATCCAAAAAGTTAAAAATATTTGTCCTGGTTTCATCATGGTCCACCCTAAGAAAAGCCATTGTCCAAATTAGACCTTCTCAATCAAGGGTTTCACAAGAGTTAAGCCCTAAAGCCCAAAGGCATTCCTTGTCTATAATGAATTGAATTTTTCCTATATTTCCAGAAGGGTACTACCTATAAACTGTCCGTGGGAGAATTGATAAAATATTTATTTCCTGTTAAGTTTAATTTTCTTGCAGAACCTTGGTTGAGAAAACGTGGTCTAAATCCATGTGGTCCATTTTATTTCTATTCCTTGACTATTTACAGCATCCACGCAACTCCTTTCAGCAACTGGAACTTTTTGACCTCTCCAAGCCCATACTAGCAGTTCCATAAGATGTCTTTCTGCCTCTCCCAGGGCCCTGCACCAGCATAGAGGCCAGATTTCATCACTCACAGAGAAATTACCTCCTCCACTGTCCCCTAATCCTGGGAAATCTAGTCTTCCCCAGCCTCTTTCAACACTTCTAAGAGCCCTCCAATTCTTTCCCTCTTCCAAAATAAAATCTCTTGCTTTCAGTTGTACAGAATAATGTAATAGTTAGACATTCATACCCCTACAGTTTAAAAGATTAAAATTGAATTTTAACTAAAATAAAAAAACCAAACAAATAAAAACCCTCTTGCTCTCTGTTAGAGCAAAGGAAGTCTCAAGTTCAATTTGCTCCTTTGAAATAGGAAATAGAAATTGCCTTTTATTCTTTCTTGAAGAGCCTAAGAAGAAATATGTCAAGATAATTTCACAGTTAGTCTATTTAGACATGAACATCTGAACTGTCTCCATGCACTTAACTGTTCCTCCCTGAAGTACAGTATTTTCTTGGCTTCCTGACCTTCTTCAAAAAATCACTTATAGAGAAAATAATGGGTAGTGTATAACCCACTGGGGAAAACTGGAGGGAATTGGGCGAGATCTAAATGGGATTTGATTAAATAAAATCATTACATTTCCTTTGTATGATATAATTATGATTAAGAACTATATAAAGTATTAGAGAAAATATTACATTTTGAATTTGTATAAAATTTCCAAATATAATCTAACGAAAGTTTTTATGAAAAATAAAATATCCGGTTCTTTTTTTCATGAAATAGATACATAAACCTTGATTGAAACTTTGCTAAAATGATGTTTTCAAATCCTTGACAAGTAATTCTTGACTATATTTGGACCAGTAGTTGATAATAATTTTAAGTAATTACTATAAGTCATTATAAATGACAATATTTGAAATGTAAAAGTTCTAACAGCGATTGCTTTTCTGTAATTTACAAATGTGCTTTTCAATTTCTTATAGTAATGTGAACGTTTTTCAAACTCAGGTAGATTTTTTTTTTTTTTTTACATCAAGTGTTTCCTAATAACCATCTGTAATCTCAAAACTGCTTACAACTGACTTACAGGGCAATAAAAGGGCATAAGACCCATAAAAATAATTTTCCAATAAACATGAAGACACTACTACCTAAAGCTGCATCCTCCAGAAGGTTCCGTTTGGCCACTCATTTCCCTTCCCCTGACTCTTATCATATTGTGCTGCTTCACTGATCTTTAGGTACCTGGAGCACAGTTTCCTCCACCTTATTTATGGGGTATGTTTGCATCTGGCTACTGAAGTAGATGGCCAAAAGATGGAGTACCTCCTTGGTAATGCTCAGTACTACATACCATATCAGCAAGTACTAGAGGGTACTGAAAACTCCGCTGCCTGTAAGATTGCAGATTCTTCCAGCAGTGAGAAGTATCCAGCAGGGGTTATGGGGAAGGTGATGAGGGTAAGGAGGAAGGGCTCCATGGATCCAACACCCCATCCCACCCACCACTCTAAAGACTGAGAAGATAAACATTTCCGGGCACCTGTGTTACACATTCACCATGCTGCAAAGTGGTAAGATACCAGTACCAAGCTCTCTGCCTTAGGCAATTTTACAGGACCCACTCTTCCTAATTGTCTCCTCTTCAATTCCTTGGCCTGGTTTTAGTTCAATCCAGCACTATAAAATAGGATTGCAGTTGAATGTTCTACATTTTTTAAATTCAGATTTCTCTGTTGCATGATATTGTCATATTGTACTTCTCACCCCCTCCAACACTACCTCTCCAGTCCAAGCCATCATTTATAATTGTAGTAGACGCCTACTACTTCTATCCCCACCCCTCAGTGGAGTGGATCTGTAATCAACAGATTAGGAAATTTCATTTTATTAAAATCTAAATCATATCATATCATTTCCCTTCTAAAAACCCTGCAATCTATGCACTGAGAATTAAATACCAAATATTACCATGGTCAAGAAGTTTTAAATAATCTAGTCCCTGGCTACCTCTTCAACCTTATTTTCAACTACTTTCCCCCTAACTCACTAGGCACTAGCCATTCCAGAAATGGGCAGTGCTCCTTTCTGCCCTTTGTTACACTTTTCCTCAAGTTCTTCCTCAGGTTCATGCACCCATTTCATTTGGATCTCTCTGATCACGTATCACCTCCTGGACGCTATGTAAAATACCCATCTATCACTTCATTCCCATACCTTGATTTAATTTACTTCACTATCTGACATTGTATCATGTAATTATGTGTTCATTTGTTTATTGTGTGAATGCCCCACTGAATGTAAACTGCTTCAGGTCAGATATTCTTTCTTATTTATGGTGTATCCCCAGTGGCTAGAATAGTCTCTGGTACATACTAAACATTCCATAAATGTTAGCTATTATTCCACTTTAATATTATCTCATGGATCAGCATTATCTTGTCCTTCTGTTCAGAAAGTGTCCCAGGTCTGAGACCATACATACAACCCCAAGTCCAGATCTGGTGTGTGGATGAGGATATACTAATTAGAATAATTCAGAAGAAAAATTAATTTAATCAGACTTGGTTTTGATATTATGTGATATATCTCTTCTTAACCCAAACCCCTCAAAATAAAGTTGGACCTACTTCTTTAAACCTTCTATTGTTATAGACAATGCAGCTGTCTAGATAATCAATAAACCTAGATTTCCATTTGCCGTTAGCTATATAGAATTGAACTAAGAATCAGTCCTGAGTTACCAAAGAAATATAAAAGCTATTTTTGTTCCTCATAATTTTACTAACTGAAGATGCAGGGAGTGAAATAAAATACTAATCTTATTTGTGTCACAGTGACCTGCAAAAGTAAACAGAACTTTTGGTGTTTCTTATTTACTCACAGCAATTGTCACATGTACTGAGAAAATATAACAGTGGCTGAGAAGAAAGGGTTTCCTTTGAAATCTCAGAAACTCTATGCTTACTCAACCGCTGTGGCTTATGATCTATTACAGTTACAGCCTAGCACTGGATAAATCAATCCTTCTATATTATTGTTTTTTCCATATTCCTCATCGCAGAAGAATGCATATTTTTAAAGCTTCAAGATTGCTCATTTAAAAAAAATATTTTAAAACTTGTGATTTATTCCCCTGGCTTAACTTAAGCTCGGAATATTTAACATAGTACAACTTTAATTTCCAACTATTATCATTATTAACTTAAATTTTAAAATTAAATTTGAATATAATGTTTTCTGGAGGTATTGAGATCCATAGGTATTTTCCTATGAACACTAATTATCACTTTTAAATAAATATTTGCCAGTCCAATGGGAGAATTAACAACCAATTATGCTTTTTGTTTACTACTGAGTCTGAACATTTTTAACATGTTAACTAACCATTTGTAATGTGTGGGGGGCTATGAAAATTGTCTGTTCACACATTGTGTCCTTTTCAATCAGGTCTTTTTCTTTTTGGTTTGAAATAGCTATTTATATGTGAAGAATAAAACTTTGTCATAAGTGCTTCACATTTTTCCAGGTTGTTATTTGCCTCTTTCATTTTATTTTTAAATGAATCAGTGAAGAAAGTGAAGAGATGAATCACCATGCTTTTTTGATTTTGTAATTAAATATAAGTACTTCAAGTGGGGAAAGTCTTGGAAAATAACATCTTATCTCAGTTTTTCATCAATTCTTTAAATTTTTTATATATTTGTTCGACAGATATTTATTAAGTGTTCAGTGAGTTTTTAAATTAGTGTCAACTCAAAATGGAGAAATAGCATTGACATAGTGAGACATATACAAAAGTTCCTAGACTGTAAGATGAGTCCCCGGCCAAATACTTTAGTTGTAAGAGAGATGAAATGGACAGGAATCTCTTGAAACCAAAATTCTGATTATAACTACAAGTTCCACATTTGAAGGAAAATAAAAAGATAAAAACCATTAAATCTTGTGCCGGCCCAGAAACTACTCAGATAAGTATATATTTTGAGGGAAATGTAAAAAGTGGACCACATACATGATGAAAAACCCTAGAGAGGCAGGAATCTGAAATACAGACACAGAAAAGAGAGAGGCATAAACGAGCAGAGGCTTGTTAAAAATGCCAAAGACGATACAAGTGACATTTTTGGAAATGTTTAGAACAAGAATAAGGACAGAATAGGCCCACTGCTTGGGTGCATATGATATAATTCTGGAAGGAATAGTGAATGCATAGGATGACAGAAAGGGGATTCAAAAAGATCTCAAAAGGAAAGAACAAAGGGCTAAAGCTAACAAGATGAAATCAAATAGTGATAAATGAATCAACCTGCCCTTAGGTTAAATAAAAAAATCAGCTGTACAAGTACAAGATTGGGGAAATAGGAAAAATACTTTAGAGTTTTCATTGATTGAAAACTCAGTATGAATCAGTAGTTCCGAGTGTGGCCAAAAATGGCCACAATCATTATAAAGCGCATTTACAAAAATATATAATTACACAGGTAATTATTCTGAGTACTTGGTCCTGATCAAAACACACCTATTGTACTTTATACGGTTATATGAGTGTGTTTACTTTAGAGAAACAGGGACAAGTTAAAACTCACTAGTATCAATGAGTGGACCATTTTATACGATGTCTAAGGGACTTGAAAATTTCTCCTGTAAATGTTGGACTCTTCATGAGGCATGAAAATTACAAAATATTTGAACAACTATGATAATAAAAATAGATTTTACTTGTTCTCTGTTGTTACAAAAGATAGAATTGAGTGCAGTGGATGGAATTCACAAAATACAGATGTTGGTTTAATATTTAGACTTTTTTTTTTTTAATGCAGTGTTTCTGATTACTACAAGAATTGAAGAAGAGGTCAGGAATGTTATACTTTAAACTTAAAGATAGGATGAAATCTAACAAAAGGGATTCTTATGGTGCTATCAACTCTACCATCCTATACTATTCTACTTGTCATATTTGTTAAAGCAACCTAATAGTTTGTTCTCATCAATTTGTCTCTGAAATATTACATAAATACTCAGTTAATCAATACATAACAAAATAACTATGAAATACCTGAGCACTTATTTTTTAAAGTGTGCAAGAGAGTATCAGAAATCAGCAATGGGTGTGTAACCTGTCTCTGGTGTAAGAATTTGCATAGAACACTCCGTTTCACTGAACCTCAATGTCAGTCAGCTGATTATTTTTAAGGTAGAAAGCAAGTCTCAGCAGATATTATTATCCCTGGTTTATAGATTAGGACACTTGGTTAGTAAAGTTGTTAATTTCTTCTATGGCTTTGCTGTCTTTTTGCTTGTTTGCTTGTTTTTTGTTTTGTTTTTCCTCTGCTTGATCTACCAATTGGGTATTAAAAATCTCCAAATATAAGTATGGAATTTTCCATTTCTCTTTTAATTCTATTAGCTTTGGCCTCATATGTTCTGAAATTCTGTTAATAGGAGGTTCCACATTTATGATTGTTACATTTTTGTATTCCTGAGTCTATTGCTCTGGAAAAAGTTATGCCAAAACTTAATGGCTTGAAGCAAAATTGATTATCTCACAGTTTCTGGAAATCAGGTATCCAAGTGTGGCTTAGGTGGGTCGTCTCTTGCAATCCGGTGTTAGCGAGGTCTACAGTCACTTCAAGGCTGTCTGGTAAAGATCTGTTCGCAAGCTCACCTAGTACGTGATTTTTGGCAATGTTCAGTCCCTCATCCTGTTGTTGGACCGAGGGTATCCATTCCTCATGGACTGTAGGTCTGAGGCTGCTCTCAGTTCTTGGCCTCCCAACATATCAGCATGTTTTCTTAAAACATACTGTCAGAGAAGGCAAGGGAGATGACCATAACATGGGAGAGTCTTTGGTAACCTAATTGCAGAGGTGACATCCCATTACTTTTACTAAATTCTATTAGTCAGAAGTGCTATATTTTGCCATGTATAATGCGCTTCCATGTGTAATACACACCCATGTTTTTGGCCCAAACTTTTAGGGGAAAAAAATCTTTCGCTTCAATTTTTAATTCAAATGTTGATTTGATTACATTTAGGTAATAAGTTTTTTGTATTATAAAGTAGTTTTAGCATTTATTTTTTAACATATAATGGTACAAGAAATTTTATGTAACTAATAATGATGAAACACAACAACAAATACAAGGTACAAGAAATTGTATGTACTGCTAACAAATTGATGATATTTATGCACCATAGAAGGCCAAGCACGCTTTGTCATTGCAAGTTCATCGTAAGTTCAACAAAACTGATTATCATATTCCAGATTATTACCAATATTGTTATTGGTTTCTAGAGTTACACTTTTAACTCATAAGCATAAATAAAAGAATTTAAAACATTTATATAGATACGGAATTAGTACTAACCATGTTTAATACACATCCTTATTTTTTTCCTCACAAATTTGGGCAAAGAAGTGTGCATTATACACGGCAAAATACGGTAAGTCACTAGGTCTAGTCCACACTCAAATGAAGGGTATTATACAGGATATGAATTCCAGGAGGCAGAAATAATCATAGTCAGAAGCTAACTACCACAGTCGATTTGTTTAATTAAATTTTTATTCTTTTATGTTCATTTCTATTTCTGGTAATAATTTTGTTTTGAAGTATATTTTACCTTTTATTAATATAGCGACTATTTGCATAAGATATTCTTTTTCTTCCATTCACCTTTAAGCTATATGTATTTTTATTTCAAGTGTGTTATTTTGTATACAACATATAGCTGAGTCTATTTCCCTTCTATTCTCTCTGACAATCTTTGCATTTTAGTTGTAATGTTTATTTCATTAATGTTTAATACATTTAATTATTGGTACTGTTGTATTTTTATGTGCCTTTTTTTTTTTTTGGTTTGTTTTCTACTTGTTTCCTCTATGTTTTGTTCTAGTGTTTCTCCTTTCCTGCCTTTTATTTAGATTTTAAAATATTTTTTAGAAATCCATTTAAGTTTTCTATTTAGCTTCTTAAATATGTTTCTGTGCTTAGTTATATATTTTGCATTTTGTTTTTGCTACTTCAAATTACAATACATCCTTAATTTTTCACAGTCCACTTATAGTCAATTATATATTACTTTATATAAATATAAAAGGCTTGCAAACATATAGGACTGTATTTCCAATCCTTTATATTATTGTTTGTGTGTATATATATATATATATATATATATATATATATATATATACACACATTGTAATCCTACAAGATGATGTTATGATTTTTGCTTTAAAGTTATATGAGGTCTGACAATTGAGTTCATGAACTCATCTTAGAAAAAGTGCTACATGCCTCCTTGCTGAATATCACTATGGTCACCTTCAAAGTACTCCCCTTGGGAAGCTGTGCACCAATGCCAGTGCCTAGTCCACCATTCAAAGCAATTTTGGAATTGCCATCAGAGCCATCGTTGTATTACACTTGATGTACTGAATGTCATCAAAATGCCTTCCTTTCAATATTTCCTTTATCTTTGGGTAAAGAAAGAAGTCATTGGAGGCCAGATCAGGTGAGTAGGGAGAGTATTCTAATACAGTTGTTTATTTACTGGCTAAAAAGTCCCTCAGAGACAGTGCCATGTGAGCTGGTACATTGTCATGATGCAAGAACTATGAATTGTTGGCAAAAAGTTCAGGTCATCTAACTTTTTCATTCAGCCTTTCAGCACTTTCAAATAGTAAACTTGGTTAACTGTTTGTCCTGTTGGTACAAATTCATAATGAGTAATTCCTCTGCTACAAAAAAAAGTTAGCACCATCGTTGCAACAAGTTGGCGAGCTTAATTGTCACACATTGTATAGTTTATAAAGATATTAAGAGGAAAAGGGGGAAAATGTCTTTTTTATTAACCGAGATATTGACTATTTTTGATATTTTTTGTTTCTTTCTTAAACTCTGGTTATCATTTTCTTCAGTTTGTATCTGAAGGAAATGAATTTTTTAGTCTTTATCTGAAAAGATCTCTATTATGCCTTTATTTTTAAAGAATATTTTAGCTTTACATAAAATGCTGAGTTGAATTTTTTAAGCCCTTAAAATATGTTATTCCACTGTCTTCTGCTTTCCATGGTTTCTGATGATAAGTCATTGATTCAAATACATAATATGCCATTTTTTTCTCTATTGTTTTTAAGAGACAATCTGTAGCTTTGGATATCGACAGTTTAACTTTGCTTTGTTGTACCTTATTTGTAGCTTCTTTATTTTTCTCTGCTTTGTATTGATTTAGCATCTCAAATATGTGAATTTTTCTCTTTCATAAGTTTGTAAAATTTTGGCCATTATATTTTCTAATAATTTTTTGTCTAATTATCATTCCCATTCTTCTTCATCTATTCCAATTATGTTTGATTATTTGACATCTCTTAACAGATCCCCAGACCTCCTTTCATTTTAAAAATATCTTGTTTATTACAATTATTAATTTTTATTTTATTTTTTAAATTTTATTAAATTTATTATGGTGACGTTGGTTAGAAAAATTATATAGGTTTCAAGTGTACATTTCTATAATACATCATCTATATATTGCATTGTGTGTTCACCACCCAGAGTCAGTTCTTCCATCACCATATACTTGACCCCCTTTTCCCTCTTCTACCATCCCCCCCATTTACCCTCTCCTAACAACTTAAACTGTTTTCTGTGTCAATGAGTTGTTGTTTCTTTGTTTGTTTGTCTTGTTCATTTGTTGCTTTCAGTTTTATATCCCACATACAAGTGAAATCATATGGTTCTTGACTTTATCTTGCTAAGCAAAATAAGTCAGACAGAAAAGGCCAGTTATTAAGTTTTATTGATCTATCTTCAAATTTACCCACTCTTTCCTTTGTCATGTTCATTCAGCTAAGTCCTTACAGTATTTTTTTATTTCAAAAATTGTGTTTTTTACTTCTAGAATTTCCATTTTTTTTATCCTCACTAAAATTTCCCATTTATCTACTGAAAGAATCTTCATTGGTCCAAAAAAAACACAATATTCCCCTTTAGTTTAGTGGGGATAATTATAATTATTATCTTAAAATACTTACCTGTTAGTTCTAATATCTGGTTTATTTTGTAGTTGGACTGGCTTGATTTTTTTTTTTTTTTTTTTGGTCACTTCAGAATGTTCTCCAGTAGGCATTATATTTTTTGATTTTGCTGTTAATTTTCTTGACTCTGGTAGAACTGCAAACTCTGTTTCTTACATGGCAGTTCGTGTCATGCATATCTTTGTCTGTTTGAAACTAAACAAAGAAAAAATATTGCTTACATTATGTATCATTATGATGCTCAGCATTCTTCTGTGTAGACCCAAGCTTCCTTCTGGCATATTTTAATTCTGCTTGAAGAATATTTATTTATTTTAATATTTCTTATGGTGAAGATCTTTACTAAGCAAATTTACTAAGTAAATAGTCTCAGCTTTTGCTGGTCTGAAAGAATCTGTTTTGCCTTCATTTTTAAGGTATTTTTGCTGGGTATATAATTCTAAGTTAATGGGGTGGGAGGTTTGTTTTTAAAATTCCTTAGTTTAAAATGACATTCACTTGTCCTCTAGGATTGAATAATGTTAGATGAGAAGTCTAGAATTCTTGTCTGTTTTTCTCTGTACATAATGTGTCTTTTTTCCTCTGCCTTCTTTTCATTTTTAATTGCTACCGTATCACTGGTTTCCAGCAACCTGATTGTGATACGCTTTGCTGTGTTTATCTTACTGGCAATTACTTATGCTTATTCTACATGCAGTTTATTGAGTTTCTTAGATATGAGGGTTTGTAATTTTCACCAAATTTGGCAAATAATTGGCCATTATTAATTCATATATTTTTATCCACCTCTTCTAGAACTTATATTGTCTCACTTGTTCAATTGTACTACAGGTCACTGAATCACTGTACCTTTTTCAAAAAATCTTTTTTTCTTTATGGTTTAATTTGTATATTATTTTTCTCTCTCTAAAATTAATTTCTATTGTCCTATCTTAATGTTCACTGATCTTTTCATCTTAATTGTCTAATCTATTAATCTCAGATGTATTATTTTTCATTTCAGATATATGAGGTCTGACAATTTCACGAACTTGTTGCAATGCTGTTGCTAACCTTTTTTGATATCAGAGGGAATATTCTTTATGAATTTGTACCAACAGGACAAACAGGTAACCAAGTTTATTATTTGGGATTGCTGGAAAGGCTGTGTGAGAAATTTTCACCAAGAGTTCATGGCTCTTGCATCACACGGCACTGTCTATGAGGGAGTTTTTAGCCAGTGAACAAATAACTGTATTGGAACACCCTCCCTACTCACCTGATCTGGCCCCCAGTGACTTCTTTCTTTACTCAAAGATAAAGGAAATAATGAAAGGAAGAAATTTTGATGACATTCAGGACATCAAGTCGACAACTCTGATGGCCATTCCAGAAAAAGAGTTCCAAAATTGCTTTGAAGGGTGAACTACGCACTGGCATCCGTGCATAGCTTTCCAAGGGGAGTACTTTAAAGGTGACGATAATGATATTCAGCAATGAAGTAAGTAGCACTTTTTCTAGGGTGAGTTCATGAACTTAAACATCCGACCTCGTATAATTTTTCATCTATAGAAATTATATTTTGTTCCGCTATATCTTCAATTTATATTCTTATTACATTAATGTTTTTCTCTTCATCTTTGAACATATTTCTAATAGGTATAATAAAAGATTTAAAGTGTTAGCTAATTCCATCATTTCTAATATCTTAGTTATGGATCACATTTTCCTGCTTCATTATATTTCAGTTGTTAATTGAATAGCATGTATTGTGAGTTTTGCATCATTGAGTGATGATTCTTGTCATCTTCTTAAAGATATGTTAGATTTTGTTAAGTTGCTTAAAGAACAGATACTTTGGAGGTCTGTTTTAATGCCCTTTTAAGTCCGATATAGAGTTACCTTTACCCCAAACATAGTTTAGCCTCACTACTTATGTGTGCCACACCTATATTCTCTATTAAAGGCTGAGTGTTTAACAAGAACTCTTGTTGGCTATATAAACATGAACATTTCCCAGACTTCTTGTAAGTTTCGGATTTTAGTTCTCAAATCATTCCATTTAGATTTTAGTTCTCAAATCATTCCATCCCCATGATTGCGTGGATTAGAATTTAACTAGAAACGCAAGGGATCCCGATGGATAATTTTGGAGCTCTTTTTCCACTAAACACTCTTTTCTCTAGTACTCTTTCCTGAAAATGTTGTCTGTCTCAGCCTCCAAGAAACCTGCTATTTGTACCCTAAACTCTGTAGGACCACTGTTCTCTACTTCATAGCCCTCTTTTTGTAACCCAGTTTGTTAAGTGCCTGTAAGTCAAAAGACCAGACCAGAAAACCTTGCTTGTTTCTCTTTTCCCAGGGGTTACAGTTCTGTGCTGCCTGTTGTACAGCATCTAAACATTGTTTATTTAAATGTATTGCATATAGTAGGAGAGTAAGTCCAGTCCAGTTTACTCCAGAATGGCCAGAAGTAGAAATACCCACACTCTTTATTAAAGAGTAGAAATCACTATAAAAGCATTTGATTTTTATGTGTTTAAAATTCCTTAATATTCAAAAGACATTTTAGACATAAATGGAAAATTGTAATAAATATAGTAATAGAAGACGAAAAAGGCAAAAGGTACTTTCATATCTAGTTATCTCCGCTTCTTGATCTTTAAATTAAAAAAAAATCCTCAAAATGATGTTTTCCTTTTTCCCTTTTTTGGCTGAATCACATTATCAAACCCTAGCTAGGTCTTTAGATATAATCATTTCTAACCACACTGACAAGAGTATTGAAGTATTAAATAGACTTGTAGAACTTAAAAACTGCTAAACAGTTTGTAAAATTTTGTGATTTTTCTTTTCCTTAATCTTCTATGCTATATTGGTCATTCAGTCCAGTGCCTTCACCAAACAAATTTAGTTTATAATAGCTTGAACACTTTAAACCAGATCTCAAAATTAATCAGTTTAAAATTTGAGTTTTTCAGATATTAACCCTATACTAGTGATTGAATTATTTCATTAACTTACTTCATTATACTAAGACAGGTGGTATTTGCCTACCAACACCTGGATTTTCCTTTATTCATATATTAAAATTTCTATAAATCTTATTTGGGTAAATGGGTACATGAGAATCTCAGAACTTTTAAATACTTACTGGCAGACTTAGGTCCTTAAAAGGGACAAATTATGAAGGATTTTATTCTGACTAATATGTTTAGTAAGAATTATTTTGAAGTTATCTGCACATTCAAATTCACTGTGTCATATATAAGCCAGCAGGTGGCAAACAAGATTTTTTTTTTTTTGTACTATTGCTCTTGTTGAAGAAGCATTGAACTAGGTATCAACGATCTCCTGAATAGCTCTTTCAGAGTACAATGACTTAAAGAATATTAAACTCTAATTCTGGAGCCACTGGTATTTGGATAGCAATGTACTTTATTTAATTTTCTCTTGATTTGCTGTTTTATCCTGTAATTCCTTTTCTAACAAATAGTTTTAAGGGATATAGGATGCCAATTTGAACCTATCTTTTCTTCTTATTTCACAATTAAGAGTAAATGTTAGCTGTCCTTGTGTTTACTTTGTGGGATTCTTTACAACATTTAAAAGGTCATGCAATATATACTTTGTCTCCCAGAACAGGTAATGTAATATTCTTTTGAAAGTTTAACAACATAATTCTTCATGTTTTTAAACACAAAACAGTAATTTCTTCTGTGGATAATGATTGTTTTTATTTCATTCCTATAAATATTTCAATTTTAGTGTGACTTTAGTAGTCATTGATACATGAAGATGAAAATGAATGTATTTTATGTACATTTGATTTCAGATGTTTTAGATTTTTTTTACTAATAAGATCAATCAAGGTTGGTTATAGTTGGGCATATTTTTAGGCTTTGAGGTATTTAAGTAAACATATTTCTTGCTATCACACTCAGAGATGAAAATTCAGCTATAATACATGATTTGCTCATTTCTTTCTCTCTGTGAAATTCATCTATTGTTAATAGTACTTCCATGCGCTCTACAAAATTAATTTCCCTTCCTATAAATTATATTCCTTCCTATATATATCTGCATTAATCTTTCTATTTTAACAATAACTATAGCTTGTTATTCTCTTGCTAATTAAGAAGAATTGAAAAAAAATGCGGTGACTAAAAACAAAGTTAGGTAACATACACGCTTCTTGATTTCTACATATAAATTAGATTACTTAGATGAATACTATGTGATTTAAATAAAATAAACTATGCTTCATTAAAGCCCAAAACTCTTTTTGAAGGATGCTAATGATTGACTGCTTGGTGGACTGATTTTTCTAGAAGTAGAAAGTGAATCACTACTTATACAACAGAAATGTTTGAGTTGCTCTCCAAATAGCACAACTGAAGACTCTTTAAAGCCTAATAACTTATGATTCTCCCTTCCTTAGTTTTTTATTTTTAAGGGAAAAGGACTCAATTTTTTAAAAATGTAGAATATAAATATATCATAAGGAAAGTAAATTATAGTGTAGAATTAAATTTAAAATATGAAACAAGCCATGAATCAAATTTAAAAGAACTGAAACGGGAACTTCTGCAATCTATTGCATATCACTCAGCTTTAGTGTTTTCAGTATTGAGGCTTTAAAAAAAGAAGGTTCTAATCAGAAAGGTCATTGCCCTGCACTAGTCTGCATGTATTCAGAGGTGAAGAAGACCTGGTCTTGTATAATGTGCCCTAACTCTATCCTCCTTTCTTCTATTTTCCTTCAATCCATCTCTAAGGAGCCCAGTTTTTGAGAAATATGATCCATACCCCAAACACCTTCTCATTCCTTCACTTCCTGGGTCTCTTTGATGGAATACCTTGTGATTTTTCATGAGGTAAAAATCACAGACATGAAAACAGGGTCCAGACAGCGACTTGCAGACTTCTAGTGTCCCGTATGCATCAGACTACAACACAAAAATACCCAAGCCAAAGTAGGACCCTGCTTTAATGATTCTGGAGAGGGTAGACTGTCATAAAGAATTTTGCAATGAGCCAGATTTTTTTTAAAAAAAAATAATGTCCTTTCCAATAGTACTTAAATGTACACCTCTTGAATTTGAGCGAGAACATATGGTCCCAGACGAGCTTGGTCTGGCAATGGATCCCAGAACGTGTAGCAGCGCTTCTAGAAAACAGCAAGGATCTGCTTGCTGGCTGAGGAAGGACTGCGGCCACATCCCCACAGAAGTGTCACCCCAGCCAATTGCGTCTTCCCTCAACCTCAGACAAGGAAGGTGACAGGTCTTGACAGGGGAGTGGACGCCCCTTACTAGCAGGCTTGAGTCTAGGTCTTCTAGAGAAGGGAGTTCTTTGGTGAGGGTTCTTCAGAGTCCTAGTGAATTTAGGAGTCTGGCCTTTCTCCATCCTCTGTTCTCTCTGCCTTGCTTTACCCACTGCGCCCCCACCCCCATCCCTCCAATACGCAGAAGAAAGTTTTACACAGAATGAGCCCAGCGTTGACGTAGGCACTGCTTCCCCTCCCATCTGGATAGAAGCCCAGAAGGAAGCGAGTGGGGGAGATGAGGAAGTGGGGGTCGCTTGAATCGCTGTGGTTAGGGTCCCGAGGCGGGGCCAATCCTTGGCCAGCCAAGAGTATTGGTTCTAGACCCACAAATAGATCAAGCTTTTCCCTCCCCCACCAGCCTCTTAAATCCCAATGAGGTCACTGCAATGAGAGAGAATCAGATCCAGAGAGAGGGGGAGGAAGAGGACGACGAGGAGGGAGAAGAAACCCAGACGGGAAAAGGCCATCAGACAAGGTCGCTTTTTCTGGCGACACAGCAACTGCGAGGAGCGTGGTGCTGAATATCATCCGCCCGCTCAGCCTGGGGACCGAGGGACGCGCAGAAGCACTTTGTGGTACCACGAAAACAAAGGAGAGGAGGCGAGCGGGAGAGACAGAGGGAAAGAGAAGCTCTGAACAGTTCCGCTTTGGATCTCCGGGAAGCAAAGCTCATCTCCTTGTCAAGGAAAGAAAGGGAAGCCTAAAGGGGACTGGGAGGTTAAAGAGGGAGCCGGGTTTCCCTGCGGAGCCTGGGGCGCGGCAGAACTCTGGACAGCGCCTCGCAAGCGGGACTCGGCGCTCACCCGCTCCTCCAGGTCTTGAAAGCCCTGCTGCTGGTGTGCTCTCCTCTCCTGGTCTCCGACCACCGAACCCAGGGAAATCCTTCTACGATCCCTGTCTGAACGTGCCAGGGGGTGGAGCGGCTCTTTTGCCTCTGGCTGGGTCAGGGAAGAGGGTCTCCGGTTCTGGAAATCCAGTCCTTGTGGATTAAACTTCACTGGTGAAGAAAGAAAAGTTTTGGGGTCTGGTAGGGGGCGGAAAGGGTACAGAGGATCGTGGAAGAAAGAAGGTGGATGGTTGCTTTCCCTCTCTGATCTGGAAGGAATGATGACCGAGGAAGGATGTGCACCAGCGGCCAGATTATTGGGAGCCTCTTGCTGCTCTCTGTGCTGGAGATAGGGCTGGGGGTGTCCAGCGTGGCCGTGGGGGCGGTGAGCTTCAGCCTGGCCCTCCGACAGCACAAGCCGCAGCTCGGAGACTCGTCCCCGGTATGGAGCGGGGTGTGTGTACGTTGAGCCACTTCACTCTCTCTTTACCTCTGTAAGGTGATGGTCAGTGTGCGTGCGTTACTCACTCCCACCCTTGGGGGGAAAAAAATCATATATCTGCTCTGACTTGCATGTAGGTTCATGTTGGCAGGCTGTGCTTCTTGACACTGTTCTTTTGTTTATTTAGTAGTTGTTTTCTTGTTATTTTTTTTCTTACCTGGACTTACCACCAAATTAAATGGCTTTGTTTAAAGTTGGGGAGGAGGGCCGTTTTCACTGGCTGAATCTGCAGAAGACTGCCCAGTGGTGGGTCACACCTGTCAAGGGCAGACTCACTTAGCTTCTGGTTTCTTTTACAAGGAAAAGAAACATGACAGTGTTACATGACTTTCTTGTACCAGGAACAAGTAAAGATAGAGTTATGCATTTATTTCTGGGTAACAGTCCCCCAGGTACACTAAGGGCAATACTAATATGGCAAAAAGAGAGAAGCGTGGTGTGTGAAAGGAGCGTTTTATCCCAGAAAACACTGCTCTTAATTTTCCCTTGCTAGCTTTCTGTACTTCACGTCTAAAAACTCTTTTGCAAGTTCCAGGCAATAAGCTAAACAACAAATGATATGATGTTTAGCAACATTGTTATTGGAGACTAACTCAGCTCAAACAGTACCAAATGCTCTGAGAAAATGTCATCATTATCTCTGGGTCAGATGGCAGACCCACAAAGCTTCTTCTTCATTTACTTGAGGTGAATCTCCATGGAAGCCTTAAAGACCCATTTCTCCCACCAAGAATCAATAAAATAACTCAGCACTATTCCTGGTATGGGCCTAATTGTGAAAATCAAATGTTCTTCTCCTTTAAGTTATATAGCTGCTATATCTTTCTGGGTCTCTAGCTTGATTATAATTTAATAGGATGTTATTCTATCACTAACAACCAGTAGGTGTAATAAACAATCATGGCTTAATTACTTGAGCTTTAAGTTACTTAGAAAAAAATGATTATGAGTTCAAGAAAAATCTTTCCAAAGTAATCCATTTTTTGAGGGGAATTCTAGCATTCTTAAAACTGGTATGATTCTCCTTTGGAAAATTAGTTTTTATATTTTAATTTTTCAAGTAACGTGCATGTTTTTAAATTGAAGAAGTTAGAGAAAAAAGAAAAATGGTGTTCAATCCTAATATTGAGTTCCTCCAAGAATTCTTGTTCTAAATTCAATAACAAGTTACTACCAACCTCTGAGTAAATTACCTATTTCTTTATCATGTAATTTTTAATGAATGCATTTAAATTTAAGTATGAATTCTAAAAGGCAAATCTTAAATCTGGTTTTACATCTTAATATGTAGTAGTGATTATTTTGAGATTTGTAGTTATTCTTGTTATTATTATTGTTATTATTTAACATAAATAGTCAGACTCTAAAACTTCAATCAGACAATTGTCAAAATGAAATGTAATATCAACACTTAAAGCAAGGGGAAGAAAATACGATCTTTTGAGGGCTTATGAGGAAGATACCTAAAACACTTTTCAAATCACTTCCCCTCTGAAATTTAAGAGACTGAGTAAATAAACTTAGGTTGTCTCTAAATAGTATTAAAGCATCCAGTTTGTCTTCAGGAATTAAAAAACGGTTATATTTGACATAATGTAAGAAAAATAAATGATTTTATTTTTCTTTGCAAAGTATTTACTATTTTCTAGATGAGTTGACATATGTGTATGTACAGAAAATGAAAATTTTGAATCAGCTCAGTGAAAAGCAAATAAAACAGTAATATATCTCATTACTATCATAAAGAATTATTTCCATTTTAACTGGTTCTTTAGAGTGACCCAAATTCACCTATAATCCTTGAATAATAGTTTGAATTCTATTGTCTGATTCAGTAAAATCGAAAAATATATGTGATTGAATGAACTGATTTGAAACTAGAATGCCCAAATAGTTGGTCACTTTTATAAACGCAAGTTAAAAAAAAAAAAAATCAGATTTGTGAAGAAATAAACATCCGAACATTGTCACTGTTTATCAAATTATAGGCTTGTTACATTGATTGTTTTCAATTACTTTTCAGAGGTCATTTGTGATGCAGTTTGAATTATCTCTTAATTCTGTCAATAATGAACTGATCAAACCAGTATTTATAGAGCTTACCATGTGCAAGGTGTTTTAGTATTTAACACAAAGACTATTCAGTTGAATCAGAATGCCTCATAGAGGAAGCAAGAATGGTACATCACTAACTTTTATTAGTGGTGAGACATTAGAGTTTGACCTCAGACAGATTGAGGGGCAGATAAAGGGAAGGGGTTGGGGTGGTCAGCGAACCATCCATTGGAGAACTATAATTTTTCTCTTGATCTTGCAAGTTTATTTGGACTGGAATTAATGTATCACAGTGTTAAGTAATGTATCACAGTGTGAAATCTGGAGTCTACCTGGGTGCAAATCTCAGATCTGCCGTTTACTATCTGGATGACTAGCCAATGTTTTTTTCATATATTGTAAAATAGGGTTATTAGAAGGCACAAGTGAAATAATGCTCTGAGTAAAAAGTACAGCATGTAGTAAGTACTGAAAAAATGTGAGCAGCTAATACTGTGTAGACAGACTGACATTAAAGGACGTGAGAAAGGAACGTCTTTTGGGCAGCAAGGATGAGGACAAAAAACAGGGACAGAGTGGGTTATGTTCCAGGAAGAATAGGCTCTTCTGTATTTCTGGGTCTTAAGTGAGTGAAGGGGAGATAAGGATGGAAAGAATGGAGGGAGCTGGACCATGGGAGGTTGTATGCCAGTGCAAGGCAATAGATTCATTTCCTCATATTTTAATGATAATAATAATAATAATAATAATAATAGTAATGCCAGTTCTTACTTTCCAAAGATACTCCAGGGAGATGCAGAGGAAAAGTAGATAGAAAATTATTACTCTCTTTGGTATTTTATGAAGGCTAGATGGGATTTTATAATAATTAACCTGTCAGGGTAACCATAGTCTCTAATCAGAGTGTGCTTTGATTGGTGCCATGAAGGTTTTTTTCAACACATTAGTATCGTTATTACAAGATTTCTGAACTAAGTTTTAGAATTCAATGGAAATAAAACTATACTATGAAAGGATTACTTCTTATATGTGGACCCCAACATCATAAGCTTTTTATCTAGGCCAAAGGCACGAAGAATTCAGGCAACTATTTTGATATTTGGACCCAAACATACAAATGTTTCTAAAGGTAGCTTAAAAATAAAATAGTACCAAGATAAAGGGCTTAAAAATCCATGAGGTGGGTGCTTATGAAGATTATTTCCAGTTATTATTTCATAATCAGGCAAAGGATGCTTCTGCAGTCAGTCTAAAACGTAGGCATTTAGAAGGGAAAAAAATCATTTAACCATAATTTCATAGAGAAAGCTCTAAGTGCCTTTATAGAATTTTTCTTCTTCTTGATTCTTTGTTACAGCAGATACAATACCTTACTGAAAGCATAAAAGAAAAAAAAGACATTACTCTTGGATAACAATGAATGAACCATTCAGTAAACTGCGTTGGAAAAGACATGGTCATGTGAAATATGATTGATGTGTAAGGTATATTGACAGGGAGTTAAATAGACAGGGCTATGTTTCCAAGTTGCTGTGTGATAGCCACTTTTCTTAGCCTTCAGTGCATGCTTTATAATGGGAATGGACTGTATTTAGTGGTACACAAATTCATGGATCCAAGAGAATTTTATTTTGTGCCTCTAGGTTGACACCTGGATAGTGGTGTCCAGAAAAACATCTATTCTGAGTTGTATTTGATATTTACCATGCTAACTTCCATCCATGTATATCTGATAACCACCCTATAAATTAAATATATTAAAAGAACTTTTCTGAGCCTTATGTGCCCCTCATATAAACATAGTCTTTTATAATATTTAAAATTTTTGTTCTCTAAATTGTATAAAGTTCGAGTAATATTTACTGCTTATTTTTCTGGAGCATACTTGATTTGTGTTTCTTGCCTTTATCTGCTTAATAAATCTGATAATTTAGGTGAGTGAATATTATAGCATAATCAACGCATGTACCTGTTATGTTGACTCCTGATTCACCATGGCAACAACTCAGCCAATTGTAAGATTGTGTTAAAATTCATCTACTGTACATTCTGATCCATACCACAGCAATATAAATGAGGTGCTATATATAAATGGGAGCTGCTCCAAAGTATTATTTTTAATATTTAAATAGGTCTGATTCATTTAAGGAAAAACAAACAAAACAATAAAGTAAACTTCAAATGTACAAAATTTGAAGCTGTTACTTCAAATGTACCAAATTTGAAGCTAATGTGTCTATGACCAGGTAATATATCATTTTTCTCCAGTCAAAATACATAACATAAGAAATTCATATCCATTAGCATGAAATGAAAACACTTATTAATCTCTTTGGTATTTTATGAAGGCTAGATGGGATTTTATAATAATTAACCTGTCAGGGTAACCATAGTCTCTAATCAGAGTGTGTTTTGATTGGTGCCATGAAGGTTTTTTTCAACACATTAATATCGTTATTACAAGATTTCTGAACTAAGTTTTAGAATTCAATGGAAATAAAACTGTACTATGAAAGGATTACTTCTTATATGTGGACCCCAACATCATAAGCTTTTTATCTAGGCCAAAGGCACGAAGAATTCAGGCAACTATTTTGATATTTGGACCCAAACATACAAATGTTTCTAAAGGTAGCTTAAAAATAAAATAGTACCAAGATAAAGGGCTTAAAAATCCATGAGATGGGTGCTTATGAAGATTATTTCATAATCTTTCATTATTTCATTATTTTTTATTTCATTATGAATAAATAATAATTATGAATAATTATTTCATTATTCATAATGGGGCACATCCTAAGGAAAAAATTACAAATGTAAATTTATACCTCATTTTAAAATCATTTCACTTATGCAAGTAATTCATGAATACTCATTTCAAAGGGTTAAAAAGAAGGATCAAAACTGAAGTTCTCTTGCCTACCGTATCTACAAAATTAGCCACCCTTGCAAATGTCATGCGTAATCTTGTAGATACTTCTCCATGGTTAAACAGTATTGTTTGAATATATAGGTCAATTTTGATCAAGTTTCTGAATATAATAAAGACTATTTGTGGACTCTGTAGAGCCAGGTAAAGAATCTCTTCCTTTTCTTATTCACTCTCTTATTTTCAAGTGCTACTTGTTACCTACTGGGGTTAGGACAATTAGATAATTGGCAATTCAGTAAGTTAAACAAGCTGAATTACTGGGAAATGTAGTTACTAGTCAAGAAATTTTCAGTCACCTATTTGTTGACAATTTGCTAGATGCAAACATAATCTGAATAAAGTCAAACTCTTTTATCTGGATAGTTTTGCCTAAAATGTTCAAACTGGCTGTCTGCATTGATTTAATTATTGGTCAAATCATCCAACCTGTGCTTTAAATATGGCCAAGCAATTTGACTTTTTTATACAGTCACTTAGCCCTTAGATAATATTTCATTTTATTGACAGATGGGGGACATAACATAGCCCAGTCATCCAACCTGAAATGCTTGTTTTTAAAATTAAATAAAAATTGGAATAGATTTTGGTGCGTGTATAAAGGAGAAAAAAATAACACTTTTATTTTCAAATGATGTTGGGTCATTCACTTGTGAAGTGAACAAACTTTAATTTTACTACTTCATATATATATATATATATATATATATCCTATTCAAATAGATCCTATTCAAATAGCACTTCTATACATAAATAAGACCAGAGTTGTTCAAAATACTTGATTTTATTGTCCAAGTAATTTAGTCAAATTACCAGGTAGTCACTCTGCATATAGATGTTTATTTCAACGTGCTAAATGGACAATGCCAGAATAATTAATTGATAGTACATGAAGACTCTCACTGATCATCTCTCCAGGAGAAAATGAGAGACACAGAGGGAGAGAGAGAAGAAACTGTGTGACTACTTTTTTCTATGATGTTCAAAATCAGGCAGTCCTTTTCATGAATGCAGAATACTTTATTCAAATTGAATGACAGATCAGATTCATACGTCTCACTCAGGAGAACTATGGCACTGGATAACTTGTGTTTCTTCACTAAGTCAAGGAGAAAAATACCAGCATCTTTTTCATGGGTTGCTAGGAAGTTGCTGTGAAGTTAGGAAGACTATGATTACAAAGTGGTCAGAACCAAGACTGGCACAGAGTTAAGTGCTCCGTGAATGTTAGCTGCTCTTTTTCTCTACTGCCTTCATTCTGTTCCGTGACTGCCTGGAACCTACAACACACCAATGGTGTGCTGGTTCTCCACATTTTTCCAAAACAGCTGTAATCAACTATAGCTTGACTCATCCTTTTGTGTGTGTGTGTGTGTATATGTCTAGTTAGCTTTTGACTTAATTCAGGTAAATACATTAGCAACTACAGAAATATACCAAAATATCTACATCAGAGAGGTCATGTAAATTATTCAGCTTAAATCTGAATGGGGAATCAGCTGTGGCTATGAGACATCCCTCTTTGTTTTCTTTTAGAAGTGGAAGGGTGATAGAAACTCTATCATAAAAACTTTCAGTAATCAGATAATTAGACAATTATCTAAATTAGGCAATTCAAACTGTGAGGATATCATAACTACCATTTATGTCATAAAATTCTCAAAAAACATAAAACAATGTAAGTTTTTGTCATAAAATGAAAATAACAGTACAAGGTAATATTTTTATCAACAATAAAGATACTTAATATCTTGGAGGTTGTATAATTTTGCTTAAACTATCCAAGTAGCTTTTGAATCGGTGTTTATTACACACTGTATTGTTAAACAGATGCATCAGTGAAGTATCTAGAGTTCAACAATGATTATTTTTTTAATTAAATTTTATTGGGGTGACAATTGTTAGTAAAGTTACATAGGTTTCAGGTGTACAATTCTGTAATACATCATCTATATATCAATGATTCTTATAATGTGAATTCGTTCCCATGATCTTTAGCACCTGTATTAAGAGTCCTGAGAAGCAATTTTAAGTTCCATTAGTTCATGTTCTATTATTAAATATTAGACAAAATTATGTAGTCAAGACAAAAATATTAGCGGTTAAGTAAATCACCTTGGGAGACATGTTGCCTAGAGCCCTTTTATCCTGTAAAAATAATGCTAGACATGATTAATTGTTAACTATGATTCAGGTGCTTTTGCATCCATTATTATTGCTAATTCTAACAATTTTGTGAAGGATATAAAATTTTGTAAAGTTTATGTAGAAAAAAGAACTTACCTAGTGTCCACTATTATTTCATCAGCTGAGCTGGTTTTTAAAGCCCAGGAAGTCTTGTTTCAAAATCTGTATTTTTCTGTTGCATTGTGTGGAAATTTTTCATGAAAAAGCCATTCATTCACTGAGGCCTGACCTCATTATTTGCTCCCACTCCTGAGTATATGAGTCAGGCAGGAAGGTGTAAAGGCCAAGTCCTGATTGCTGTTTATATCTATTTTCCAGAAGAGATTGGCACAGTCAACTGATCAACAAGCACAACTCCCATCTTCTCAGAAGAGTGTGAGATATTAGACTAAATTGTTCCTACCCTTGAAGTTTAAGCTTTAGCCTTGAAAAATAAAACTATGTATCGCAATGATTGTTAAATATTATAAGGGCAAGTCAGGAAGGCACAAAACAATATATTTAAACATAGTTCAAAATGTGAGGTATCAGTAAAGGGTCAAGGATAACTTCCTCATGGAGGGAGAACTTTATCCAGGATGTGGAGATCAGTCAGGTTTCCAGTGGGCAGAGAAGAGAAGATGAACTAAGCAAAGCTATTACCATGTGCAAAGCCATGAAAAGAATAAAAAAATGGAGGGTTTGTAGGGGATTGAGGAGACCAGACTTGTTAAAGCAGACATGTTCACATAAAAACTGATAAGTGAAGATCTACCTTGTTTAAATAGGATAGGATCAGCTTCCAAAACGTTTTGCAAGAATGACAAGACTAGTCTACTCTTGATTCTCAATGATGAGCTCTGCTGGGCAGAACTTGATGATTAAGAGATGAAGGCAGCTGAGCCGGGTATTACTGCTCAATTTCAAGGGAAAACACTAGCTCTTGGTTCCAAGACATGTATCCTGAATCAAAAGAAAGATTTGAGGAAATCTTGCAACTTGAGGGAAGCGCCAATCTCCCATCACAAACTTCAAGTGACTTTCCTGTTAGATCATAAGTTCCTCTGTTCAATTATTCATACAGCTGCCTGACATATAAAAATAAGAGTCATTTATTTAATTGGAGGTGTCACCATGACACAAAGAAATGAAAATTGGTTTTGGAGGTAATAAGACTTGGGTTCAAATTCTAGCTCTAGCATTTTCTAGTTTTTTGAGTGAGTGACATTATCTCACTGAGCAATGAGTTAACTCATCTTTAAAATAGCAATACTACTACCTATCTCATGGAGTTGTTCTAAAAATTAAACATAATACTTATGTGAAGGGCTTAATACATGTTAGGTATTCAATAACTGTGACTGGCCCACAACAATGACTACATGCTTTTGCCATATTTCTAGAAAATTCGTCTTCTGTATGTGGTTTCTACTTGTGTATTATAGACATTTTATTTTATGCATTTCTGAAGGGGAGCTTGCTGTAAGACCATTGATGAAATTGACCTTAGACTCAAGGCTTGGTAACATTTAAGTCATATATTCTCTTAGAAAATATGTACTTTTCATAACTGATTTTGAGCACTAACAGTTAATTGTGATTTAGTGTGCATGTCCAAGGGCCCCAGGAATATTTTCTAGGTCAATATTTGGATAAAGAGGTATAATATTGATTTACCAAATAGAGTTGTGTGCTTGATTTTTGGCTGGGCTTTGGAATTCTTAGTTCTTTCTCTACTTGTTTCCTGCCAATTATTTTCCTGCATGGGTTACTCTGAGGAATTAAAATAATAATGACAATACTTACAACATTAATAATAACAGCAATGGCTGCTTATATTTATAGTACACTGCATTGCCTACGAATTCCAACTGCTTTTGTTATACCATTTATCTCAGCAGATGAGTTTCTTCACTCAGGGATGAGAACCCTAAAGGATTTAGTGTTTAGTGATTTAAGATTAGAAAGTGAAATCAGTAACAGGAGTAGGATAAAAATCTAAATCACCCCAAGAAAGAATGTGTGTGTGTGTGTGTGTGTGTGTGTGTGTGTGTGTGTGTGCGCGCGCATGCGTGCGTGCACTCATACATGTGTGGGGGAGATGAAGAGATAAGTGATTCCTAAGAGAGTGTTGACAATTGTCATTGATATGCAATATCGGCTGCATTTCGGTTGCTAATGCCCTGATTTGGGGGCAGGTTCACGATGCTGTGACTCTCTACTAGCAACAGCTTATTTCCTCAAATGGCCTTCCAAAAACTGCCAGGGATGTTGACGGATACTCATTTGTGGTGTTGACAATTCTTGGGAAGATCATAACTTCCATTCTCTAGTCCGCTGGAGTCCCTGGCGATTTTCAGCTCTGTGAGGACAGGTCACAAATCATAGATTCAAAGCTGGCATGTACCCAAGGGAGTATTTTTTTTTTTTCCTTTCCTCCTCACCAAATCCATCTTCTATATTTTAAACTTTGTTATATTTTCACCATGTATCAAATTGTGAGCATTATATTTAAATGTAGCTTAAATATATTAAAACATCTAAGTTGAATTTACTGGTATATAATAAGAAGGAATCTTAAAAATAAAAACATTTTTAAAAATCATGCAAATTGGGATAACCCTCATTAATGTAAAACTACCTTAAGTTATATAAAAATAGTTATTGAATATTTATTATGAAATATAGCCTACAGAGGTCCTGTTAATGTATATAAAATGTTTAGGTTGGTTACTTTAATGAATAGAATGTTATTGACAACATTATGTATACCTGGATGTTCAATGTTTGTTGCATCTTTCTTTGCTTCCTTCCAAAAGTACAAATCATTACCTTAAGTTTTTATATGTTTGAATTTTAGAATTCATTTATTTATTGTATTTAGCTAAAATAACAAAAATTTGGACTCACGAGATAAACTCTTCTGATTTTGTTACTGCTATCTAGGAGATAGTTTTATCTTGTTTTGTTTTAAGGACAACATGAATAATGACGATACCTAAGATTTATTTGGACAACTGACATTTAAATATACTGCAAATTCAAAGTCCCCCTTACCCAAATTCACAAGTTTAGTTATTATTTTCCTTGCTACCTTTGGAGTAGAAACAGCTCTAACATCTAAAAGCCCATTTATTTAGCAAACTCAAAGTAATCAACAGATTATTTTTTTAAAAAGAAAAACTATCACAAAGCAGAATTGGAACAAAACACAATGCATAATGCAATAAATACAAGAAAGACTGCATTACATGAATATTGAGGTGGAGATGTGAAGGAATGGCATTCTGAAAATCAAGGCTGATTCTTTCTGCAAAATGAAGGATTTGGGTATTACTAGGCCAGTGGAAAGTTTCTGAGATGTTTAGACATGGATTCTCCTTTGAGTGCTTTTGGTTTCATTTATTTGCTGTGGTTGCCTCTTAGACTATGCTGTCCGCTAAGCCACCAAGATGGCCTGGTGCTAATCGAGAACTGCTTATCACATCAACATGTCTGTTGCATATTTTATCGTCTTGGTAGTTTGTTTTTATGTGAAGGTTATTATATTTGTGAGAGGTCATGGCTCTATTGATAAAAATGTATGTTAACCCTTTTCCTGTTGAACTTCTGAAAATTTTTACATTTTCTGAAGTGGAAGAGACATGGTACTTATATGGATCTACGTGCCTCACTTTATTTCAATGTTTTGTTTTGGGGTCGAAAAATAAGAAATTGGTTCTAGCTTAAGGGAAAAAAGAACACTGCATAATTAGCAGAGTTTTCCATGGACTAAGAAAAGAAAGAAATATAAGTAGAAAAGTGACTTCTTTTACAGATAAACACTATGCTGAAATTGCAGAAGAATGGAGAGAGGAGAAAGCGGAGAATATTCAGGGCATCTGTAAATCAAATAAAGGCAGAACAAATGCAAGGAACTGAGTTATGAGATAGTACAGCTGAGGTATTGGGACCCCCAGCACCACCACTACCAAGGGGTTAGGCTTATGAAGATGAGGCCAAATCAATGCTGAGACCAATGGCAAAGATACTTGATAGGCCTGACCTACATTTCCTGTACTGGGTTGGGATGAGTCAAGAAGAGAATGACGGTGTGGTGTGGACAAAGGACAATGGGAAATCTGGAAAATCAGGTTTCTGTTCCCGTTCTCATGAGCCAGATGTTCATTCCTCTCAGTTTTCCTTCCTATTAGATTTAGTCAACAAGTATTGATTCCACAGCTACAATCTATGCTTGGAGTTAGGGGTTGAGGCTCTAACAGTAAATAAAATAATCATGATCCCTGCTCTACTGAAGTTTAATTTAAACAAGAATATAGACAATGAATAAATAATGCACAAATTAACAATAAGAGGCTGTGACATGTTAAACAGGAGAAATACAGGCTTATGAAGAATATAACTGTTATTAATAATAAAAGAATCAGAAAAAAAGCATCTCTAAGGAAGCAATATTTTCTGAAGGATGATGAGGCTTTACCCAGATGAATAGGGGGAAAAGCATTGTTTCAACCCGAGGGAACAGCATGGGTAAAGACCCTGAGATAGGAAAAGTTTGATTTGTTTGAGGAACTGAAAGAAGGCCACAGTGACTGGAATATGGCAAGTGAACAAGAGGAGTTAGATGCACTGGGTGAGGTGGAGAGACAGACATGTGTGTGTGTATGGGGCACACATTACATTAAGGCACATATTACAAGGTTTTATTTTCCCTGAATTATAATAGGAGCCATTTGAGGCTGCAGTTTAGAAACATTTTGGAGTCAGACAAGTTAAGAAGTCACAAGTCTAGTTAGGGGGCTACTGGGGTGTATAATATAATGGTTACATGGATGAGAATGAAAGAATAAAATAAAAATTGAGGAAGCACAGATAATTGAGACACAGAGACAGTAAGATTTGAGAAGATGTCATTGTAAAGTATTGAGTCTCAGATTTGGGCAATTGATACAATCCCACTTACTCTTTTGAGAATTAGATGATTAGAAAAGGAAAAGTCTGTGAGCGAGAGAGAGAGAGAGAGAGAGAGAGAGAGAGAGAGAGAGAGAGAGAGAGACAGACAGAGACAGAGACAGAGACAGAGACAGAGACAGAACAGGGGTCACTGTAAGGTGGGCAGAGATCATGGGTCTATTTGTCATCTGTTAAGTTATTGGTGCCTGTGAGATATCCAAATGCAGAGATGCTGTGGACTGTTACATGAGTCTAGAGTTCAGAAGACAGGACTGTGCTGGAAATCTGAACATGGGAGTAATTTATAAATACATTAAATACATGTAAAGGTATTTAAAGTCACATGACTAGTTGAAACCACCCAAAACAAAGCCTTTAGTTGCTATAGTATTTAGAAGCAGATAATGATGCAGAGGTAGAAAAAAAAATGACTGAAAATTTGTGACCAGAGAAATATGTTAAAGACCAAGAGAGTCTGGTATCAGAGAAGCCTGAAGGAGAGCGTTTCTATGTAAGGGAAGGACTGAAATATGGAAGTCATGTCTTACCTCAGGAGAAGCAGTTAAAGTAAAACAGTGGTGTATAAACCAGCCAGAGGTCTGCTAAAGAGAGAATGGAAATAGTTAAGTGGTGAAGGGAAAATGTGTAGAGAGATAGAACAACTGATACAAAAGGATTTGGAATCTATGAAGATTTATATTTTTATTATTTTCATTTTAATTTTTTATCAATTACAGTTGACATTCAATATCATATTAGTTTCAGCTGTATACCATAGTGGTTAGACATTTATGTAACTTACAAAATGATCCCCCCGATATGATGGACATAAAGGGTATTATTCTAAGGGCAGTAAGTCAGACAGAGAAGACAAATATCATATGATCTCAGTTACTTGTGGAAGGTTTTTATTTTTAAGGGATATTTTGGAACACTTTTGCATGTCGATGTAAATAATAGAGTAGAAAGGAAACTTTAAATGAAGAGAAAGTCTTTGAGTAGATGAAGGGTGATTGAATTTAGAGCTGCAGTGGAGGTTTTGTTGATACGTTTTATCTTCGTCAGTTGTAAAAGAGAACAAGCAAGACAAATAGGAATGAAGATGCAGAGTTTGTGACACAGTGTTGAATGGTGGGAGAAGTCTCTGATGGCTTCTGTGTTTTCTGTCTAATCTGAGATCTGAGAATAGCTAAGGGTAAAAAATAGACAGAAGTTTGGTTTGAGGAGCACTGAGAATGGCATTAAAATGTTTTCTCTCCCAGTTGGCTGACAATTATGATTCACACATATAAAGTGGATAGAGACATAGAAATAATTTATTCCAAATTCATCATTTCACAGATAAACAAACGGAAGCCCAGAAAAAACTGCTGGATATAGAACCAGGAAAAGAGTCCAATTCTTAGTCCAACACTATTTCCACAGATGCCTCAAAATATTAAGTATCCTTAAAGTAAGTGCTCAACCAAAAGGAAAATGCAGTTATCTGGCTACTGCCCCAAACTGAACAAGAATAATCTCAAATTATTGGCACTGCTAAACTATTACGGAAACAGAATAAGCATTTTATTAGGTTGTTGGGGTTTCCTCCCAACTGGTTGTTTCCAAGAAACAGCTTTCTACAGAAATAGTGCTGTGTTTTTAGTGGTACTTTTTCAAAGCAACTGAGAAATTGAAGCTCATATTTAAAAGTTAGCTAATATTTCCAAAGCCACAAGAGCTAGTGATTGATTTAGGTAAATAAGTGAGTTTCCTTCAAGAAGCCTTTAAAAACAGATTCTAAATCTCATTGGTTAAGCTGTATACATTAGGAGAGTTTGGAGATGGGAATATCAAAGTCCTGTAGCTCTGAATATTTTCTGTCTGTTCTCTTCTTTAACTGAAATCTATAGGAATCAAAATAGACAGATTTAGTACATAGCTTGCCTAAAGTGAGTAGGAACAAATACGTTTATATATAATATGCCTCCATCTAACACTTTTTAAAATTATCAGAATATTTTATAAAGATAGATACCTTTAAAGGACCACATTAAAAAAAAAAAAAGGTACTCTTTTCTGTAAAAGTATCTTTGGCCATGGATATCGAAGAATGTGCTTACTAGTGATAGACTGAGCTGAGTTTTCTAGTATGACATTAAGAAATTAAAATATCATTATGAAAAATAAGCAGAATTCACCACCTTTGTATCCCAACCAATCTTCAAAATAGTCTTGTACAGAGGATTTTATGAATTATCAAGTTGAAAGTACCTGCTGCATTAAAAGTTGGGCTACAAGTTTGGGAATCATTATACAATGAATTATTAGGAAACTAGAGCCCCAGAGAATAAATAGAACTCACAGAGATGAAATTAGCCAATTTAGGACAGCATTGGATCTCCTGGTGGTAGGATATTTTGGAGGAAACTCGTTTTTCTTTGACTTGTGTCCATTAGGTATCATCTAGACTTACACAGTCAAATAGAGTAGCCACTCATGGCAGGTGGCTATTGACCACTTGGAATGTGGCCAGTCTGATTTAGATGCACTGTAAGTACAAGATACACACTAATTTCAAGGACTGGGTATGCAAAACAAGGATGTAAAATATCTCATTTTTAAAATATTGATTGCATACAGAAATGATAATAGCTTGACTGTATTTAGTTATATACAATAAAAAATATATTATTAGAGTTTTCATATTTTTGTTTTTAAATGTCACTATTAGAAACACAAGGATACATATGTGCTTGCATTTGTGGCTTACATTAGATTTCTATTGGACAGCTCTCATCTAGATACATTTTTTTAGCAAAAGAAATAATTAGCTGGTCAGGAAAATCGTCATGCTTTGTTTACCTAAGATATGAACAATAGATGAGCAAAGGCTTTAAGACAATTTGAGTCATTAATGAACTAGGAAAGATGAATTAGCTTAGTTGGCAGGTAAAGACACAGAAATAGCTGAATGTTACATAAAGCATTTCCCCAAATGGACAACTAAGTTACCTGCTCTTGTGACCCAAGTCTTTCAACCTTTATTTTTTTAATTGTGAAGCCAGTCTCTGTGTGACTTTTTAAAAAGGGATTTTAAGTACCATTTTGCAAGTACCAAAAGTGTTTGGGAGAGGGGAGGGGAGGCTTTTTCCCACTTCTCCAACTAACCTGAAATTCATTCATTTATTTATCCGTTCAACAAATATTCACTGAACATTTTTGTATGTGCAAGGTCCTGAATTAGTGCTAAAAATTTAAAGATTTAAAAAAAGAAAAGAAAGAAAAAAAAAAAAACCAGGTCAAAACTTTTTGTAATGAAAGGTATAAAGTAAATAATGAAAAAATATGATCAACGCATAAAATGTGATCAATGCATCAGTGCTATAATAAACACAAGTATAATATATTTTGTTAGGTTCTGACTACTAATACATACAGCAGTTGAAAAGAGCTTCATAAATAAAATTAATATTTATACTGGATCTTCACATTTAAAAAGGATTTTCCAAATGGAAGGAGAAAATATTTATTGCCATCTGCCATGTCCCACAACCAAGGCTAAGCATTCTCACATGGGTTCCTCTTTTAAGTCTATAGCTGTATTATATTCATATTTGTCTCCTCATTCTTATAAAAGGAATGGAGAACATCATTTCATTACAAATGATATATTTAGTGTCAGAGAGCTGTCATATATATGTCAGAGTAGATACTGGAAAAATATCTCCAAAAAATGAGTGGGAAGAAATAGGGCCATTTAAATCAGTGATCAGAGAATGTAGGGGCAGAGAGGAACTTACAAATTCATCCAATCCAATTCCCTCCTTTTGAAGAAGAAGCCCAGATAATTCAATTGACTTACCTCATGTAAGTAAATGCAAAGGAAGACTAAATGGGAGTTAGGGGTTCTGCTTTAAAGTGCAGGACTGCTTTCTCAACAGTCCATTGCCACAGCCTCTTAGCCCATAACTATAGAAAATGATTCCATCAGAAACTGCACTTCGGTAATAGCACATGTCAAACCCTATTCATCATTTACTGCAAGCTGTCAGATTGTACAAGATTCCTTTCTGTATTCTACTATTTAGAATTGCAATTATATTATTGACAATTTTATGACATAATTTCCCCTTTTTTGAAATTCTTACGATTTTCCCCCCTTCTATCCTTGCTTTCCTGAATATTTGTTCCTTTAACAGGACTGATTTTATTGAGATAGTTATAATACAAAGCCTCAGAATACACAGGATCCTAGAGCTTCCAATTTGCCAAATAATTACTGGTCTAACTTTAAATGAAACACTTTGCTGAGAATTTGAAAACAGATAATACACTGGACTCTGAATCCAAGGTTTTTATAGCTGATGGGGAAAACAATCTTGCAAACACAAACAGATGTTAAGCATTTGAATTCTTCTAAGCGCTTTACACCTGTTATATTATCTAATATTTGCAGCAATTCTATAAGGAATATATTCTTATGCATCTGATTAAAGAGAACACTGTGGTAACATAATTTAAGAAGTTTCTCAAAGTCACCCGACTGGAAAATGATGAAACCATGATTCAAACCCAGACAATTTGACTCTAAATCAGTCACTCTTAATCACTAACTTCTACTACCTCCTACTAAATATAAAATAAATACAATTAAATATAAAATAGAGTGTGTGCTAATCCCATGGATGCACAAAGGAAAGTGAAGAGGAAGACAGATGATTTCATGGAGGATGTGTGTTTGGGGACAAACTTGGAAAACTGAAGTAGGGATTGAAGGGAGGTGAGGAAAAAAGACATTGAGGGCTGGTGGAGGCATGATCCATGGAGACCTTGAGAATGGTAAAGAGAATGTTGGTTTCAGAACGCAGAATGCACAAATGAAAGAGCCTGAAGAGGTAGGCTTGACTTAACTGTGAGGAACTTGAGTACTATACTATGGAATTTGAATTATATACTTTTTAAGAAATGAACACGTACTGAAAATGTTTTAAAGGTTTTGAGGATGACAGTAACATGAGTCAATGTATTTTAGGAATAATTACCTGGCTAGCAGTGTGGAGAATTAGAGCCAGGGGGATTATGTATATCTTTCATGTTAAAATTTTGAATTAGAATGAAGGTCACTCCAGTGGGAATGGAAATAAAAAGGGTACATGTGAGAAACTTTATGGAGGCACATTCAACACGATGTGGTGGAAGCGGGCTAAGAAAAATAAGCATGGTAGAGACTGGAAATTATGGCTGACTTTCTGCCTGTATTAAAGAGATTGAGAGAGTTTACTGAGATCAGAAAAACAGATATGAAGGCATGTCTTAAGGGCAAAAAAACAAATTAAGTTTAGACAATTTGTGCCTCTTTGATTCATTTATTCATGAAATATACATGCATCAGTTATATAGCAGACATTGTGTTATGTGCTAGGAATACAATAAAGAACAAGAAGATATGCTCCCTGCCTTCAAGACACAGTCTAGGGTAGGGGGAAAAACATTAAACAAACAAGTTTACCAATAAGTATTTAATTACAATGCTACAAAGGAAAGAGAGTGCCGTAAGAGCTTAAAATGGGAACTCAGTCCAGAAAGATAAGAAGGCCTTCCACGAACAGGTAATATTTAGGTAATATTGACATCAGGAATAGGAGTTAGCCAGTCAAAGAAGAATATGACGATTTTAGGCTAAGGAAATAGCGTATGCCAAGTCCTTGAAGTGGGAAGGATTTAATGAATTTCACAAAGTTAAGAGAGAGATCAGGGAAGGCTGAGGCTGTGAAAGAAGGCAGATCATGAAACATTTTATAGACCACGCAAAGATTTTGGATTTTTTTCTTAAAGATAATAGAATAACATTGAAAGATTTGAAACATGGAAGTAACGAGTTAAAAAAAGAGTGGATCTGAGAAAGGCCAGGGCCAATTTGGAAGCTTTTGCTGTAACACTGATGAGAGATGATAGTGGTTTGGAATAGAGTGGAAGCACTGGAAATGAACAGAAGCAGCTATATTTCAGCTATACTAAGGAAACAAAAAGAAGAATACTGTGAGGTTCACTGATTGCGGAACATGGAAGTAGGTAGGAGGTGTCAATAAGGAGTCCCAGATGTCAAGGATAAGAACTGAGTGGATGGCTGTGCTATTTCCAAAGTGAGAAATATTGGAGGAGAAAAATATATTCAGGGAGAAGATGACAGTATTTTCAGGGGAATATTTTCACGATGTTTTCAGGGGAAGATGATCAGAACATTCTGAGTGTAAAGTACTTTGTGAGGCACCTCAGTGCCTTATTCTTCTAACTGGCTTTAGTCTTAAGTTTCATACTATGATCCCTAGTAGTTCTCAGGTCATACCATCACCATACCTAGGCCAGTCAGAAAGAGAGTCCACTTCACTGACAGAGAACAAAGCTTTTAGAATGTATTCTCTTTTCCTCTGACTAATCTTATTTGTGTCTGTTGTCATATCTGAAGCAATCACTGTGACAAAGAGGATAGGGCATCTTAATTAATTAAACCTTGTTCTCAGGGCTGCAGGAGATGAGAAGCACATGACGAAGAGTAAGAAATAGATGGCTTCCTCAGCAGAAAAATGAGGTGTAATATCCAGAAGATGGATAAATAAATTTTGAAGAGCAAAATAACAGCTTTCTACCACCATACATAATAATTGATACCATAGATGTGAATAAAAGAAAGATAAAAATAAACAGTTTGAAACATGGGGCTGGGGAGTATTGATGTGAAAAAGACAGTTGGATTCATGTTTCTGAATTCAGAGAGAGAACAGTACTCCGTATATAGATGTAAGAGGTTGTCAGCAGAAAAACAATAGTTAAAGCCACAAAGAGCATAAAGAGAAAAAAAGGAACTTCTGAACTGAAGCTATACCAGCTTATAGCATGAGTAGGAAAAAAATAACCCAACAATAAGGACCAAGGAGTAATGGGCACAAAAGTGTCCAAGCAATCAGGTGAGTTCAGTGCCATGGAATCCAACAGGGGGTCTATTTCAAAAACAAAGGAATGGTCAATAGGTGTTCAATAATCTTTTTTTACTAAATTTATTGAGGAGACATTGGTTAGTAAAATTATATAGAATTCAAGTGTACATTTCTCTAATACATTATCTATATGTCGCATTGTATGTTCACCACTCAGAGTCAGTTCTCTTTCAATCACCATATATTTGACCCGTTTACCCTCTTCTTCTATAAACCCTCTCCCCCGCCCTCTGGTAACCACTAAACTGTTGTCTGTCTATGAGTTTTTGTTTGTTTGTCTTCTTCATTTGTTACTTTCAGTTTTATATCCCACAAAAGAATGAAGTCATACAGTTCTTGACTTATTCTGTCTGACTTATTTCACTTGGCATGATAATCTCAAGATCCATCCATGTTGTTGCAAATGGCAGTATTTCATTTCTTCTTATGCCTGAGTAAAATTCCATTGTATATATGTACCATATCTTCTTTAGCCAATCATCTATCAAAGGACATGTTGGCTGTTTCCATGTTTGGGCCACTGTGAATAATGCTGCAATGAACATAGGGAGATAAATATATATATCTTAAGAGATAAATGTTTTCAGATTTTTTAGTAGATATCCAATCCAGAAGAGGGATTCTTAATTTTTTGAGGAAACTCTGTACTCTTTTCTATAGTAGCTGTACCACTTTACTTTCCCACCAGCAGTGTATGAGGTTTCCTTTTTCTCCACAACCTGTCTAACACTTGTTATGACTTCTCTTGTTGATAATTGCCATTCTAATGGGTGTGAGCTGATATCTCATTGTTGTTTTGATTTTCATTTCCCTAAGAGCTAGTGAAGTTGAACATCTTTTCATATATCTGTTGGCCATTTGTATGCCTTCTTGGGAGAAGTGTCTGTTCAGGTCCTCTGCCCATTTTTTAATTGGATTGTTTTGTTGTTGTTGTGATTTGTTTGAGTTCTTTATATATTTCGAGTATTAGCCCCTCATCAGAGGTATTGTTTGCAAAACCTTCTTCTGTTCATTTTGTTACCTCTTTGTTTTATTGATGGTTTCTTTTGCTGTGCAGAAGCTTTTTAGTTTGATAAGTCCCATTTATTTATTTTTGCTTTAACATCACTAGACTTTGAGGTCAAATTCATAAAATCCTCTTTGAACCCAAGGTCCATAAATTCAGTATCTGCTTTCTTCTATGTAATTTATTGTTTCAGGTCTTATGTTTAGGTCTTTGATCCATTTTGAGTTAATTTTCGTATATGGTGACAGCAGTCTGGTTTCATTCTTTTGCAAGCGGTTTTCCAATTTTCCCAACACCATTTATTGAAGAGGCTTTCTTTTCTTCATTGTATATTTTTGGCTCCTTTGCTGCAAATTATCTGCCTATGTATATGTGGGTTTATATCTGGGCTCTCAATTCTGTTCCATTGGTCTGTGGGTCTGTTTTTCGGCCAATACCATGCTGTTTTGATTATTGTCACTTCGTAGTATAAATTGAAGTCAGAGAGTATGACACTTCTGACCTTGTTAATTTTCTCAGGATTACTTTGGCTATTTGGGATCTTTTGTGATTCCATACAAATCTGATGATTTTTTGTTCTATTTCTTTTTTAAAAAAATGCCACTGGGATTTTGATGCAGATTATATTAAATGTATATGTTGCTTTGGGTAACATGGCCGTTTTATGTATGTTGATTCTTACAATCTGTGAACATGGAATACATTTCCATTTCTTTGTGTTGTCTTCAATTTCTTTTAATAATGTCTTGTAATTTTTAAGTATATAAGTCCTTCACATCCTTTGTTAATTTTTTTCCTAAGTATTCTATTCTTTTCGTTGTAATTGAAAAAATAATTGTGTTTTTTTTCATTTATTTTTCTGAAGTTTTATTTTTAGTATGTAGGAATACAATGGATTTTTGTGCTTTGATTTTATATCTTGCAACTTTACTCTATTTGTTTATTGTTTCTAAGAGTTTTTTTGTAGCATCTTCAGAGTTTTCTATGTAAAAAATCATGTCATCTGTAAAGAGTGACAATTTGGCTTATTCATTCCTAATTTGAATTCCTTTTATTTTTTTCTCTTGCCTGATTGCTCTGGCTAGGACTTCCAGTACTAAGTTGAATAACAGTGGTGAGAGGTGGCATCTTTGTCTTATTCTTGATCTTACAATAAAAGCTTTCAGTTTTTCACCATTAAGTATGATATTAGCTTAGGGTTTGTTGTATGTGGCGTTTATTATATTGAGATACTTTCCTTCTATACCCATTTTATTAAGTGTTTTAATCATAAATGGATGTTTTATCTTGTCAAATGATTTTCTGCATCTATTGGTATGATCATATGATTTTTATCCTGTATTTTACTTATTTGGTGCATCACATTCATTCATTTGCATATGTTGAACCATCCTTGCACCCCTGGAACGAACAAACCCCACTTGATCATGATATATATATATATATATATATATATATATATATATATATATCCTCTTTTAAATGTTTGTTGTATTTGATGTGATGGTATTTTGTTTATGATTTTTGCATCTGTATTCATCAGAGATATTGGTCTGTAGTTTTCTTTTTTGTCTTATCCTTACCAGGCTTTGGTATCAGGGTAATGTTGGCATTATAAAATGAGTTAGGAAGTATTACCTCATTTTCAATTTTTTGAAAGATTTTGAAAAGGACAGGCATCAAATCATCTTTGAATGTTTGGTAGAATCCACTAGTGAAACCATTTGGACCTGGACTTTTGCTTTTGGGGAGGTTTTTGGATGATTGTTTCAATTTCCTTATTGTTGATTGGTCTATTTAGATTTTCCAGTTGTTTGTGATTCAGTCTAGGAAGGTTATGTATTTCTAAGAACTTGTCCATTTCTTCTAGGTTATTGAATTTTGTGGCATTAATCTTTCATAATATTCTTATATGATCCTTTGTATTCATTGAAACTTCTCTTTCATTTCTGATTTTGTTTATCTGTATGTTTTTTCTTTTTATCTAGTGAGTCTAGACAGGGTTTTGTCAATTTTATTAATCTTTTCCAAGAACCAGATCTTTATTTCATTAATTTTTTTCTATTACCTTTTTGCTCTCTATTTAATTCTGCTCTAATATTTTTACTATTTCCTTCCTTCTGCTGACTTTGGTTTCATTTGGTCTCTTTTTTTCTAGTTTTTTAAGATGTAAATTAGGTTGTTTATTTGGAATTTTTCTTGTTTCTTGAGATAGGCTTGTAGTGATGTAAATTTTCCTCTTATTACCTCTTCACAATATCCCAATAATGTTGATATGTTGTGTTGTCATTCTCATTTGTCTCTATGTATCTTTTGATCTCTCCTTTTATTTCTTCTTTTACCTACTCATTCCTTTTAGTAGCATGTTTTTTAATCTCCACATATTTTTGGTTTCCCCTGCTTTCTTTTTGCAGTTGATCTCCAATTTTATGGAATTATGGTCAGAGAATATACTTGGTATGATTTCAGTCTTCTTAAATTTGCTGAGGCTAGTTTTGTGTCCAACATATGGTCTGTCCTTGAGAATGTTACACGTGTACTAGCGAAGAATGTATACTCTGGTATTCTGGGATGAAAAGGCTCTCTAAATGTCCATTATGTTCTTTTGGTCTAATGTTTCATATAATTCTGATATTTCCTTAATGATTTTCTGGTTGGATGATGTATCCATAGCTGTCAATGAGGTATTTAGGTCCCCTAATATAATTTTGCTTTTGTCAGTTTCTCCCTTTAGTTCTGTTAGTAGTTGCTTTATATATTTTGGTGCTGTCTGATTGGGAGCATATTGATAGATATTATGTCTTCTTGATGTTTTGTTCCCTTTATCATTATGTAATTCCATTTTTGTCTCTTGTTACCTTTTTTGTAATGGGCAACATTGGGGAACAGTGTATTTTTCCAGAATCCATCAGCTCTAGGTCAAGTTGTTGACCTTCAATCTAGTTGGGGAGGGCGCAGCTCTGCTCCAAGTCCAGCCGTCATTTTTAATCGTAGTTGCAGGGGGTGCAGCCCACCATCCCATACAGGAATTGAACCGGCAACCTTGTTGTTGAGAGCTCCGCTCTAACCAGCTGAGCCATTCTGCCATCCCACCGGCAGCTCAGGCGCATCTCGTTGTCTTCAGTCTAGTTGTGGAGAGCACAGCTCACTGGCCCAAGTGGGAATCAAACCAGCAACCCTGTTGTTAAGAGCTCACGCTCTAACCAACTGCCATCTGGTTGCCCGTCTTGTTACCTTTCTTATCTTGAACTCTATGTTGTCAGATATAAGTGTGGCTACACCTGATCTTTCTCAATGCAATTTGTTTAGAGTATCGTTTTCCATTCTATCACTTTGAGTCTATATTTCTCCTTGCTGCTGAGATGTATCTCTTGAGGGCAGCATATGATTTGATTTGTTTTTTTATCCAATCGGCTACTCTGTGTTTTTTTATTGGTGAGTTCAGACCATTTACATTTAGGATGATTATCGATATATGAGGATTTCCTATAGCCATTTTCTCTTTTGTTTCCTGGTAGTTCGGTGTCCCCATTGTTTCTTTGCCATTGTGTTTCTGTCTGTTATTTCAGTTTGGCGATATTTTATAGTATTTTTCCTCTGTTTCCTCTTTTTTATGTTGCGTGTCTCTGTTGTAGGTTTTTTCATTGGTGGTGGTGGTTACCATTAAGTTTATATAAAAGAATGTATCATGTATACAGTCTTCTGCATGCATCTTATCTCCATTCCTCTATGCAACATCAGACCTTCACCCACTCCACTTTTGTGTTTTTGTTGTCACAAATTATCCCTATTTATATTCTGAGTTCATTTCTGAGTTGCAGGAGCAATTATCTTCTTCTCTTTTACTTTTTAATGTTTTTAGTTCCTTTAATCTTTATGTTATATTTAAGAGTATAATGCCCTATTCTGAATAGGGGTTGCCACTTCCTGCTTCTGTCTGTCTGTTAGTCATCTTACTCACAGTTTTGTATTCTTTTGTCTTTTTGTTTCAGGCAGAACAACCTCCTTTAGTATTTCCTGTAACGCAGGGCTTGTGGTGGAAAAATTCCCTCAGCTTTTGTATGTCTGGAAAGTTTTTATTTGTCCTTCATTTCTAAAGGATACATTTTCTGGGTACATTATTCTTGACTGGTAATTTCTCTCTTCAAGTAATTTGAATATTTGATTCCACTCCCTCATATTGTAGAGTTTCGGCTGAAAAGTCTAGTGATAATCTAATGGGATTGCCTTTATGAGTTTTTTTCCAGAGCTACATCTTTTCCCTGGTGTCTTAATTCTTTCTTTGTCATTAATTTTCGACAGTTTTAATATAATGTGCCTTGAAAAGGGCCTTTATTGAGTCAGATAATTAGGTGTTCTGTTTACTTTTTGGGCTCAAGGATCCAGATCTTTCCATAAGTTTGGGAGTTCTCATTGACTATTTGTTTGAATAGGCTCTCTGTGCCCTTCTCCCTCTCTTCTCCTTCTGATATGGCTCTTTCTGATGGAATCTAGACTTCTTTTGTATCTTTTAACTCTCAAGTCTCTCTCTTCTTCAATTGGTGTCTTTTTCAGATTTCTATTTTCAATATCACTCATTCTTTCCTTCATCTGGTCATCTCTATTTCCTAATTATGTCATTATTCATCTGTTTTATTGAGTTCTTCAGCTCCAGAATTTCTATTTGGTTCTTTTTTAAAATTTCTATCTCTTTGGCAAATTGTTCCATTTTTTATTTTTCATTGAATTTATTTCTGAGTTCATTAAACTGCCTATATGCATTTTCTTGCATTTCTTTGAGTTTTTTCCGAACTGCAGTCTTGAATTTTCTGTCATTTAAGTCACATATTTCCATGTCTTTAAGTTTACTTTCCAGAGATTTTTCGTTTTCTTTGTGAGCTGCCTCATTACCTTGATTGTTTATGGCATTTGATGGATTCTTTCTCTGCCTAGGCAGCTTTGGGAGTAAATTCAGCAGGTTAATAACAAAAGGTCTTTCTTTGTTTTCCAGTAGGTAGCACAGGAGTATTTTATTTTCTCTTGCACTGCTCCAGTTGGATTTTTTGATATCTGCTGGACAGTGGGAGATCCCCTGGGAGGTGTCTCCTCTGTGACCAGGTTATCTCAGTCTCAAGGAGATCCCTGTGAGAGAATGTGGTGGGTGATGGGATTCTGAGCCCCTGGAATCCCAGGGCTGCCTCTGCAGCCAAATGCAGTACTGCACTGCCTGAGTTGTCCCAGGTGCCTCCACTAGGATCACCCTCGAAGGGTGGGGGCGGGGTAGTTGGGAGAGATCACTGGTGTGTTTGTGGCTTTGTTCTCCTCCTAGTAATGGCGACTAGATCACAGCTTCCTCGCTTCTATATCACCATTTTTATCACTGGGATTAGCCACAATGTGTTTCTGCCACTCAGGAAATGTCTCTCCAGCTCTCAGGGCTATAAATATTCAGCTCTTTAATCCAACTGTCTCTGCTATAGTTCCTTCTGGGGTTTGCTGCTAGCTCTGTGAGGGGAGGTGGACAGGCTTCGTGGCTTTGTTTTCTGCCAGGAAATGATGGCTGCTAGAACCCAGCTGTCACACTTCTGTATTCAGTCTTTGCCTTGAGATCTCTGGCCCAATCACCTCATTTAGCTGTATTATATGCTGATCCCTCAGGCATATGCTTGGGACCATAGAGAGTGCACTTGCAACCTGACTCCTCCCTCTCCCAAGACCTGCAGTGAGCTTTGGGCTACATCCGTGGCATCCTTCTCTGATCTTCTGCCTCCCTTCTTCCCTGTTTGCTGCAATTCACCTACTTTCAGATGTTTCATTGTGTGGATTTCTCAGACATGTTTCTATGCTGTGCAGGGAATCCTTTGATGGATTACAGCTGTTTAACTTGTTGTAACTTCAAGGGGAGAGATCAAGGGGACCCCTCACACTGTCATGCCTCTGACATCAGTCCTCATTCTAGCAATTAATAAATGTGTACTATAAACCAGAGACCATGCTAAGTATTCTGGTTAGGAGTAGAGTGCTGGTGGTAGATATAAACATTGCTAAAAAGATAATCTCTTCCTTAAAGAGCATAAGGTCTAGTGATATTGTTATATATATATATATATATATATATATATATATATATATATATATATATATATATATAATATGAGTCAAAATATAATAAGGTCCATAAAAAGGTACACATAAGGTACCAAGAGAATACGGGAAGGACATATGGAATTGCACCTTGTCAGAAAATTTGAGACGAACCCTAGAGAACAGGTAAGAATAAGAAAAAGACTTTGGAAGTAGATAAGTGGACATAGGCATAGATGATTAACTGAGAGTACGCAGAGATTATTAAGGCTACTTTGGTGTAGGACATCAGCAGGAAACCAGTTTGCAATTGGGTTGGAACTATCCATCTGGGCCCAATTACAGACCAAGGAGTTTATAGAGCCATTGGAAAAAAATTGAACAAAGAAATGAGATGCTAAAATTCATGCTTAGAATGAACTTAGAATGACATTGGAGAAACTAAAGGCAGGGAGACAAGAAACCTCTTAGATAATCCAAGTGCAGGCTGGTGAGAGCCTGAATGAAATAAGATGTTCACTGTGGATGTAGAATTAATGGCACGCAGTATTTGATTGATGGGAATGACATGGAAAAAGTGGAAAATGAAAAGTGCCTCTGAGAGAATAGTAGTAAAGGGATACAAATAGGAAAGTAATGAGTAGAGCAGATTTGAGACTTATTTTGTGAGTGTTTGGAGCTGACAGTATCCCTGCTGGATCTATTCATTGACTCCCATGCATCTGGCTGTGAGCACACTGAATTCAGCATGATTGTAGGCTGACCTAAAAATAGCCAAAGCCTTCATGATGACCAAAATCCCGTGTTATTCTCTAGTCTCTTGGAACATAGACCCACTTTAGACATGACATTTTTCTGTAAAATATCAGAGGCAAGTATTATTGTCAACACTTAGAAGACTTCCCTTGTGTCAAATAGAAATTAATACATTTGATAATTACTCTCTAGAAAGTAGTCCACTTATAAGCCTTAAAATCTTGTTAATTGCAGTTCAGCATATCAGGGCCATAAGCTGGAAGAGAATAATAATACCCAAATCCTTGAGTATATATTGATTTGATGTTGGACAACCCACCCACATAAAGGAGGCAACATGAGCAAATATTCACAGTTTGACATAAGGCAAGATTCTGTGAAAGAGAAAAAAATTGTATAAAATATTTTTAGTAATGTCTGTCAGGATTTCAGACAGTGGTCTATACCCATTGGATGCTCAAAATTATTACACAGTGTTCATAATAATTATTAATAGGCCCATTTAGTTATGGTGTATTCGGTATTAGAAATTATACCAAGCTCATCACGATCATTATCCCATTAATCCTTGTAATAGCACAATAAATATCGGGATACTTGTAATAGTATATCCATTTTTCAGATGGGGAAGTTGAGATTCAGAGAGTTTAAGTAGCTGGTTTAAGTCCCACTAATATATGGCACAACCACATTTAAATTATATGCCTTCCTAACGCCAAAGTCTGTACTTTTAACTGTTATACTATGCTCCATTTATTTTAAGCTCTGACTGTAGAAAGCAATGCTTGTTCTATAGCTCAGACCCTAGTGGACAGCACCCACAGATTAACCTTTTCCCAGAATGAGAAATGTCCTAAAGCATACATATGGCTCCTCTAAGATTTCAGACTACCCAGCAGCTCAACATAAAAAGACATTGTAGATACCCTTCTCCCTCTAGTAATCTCAGCTGTTCGTTGATAGACAACCATGATGCTATCTATCTTATGAGAGGAAAAGGGTTATTTTCTCTTCCAATATTTATGTTTTCTCTTCATGTCATTGAGCAGGGGGAGAAAAATGCCAACCTGCTTTTTCCTAGTTCTGCTCTAAAACCCAAAAGAACCATGATGTCCCTTTCCTCTAAACAGAGGCTTTCCTTATTTTTACACGATAAATCAGAGTAAAACTTAAAACTGCACTACATGTTTAACCATCCCTCTCAACCTATTTTTAGTATTAATAGTTATTCCTTCTAGATGCCTTTGGAAACAAAACACTATTCAAGGAATTGAGCACTGGGAAATTTTAACCTTTAAAACAGCTATGTAAAAAGACATAATACATGATATTTCCTCCTTCAGAGAGTCTGAAGTTGCATTTTGGATATAAATTGTACAAGCCTTACTTTATTTCTGAGAGAATGATGTTAATTTTATTGAGTGCTGTAAAGTAGAGAACAATCAGTAAAAGAAGATAATGTTTGTTTATAGACTTCTAAACATTGTAGACCCCATTTATTTTAATCTCTGTTGTCTTATTTGGGAGTAGAAAATGGTGCGGGACAGACAAAGAACACCAGAGGGCCACCACTTAAAAATATCTACCACCCAACAACAAATTTCCACCAGTTTAAGACTGACATGTGTTAATTCTTATGAGGTACAAATACCTGCAGGGAAGGGAAATGTATGGACCAGACAGGTGGTGACCAGGGACCTCAACATCTGGAAATTTGCCAGAAAGTTATCTTCTCTTGAGTAAAAGAAGGTCTGCCAATTTATTGATTTGCTTTCCAGGCAATTCCACTGCTGATACGTCTTTTCTTAAAGAGACAGAGAGAGAAAGGCAATAGAACATTCAGGAGTAATCATGAACATGGCTGAGAAACCAGAACATGTTTGTTCTAGAGAAAATATAGGGTCAAGGGTTTGCCTGTCTTAAAATGTGGAAAATGGGTAAATGCCACAAGGATGAAGGCTTCATGAAAGAAAGAATTTTCTGGCAATTAAGGTGATTTAAAGATGAAAACGTCTGCCTCTCATCATGGACAAAAATTGATCCTAAACTGTAAAGACTCTTGTCAAGCTAGAAATGCAAGTAAGACAGTGATGTTGGTTACATTTCGATTGTATGATTCACTCACATCCCAGTTAACACTACAACAGGCTGAGTTGTGCCGGGGGGAGGAGGATAATTGTTTGTGAGTGTTGTTTGGAAGCAGGAACAGGGAGTAGGAGAAAGGAAGGGGGATAAATGGAAGAGTGGAATCTGGAAGAGCTGCTAACTCCCAAAAGACTTTGACCTTCCCTTTCATTGAAAACAGAACTCTCCAGGACATGTAGCGCTGCTGTGGATTATTACCAAGGGTTCTGACGTACACATAAAGCAAGAAAACGGTGTTTTCCCCATATGGATACTAGCTTTTTGTGTCTAAAACCCATCCAAGTTATATGTTGGAATTTAAATTGATCCCCTTTGGGAATTCTGTGACTTAATTCAAATATATATTCACATGGTGGGAACTTAAAGCCAGAGAAGGAAATATTTTTATTAGCTCTTTTCATATTACACTTTATACATCTTTTCTGTTTTTAAGAAAGATTGCCTCTGCTGGCTTATTTTTCATTTTGTTCATATTCATTAACTCCTCTAAATGCTAAAGCTATAGACCAATGGCTTATATGATATGATCAGAACAAAATTCTGGAAATAGTAAATGAAATTTCCTAGTATTTTTATGTAACTTTACTGTAGAGAAATGGGAAAATATAAAAGCAAAATGACATTGAAGTCACCAATGATCCCACTACTCAGAGATAATTACTGTTTATATTGTGATATATTGCCTTAGCTTTGTATGTATGAAAATAATTTTTTCAATATAAAAACAAAATATATGTAAAGTTTTTTATTTTGTTGCTATGTTAGACTTAAAATAGCATTATAAGCATTTCGTCATGGCCTAATATATTTTAAAAAACACGATTTTAAGGACTAAATTTTAGTTATTTAGTCCAGTCTTCTGCTTTCAGATGATTCCATACAATTACTTAAGACTAACATTCTCTATGCCTCCTAAAAAAGATTTGCCTTAGCTCCTTGTGGTAGACAGCTCCAACTTCCTACCTGACTTCAAAGCTAGACAAATGTATTCTTTATCAAGATAAACTCATTTCTTTTTTCCTCTACATTGAGAGTTGAGCATCCTTAGAATTTTGATATTTTCTTTTGAGCTTGAAAATTAGAAGTCTTTCATAACTGCTTCTTTCCTTAGTCATGATAATAATATTATCAGAGAGTCAGTATAAGACAGTGGGGAGAGAACATGCTGTACAGTCAGACAGTTCTAGATTTAAATATTGATTCTGCCATTTATTAATCGTATACACCATTGAAGTACATCTTGGACAAGATAATTTCCATTTCTCTGAAACTCAGTTTCTCCTTCTGTAAAATGGACTGGTTTTGTTGTTTGAGACAACATGCTTGAAGTTCCTTGATTATTGTAAACCAATATTAGTAAGTTAATATTCAATGATTGTAAGTTCCCTTCCGTCTATGGTTTGATAAGCCTTCCTATGAATTCTTACCAAGCTCTGTCATCACCGCATTTAGGTCTGCCACACAATGAACACCTCTAAATATTGAATGGAGGAAACTTTTCTATTGTAATTATGTATGGTCTTTATTCTAAAGGAAAATTAAAGGGCTTCAACTCGAGAGGTAGGAGGGCATTATCTGAGTAATGTCCAAGACATTACCATTGTCATAAATATACATGGGTGAGGAACTGGTAGAAATAAAGGTATTACATGAAAAGGTTGGTTAATTGAAGGGAGAAATCTTTGTTCAAAAAATCACTCCCAGCTAGAGATAAAGACCTTTTAGTAGTAAAGGGAAAAACAATCCTGTAAATTAGTTGGTAGCTAGTGCCACCAAGTGGTAGGAAAATACTTCTTTCGAGACTAGAATCCAATAGCCTTTAGGGGGAAAAGCTTCCCTTGTCACAATTTAGTAATTACATTGTGGACCCAAATGTATTCTATCCCCTTTTCTCATTGCTTCATAACCACCCAAAATCTGATCTTCATTAAATAGCAAGCTGTCTTTGATTTCTATTACCACACTATCAAAATATCCTCCCATCAAAAGAAACTTTTAAGGCTAATTTTGAAATTTGCCTCAGGAGCTTCCTCTAAAACAGAAAGGAACATAACTGCAATGAATGCTGGGAGAGTTGGGGTGAAAAACATGACTGGAAAATCCTAATTTAGTTTATCCTCTAGAGTTAGAAAGGCCAGGTCTGCCACTTACCAGCTGTATGATGTGTAAACATTGGTCTTAGGATCAGTTTTCTCTGTTAAAAATGAAGATTAAATTAGATAGTGTATATAAAATGTTTAACCCAGAGCCTGGTCTCCAGCGAGTGCTCAACAAATGTTAACCTATTCTTTTTATAATTATGCCTGTTGCACTATATTTCCCTTCCTTAAATCTAAATATTTATTGTCGTTACAACTATTATTAATATAATTCAACCTAACCCTAAAGAAGTACAAGTTAAGAAGGTAAAATCACTGTAACAGCAAACTTTGCCAACCATGAGAGGGATGTTCCATGATTTCTCTTGTTCCAAAGAAAGAACTAAGGAAAGAAGATAGGAATGAAGAAATCCTCTAAATTCTAAATCTAGATCTGGCAATAGTTCCTTCTCACTGAGGTTCTGAGCAAGGCAATGAGGTCCCCTTTCAGCTCCCCTAACTCACATTGTACTCAAAAGAATATGAATTAATTATTTTTTTGGAAAGTTGCCTATAATATAAAATCCTTATGTGGATACCAATTATAATTTTATACACTAGGAATTATAAAGAGTCATCTATTATTAACCTTAAATAAAAAGAAAGGTAAAAATAGGAAGGCTGTTTCTGCAGTTACAGTAAACTATGACCTGCCATTGTATATTCACCAGCCTCAATTAACCAGCAGATCCATACATTTATACATTGTCTTGACTAATTTGTGGTCACAGCAATAAATAGCCCAGGACACTAAGGAGCCTAAAATGTCTTCTGTTTCATCAGAGATAGATTGCATAGTGCCATGTGTTTGTCACTGAACTCCAGTTCTTTGAAAATTGGTCATCTAGCCTTGTAGCAAATCACCCTCACCAGAATGTCAGTATATTTCATAGGATCCTACTTCAACCCCTTGTTAGAATTATACCAACCTGTCCCCTCCACCCCAAGAGGTGATCATTGAGTCACTCCTGAAACATTTCCAAAGAGACCTTATTGATGTTTCGACGAAGCCCAAGCTACTTTGTGGACAGATCTATTCATTAGAAAAAATTTCCTGGTAATAATTGGAAATCTTTCTCCATGTAACTCATACGCATTATTCTTGATTGTAGAATTTAAATCCAAAAACAATATGCAACATTTGAGACTACCCCCCTTTCCCAGGTAGTGCAAAGAACAGAACTTTTGGTAGTACCAGCTTCATCCTGTGAATTGGTACATCCTGCAGCACAAAATGTACCTGTTCTGTATAGCTTATCTTTCAGCAATCATGTAATGTCACAGACAGATATTTTTATGGTCTCAGCACTTTAAAATAAATAAAAATAAAGATCCTTGAGGTATCTGGGTTTTAAAAATCTGGATAGAAATCAGAATGAAATGGAAAAGGGTCACCGTTTTTGTTAAATCAACTCACAGAATACTCCAAAGGATGATTTCAATTGGAAGCAGATGACCATGGAAAAATGGCCTCCGGCTCTTTTTCTCCTAAGGTTTGATATCCTCCTGGAATCATCAGTACTGGGTCCTTCCAACAGGATGTGGGATGGAACACAGCCTGCATGTTAGATGAGTGATGTACCTGAAAGGGGACCATTGTCATGCATCATACAATTTCTTTGGTACTTTTGCTGTAGTACCCCTTTGTTTCCTTATCAATTTCATTTTAAGATATCGGCTTATTTTTGTTGTGTTGAAAGGATAAATAGAAAGGGATTTCTTTTTTTTAATTAAAATTTATTGGGGTGACAATGGTTAGTAAAATTACATAGGTTTCAAGTATAAATTCTGTAATACATCATCTATATCTCACATTGTGTGTTCACCACCCAGAGGCAGTTCTCCTTCCATCACCATGTATTTTGACCCCTTTTACCCTCTTCTACCACCCTTTTCCCGCTTACCCTCTGGTAGCAACTGAACTATTGTCTGTGTACATGAGTTTTTGTTTGTTTGTCTTGTTTCTCTGTTGCTTTCAGTTTTATATCCCACATATCAGTGAAATCATATGGTTCTTGATTTTTTTTTCTTTGTGACTTATTTCGCTTAGATAAGCTAAGGGATTTATTTTCTGTTAGGTTTTATTCACTATTGGGCTAGAGATATAGCCTGGAACCTGAGGCTAAGATAACAACTGTGAGGAAAAAGAGAAAAGAATTTCAAGGAGAAAGTTAAAACTAAGGTGATAGGCATACTTGTAGCGGTTCTTCCCACCAGAGAGATTTCCCTCAAAACTTTTCATTGGAAACATTTTATGACTCGTCTATGACAAAGAATAATTTTTGGCAAGATTTTTCTCATATACTTAGAGCTATTGTGAAAACAAGCAATGATTTGGAAACAACAATCTTCCGTTCTCATTGAACTTCTGCCACTAACTTGCTGTATGATTTTGGGGGGAGGAGGAGATTTTAATTCCTATATCCACAAAATGGAAATATTAAATAGTTTTTTTTTTCAGCCTTCCCAGAAATACTGAGAGGAAAAACCCAACTAGTAAGTGTTGCAAACTTTTGAAAAAGTAAACTATGGAAGTTTGAGAATTGATCCCAACAGAATTCTTGAGAAAGTGTTTCCGTTTGAGGTCCTTTAACAGGAATCAAAACAAAGGAACTGGATGATGAAGGTAAAGTTCCATTTGCTAAAGGCATCTTGTAAACTTTCTTCCAGTAAGGCAAATAATCTTTGTGCTGAAGGATATTGATGGGGAGTGCAGTGTTTAATATTTTCTTCAAAGACAATATCCAAAGTGGTTTTTTTTTTTTTTTTTTCTTTTTTTTAATGCACCCAAATTCTTTCTGCCACATTATTATTTCTTCCGGCAATATTTGGGTTTTTCAGTAAAAGCATACCTTAACTCCAGGAAATAGAAAATCTGTCAGACTTAATATTTTTGTTTCTTTAAGATCCAGCACCTATTGTCTGGCTCTGTTGAGAGTATGTTGTTTTTTATTCACTGTAGTATTATCTTATAATACTACAAAGTTATGTAAGTGGCTGTGCATAATAAAGTTGCTGAGTAATGAAGAAATGAATCTGTGAAAGGCTGGAAGAAAGGTTCAAAATTATCTTATGACGGTTATCTTTGTCCGGAGAAAACTGAAAGCCAGCACATTAATAACATAAATCAATGAGGCTCAGAAACCACCATTCAGAGCTATTCTGAAACAATTCAGAAACTCAGCATCTTCTCTGGATCCTTTATTAGCTTAAGTTTATAAATCGTCTGCACCATTATTCCACTTCAATTACAATGGTTCCTTCCAAAATTTGGTCCTCAAAACCTCACTCTCCAGATTCATTTCCCAGAATCTTCTAGTTTTAACTGCCTGATTCATGTTCTTGTAAGGTCTTATTTTAATTTTTTTAAGGCAATGAGTTATTTATAATCAGTTTTCAATTTTATAAATTTTCCAATGACCTCTTTTGAGAATTGACTTGCAATTCTCTCTATTTGCCTTGTCAAGGTCTTAGGGCTCTCTGGCAATCTAACTGAACCAGGTACGGAAAAGATTCAATACATGTTGTTGTTGTTTAAAACCAGTTTGAAGTTAACTAAATAGTTAAGTGGAAAGAAGGGACAGTTCACCCTCAGGAAATTGCAGGTGAGTTATAAATAGTGCTCTGCAAGTTACTGGTTATCCCTAGAGTTTGGAAACACCTTATTCTACTATCCTCTTTCTAACTTCCTGGTTTTTACAGTCCAATTATGTATACGGACAGGCTCTGGAATAAATATATTCAAGAAGAAGACTATAATTTCCTCCCTGATCCAAAAATATTCATTATAAGAACTGTAGCGAACAGAGAAAGCCTGGCTAAATAACATAAACTACAATACTGGATCACAGAGTGGAAATAAAATAATTCTTCTCTGTGTTTATTTTGCAAGATTTGAACTAACTGGTCCAGAGTCTCTTGAAAGAGAGGGAAGCAGACAGAGAAAAATATGAAAAGAACAAGTTAAACAAAAAAATTCCCCTTAGAGAAGCAATCTTCTCATTCCTGAGAGTCTCTACGTATTAATAGACTGCTAATAGCCCCACCTTTGCCTCAATCTTGGTGTTCTGATCACCAAAAGTGATTCCTCTTCATGGGAAACAGAAAAACAATTAGCTTAAAGGATCTTAAAAGCCCAAATATACCACCAGTTCTTTATTGAACCTGTCAAAGATAAACCACTTAAAACTTGCCATGCAAAGGCATACATCTTTATAATGGGATCCAGAAAAAGTAACATGGGCTTCCTTACCTGCTGTGGTTGATGGAGATAAGTATGAACCAAACACTCTTACTTCTGCTAGAGTGCTTCTGACAACTGACTTAACCCTGGGAATGGAGAAATAAATGTTCTCTATGAGAGTTTAAAACCTTCAGGAAACAAAAGAAGCCTGGTTCATCATATAAGCCTAGTCTTCAGGGTCTGACATTAGATGTCCACTGCTGCTCCCCTCAGGGCTGCCACTCCTATGGTAGGTCCCACCTCTAGCCAGCTACCGGTAGGACCAGCTCATCTAAGCCAAACTAGAGAATTAAGTCAGGCCTGTGATTGTACAGCTAAGCTTCTCACACTATAGGGAACATAACAGTTACTTTGGAATTTATCCAAGATGCTGATTCTTGGATCACATCCCATCAAAGTTGAATTCAATGGGAACCCATGACTCTGCATTTATAACAACTATCCCCATGTCATTCTGCTCTAAAAAAAATGATTTATGGATGTTATTCTTTGAAAAATTCTTGTCAGTGCATTGTAACTCAGGTCATTTGGGCTAAAGTGAGTCCAAATGTTAAACTAGCCAAATGCATATTCTCAAAAACTATTCTTGGAGAAGAGAAAGGGAGGTGGCATGAGCAACTTTTATGCATTGGCTAAAGCCCGAGAGTGTTGAGGGAAATCTGGTTAATTGAAACTGGATGGATGTCTATTCAGATAGAATTATTGTGCAAACCATATATCCTCAAATGAGGAAAGATTGCTTCACTTTGAGATCTTGCAGAGGATTTCAAATACAGTACATAGAGTCAGGAGTATTATATTTGTGACATAAACTCTAATGTTTGATGAAGTTGTTTTTAGGGACCCTATTCTGCCCACCATAGTATTCTCTCTCCCCCACCCCAACCCCCTCAGAAGAACACAGAAACATAGTAAGTATCACCTAACTTTAGTCATGGCCCTTCCAGGACAGGCAGGCCATAACTTATAATCAGAAAAGGAGGTACTCGTCTCTTGCCTTTAGAATCTCTACTTTCAGACAGGGTTGGTTTGCCAGAAATAGTACCTGATGGCATAAAAGAACCTCAAAGTAATGAAGCAATTACCTCTATGCCTTTTGGTGTGTTTTTTTCAAATGTGTTCGGATATTTTAATGTGCTGAAGCTTTTTGTGATATACTTGGATTGTTTTCACATTAATTGATCTTGACTGAATGTAAAGTATCTGAATTTTTTCTAGGAGCTAATTTCTGAATGGGATTGAGAAAGTATGTGCATCGAGGTTAAAGGGTTAATAAAGGAGAGATTGAACTGTAATCACTAAGAACAGTTAACTGTAGAATAGACCAGCCAATTTGTAGGTAACACTACTAGGGACAGTGCTCAAACTGACCAACTTCCAGTTTCACCAAGGCGGGGGCCGGGAGCAGGGGAAGCTAATTTGTGTCTATTCTGAATCCAAGCCCAGTTTTCTGAGAGAAAATGAATCAATAGCTGGGATATGTACTCGTAGATTACTTTCCCAAATCATTTTCTGTCTCACATAATTAAGAGAACATAAGCTAATAATGTTATATGTCAATTATACCTTCATAAAACTTTTTAATAAAAAAATTTGTTTAAGGCTATAACGTTTTCTAGTTTGGGAAATGACTTCTCACCTTTGAAAAAAACGTCTGGCAATTATTACTCAGTGCCAAGGTAATATGTTTTTCAGTGATTTTTGTGTAGAAAGGTCTACTTATGCTGACGTATCAAGAACATCTGAGGTTTGAGAAGGAAACTTTTGAAACCCACAAAGCTGTAATTGTGACACTTAAAAGGTCAACACCATTCACATTATTTTCAAATGCTACCCTTGAGAAGAGAATTAACCTATATGACCAAACATGAGTGGTTTTTTTAAAATAAGTTAATTGGATTTTATTCAGTAAAAAGTCTAATATACCGAGTTATGTGTCTTAAAATTGGCTAAATTTGATTATTTTCTTCTCCTCCCCATGCATACTATAAATACATTCATTCATCCATCTACTAATTCATTCCTTCAGTTTGAAATTCCATTATGTCATCTAGAAACAATTTCAACAACACAGCTTTGTTTGAGGTGCTATGGCAATGTTGGATATAAAAATAGGTGCTCTCTCACCCTAAGGGTACCAGTAATGACAAATGATATAATACACGCAATTCCATTTTGGAATAACATGAGCTTCAAAACTGTTTCTTTGCTCCATAATTTCTTTTCTTCATTGACTTGCTCATCATGGAGCAAAATTCCTTTTTTTAAAATTTTATTTTTAATCCATTTTTTTTTCTAGAGGGTTGAGAGACCATCAAAATACTTTGCAAAATAAAAGCTGTATTTTAGCTACTGTCATGAATGTGTGGAACAACAAAATTTTTTCTAACTAAAGATGAAATATAGTAGTCATTGAACATGAGGCTACATCTACTTTAATATGTAATAATTTATTGTTTGTTGTATTTAACTGAGAATACAACCACATTCAGCCTTCAATGTCAATTTTCCATAACAGGCTCCATTTCTTTCACAAGGACTGACCTCAATTCTTGTAAACTATTCTGTGGCACTTTTGGATTTGTGCGTGAAAGCTCTGACCATAGCAGGTTCCAAATTCAATTCAATTAAACACGCAAAACCAGCCATGTGTAAAAGCAGACAAGATGATGGCCTTAAGTGTTGGGACTGAAGAAACATTAGCAGAGCTTCTTGACTTCAGGTTGTGGCCTGCCATCCTCCCTTCCAAATACACATTCTGAAAACATATATATTGGGGAATTTTTATCAGGTTTTTTTTTCTTGTAAATACCCTTTTTTTCTTTTAAAAGGAACATGGCACTTTGAGTCATTCACCAATCTGTGTGTTTTCAGAATGTGTACAGCAGGATAGCAGCCCATATTTTGGCATCAAGAAGTTCTGCTGGTATTTCTTCAAACTAAGGCCATCATCTTCCTTGACTATATACAAGGCCAGGAGTCATTCACTAGTAAAAATGAATCTTGATAAGCTATTGTTTCCTAATACATCAATAATAAGTTTGCCTTGAGCAAATAGAAGTTTCGTCACTTACCTTTTTGAATAGCAACACCTGCCCATGGCTCAAAAATAAATAACCAAAAGTATTCAGTGGAATCCTAGCCCCCTTCTCCAACACAACTAATCACAGCTATGTGTTTCTTATATGTTTTTCCAGAATTGCTTTATACATGTGACAGCAAATATGGATATAGATTATTATATATTTCTTGCCTTTTTTCACAAAAAGTAGTTTATTAGATATCCTTACATGATGGTGCAGCTTGCTTTTTTTTCACTTAACTATATGTGTTGTACAACTTTCTACATCAGTGTATAGAGAAATTTCTCACATATTTTAATAGATGCAGAGAAGTCCATTGCATTTAATCAATTCTCCACTGACTGACATCTGGGATTGTTCCTATTGTGCTATTAACAATTCTGAAATAAATAATTTGACACAGATCATTTTGCACACTTGCATCTATGTCTATTGGATAAATTCTCAAATACAGGGTTGCTAAGGCAAAGGATATGTATATGCATATATATATATATATATATATATATATATATATATATATATATATATATATAATTTTGAAAATTCTTGCTATATTCCTCCCAATAGATGATGTATTGATTTATCTTCCCACAAGCAATGTATGATAATCAAGTTCCCTGTATCTTAATTTATTATCAAACTTTAGCATTACTGCCAATCTGATAGATGAAAGAAACATATCTGAGTTAGTTTGAAATTACATTTCTCTCATTATAGAAGAAATTGAGCAGATTCATAAATAGTTCTATATGTAACTATAGTTATAAATATTAAGCTAAGAATTGGTTCATAGTGATATCTACAACTCTAATCCATTGCCATATGGATCAATCTAGCTTGTCCTCTTGCTTATCTACAAACTCTCACTCTAACATCCATCATCTATTTAATTTTCTTGTTCAATTTCAGTATAAATATATAGCAGTGTCAGAATTGTTAATCAGTAATCCTCTAGGAAACACCTTTGTCAAATAGAGTATAGTGCTTATGTACAGTTTCTTTTGTCTTTAGTTTTACAGATGCCACTAATTTCCAACATTATTTGGGTCAGTGCCTTTTCACTCACGTCCTTCAGTGAAACCATTTCATACATTTGTTATTCAGTTGGATTGTTTTGTCACATTCTGCATTCTATCCTGGGATTTCCCTGACCCCTTAAATCTTTTTTTTTTTAATTTGCATACATTAAGGTTTATCCTTTGTGCTATAAAGTTCTATGGACTTTCACAAATACATTGTATCATGTATCCACAATTACAGTACAATATAGAACAGTTTCATTTAAAGATATCCCTATTCACCTATTCAACTCCCTCTACCTTTCTCCAAATGCTGGAAACTACTGATCTTTTCACTGTCTCTATTGTTCACTTTTTAAAAAATATCATGTAATATGGCCTTTTTAGACTGATGCTTCTCATTTAACAATGTATGTATATTTCATTTAGCAATACATGTATATGTATGTATGTCTATTCACATATATGCAATATATGTGAATTTCATCTGCTTATTCGAATGTCATGAATTCTCATTTTTCACTGAATAGCATTTTATGATATGGATGTACCATGTTCATCCGTTTACCTATTGAAAGACATCTTGGTTGCTTCCAGTCTTTGTCAGTGATAAATAACACTACTATAACATCTCAAATTAGTTGAGAAAATTGCTAAAAGCACAATTGTTGGATCATATGGGAAGATAGTTTAGCTTTGTAAGAAACTGCAACATTGTCTTCCAAAGTAGCCGTGCCATTTTCCATTTCCATAAGCAAGGAATGGAAATTCCTGTTGCTCCACACCACCAACAATTGGTATCACCTGAGTCTTTTGTTTGTTTGTTTGTTTGTTTGTTTTGTTTTAGCCTAATAGATGTGTAGTGGTATTTCATTGTTGTTTAAATTTTATAATTTTTAATGACAAACAATGTAGAATATCTTTTCATACTTTTACTTACTGTCTATAGATTTTTGGTTAGGCATCTGTTCAGATCTTTTAACCATATTTTAAATCAGTTGTTATTTTCTTATTATTGATCTTGTTTACTTTCAATCTATTTCCTTCCAATGTTTTTTGCAACAATGATTATTTGTATTAGTGTCTTTTTTCTGCCTATGTTCTCAAATTCCAATATAAAATTAATCAGATTCTCCCATACAATATTATATTACACCCAATTCTAGGTCTAGTTAACTAAAGCAACACAGAAAATTTGAAAAAAAAATTCTGAAAACATTAGGGGCTTAGGGGAAAATTTTGTTAGCAACAATGAAAGGCACTGGGTAAAAAAGTTAAAAGATAATGAAATAATGATCTCTATTCCTAGGATCCATTAGAGACCATAGAGTTCTGACACTTTGACCTTGTGTTACAGGCAAATACTTCATGTTTCTCCCTTGAAGAGCCCTTTATTTGGCTCATGTTTGTCCATATCTCACTGAGAGTAATTAAGGGGAACATCAGAGCTTCAGTGGAGAGCTGTAAAGTGAGTAGATCTGCTGATAAAGCACTTGTGAACACCCTGCATGCAATTCTGGACAGTTAAGGACACATTGAAATCACCTGGGGAGATTTAAAAATACTGATGCTTGAGTCTCAATCTAGAAATTCTGGTTTTTAATTGGTCAAGGTATTGGGAATCTTAAAAGCTAATACACAGCCAAGTTTGAGAATCACTGCCATCGGGCAGGCTTTCCAATGTGATAAACTTCCCCTGTGTTACACAGATCATTTATCCTGGAATTGCTAGGGAAATGGGGTCCCAAATGGAATGAAGTCCATGACAGAGAAGACAGCCTTACAATTCTAGCCCGGGTATCATGTAAGAAAACGATAATCATATCAGCACAGCATCAGCAAAAATAGGAATTGCTTATCATATTAGCATTTTGTGCGATAAACTGCAAAATAATCCTTTAAGAGGGTCCAGTTGTCATTCTTTAATTGGCACCTGAAGTACTCATAGAGTGAAAATATTCCAGAACTGATGGAAGCAAAGCAACACATCAAACTTTTAATCCAGGCAGGAGGAGAAATACACTGTTGAAACAGAGACAGATTTTTTTCGAATTAATTTCTCAACATTTAATGTTTCTCTGTGTTTTCTTGATAATTTTTCTACATATTTTTTAAAACTGACTAATTTTGGTGAAATTGTATAAATCTTCAAAGGTTACCAAAGTATGAAGTTCAACTTGTGGTTCCGCTCATTGTCTTGAAGAGAAAAATTTAGTGTCATCTCTATTTTCTACTGAGTGTATCTGTAATAGTGAATTTCAGTGAAAATTATTTCACCTGAGGTGGTTAAATGTTATGTCGGAAAAAATTTCAATAAGCTGTCTTAAAACAAGATTGGCCCACTGTCTTTTATAATCCCATCTGCCCAACACTTGTTTGTTCTCCTGGCCAGCTGATAGAACCTCTGCTTTCATCTGCTTCCATTTCAACCATGGTCCAAAATTTTCCATTACATAATTTAAACTCAGAAATTCTGCAATAGCCTATTTTTCTCTTAGTCCTTTCCCAAAATAAACTTTCCTGGACCGAAAGAAATATTAATAAGGAACTCATTAACTAGCACCTAGGTCAGTTCTAAGAGAACGTGAGAAGAGAGACAGAGAGAGAGAGAGAGAGAGAGGGAGGGAGAGAGAGAGAGAGAGAGAGAGAGAGAGAGAGAGAGAGAGAGAGAGAAGGAGAAAACTGATAAGGGAAGAGGTTTTCATTTATTTGGGGGAGATTTTAACAAATCCCTTTTGTTTAGCTAGCAGAGAGTCTGTCCTTCTCTTTCTTTTCTCTCTAATTAGGAAAATTGAATGCATTCACATTTAGTCTGATTGCTTATATTATTGAAATTATGCCAATTTACTTTATAGCTTCATTTACTTCCTTTCATGTTTTTAACTTTCCTACCATCTGTTGGTTCAATCTTTATTACTACTGTTGTGTTTTTTCTCTTTATTTTCTGGTCTATGTTTTAATGCACACATTTAGATTTCTACTTTTCTATCACTATCTAGAACTAGTTAAGTCCTCTGTTTTTCTGCTAATGACATAAGAAGCTTAGAACAGTTTATTTACATCTTCTTTAACCCCAACCCACCATCTCTCATGCCAAAATACCTGGGATATTCATTCTAAACAGACATACGTTTCCAATCAATATTTTTCAATTTAAACAATTTACTGTTCTGTTTTATTTTGTGCATTTGCTACTATCTTCCTTTTTTATCTCATGTCTCCCCTTATTTATTTTCCTGAAGAACAGCTTCTAGTAATTCTTTTAGAGAAATCTTGTTTGGGAGCCTGTATTAGTTTCCTGTTGCTGCTGGAATAGATGACCACAAGCATTGTGGCTTAAAGCAACAGAAATTGATTCTTTCACAGTTCTGGAGGCCAGAAGTCTCAAATGCATCTGCAGGACAGCATTCCTTCTGGAGGGTCCTCTGGAGAATCCCGTTTCCAGGTCCTTTCCACTTTACAAAGGCCACATATGTGCTCTGCCTCATGGCTCTCCTCTGCACCTTCAAAGACAGCAGTGTAACCTTCTCAAATCTCTATCACTTTGTGTCTTCGTATAGTCTTCTGTCCCTTTTGACCTTCTCCTCCTCCTCTTAAAGGACCTTTGTGATTACATATAGGGATGACCTGGATAATCCACAACAATCGCCTCATCTGGAGATTATTGGTTTAATCACATCTGCAAAGCCTTTTTGGCCATAGAAGGTAACATCATAGATTCTGGGGATTGGGACATGAATATTTTTGGAGAGGCCTAACTTAGCCTACCACAGTGCTTTTGCCCAAATGAGCATGTCTTTTTTATCATCTCTAGTGTGAGTGAGAGTGTGGCTGCATGTACTGCTCAAAGTCCAAAAGTCTTTTTTTTTCAGAACCTTGAAAGTATTTTATCTTAATACCTTCTTTTAGGCTGTTAGCGTGAAAGGTAGAGTCATTGTAGTAAGGAGTTGATTCTGACTATTAAAATCATTTTCTTTGGTGCACCATAGTCTTCAAATTCCATTAATGGTGAACTGTGGTTGCCTTAACAGTTTTCAATGTCAGTGCCTTGCCTTCAGCTTCCTGTGTGCCTGCTCACCTCCGCCACAGAAGAAGTCTCCTTCCACACTCTTTCCTTTCCCTCGGTGTAGATTGCAGTTGCTTACTGCTCCCACTGGTTAGGCTCCTAGTGAAGGACAGGTGGGAGTGAAAAAGAAAATTCTTTGTTGTGCTAGTTCAGTGTCAGTTTAGGAAGGCCCAGTGATCTGGCCTCCGGGGCGGGACTTTCTGAGTATTCTGTGCCCTACTCCCTGAGACAGCCAAATTTGGCATTGTATCTATGGTTGGTTTCATGTAGAAGCTTCCTGCCTCTCCCTCAGTGGTTAACGACTCCCCTTTAGTATAGGCATGGCATGTTGGGCCCAAGATAAATTTTTGCCCCTCCCCATATATAAAATTTTTTTCTTCTACTTTTCCTCCATTTTCGGTAATAATGCATATGTACGAATGCCATGGAAATTACAGGTTTTGCTACCCTTCTGCCAAGGGCTTAAAACATTTGCTTCATAAGAGAGAAGGCCTAATGAAGGAACAAGGCTTTGCACACACCCCCCCACACACACACACACACATACTTGTATAACAACAAGCATCTCCTCCTGCAATCTCTACAACAGGTTACATAGTTTGTGTATTCAGACTCTTTTTTGGAGGAGCATATTCTTCTTTGAATTGCCTTGGAACCTTAGCTCTCTGATGGACTTGAGAAAAGCTGTCAGTCTGTAGTTTACTCAGTTTTTCTTATTGTTAAGGTGGAAATAACACCTTTGGCATTTCTGTATCCTAAGCAAAAGCAGAAGGCTCCATGAACTTTCATTAAGAAAATTCACTCAAGAATATAGAATGCTATCTCTATCAAAGCTCCATTTCATCCTACAATGAGTTCACAACCTTAGTTATTTATTGAATTTAATCTAAATTGGAATCAAATGAGTGCTGCTTGGATGACTAACTAGTTTTATTACATAGTTGCACTTAATACCTTATCTTTAGGTTGCTTCATTTATATAATTTCATAAAGAAAAGCAAATAACTCTCCGTGGATTTAAACAGCCCATCTTCTCAGAAATACATATATCTGGACATCAGCTTTACTTTTTTTTAACTAAATTGTTTTCACTTGTTTCATAATTTCCATAATGTGGGTGAGTGCTTTGCATCCTGGATAAAGCTATGTTGAGCAAAAAAAAGTAGCTTGAAATAGTATAACCAATTATCTCTATATAATAAGGAAAACAATTTTAGACTGCGATACAATCAACTAAGCTTATACTTATTTTTATTACAACAAAAATTAACAATAGCAAAGGCAAAAGAGAGCAATTATAGATGATCAGGTGTTCATTGAACACTTCTGGTTGGATTTTCTAGAATAATGCACACTGCACTAGCACTGAAAAATCCTTTTGAAAAGCATTTCCGTTAGAATTAATTAATTTAGACACTTAATGAAATCTTGTATTATATATGTGATTTGTGACCTTGATGTGTGACCTTGAGCAAGCCACTAAACCAGTCTGGACCTCTGATTCCCCATGTGCACACTGTGAAGGCTAAAGTAAGTCATCTTTTAAGATCCCTTCTAGTGCTATGACTTGGGGTAAAGATAACCAATGAAAGAAAATATCATTTGCTGCTTTTTTGTGCTTATCTTCTTGATGAACTGTGATAGCTAAACTTTATCCAAGATCCCTTAAAGCCTCCTCAGAAATTTCATGATTTTATATACTTCTGGTTACATGGGTCTATTTTTTCTCAGATTACAGGTTTTCGCTAAGGAATGTGGATTTTGGACACCCTAACAAAAGTACCTCTTGTGAAGTATTTATACTCCAGGCCTGGTTGAGAGTGGAAAAATATTATTTGATGCCCCTCCTACTCTACTTCCCCCTCCCAAGCCCTGAACTTCCTTTTCTTAGTGGGAAAATAGAAAGAAACAATTTTATTGCCACCTAGGTGTTCTAACCAAAATGAGATGGAGAACTCTGCATAGTCTCCTGAGGTCCCCTTGGGCTTCTCTGTAAAGAAATAATGGCAATGTTTATACATTTCAAAAGAGATCCAAGAAACACAAAACTACACGACTTTTAAATTATTTCAAGAATGAGTTCTGGGTAGATGGACTTTCAGGGTAAGTAGTGGGTTAGTCAGGGAAACAAGGGGAGGGCATGCTGAAATTTGATCTGAAGCTTGGAAGCACTGAGAGGTACAGAATTGGTCCAAACTGGAACGGCTTGAGCACAGCCTGGAAAGATGTGAGATGGGAACAGTGCTAAGAAAGAGTCCATATGAATGAATACAGATCATCTAGACCTAAGACACAGAGGGGGGTGAGAAATGCTCACTCAGCAAAAGCTTTTCAAGACTGCTGAAAATTATGCAAATATGCAAGTTTTATCAAGTTCTGAGTTTCTGTCTTCTCATGGTTTTATGGTATTAAAATTATTTTGTGAGATCTATTTATATAGTATGTTAACCCTTTTTGTCTGTTATATGCTTTCTGAATATAATGCCAATTTATTTTTGCCTTCGTCAGTTATGATTTTTGACTACCAAATTATAATTTTATGTATTAATATTTGTAAGTATTTTCCATTTTGGTCTATGAGTTTGCTGCTATGTTGAGAAAGTCCTTCCCACTCCTCTAAAATTATATAAATATTTAACTTTATTATCTCTTGTTACATTTATACTTTTCTATGCAATTAAATATTAAAATTGTTTCATAGACATTTGGCTATATGATGTTAGGGAAGATTAACAAACTGTCCTAATTCTATTTATTGAATGAATTATCCTGATATTTTCCCATGAATTTGAAAGATCACCTATATTATATACCAAATTCTTATATATCCTGTGTTCCCTGATCTGTCTTGCTGCATCATTGCCTGATTTATAATCATTTCATTCTGTTACATGGAAAGTTCCCTTACAAAGGGAAACTTAACCTTACCCATTATTTTTTATCAAATTTTCTCGGTACTTCTCACATGCATATTACTTATTTTAGATAATCCTTAAAACATTTTGATGTGTATATTTTAAAATCTATCCATGTGTGAAATACTCAGTTAAAACCATTTAAATTGTTAGTTTTGACTCAAGAAGGCTAATTTAAAAAGAAAAAAATCAAAGTGTAAGAGCAGTGATGCTGGCAATCTGGATATGCCAAAGAGAAGCCATAAAGTGCTTCCTTTAAATGAAAGGGTGAGTGCAGTACAATAAGATATTTTGAAAGAGAGAGAGAGTGAGAGAGAGACCACTTTCATATAACTTTTATTACAATGTATTATTATAATTGTTCAATTTTATTATTAGCTATTGTTGTTAATCTCTTACTATGCCTAATTTACAAATGGAACTTAATCATAAATATGTATGTATGTAGAGGAAAACATATAGTGGGTATATAGGGTTTGAAACTCTGCAGTTTCATGCATCCACAGGGGGTCTTGGAACATGTCCCTCACAGATGAGGGGACTATTGTAGCTTCATCCCCTTGTCTTCTTCCAGCATAGCCACAAGGACAGTATTTCTGGTAGAATGAGGAGGTAGCCATTTTACTTGACATCATTTGAGAGGTATAAAGAATGTCTCTATAGGAAAACTTTATATATTTTGGACATTAGCCCCTTACCAGAGGCATTGTTCGCAAATATCTTCTCGCATTTGGTTGGTTGCTTCTCTGTTTTGTTGATGTTTAATTTTGCTGTGCAGAAGCCTTTTAGTTTGATACAATACCATTTATTTATTTTTGCTTTTACTTCCCTTGGCTTTGAAGTCAAATTCATAAAATTCTCTTTGAACCCAAGGTCCATAAGTTTAGTACCTATGCTTTCTTCTATGCAATTTATTCTTCCAGGTCTTATGTTTAGGTCTTTGATCCATTTTGAGTTGTTTTTGGTATATGATGACAAACAGCAGTCTAGTTTCATTCTTTTGCATGTGGCTTTTCCAATTTTCCCAACACCATTTATTGAAGAGTCTTTCTTTTCTCCATTGTTGTTTTTGGCTCCTTTGTCAAAAACTATCTGCCCACATATATGTGGTTTATTTTTGAATTTTCAATTCTATTACATTGGTTTTTGTGTCTGTTTTTCTGCCAATACCATGCTGTTTTGTAGTACAAATATATAAGGAACTCATACCATTCAAAAATAAAATAAATAAAATAAACAATTTAATTGAAAAATGGCCAGGGGATCTGAACAGACACTTCTCCAAAGAAGACATACAAATGCCCAGCAGATATATGAAAAAATGTTCAACTTCACTAGCTATTAGGGAAATGCAAATCAAAACCACAATGAAATATCACCTCATCCCAGTTAGAATTGCTATCATCAACAAGACAAATAATAACAAGTGTTGGAGAGGCTGTGGAGAAAAAGGAGCTCTCATACACTGTTGGTAGGAATATAAATTGGTACAGCTACTATGAAAAAATAGTATGGAGGTTCCTCAAAAATGTAAGAATAGAATTACCATATGAACCAACAATCCCTCTTCTGGATATTTATCCAAAATTTCTGAAAACATTTATCTGTAAAGATATATGTACGCTGATGTTCATTGCAGCATTATTCACAGTGGCCAAGACATGGAAACAACCAAAGTTGTTTGATAGATGATTGGCTAAAGAAGATGTGGTACATACATGCAATGGAATACTACTTGGCCATATGAAAAGATGAAATACTGCTATTTGCAACAACATGGATGAAACTTGAGATTATCATGCCAAGCAAAATAAGTCAGAAAAAGTCAAGAACCATATGACTTCACTCATATGTGGGTTATAAAACTGAAAGCAACAAATAGACAAGACAAGCAAACAAAGAAACAAAACCTCACAGATGCAGACAACAGTTTAGTGGTTACTGGAGGGTAAGGAGGGGCTAGTAAAAGAGGGAAAAAGGGGGGTCAAATATATGGTGATGGAAGGAGCACTGACTATGCGTAGTAACACATAATGCAATACATGGATGATGTATTATAGATTTGTACACTTGGAATCTATTTAATTTGGCCAACCAATGTCACCCCAATACATTTAGTAATAATAAAAAACTATGTCCCTGTCTGATGCCTTGTCTTTTCATTTGTGCTAAATCCCCTGCCTATAGTACAGACCACTGATTTCTAATTGCTTAGTATGAATGCATGTATCACACCACTTTCTCTCTGAGAAAAGAGGAAGGGACAATAAAGCAGTGGATGGAAATAGGAGGAACAAAACTCTAAATTTATTTACTTCATAATTTTGTGTGGTGGTAAAACTGATACAGTTTTGCTTAAATACCACAATTACTTATATCAACCTTGCAAAAAACAAATTTTTATTAGAGTTTGCATTTTTATTCCTTCCTATTCTGGAATGAAGTGTTTTCATTTTTAGCTTTTGATAGGAATGTAAAAATTTCAAGATTCCCTGAAGCAAGTGTCATGAGTGAATTACAAGCTAAAAACTAGGTGTTCTCTTATCTTTGGATGTGAAATAATTGTTCTTCTTTTCCTTTCAGTTTCTTCTTTGTGGCATATGTGGAATATTGTGCGCCAAAAAAAAATCTGGACTTGTCGTAAGTTTCTGCCTTGTTTGTGTTGTGTATTGAAATATTTGAAATGTGAGAACTCAAAAATGGAAATGGTGACTAGCCAACTTTCATCTGCTGAATGTTACTCATTTAGGATAAAAAGAAAACTGACAAATAAATCCTAGCCTTTTTATTTTCAAAGAAACTATCAAGGTTATTAGAAACTATGACAAAAAAAAAAAAGGAAAGGAAGGAAGGAAGGAAGGAAGGAAGGAAGGAAGGAAGGAAGGAAGGAAGGAAGGAAGGAAGGAAGGAAGGAAAAGAAAGAAAGAAAGAAAGAAAGAAAGAAAGAAAGAAAGAAAGAAAGAAAGAAAGAAAGAAAGAAAGAAAGAAAGAAAGAAAGAAAGGCTCTGATCTACTCCTTAAATATGTGAATGACTTCTGTGGATGACAGTTTCCACTTTTCCAACTTATAGACTCCCAAACATTCACATGACTCCTTCAATAAGCTGAAAAAGATATAACTTGAGTTCCTGGGAAATTTAACTATTTAAATATGGAACTGAGCCTAAGGATTACTGGCTTTGTTTGACTGTGAAGTTAATTTTGCAAAGCAGCAAAACAGCTGTGTTGTTATAGTTACAGTTAATTCCCAAAGATTTTTTATTTAATTTTATTTTATTACTGTGAATGCAAATGTAAGTGTTTTCAGATGTTTTATGGTACTATCATGGGTTTCAGGGGTATGGAACATGCTCCCAGTTAACTCTGACATTGGCTGGAAGATAACTTCGGCATGCTGAAGTGTGGTTCCCCCACTGCTTTCCACATCATTTTATGAGAGTTTTGGAAAGAAGGAAAAAAATGTGGTTTATTTTATTGAGTACAATAGGAAAGATCATAGATCTCTAAAAATTTGCAAAATTAATATGACACATGGACCCTAGCAAGTGGTCTTTGAGCCTACAAAGCTTTTTCCAAGGGGAGACCAATTATTTGATGAGGGCAAGGGATGGGGAGTGGTGTAGTTATTTTTAACTCCTTTTTGTAATCATGCCTTTCTCTGTGAGAATATCTATTGAGACTAAAAAGATGAAATCTCCATTGCTTTAGACATATGATATGTAATATTTTAAATTACATACAAGGAAACCTTTGGATATTTTTTTTTTCTTCTCGCAGGCTTGTAATTTGCATCTATGATGCTCCTATCGATCTTTTGACATGGACTTCATTTTTTTCTACACATTTCTTCTACAGAGACTCTTTATGGCTATGTAGTAACAATTTCTTGGCACTTGGGTGAAAGAAAAAGTTGTGGGGAGAGAAGAGAGAGAGAGAAGGAAGATCTCTTAGTCTGCTGGAGCTGCTATAACAAAGTGCCATAGACTGGGTGGCTTATAAACAACAGAAATTAATTTTCATGGTTCTGGAGACTGGAAGTCCAAGACCAGAGTGCCAGCAGAGTTGGATTGTGGTAAAGCCATCTGATGGCCTTGCAGACTTTGGCTGTTCCAGACTTTGCTGTTTTCTCGCAGGACAAAAGGGAAAAGATAAATCTCTAGAGAATTTTATATGAGCACTGATCCCACTGCTGAAGGCTCCATTGTCATGACCTAATTATGTCCCAAAGACCCCACCTCCAAATGCCATTGTATTGGGAATTTGGCTTCAGCATATGAATTTTGGAAGAACAAAAGCATTTAGTCCATAGCAAAAGGAAAGGGAAGGGAAGGGAAAGAAAGGGAAGGGCAAAAAAGGGAAAGGAAGGACCTTTTTAAAAGCCACTAGGGTCTTTTTTCTGTCTTTCTAATTCTCTTACAAGTTAGAGAACAAAAATCTGAACATCTGAATTTTTTAGGAACTATCATTCATTTTATCCTGCTATACCATCTGGGATTCCCATAGATGACATTTATCTATCAAGAACTCTCTACCCTTCAGTCAAATTGTGTAAAAATTTCTCCACTCCGAATACCTCTGGCATCTAGAATCTCCAGCTTTGTGAAATTTGGAAATAGTAGATGGTTGTAAACTTGGATATGAATTTTACATTTTAATTCCTAGCTGAGAATGTTGTCTGTACAGGTTAATGAAGTGCCATGCCTTGAAAGAATTACTGAGAATGACATCAGAAGAGATACGTGTTTTCCTCTAACAATCAATTAAATTCGTCATCTTTTTCTTAATTAATAGTAATTAATTATTTGAAGGCTAAAATGTATTCCCTTTTTGTATTTTCTAAGAATGAGTAAACATCAAAATACATTCCCAAGAAATGGCACTCCATCTGAATACACTTTAAAATGAAATATAACTGGTTGATTCTACTTAAAATTGGGAGCTACAAGTTCCTACTTGGGATGATTTAATTATTTGGTAATTGATACTCAGTATTCTATTTAATCAGTTGTAAAAAAGATTTTATTCATCCATTACTGGATTTTCAGCCTTGGTGATAAATACTATGAGACAGACACAATAAGGAATGCTGAATTAAGTTGGAGAGATAAAAGGAACTATTTGTAGTTCTTTCTGCCCATCCTGCTATTTCATTGTGCTACTTCATACATCCATGGTCTTATCTTTTGCTGGGAACTGCATGCACTTAGCTTGGACGACATGTCAAGGAAGTCTTGTGTGAAACCTGTGTTTGGGCTAAGTTCCTCTCCTCCTTACTTTGAGGAAAACTCATTCATCCCTCTTTCCTAATATTTGCCATGCCATGTTGGAACGGGGGATCTTCTCTCACACAAGACTGCAATGTACTCAAAGGAGATATTAATAACTATGAGCTATTGATTTTTGTAACACCAACTGCTAGCTGACTCAGGGCCTAACGGGTGCTAGGTGCTCAATAAGTGCTTGCTAAACTCAACTATCAACAACAAATAATACCTGATAATGTAGAATTAAATTCTACAGTAAGTTATCTAGCTATTTACCCTGTGGAATTGTGCCAAATATTCACAGAATATTTACTATACAGAAGGTGTTGTGCTTGGTTCTGCCAGAGATCCTGTGATATTTAGGTTGAGTAAAAACCCTAGTTCTATTAACAGAGACGCAGACCAAGCCAATAGTAAGATCAAAAGCAAAGCCACATTATTGTGTTTCTCCAAAACAACTAATACAGCAGCAGTTTTGGAATATCTATTGTGTATTTTTCACTGCCATGCCACATAGTAACAAAAGATTTGTAAAATAAAAGGCCAATTCACAGCGAGTCCCTAAATCTCCTGTTAGGGAAATGTTATTCAATACACACACACAATAAAATGTTTATAAATTTTTTAAAAAGAGTTAACTGTATTCCCTAAGATCACAAAGCTAGAGAAGTATGAAAATTTGAAGCTTGGTGAAACTAATGGCAATTCAATGAGAAGATATGTAGATATTTGAGGGGTTGGGGATTAACATAATGAAACGGATTTGAAGTCAGAAAATCTGAGATCAGTCCCTAAATTGAGCATTGCTTGCTCACCATTTATTTTCCAAAATGTGTATTATTATCTCTCTCAGAGAATTGCCAAATGGATTAATTGAGATGGCATCTGTTGAAGTTCCTAACAGAGTAACACACTTTAGATACCAAGTGAATATTACTTAAATCTGAATCTACCTAGAAGACAAATTTTGCTTATTTCAGAGTTTTCATAAGATGCGTCCCTGGCCTTTATATAGTCAGCTATTGATTCCTGAAACCCTATGGTGTATGCCCTCTCTATTGAGTCGGATTACATAGAAACTTGATGAAAGGAGAGTTCCTGTCCTGGAGGAAGCACCAAAAGCATCTTCTCCTTACTGTAGCTCAACCATTCTGGATGCAACAGGAAAGACAGTGCACTGTGTTGGGTCAGCTTTGCTTTCTCAACTTTAACCCTCCCATTCTTTCCCTTATCAGATGATCCTCTTTTCTGCCTGCTGCATCTGTGGACTCATTGGGGGCATCCTGAATTTTCAGTTCCTTCGGGCAGTGACAAAGAAGACCTCTTCCCTCTATCCTCTGCATCTCGCCTCCATGTCTCTTGCGTGCATTGGGATTGGCGGCTGCACCCTCTCTTCGTGGCTCACTTGCCGACTAGCCAGCTATGAACAGAGGAGGATGTTCTCAGAAAGGGAGCATTCGTTGCATCACTCCCATGAAATGGCTGAGAAAGTAAGTCTTGTACCTTTTCCTCTCACTGCTCTTGTGTGATAAAGACTGTAGTCAAATCTAGGTGAATTAACGTGCAGCTTTAGAGGAGAATGTGAGGAATTAGACTTTATAAAAGTTTGGTCCTACTGGATTAAGAATAGGAATTTATTTTTTTTCTTTGCAATTCTGGGTACACCTATTTTCAACATAATGTGATAGCCTTTCTATCTACACAAAAACAGAATTCCTAAAACAGCATGTTTTAAAATACTAAATGCCTTATAAATATGGACTTTTACATATTAAGGAACAACACTAAATATACTCTCCACTCAATAACAACAGTTTTAGAAATCAGATGAATTTGCCTTTTTAGCCCCCCCCTTTGTGCTTGTAAGTAGATGCATTTGATTATGTAAATGAGATTCAAGCATAAAAGGGCCTTTTAATAAGGCAACAAAAAGCCTGGCCTATCAGTGAAGAAATTTCAATTCACATAAAGGTTTGTTTAATTCGCATCTAAACTTCATGCATATTTGGGTAACCATGCCTGTATTTTAAACAATGTTCCTTGCATAATTGTTTCATGAAACCCATTCAAACAGGAAGTTACATTTACCTCATAAAAGAACAAATGATGTAGTGAGCTGTCTATGTTTCTACTACATTTTGCACATATTTTAAAATTTAATTCCTGCTACTGAATCTATTAAGGAAAATATAAACAGCTGTGAAATAAACTCACTAAGATAAGGCTACATCGTATTTTACTTGATATCATGGAACTAAAACTGCACAACCACAGTAGAAAAATTATTAAGAGTTACCACTGCATATTTCTGTACAATGTTATTTTAAAGAAAAACATTTATTCTGTTGTGTTATGTGTTTCCACTTTGTATACAATCTATACATTCATATAAGAAGAGTAAATGCTCTTAAATTGTTCCAAGAAAGCAATTTTAAACAGATTTACATGTGTCCTTCAAAAAAGTTAATAGTACAAATAGCAGAATTGGTAATTTAAAGAAATGGGTTGTTAAAATTACATTAACATTATATATTTGGATAGTGGTTCTTTTGTACTCTATTTTTTTATACTAGTGATTTAGTTTTTTGTGTATATGTTTGTGCAATATTTATTGTATAATTGTTATATTTATATTAGAGATTGAGGGCTATTGAAATAACCGACTTGCCCAGCTGCCCGGTGGTGCCCCCGACACCAGAGTTACCTACAAGGTACGCTGATTTTTAGGGAGTTACCATGTTGTAATGTCACTGCAGGAAGTGCCTCCTCATCTAGGAAGCCATGATGTCAGCAGATCAGTCTGGACTGATGCTGGATGTTGTTTCTCAAAGTATCACTTTCATGAATGCTACTTTGAGGAACTGACATAAATCTACATGGCAGAGTCTTGCAGCTTGAAAGTTGGTTGAGTATTTAAAATATTCAGCCTGCCTATAAGCATCCAAACACATTTCTGCTTGGATGATTCGTGACTCCTTTAATTTCTGCTACGTCATGATTCTGACTCAGTGTCATCATTCACAGACCAGAGTTTTGTTTTTAATAACAGATGTATTTGATAAAGGCAAACTATATCTCCCTCATACCAAAAGTGCACGAGGAGATAAGCTAAGTCTGACACTAATACAGTAAAAATTCTGTATGAAATCTTTCTTTTTGTAAAATTATCTGATGTGATACATTTCAAATTTATTTCCCATATTTTGGATTGCTGAAAATAAATAGTCGCCACGCTTGCTTTGGTTAAACAATATAATTGGAAATACAGAAAGTCCCGTAGTTACTGTGGCTCAACTGCAGTAAATATGTCCATTTGCAAATACTGGTCAAAGTTAAAATATAATCTTCCTGTTACATTGGACATGCCTACTTGCAAATAAGCTGGAGATTCTCCTACATTTAAAAAGGAATTTTCACTGTTATGTTTTTATCAGTGATTTGATTGCATCTATGTTAGAGTGAATTTGATTAAGAAAGATTTTTAAGATTTTTAAAAACTGGATTTTTTTATCCTGCAATAAAAGATTACACATTAGATTAGTTTTTATGATTTTTTAGCTACTTTTTGAATGCAAAGTCATTTTAAGAAAAGTCACCTAAGAAACTTCTGTAAACTCATTAGGAAATTGGGTTTTTGTCCTAGTTGGAGGAATAGGAAAGATGTATGAGTAAATATTGTTAAAGATTATTTTGGAAGGATTATTTCTATTTGTCTTGCCACCAACAATGAGGTCTTGAATGGAGCCTCAAATCAGGTTTTTTATCAGTAAACTTAACCACAGCCCAATAATCCCAATGTACTCTTTAGACTTACCTTCACTTCATATTTCTCTAGCAGGGCCAGCCTCTCTATTAGACTGAACCATCACCAGACCATAGAGGCAGGCTGCTCGCAATAAAGGATATTCTCAACTTCCTGTTAATGGCTTTACTCTAAAAGGGTTTGCGTTTTCAGGTTTTTTTTATTTTTTCCTTGTAATTTTTTTTTGCACCCTAGTAGGGGAGATAAAATGGATATCCAGGGACATGACGACCAACCCCCTACAGCCTGGAAGGAGCCTGGGCACTTTGCATGGACAGATGGTTCTTGATATGAGAGGGAAGGTCTCTACTGCATATTGTCTCCTTTCCCAAAATTTTCTTGGAAGAAACTCTATCCCATCTTCTAAAAGACAGTAGTTTTCAAAAGCGAAGTTCAAAAACCAGGCCAGCACCTGCCACGTCACTCATTGCTCCTCCTAAGCAACTTCCAAAACCAACCAATACAAAAAAAAGCAAGTGTTTTCCCTCTATTTTAGCTCCTGTATTGAATTTTCAAAGAGAAGAGACTAAAAAATAAGGCATGGGTAGCTTTTCATTTTCAAATAAATATTTGGAAGAATTTCTAAAGTTTATAAAAGCAAACACAATACTTTGTAATTGCTAATTCACCCAAACAGAAAGTAGATATAAACTGATAGCCAAGAAATAATTGAGAAAATGGTTTCCATTTGCATTGTTCTTTACCGCTCTGTTGCAAATAGGCCTGTTCAAGTGTGGAAAGATTTTGTCATCTATTTTTAGAAAGTTTTGCCTAAATACTATTTATAATATGATGCACTAACCATTATAAATGTGAATGAGACTCACATCTCCTCATTATCTTTTTTTGTGTAGGGAAGAGCTTAAAGTTTAATAAAACATGAATTCACAGCTTCTAAATTTTTCTTAAATTAGCATATTTTCTATCATTGCAAATGGAACTTTTTATGTTAGGTCATCGTTTGTATTTAAATTTTCATTGCATTCCCATGTAGTTTTCCTCACTAACTTCTTAGTAATTGATTCCTTAAAAAACATGTTAAGTGATTTTTCCTTTTTTTTTTTTTACTGTATGAGTGACAGTGTCATGAAAAATAATCTTTTCCACTATGATTTGTTAGTGAACCATAATTACAAACAAGCAATGCTCCGTGTGGGCCTTTTTCAGTTCTTAGCAAAAAGGCCACAGACTTTTCAATAGAATTAAGGTAACCCCTACATGGCACTTGTTCACATGCTCAGCAAAGGTGCCTATGCATTGGAGAAACTGGGCATAAAACGATCTTTTTTCTAGGTAAGGTCTTTCCAAAATAGAGTTGCGGAACGAAAGGAGAAACTCAGGGCTACTGGGGAAAGATTGAACTGTTTTTGTTCAATCTCAAAGAAGACTTTGGTCTCACAGGCTGTCACTTCAGCAATTTCATGTGCTCCAAGATGGCATGAAATTTCATTTCCTCAAATGCAACACCAATATTAATCCTTGTCCTTCCCCCAAAATCTGCAAGTTTTTCAATGGCTTGAAATTTCTGTTTTGCAAACCCATTAACCAAATCAGTGTCTTCCTCTGAAGGAAATTGTAATTAATTCATGTTATTTTTCCTAACAGGAAGTGACAGACGGCATGAGCAATGGAGGACCACAACTGATATTTAATGGAAGACTATAATCAATGTTTTAAAGAACTGAACATTTTTTAGGATTTTCATGAGGCAAGGAAATACCAAAGGACTAGGAAATAAAACTAAAACATTTGCATTCACTGTTATCTCTCCTGAACTCCCACTAAATTATTCTTCCTCAATTTTGCCTCACTTATTTCTTCAGCTATTTTTACTGGGTGAAAAACTTTCCAGAAATGTTCTAGTACAATAATTTCAACAGACTTTCCAGATTGTTCTAAAAAAGACTTTTCAGGAAAAAGAAAAAAAGGAACAGGTGAAACATAAAGATTCATATTCTACACAAGCACTATTTGACTAGCATGAGTTAGATTTATAATGACACATTTCATATAAGTAATTAAAAAGTACAAATATCAAGAAATAACAATAATTTAATGTCTTTGTTTTGAAAGACAATGGCTTCAAGAATGCCATGATTCAAAACCTCAGCAATGCCTTGTTGTAAGACCCTTGTAATTATTTTCAATTTGTGAATGAATTATATTTCATAATTAATTTGTAAATGACAAAAAACTTAAAGCATAAAGAGATTTTTTTAGAGAGAGAATACTAATCTGTTTGATATTTTTGCATTCTTGCACAAAAGTGAAAGTTGTAAATGAATATCATTTAAGATAAATAAACATGTATTGATCAAACTGTGCAGATTGATCTGCATGATCATAATTGAGCCTAAGAATAAAGTAAAGTATGCGTGTGTATGTACATATATACGAAGGTCTGGCAATTAAGTTCGCGAACTCATCCTAGAAAAAGTGCTTCATACCTCATTGCTGAATATCACTATGGTCACCTTCGAAGTACTCCCCTTGGGAAGCTATGCACCAACCCCAGTGCCTAGTTCACCCTTCAAAGCAATTTTGGAACTCTTTTTCTGTAATGGCCATCAGAGCTGTTGTCATATTACCCTTGATGTCCTGAATGCCATCAAAATGTCTTCCTTTCAATGTTTCCTTTATCTCCAGGTAAAGAAAGAAGTCATTGGGGGCCAGATCAGGTGAGTAAGGAGGGTGTTCCAATACAGTTATTTGTTTACTGGCTAAAAACTCCCTCACAGACAGTGTCGTGTGAGCTGGTGCATTGTCGTGATGTAGGAGCCGTGAATTGTTGGCGAAAAGTTCAGGTTGTCTCACTTTTTCACACAGACTTTTCAGCACTTCCAAATAGCTTGGTTAACTGTTTGTCCAGTTGGTACAAATTCATAATGAATAATCCCTCTGATATCAAAAAAGTTAGCAACATCATTGTAACAAGTTCGTGAACTTAATTGTCCAACCCCATATATATACTGTAAATATTGCAAATATATGGAGCATATATTTATAGTATTCATGAATGTAAATAGGTAGTAGAAAAGGAAATTGTGATGCTGTGGGAATATTATCAAGACTCTATTCCCACAGAGATGGGAAAGCAATTGTTCAAGGCTTTTCTATGCCCACAAAATCACATATTTAATTTCTACTAAATTTGTTCATTTTTATTCTGTTTATTATGTCTGCTGTGTGTAAATATTGTAGCTGATATTTATGGAATTGAGTGATCTGAACAGTGTAAAGATAAATTACTTAATTATTTGACTATTTTACTATTATGGTATTTATGTAATATCAATTATTAATACTGATTTATAAAAATAACTTTAAATCACATACTTCCACATGTATAAATATATACATAATGACTTATGATTATTCATATTTATATTTCAAACAATTTATAGCCCTATTAATTTATATAAAAGAACAGATGACGTATACCCAAAATATGAAGTTACAATTAGCTTTGGTACAACTTAATTTAGTTTTTGTGTTACAGTTCACATGGCATAGTACAGACAAACCATTTTTAAGAATGCATATATCCAAAGAACCTGCAAGAGTTCTCTGTAGAGGAAATAAAAAGATAGGCTTGCATTTATATAGCAAGATTCAATTCTTTTCTTCCCTAATGGAATGTTAAAATAGCAATCTATGACAATAGGCATAAGCAAGAAAATAGCATGGTCTTTGAAAATATTGATGAAAATATAACCTCTGACAACAGATTAAAGCAGTCTAATATTTTTAAATATACAACTCTCACTGTTTTGTCTACTTTTATTTTTCCCCAAAGCTAATCAATTTTCAAGTCATTTTTTATGAGTTACTTACTGAACCATAGCTAAATTACCACATTTAATATCCAGTATGAGAACATGTTATAATTGTGCTAAGAAAATAATAATTCCAGTTACTGGAAATCTAAAGGTCTTTTAGTTTTAGAGCACCATGTCATCACCTGCCATATTTAGTCACCTCATAATTCTGGCTGTATATAGTCAAAAGAAATACCGAACTCTGGTTGTTTGGTGTCCTTTTTGATGTCTCCCAACTCATTTTCCAGTAGATTAAAGAAGTTGCCCATAAATTCAGGTAGTGAATTAACATCATCACTATTAATTTGATGCCACAAGCAGGCATAATTTTTGTCATTGAAAATCTAAACTGTATAATGCAGGTATTTTGTGTGTACATGGTTCTACTGAAGTTTTCCAAGGACGTAGTTTTGTACTGAAAGAATGGCCACTGACTCTAATTTTAGATGGCATTTCTTTGTAGACTTGTTCATGCACTACAGAGTTATAATACATCATTAAGATGGTTTAATGCCTCTTGAAATAATTTATGAAATCACACTTAATGGACAATAGTAGGCATATCACTGCTTTGACATAGAGTTAAGAAGAAATGAAATCATCACAATTATCCAAATAGTCTACAGTGTATTTGACAAAACATAGCTATATCTTTAAATGTAAATTATTTTATCCCAATATTTTCAGGACTCAGTTATTTAGAGTGATTTATTTAGGATGTGTAATAATTATTTTTGAGATATGTAGGAGAAGATACTGCAGTACTTGAAAATTTAATTTTCACAATACATTGAACTATGAACTACAATATTTTAAGTGACTACGTTACAGTTTTAGTATGAGCCTACCCTTGGGAAAAAGTAATACAATACTAAATTAGAAAAAATATGTGAAACTCGTGTGTTGGTGTGCTATAGAGACTAGCTACAAAAAGGTGCAGTTATTATAAGCATAAAAGAATACAAGTGGACTCCTCTTGGAAATTTTAAATGTATGTGTGTATGTGTACACACACACACACACACACACACAATCGTTTAGAAGTGGAACATGGTATGATGACTCTATTGATATGCCTGTGTAATAAAATGGTGTGTTTTGAAACTATATATGGTATGGGCTTTCTTTTCATCACGGTACAAAAATTAATTTCCCCTGATAGCTAGATGAATAAATGTGCTGTTTTGAGATTGGCAAGGGACAGGATGCTGTGTATGAGGAGGCCTCCGCTAGAGGATATGGAATTAAGAAAAGGTATTATTTGAGATAGGAGAGATTGGAGTGTGTTCAAATATAGAGAGAGAGTGGATGAAGATACAGGACCAAATGAGCATAATTAGAAAGCGGTATCCCTGAGGAGGCAGCAGGAAATAAGATACAGATCACAGGAGATAGAATTAAGTATAGATAGGCCTGAGATCACTGGAGATCTCGCAAATGCAACCATAATACAGCTGGTCCCTGACTTTCAATGGTTCAACTTTTGAGTTTTCAACTTTACAGTGCTGCGAAAGCTATACACATTCAGTAGAAACTGTACTTCGAAATTTTAATTTTGATATTTTCCCCGGCTAACGATATGCGGTACAATACTCGCATGGTGCCGGGCAATGGCAGTGATCCTTAGCTCCCAACCAGCCACAAGATCATAAGGGTAAACAACTGGTTCCCTACAATGTACTGTGACACCAGTGTTTTTTTTGTGTGTGTATTGTGCTTTGTGTTTTTGCATCCCCTCATGTCTACAAAATGCCCATATGTGTCTCCTGCTTCTGATGAGAAGAAGAGGAAGGCAATTACAGACGCTCCTGGACTTACGATGGGGTTATGCCCTGATAATGTAAGTGTTCTGAGCACGTATAAGGTAGGCAAGGCTAATCTATAACCTTCAGTAGATTAGTTATAGCAAATGCATTTTCAATTTACAATATTTTCAACCTACGATGTGTTTATCGTGATGTAACCCCACTGTAAATCTGTACTTAGAGAACTCTGCTAACCTATTTGGGCTTATCAAATTGGTTGCTACTGGAATTTGAAGTGGACAATAGTTCATTGTGCAGACTGTCCTATGTACTTCAGGCCATTAAGCATCGCTGGGCCCCACCCATTAAATGCCAGGTGGACACCCCAGTTGTAACAACCAAAAATGTCCTAACAAGTTTTCACCTAGTTCTTTAGTAGAGAAGTATTGCCCCCCAATTTAGAACCATCGAGGAAAACCCTTGAACATGAACCAATATTAATGCTACCCTCAAGTGTAGATTTGAACTGCTCAGGGTCACAAAGTCACTGTTCCAAGGTCTACCTAGGATTCGATAGAGTAGCTACTATTTTATCCACATGTGGTTATTTAAACGTAAATGCAGATTAATTAAAACAAAAGCAAATATTCAGTTTCTCAGTTGAACTAGCCATATTCCAGTGGCTGAATAGCCACATATGAACAATAGTGATAGAATATTTCCATCATCTCAGAAGGTCCCATTGGACAATGCTAGTCAAAAGCACATAGAGGGGAACTGCTTCCAAACCCTCAGTACTCATGCAGGTTCATCCACAGTCAACCAATTAGCATTATAATAGAATGTGTGAAAAGAGTTGGTTACTGCTGCATGGAATTTGAAGTTGATGGACCAGTTAAATCCATGGACTGAGCAAAACTAGCAAAAATACAGGTAGGCCAATCCCATAATACAATTACGACATTCTTTTAGAGATTTCACGTTTTACAAAAATTCTGTTCATGAAAAGATTTCACTAAATTACTAAATATTTTCTGTTTGACAGGTAAAATGAGATGTTTCATAACACCTATTTTTGAAGAAATTTACTCAGCCTATAATCATGAGTCAATGAAAAATTCTACATTTCTTGTGCCTGAGAAGGTAAGAGCAATATGCTGCCCTCCACGTTTTTCATTGATTTAACTCAAATGTGGCACGTTTAGAAACCTTATGTCCAAAACTACTTCAAAAATTCTTTAAAGAATTTGGCAAACACGTTTCAGAAACTTAGAAAGAACATCTTAAGTACTATTTGGTTAGAACACAGTTTCCAAATAAAGTTTCAGAACTTGGCATCACTTCACTCTTTTCTTCTTTAAATCAGTTTTCTGGAAACATACGTAATATTTCTGACTCAAAGAATATGACAGCCAAGAAATTCAATTATTCCAAATCCATAAATCACAGGTTGTCAGTTAGTCATAGCAGAGGAAACCATTTCAGAAATTGCTTGGAAATGTAGATGCCTAGTAAAATTATACAGAAGAATTTTTTTTCACTCTTTTTGCCAGCAATACTCTTTTTACTGAATACAAGTCTTTTACCAGGTATGTATTTCCCAATAAATATATTAGAAAAAGTCAAACCCTAGATCTAAAAGAAAAAAGTTATTTCAATATTTAGCAGTTTAATATTATTTACATCAACTAACTATAGGCAGAAGCCTTCCTTTAATTGGAAACCTTTAAGAATTAGGATTCAACTTTACTTTCCTTCACATCACCTACTAAGTATTGATTTCAAAGTTTTTTCTTCACTGATATCCAAAGACTCTAATTCTTTGCCACACAATACATTGCAAGCCCTACCCCAAAAGTCAAATTGTATTGTATTACTGAAAATTGCCAGAGAGACTCTAGAACTTGGCTGAAGCTTCATAGGAAAAGCTAAAATATTTTCAAATTTTCATGAAATCCTTATGTAATCTCAAGGAATCAGGACTCATGGCCGCTCCTTGCTATTAATCAATCAGGATATTGGCCCCCACCTTACTCACTAGGACAGAGGTGCTCCTCCAATGTTATTCCAAGATATCCTGAAGGAGGGCTAGAAGAAATACCTTGGGCCCACCAAGGTCACTGCACAGGGGAAAAAAAAAGAAGCTACATACTTCTTTGTGGCTGGCTTTACCAGCCGACACTATCCCTCACTCTGTCCCTCCTTATAAATGAGTAAAGAGGTAGCACTCAACCTTATCATATAAACATACTCTAAAGGCCCCACACTGTCTAGATATCCACTGCCCTCATTACATCCAAAAAGTCTTTTGAGATTTGAGCTTCTCTGTCTTTTCTGTATTCTAAGTATAGTAATACTTTTATATCAATCTCTGAGAACAAAATAAAATTTTGAAAGGGTCCTCTGTAATGAAACTACTATTGGAGAGAATGTCAAGTTTCCAAGTGATGATAGAGTTGAGTAGTGGTAATTTCAGCCTGTTGCTACCTATCAGCAAAAAGGATGGCAGTACAGCAGGTAAAAGATAACCAATTATTAAATGCTACTATAATGCACATTGTCTATGAATGTGAATATTCCTTTATTATATTAATATATTTATTTAATATGAAATACTGAAAAAGTAGAAAGACATCGATATTTCAGCTAAAAGGTGAAGTCAGTTCTGGCTGTCGCCATGAGTCTTGAAGCCATTCAACCATACCATGCAACTTGTATACACTTGGGTCCAAAAACTAAACTACAACTCCATCTCATATGAACCACTCCCCTTTCCTTGTTCTGCTTCTTCTGATTTCAGATCCAAATTTCTGATTCTGTGGTCAAGCCTTGATTTCAGTTTCTGGCCCCTGCACTTGAACTTGAGACTTTATCTTTCTAGTTGTAAAGCTTTGATCACCACACCCATTCACTTCACTCTAGTCATTCAGGATTCATTAACAGGAATCCCTACTCCACATCAGCCCGTGAAATCCAGCCTTGGTCACCGAGCCAGAAACATCTAGTGACAGAAGCAGCTTCAACAATATTAGTCACCTGGCAAACAGGCATGTGCTCAAATTGGAAACAGGAACTCAAAGAAAGGATCTCAGCTAACTAAAGAGAAAACTTGAACTAACGACGTACCCTGAATGTAAAAAAGGTTGGTAAATCTAAAAGGACAAGCAGGAAGCTGTCAGTTACAAACTGGGGCAAGACAGTTTTTTTATCCTGGGCTTCATAATAAGGGGATTGGGTCAGTAAGCTAGAGAGAAAACTAATTTTGTCATGAGCAAAATTCTTCTTTTATATGTCAGGTACGTTTATTTCTTGTAGTACTTGTGTTTTTGTTTGTTTGTTTGTGTTTTTGTTTTTGAAATTCTGTTAGCCTACTCATCTGCACAAATGAACATCAAAGGCAGAGTTTTTATTCAAGCAGAGCTAACACTGTCAGTATCACTCAAAAGCCAATCTGGTACACGACAGCAGAAATCACAACACCAAATGTCAAGGGAAAGTGAGACACAGAGCGATAGAGTTGCTTTCATTAGTCATAGGTCCTCCTCACCTAAAAATGTTCGTTTCAGTATGAATTTTGGAGTTCCAGATTTTTATGATAAATGTGGCTTTCATGTAGGGTCTTCCCTTGTAAAGTTCTGCGTGCTGGTGCATTCTGGGAAAGTCCACTTTGCCACTGGATAAAGATGCATTCATTACTATAATAATTCCCAGAGCACGGAAGTATTAAGAACACCCTGTGGACTCTTACGAGCGAGTCTAGAACATGACCCATTAATATACATTTTGTTTAATGACTTGAGAGTAAATTATATAGCAAAATGCACCATATCTACCTTCTATTTTTTATCTATTTTCCACCCTCAAACTTTCTATAGCATGTTCTTTGGAATATATTTAATGGCACGGATCTATGAGTTCACACCCTCACAAACTCTGCAGCCAGCAGGTGGTTTATTAAACTATAGCTTTAAAATAATATTCAAAAATTAAAAAAGGAAACTCTTTCCTATTTTTGTTCTGTAGTGAGCTAAAGACAGATGGAAGTAAATGAGAATTTTCACAGGCACCCCTGAAAGCACCACAGTTAATTTTATTGGCCAAATTCCGTGGGTTTTAAAACCTTGAAAGATGGGTATTGAAACTCCATTGCAGCAAGGTCTAATTGGGAAGGAAATGGGGTCTTGGAAGAAATACTGATCTTTGTTTTCATAAAAGGACAGAAAATGATATAAAGATGGCATTATAACCTCAGAAAGTAGCCCCATCCACTTTTGATACCATCCTTACCCCTTCCCAACCATCATATATGCTCATATTACACATGCACATACACAAACGCACACCCCAATTAATGTTATTATTTAAGATAATCCTTTTTAACTAAAATCTTTCACCCAAAAGGGCTATGATGTTGCCTTCTTGATAGATATCTAGACAGATACTTGCGTCCTCATGTAGAGCTAAAAAATTGGTATGCATTTTATCTAAATCTATATTTTAAAGTTCAGGTTCTATCTATCTATCTATCTATCTATCTATCTATCTATCTATCTATCTATCTATCTATCTGGAGAGAGAGAGAATTCTAACACACACATTCTTAGGTAATATTCGGAACATCTAAACAATGGCCAGGAGATAAAATCCAAACATAAAGATCAGGGTGTTTCAACATTATTACATCTAGTTACTACAAAGTGAGAAAGACACAAATAATCACATATGTAGAGAGAGTGAGAATACAATGATTAACATGTTTTTTGCTCTTATTATTACCCTCATAAGCACCTAATGTGATTTACAAGTAATCCATTTATTAAGACTGTGTAAAAGCTACTTCTGCATTATGGACAAGAAGAGAGTTTGCCTCTAGACTGAAGAATTGAATAAACACGACCATGGGAACTGGTAGTTTATGTGTTGGAGAAATTCTGCATGAATAAAAAAAATTTCAAATAGTAAGATAATTGAGGCAAAGTAGTGTTAGGATAAAATTACCACATAGATTAAACAATTCTTCTGTACTTTTTCTTAAATGAAAATGTGGCCTGAGTGCAATTTGTTGTTAATTTCAAATGGTCGGGCCTCTTATTTCAGCAACAGAAGAATTGCAGGAGCATGCAGCTATGCCTAAAAGAGAATGGAACATGCGTGTACTAATACAAATAACACATATTTGATAGAGAATTGTTTTCTTTCCTGAAGATTGTTCTATACTCCTTGGAAATAATCATGTTTTAACTTAGTTTTAAGTTTTCTCATTAGTTACATTCCTATGCAAAATTTACCATAATGTTATACCTTTCAGTGTAATCCAAAGGAGAACACAAAGTGAAATTCTTCATTCGGTATGAGAAATGTGTGATAATTAAGAAATGGCATTCTATCTTTCCGAGTCTATAGAAGTTGTATACTATTTTATGTTCCTTATTTTGCGAAATTTACTGTGTTGGCACACCGAACCATATGAAAGAAATAATCAAATACATTATTAATGATCAGTGCATTTACATCAGTTATGCCTGAATAAAAACAATCAATTCAGAGATTCTCTCCTCTAAGTCAAGCTTCTTTAGAGGCACTGGTTCTCAAACTTCAGCAGGTATTATAATCACCGAGAGGGCTTGGTAAAACAGACTGCGAGGCTCCATCCCTAGAGTTCTGATTCAGTGCGCCTGATCTGGGGCCTGAGAATTTTCATTTCTAACCACTTTCCAGGTGACGCTCATGCTGCTGGTTCCAGCAGTATGACCTGACTTCGAGAACCACCAAGAAAACATAAACTCATGAAAGAAGCTGGGTCTTAACTTACAGGAAGACACATTTAAATCCTTTCATTTCTATGTATTTGTAGCAACAGCACAGCTTGCAGAATATTGAACTCTATTCTGTTCAATAAAATATTAAAAGAATGTGCTGTTATTTTTTTATTCATTGCAAGCGTGGTGTACATCATCGATTTGTTCAATCTAATAAGAAAATAGAAAGGGCTATCAATGTCAAAAATTGATCCCAAGTCTTCTTTTGAAGGACTGAGGTACAAAAAAGCCGACCACATAGCTGCCTTGATTTTTGCCATTCCTGCAGTACTTAGGGCTAAGGCGAAGCTTTACAAATTGAAAGCTCACGCTTGCCATCTGCCGACATATCTGTGAATTACAAGTGGTCTGCATCAACCAATAGCTGGTGAATCTATATTGTGTTCCGATTTTTGTTTGCTTTTGTTTCTTCATTTCCAAAACCCATTAGGCAAATTTTAAACATGTATTTTCCCCAGCAGCAGTGTATTTTACAATTATTAAACTACTGAAAGAAAACTACTATTTCCCAAACTAACATTTATTTCAAACAAGTGGTTTGTATTGAATCGACTTTAATTCTTCCTACTGACAACCGAAATTGCATATTTGTTTCTCAGAATATCTAGTTCGTACCTAAAATGAATTTTATCAATAAAACGTTTTAAGAGGAAAGCTTTAATTTGTTTTAAGCTGAATCAAATGTTTATGTATATAGATTGCTTATAATGGCAGTGCATTGAAGAGGAGGTGATAATAATCATTCTAATGACTCCAAAACAAAAGAATCATTCCCAGAGGTGAGGCCAAGGCATTCTCCAGTTTTTATTCAGTCTCTTATCCAAATTTTCCTCTTAAGGCCAGGGCTCTACCTTGCTCTTCATCCAAGAAGGTCATATGCTCCTGCTCCCAAATTCAGCTTTAAAGACTTAATTAGGCTGAAGCAAACATATTATAACTGAAGTGTGGATTGTGGACCCAAAAAGATATTAAGTATTTAATGTAGGCTAATCACTGTGCCTAGTATCGAACTGTCATTATCTCTTTAATCCTCACAACTTAATACCATCATACCTCTACTGTATAGATTAGGAAATTGAAGTTTAAAAAGACTAGGCAAGTTGTCCAAGGTGACAGTGTGGATGACATCCAGACAACCTGACTCTAGCACCTGGCTCCTATCAGACATGTCATATTGCCTGAATTATTTTCTGCAAGACTGCCCACCCTCTTACTTTGGCCAAAAACGGTGCTTTTTTGAAATGTTCCCACGTCTGCTGAAACGGTAGTATTTAGGGTTTCCAGGTGGGAATTCCCGCCCGTTCTCAGAAATTTTTTTTGCTTTCCCCTTCCTGAATCCCGAGAAAAGTTGGTTGGGAAATCGGGAAAATTGGCTCCTTGAACCCAGGTGGTTGGTAGTATCGGCCGTCACTTTGTGGAAACGATTCATCGTGGAGAACAGAAAACAGTTTATATCTCGGGATTTGGGAACGGGAAAGCGAAAAGAATTCCTGAGAAGGGGCGGGAATTCCCGCCTGGAAACCCTAGTAGTATTTACCAGTTTGAGCTGATTTCCACTGTAACACTTTTTAGACAGAGGCTAAGTTAAATAAGTCACCCATTTTCCTGACTGTTGTAATTTCTTCCTTTATCAGCTTTGGTTCTGTGTACAGGAAACATGATGATTTTTGGTGATTCTCAGCATGAGCTGTGGAATAATTCATGCCTGGTTTAGATTTCTTGATTGATGAACACCTGTGTCCTCTTGTGCACGTCATACATTCATTCATTCACTCAAGAAATATGTGCTAGGCACTAGGCTTGTGGCTGCTAACAATACAGATGGGGTTGCCAGCATCACGGGGCTGACATCTTCAAATTTTCCCTAGAACCTAGTCTCCTCATCTGTAAATATGTATAATAAATATAAGAAATAATAAGTGCATATAATAAGTACATATGAAGATTCTGTGTTGGTGATTTGTATAAAGCAGGTTTGTATTAAAGCTTAGCTAAGATGATGACGATCATGGTAATTGTTACAAGGTTGATGAAAGCGCCACTCATTCTGCCAATTTAATAAAATCAACTCATAAGGGTCATGAAACCCTCCCTGCTAGTAGTATTATTATTACTCTTTATCCAGAGGGACTTCCAATACCCCATCTGGTGTATGACACAAGTATCCTCTGATGCTCTCTCAGGCAAAGTACTTGAGATCAGAAGCATTCCATGAACTGGATTGCTTTTGTATAAGTTCCAGAATTTAGGCAAGAGGTGGTGGGTGTGCATACACTTGTGTGCTTCCCCTCTCCCTCAGAAAACTGCACAGCCGCCAAGAAAGAAAGCCCACTCTAACCTGCTGGAAGATGAGATACATGGAGTCACATCTGACCACAGGTGAGCCCAGTCCAAACTTGTACCCACAGAATTATGAACAAAATTAGTAGTTATTTAAAGCCACTAAATATGGGGGTGGTTTGTTGGGCAGCAAATGTCAACTGATGCAATGTCATTTTTTACCTGGAATGCCTTTATATGAAACTCTTTTCTTTAAGCCTTTACACATAGCTCAAACTTTCTAATTTCATCCCTTCATTAAAGTCTACCCTGATAATTTTAGCTTTAAAGAAAAAAGAAAGAAATGTACCTAATATCACACATCTAGTAAGTGACAGAGTCAGGATTCAGACTCAAACAATGCCACTTTAGCACTCAGAATCTTCACCTGGCACTACATTAAACTGTCTAAAAATAGAGGGTTTCTTGTAACAACCAAACTCTTCAACAACAGGGATTCTTTTGCTCATTAAGTTTCTGATTGGTTTTGTTTGTTTTTTTAGTATAAAACAATACACACTCATTACAATAATATATGAAAATTTGAATGAGTAAAAAAAAAGCCACACTCAAGAAATACATAATATTAATACATGGTATTTATACGTAGATTCTTGACCCACACTCAAGAAATACATAATATTAATACATGGTATTTACACGTAGATTCTTTTCTAATCATATGTGTGCATATTTCCTATAAAAATTGGAGCACCTGGCACAAAGTACTTTATAATTTATTTCAGAAAAGCACAACTTATTGTATATTTAGATTGTTACAGAGATTCTTTGCTGGGAGAGGGAGAGGGAGAAGGCCAAAAGTGGATCAAGGACCATGGGTAGCGGCTAGCGAATAATGTGAAGTGTGATGAATGAAACTACTGGGGGCAGGTCATAAAAAGTACGGTGGACCTGTAATTTAAGAGCCTTATTAAGGAGTCTGTATTATGCTGAAGAAAATGGGGCACCTAGGTGGGCTTTGAAGGGCAAGTCATGGTCATATTTGTGTGTTCAGAGAAAATCTGGCTGCTCTAGTGTCCTCTTGACCATTGGGCTAAGCTTCCACATGCAGTCTCATAGTTTTGGAAGCGAGGATGGAGAGAAGTGTCCGAAGCGATCGGTGTTTTGGCTTTGGCCCCATAGGCCTTGGGGCTGATTTGTTGTTTGGGGTACAAAAGAGGCCCGAGTATGACAGCTGGACTGAGCTATTCGGAGAGTGGCGGTACAGCTTTCGGAATCAGTGATTACAGAGCGAGAAAAGAAGACGCGCTGAAGAGAGATGATGAGTTCGTTTTCACATGTGTTGCATTTGAAGCATTTGGGCTGCTTTTTAGGATCGGGTTCCCTGCAGAAAACATATCCCTTACATACTTTTTAAATTTATCATCGTCAAGTCCAAGCTTGTAGACTCTACCAAACCACCTTACTATTGGCAATGATCAAAGTGTTACCCTTAGTAAATCTACATACTACATCCAATGAGGACATTAGCAAAAACACAGGTTTGCCCGCCCTTAAGAGACTAGGTGGTTGTAGATCTTCGAGCATATTTCACACGGAACCACAGGCTCCCAGCTCTGGGAGTCGTCCAAGTGCGACAAAGCGGTTGCCCCCTGCTGGTCAGAGTTGCATAATGCGGCGCGAGCGGAGAGATTTCCTAGGGGCGTGGTCGCTGGCGGTGACGTATAAAGGGCGAGCCCGGAAATGGGCGGTTATGCTCGCGTCAGTCGCGTGCGCCGCGGGAAACCTGACAAGCCGCATGGCTGCAGGTTGTTCTGAGGCTCCGCGGCCGAAGGCGGCCTCCGAGGGGCTGGTGGTGGGGCCGGCCGGCGCCCTGCCCTGCCTGGAGCTGCCGACATACGCGGCTGCTTGTGCACTGGTGCAGAGCCGCTACTCCTGCCTGGTGGTGGGGCCGCACCGAAGGCACATCGCACTGTCGCCACGCTACCTTCACCGGAAACGCACCGGTATCCGCGAACAGCTCGATGCGGAGCTCCTGCGCTATTCTGAAAGGTACCAGGCTTTGAGCCATTTTCTTCAGCTAGCGGGCAACGCCACAACGTAGGTGCGGGAGCGGGCCGCAGGTGGACGTGCTGATGGCGCAGGAGAAAAGGGGCGCGTGGGAAAGGTCGCACCGGCCACCCTGAGCTGAGTCCCGAGGCGTCCTGGACTCGTGATGCTCTCGAAAGGCCAGTACCTCCCTGGACGAGAAAGAAAACGTAAAGGTGACTTGGCGGAGGGGGGTGGAGAAGCTCGCTCGACAACCCTCGTGTAAGGGTGCGCATAGGCCAGGGGTCTGGAGACCCGTTAAACCCAGGTCTGTAACTTGCTCATTTGACAATGAAAATTGGGAATGAAGTACTTCAGTAGATTCTCTCTCGTTCAATAGAAAATGGCACAGGAAGCATTAGTACAATTTTTGTTTGTAAACCGTGAAGGACGATTTTTGTTATTTTTTTGTTTTGGCCCTGGTACTTGCTCAGGGATGAGAGAAATACTATTAGTTTTATTTTGTTTTGTTTTTAAGAACAGACAGTTTGTTTCGTCTGACTGGCCTGCCTATTGCTCTTGAGGATGAAAAAAACCTGGTGCTTTTAAATTGAGATATTCAAGAGTCCTTGAAAAGTCTGCGAATTACAAGGGTAGAGGGTTAGGGAGACAGGGCAGATAGATGTACCTTAATGCTCCTCTAGACTACTTGGTTCAAAGGCTAGGGATTCGTTGTTACCCTCCAGGAATTTCATGAGTCCCCAGGACATTGCAGGAATTTCCTATCCAATTTCCTTAAGCAAAGTATACAAAGCTTCCATCACTTTCTCAAGATCCTGAAACCTACACAAGTTAAGAATTCAAACAGAATGTTCAACTTCCTCCAAGCACCAACGCACACTTGTTGTGTGTCTGTGTTGTATACTAGGGACTTTGGGTATGAAAACAAAGAAAAAACAAGATCTGTACCTGAAGGAACTTTAAGCTCTAGTAGAGCTATGAATGTAAGCCAAATCCAATAAAGTGTTAAAATTCATCATAAATCTAAATTATAACACGAGAAGGAGTGGTGAATTTAATCTTAGAACCTTTGAGAACAACTTGATAGGAGGAGGGTACTTGGAGATGGTAACATTCCAGGCAAAAAGGGTGGCCTAAACAAATGGAGAGTAGATGTGAAATAGAATGCTTTGACCAAAGAGTTTTAACAGGTGGATAAGGTTTTTGTCAGAAGAAAGACAATGGGTGCAGTTGGAGAGCAGTGGGGAGTGGATTAAAGACCTGATGGGGGACAACTCAAAGGATGGCCATTTTGCTCTTCCCTTCCTGCCTTTGCCCGGTTTTGCTTTTCTGTTTTGTTTTGTTTTCCTTAAGCTGGGTTAGCACAATACCCTCTGACTCTGAAACTTGGCATACTCTTGAGAGAGTAGTACATATCCCTGATCTCTGTGACATAATCAGATCTGCAGTTTAAGAAACTAAGCTGCAAATCTGATTATGATTTGGAAGAATTCAATGATGGTTTAAGGAGGGTGAGCTAGTAGATAGGAGACCAATTAAGAAAGTGTTATAATTGCCCACGAGAAAAATGATTAGAGAGGAAAAATTCGAGAGGTTTAAGGATATACGAGGTGCTCATAAAGTCTGGAAACATAGGCAGTTTGTATTTTACAACTTTCTGTAACCAGTTAATGCCTCCACTGACAGGTTAGAGCAGGGGTGTCCAAACTTTTTTCAGCGGTTTTCACCAAGGGCCATATGCAGTAAAATACACAAACAGCCGGGCCACTCACTCGAGGTGAAGTACGTATTGCCTCACCTGGTTTATTTAAGTAAACTAAATATATTTTTGGAATTTGCTGCGGGCCAATTAACAGTGGATCGCGGGCTGCAGTTTGGACACCCCTGGGTTAGAGGAAAGTCACCACAGTGTCTCCAATAGGAGGGGGCCATTACAGCAGCGAGACTAGGACTGATTGAATGATAGTTTCTATAACTGAATTAGGCAGTGTGGCCAAGCTGAGCAGCTTGCACTCTGAACAGATCTGGACTCTCCCTACCCCCACACTTGTGGGGTGTGCTAAAGACCCGTTAATCAGTGCAAATCTAGCACCACACATTGAGCTGTGCATTACCAATGAGGCACAAAACATTGAACATAGCAGGAATTATAATCTCAATCAACTGTTTATCATGTGTAGTTGTTTATGTTTGCAGACTGGGGCCACCCTGTAGAATCAAGAGTTCTTGCTTCTCTTTGTTTTAGAAATGAGGAAAAGGGAGAAATTGGTAATGGCTCCTGTATCAGTGTCTGGGTTATCTCAACAGCATTCCCTATTTGACAGACTTCACCTTTTTTAAAGATAACCTATTTCGATTTTGAAAAGCCTGCTTAAAGTAAGTAGTTTTCTAAAATCACATTATAGCTTTGGACTAAATTATGTCTTTGAGAGGCCATCAAGAAAAAAAGCAAGTCTTCTCTTGTATATGACAGCTCTTAAGTTTTTGGAAGGTGGTAAATATGTTCCCTCCCACTAGTTCTATAGAAGCTTTAAACGTGCAATCTAAGCATCTCTTAAACTTGATTTAATTGTTCTCTAAATATCTTAAGTGAGGCTACCATCCTGACCTAAAACCTACTTAGGATGGTTTCCGAAAAACAAAAAAGGGGAAAGGTATGTAGTGTTGAGGTGTTTGTAAATCTGATGACTTTTGATATGTTTTATGCTGTGAGTTGCTTTTCCCAGGGTCTGATGTATTTACACAAATCCTTTTAGGCTTAGGCTCTGGTCACATTCCCTAGTCAGCAGTTCTAAACCCTACAGAATCCAATACCTCCCTCTTATAAATTAGTTGGCAGTTCTATCTTTACTATGGTGAAAACACTTTTTGCTGAAAGGAAACTTAAAGATGATACGATCTATGTACACAATTGCACAAAAATATCTGTGTAGTGCTCTAATCCAATATAGTAAAATGCTCGAGCTTGACTAGGTGGGAAGACTAAAGTAGTTAGATGCCTCCTGCACCTGTACCTAGAATCCTTGTGAATGTGTCAGTTACAAATGTGGATTGATGCGGGGCTTTTGAGTTCACACCTCAGATAACAGTGTCTCTGATGGTGAACTGCTTTTCTGAAATCATGGGGAATTCTTGGTAAAGTTCCACTCAAAACAATCTATCCTTGAATTTACATATTAGCCACATTCCTGGAAAATTTAATGCATATTAAAACCATGCATAAATGACTATGTTAATATTTTGTTGTTGTTTTCTTAAGTTAGATTCTATGCCCAGATATTTATAAATACTTATTCAAAAGTACTGTAGAATTAGAGACATTTCTTCATTGTATAGGACTGTCCTCCACATGACAGAGTGCCTCCCATCCCTGCCCTTGGCCAGTGATTGTGACAACCCTGATTAGTACCACAAATCCCCAAAGAGCCCCTAGGGCACAGCAGTACTCCCCGCAGTTGAGGCGCACTCTTTAATAGTTGATTAGGGGAAACAAAGTTTTGATTTTGTTTTTCTAGTATGGTAGTTATTCTCCCCCACCCCCACACCCCCTTCTTGCTCTCTGCGTTTTCTGTGCCCCTAATATCATCTTATGATGTATAGTTCCTGCCTAGGAAAGCCACAGCAGAAATTAATAGCACAAAAGACTGCTTTCCAGAGTACGTCTCTGAGTTTATGGATTGCCTAATTTGGTGGTTATTAAAGTTCCTTTCCAGTGTCTTGTGGGTGTTAGAGATAAATTCTTTCTTTTATTCTATGTGAATTGTTGTAGAAATTTAATTGAGTTCAACAAAAATGTTCTCCGCTCTCAAGGGCCTTAGCATCTTGTGTGGAATCCAAACATACAGAAGGTGCCAAAAAAAAAAAATGTAGACACATTTTAAGAAAGGAAAAAACTATTAAAATTGTAATACTCAATATATACCAATAACAAAAGATGACTGCAAGTCATGTGTATACATTTTTTTGGCAGCCTAGTTAGTATTCAGATAGATTCAGTGAAATGAGACTAGAGACACACTGTGCATGGAGTCCTGTGGGAATAGGAGCGATTGATTGGTTTCAGCCTTGCCTGATGGAGGGCGTCAGAGACGTTTTCTGGAACAAGTAATGGGTGTGGGAGTGAAGCCCCCAGGTCTGTCTCCCTAGTAGTTACAATTCCTTAAGAACTTGAAAATGACATTTTTGCAATAGTAGTTCCCCCCAATCCTGACTGTCAAACGTGTAAAGTGTCAAAATCAGTTCTCCATAAATTATATAGTTGTATTTCTTAACATTTCCATTTATTATCATCAGTTGCAGTTTGGGATTTTTCTCTATTAAGTCATTGGCTTCAGCTTTGCTGGATGCCTCCTAATACAGAAATTCGGTAATGGTGGATAATACCAGAATTGCTTTAATTCAGTCATACTCACAGAGATAGATAGGCAAGATATTTTTCTTGCCAAGTCCTATTTTTGTCTCTTGTTCTAGAATGACTAGAATCCGGATGAGGAGCAAATACTGAAGAAGGGTCAACATTTTTGCTCATGAATAACTGGATATTTCTGGGTACCTGTCTTAAATAACGATTTTAAACTTAACCAATATATGGAAACCCTTTGGTGACATTAGACTACCGAAGTTATTACAGACTAGGCACATGCCGCAGTGTTTGGGGCACGGGTGGTTATATTTAGGAGAGGTATACTTTTTGGACTCAGAATATCTAATCAGTATGACAATGCATAGTGTAAAAGAGGATTAAAGACACCATTTTTTCTTCCTTTCTTTCCTTTTTTTTTACAGCCTATTAGGTGTTCCCATTGCATATGATAACATCAAAGTAGTGGGTGAACTGGGAGATATTTATGATGATCAAGGACATATTCATCTTAACATTGAAGCAGATTTCGTTATTTTCTCCCCTGAACCAGGGCAAAAGCTTGTGGTATGTATATCTTTTTTTCCCCTAGTCTTCTATGTGTAGTTATATAATTATGTAACTTGGAAAAATTTAAGAGAGTATACATACACCTTGGACTCAGATGGATTGTTATCGTGGGTAACTGAAAATTGTTTTAAAAGAAAAGTTATTTTGCATCAGCTCAACCTAGGTAATTTTTTAAACTATCCTCCTAAAACTCACACACGTGTACAGAGTATGTGTCCATCCAGTTTGTTCTTTTCTTTCTATAGCACCAGAATAATCTTAAGGTGTAAAAACTCAATTTTTATTATTTTATAATTTCTCAATTATTCATAGATACAACTTCTTTATAAGGGATTCAAACTATAGCAGTATATAAACAGGAATTCAAATTCAAATGGTTGTGGGACCTGGCAGGTAATGAACATGAATGAAGGATGAGGGTTCAGGGTACCTATACTGTGCCGTGAGAATAAAGGCCCTGTGGGGAAGGTCTTTTAGTATTTCAGGAGAAGCTGGAAATGCAGAAATAGATGTGACATCGGCTGAACTGTATCCCTTTATCTTCTTCACTTGCCGCCTTCTCCCACCAGCAGTTCTGTGTATGTGTATGTTCATATGTGTATATGTATTCATATGTGTATATATTTTTTCTTTAAAAATATTTATAGGAATTGCTTACTCTCAGAGATAATAAATGTTGACTACCCCTTGATATTATTATTAAAAATATAGGTCAGATTTCAGTATGACAAAACTCTACAGGACATTTCTAATTAAAAACATTTTTTTCGACATCAATTAAACTGGTGGAAATAGTATTCTTGGCCTGCCAAACTGGGATCCTATAATTCATACTGTTAAAGTTGCAGTTGTACTTTAAAATTCCAGTCCTTGAATACATTTGGCCAGTTTTTTTCCAATTTTTATTTTTAACAAAATAATATGATATAATTTACACACAATAAAATGCATAGATCGTAGTATGGAGTTCAATGAGTTTTGGCAAGGTCATGTACCATTCTGTCTCCTTAGACATTACGCTTGTGCCCTTTCCTGGTGATCTCTCTCTCTCTCTCTCTCTCTCTCTCTCTCTCTCTCTCTCTCTCTCCCCCCCCCCTCCCCCTCTCCCTTCCTCTCCCTCCTAGGTATAACCACTGTTCTAATTTCATTTATCATATATTAGTTTTGCTTATTCTGTAATTCCATATTAGTGGAATGTTTCGTTACACACTATGATCTGACTTCTTTTGCTCAACATATTTTTGAGTTTCCTCCGTGCCATTGTTGCATGTACTGGTGGTTCCTTTTTGTTGCTCATGGTATCCAATTATATGAATACATCACAATTTGATTATCTGTTTCTTGATGGTCATTTGGGTTGTCAGTCGAGCTATTAAGAATAAAGCTGTTGTGAAATATACATTTTCATTTCTTCTAAGTAAAAAACTAGAAGCAGTATTGATAGATCATGGGTAGATATGTGTTTAACTTCACAAAAAGCTGCTAGACCAACTTCCCATTCAGCACTTCCAGTTGCTATGCATCCTTGTCAACATTTACTGTTGTCAGTCTCTTAATTTTATAGGTGAACATATAATAGCTTCTCATTATGGCTTTTGCCCATTTTTAATTGGGTTTTTGTATTGTTGTTATTGAGATGTAGTAGTTCTTTTTATAGTCTTACTACAAATCCTTTTTAGATAAATATACAGAGGGTGCCAAAAAAATGTACATACACATTTTAAGAAAGGAAAACTGTATTAAAATTGTAATAATATATACCAATAACAAAAGATGAATACAAGTCATGTTTGACTTCTGCAATTACAAGAGGTGCTCAAAGTGGTTACCATCAGCGTCCAGACACTTCTGATTACGGTGAACTACTGCTTGAGCAACGATGACCAAAGTGTCCACTTGTATACATGTTTTTGGCATCCCTGGTATTGTAAATATTTTCTCTTAGTCTATTGCTTGTCTTTTAACTTTTAATGTTATCATTTGATAAACCGAAACTTTTAATTTTGATGAGGTACAATTTATCATATTATAGTTTTATGGTTATTGCTTTCTGGATCCTATCTAAGAAACTGACCTACCTTTAGGTTGTGAAAATATTCTTCTATATGCTTCTAGGATTTTTGTAGTTTTAGCTTTTCCATTTAGGTCTGTGATCAAGTTTCAATTTTTTGTGTATAGTGTGATGTAGGCCCTTGAGATCCATTTCCTTTTCCATTAGCTATTCAGTTGTTACAGACCCATATATTGAAAAGACTTTCCTTTCCCCATTGAATATTTTTTTTAATTGATAGATTCTATGTTTTATAGCAGTTTTAGATTTATAGAAAATTGAGTGGAAAACAGAGTGTTTTCATATACCTTTCCTCACTCCCCTCCCAACACACCACAAACATGCTCTTTCTCCTATTATTGACATCACCTGTGGTTCATTTGTTACAATCGTTTAGCCAATAAAGTCTGTAATTTACATTAGAGTTCACTCTTTGTGTTTAGGTTTTGACAAATGTATAATGACATGTATCCATCATTAAAGTATCCTATAGAGTAATTGGTCACGGCCCTAAAAATCCTCTGTGCTCCATCTATTCATCCCTCCTTCCCTTCCCTTGAAACCTTGGCACTACTGATATTTTTACTGTCTCCATAGTTTTGCCTTTGTCAGAATGTCAGATAGTTGGACTCATACAGTGTGTAGCCTTCTTTTTTTTTTTTTCCAGATTGGCTTCTTTCACTTACCAGTATGCATTTAAGATTCCTCCATGTCTTTTCATGGCTTGATAGCTCATTTCTTTTTATTGCTGAATAATACTCCCATTATACAGATATACCACAGTTTATTCAGACCATTCAGAAGGTACCGTTGTGAACACCAGTCTCCTGATAATGACAGATAGGAAGTTTTATTGTCATATGTATAAAGGTGACTGACATTAAATAGCATTATATACATGTTAATATTTATATTTCTGTAATTCACAATACATGATTTAAAAAAAAAATTTCAGGTTTTCATTCATATACCTTATCTATATTGACACCTAGGAGAAGAATAGAAAACTAAGGGGTTTTCTTCTTTTTTTTTTTTTTTTTTTGCAAATTTACATTTTAAGCATAGCACATACTTTTAGTTTTAAAGCTTGTAATAATGTTTTTGTGATTTAGTCAAAGTAGCCATGCTCAAGATATAAAGAGTAAGCTATCTTCTAATAGGACTGCTTACATCATGCTATATGTAATCATTAAAGAATGCTCTTTAAGCTTTGAAATTCAGACTGTTTATAGAAATACAATGTGGATACTAGTTATTAAAAGCATATGCTTCCTGCCTTGAGGTCTTTTCACATGTAGGTCATATCAAAGAGTAATTTCTGCTTGGTTTCAATATGGTTATAGAGTGTTCTACTCCCCATGGACTCTTGCAATGGAAGCTAAGGTGAGTTTTTTGGAGGGTAAAGGGGAGGGTGCTTATTTATCCAGTTAGGCAATTGATATACAATTACTTATTTAATAAGGTTGAGCTTTCTAAAAACTCTACAGTGTTCTAAATAGATGTTTCAGTGTAACATGTGGAAAGTTTTAATTCAGGAAAACGTTTTCCATATTGAATTATACCACTATTTTGATGTTTTCTCTTTGAAGATCATTTTGAAGCTTATAAAGTTTGATTCACCTTTTAATTCTTTGGATCTCTTCCTGATGTTATATTCTTTTCTTTTTTTCTTCTCAGGGTACAGTTAATAAAATGTCTTCCAGCCACATTGGCTGTTTAGTACATGGGTGTTTTAATGCCTCCATCCCTAAACCTGAGCAGATGCCAATTGAGCAGTGGCAGACCCTGGAGATAAACGTGGGTGATGAACTAGAATTTGAAGTATTTCGTTTAGACTCGGATGCTGCTGGAGTATTCTGCATTCGAGGGAAACTAAATATCACTAGGTCAGTTCCTAATCACATTATTATCATTTTGGTATTAATTGTTTCTATTTAATTCTAAATTTAGAGAACATAAATCCCTCTTAAAAAATAATTTTGTTTATTTAATGTTCATGCTTTCAAACCATAAAGTCAATGTAAACAGGAATCCTATGTGCTATGACAATGCATTAAATGTTCTAAAGCTGTACATCTGGCTAACTGGTCTGTATTTTAATAACTCGGTTTTGCTGAGTACTTTCTGGTTTGTTGTTAATTTTTTAAATAGTTGATCCCTGAGCTTGATACTACTAAAAGCTTAATCATATTGCATAACTCTTAGCCTGCTTTTATTTTTACACAGTTGAAACAAAAATTGTTTGTTTTAATATTTGTCATTATGCCAGCTAGATAATGTAATTTCCCTATTTTTCTATATTGAAATTCTTATAAGAATTACTCTGACCTTGAGCTTGTCTCCATCGGAACCAACTTTAAAGTGGGAAAGAAAAAAGAGTCTTGAAATACTGCTGGTGTTTATCATTTTTCTAGAGCCTGCCTTAATAAGTAAAAACAATATGGGCTAAAGTTCCAGAGCAGCTCTCTAGTAGAACTTTCTGTGAGGATAGAAATGTGCTGTACGTGTGTAGTTCCGTAGCCTAGCTATGGAGCCCTTGAAATGTGACTAGTGTGACTGAGGAACTGAATTTTTAAAGTTATCACATTGAAGTTACTTCAATTTAAATTGTTATATGTGTTAGTGCTACTGTACAGGACTGTGCAGTTCTGGGAAGAAGGCTATTTCATTGATCCTTGTTTTTATTTTCTTAGTAGAAACTAATTCACAACAGTGAAGTAATACTGCTTCAGCATAGGTTAAGAAGAATGGTGAACTTTTATTTGAAACAAGGATTGAGATAGTAGTCAGGAAACTCCATTATATGATAGCTTCCAGAAGTACATTTTCTCTCTATCCTATGTCAGTGATGAGGCTAATAAGCTTGGGTATTTGTGATGCTTAATGCTCAGTGACCAAATTTTCTGAACAAAACCAAAATTTAAAAGCCATGTTTTGACACCCTTTTTATGTCAGATTTACGTGTGAAAACAGTCTGGGAGAAATACTTTGGAAACTAATTTTAACATTTCCAAGACATTTCAATGGGCTGTGTAATAATAGGAAAGAATATTTGAAATTTATACCATACTTATATATCTCATACTGCTGTCATTATTTAGAAATTCTTAGCATTTTGGGATAATCTTGATTTCATTTTGTTCTTTTAATTTTGCTTATTGCTCTGTAAATTTTTTAAACTGTTAATTTATAGTTTACAAACCAAGTGCTCTGCAGTTTCTGAAGAAGTAACAGAAACTGGCACCAAAGAAGCTGTTGAAAAACCTCCCAAGAAGAAGAAGAAAAAGAAGAAAGACTCAGAGCCGTATGATGAAGTGGAAGGTGGCATCACAGACCTAGCAGATTGTGCAGACGTCACCATGAAGGAAGAGACAGACCTGCAGATTAATAATAATGTGAACGGCCTCTGGGAGGAGGAGCCAAAGAAGAAGAAGAAGAAGAAGAAGAAGCAGGAAGCTCAGGAAGCTAAGGACCCGGACCCTATTGTCCAAGACAGTAACTCCAGTGGTTACCAAAGTGACCATAAAAAGAAAAAAAAGAAAAGAAAGCACAGTGAGGAGACTGACTTTACCCCACTCTTGGAACACTCACCTAAAAAGAAAAGGAAAAAGTAATTTTCTTTAGTGTAGTGTAAATACGACTCAGTTTTTAAAAGATTGTTTTATACACAGTAGATGAATAAATGTTTGAATGATATGAAAATGCTTGTGTGTTCCAGTAGTTTTCAAAACAGGAAACATTTGTTTAGGAGTTGAGTTTTTGGTGCCAAAATTGCAAAACTGATAATTAATTTGGGAAATGCCATTATTATGAAAGTACCATTTTACTGTCTACAGAATGAAAAGGTAAGAGCTGCTCTCACTTTCAACTCTTTAATTCTTTCAGTTTTTACATTCTAAATAAAATTATTTCCATAATTTCAAGACTAGCAAAAGGATATTATAATGCCATGTTATATCATTAAAGCATGAGTTATAGGCCATTTTGTTTGACTTTTTTTTAAAATTTGAGGCATTTACCCGTTTCAGATTTTCCTTCATTGTGGCTCCTATGGTATTTCTGTTGTTTAACTTAAAATGGCTTGCCAAAGGAGTTTCCGAAGCTTCCAGACCTGTTAGGAAACATGTCACTCCTGATTGTGTGGTAGGAAAAGATATTTCTTGTTCTTTCCTTCCAGGAGCCTGTGTGGTGCGTTCTTTTCTCACTAAGTCTAAGAGCTTGTAGTATGGAGAGGACTGTTCTGCTTTTGTTGAAGGAGGAGGATCTGATGAAGGACAGGATAAATGTGATTCTGATTAGTGGGGAATTTCCCAATTACGTTTTAATAATTGGGTTAGGCTACTAGAAATGGTTCTGAAGAGAAAACAGCTGTTGACTGCTTTCACTGAGAAAATGTGGAATATGCCTTAACTATTAGAAAACTCTGAGTAATGCAATGATAAACTGGTGCAGGCTGATGATCAATGCATGGCAGTATTCACTTACTTAACTGGTATTTGAGCATCTACTGTGAGAAACACGTTCTGCTAAGGTCCAGGGATATAATGGCAGACAAAGTAGACATAGTTCCTTCCCTCGTGGAATGGCATAGGAGAAACATGCACACGCACACACACAATATAAGTAAAAACGTGCAGAAAATTAGTAATTGTGTTAAGTACTACAAAGAAAAAGAAAATTGTCCACTCACTGTTAGTTTTGTAAATGGATGAATGGTTGAATTGAACACATGGCAGAGCCATTTCTGTAGTATCAGAAATAGTACTGATATCACACTTTTATTTTTGTGAAGGCATAAATTTTGCTAGTAGTATATCTTGATCCAGAGCTATAATGATAGAATATAGAGTTTGCAATGTTTGTCTACAAGTATATGTGACAGAAAACGGAAAGGTGCAGGCTAATATCTTTCTGTACAATTTAGTTTCATGTGGATTTTGAGCCTGTGACATTTGGCTAGTCCAAGTTGAGGTGTGATGTCAGTATAAAATACACCCGATTTTGGAGATCCACAAAGAATGTAAAATATCTCAATTTATATATTGGTAAAATTATATTTTTTGCATAGTGGGTGAAATGAAAAGTTAGAATTCATCTTTTTTCAATTTGTGTTACTAAAAGATTAAAAATTACACATGAGGCTCACTTTATCTTTTGGATAGCACGGGTTTAAAGGAAGGATGAACAGAAAAAGGTTATATAGCTTTAAGAAAGGTTATTGTAATATAGCTTTAAAATAAGCTATATTTTCAGGGTTTAATATAGTGGCATACCCAGAAAATGTTTTATAAAATCTTCCCTAAACATTTTAAATTTGAATACATGTTATAATCATGTCTGACTTAATATAGAAAATTAATTTTTAGTGAAACGATTCTCTCTAATTAAATACCAAGGAAGTTGTCAAATTTATGCTATGTGTGGAAAAGTACATTGTGGCTTAGCAAAATAAACAAATTCCCACATGTTTAAATAATTTTCATCTTTGAAGAAAAACGCATGCTGAATTTGAAACTAGATTTATTCATGCTTTTTCACAAGGTGCGTAGCTTTGAAAAAGCAGGTCTTGTCACTTGCCTTGTCTAAAATGCAGTGACCTTGTGTTGTTTTCATCTGATACAAAACCTATGATGATGATATCCTCCATATATTCTTCAAAACATTTGTCACGTGCTATACTAACCTAGTTTTTATCTTTTTATCTCAGAATTTACTCATTAAAATCCTCTAGCCGAGGGGCAGCCTGATGGCTCAGTTGGTTAGAGCACGAGCTCTGAACAACAGGGTTGCTGGTTTGATTCCCACATGGGCCAGTGAGCTGCACCCTCCACAACTAGATTGAAGATAACAAGCTGCCGCTGAGCTACCAGTGGGGCAGCTGGATGGCTAAGTTGGTTAGAGCGCAAGCTCTCAACAAGGTTGACGGTTCAATTCCCACATGGGATGGTGGGCTGCACCCCCCGCAACTAGAATGAAAACAGCGACTGGACTTGGAGCTGAGTGGCGTCCTCCACAACTAGATTGAAGAACAATGACTTGACTTGGAGCTGATGGGTCCTGGAAAAACACACTGTTCCCCAATATTCCCCAATAAAAATAAAGTCCCATAAGCTATTTTCACTTATAAATAAATAAATAAATACAAATAAAATCCTCTAGCCGAGCCTAGACTGCTTGCCCTCTAATTCCTATCATTCAACTTTGCAAGGCACCTCATTAATCATTTGACATAAATAGATGATGAAATAGAAATAGATGATGAAACGGTTTCTACTCTCAAAGCACTTACAAATTGATCTGTGAGCTACACAACAAAGTGTAAGTCAATGATAAGTTCCAAAGGCATGAACCAAGTGTAGAAACAGTTACAAGTAATGCCATTTTTGCAGATCAGGGCAGATGTTACTGTTTGAGCTGGTTGCTGGATGAGCAGCATTTTGACCCATAGAGAAGGGAAGGAGGTGTGGTATTCCAGGGGGAGTGCCTAGCAGAGGCCTGAGACATCCAATGCAGAAAACCATCTCAGGCACTACATTCTATAGTTTTTTCACACTAAAGGGGGTAAATGTGCTTGCTTTGTAATGTTTTTAGTTTTGTTTTTTTGTTTGTTTTTTGCTTGTAGCACTCTTGTAGCATTATTGTTTCAAACTGTTCACCTGTTTATAGAGCATGTCTGTCTATCAGTATGTCATGACCAAATAAGATTCCTGAGGGCTGGGATTATGTCTTAACTATGTCTACACTGTTTAGCAGTGGTTCCTTTGAACAGTGAAAGCATCAGTGGATACTTTTAAGTTGATAAAGTGAAGAGCATGGTTTCAACTGGTATCCCTTTACCTCTGATGGGATGTTCTTAACATTTTCATACATTTTTTTCAATAATTGGATTAAGTGCTTTGCCTATATGCATGTATGATGTGATTTTCAATTATTTTTATCCCATCGGTTTGTCTGTCAACTTAGAAAAGGTGCAAATGGTGGAAATGGAGTCTCAACTTGCTTATACATTGACCACAATGATCTTTTTGGACATATTTCTTCCAAAAAGAAGACATTTTGCATTACAAAATTAATATGTATTCATTTTTTTAAAAAGTTTAGAATACAACAGTATGCCCTACCCTCCTAGTCATTGATCTACCTCCCCAACACTCCTCCACTCCCCGTGCACACACCCATGTAGCAATTCTACATCCGGAAAATTACTGTTGTTAATTTCATGTATAGTTTTAGTTTTGTTTTTAAATGGATTTTAAAATATTTTAAAATACAAATGCAAACTCTTACTCTTTGAACCTACTTTCATTTGACATAGACTACTTTCTATATGAATATATAAAGGTATTTCTATATTTGTCTAGAATTTCAATGTATAGATAATTTAATTTTCTAATGGTGAATATTTAGATTGTTTATATTTTCCCTCTTAAACATTGAGCACACGTTGTAGACATCCTTATTTGAATGATAAGTCCTAGAAGTGCAATTGCTGTATGAAAGGGAATAAGTAATTTTACTTTTTCACATAGATTGTGAAATTGTCTTCCAGGAAAGTTGTACCAATTTACAATCCTATCAGCAATGTGTGGTTGGCCACGTTTCCAACATGGAGATTTATCAGTCATTTTTATTTTTGACAATCTGATAGACAATCTAAAAGGTTATATTCTGTAATTTATATTTGGTTTTTAGTGAGCTTGAATCACTTTTTTATGTTTATTGACTGCATTTTTTCTTGAGAATTTCTCTTAATGTTTTTTGATTATTTTTCTGGGAAGTTTTCCCATTTACTTTATTTTAAAGAACTCTACATATCAAAGATCATAATGCTTTTCTTCTTACTGTTCAGACAATGTATTTAAATTTTTAATCCATCTGGAATTGGTACATAGTTAGATACAGGATGTATTTTTTTTCCCAAAATTGATGTTCATATGTCCCCAAACTATTTTCTAGTTAATGTATATTTTCTCTATAGATCTGAAGACCTATCTTAGCTTACACTACATTTCACATACTATAAATGGTTCTGTTTCTCTTCTTACGTACTTATGTATTCTGGTACAGGAACACACTGTTTATTACCCTAATGTGGTAGTCGGAATTCTTAGATGGCCCCTAAGGTTTCCCACCCCAATTCTCATAACTGAAGATGATGAATTTTACCTCCATGATACATTTATAGTATAATTGTGACATATGGCAAAGTTGGCTTTAATATAGATAAATGATCTGGGTGGACTAAACTTAATCACACGAGCCCTTTAAAGTCAGAATTTTCTTCAGTTGGTGGCAGAAGTGAGAGAGATTTGAAGCATGAGAAGGATTTGATTGGAGGGAGAGTCTCCCTTAACTGAAGATGATGTGTCAAGGGTCTGAGTAACGGAGACTTACCCTGGCCAATAGGAAAAGAGGGGCCTCAATCCTATGTCCAACAATGAACTGAATTCTGACAATGATCTTGGGAGCAGATTTCCCCCTAGATGTTCTAAATGAGAATTCAGCCAGCTGACACCTTGATTTCAGTCTGGTAAAATCTTGAGCAGAGAATCCACCTACACCTGCTCGACTTCTCCCCGACAGAACTACTGAATGGTGGTGGTTGGAAGCTGGTAAGTTTGTGGTAATTTGTTAAATAGCCATAGAAAACTGATATGCATAGCTTTAAGGTAAATCTTGACATTTGGTTGAACTATCCTTTATTCACTTTCAGAATTGTATTGGCTCAGCTCTTACCTATAGTCTTCTGGGTATACTTAAAAATCAATTTTGTCAAGCTAGTAAAAAGCTTTTTTGGGATTTTGATAGAATTGCTCTATATTGAGAGGTACTTTAGGGGCAATTGAGTTCTGTATCGTACTTAGTTTTCCTAGCCAATAAACATGTTAGGTCTTCATTTATTCAAGTCTATTACATACTCCAGTAGCACTAAATTTTTCTCTATTTAAAGGAAAATTTTTCTCTATCTTAATTTTGTTATCAGGAATTTTATACTATTTCTTGCTTTTGTTAATGGGATTTTAAAATATTACATTTTTAACTAGTAATTGACATATAAGAAAGTAATTGATTTTTTAATTTTTTACTTAAGTATAGTTGGTATATAACATGTTGGTTATATTAGTTTCAGGTGTATAATATTGTGATTCGACATTTCTGTACCTTACAATGTGATCACCCCCCTAATTCTAGTAATCACCTGTCAATCACTTTGCAAACCTATCACAATATTTTATATACTAACCTATGTAGCCAGATAGGCCGAAGTTTTGTGTATTTTATTGACCTTAATCCACCACTGGTTTTATTTACAGATTTGCCAATTTTTGTTTTGTTCCTTAATTCCTACTCTTCACTAAATGCTATATTTTGGTTTACATTTTCTCTCCTTGGTTTCTTAAGTTAAATTCTTAGATCCCATTTAATTTCAAGCTTTCTCACTTATTAGCGGAAGCATTTGACCCTAAAATCTTTCTCTGAATTCCATCTTGTATGTATCCTGCAGGATACATATGTAGTGTTCACATTGTTTCTAATGTCTAAATATCTCTGAATTATTCGATCCAAGATTTATTTAGAAATTTAGAAGGGTTAAAATTTTAAGAGGTTCTGTTGTTACTGATGATGGTGTTTATTGCTATCTTTTAATTGTTAGTTTCTTTCTGTTTTGTGCATGATGATCTTCAAAGGTACATTCTGATTTCTACTTTGGAAATTGAGATTTTCTTTGGGGCCCAGTCTATGGTCAGTTTGTATAAATATTCTTTAGGCACTTGAAAATAATATTTATGGTTTTTTTTAAAACATAAAAACCACTTTTTGTACAGCATTAGGAATAGAGACTGGAAATGTAATGGCTGTGTGCGATGTCAGAGGGGTAGTAGATGGGGGAGGGGGGTTATCACTGTGTGAGGGATATAAATGATAAATATCTAACTATTACATTATTTTGTACACCTGAAACTAATAAAAAATAAAAAACAAAAATGAATAGTTTTAATATACTGTACAGTGAGAAGAAAAGTGAAAAATAATGGATAACTCTGTACATGATCTGCCTTTTTGGCATTTCTCCTGAGTAATTCATGGAAAGTTCAAGAAATGTTCAACTCAGTATGGCACTGACTCTCTTTACTAAAAGCAAAGCTGTTCAGATATTTCATCTAACCTCTCTTCTCATTCAAACCTCTGCCTTGCCAGCAGTCAATAACTGTGGCATTGTTCTTTTCTTCTACTTCTTTCAAATAAATATTTAGTACACTAGATCACCTTAAAACTCAGTTGTCTTTCGTCAGACATTAGACTGATAAACCTGTTCCCATTTATTCACATTAGCTTGATTACTTGTCCTGAATTTAAAAATTTTTAGTAAGGCAAAAATTTAGTAAGTTATAAAATTGAAATAATTAAGAATAAAAGAGTGCACAACCAGGATTTCAATGGCAAATAAGCTGAGTCTGAATAGTTGTAGGTAATTAGTTCCACATTTCCTGGACATAATTAGAAAATGCTCTTGTAGTTATTGACTCAAGGAAAAACCAGGACAAATAAAATACCTTGCCAATTCTTGTCTTAGTAAAAAGTTGGAAATACAAGGTAATAGAACCATTAAAGAGGACCATACTTTAGAATTTAAAATTAGACAGTATTAGTAAATAAAATGACCTAGAAATTTATTAGATTATGAATAAGAAAGAAAAGAAATCTAAACATGATGTGTCTAATATGTGAAAGAAGTTCCTGTTAATTCTGCGTCCCACCATATTTTGTTACAGTCTAATGTCTTTCAGATTTGGTTGTCTGCAGTCCAGATCAACAGTTATAGAAGATTCTTATAGGCATCAAAAGACATGTTTCGTGTAAGTGTGAGTATTCATGCATATGTGCAAGGGAGCCTGAAAGAATACTAAGCCTCCAAAATGAATAATTATACAAAAATATTTCAATATCTAGTGTTCTAAAATTTTTATACCCAATTTTGTATTCATTACTTTTAACCTTTATATGTTAAGTGACAGTGATTTAACCCCATGAGGGTGGAGTAAAGCAAATGACAATGTACCTGATTCTTATAATTTGTTACTTTGAACAGTTTAACTTACCTCTCTATGGTATGTTCCTTTACCTGTAAAATGAGAACATTAAATTGGGAGCTAAGTGATCTAGATTCAGTTATAAAATCCTGAATGTCATTGATACTGCTGTCTGTTATAAATAGTATAATACATCTGGAATCTTATTTACTTACTTGCATCTATTAAGAACTGTAAAAGAGTCCGAGATTTAACGTACTTGCAAGCTAACAAGTTAGTTTGCCACAAATTCATGGATGCTGGCATAAGACATGAGATTCCTACATCAGAGACACAGGACTTTTATTACTCACAGTACATTAAGCTGCTGGAGCTTCTTTGTGTTAGTTCCCATTACCCTGCAAGTCCCATGGGGATAATGCTGAGGGCCTGAAGTAGATTCTGTGCATGATACAAGCTTGCATCACAGCTATGTATAAGTCACCCTATGCTTGGGGACTCTATAATCATTTATAATGTACAAGCAAACTTGCCCAACGTTTGCCCCAGAGGGAGACATTATTACACTGGACAGTAAACAAACCTGACCTCTGCTGTGGAAGGAGACACTTTTTATTTTCCAAGGCTTTAGCTATGTAAACATCATTGAAAAGGTAATCTGAACCAAAAGTTGTGAGTGCCTCTTTTTCATAAGATGTGCAGAAATGCAAGAAACTTGTGGAAAATTGTCTCCAGACATCACCTCATCCCAAAAGATAAGGTCAATTAATATCCTCTGGATTACACAGCAACCTAGAATGCTTCTGCTTAACCTTCTGGGTCAGACTTACATTGTCTGACAGCTTACCCTAGCTTCCCCAGTTCCCATTTTCTCTCAGAGGCATTTTTCCCTAACAAAATCGTCACATTTTTAATTATGTTTAGGTGCCTTTTTCTTGGAGAACCTGACTAACACCGATACTAGCTGCAGTTAGATCTAATGGTGATGGTGAGTATTTTGACGGTTATGTGGAATGAATCTTGAGAATCAGGAAAACACAGGACAATAGCGACAGGTGGAGAGAACTGATAATATGTGAATCTACAACCAGTCAACCTGAAGCCAGAATCACGTTGGACTTCCATAGTCCATAAACCAGGAAGCCCCCTCTTTTCTCCCTCTCCTTTTCCAGCAGAGTGGGAACGTGGCCTATCTCCCTGCAGGAGAGCAGAAATGGTTGACCAGTTGCCTCTGAATCCCAAGCACTAGTACATTGCTGGTCATATAGTTGGTACTCAATACATATTTGTTAAATGAATGAAAAAGTTACACTTTTCTCTTTCTGCTTATAATCTCTAACCATTGTAAGGCTGGATCATTATGGAAGTATAAAAGATGGCCATGGAGCAAAGTGTATTCCTGTAGTCCAGGAGACCCACTGGCCAAAAATCTTTGTCCTGTTCCCTTTCGAATGCAAGCAAAGTGTCTGATAAATCACCCTTAGGAGAGAAGAGCACTTCTTAAGTCCAATATTACATAGTTCAGAAAGAGGCTTGACTCTCTCTAGAGCTATATGCCAATAATATTTTTTTTGTTTTACTTTATTTTTCAGAGCTACATCGTCTCGCCCCATTAAATTAATATTTTTTACCTTGACGGGCTCTGTTGGAACCAACAAGAATTTCAGACAGTACACTGAGTTACCTTCCCATACTCCCACATTATAATCTAGAATTATTTTCCCCAAGTAAATGAAGCCAACTAGTGAGATAGGAAAGTCATAGGCAGTTAGGGACAGGACTGCGATGGAGGGCACCAAGGCCCAGACATACAGTCTCAAAATGAGATGGAAAATCATGGCCAGTCAGGGATGCGCTGCGGAGGACCTCACCGTAAGGCCGAAGAGAACAGCAGCTGGCAGAAGAAAATAAAATGTAGAAAAGGGAACTAGACAGGAGGGGCTATCACGTCAGACTGCAGAGTCAGCCAAGATACCAGCTCAGGTGCAGAAAGGGGAGGCGCGGGGGAGCCCAACCAGCTCCTGGTAAACAATTTAAAGATTACGGATCCAAGGGCATGTCATCTCTGCTGACTCAGCTTAGTATGCAGGGTATTGGTTCGGATCCTCCCTCTCTTTGGAGAGCTGTACCCTTGCACTTTTTGCTGTTGCAATAAAACTGTATACTGCTTCAATTTACTTCTCTGGGTCTTCTTTCTCCTCTTGAAGTGTGTGAGGCCACGAAGTCAGGGCGCCAGGCATCAGAATCCTATACCATTTGGGGGCTCGCCCTTGGGATTGACAGGTAAATACTATCTGTGCCTTTCTAAATTGCCCACTCAAGCGGCCTTCATCATTTCTGTCTCTTTCTCCTATCACACAAATATTGGGCCTCCCTCAGCCAGTGAAAAGCAGCTAGCATGGCTGCCAATCTCTAAGACTTGGAGGACAGGTCTCCCTGGACCGGGGGTGGCTGTTCCCCGGATTTACATTGGGAATGTTGGCCATCTGCTGCTGGTCTTCTCTTTCTCCGCAGGGAGGGAATGTCCCTGGCACGTGACTTGGACTGCTCCCTCCCATACTGTCGCTTTTTTTTAGCCTTTCCTGTTTATGCCATTTTGTGAGACGTTGGTCCAGGTTTTTCCCAGTTAGGCCACCTCACCTGCCTGGCACATTATTCCCAGGGACATCTGAGGGAAGAAAATGGACCTTTGCCTTTACCGCACTTCCTTAGTCTCCAGGCACCTTCTCTTCAAACATTTGACAGAATTTCTCCTGGAGCCCCACTGGGAACTCCTCCAGGCCCTCAATCACGGTGGCGTTGCCTGAGGTTCCCACCCAGCACCTCTGTCTTTTCTGGTCCCTGGTCCAGTCCTGCTGCTCCAGCAGCAGCTGTCGCCTGGTGGCCCTGGTTCACTGGGGCCTCCACCCAGGGGGACCTGAATATTTCCCCGCCTTTCTCCTCACCTGTTTTTGCTGTCTCTCTGGCAGAGTCCTCAAGGTCACCCCCCCCCCCATATCCCTGACTCCCTCTACGTTAAGGAATCCTCTTTCTTTGAGGCCTTTTGAGGCTTTCACCAATTTACCTCAGCCCCTATTAGGACTGGGACTCTAGAGTCCCCCTCCCTCAGACTCTCCCCCAGACAGGACCCCTCCCTCCAGGCCTGGGCCATTTACACACTCATCACCATTCTCTTCAAATGGAGTCCCTTTTACATAGATTGCACTGTCAATTGCAGGGATGCCCAGAGTCAGGGCTTCCACCCATCCACCCTGAGAAGGCCCATCGTAGGCCAAGCATTACATAGGTCTCTATAATGGGTGCAGGCAAGCACTCACTGGGGCCTGGGTCAGGCGCCCAGGTAAGCATGACTAATCCTGGCAACCCGTGGCCCCCCAGTGTCTAGCTCGCGGTCATGCAGCGGGTTAGACCCACAGGACTAGAGGACACTCTAAGCATAGTAGTGGGAAAAAAGAGCAATAATGAGATGCCCTTTCCTCTTCTTCCTCCCTTTCAGAATGGGCAATCAGCCCCCAACCACCTACACCCCCCTGAAATGCATCTTGAGACATTGGGATAAATTTGATCCCCAGACCCTGAAGAAGTGGCATATGATATTCTTTTGCTCTGAAGTGTGGCCCTAATACAAATTAGAAGATGGGGAGACCTGGCCTCCTGAGGGAACTATTAATTACAATACCATAATACAATTAGACCTATTCTGTAGATGAATATGGGAAGGAAAATTCTGAAATTCTATATGTTCAGGGTTTTTTTTGCCCTGAGGGATGATCAAAACTTATTCAAAAAATGTAATAATGACCCGGCCCTTCTGGCCCTGGTCTCATGCCTCCTTTCACTGAAAGTTTCTCCGCCAGACAGAACACTTTCCCCCTCTCTTGAGGACGGGCTACATAATGCCCCAGAGGTGTCTCCTTGATCCTCTCACCTCTCCCTCCCTCTCCAGGGCTGACTTGTCCCTCAGCACCCTCTTTCAATCCTCCTTCCCCTAGACTGCCTGCCTGAGGCCACTATGCCCAACGAACAAATATCTTGCCATTACAATAGATGACAGGAGAATTTGGCCTGGTCTGGGTATGAGTCTGTTTCTCCCTACAAGACCTCAAACAGATAAAAGGAAGTCTTAGGAAAGTTTTCATATGTCCCAGACAAATACACAGAGGCTTTTCAAAACTTAACTCAAATTTTTGAACTCTCATGGAAAGCCAGTACGCTAATCCTCAATCAGAGACTTACCAGCTCTGAAAAACAAGTGGCTCTACGAGCCGCCGAGCAATTCAGGGATGATCAATTTTTAGTACATCATGAGGAACAGACAGGACTGGATCCTGTCAGGGAAGCTTTCCCCACAGGAAAGCAGGCAGTACCCACCAATGATCCCCAATGGGACCCCAATACCACCATGGGAAACTGGCACAGGATGCACTTTCTGGCATGCATTCTGGAGGGCTTACGAAAGACCCGTGCTAAGCCTCTCAATTATTCCAAACCCTCTACCATCAATCAGGGGTCAGACAAAAATCCCTTAGTCTTTCTAGAGAGTCTCAAGGAGGCTCTGATCAAACACACGCCTATCAGGCCAGACACCATGGAAGGAGACACAATCCTTAGAGACAAGATTGTAACTCAGGCTGCCCCAGATATCTGCAGAAAGCTACAAAAATTAGCTATGGGGCCCGAGGGCACATAGAACAATTGGTTAAGGTAGCCAACCCTGTGTTTTACAATCGAGACCAGGAGGAAGCACTGAATAGAGAAAAAAAGATAAAAAAGAAAACAGAGATGCTCATGGCAGCCCTTCAGGCTGCTGCCCCACAGGAGACCAGAAAAGAAAAAAAAAAACGTTTTACTGTTATCAATGTGGATGGTCTGGGAACTGGAAAACAGAGTACTCCCAGAGACAGCACAAAAACCACCCCGACCAAGTCCCATCTGTAAAGGAGACCACGAGAAATAGGAATGCCCTAGGGGGTCTCAATCCCCGGAACTAGCCACGCCCAGCCAGACCCTCACACAAGACTGAGGGGGCCCAGAGCTCTTAACACTGGGTCCCTCATCTCATTTGCCCATAAGGACCCCTGAGCTCCGGGTACTTCTGAAAATAGAGGGCAAGCCTGTTGACTTCCTCCTAGATACAGGAGCCACTTTCTCTGTCCTCCTCTCTAACCCAGGGACACTCTAAAGTCGCTGTGTCACCATCCATGGGGTAACCAGAAAGCCAGTCACCAAATATTTCTCACAACCCCTAGGGTATTTGTGAGTTGACCTATTGTTTTCTCATTCCTTCTTGGTCTACTGGAGAGTCCTACCCTCCCCCCCCCCCCCACTTGGGAAAAGATCTCATGACAAAACTAGGGACCATAGTCCTTCTGGCCCCTGAACAAATTCCCAGCTGCCTCCCAGACATCGACCCTGAGGTCTGGGCCGAGCCTGGAATAGTCGGCTGTGCTCTAACGGCCACCCCAGTCCATGTTTACCTCAAGGACCACCCCCACACGTCTCCCTGCAGGAGGCAGTACCCCTTAAAACCTGAGACTCGACAAGGACTAATCTCAGTTATTAATAACCTTAAAAAGACAGGGACCCTCAGAACTTATAACAGTCCTTGTAACACGCCGAAAACCCAGAGGTTGGTGCAAGACCTCCAGTCCATCAATGAGGCGGTCTCCCCATACACCCTATGGTCCCAAATCCTTACACACTTTCAGTTCATATACTTAAAGAAACTAAATGGCTCCCTGTCTTAGACTTAAAAGATGCCTTCTTCTGCATACCCTTAAACTCTGAGTCACAATACCTTTCTGCCTTTGAGGACCCCGAAAGCCAGACCTCGCTGTTCACTTGGACGGACGGTCCTTCCCCAGGGGTTTAGGTACAGTCCTCATTTATTTGGACAGGCCCTCTTGAAGGACCTGTCTGACTTTTCCTCTGACCAGTGTACCCTGCTACAATATTTAGATGATCTCTTGTTGTGCGCTCCTTCTGAGAGCCTTATAAGCCATGGAATAATTGCCCTCCTAAACTTCCTGGCTACAAGGGGTTATAAAATTTCTAAGGCCAAAGCCCAGATGTGCCAGACCACAGTCAAATATTTGGGCTTGATGCTTTCAGAGCAACAGAGAGCCCTAGGGCCAGAAAGGTCCAACACATTTCTCCCATACCCTCTCCCCAGGATTCTCAGGACTCTCAGACAACTTAGGGTTTTCCTTGGCATTATAGGATATTGCCATCTATGGATTCCGGGCTATAGGGAAATAACCAGACCTCTGTACCAAATCATCAAAGACACACAAGAAGCCACGACACACTTGGAACATGCTTGGAACCCCGAGGGCAAGCAGGCCTTTAACCTCCTGAAATAGGTCTTTACTAACTGCCCCGGCTTTGAGACTCCCAACCAGGGGACCCTACAGCTTATATATCACAGAGAGAAAAGGAATAGCACTGGGAGTCTTAACCCAAAAAAAGGGCCTGCCCAACCACAAATAGGATTTAAGCAAAGAGTTGGACTTAGTAGCTCACAGGTGGCCCACCTGCCTCCTACGGTTGCAGCAACCCCCCTCCTAGTACCCAAGGCAAGACCTCACAGTACACACCCCATACCACATTCAGGGATTACTAATACTGAAAATAGCCACTGGCTCACCTTTTTAAATAGTTCACCTTTTAAAATACCAGGCCCTGCTGCTAGAAGGCCCAATAACACAGATCAGGATGTGCTCTACCTTAAACCCTGCCACCTTTCTCCCTGAGGAAGACACAAAACACGTGCACAACTGTCAACAGGTATTAGCACAGACCTATGCGGCCACGTGGGACTTACAAAATATACCCCTAGACAATCCAAAATGGATGCTCTTTACTGATGGGAGCTCATTTATAGAAAATGGGGCCCGCAAAGCTGGCTATGCCACAGTCACTTTACATGAGACCATAGAAGGAAAGGCCCTGCCCCTGGGATGAGCGCCCAGCTACCTGAACCTGCTGCTCTCAACCGAGCCTTGGAACTAAGCAAAGACAAGAGGGATAACATATTCACTGACTCCAAATAGGCCTACTTATGCCCATGGAGCCATCTGGAAAGAAAGAAATTTCTTAACAGCCACTGGACTAATTCCATTAAATACCATCAGGAGAACAATCTGTTACTCCGATCAGTACACCTCCCCAAAGAAATAGCAGTCGTTCATTGCAAGGGACACCATACGGGAAACGATGAGGTTTCTGAAGGTCACCGTTTAGCAGATCAGGCGGCCAAAAACGCTGCCAAACTAGTTCCTACAATGGCTCCCCTAGTCTGGGACAGCTCGGCAACACATATCAGGCCCCAATACTCATAAGAAGAAAAAAAGTGGACAAGGAGAGGGGCTACACTTACCTGCCTACAGGATGGCTACAAGGTGAGGGTGGCCGTCTCCACCTCCCAGCAGAAAATCAGTGGAAAGTCCTCAAAACCCTACACTGCACCTTCCATTTAGGGCGGGAAAAAACCATACAGATGGCTTAACAGGTATGTACAGGCAAAGACATTCATAAAATTATAAAAAACATCCTTGCCTCCTGTGATGTCTGCCATAAAAACAATCCCCTAACACATTCACACACAACCCTGGGAATACAAAGACAAGGTAAATATCCAGGGGAGGACTGGCAATTAGATTGCACCCACATGCCCAAGGAAAATATACAAATAGCTCCTCATATGGGTAGACACATTCACACATTGGGTTGAGGCCTTTCCCTGCTGGACTGAAAGAGCTATAGAGGTAGTCAAAGCCCTAATCACAGAAATTAAACCCAGGTTTGGTCTCCCCAGGTCCCTCCAAAGCGACAATGGACCCTCTTTCAAATCCGCAGTCACCGAAGGAGTCTCTAAAGGCTTGGGAATAAATAACCATCTCCACTATGCGTGGAGACCCCAGTCCTCTGGCAAGGTAGAAGAGACCAATGACTCTATCAAAAGACATCTTCGAAAACTATCTCAAGAAACTAGCCAAAGATGGACCACCTCACTCCCTATAGCTCGCCTTCATATTCAAAACACCCCAACAGACAGGGCCTAAGCCCTTCTGAAATACTCTATGGTAGACCCTCCCTAACAAATGACCTACTAGCAGACCGTGAAACCGTAGAATTAACCCAACATGTGACCTTTCTAGCCCAATTCCAACAGACCATCCAACAGATATCGAGATCACAACCCAGAGAAAAAGGCACCCTCCCACCCCTGTTTTCTCCAGGGGATGAAGTTCTTATTAAAACCCTTCCCTCTTTATCTCCTAGTCTAGACCTGGTCTGGAAAGGGCCCTACACGGTAATCCTCTCTACTCCCATAGCTGTAAAGGAACCAAAATTTGACTTCTAGATCCACCATTCCTTGATAAAACAGTGGAATCTGGAAGAACCGGCGTCCTCTATGGGTCCAGAGCCTGTGAGCCCTTCAACAGAGCCAGTCAATTACTCCTGTGAACCTTTGAAAGATCTAAAGCTTCTCTTCAAAAAGGCCACCAACAAATCAGATAAGCTCTGAGAAATGACATCATCCATATACATAAACCTTTACTTCTAATTCTGACAACAATTCTCCCAAAAGGATTTTCAGATGTCCTATGCCCTTCCAAAAAGATGAAAGTGTTTGGGTTTACTTAGCCAAACATGTAATGAATGTATCTGATTTCTGTCTCACCAGAGGAACCTAAGTAGAGCAAACCTTCACCTCCTGCCTAATAGGAGTTCGCACCCCCTTAAACCATATAAAAAAACCATACTATCTTTCAGTTTATTGATAAACCCATTTCTTACTCTGACATCTATAATTGGGGACCCGTCAGTTCCCTAAAAGACAGGAGCATGTTTTCCTTAAAAATAACAGCTGCAACCCTGACAGAAAAATGTGTCAAATTCACCGGTTGTTCTAACCAATGTTTTAATCTTTCAGCCAATATCAGCTTAAACTGCAGCTCCGCCACCTCTGTGAGTTACGCCAATGCATGTGTCAAATGACCTGCTGGATGGTTTCTTATTTATGGAAAAACTGCTTGCCCCTATGTTCCAGCTTACAGCACCTAGCACCGGGGGACCTTGCTCCCTCGGGAGGTTAACTGTCTTTGTATCTCACAAATCTCATCAGGCTAGACACCACAGGAAACTTACTCTGGACTCCAGCTGTAATAGTGATGGACATTTGTTCAGCCCAGGTGAATATGTATCATTATCTCTTTTTGTAGTATCAGCTATGACTATTGCCTTAAATATAGAGCTTAGCCAAATAGCCTGCTCCGTGGCAAAGGCCCTAAATGCTACTTCACAGGCCATCCATGCCATTGGACAGGAGTTAGGACAAGTCAGAAAAGCAGATCTTGAAAACAGAGCTGCCATAGATTGTTTACTCTTGAGACATAACCGCAGATGTGAAGAATTTAAAGGATTATGTTGTTTTAATCTCTCTGACAACTCACAGTAATTGAAGGCAAAGTTAAACAGATTCATGACAGTGTCCAATATTAAACAGAGAGAAGGGCTTTTTGGCTTTGATCTCTCTATTACTTCCTGGCTTCCCAGTCTTACTGGGCTAAAAGAGCCATTTCTCATTTTTCTCTTATTCATTGTTATAGGGATTATATCGTGCTGTTGCTTACAATGTATCTCAGCTTGCAAATCGGTTCAAGCATCTGCAACAACTGGGCCATAGGATGGAGACCACCCAGCTCCAGATAGTCCTGAATATAAAATCTCACCAAAATTCACCCATCTACCACGGACCGCTGGACCACCCTCTGACCCATACTCCGCCCCTTCTCAGTAGGGAACAGCCAGAGTGGTCTTCTCCCCCTTTCCCTAACGGCAGTTAGGGTTACGTCTTCGGGTGGGGGGGATTGAGATAGGAAAGTCATAGGTAGTTAGGGACATGACCACAGTGGAGGGCACCAAGGCCCAGACAAACAGTTTCAAAATGAGATGGGAAAATCATGGGCAGTCAGGGACACACAGCGGAGGACCTCACCTCAAGGCCAAAGAGAACAGCAAAATGTAAAAAAGGGAACTAGATGGGAGAGGTTGTCAGGCAGGGACTCAGCTCCTGCTAGAATGCAGAACACGGTGAGGCCAAAAAGGAACACCCACGGAGCCATGGATAGGGGAGTCATACCACTATATTCTCGCTGGCAGCTGGGTTGGAGATACGGGAAGAAGGATCCACACATCCGCAACTGGCTGTCTGCTTCTCTGCCAACCAACCCACTCCCCCAGCGCAGCCACGGCAGTTATATCAATGGCCAATGGCTAACTGGCGACAGCTGATGGCCAACTAGTCACAGCTGATGTCCATCTACTACCTGAGCCAGCACCTTCCCAAGTGAGGCCGACAGCCTGGAAACTGCTCTCTGGGACTCTGTCCCCACAGGGGCTATCACGTCAGACTGCAGAGTCAGCCAAGATACCAGCCCAGGTGCAGAAAGGGGAGGCGGGGAAGCCCAACCAACTCCTGGTAAACAGGTTAAAGATTACAAATCCAAGGACATATAGTCTCTGCTGACTCAGCTTAGTATGCGGGGTATTCGTTCGGATACCCCCTCTCTTCGGAGAGTTGTACCTTTGCGCTTTTCGCTCTTGCAATACAACTGTATACTGCTTCAATTTACCTCTCTGGGTCTTCTTTCCTCTCTTCAAGTGTGTGAGGCCACAAACTCAGGGCGCCGGACATCAGAATCCTGTATCACTAGAATTTACTTAAGATTTTTAAAAATATAGAGAGAGTGGGAATAAAAGTTGCTTTAAAAATTTAGGGCTGCTATAGCAATTCCAGAACAAGAATGTAGCTGGATTCAAAAAATATTAGAAGTTACTGGAAAGTACCAATAGTTTCTCTTGATCACTCATAGGCTTTCCCTACAGACATTTTGCAGCCCCAGCCAGATGGAGAGAGGTTCTTTGGCTCAGTCCCAATGGCAGATTCTTAGCAGAAAGAATGGGGGCCAGTCTGGAGATGTGGTCCACTCCTAGCATTAACATGGCTGCCTGGCACCCAGACTTGTGAGAACCTGTAAGGACTTGTAAGAACAAGTCCCCCAAAGGGGGATCGTTGTTATATGGCAGATACTTCAAGAGCTAACTTCTACCTCTGGTACTCAATAAACATAATAATTTCATCTTAAGAAGCATTTGAAATGGTGAAATTTTGTATTTTTTCTTTCCCCAAAGAATTCTTGACTGACTTGCATCCTTTATGCAGTGAAAAAGGCACGAGAGGGAAGTAGCAACATTTTAGTCATGGAGAATCATCTTAACTCATATATTTATTATTAACATCTGACGGTACCAGCAAATCACAAGCTCAGGCTACTGCTAAATGAATCAGTCAAGTTGGGAACATACAGCTTTAAGAAGATGTATGTTCTGTTTTTATAACCTAGCAGTAATATGCCTGTGTCATCCCAAGGGGTCATAAATGGTGGGAGGATTAAGTGGGGCACTTATAAATTTAGTAAGCTGTAATTCTGGATGTTTGTATTCTATTGTATGAAATACATGGCCCATCTATTTCCTCCCTTCAAAAATCATAAATTTAAAAAAATGGGAAAGAATCCATTTATTTTTGAAGTCCCTCTTTAGTTACAGGCAAGCCTGGGGCGGCAGTTTATTCCAGTCTTCCCATTCAATTGTTTGATTCTGCCTTCATTGCCCCAGAGGCTGTGGCTTGTGCACTGGCACACTGTTTATTGTTCTGTGCAAGAAAAACAAATGAAAACATAAAGAGGGCTGCCAAAGTGCCTTTGTGGATGCAGTCAGCAGATTAAAGAAAAGCTAAGAGAGGTATTGTTTTCATGCAGCAAAATGTTGGAGATTCTGTATATTTTTACCAATCCACATGTGACAGGGAGAGAGAAATATGTGCACACAGCCTAGATTGGGGTTCCTTTGTTAACTGTCTCTACATTTGAGTTTGATTTATTTCAAAATATGGAAAGCCTGTACTGCCAACACATTTAAGAAACAAATGGTGAAAACGTCTCCTTGGTCTCCAAAATGTCCAGAATGAACACTTCAGAGGCAGTCTTGGACTAGACATGACTACAGCTCAAACGAACAAAAAAAATCTATGGCCAGCTTTATTTTTGGACAAACTCTTTTTTTGTCTTGAAAGTGATTATGTATCGAGACAAATTTTTAACATGTATTTTCTATGCATATATTTCTCTATCTATTCTATAAGCTATAAGAATCTCACCTATGATTTAGAGAAGAAAGCGTTGGAGTAATAAGTAAGACTCCTCCACCTGTTTTAAAATGGACTTTGAATTTTTTTCCAGATAGAGTTTATAGACTGAAACAACTCAAATCATAAAAATGACAGCTTTACTTTCAAATGGAGATCACTGTAGTTTCACAAATGATAACTGAGGAGTTTCTATCATTTTCTTGCAAGCATATTTATAATCCCAGTAATATTGAAGAGTTTTGCGTTTAATTTGACATGCAAATATATGTTTTTTTAACTGAAAACTGTAATTTTGGTTTCAGGCTACATATCCCATATGATATCACTTGATGGTGTACCATAAAGCCTAAACCTAGCAGTCTCTCGTGGCCCCAAGTTACTTTATGAGGCTGAATGTGAATATTCCCATACCTTAAAAGGCCATTTGCTTTGTATATATTTAGTTTCTGGTTTTTATTTTTCCTCTAAGCCATTCAATCATGCAACCGCTATTTAGTGGATACCTACTATGTGACAGACGCTGACCTAGGCACTGCAATTAGACCGGAGAACAAAACAGACACATATGCCTGTCAATGGAGGTCATGTTTTAGTTGCAGGAGACAGAAAAAAGTATAAGTAAGTGGGTAGTCTGTCTGAAGATGACAAATGTTATGGGGAAAAACGGCAGTGTAGTGAGGGTTACAATTGCAATTTTCAATAGGATAGTGAATAAAGGCCTCATTAGAAGGTAAATTAGAGCAAATACTGAAGGAGATGGATTATGGAGGTAGAGAATTTTAAAATTCAGTGGAGGCCTACACATAGGAGTGCTCTGGGTTTCAGATTTCTGAAAGATTTCCAGACCAAGGATATCTGTGTGGCTATACCAGAGTGAGCAAGGTAGAGAATAAGACATGAGTTAAGATCAAGTTATATCTTTGTATATTAGACATGATGTAACCTTGGTCAACAACCTAGAGTAAAAAAAAACTACTTTGAAGGAATGAATGATGTTTGCTTAATTGTTTTCATATCAATTATATCAAGAATAACTGAAGACCTGTAATTGGAAAATATTAATAAAATTTTAAGTGTCACATGAAATATGCTTTATCTGTTTTAGTTTCCAATTACAAAAAGAAAGAATATAGTCATGGTTTTCAACTCGTATACAATCATTAGCTCAAATAGCATTCCTGCTGTTTAACAGATGATATAGGAGCTTCCAGATGTCAATTTTTAGTTATTTTATCTGTAAGTTTAAATTATTGATTCAAGTATGCTTCCTTTATGTACTTAGGCATATATACTTCCTTCAGATACTTAGGCATATATACTTAGGCTTAAAAGTCTGTAAAAATACCAATTGCAATGAAGCCATCTGACTTAATAGCATAAGGAAGTGAGTATGTAATTAAAATCCTCATCACAAATAAGTGGTAAGAGAAATGCACTTTAGGTATAACTAGACATGAAGTTCCCTCTTCCCATCTACAGCCTCTTAATCCAGTTGAGTCTGGTTTATAATCCTGATAAAGGCAGCCTTTATAGCATACAACTACAGGTTCCTAGCCACGTTGATTTGATTGGGGATGGGCAACGATTCAAGCTGCAATAGTCATCTTCTGTTTGGGACATAGAAACAGAAATTGAATCAGCATCTTATGTGGAGTTTTGAGTTGTAAATTCATGGAGATAATGTCAAAAAAAAAAAACACCAAAAAAAAAAAAAAAAAAAACCAGCTAGATTCTGGTGCAAGCCAAAATTAGTGACAAGCAAGAATTAGGACCTTGCAAAGAGAGCAGGTTTTCCGTGAGAAGATGATAGATTGTACTCATATGTCCCCAAAAGGATAGAGTTTGATAGACTGGCTGCCAGCCAAATTTCTACCTCATGTATGGCCTGGCTGTACTTCCTGCAGTTGGCTTCCAGGAGCGTATTCTTCTCTTTACAATAAACATCCTTTTAATCTGAACCCTTTTGAAGGGGCTCTGTTTCTTGCAACCAAAGAGCCCTTTGGTTAGGGACTGGTTATTTTAAGGATTTGACTTACGTTAATTAAGTAAGCTTGTTGCATTGTTTAAGCAAGCCTTGGAAATATTTAAGTATGATAGAAAGTTGCTCACATTTCTGATAGACACCCATAACTGAAATAGATAAGGCATCTCTCTTCTCTTTCCTCATTCAAATAAAGTTGAGTTTAGTGACTACCTGGCTGCACTTGGGCTGTTACATTTGTAAAGTTACATGTGTGAATGTGTAGCATGTGCACTATTGGGGGGAAATATCTAGACTTTTAAGCACCTTCCTTTGGATATGAATGGGTCTCATCAATTTTGAAAATACAATAACTTGCCTTCTAACTACCTCCTTTTTTCCCCTTTTCCCCCTATTTTATGATAACAGAGTTTACTAAAGTATATAAAGAACATTGATGAGAAGAAAAGCTTTGTACTAAATTCAATTTTTAAAACTTTAAAAATAATGTATTAAAAGGTTACTATTTGCAGGTTTTATGTTAAGTACAAAGAGAGCTACAAATGGGATTAACAGGTGGTGTCCACATTGTTCCTTCCCCTATAGAGGAACTTCTGAACTAAAGAAAATCTTTTAAAAAGCAATGGTCCATGTTCTGGATTGTGTTACTACAATGCAAAATTTGTTTACTGTGAGGGCCAAACATGAATCAATTAACATTCTCTTATGGTGGAGAACCATCGTTAGAAAGCTGATAATGTCACCTTTCTCACAAAATGGGCACAATTTGGAGGATAAATCTGAAAGTCACTATAACATTATTTTTATAAAGCATTTAATAAATTTCTCAAAAAACCGAAGAAACTCTTCACCCAGTATCAAGATTTAGTTTACTCTTTTAAAAATCAAAACCAGATAAAACATGTATGTATGGCAGAGGGAGACGTGATTAACAATGATTTTAATCATCAATCAGTCAGCTATTGAATCAGCAAATGATATTGTAGAAATATCATTTGCTTAATGAAGTGAAGGATTAATGAGTTATTTTGTAAGGTGAAACAATGTTTATAGTAATATTTACCCTCACTTTTATTATATTATAACACTGTAAGACAGTCTGTAACATTGAATTTCAGGCCTAACTTTTTGTTCAGGTTGCAAATCTATGATATGAATGTGGGAAGGAATGATATTTTGATCTTTGTTTTGACAATTATATATTTTTTTCTAATGCAAACTATATCATCCCTAAAAGTCAATGTGCAAATTATCTTTAAAACTTTCAAGGAGTTGTTATAATTACAAATGAAAGCCATGCTGTTATGGTGAAAAGTATACTACTATATACAAAAGATATGGATGTCGCTAAAAAATTAAAAGTTATTTCGAGAATAGAAATAATTAAGGATCAGAGAGATTTGTGCAAGATTAAAATAATAAGAGTACTTAATTACAGTTAACTGGATGACAAAGTAATCACTACAGTAATTTGAACGGGCAAAATTTAAGGCAGAAGTAAAATTGATTATAATAGTATAAAATTGGGCCAAAAACTTCCATGAAACATTAGGTAAAAGCATAATAAATTTAACTGGACTGATAATCATCTTCCAGACAAAGTGATCTTATTTATGCAAAGTCAACTGTGTTTTGTCATTTTTAAGATCTGAAATAAACTGAATAAGACATCTCTTAATTTTTCTTGAAGGTAACCAGGAAACAAGTCCTAAGAGCTCGGGTTCTTCTGCGAATGACGTCAAAGAAAGAGAAATATGTGTGGGTCCTCCCAACACTATCAGTGAGTGAAAATGAGAGAACATTAATAGGATCTTTAATTTCCCATATCTGCACTTGAGAATGCATTCTGTTATTTTTGTTTTAATTTTTTCTTCTGTAGAGAATTTAAAGAAACATTCCAATTTCATAATTCCCAGGGTATAATAACAACACCTGTTTTCCAATATTCTTGTCTCTTAACTTCTCTCATTCTCTCCTATGCTTCCACTAATACTCTCTTTTGTCATATCAACCTCACTCCTCCTCATATTTCCCTTCACCTCGTGGCTTAAATCTTTTGCATATTGGAAATAATCATTCCTATAGCAGATGACCCTTTGAAATCCCCTCCAACTACTAAACCTACAATATAATTATTTCTTTCATAAGGTCCTCCCCATTAATTTACTCCTTCTCATAAATGTGCTTAAATTATGAGAAAAGTAATCCAAAGAAACTTAAAAATCAATAAACACATGGAAGACTTCCAGGGCTCGTTAGAGACTGAACATAACTGAGGAAAGAATCTCTGAGCTTGAGGATATATCAACAGAAACCTCCGAAACTGAAAAGCAAAGAGAACAAAGACTGAACACAAAGAAAAACCAGAACAGAATATCCAATGACTGTGAGGCAACTGCAAAATGTATAACATCTGAGTAATGTGAATATCAGGAGAAGAGAATAGAAATATTTATAATGACTGAGAATTCACCCAAGTTACCAGACATTAAACCACAGATCCAAGAAGCTCAGAGACACAAAGCAGGGTAAGTGACAAAAAATAACACCTAGGCATATCATTTACAAATTACAGTAAATCAAACAAAAAGAAAAAAACCCTGAAAGAATCCAGAGGAAAACAACAACTTACCTATAGAAGAACAAATACAAGAATTGCATTTAATTTCTCTTCAGAAACCATGCAAGTAAGAAAAGAGTGGAATGAAATATTTAAAGTGTTGGGAGAAAAATGCCACCAACCTAGAATTCTGTACCATGTGAAATAAAGAGTTTATGAAACAAAAATTAGGAGAATTTATTGCCAATACACCTGCCTGGCAAGAAATGTTAAAAGTTCTTCAGAGAGAAGGAAAATAATGAAGGCCAGATAGATACTCAGATATACATAAAAAAAAGGAAGACCACTATTATTTTACATACTGATGAAAGACAGAATGCTTTCCTCCTAAGTTTCGAGAAAAGACAAAGATGTTCACTCTGGCCACCCCAATCAATATGAGTGCAAGGAAGAGAAATAAAAGGTATACAAATTGGAAAGGAAGAAATAAAAATGGTCTTTTAGAAATGTGTGGTTGTCTGCATAGAAAATCCTTAGATTTTTTTTAAAAAGCAATATAACTAATATTTGAGTTTACTATGTCACAGGATATAAGGAAAAAATTCAATCCTATTTCTATATACTAATAGTGAAAAATGAAAAATACAATTCTTATTTCTCCAAATTGATTTGTAGTTTAATGCAAACCCAATCAAAATCCTAACAGGATATTTTTGAAACTATAGGCAAGCTGATTGTGAAATTTATATGGTAAGATAAAAGAAATAAAATAGAAAGAAAATAGAAAAGGAATAAAATTTTTGGAGAATTGACACCACCCCATTTTAATATTTCATATAATAATACAGTAACCAGACTATGCGGTACTGAAGAGATAAACTCAAAATCAATGGGAAATAACAGTCTAGACATAGAACCACACAAATTTTTTTTTTAAATCATAAACATTTTATTTTAGAACAGAATAATTGTGAATAGAGACTTCTCACATAATCCCAGTCTAGTTTTTCCTATTGTTAACACCTTATATTAGTTTAGTATATTTGTCACAATTAATGAACCAATACTGATATGTTATTATTAACTAAAGTTCACACTTCATTCAGATTTTCTTAATTTTTACCCAACATTTTTTTTTTTTTTTCCTGTTCCAGGTTCCCATTCAGGATAGCCATCATGTTCCCTTGGGAACCTCTTTGCTATGACAGTTTTTCAAACTTTCCTTGTTTTTGACGACCTTGGAAGTTTTGAGGAACACTGGTCAGGTATTTTCTGGAATGTGTCTCAATTAGGATTTTTCTGATGTGTTTTTCATGGTTATCCCAGGGTTGTGGGTTTTTGTGCCATTCTCATCACATTGTATCAAGAGTACATACTGTCAACATGATTTATCACTGTTGATACTGACCTTCATTGCCTGGCTGAGGTAGTGTTTGTTAAGCTTCTACACTCTAAAGTTACTTCTCCCTCTCTCCCTGCTCACTCCTGCTTTCCAAACTGTTCTCTTAAAACAGTAATTATGTGCAGCTCACATTTAATGAGTAGGGATTATGCTCCACCTCCTAGAAAGTGGAGTATTTTCATAAGTAGTTTGGAATTCTTCTGCAAAAATTTGTCTATTCCTCTTCATTAATCTACTTAATTGTTAATGATCTCAATATTGGCTGCTGGATATTTATTTAATTATTTGGTTTGTATTTCAATATCCTTTAATTATTTGTTGCTAAAATTGTTCCAGATTTTGCTATTTTTCATGTAGTTCCTGTGTCCTTTTGACATGCTCTCACTGTTCTTTTTAAAGAACTTTGTCACTTTTTGTTATTCTGCCCTCATTTTAAATATTTTCTGCTCTAAGAATTAACCATTTCTCCTACTTAGGAAAAGGAGCCCCATTTCCTCCAATTACACACGGTGTTAGAAGCCAGATCTGGGGGCCAGGTGTGCTCACTGCTTCTACCTTGTTGTTGCTTTTAGGCCTTCTCAGCTGACAGAGCTAGGAAATACCGTGTACACTAACCCATGTATAGGCACAGATCTCTATAAATATTTACATCTGTATCTATATTAAGGCAAATAGGGATTCCTACTCATGCTTCCAATTCTAACCTGTTACCATATGGATCACTCTAACCTTCCCTCTTGCTCTTGTATACCCTCCCTCTCCAGTATGACACACATGGCTCCACTGTCCTTTTACTTCCTTGTTCAATTTCAGTATACATATAAAGTACATATAGTCGTCTCAGAATTGTTAACCCATATCCTTGTGGGAAACAGCCTTGTCAACTAGAGTATGGTGCGTACTTTCAGCTTCTTTTGGATTTAGTGTTTTGGGCTCCTCTCAACTCCAGAGTTATGTACGTCCGTGCCTCTTCCCCCACTCCCTTCAGTGAAATGGTTTCATATATTTGTAATACTCAGATTGTTTTGTCACATTCTGCATTCCATCCCAGCATTCCTCTGAATTCCTAAATGCCTTTTTAAAGAAATCGCCATGAATTAAGTCTCTCTCTTTTTACAGGTAAAGTTCATTCAATTTTGAGAAATACAATGTTATGTACCCACCATTATGGCATCACACAGAATAGTTATACTGTAAAAAAAAAAAAAAAAAAAAAAAAAATCCCTGTGCTTCACTTGTTCAATCTTTACCCCTAAACCTCTGATCTTTTTGCTGACTCTATAGTTATGCCTTTTCTTGAATGTCATGTAACTGGAGCCATACAATATATAGCCTTTCAGACTGGCTTCCTTTATTTAGCAACATGCATTTAATATCCATCTATGTCTTTTCATGGCTTGATAGCTTATTGCCTTTTGTTGCAAAAGAGTATCCACGGTATGGATATATCATGGTTTGTGTATCCATTCATCCTTTGAAGGATATCTCCGTTGCTTATACTTTTATACTTTTTGGCAATTATGAGCAACGCTGCTACAATATTTCCATTCCGTTGGGTAAATACCTAGGAGTGTGATTGCTGGATTGTGTAGTAAGACTATGTTTAACTTTTATATAAGAGACTGCCAAACTGTCTTCCAAGATAGCTGGACCATTTTACATTCACACCGGCAATGAATAAATAAGAGTTCCTGTTGCTCGGCAGCCTCAGCAGCATAGTACTGTCAGTTTCTGGTTTTATTTATTTATTTATTTTTTATTTTAGCCATTCTTATAGGTAGGTAGTGATATCAATTTCAGAGTATTTAATTTGAAAATGTTAGGGTCATAAAATTATATTGTTGGAAATGTTAAAATTCAATATATGCTTCTTATAAGTTTTATTATCTTTCTCTTTTTACATGCACTATTTTAAATAAGAAAAAAATGCATGTAATGTTTTAAGATATTCAAATTCTCCACCAGCAAGAGAATTAATGAATATGTGTTTGTGTATAAAATATATAAAATTTTGTAACTCCCCACCCCCGTTCTTGTGACCCTTTTCTGCACTATTATGTGCTCAAAGAAATGTGGTTTGAGTCTACTGCCTAATTTTATGGGTTCAAGCACACTTCTTTAAAGTTCCAAAATCACATCTTTCATAGTGCAATCTAGTCTAAACTTATCCCAATTTAGGAGACTCTTCACTGTTGAGTTAAATAATAATAATAATAAAATAAAATAAGGTTTTCAAAACCATTCAATCAATATTTTTTTCCTTATGTTCAATTTGAACTGACATTCACATGTTTCTTCAGTTTGACTTCCAAGGGCTGATTTTTTTGCTACGTGGCTTGTGGGTATGGATGATTTTCCTAATAAAGTGTTGTCTCTACTTTATTCTGTTTAAATTCATTGTTAATTGAAAAAACAAGGCTTGGATACCATCTCTTTGAGTGAGGACTATGAAGTCCCCAAGATTGTGGATTGTAACTTTCCTCATTTGTAAGAGAATTCTTCCTGCCTGGAAAAGCCCCTTTAAAAGCAGATGGCAAATAAGTTTGAATACTTTTTTATAAACTGTTTAGAACATCTCCAAAGCACTTTTCTTTCAGCTTCTTTAAGAGTAACCACTTTATAAAAATTAAGGAATCATAATGCTTTCCCTAAAATAGATATCCTTCATCCTATATCATATTTTTGACATGTTTGACAATTTTGATAAATATGTTGTTAGCCTATTCCCTCACTAGAGTTATGTCTCCACACATCAGCTTTTCCTCTTAAGTGCTTTCCATTTAGGTAAACCGAGTACCTGCCAGTTACCTCAAGATGTAATAACAAAGTATTTTCAGTCCATAAATAACTCCTGTTGGATCTTCCACAATTTGTTCACCTAGATTTTCATCACCATACTTAAAATCATACCTGATTTTAATAAACAGCTAATTTATCCTGAGCTAAGGTGAAACTCCTAACTTTGCGTTGTTACACACACACATACACACATGTTCAAGTCATACATTGTCTAATGTATACCTTCATATATGCATATAGCCCATTTTTTAAAACTTCTTTGACAATAGCAGTATATCCTCTGTCACTCATGGTACATAAATGTAATGCTGTTTCTCATTTGTAAAAAACATTAATCCTCACATTACTTCTAAAATTTGTTATAAATGAGCCACTTTGCCCTCATCATACAAAGGGAAAGGCTATTTTGGGAGTGGAAAAGTTCTAACTCTGGCAGAATTTGGTCCAAATCTTTAGGCAGATTACTAACCTGTAAGCCCGTTTCCTCATCTTTCAAGTGGGACCATTAAGATTTGTTGCATAGGAATGTAACAGGTTTAGAGATAGTATAGGAAAAAGACCTGACCTATTGGCTGACAATGGCTGCTCACAATTAATGGCAATTATTTAAAACATGAATTACTTCTTGCTATGCACAGATTTTTTTTTTTCTCCCAAAAGAGAACTCAGCTCTCTCAAAAGATATCCTTTGGTCTATCACCCAAGAAAACTTTGTTCTTGCAATATGTATTTACATACTTTAGAGCTTTTCTTCCTTAAAAAGCAAAAGCAAAAAAATGCTATATGGAAAAAAGTACACCCTTAAAAATCTCAAGATAAAATACTTTTTTATTACCAAACATCAAAATGATTAAGATTAGATTTTAAATGAAAAACTGTAATGGTTATACAGATTTCAGCATAACATTTTTTTTGCAGTTCTTTTTTTTAAGCATTGGGTTTCTTTTCACCATAAACAATGCTTTTGTTATCAAATGTGCTTTTTCTTATGGTGTAATCATGAGGTATTATATAAAATCATTTATATTATAAATGTATGGATGTACAACATACATACATATGTTAGTCTTAGTTTTAAATTGAAATTTTCTAATACTTTTAGAAAGTCTCTGCCTTGTTTCTTCATTAAAAAACCAAGCGTCTCTATTTAAAATTAAAAATTTACTTTTATCAATATATGCATATTAAAATTAATCTTCTCAAAGGTCTGTTTTCTCCAAATCAGATGGACATTTTTCTTGTCAATGATCAATATTTGAGAAGTCATTATAAAAATGCTGTACATCTTCTGACATTTTCTCCAAAGAGAAGTCAAGGGAAAAAAAAGGCCCCAATAAACTTTAATAAATAAATAAACACATAAATAAACACATAAATAAATAAATAAATAAATAAATAAATAAATAAATAAATAAATAAGCTACCAAAAAACAAAACAAAACAAAACAAAACAGTCCATTTCCAAGTCATTCAATTTGCAATCATTTCTTTGTTGAAGGGATTTCTATGCACTTTTTATACTCTACCACAAGGTGGAGTATTGCTTTAAATATGGGACATTTTTACACCATGCATTCCTAACCAGATTAATGCTATTATGTAGGTAAATAGTAAAAGAGAGTTTTAATGAATGTTGATGAAATTTTGGGTACTAACATTTTTAGCACAATAGGACTCATTTTAGTTACTACTCAGGTATAATTAAGAAGAAATATTAAACATAAATATTTCATTTAATGACCCATCAACAGAAGAATGCAAAGGAATCTGTTCCAATCCTGTGGAGATATTATGACATAGGGACTTGAAATAGGATTTAATTTTCATTCAATTGTGTGTTTTCTGTTCAAAGGCAGGAGTCATGGAATATGCTACTGTTTTGATGATTTATTTATATTTTGTGTATATATATTTATTAATTGTGATAACGTACAGTTTGTGTTGAAAAATATTTATTGAATTACGTTGCATTGTTTTGAAAATATGGCTGTGCTACTGACTGCTTTAGAATCATCATGTTGAAGACTTGACTTACCAAAACAAAGTCTGTTTATTGACATTAAATAATTCCTAGCTGAGATACTACAAAAGTAATCTCTTTTCAGTTACTCAATGTTGCTCTTAACTCAGAGCAAGCAAAAAATGACCTCCCTGGAAGCTAAGACTACTGGGGCAATTCTTATGGAGCTGACAGTCATGAAATTACATGTCCATGACACTTCTCTGCCTGATCCCCGTTTGTCACTGAGTAGATTAAGGGCAGGAGCTATGATTGAGCAGCAACACAGATATAATTGGCAATAACAAATGCCAATTATGCGTGAAAAATGAAGAAAACATCCTTAAATAGTATCCAGTGACTCACATCTCAGACCAAGGAGAAGACCACTCACGTGTTTGGAGTGTTACACTTGACTTAACCCAAAATGTTTCAGAACACCCATCTAGACATATCTATCTTTTCATAATATTTAAACTTTTGACCATTAAAAGTAGCTAATAAAAGAGAAAAAGACAATTTCCCTAGCCCCCCCACCTCACCCTTAGCATGTATGGAGCCAAGATTAAAAGAGTAATATAAGACAAGTTCAAATTTGGAAAGAGAAAGATATCACTTGAAGCCATTATTTCAGAACTAAAGAGTGGTTTGATTTTTCTTTTTATAATTGTTGAGAGGTAAGAAACCATTTATATGTTTACCCCAGCAACTTAATTTTTTATTGTGATGCAATCCATATAATGAAAAATTAGCCATTTTAAAGTGTTCAATTCAATGGCAGTTCATGCATTCACAATGTTGTACAACTACCATCTCCATCTCTCTCCATTTCAAAACATTTTGTCACCACAGAAGAACACCCTGTACTCATTAAGTAATCACTCCCAAGTCTCCACTCCCTTTATCCCTGGACAACCACTAACCTACTTTCTCTCTCTATGGATTTGCCTATTATGGATAGTTCGTATAAAAAGTATCATATAAGACCTTTTGTGTCTGGATTCTTTTACTTAGCTAATGTTCTCAAGGTTCATAATGTTGTAGCACATACCACATTTCGTTTATTCATTCATCCATTGGTGGGCACTTGGATTGTTTCCACCTCTTGGACACCACAAAAAAATGCTGCAGTGAACATTGACATACAAGAATCTGTCTGAGTCCCTGTTTACAATACTTAGAAATGGAGTTGCTGGGTCATATGGTAATACTATTTAGCTTTTTGAGGAGATGTCAAATTGTTTTGTGCAGTGACTGCACAATTTTACATTTCTACCAACCATGTATGAGGGTTCCAATCTCTCCACATCCTTGTAAATACTCATCTGCCATTTTTTTAATTAGTTTCAGGTAAACAAAACAATGTAATAGTTAGACATTTATCATTTATATCCCTCACACAGTGACAACCCCCCTCCCCTTATCCACTACCCCTCTGACATCGCGCACAACCATTACATTTCCACTGTCTCTATTCCTAACGTCGTACTCCGCTTCTTGTAACTACATATATATATATATATATATATATATATATATATATATATATATATATATATATACATAAAATTGTAGTTGACATTCATTATTGTTCAGCTTGAGCTTCAGGTGTACACTGCAGTGATCAGGCATCTACATCTTCCCTGAGGTATTCTCCCTAATGAGACAAGTGTCCATCGGATACCCTACAAAATCTTCACAACATTATTGATTACATTCCCCAAATTGACTGTGGTAATCCCGTGGCAATCTTGTGGTTACTGACTGCTTTCTAATCCTCTCACATTCCCCTTTACCCCTTATCCTCACCCCCCTACCCCCGTTTTTAATTATGGCCATCTTAGTAGTAGTGAAGTGGTATCTCACTGTGGCTTTCATTTATGTTTTCCTAGTAACTAATGATGCTGAACAACTTTTCATGTGCTATTGGCCATTTGTATATCTTCCTTGGAAAAATGTTTACCCAAGTTCCACGTTCATTATTAATTATACTCTCTGTACTGTGGAGTTTTAGGAGTTCTTTTTATATTCTGGATATTAAATCATTACCAGATAGATGATTTCCAAATATTTTCTTCTATTTTGTAGGTTTTCTTTTCACTTTTCTGATAATGTCCTTTGATGCACAAAAACTTTTAATGTTATGAAGTCTAAATTAATTATCTATTTATTTTTGTTGCTTGTGCATTTGGTGTCAAATCTAAGAATCCATTGCCAATCATGAGGTCATCAAAAATTACCCTGTTTTCTTCTAATAGTTTTATAATTTTAGATCTTATATTTAGGTTATTGATCCATTTTGAGTTAATTCCTGCATATGAAGTGAAGCAGGAGTCCAACTTTTTTTTTGTATAAGATTATCCAGTTGTCTCAACACCATATGTTAAAGAACTTTTTTTCTCATTAAACAGCTTGACACCCGTGTCAAAAAACAATAGTTCATAGATGTTCGAACTATTGATTCTATTTCTCAATTCGATTTCATTGTTCTTTATTTGTATCTTATGCCAGTACCATCCTGTTTTGAATACTTTAACTTTGTAGTAAGTTTTGAAATCAGGAAATGTGAGTCCTCCTACTTTGTTTATCTCTTTCAATGTGTTTCTAGTTAATTACCACTCTTGAAATTCTGTGTGAAATTTAGGACTGGCTTTTTCATTTCCATACACACAAAAAAAAAGCAACTGGAATTTTGATAGGGATTGCAATGAATCTGTAGATCACTTTGGAAAGTATTGTCATCTTAACAATATTAAGTCTTCCAGTTCATGAACACAGAATGTGTTGCTTCCAATTATTTAGGTCCTCTTCCTTTTAGCAATGTTCTATAGTTTTCAGTATGCAAGTCCTTCACCTCCTTGGTTAAACTTCGTCCTAGGTATTTTATTCTTTTGGATGCTAATGTAAATGGATTTTTCTTTACTTCATTTCAGGTTATTTATTGCTGGTGTAAGAAATATAACTGATTTTTGCATATTGATTTGGGAACCTGCAACTTCACTAAAGTTGTTTATTAGCTCCAGTAGGGATCTTTTTAGATTCTTTGGGACTTTCTATATATCAAATCTTGTCATCTGCAAAGAGAGATAATTTTATTTCTTCCTTTTCATTTGGATGCTTTCTATTCCTTTTCCTTGCATAATTACTCTGGCTAGGACTTCCCATGAATAGTGTTAGTGAAAGCAGGCATCCTTGTCTTGTCCTTAATCATACAGTGAAAAGTTCTAGTCATTCACCATTGAGTACGATGTTAGTTTTGGGCTTTTCATAAATGCCCTTTATTACGTTCAGAAATGTCTACTCCTAGTTTACTGAGTGTTTTTATCATGAACTGTTGGATTTGGCCAAATATTTTTTGATTATTTTTTTCCCTTTTTTTTAATTAATGAGGTGTATTTCATTGATTGGTTTTCTTACATTGAGCCATCCTTGCATTCCTGCAATAAATCCCACTTGGTCATGGTATTTAAACATTTCATTGTCCTGTTGGGTTCAATTTGCTAGTATTTTAAGGATTTTTGCATTTATTTTAATAAGGGATATTGATCTGTTTTTGTTTGTTTGTTTTTAGTAATGTCTTTGTCTGGCTTAGATAGCAAGGTATTACTGGCATAATAGAATGTGTTAGAAAATGTTCCTTGCTCTTCTGTTTTTTGGAAGAGTTTGAGTAGGCTTGTGAATTCTTCTCTAAATGTTTCATAGAATTCATCTCGGGGACTTTTCTTTGTTGGAAGATTTTTGATTACTTACTGATTCAATGTCTTTGCTAGTTATAGGTCTGTTTAGATTTTCTATTTCTTCTTGAGTCAGTTTTGGTGATTTGTGTGTTTCTAGAGATTTGTCCATTTTTATCTATCACTATGGAATATATATATGTACTCTACAAACATTCATGGTATTTTCTTATAATCCTTTTAATTTCTGTAAAGTCAGAAGTAATATCCTCATTTACACTTCTGATTTGAGTTACTTATGTCTTCTACTGGGGGCGCCAAAAAAAATGTATACTCGTAGACACTTTGGTCAATATTGCTCAAGAAGTAGTTCGCCATAATAAAAAGTGTCTGGACAATGATGGTAACTACTTTAAGCACATCTTGTAATTGCAGAAGTCAAACATGACTTGTATTCATCTTTTGTTATTAATATATATTCAGCATTACAATTTTAATACCGTTTTCCTTTCTTAAAATGGGATACATTTTTTTGGACCCCTCCGTATTTTCCTCAGGCTAGCTAATGGTTTATCAATTTTCTTGATCTTTTCAAACAACCAACTTTCGGTTTTTCTAACTCTATTGCTTTTTTTTTTTTTTATTCTCTTATTTCGTTTAATTCTCCTCTAATCTTTATATTAATATATACTTACTTCTACTGGTTTAAAGTTTAGTTTCCCCTTGTTTCTTTAATTACTTAAGTTGTAAATATGAGTTGTTAACTTAAAATCTTTATAACTATAGCATTTATAGCTATAAATTTCCTTCTGAGCATTGTTTTTGCTGCATCTCATGTTTTGGTTATTTGTATTTTTATTTTCATTTATATCCAACTATTTTCTAATTTTCCTAATGATTTCTTTTGTGACCTATTAGTAATTTAAGGAGTGCGTGGTTTAATTTCCAAGTATTTGCAAATTTTACAGTTTTCCTTCTGTTACTGATTTCCATCTAATTCTATTGTAGTTGGAAGAAAACATGATTTCAATCTTTTCAAATATATCAAGGATTGTTTTATGATCTAACATATCTTCTAACTTAGAGAATGTTCCATGTGAACACTGATTTTGTTCTGTGAAGTGCTCTGGATATGACTGTTAGGTCATGTCTGTATATGTTAGGTGATATATCACTGTTAGGTTCAGCTGATTTACAGCAGTGTTCCAGCCTTTACTTCCTTATTAATTTCTTTCTAAATGTTCCATCCATTATTGAAAGTGGATTTATTGAAGTCACAGACTGTAGTTGCCGAATTGCCTGTATCCTCCATTCAGTTCTGTCAATTCTTGCTTCATATATCTGTGGGCTCTGTTGTTTGATGTGTATTTGTTTATAATTTTTATATCTTCTTTATGAATTGACCCTTTTATTAATATACAGTTTTCTTCCTTGTCTCTTGTAACAATTTTTGACTTTAAATCTTTTTTGTCTGATATTAGTGTAGCTATAGTAAGTCTCCTTTGGTGACTATCACTATGGAATATCTTTTTCCATCCTTTCACCTTCAACCTATTTGTGTCTTCGGGTCTATAGTAAGGCTTGTAAGCAGCATATCATTGGATCATGTTTTGTTTTGTTTTCCATTCTGCAAATCTTTGTCTTTTAACTGGCAAGTTTGATTTACATTTCAAGTGAATACTGATAATGAAGGGCTTACATCTGCCATTTTGTTATTTGTTTTCTATATGTCTTATGTTTTCTTTGTTCCTCATCTCCTCCAATGCTACCTTCTTTTTTGTTTGATAGATTTTTTTTCTGGTAAACCATTAGACTCCCTATTCACTATATATGAATTTAAATCAAGTTTATTGAGATGTAATTTATACACAGCAAAATTTACCTTTTTGGTGCATAGTTCTATGAGTTTTGACAAATATACACAGTAATGTTAGCTACCACCACAATCAAGATATAGAACAGTTTCTTTTCTCCCACCAGTTATTCACTTGTGTGCTCTGTAGTCAACCCTCTCCACAACACCAATCCTTCACAAATGATCTCCTCTCTGTCTTTATAGATTGTCCTTGTAGAAGCATACAGTATGTAGACTTTTTCTGTGTGTGTGGTAAGAACACTAACACAAGACATGCTTTTAGCAAATTTTAAAAAAATACAGTATCGATAACTATAGGGTATATCCTAAACAATAGATGTTTAGGACTTATTCATCTTGCATAACTGAAACTTTGTACCCTTTGACTAATATCTCCCTGTTTCCCCCTTGCCCTAACCCCTGGCATCCATCATTCTACTCTGTTTCTATGAGAGACTAGGTTCCTTATATAAGCGGTATCGTGTAGTATTTGTCCTTCTGTATCTGCCTTATTTCACTTAGCATGATGTCTTCTAGGTTCATAATGTTGTCACAAATGTCAGAATTTATTTTTTAAGGCTAAATAAAATTCCATTATAAGTATATACCAACTTTTACCTGTTCTTTTGTTGATGAACAGTTAGATTGTTTCCATGTCTTGGCTATTGTGAATAAAGCTGCAGTGAACAGGGAAGTGCAGTTATCTCCTCAGGATCTTGATTTCAATTCCCTTGGGTATATTCCCAGAAGTGGAATTGCTGGATCATATGGTAGTTCTGTTTTTAATTTTTTGAGGAACCTCAATATTGTTTTCCATAGTGGTTGCACCAATTCACATGCCCTAAAACAGTATACTAAAGTTCCCTTTTCTTTACATCCTTGCCAGCATTTATCTTTTTTTAAAAATAATAACCATTGTAATAGGTTTGAGGTGATGTTTCAGAAAACATTACATCTTAAAGAACCAGATAAAGAAGAACAAATGAAGTCCAAAGTCAGCAGAAGGAAGGAAATAATAAAAATTAGAGCAGAATTAACAAAGACCAAAAAGACAATAAAAAAATTAATGCAACAAAAAGCTGGTTCTTTGAAAAGATTTAATGAAATTCACAAGCCCTGTTTTAGACTCATTAAGGAAAAAAAAGAAAAGATACAAATAAACAAAATCAGAGATGAAAAACTGAAAACATTTCTTCTAAGATCAGGAATAACACAATGATGCCCTCTCTTGCCACTGTTTTTCAACATAGTATTGGAAGTCCTACCCAAAGCATTCAGGCAAGAGGATGAAATAAAAGGCATCCAAATAGGGAAGGAATAAGTGGGAAAGTAAATTGGTACAGCCACTATGGGAAATAGTATGGAGGTTCCTAAAAAAAATAGAATTAAGTGTACCATATGACCCAGCAATCCCTCTTCCAGGTTTCTAATCCAAATATTTGAAAACATTTATCCGTAAAGATATATGTGACTCTATATTTATTGAAGCATTATTCACAATGACTAAGTCATGGAAACAAACAATGTTCATTGATAGATGATTGAATAAAGATTTGGTGTAGATATATGATGGAATATTACTCAGCCATAAGATAAAATGAAATGCTGCCATTTGCAACAACATGGTTGGATCTTGAGAATATCAAGCTAAACAAAACAACTCAGACAAAAAAAGTCAAGAGTCATATGATTTTACTCATGTGGGATATAAAACTGAAAGCAACAATCAAACAAAAACTCATAGACACAGACGACAGTACGGTGTTATCAGAGAGAAAGAGGTGTGGTTGGAGGTAGAAAAGGGTGAAGGGGGTCAAACATATGGTGATGGAAGGAAATTTGACTTTGGGTGGTGAACACACAGTGTAGTATGCAATAAGAATTGTACACTGTAACCTATATAATTTGATTAGCCAACATTACCCCCAATAAATTTAATAAATAAATAAATAAATAACAAAAGAAGTTATAGAGAAACCTCAACATGGCAAGTCATTTATGATACAAATTGATTTTGTTTTTCTCACTGAAGAAAGGATGCTTCTTCAAAATGGTGCTGGGAAAAACCATAAGGAAACCCTGTTTCCCATCTTACCACAAAACGAAGTTCATGTGCATTAAAAAGTTAACATGAAAAAAGAAACTATAAAATTACTAAAAGCAAATATAAAGAAGCTTTTATACAATTTTGAATTTGAAATTGTTTTGCTTTTGTTCTGGAAGTAAACTTGGTGGGTTTTAAATAAATATGTTACTTATTTAATTAAAAACAAAACAGCAAACCTGAATAACACTGTAGCCAAAAGGACCTACCAGACAAACAGAACATGCCACAGCAGAATACACATTTTACTTATGTACCTACAGGACATCCTCTAGGATAGAGCACATGTTATTCCAAATAGCAAGTCTTAACAAATTTAAGAAGATTGAATCATATTAAACATATTTTCTAATCATGATATGAGATTAGAAATCAGTGACAGAAAGAAAACTTTAAAATTCACAAATATATGAATATCAAATAACATACATACTCCTGATAAAAAGTCTCAACAAACTGTATATTGCGGGAACGTATGTCAACATAATAAAAGTCATATATGGCAAGGCCATAGTTAATATTCTCAATGATGAAATGCTGAAAACTTTTCCACTAAGATCAGCAATAAGACAAGGCCACCCATTCTTGCTACTTTTATTCAAAAGTATTCTTGGGGTGGCCAGTTAGCTCAGTTGGTTAGAGCGTGGTGCTAGTAACACCAAGGTTGCTGGTTTAATCCCCACATGGGCCACTGTGAGCTGCACCCTCCTTAAAAAAAGTAAATAAAATAAAATAAATAAATAAATAAATAAATAAATAAATAAATAAATAAATAAATAAAATTATTCTGGAAGTTTTTGTGATAGCAATTAGGCAAGAAAAAAGGCATCCAAATTGGAAAAGAAGAAGTAAAATTGTCTCTGTTTGCACATGACATGATGTCGTATATAGAAAATACTAAAGACTCCACCAAAAAAACTATTAGAATTAATAAACAAATCCATTTATGTTGCAGGATACAAAATCAATATACAAAACTCAGTTGCATTTCTATATACTATTAATGAACTATCTGAAAGGGAATTTAAGAAAACAATCCCATTTACAATTGCACCAAGAGAATAAAATACATAGGCATAAATTTAACCAAGAAGGTGAAAGATCTGTGCATTGAAAACTGTAAGACATTGATGAAAAATATTGAAGAAGACACAAATAAATGGAAAGATGTCCCATGTTTGTGATTCATTGAAAGCACAGATGAGTTTAGAAAGATCACAGCAGTCATTCTATTTTAAGCTTGTAAACTATTTTCTTCTGTTTATGACAATCATTAGGTCCCGTATTCACTGATAAGTATTTCCACGTATATAACTTTCACTATTAAAATGGCAACTAATTTCTTGAGTCAGTTTTAATCCGCAATCATACTTCTTATTTCCTAACCTAGAGTATAAATGCACTAAGGTACAGATTTTCATCGTATACTCCCCACCTCCTCTGTCTGAAAACAATATCTAACCAGTGCCCAATATTTGATGGCTTCATTGATTTTTTTTTTTTTCTGAACAGTTTCCATTAGATTTTCCTGCAAAAAGCGGTAGGATTTGTGTCAATGTTCCAAGCAGGTGGCACTGACTGACTTAATTTGTCAGTTCTGTTCTTAGTTATTCTTTCTTAACCTGGAAGTGAACAGATTACTACACATCATGAATCATGTTGAAGGAAAAACCTGAAGAATAGTTCCTTTGAGGGAGCAGTTTCATGTGGGAAACCATTTTCTCATTTTATCTATTGCACTTCTAGGAGTCCAGCCAGGACCACATCTGTTTAGTTTATTTGATATATCTTAACGTCTAGGATAGTGACGTGAACATGTAGACATTTGATAACAGCTATATCATGATAGTTGAGCCTATCATTATTAGGGCTATTAAGAAGCCTACTGAAAAAATGATTTGATGTTGTGACTTTATGGTAAGATTTGTTTTGCTTCTAGATTTCTGTTTTAATAGAAGACTTGAATGAACCACATTTGTTTAAACATTCAGTGAATCATAAGGGCCACCTAGCCTATATACCTTATTTTACACAGGAAGAATTTGAAGAATGAGGAAGTTTGACTTGTTCAGTATAAAGAGTGTTGTTAGTTCTAGATCTAGGGTGGGGATAAACAGGTCTTCTGATTCTAAACACAGTGATATGTCTACTATACTAAAACAAGAAGTTGCTTATGCTATTACAAAATGGTAATTTATAGCTTTTATTCAAAATGGTGTTTTTAAAATTATGCTTTAGCATTCACAATGGAATACAAAGAATTCTGAAACTAGTTTGATATATTCCTTCCCAATTTGGAGATTCCAATAGAGTGGGTGGGCCGCCTATCCCATTTTATTAGGCATTTATTGAATAGTAATAAAACCCAGAGAAAAGAAAATACAACCTAATTAAGTCTAGTTGGGTAGCCAATTTCAACCTCAGCTGACAAAAGAAACTGGCAGAATTTAAGTGAACAGAACTTCAGGGTCTGTGTTAAAATTGGCTTTGGGGAATTAAAAAAAAAAAAAAAAAATTAGAGACTCACCTCCCTGGTGAGATGGCCAGTGTTGAAAGCAAATCTCCTTTAGAGTGATTCAGGTATCGATTTCTGTTGGGGTTCAGGGAAACGACTGGGGATTTTATAATACATAATATCATATGTATTCTGACATTGATGATTTTCATTGGCTGAGGCAAATTGATATAGTATAAGATGAAAATCCTATACTTCCCAAAGTAGGCTTGATGCAAAATGCAGCTACCACAACAAACCTCAAAAGACGTTTGTTCGTTTGGTTAATTTTGTGGCCAAATGTTTTATTTCATAATTCTGGAAGTCAACCAATTCCCTGTTCCCTTGCTACATTTCAACGCTGAATAAATACAGTGCTGGACTTGGCCCACTGAAAACGACCTGCTATCACTCATGCAGGCAAAGCCACGGATTCTGAATTGATTTGGTTCTCCTTCTGGGCTGTGGTAGGGAAAACAAATGCACACAGTGACTTATGTCTGTTTCTTCAGGTGACTTTCACCTTCGCTGACTTGATTTGTGCTGCGGGGACCACAGAGAGACCTTCATCTGCCTCCCACCAACCAAAGGTCAAGCTATTTTCATGCTTCTCTGTCTCATTTTCTTCCTTCTGGGACTGATCCTGTAAGAACAGGATCAGTCCTTATATTACTGTCACATCTTTTAAAAAAAAAAAAAAACACACACAAAAAACCATTTTCACTTTCTGATTAATTGCAGGTCCCTTTTAAGTATAGTATAAACCTATTTTTATTATTTTACAAAAGAGGAGTTCTGATGTAGAGTCTTCTGTTTCCCCTGGTCCCAACCAAGCTGAACCATTTGCTATTCTCCAGAGACATGAGGCACCTTCATCTCCTGCTTTTGTGTAGACTCCGTCATTTGCCGAAAATGTTCATTCTTTGCTTCTGTGCCTGGCTGATTTCCATTACCCTTCGAGATTTAGCTTAGCTGTCATTAACTCCAGAGAACCTTCCCTGTCTCATTCGGTCTGGAGTCCGTGTCCCTAACTTGTATTTCCTACATTGTACCTTGGCTCATCATTCCACTCACTCTATATTGTTATTGCCATTTTGTTAACCTCATGTGCCCCACCACCACCTCAGACGTCAACTTAGAGCAATCACTGGCTTCTTGTCCTTTTCTATTGCCTGTGCCAAGCATAGGGCCTGACACACAGTAGGCACAAAACACATGATGGTTGAAAAAAAATGAATGGGCATTTGGAAGAAGAATCAGCTTGCTGGACTGTTAAATTCAAGTATACATTTTTATAGCAAATAGTTACATAATACAGATGGAAGAAAATGTGATTTAGAATCATAAGACATGAGGTCTGACCTAGATAAGAATCTTAGCTTCCCTTCATTTCAATTTATACTTCTGTAAAATAAAACTGTTCTGATTCCTAATGAAGAAAATTCTTAGAGACAGATTACATTTCTTTTTTTTCTTTGTAGAGACCATGAAGTGGCTTGGCGATTTCTAGTTAACTAAACAACTATATACTAAGGCTTTAATTTATATTTATCACAGTATACACTGTGTAGCACCTTTAAAAATTAATGTAGAGCTGAGCTGACATATAAATGTTCAAATAAATAAATAAATGTTTTAACTTTGACAAAACCTATTTGGCAGAGACCACAAGTTCATATGCCAATGTGCATAGGACAAGGAAGTACAAACTCGAGATGCTTGGGGAGAAGGGCGACATGAAAGGGATTTTACAGCTGAATGGATGAGGACCAGCAAAAAGTAATAGAATTTTAGAACTGAATGAGTCACCTATCTCCTTTGATTTACAACAAGCTCAATTGACATTTGATGAACTGTAGCCAAATCAAAGAAGTCACAGAGTCTTGCCTGGAATTCAAAGTTCTCAGTCTGGTGCTCTTTCCACCATAACATCTGACCTCCTGTATGACAGACGGAGGCTAAAGCCAGTAGTGACAGAGCACATGTAAAACCAGCGATAGAAAGAAAAAATAGTGGCGTCAAGGCCTGAGGCGCACATGTAGACTCAAAGCTCCAGCTAGATATTCTAGACAAAATTCAGAAAGATATTTCAAATGTTACACGAAGTAAATATCTGCTTTTATTTTTCCTGCCCAGCATCATTTTCTTCGATAAGAAAACTCCAATTTTCCTCAATGAACTGTCTCTTTCAGACTCAGTCCTTGTAACTTAAATGGAGCCACTCTATCTAGGACCAACCTTGTTGCTAATCTGTATATTTCTAGATTTACTGCCCAAGAGTCTTATACATTTGTAGAGTAAACCTCCCACATTGTGAACCTTTCCCTTTCCCTGCTGAGATCATCTCTATTGTATTTAAACCTCATTCCCAATTCTCCTAAATGTGCAGGTTCCATCACTAGACTTCCGCTAGACCCCGTTCCACACAGTTTCTTAAGGTCCACATTCCATATTATCAATGGTAATGTTATGATTTTCTCCTGTCAAGTGCAGTTTTTGAATATTGCCTCCCTATTTACAGAAGAATGCTGGCTCTGCAAGTAGACACCTTTGGGACTGAATGTTGGCTGTACTATATGTTAGGTACGTGATCTTAGGAAAGCCACTCACCACTGCTAAGTATAATTTTGTTTATCTGCACAATTTATAATAATTTCTATCTAACTCATGTGATTGTTGTAGGTCTATTGACATAGACTAATAGATATGTCATATGTAAAACATTTATCAGAGGTCATGGTACTTATTAAGCATTATAAATGTTAGATATTATCATTTTTATTTTTGTTATAAAGCAGTCACTCTGAGATTCTTTTCCATATATTTGTTTCACTTTTAAGTTGTTAATTTTTTTAGCACCTTTCAATATTTTGAAGATTGAAAACTTAGTCAGATTTCACTCTAAGACACAAACACACACTATTGGTACTGAATCCTTTACTGGTCATTTGGTGATAAAATAATATTTCTCTCTAATAACTCTAAGCATGATAGATGATAGGTAGATAGATAGATAGATGTCAGTGTGTCTATCTCTACTCTCTACCACTAGATCTCATCATCTGTCTTAAGAAAGGACTGAGAACTGGTACATCTTACTGTTTACTCCCAGCTCCTATGGCATAAGACCTGGCACTCAGAAAGAAGAGAGGGAGGGAGGGATATAGGGAAGAGACACCAAGCAATTACCCCATGGTAATGCCAATTTTTTTCACTCTGAATTCTAGAGAGTACTTTAAAGTGGATGGAAATTTCATATATGAAATTGTATATATATTATGTGTATACATACATACATATGTGTATCTCTATACATATAGATATATATGTCTATATATGTCTATATAGACATATATATACACACATATGTATTATCTTACACATCTATATTCCCCCATACAATCAAAATGTTAAGAAACTCCAAATTTCATATGTATATATGTATATACAGATATATATATATATACACATATGTATAATCTTACACATATATTTTCATCCATATAATCAAAATGTTAAGGAACTGTCCAAATTTCTTATTTAATTAAACTGTAATATGTCCAGTATTTCTTGAATGTTCCTATTGACGCTTTAAAAAAAAACCTGTCAAAATAGATCTATTTCTTTTTTATATAGTTTGTGTAAATACATTTCATTCATTCAGTATAAAATTATTGATTATCTACTGTGGGATAAGCAATATGCTAGATGCTGGGAATGTGAAGACGAATAAAATATGACCTCTTCTTTCCTACAGATTACCGATGAACAAAGAAGAATGATTAATAATAGGTAGATAAAATGTGATAAAACATGGCAAGCGTGTGATTCGATGGAGTTATAAATTAGCATGGATCCTGAGGGTAACAGAATGGGAAACTGAATGGTGTCCTAACACTAGCTCTTATCTTTTTGTTTGCTTGTTTTTGTTTGTTTTTTTGAGGGGGTTGTTTTCTTTTTCCCAGAACAGAATGCATTCAGTTACAACCTTTAAACAATTTTTGTCTTCTCACATCTTAGCCTTTAAAGACCACTCAGGAGCACTCTTCCTGCCTTCCCTTTACTGGGGCCCATTGTTTCCTTTTCTAACTGTTTAACTCTTGCCTCTATCATTTTTATCCTCCCAAAAGTGGATGGTAAGAGCATAGCCAAAAGGTGAAGGCGGGAGTAGAACCAGGATAAAATGATTAGGGGTACCAGCAGATGTATCTTTTGGTGCTACTACAGAAACTCGACTCAAATTTGCTTAGGCAAGAAAGGTGAGGTAGTATCCTCCACAACCAGACTGCAATGGTGAGAAATATACCATCCACTGGGGGCTACTTGCAGCTAGGGGATCTGACTGCTGATGGGATTCTCTCACCATCTAATATGCCTACTATTGGCACACCCGTTTCATTCTTCCAGACCACCTTCCTTCACAATGTTGAAACAATGGCTACTGGTAGCTTCCAGGCTATTATGATGTTGGTTTCCACTTGAAAAACTCTTTAGAAAAATTTTTATTAGTCCTTGTGACCAGGAACAATGAAACATGACCGGAATAGTAGGGTCTGTAAGAAGACGGTGGCTCTTGCCCAATCATGCTGTGTTGGGAAACTCTTTAGAAAAATTTTTATTAGTCCTTGTGACCAGGAACAATGAAACATGACCGGAATAGTAGGGTCTGTAAGAAGACGGTGGCTCTTGCCCAATCATGCTGTGTTGGGAGAAGAAGAGAGAACATATTTGAGAAGAAGAGGAATGAATGGTGGGGCAAACAGAAGCAGTCATACATGCATGCTGGCTTTTAACAAATGTTTATTGAGTTTCTATTATGTGCCAAGCACTGTACTTGGTGCCACAGTCTAGTGGAGGAGAATAATATTATTCAAACAATCTATAAATAAGCCCTCTCAATAGAGGACAGGAGCAGGTGCCCTGTTCCAAGTGCATTCCACTCTCTGGAAACTTCCTGAACCTGACCACAGCCAGCTCTATCAGCCGGGATCAGTCAGGAAAACAAAGCCGCTGTAACTATTCCAAGAATAAAAGGTTTCATTAGAAATTATGCTTTGCAGAGATGTTGGAAGAGCTGGGGAGGGAAGAGCAGAGAATTGTCGTGGAAAATCGAGGGCACTGAAGCTGGAAAGTCAGGGAAGGTGGTGAAGGCTTCTGCGACCTGCAGCAATAATGTGAGTGATTCTCATATGCTTGCTGAAAAGCTGCTGTGCCTCTCATGCCTGCCTCCAAGTCTGGCTGCCACCGCAAACAGAGAATCATGGCTTTACCTTCTCTTCTGCTGCCCAATCTTCACGAAACTTTCCCTCAGAGGGAAATTCTACCCAGAGTGAAACAGGGAGGAGGCGTTCGGGAAAGGTAGCTTCCCAGACTGTGGAAGGGTGTGGTTACGAAGCTGAGTGAGCAGCAGGCAATATCTCCCAGCATCCTCACCCTGTTTCAGACGTTAGCACGTGGGCCAGCATTTTTTGATGACCCACTTCTGCCAGTCACCACGCTCAGCATTTCATATGCTTTCTCAATGAAGCCTTACAACAGCCCTAGTGATGGTGTGGGGCAGAGGAAGTAGGAGGGAGAGACAGCTTTATTTTCTACGTTTTACAGGTAAGGAAACTAAAGCTAAGAGAGGGAATTGGACCCCGGTTCCACAGTTGAACTAACAGTGGAGCTGTGGTTCCAATGCAAATCTCAGAGAAGAGAACCCTATTTCTGAACTGCATGCAACACTGTTCTCCTAATCTATTCCTTCTTTGATATAATTATTGGTTATGGCTAAGGCAGCCAAAGCTAGTTTGTTTTCCCATGTAGTCTCACTGCAGATAGCACTTCTAATTTCAATGACTTATAAAAGAGCCATTTGGGGAGATGTTTTGGAGATATATAAGGCTTAAAGACCTAAAAGTTGGTTGGACTCCCAAAGGAAATGTCAGCAATTGTGAGAGAAGCTAAATAGAATGGATGGATGAGATTCCTTCTCCAAAATTATTCAAGGCAAAAATAAAGTACCAGGAAATGGTTTATGATAGGATTGATCTTTTTAAAAATGGGAAACAGTAATCCTGCTGGGCAATTGTAAGGGAAATCTATACCCTTGGAACATAGCATGAAAGTACGCTGAAATGAAGAAAGGTGCTATTGCAGTGAAAATGAAAGCCAGATATAATGGAATATGAGACAAAGAAAGCGTGCTGGAAAAAAAATGTACTGTTGGTTATCAGAACATTTTTAGAAAGGAAGAGAGTATAAGAGGAAGAGCAAGAAAAAGTAGGGGAACAAGACAGCATGTAAGAGAGACTGACTGTGTATGCAATAGTCAAGTAATATATTCTGGCCCTCAGAAAGAAGTTCTCTGTGGAGCAACAGTGTTCAAGGCTTAATGAGGAAGTGTCCAATCCCACTCCAGTACTAAGTACTTTGATACTGGGAGTTGGGTATCTTGCATAGTAGAAATGATCCTTTTGATTACGAGAAGGATGTATTCCAAAATCAGTATATATACATATACATCTGAAATTTTCTTTATAAATGCATTTCTCATACATATACGATCAACTCCTACATTTCCCAAGCCCTCATTTCAGAACTGGTATATTGAAAACTTGGACACAGAAAGTTGACAGCCAAATTCCTGGCCACTATGATGACTCCATCTAGACTCAGAAGCCCATGGATATCATCATGATAGGACCTACAGCCTTGCTTCCTCGTGTCCACAAGGGGAAAATGCAGAGTGTGTTTCAGTCCAGATGCAGATAAGAAAACTGTGTCCAAGGTGTGTGGCTGGGAGTTACTGTGCTGTCATTCTGATTTCTCAGCTTGTATGGAAGCAAGTTATGAGGCTGTCCCCAACTGGTACCTTTGAATGATTTAAGTATCTGTTTTAAACAAATGGCAGCAAAATAATCCTTTAGATGCAGGAGAACACAGTTTTAACTAATAATAAATCCCCCATTTTAGGAGGATGGATTTAAGAAATGAAATGGCTTTTTTTTTTTTTTTTTTAATTTACGAGGCACAAGCAACAAACTGTCTATGATGAAATGATATTTTTTTAACCCTTTCGGTCAGCCTGATTTGTATTTGTGTATCCTAACAATAAGTAGCATCAAATGTGAAGTAATGAAACATAGTAATCTACTAATTCCAAAGCCTTTTCACTCCAAATTTTTAGAAAAAAATAAGAATGTCACTGAGAAGGAAACAGGTTACTGTCAATGATTTGCAGTCACTCAACGGAACCACTCAGAGTTCTCAAAGGAAATGATTTCTGGCTATTTCTAGATATTTTCCCCAAAATCTTTAAGCTTCTTTCTACTCAACTGATAAAAGATTCATTGAGCCAAACTGTCATCATTCTATCATCTTTCACCACTAAAATTCAAAAGAAAATTTCTTGCTGAGGTGGCTTGGAAGGAAACACAAAATTGATTGTGAACTTTTCAGTAAATAAAGCTCCTGGCCAGAAGTTGTGCTGCATATGTGGGTTGTGAAACTCAGTGTACCCCCAAAGGTGTCTGTTGTCACTTCCTAGGTGGCTGCTACGGGGTAGCTGGGAAAGTGCAAAATATAAATAAGTAGAAAGAGCCAAGTGGCATGGGGATTTGGTAAAGCAACTTTTCATTTCTGGGAGTCTGCATGAAAAATAGTACCGAAATCAAAATCCAAAAGTGTTGGGTGGAGTGAACCAGTTTCTGTATATTTGGCTGTACAAACTCAAAAGCTCCAAGCCAAGTGCAATGTGATTGGCAGCTCGAAGAGATGGCTGCAATGGAAATCGCAGGCATGTGGGTCAGGGCTGAGGTGAGAGGACAGTAATGCATGGATCCCTAGAGAAAGAGAGTGCAGAGAAAGAAATGATATTTTGGCACTCAGGGCAGTTTCTGGATTCAGCATATCATGTTGAATAAAAGATAATGTGCACTTGGCAATAAAAATGAAACTTAATGACTCATTAGTTGCGATAAATCTGATTCCTCTTGAAAGAAACTCTGTCTCAGGTTGCAGACTTGAGTAATTATGTATGTCAAGAAGCAACTTATTTAATTATAAATCAGAATGGGGGTGAATCTGAATAGTAACAAAAGGGAAAAAAGAAGAAATAATGACTCAAAGGTTTCAGAATACTGTAGTAGTACTTAGGCAGGGGTAATAAATTACTGAAATATGAACAAAGCAGTTTACAAACATGTGCTACATGGCCCCTGCTGGGTTGATTTCTATTTTATCTAAGTTGGTGTTCTCACCAGCAAATCATCTACAAGCCAATTTCAAAATGAAAAGAAAAATACACACACACACACACACACACACACACACACACACACGAGGCCTTCATTCTCATAAAAATTCAGGCTTTAACCTTGAACATCTAACATGTGCTAACAAGGAATGCAAATATATAGAAGAGAGCAATGGAAGCAGCAGCACCTGATTATCAAGTTCTAGGCACTTTTGTTTAATCTGCAATCTGAAATGTGTGGTCTACTACCCATGCTAAAATACTTATAAAATGAGGAAGTTCTGATGGGGACAGACCTTGCATAGTACAAACTTGGGTACAGGAAGATACATTAAGGATCTGTTACAGGAAAGAAAGAGGAGGGAGAGAGGGGTGGGGGAGGAGAGAGACAGACAGAAGGGAAGAAGAGAGAGAGGGAGGGAGGAAGGAAGCTGGCTGAGGTTAGTAATAGGTTACTAAAAATAATATGTAAAAACATATTACTTAGGGAATCTAATATATTATGATCCAGATAATTATGAGTTAGAATAATAGGCTGATAATAAAGATTCCCAAGGTATATGTATTCCATTAGGGGGAGAATGAGAAAGACGTGCTCTGCGAATGACATGGAAGTAAAGGAAGACAGTCCGTACTGTAATGAGGTACCCAGAGAGTTTCCATGGAGGCAGTGATCTGGTCAAACTGTGGGCACAGAGAACTGCTTTGACAATGATAATCAATTCACATGTAAAAACAAGTAGAGAATTGTACTCTATATAAACCAAATAGAATGAACATGTTCAAAAATTCTATATGGATTATTTTTAACAGAACTGTGAAGTGTATGTTTGTTTCTCATCATGTAAGAAAGATGATATTCAAACACAGAACACGTTCCAGTAGGCTTACCTAGGTAGTTAGGTGCAATTCTCTGAGGGCTGGTGAACTGTTTTTTTTTTCGTTTGTTTGTTTTTTGTTTTTCTCTTCTCTACACAGGCTAGATTGGAAAGTACTTAATAGAGAGGATTATTGTAGGGACTTGCTTTTCTTTTATACCTAAATACCCATATGCTTATATTGCTATTTCTTTTTTCTTTTAAATAATTTTATTGGGGTGACATTGATTAATAAAATTACATAGGTTTCAAGTATACAATTCTATAATACATCATCTGTACATTGCAGTATGTATTCACCACTCAAAGTCAGATCTCCTTCAGTCACCATATATTTGACCCCCTCTACCTGTTTCTACCTCTCCACTCCCTCCTTACCCTCTGGTAACCACTAAACTGTTGTCTGTGTCTATGAGGTTTTGCTTATTTGTTATGTTTATTTGTTGCTTTGTTTTATAACCTACAAATGAGTGAAGTCTCGACTTTTTCTGTCTTATTTCACTTAGCATAATAATCTCAAGATTCATCAATGTTGTTGCAAATGGCGGTATTTCATCTTTTCTCATGGCCGAGTAGTATTCCATTGTATATATGTACCACATCTTCTTTATCCAGTCATCTATCAAAGGACACTTCAGTCATTTCCATGTCTTGGCTATCATGAATAATGCTGCAGTGAACATAGGGGTACATAAATCTTTATAGATAAATGTTTTCAGGTTTTGGGGGATTGATACACAGAAGAGAAATTGCTGGGTCATATGGTAATTCTATTCTTAATTTCTTTAGGAACCTCCATACTGTTTTCCATAGTGGCTGTACCAATTTACATTCCCTCCACCAGTGTATGAGGGTTCCCTTTTCTCCAGAACCTCCATACTTGTTATTACTTGTCTTGTTGATAATAGCCATTCTAACAGGTGTGAGGTGGCATCTCATTGCTGATTTGCATTTCCCTAATAGCTAGGAAGTTAAGCATCTTTACTTTAAAAAAAATATTATTAAATTTATTGGGGTGACATTGCTTAGAAAAATTATATAGATTTCAAGTGTACATTTCTATAATACATCATTTACATATTACATTGTGTGTTCACCACCCAGAAGAGTGGAAAGAGTGTCAAATATATGGTGATGGAAGGAGAACTAACTCTGGGTGGAGTATCTTTTCATATATCTGTTGGCCATTTTTATGTCATCTTGGGAGAATTGTCTATTCAGATCCTTTGCCCTTTTTCTAAAATAGAGATTGTTTGTTTGTTTGTTGTGGAGTTGTACTAGTTCTTTATATATTTTGGATATTAGCCCCTTATCTGAGGTGCTGTTTGAAATATCTTCTCCCACTCAATTTGTTACCTCTTTGTTTTGTTACTGGTTTCTTTTGCTGTACAGATATAAGGATATAGTCTCATTCATTTATTTTTACTTTTACTTCCCTTGCATTTGAGGTCAAATTCATAAATCTTCTCTAAGACCAAGGGCCATAAATTTAGTACCTATGTTTTCTTCTATTCATTTTATTGTTTCAGGACTTATATTCAGGTCTTAGATCCATTTTGAGTTAATTTTGATACATGGTGACAAATAGCAGTTTAGTTTCATTCCTTTGCATGTGGCTTTCCAACTTCCCCAGAACCATTTATTGAAGAGGCTTTCTTTTCTCCATTGTGTGTTTTTGGCTTCTTTGTTGAAAATTATCTGTTCATGAGGGTTTATTTCTGTGTCCTCAATTCTGTTCCATTGATCTTTGTGTCTGATTTTCTGTCAGTGCCATGCTGTTTTGATTACTGTTGCTTTGTAGTATAATTTGAAGTCAGGGAATTGATACCTTTTTTGTTCTACTTCTGTAAAAATATGCCATTGGGATTTGAATGAGGATTACACTAAATCTGTATATTGCTTTGGGTAATACGGCCATTTTAACTATGTTGATTCTTCCAATCCACAAACATGGAATAACTTTCCATTTCATTGTGTCTTCTTCACAAAGTTCCTTCACATCCTTTGTTAAGTTTATTTCTACATATTTTGTTCTTGTTTTGCAATTTTAAAATCATTTTTTTTTCATTTCTTTTTCTGAATTTTTTCATTGTTAGTATATAAGAATGCAATGGATTTTTGTACACTGATTTTTGAATCCTGCAACTTTACTGTATTTGTTTCTTGTTTCTATTAATTTTTTGTGCAGTCTTTAGGGTTTTCTATATAAAGAATCATGTCATCTGCAAAAAGTGACAATTTAACTTCTTCATCCCCAATTTGGATGGTTTTTATTTCATCCTCTTGCCTGATTGCTCTGGCTAGGACTTCTGGTACTGAGTTGAATAACAGTGGTGAGAGGAGGCATCCTTGGCTCGTTCCTGATCTTAGAGTAAAAGCTTTTAGTTTTTTACCATTAAGTATGATATTAGCTGAAGGTTTGTCATATATGACCATTATTATATTGAGGTACTTCCCTTCTATACCCATTTTATTAAATGTTTTAATCATAAATGGATGTTGTATCTTGTCAAATGAGTTTCTACGTCTATTGGTATGATCATATAATTTTTATCCTGTATTTTGTTAATGTGGTGTATCACATTGATTGATTTGCGTGTGTTGAACCATCCTTGTGCCCCTGGAATGAACCCCACTTGATCACAATGCATCATCTTTTTAGTGTATTGTTGTATTCGATTTGATGGTATTTTGTTTAGGATTTTTACATCTGTATTTATCAGAGATATTGGTCTATAGTTTTCTTTTTTGTGTTATCCTTACCAAGTTTTGGTGTTAGGATCATGTTGGTTTCATAAAATGAGTCAGGAAGTATTGCCTCTTCTTCAATTTTCTGGAAGAGTTTGAAAAGTACACGTATTAAATCATCCTTGAATGTTCGGTAGCATTCACTAGTGAAGACGTCTGGTGCTGGACTTTTGCTTTTTCAGAGGTTTTGAAGATTGTTTCAATTTCCTTGCCATTGATTAGTTTCTTTAGATTTTCCAGTTTCTCATGATACAGTCTAGGAATGTTATATATTTCTACGAGCTTGTCCATTTCTTGCAAAACCCTGGCTAGACTCATTAATGAAAAAAGACAAAATACAAATAAACAAAATCAGAAACACAAGATGAGAACTTATGACAGATACCACAGAAATACAGAGGTTCATACAAGAATACTATCCAGTATTATATGCCACCAAATTCAATAATATAGAAGAAATTGCTTTTCTTTTGTCAAAGAAAGAAATCATCTACAAATTTCAGTTCTTAATTTTCAATATAATTTTGCTTGGGCATTTTGTACAATATGCCAATGTGTAACAAACTTACTCTTAGAACCACTCTCAATGGTAAAGCACTGTTGAAAACAAATCAGGAAATTAAAAGGTCCAAATTTCATTAGAAAAAATGTTTAAAGAACATGAGTAGACAATTTACAGGGAAAGATATACAAACGACTTTTAAACATATGAAAAGATGCTCATATTTAATCTTTGTTCAGCAATTCCAGTTTTAGTAATTTAACTCAAGATACAGCCCCCAAAATACAAAAACTCGAGGTTATTCATTGCAGTATTATTTGCAATATCAAGATATTGGAAATGACCTAAATGCCCATATATGAGAGTGGTTGAGTAAATTATAGTACTTTTGTACAATGGAGAACTACCAAGCTATAAAAAGAGTGAGTATCTCTATTAACTGATATTGAGGGATTTCAAGGATATCTAGATTAAAAAAAGCAAGAGTCAAATTTTTTCTATTATACCTTACTTTTTGTGTGAGTATGTATGTATGTAGGTATATTTCCTTCGTATTTCTATGTATCAATGCCAAGAATGAATCTTTATGTCTCACAAAATTCATGTTAATACCCACTCCCCAGTGTGATGATATTAGGAGGTAGAGATGTCACACAAAATGTACAGATATCTGTAAAATGTCAGATAGTGAATTTAAGAACACATTCATCAACTATTCCTCACTAATTATAAACTGCCCATATTTATGTTGACACGAGACATTCTCCCATCTCCCATAATTCTGAAATGTTGACTACAGCTTCTTCATGTCCATTTACCAAAACAATTCTTATTTCCTCGTTTTTTTCTTTTTTCTTTTCTTATCCCCTTTCTGAATGGCTACAGTTTCATTCACCAGGACTATTTCTGACTGCTCACTGCAAACTTTTTTCCCTATGGAACTATTTCATTTCATTCTCCAAATTCTTTAAATAGATTAAAGTGTCTCTTTAAATTTTTAGACATGGTTTGTCTGTAGTTTTTATAGTTATAGTCCATTTTCTTGGGAATTCCCATTTGTATCCAATGTTCAACTGGCATCATGCCATAGTTATTTTCTTAAGTTCCTTCCTTTAAAAAAAAACAAAAAGTAGAAAACAATTAACCCTAAAAAACAGCAATCATATTTCCATAAATATCAAGGTGAGTATATTATTTCTCAATATCTCATTTAGTATTTTTCTATATATTTATTTGTCTATAGCCCAGCTCCCTAGACAGCTTCACTGGACACTCATCTAACGTGTGGCTGGGCCTGCAGATCTGCAAAAGGATCAGAATGCTTAGAGTAAACCTCTTTGTACAGTGGTTGCTCTAAGTATTACATTGTATGTACATAACATCACAATTTACTGATGTCCTCATTTTACCCGTTTCAGTAAAGAATAGAAACTTTAGCTCTCTTTACTTCTCATTACCCTCACACATTTGTAATTTCCTTAAATATTTCCTCTACATATATTTAGAACCACATTTGACAGTTTTGTAATTTTTGCTTCAACCATCAAACATAAATTTGAAAACTTAAGAGGAAAATAAAATCTTATTGTATTTACTCATATTTTTGCTTATTACGTTCTTTCTTCCTTCCTGATACTCTAAAGTTTCTTTTTATATTGTTTCCTTTCTGTTTAGAGAAATTCCTTTAGCTATTCTTATTCTCCTGGGACAAATTCTCTTAGTTTTTCTTCCTCTTGATTTACTCTTCATTCCTGAAGGATATAGTCACTAGCTGTAGGATTGAACTGACAATTGTTCCTTCTAGTCTCCACGGATTCTGATTAAGAATCTTCTGTCATTCTAATTGTTCTTCTCCTATACATGAGGTGTTCTGTTACTCTGCTTTCAATATTTCTTCGTTTTTAATTTTCAGTAGTTTAATTTTGATGTGTTTTGGCATTGATTTCTTTGGGACTCATTCAGTGTCCTAAAACTGTAGGTTTATATTTCTTGCCACATTTGGGAAGTTTTTAGCCATTATTTCTTTGAGTATTTTTTCAGCCATGCCTTCTTCCTTTCCTCCTTCTAGTACTCCAATGCCATGAATATTAGATCTTTGCCATAATCTCCCAGGTCCCTGAGGCTCTGTTCATATTAGGTTTAGTTTATTTAACCTTTGTTGTTCAGCTTAATTTCAGTTGTAGCTATTCTTCCTTTTGCCTTTTCATTATGACATTGTATCACACACTGGCCTTTCAGTTTTAGTTATTGTATTTTTCAGTTCTAAAATTTCCATTTGGTTCTTTATACCATGTATTTCTTTGCTGAGACTTTCTAATTTTTCATTTTTTTCAAGTATGATTTTAGTTGCCCACTGAAGTGATAGCTCAGTTAAGATATTTGACACATAATTCTAACATCTATGTCATCTTGATGTTAGCATCTTTTGCTTATCTCTGTTCATCCAGTATGGGATCTTCCAGGTTTCTGGTATGATTACTGATTTTTCTGATGCAACCAGAACATTTTCGTACTATGTTCCGAGGCTCTGAATCTCATTTAAACCTTCTGTTTTATCACTTTCTCTGACACTGCTCAGGCAGGGGAAGGCAGAGTACCCCATCATTGTTGTTAGTTGGTGGCAGAAGTCCATATTCCCCACTCATCCTCTATACAAAAAAGGGAAGCTCCTCATTACTGCTGAATGGATTTAATGATTGTGAAAGTCCTGAATTTCCAATAGGGCTCCTCTGACATCACATGGAGGGAAGGGTAAGTAATGCTTTATTACTTCAGGGTGGGAGTAGAACCCAGGCTTCCTACTTGGTCTCTGCTGACACTGACACTTAGGATGAGGGCTTATTACTCGCCAGTAGGGATGAGTGTTGCAGTTCTCTATTTGGCTTTCCCTGACATCACCATAGTGTGGGTGTTGGGATGTCTCGTTACAACCTCATGAAGGTGTATTCTAGGCTCCCTACTCAGCTTTTATGGGTGATGGTTGGGGTGACATTACAGTTATATGTGGTGTTTGGCTTGAGTAGAGGGATTTTCTTTCTTTCTTTCCTTCTTTTTTTCTTTCTTTCTTTCTTTCTTTCTTTCTTTCTTTCTTTCTTTCTTTCTTTCTTTTTAATTTTCAATTACAGTTGACATACAATATACTAGTTTCAGGTGTAGCGTGATTATTATCTAAATGTTTTCTGTCTTGGATGACAGAATTTTAACATTTAAAGGAACTCTAAGAATCATATTGTCCAATCCTTCCATTTTCCATGTGAGGCCCAGAGAAATTAAATATATTGCTTATGATCATAATTTCTAGTTGGCATCAGGTATTGGATTAAAATATAAGCCTTTGGATTCCCACTTCATAACTCTCTTTTACCAGGCACTTCATAGAGCCACAATTGATTCAGGGGATGAAAGAAAACCATTCTAAATATTTTAAAAATTATTTTGCTTTTTTAGACAACTATGCCTTTGTAAATTTAATGGTCCAAACATAAATGTTTCAGTTTATCAATATAAATGTGATATTATAGCAAAATTTCAATGCTTGGAGTTATAATTTCAATAAAAATTATTGTATTCACATGACCTTATGATTAGATATTTCTTCTCTTTTCTCTCTACAGCTTTCCCCATCGTTTCCCCTAACATTTGCTCCTAAAACACTATACTGTTTGAAGTTCAACAGGATAGATGCCATTATAAGACATGCTATATTTCCAAAGCTGTGCCTTAAAATTAGCTCATTTTTCGAAGTTTCCAATGGTATACATCATAATAGAAGAAGACGAGTTTTTTTTTAGAATTTATGGTGTGCTCCTTGGAATAGGTTTTTGTCTTAGAAAAAGACATTTATTTATTCCTGGATAAGAGAAACATGATTGAGTTGTTACCCTAGATTAGAGAATTGGTAATTATCCAAAATGGAGAATAAGACTGTCTACTAAATTCCAAAATGTTTTTTTTATAGGAGGATTTCCTCAGTTAACAGTGTCTCTTTAGACATTTTCTCTCTAATTGTAGGTCTACTTTTCAGTGCTGGCGATTAGAGAGAATGTGAATTTATCTTATGGACAGTAATTAATGAGAATCCCATCTGTGCTTTCAAGAGTGACTCACTGACAGCTGATCAGAAACTGGAGATAAAAAATTAATATTTGGCTACAGAAAATATGTTAACAACAGAAACTTTTAAAGATTTAACCATCTAGTTTTATCTCATAAATATTGTGTTGTCTATATTAAAGACTTATACTGTGTATATGATAGAAAGATTGGAGTGAAAAGAAGCAATAAGCTACTGCATTGTGTGCAAGAGAACAGAGTACATTAAATGTGCAATAGTAGGAAAGTACAGTGTTGTAAGAATAGAATATAAAAATAGGAATAACGCTTTATAGGACTGTATGAATTATAACTAGAGTGATACGTTCATTTGTATGCGTCAGATTGTTACACAAAATTTCTGTATAGGTGTGATAATTGTAGCCTTCTATTATTTAAGGTCATGTTTAGCTGGTTTACAATTTTCATTTTAACATGAAAATCTTCATTTTAACATTTTAATATAATAGCTATTAAGTACATAATAACATAATAACTTGTTGTGTTATTAATATAGTAATTTATGGAGTGTCTACTATGAACTAGTCACTGGGCCAAGTACTAAAAATAACTAAAACCCAATGTCTTTTAGATGTTTATAGTTTGTGACATGACATAAATTTGCAAACACACAAAAATCATAATCAAGACTGCATGACATGTGTTATAAGAACATCATTCTAATACAGAAGATGAAGGCTAACAAAACACTAGCTACTTTTGAACTTCTAAATTCTAGCAGAAGGTAACATGTAAAAATATTCTACAGTTAGAAAAGCCCAGGAATTTTGTTTCTAAATTTAGTCTACCACGGAAGAGAGAATGATTTTCTTAAATATGCACATAAGAAAGAAATACAGGCACACAGAGCTGAAAAACAAGTTACTTAATGTTAATCTACTTTGATAAAGATTTATATTCCTCTATGAAACCAGATGGTAAAGATTATATATTTTGATATAAAATGGGTAAATATGCCATGATGGAAAGAAAGGATTATAGGGAGATCTTTGATCTGTGGAGGTGCTAGAAACAATTAAAGATATGAAAGAAGTAAGTATCACCAGTCCCAGATGGAGTCCCTGTGAATTCAACTAAGTGTTCCAAGACTGTTTGACAATTCCTCTAGCAGATGTTTTTAATCTTGGATTGAGAGCCCACGCGTTACCTGGATGCATAAAAAAGGCTACTTTAGAAGTGATGGCAGGGAAGGCATCAGTATCTTGACTACGGCTTTTCATTTTTATTGGTCTCCCTGACATCAGTGCATACCAGCCAATATCCATTCTCTGGTAATTATCTCTGTAGAACGCTTAAGAAAGGATGGGAGTCACGTGAGATCATTCAAAGGATATGATAAGAAGAAAATCAAACATCATTACATATTTTCTAAAAGTATCCAACAGTGAAGTTTTACACTAGAACCATCAAATGAAAAGAAATATAGATTAGATTCTTTTAACAGTATGTCATCCATCTAAATGGCAGAACAGAGAACATCTCATCCTGATGCGTCCTAATACTCTGGAATTTAATTTAGGGGACTACTGGAAAATTACTATAAAAAAAAAAAAAAATCTTGGCATGACTCAAAATGGTAAGTTATCTACTATTGCAGCCTGGAGTTTAGATGCAATCTAAAGTTCAAACAAACAAAAAAAGTGAGTTTAGGTTCAATGATGTCTGTTTATAACACAACAAATAGCAAATAAATAGCCAATTATTTCCTTACTAGTAAGTAATTTTCAAAGAAGTGTATTTCCAAAGATTCAGGAAGTGATCAGTGGGCTTTCCATTCACACGACTGAAGTTTTTTGTTAGCAGCTTCTAAATCTCACTTGGCAAAAGTTACATATCGTCTCAGCTGAATGCAAATGTGCAAAAATCCAAAAAAGAAGGTTTCCATGGGCACAACCTATGAATGACAAGGCAAACGTGAACCTTCAAAATCATTAAAATTGTTTTCCTTTGCTTTTGATGGGCAATCATAGAGTTACTAAATGAATTACAATAACAAAACTAATTATTTGCCAAGAATCTCTCTTTCTCCCTCCCTACTTCCCCATCTTCTGTCTTTCTTCTGCCCTTTCACTCCCTCGTTCTCACTCACTTTTTTATTCCAGACACTTCCATTTAGAGTCTTAGAGAAATAAATATTTCAGAGAGGAATTCCATGCTTTCTTTGGAGGGAAAATTCCCCAAGAGTTCAATAACGCTCTATAGAAACAGTTAGTGGTGGGAGGCCTTTTCTACTAAATTTAAAACAATATCATCAGGCATGCCAATTAAAATCCTTGTGGGATTGGGTGTGGTGGTAGAAGCAACTTCAGGTCACTACAGAACACAGAGAAAATGTTCAAAGCAAACCTCTGAGTGAAATTGGGTCTCTTTTCCTCCCATTTTAATAGAAAGGATGGTGCATTCTCATATCCACTCCATTGTTGATATAACCTTAAAGTTCTGGCAACATGTCTCAGAAAAACTGACCACATCCCCACCTTTTATTCCGTGAAGGATGGGGAAATGCTGATCTGGGGAAGTTTCTGAGGAGACAGAGAGAAGGTTCGTGAACCTTAGCATTATTATAGTTCTCAAAGCAGGATTGTTCCAAGAACAAGTTTGAATAGAGAGAGAGCACAATGATTTTCCATTTTAGAACTCTATTTTCTAGGTTTTTGTATAACTGACCACCCAGAATAATAAATTGTTATTATAGTATAAATGGGCTGCATTCAAATATTTATGAATCAGTATAATTCAATAACAGGTCTAGTAAAATAGTTTGATACATAAGAAAAAAAGAAAAACTATTGTATTTTCATAATTATAAGCCATACTTATTTTTACATGTTAACATTTCTACAATTAGTATGCACTTTTTTTTAAATAATTGATGTGTATCTTCGTACTGAGACTTTTAAAAATGGTGTTAGTAAATCAGTGATGCATTTCCCTCTAATCTTAGTTTTGAAAAAGTACATTATTTGCTACAAAATGACGTTTAATTTTCTGTGGGTTTTTATAACTGTGTCTCATGCCTATAACCAAAAGAAAAGACTGTGAAAATAAAATGGTAGCTACTATATAATTGTGTTTGCAAGACTCATATTATACACACACACACACACGCACACAATTATGAATTAGTTTATCATCTTCTTCAAACATCAAAGAGAGCTACTATCCAACCCTTCAGATTATGAAAGAAGGCCATGAGCCAGTATGTTGATCCATTTGGGCTGCTATAACAGAATACCATAAACTGGGTGGCATATAAACAAGAGAAATTTATTTCTCATCCTTCCAGGAGCAGGAATGTCCAAGATCAAGGCACCTGCAGATTTGGTGTCTGGTGAGAGCTGGCTTCCTGGTTCACAGATGGCTGCCTTCTCACTGTAACCTCAGATGGTGAAAAGGGGCAAGAGCGCTCTCTGGGGTCTCTTTTATGAGGGCACTAATCCCATTCATGAGGGCTCTGCCCTCATGGTCTAATCACCTCCCAAAGGCCCACCTCCAAATACCATCATATTAGGTGGCAGGATTTAACATATAAATTTTGGAGGGATACAAAGATTTAGTCTACAGCAGCCAGTGAGAAGCCAAATTAGTGTTTTGGATCACACATAGGCTAAGACTAAGGAGGTAACTATCTTCAAACTATGCTATGCTATTCCATCACAAATGTTTCCCTTTTACATTGATATAATGGCAGTCGTAGAGAATATTTAAGGTAGGATGAGATAGTCACTTATATAGCCCACTATACATATTTTCCACTGAAACAAAATTGGAATCAGAAAGTACATGTGGGAAGGGGATGCGATTCATATCTTACTCTTTATGGGCTGAAGGTCATTATTATGCTTGGGAATCTTTAGTGTTTATAATTGCCTCTTTGAGGGGCTCATATATGCTAAGTGATCAATAGATGAGTCAGTGGTAAATAGCTGCTCAAGGTTGAGTTATCATCCTGTCTGGAATATTCCCTGCGTCCCAGGTAATCCCACTACTGCCATATAAGAGTAATCAAGTATGTACTTAACAGATTAATTATTTCCTACTTGACTCAAGGTTTTCCAGGTACAGTACCTAATTTGGACTTAGTCTAGCAAATATATACTTACATAGTTGTTGACTTAACGTCTTATATTTGATTTTGATATACATGAAAGAAAATAGACAAATACAGCATACTCATTTCTAAGGAGTGTGAGATGAGATACTGGAGTCTTGGATAGAAGTTCTGTGGGATAAGGGGTTGATTAGGGCCAGGAAGAAGACATTTAAACTCCCAAACAGCCTTGGGAAATTATTCATAAAAGTCAGTCTTCACCCTAAAAATCTAGTCAATATATGTTGCTGTTAAAAAAAAAAATGCAGTTCCTAAAAGCACTAAACTCCTCATTTTACTTCCTGAATCTTTTCCTTTTTTGAGATCTATTACACTATACTTACAAATAGGATGAACCTCAAAAAGTTGGACCAAAACCTTGTTCATTTAAAGGTGAATTTTGATACAACTTTAAGACACTGGTAAATGTTTCAAGGGAGTGTGGAATAAAGTACCCTTAAAGGTTTTTAGAGCAGATAAAAAGAAAGCCTATTGTCCAACCTACTGAAATTGGAAAAGAAAAAACATCACAAACACAATTGCTTGAAAATTGTTGAATTGCATCCCCAACGATCTTAAATGCATGTGGAAACCAAGAAGTGAATAGGTTCACTACAGATGGCAGCACTCTCCCTTGGATGTGGGCTCTGAAATCACTTGTGCATAGAAAATACTTAAGCTGAAAGATCTCACTGAGGATTGGGGTGGAAAGTGGTGAGAGAGAATAGTTTGGGATGACATAAAAAATGCATCTACTTACTCGTTCCATTTAAAAGTTCTATATCTAGTTCTTTAATGAAATTAGGTACACATAAGTACGGTCATGCACCGCTTAAAGACAGTGGTTCATTCTGGGAAATGTGTTAGTTGATTTTGTCATTGTGCGAACTTTGCACTTACACAAACCTAGATGGGATCGCCTGCTACATACCTAAGCGATATATGTAGAGCCAATTGTTCCTAGGTTACAAAAGTGTCCAGCATGTTACTGCACTGAATACTGTGGGCAACTGTAACATAATGGTAAGTATTTATGTAACATAGAAAAGGTACAGTAAAAATACAGTATAAAAGATAAAAAGTGGTACACCTGCATAGGGCACTTACCATGCTTGGAGCTTGCAGGACTGACAGGTGCTCTGGGTGAGTGAGTGGTGAGTGAACGTGAAGGCCTCAGACATGACTGTACATTGCTGTACTTTGTAAGCGCTGTACACTTAAGCTACACTAAATGATAAAACAACATGAGATTAAATCAAGCATAAGAGAGTATGATGCAATCAAGAAACATAGTTCACACAAGATGTATGAGACTGCTGCTGACATAACACAGCACACTGTTTTACAGCAAACATTTTTTAACATAAGTAGCAAGATTACACTCTAAAGTAATGATAAAAAATATAGCATAATGAATACATAAACCAGTAACATAATTGTTTATTATTATCAAGTATTATGTACTGTACGTAATTGCATGTGCTATATTTTTATATGACTGGTAATGTGGTACGTTTGTTTACACTAGCATTACCACAAACACGTGAGTAATGGGTTGTGCTACAACGTTACGACAGCTATGTTACTAGGTGATAGGAACTTTTCCGTTCTTTTAAAATCTAATGGGACTACCATCGTATACATGGGTTTTTTGTGGTGACCAAAATGTTGTTATGTGGTACATGACTGTACAACGAACCCACCTACATGCACACACAAATAGAAACTTCAAATGAAAGACTCTTTATGAGTTGATTTTCCACAGACTCTTTGTAATCTTTACACATGTTAGATGACCTTTCAATATCTACTTCTCTGTATACTACAAGTCCAGACTCAGGTACAGTTCAGATCTTGAGCTTTTCAGTGGAGATGTGACCCCTCTGTCAGCCGAGTTTTGAGGTACTTGACAATGGAATACTCCTGAATAAGTAGCATCACCCTCATTCCCCTCAACTGCATATATTTAGTTAGGTAATAACCAGCACCCAAACATGTACCAAAGCTAGTTTTTTTGACTTCTGCAAATATAAAATCTTGAAAATGTAAACAGTTCAATAGAGCCTGGCCCAGTCTCGAATGAGAAAACTGTACCTGGTTCTTAATACTTTTTTCTAGCACCTGATAGAGGAGACACGTAGGCCAGCCATGTCTAACTTATCTTGTCAGGATTTCACAGAGACAGTGGAAATTTTCAACATTGTACCTCATAAAATTTTAACCAGGCTGATACATCTATTTATTTTCCTCCACGTGTGCCCTGGTTTTCATAACGTGGACGTTTTGTAAGTGGGCTAATGAATGGCAAGACCCCCATCCGAATCTCAGTCTTCATAGTCTCTCTGCCAAGAAATTTGTTTTGTGAATTTTCAACTTTTGTTTTTCCGTCACTGAAAGCTAACCACGAGACCTGACTTGAAGGCAGTTTTGGCAATTTTTTGCTAATGCACTTACTTTGATAGCTAAAACGACCTCAAAGAATGATTAATACCCCATGGGGGTCGATGACATAAATCTGCTCCAGTGTGCCCGATGCAAGTTCTCTCAGAAGGAATGTTACAGCTATATTGCTATGGAAACCTGGTGACACTGAGCAGACCACACCAGATATAAAATCTTCAAAAAGCATAACTACTTAACCTGGACTTGGATTTATGTTTAATCAACTTGTTACCAACAAAACGCAGTGAACTTTTTCCCCTAGAAATTGCATAATGTGTTGCAATACTACCAAGAGTTTCAAATGTGCTAAGAAAAATAGAATATGTGACTTTAGGATGATTTTTATTTCTTCGATCCCTTAAGCATGTTTTATTTTATTCTTCTTCTATCTGAAAGATAGAAGTGTAGTGAGGGCTCAGGGTAGTGGGGTAATGCAGTTATCAAAAATATATCTAGTGTGTGTCTACATAGGGTACCCAAACTAAATAATATGTTTTGGTCAAAACATTTGCAGGGGCAAACATGGTTGAAAGAATGATTTTATGGGACCCTGATATATACATAAATCAACTAATAAAAAGTCTCTTCAATGCTCCTAACAGTCTAAGTAAATTATGAATTAGGAACATTTATGGTTATGGTGACACAGGTTGCTTATCTTAGCAGTTAAGAATGTAAACTCCAGAGTCAAGTCGTAGGGATCAAAACCCTGTGTGACCATGGCCAGGTTAAGCACCCTGTGCCTCAATTTCCTCAACTGTAAAATGAAAACACTAACACTACCTACTTCATAGGGTTATAATGAGGATTAAATGACTTAATTTTTGGAAGAAAAAAAAGCCTTGGGAGAGTAGCTAGCAAATGCTCAATAATAATTAATTGTTATTTTAGATTCATATAAATGGTTTTATCAACACCAAATATTAACTGAATGTAAACATGCTCATGTGGTGAGTGTTGAATTTACATAGCTGATTTCATAAGAACAGGCTCACTATTGTGCCATGATATATGCATACACATGGTTCAACTCAGCCAGTGAAGCTGCAAGAACCCTAACAGGATGGAGATTAGGATCTTGAGATGGAAAAAATTTCAGTTGTAATCCAATCTGATTTTCCAGAGTAGGAAACCAAGGTCCACTGAAATGAAGTGGTTTTTCCAAGGAAACAAATTATTGGCAGAGCTGAGCCTTGAATTCAGGTCTTCTGACTTTGTGAACATGTAGAAAACTCAAATACACAACTCTCAATTTTTTTGGTCGTGTATTTCAGTCATTGTATTATAAAAAGATGACCACATTAGCATGGAAATTATATAATTAAATCTTCTGATTCTTATCAAAGACTCACCAGTAAATAGGATTGATATGATTTAGTAATTTCAATAACATGATTAACTTGTGTATAGTTGCTTAATTTAGCAAAAAAGTTTAGCATAGTCATACTATAAACACTGCTAATATAAAGTATAATATATAGTAAAATAAGGAATAGACTGCATATAAAAATATAACTCCACATGTTAAAAAGGAGAAACAAATACTTTCATTTTTCATCATGCAGATGATGTTTTCTTGTGTAATGTTCGTAACAATCTCACAAGTAGTTTTTATTAAATTTATTTTGTGAATAAGTAAACTGAAGATCAAGTTTATGTAGTTAGCTTTGTCCAGGATCACACAATGCGTGAGTGGCCCAGATGCATTCAAAGCCAGATCTCTGGCACCAAACCCTGCAGTATTTCCAGTATACTGCATGAGCCTATTCCATATGTATTTATTCATTCTTTGCTTTGCCTTCTGAAAATATAAAGGTTTCTTGGAGATGATTTCTTTGCATGGTCCAAATCTTTTTTACATGATAAATGAAGTTCAATTGGATGATTTCCTTTATGGTTTAAATTTCTTTACGCAAGCAAAGGCCTCGAAGTCCTTGCTAGTCTAGGTGTAGTCTGAGGCCTCACTGAGGACCTTCGAAACGCTGATTCTCAGCTCCCAGCCCAGATCTACTGAATCTGCACTGTAACAAGCTCCCAGATGTTTTATACACACATTGAACTTTGAAAAGCACCATTCTAAATCACTACACACTTTGAAAAAACGCTGCTCAAACACCCATTAGTGGTGTTAACAATGGTGGCTGCGTTGTAAGGTTTATAACTGTCGAATCACTATGTTGTACACCTGAAACTAATATAATTGTATGTCAACTATACTTTAATTTAAAAATGAAAAAAGAAAAAGAAAGCACTAGAGTATTAAAATTGTCTAATCAACTTAGCTTAGAATTTTGAAAAGTAAATGCTAAGAAAAAATAATTTTGTTTACAAAACATAATTATAATGGGGGGCTGCAGTCCAAGTGTTTTACAAAGTAAGCAGTGTTTATTTTTTAACTCAAAGTTAAATTAATATGTGTCCCCTTTACAATTTCTTTTCTCTTCAGTTTACCTCAAGCTTTGCACAGCAATTATAAAGTGTCAGTTAAGGACTTAATATATCTTTGAAAACAATTAAAGGAATTATGAAATCACTGGGGACTTTACAAGGATTCCAAAACACCTTGGACTCACCACTGATCACCTGAATTCCTAACATTTGCAAAATCTCTAAAATTGAGAGGAAATTTCATACACATCATGTCTTAATGTTCAGACAATGGGGGGAAATAGTAATATAGCTGAATAATCCAGGTATATGACAGATTTTAAAAGCAATGTACTTCAATTAGGAAAATTTCCTTTAAAAATTACTACTTGTACCAAGTTCTGTACATATCATATAGTTTGTTTTTCACAGTAGTTCTTTGGGCTAAACTTTGTTATTCCCGTATTTCCACAGAAAAATTAAGACCAGAGGTTGAGAAAATTAATGATAGCCCGAATAGCTATTCGAATGCTCTAATGGGTTAGATTTGACTGTCTGCAAACTCATGTTCTTTTTTTTTTCTTTCTTTTTTTTATAAGAGTTTATTTGAGCTAAACCGATGACATATGCTGGGGAGCAAGATCTCAAGTGCTCCCACTCTTTCTATTTTAGGGGATTTAGTTCAGAAGAGTTTTTATAAATCATTTAATTAAAAAAAATTACATTCCAAATATTTGAAGCCTACCACACAAACACAGTAGACAGAAATGCTTTTAGTTATTATTCGGATCGCTCAGTTTACAATCTGATGATGCAATTGAATATTGTATACCCTGAAGACTAAATGTATTACACAAAGGTGGTGTTGAATTACAAGAATACGAATATACCAGATTCTATGATAGGTACCTTTCTAAATTATATTCTGTGATCAACTTGACTTTTCTTCCTATTTTGGGTATTATTTATCTCTTATAATTAGTGACTTTCATTTATGTTTCTTTCTCTTTTATTTTTTGCATAATTTCATTGAAGAGTTTATCTGATTCATAAGAAAATGGAGCTAGAGTGACAGTTCCCCAAATCATCCTGGTCACCTTCCATGTTTTTCAGTCATACACGTAGGCTATGTTGTTATTGGAATCAAACTTACACTGTAAACTGTGGCTTAGCCATTTTCTGTTCAAACTGGGCATGAACTACAAAGTTGGCCAGAATCCTGGAGGACTTTAGAGGTGAATTATTTTTTTCTCTTCTATGGGTCTAAAGGGCTCCTGCTAGTGTTGTGTGGAATAAATGGGGGAAATGCACAAGAGATGGCAAACCTGTCATGCACCTTCCATAAAGAAGTAGAACAATGCATTACTATGTTGTATTCAATCTGTGTCATAAAAATAAAATAATAGTGGTTGGTAACTACAGTGTATATGTTTTCTACTTAACTGGATCGAGAGTTTGATGAATAAATATTTTAGAAATGATTCGGTAAGATATATTTTTGGGAACAAGTGGGAAATAGTAAAAACATACAATTTTTAAAATAACGTTTCTTTTCCTCTGTCACAGCAACTTTCTCACCATATGTAAAAGTGAAAAATCATACTGAAAAAGTGAAAATCTGAAAGCCCAAGCTTTCAGAGAGAAGTTCCTAAATAATTATGCTCTACTATAGTATAGCAATTTCAATAAATTATGAGAATATTTACGAGATTATACAAATATGTGACTTAATTTTCAAAATATGATTGGAGAGAAAATTAAGAGAAGGCCAAAATGGATCAAATAAATTATGAAGAGACAAGCAGAATAACCAGAAAATGGAAGGAGAGGGAGATGAGGGTCATCAGGAGGAGCCCTCTCTGGATGACATTTATGCTGATACTTGAGGGATGAGAAGGAGTGTCATGAGGAGCAGGAGTTGAGGGTGTTGGAGGAAAAGATACGAGAGTATGGAAAGAGGAGACAAGGGGCCTGGTCTGCAGCCTTGAGGATCTGTGACATTTGAAATCTAGTTGGAAAAATAACTTTCAAAGTAGAAAAGTAATGAGAACACAGAGTGGTATGAGGAAAATTTGGAGACTTGCTGACAGAGAAAATAAAAGAATGTCAATCGGGCTGACAGATCATTTAAGGTAAGGGCAGGTTGTGTCTGTTAAGAATTGAACATGGACTGGTGGGGAACATGAATGCAGAATCCAAAGGATGCTGATAGACAAGTGTTAAGTGAGAAGAGAGACACAATAGGAATAGGCAACACTTCTGTGATGTTTGGTGGGTGTGAGAAGTGGCAGGTTGGTGGTAGAAAGTGGAGCATTAACTGGAAGAGGATGTGGAAATAAGAGATGGGTAGTGAGTTTATTTTTCCAACTTTATTCAAGATTGCTTTGATTATTTGGGCTCTCTTGAGATTCCATAAAAGTATTAAGATTGATTTTTTCTACTTATGCAAAAAATGTCATTGGGATTTTGATATAGATTGAACTGAATCAATAGAATCCTTTGGCAAGTATTGTCATCTTAACAATATTAAGTCTTAGCATAATTTGTTGAAAAGATTGAGTTTATTTTTAATGGGAATTGAAAACTATGTTTGAATGCTGATTCATTCAATCTATCTTACCAAATATTTATTGAGTATCTACTATGTGGCAGGCATTATTTTAAGTGATGGTGATTAGAGCCAAGACAATTAGTCCAACGTTGGTGACCCATTAGGAAGATATTATAATAATCAAAATTGTAGCTCAAGTCAGACTGGTAGCAGTGGAGGAGGGGAGAAGTGTTTAGATTCTGAAGCTATTTTGAATATAAAGAGGACTTGCTGGTGGATGAGAGGTGGAGTGTGAAAGAATGAGGGGAACCAAGGTTGATCCCAAAGCTTTTAGCCTCATACACTGGTAAAAAGGAGGTGTCATCAAATAAGATGAGGATGATCTAAGTGGAACATAATTTTTGAGGAATGGTAATTAATATGGAGAGAAGACACCAGCTACATATAAGAGAGGTAGGAGAATGGAGGTCTGAAGGACAGGGGCAATATTAACATGGCAGTACAGTAAGGAATGAGCTTGCTTGAAAACATAGTGATTATATACCCAGTTGAGGTTCTGGTCATGAATCTGTTAGTGACACCAACTTGCACGGTGTGATCATTTCTCTCATTGCCCATCTGTGCACATTCAGTAAAGCAGAGGATGGATGTTTGGGCTTATCAAGAATGGATTGTAGACAGTCAAGTGTGACAGAGGAAGAGAAACGCAGTAAATTGAGGAAATTTCCTAATGACGTTCTATAACGAGGAGCTATGGAATCCATGTAGCATGGAAAGGGGAGTGAAGAGGAAGCAAAACATCAACAACACATACATTTATAAGAGTTGGTTATCATTAATACATGTAAGCATTTTACCAAAGATTAGCATTGACAAGTGTGCACACAAACATATTTGTCAAGTTGCTGGTAATATGTGTCCTAATTGGTGAGCCTAGATAATATTGTGGAATGCGAGTACAAAATCAAACATACTTGTAAAGTTCAAGTTCTTTTTTTTTAATTTATTTTTTGAGATTAGTGGACTTAATAGCAACTTCTTACAGAAATAAATTGTCATCAAGTATAAACAGAACATAATTCTTGAATTTGTGAATGGTTGTTTGCTGCTATTATTTAGTCCTTTCATTCTCATATGTAGACTTAATTCAATGAATAATTGAAATGTGTGAGAACAGCGAGTGTTGCCTTGGCAGCCTTGGAGGATTTACATGCTACTTGTAGGCAGCTGTATTGAATGTGGATTTAATCAGACTCCTTATCCTCTATTTCCAAGAAAATTCTATAGGAAATTAGGCTTTCTTAGTTCTGGTACTTGTTTGGCAGGAAGAATTAGGCATTTTATTTTTATGGCTTCAGCATTTCATTATACAAGGCCTTTCCCCTAAGTTGGTTGCCTAAGTGACACAGCTAAATCTAATGAGTTGTATTCATCAGAGACAAAATAGGTCTTGTAACCTCCTCAAGACTAGATAGAAAGCATGATGGGTAAGTTGGAGTAAAGATGCATTTGTCATAACCATTAAAACTTTATCAGAACCAGATTATAAAGACTAGACACTAGTTCATTTCTTTCCTAGGGTATTTAGTGCTTATTTATTAAAACAAGGAAAAGATTGCCATCTCATAATTGGTAATTCTATAAACTACATTAGTTTGTGTCAAATTTCCCAACATCTCATCTAGTTCCAAGTTTGTAAAGCCATGAATTCTCTCTTCATGCAAGAAATATCACTCAATGTAAGTATCATAAGAAACATACTTTCTTTAAACTTTTCTGTCTAATATGAGAGTATTAGACTGGTTCTTTATTTTGGAAGCAGTCAACTAACACCATTCTCAGGCATCAAGTGTATTTAAGAGAGGAGGGATGATTTTTGGGTTTGATGTTTGGGAGGGATGATTTTTGGGTTTGATGTTTCCTTATGTCCACAACTCATATTGTGGACTTTCAATAGTAACTATGTGAGGAGCTCAAGCAATTTTCTACCACAGAAAGCAAGTACAAAACTGGATAAAATAGGAAAATAAATAAATATTCTAGGGTACTTCAAAATGACCAAAGACATACAACAAAATGAAATGTATTTACTCTTGAAAAACTGCTACTAGATTGGGGAAAACCTATGGTAACTCATGGCCTTCTTGCCTGGGGATGCCCCAAATCCCACCCTACTCCATCTCTCTGGCTCAGGGAGCAAAATCTGCAGCTTTGTAAGTGGTGAGTGATGGTTGACTCGGTTCAAGGTTGGTGGCAAAAATCAACTGGCAAAGCTGGTGGATTCATTCAAGTGGAGTGATAAAAGTTTAGCATACAATAGTCAACTGTTCTCTCCTACCTATATACCAGCAATGGACAATTGGAATTTGAGATAAAAACACAATTCCATTTACATTAGCACCAAAAAATATTGAACTATGTATGTGTACATCTAACAAATTTCATACAGGATCTATAAGAGAAATACTAGAAAACTTGATGAAAGAAATCAAGGGAGAGCTAAATAAATGTAGAAATAATCCATATTTATGAATAGAAAGACTCACAGCAAAGATGCCAATACTTCCCAACTTGATCTACAGATTCAATGCAATCCCAATCAAAATCAAAACAAGTTATTCTGTGGATATCAACAAACTAATTCTAGAGTTTATATGGACAGGTAACAGACCCAGAATTGCTGACATAATATTTCAGGAGAACAAAGTCAGAGGACTGAAACTCCCCACTTCAAGACTTACTATAAAGCTACTGTAACCAAGGTAGTGGGGTCTTTTTTTTTCCATATTTTCAAAATATGTTTTAATCAAGCTTTATATACAAATTGTTGTACAATTATTTTAATAAAGTGGAATAGTAAATGAAAAGTACAAAATACTAAGCTCGCTCCTTCCCTTTAGTGAAGTATCAAAGGTTCAGAGCCCAAAATTAGTGATGTGGTAACTGGACAGTCTATAAAACAGGCTCAGGCAGACTGTAAACTGGGGTATTAGAAACCAGGCAGCCTCCAGTATAAATAAGGCCTGAGTTACCACTGCCTAAATAATTTCTGTGAAAGAATTTATGAAACAAACATCGACAGGCTAGAACCTTCTAATAAAGTCAGGCACTCATAAAAACATGGTACAGATTATACTAAAAACAGTTTAGCAGTAGTGTAGCTGAGTCTCTCCCACCCCCAGTTATCAACAAGATAATACTCATTTACACAATTTTACCAGATGTAAGTTTGTATTAACTTGAAGAGTGTGTTAAGTTAAAAATGCATATTGTAACATCTTGAGCAAACATACACACAAACCCAAATACACACACACACACCCTCAAAGCAACACAGCTAAACGTCAGAAGAGTTAAAATGGCAAACTAGAAAAGGTTGTTTACCACAAAAGAAGTAGATGATGAATAAACAAACAAGAAAAGTGAAACAACATAATAGAGTAACATAAAATGTCTGACTGAAATCCAACATTATCAATAATTCCATTAAACATGAATGAAATAAATATTTCAAACAGAAGGCAGAGAGTGTCAGACTGTTTAAAAAAGGAATATGCAACCTTATGTTTTCTGCAAGAGATGCACTTGAAATTTAAAGTGACAAATTGACAGAAAAAGAGATTTCATGCAAATACTAACCATAGTTTAGCTGGAGTGGCTCTTCTACTATTAGACAAAAGAAGTTCTAAGATTTAAGTAATATTAAGGAATACTACTAACAAATAGAGATATTTTATACTTATAAAATATCAATACAGCTGGAAGATAACAACAATTAAAATATATACCTAAAAATCTTTCCATAATGGAAAGTCAAGGCCCAGAAGACTTCAATGTAGAATACTATGAAATATTTAAGGAAGAAAGAATATTATTTTTATAAGAATTGCCAAGGTAATTTAACAGGAATCATTTTTAAGTAAATGGTGATGGCACAATTGGATATCCATATTCAGATAAATGATCCTCCATCATTAGCTGACATCATACAAAAAGATTAACTTGAAATGGAACATAGATCTAAGATAAGAGCTAAAACTAAAATTTCTAGAAGAAAACAGGAAAAAATATTTTTGAATTTTATTAAACAAGTATTTCTTAGAACCAAAAAAACACACAAGGCAATAATGAAAAAAGTAGATAAATTAGACTCCATTAAGTTATAAACTTTTGCTCTTCAAAATACACTGAAAAATCAAGCCCCAAATTGAGAGGAATTACTTTAAAACATATATCTGATGAAGAAATTCTACCCAGGATGAAACATAGATCTGTGGAAGAACTTCTACCCAGAATATATTTTTAAAAATCATATAAATTAATAATAATATAATAATATAAGTCATAGTTCATTACTGTAACTAAACAATCCACGATGTTTTGGGGAAAATATTTTAATAAACACTTCCCCAAAGAAAGTATATAAGTAGCAAATAAGTACAGGAAAAGATGCTAAGCATCATCAGTTATTAGGGAAACACAAATTAATTTCAAGTCAGCTATTGTTATACATCTACTAGAATGGCTTAATTAAAAAGAAACTGAGAATATCAAGTACTGGTAAGGATATGAGCAACTGGAACTCTCAGAAATTGTTGGTGGGAATTTAAATATGGCAGCAACTTTGGAAAACGGTTGAGCAGATCCTTACAAATGTACACTTACCATATGACCCAGCAATTGCACTTCTAGGTATTTACCCCCAAAAAATGAAAATCTATCTTCACACAAAGACTTGCATATGAATGTTTACAGGAGCATTATTCAAAATAATGACACAAGACAAATGTCCTTCCATTGATGAATGAATAAAAAAATATGATATATTTCATATATATATATACAATGAGATACTATTCAGCAATAAAAAGAAACAAATGACATGGAAAATCTATACCTATAATTCCACATGAAAGATCCAGATACAGCAGGCATATAATGTATGAGTCCATTTATATAATATGAGTATTCCTAGCTAAGGCAGAACTATGAGGACAGAAAACAGGGGTCACAGCAGGGACTTTGTAGCCTATCATGAAAAGATTTTTTGTGATGATAGGAATGTCCTAAAATTGGATTATGGTAATTGCACAATGTACAAGCTTAGTAAAACACAAAGATGTGTTCATTTAAAGACTAATATAAATGACTTATGCAAACTATATCTCAATACAGTTGATAAAAATTCATATGCATTATTGTTAAAAATATCGCAGAAATTATGTTTTAACTTCTCAGGGTATCATATCAGGAAACATTTGATATCTTTATATTTCATTACTGTAACTATAAAGTTTCACCTGAAATTGCACCATTTTAATTTTTTTCCTTTTGTAACTGGTAAGTGTCTTATAGGGAGAAAGTTTGACACTATTCAAATATCCTGTATTTATTATACTTTTACTCATTATTTTGGCAACCATTGATGATTCTTGCCTCCACATATTATTGCTATGCCAATTGTGATTTTATATTTCCATCATTACTTCTACATTTATTCATTTGGAAGTCTACTGTATTGAAGAGCTGTCCCTTTCCTCATTTCTTTATTCATTTATTTATTTTTATCAGCATGGACTCAGATATTTATTTTATTCCATGGATTTTATTTAATTTGTTGCTCAAATGTCCCAAATCTGGCCATGATAAATTCTTTCAAATTGGTTCCTGTGTCATTTCAGCATGCCCACCCCAAATCTATTTTTAGATCACGCTTATTTTCTGGCACCACAAGATTTTCCAGGCTCATCTAATATTTTCCATGCCTCAATCCTGGAATCAGCCATTTTTCCAAGGACCCAGTACCTTTTAGTAGAGAATAATTAGAAACCAAGATGTGAGTGCTAACTACATTCATTGCTATTGGGTGTCATTGTTTTTAATCCTGCTCAGTAGTCAGATCTGGAAAATACATGTGTAATTCTGTATTAGTCAGGGTTCTCCAGAGAAACAAAACCAACAGGATATATACACATACATATATTTATGTACGTATTTGTGTGTGTATTTTTAAAGAGATATATCCACATGGGGGTGAGTGGCAGGGAAGAGAGAGAGAGAATTTATTTCAAAGAATTGGCCCTCACAACTGTGGGGCTGGCAAGTCCAAAATCTACAGAGCAGGCCAGCAGACTGGAATCTCAGGGAAGAGTTAATGTTGCAGGGCAAGTCTGGAAGCAGAATTCCTTCTTCCTCAGGGGACCTCAGATATTTTTTCTTAAGGCCTCAACTGATTAGATGAGACCCATCAACAATGTGGAGGGTAATCTGCATTACTCAAAGTCTATTGACTTATATATTAATCATATCTAAAAAATACCTCCATAGCAACATCTAGACTGGTGTTTGACCAAACAGTTGAGCACCACAGTCTAGTCAAGTTGACACATAAAATTAACCATCACAGTATACCATACATATGCCACCACATTTTTTTTTTAATCTCTCTCTTGCTCTCATAAACCACCCGATTAAAATCTTTTCCTGAACCCACCCGCTTTTTTTTGTTTCCATAATCACTTTGTTGAATTTCTCAAACTGATCCCTTCATCTTTTTCTGTGACTAACAAGCTACTCCCCAACTTTGGGCCACTTTTAGTTTATAATTTTTCTGTTCCCATCATATGGCTGGTAACGAATAAAATTGGACTCCTCGTTTGTAATTAAAATACATGCTATCAGTTCCCTAGGAAACTCTAAGCAATCTCATATTCTTCTCTTATTAATTCCCTACCTATTTTCTACAGAAACTGTTATAAATATTTTCATGAACCAAACTCCTAATATTATCACTTCCTTCTTTCATCTTTGAAATGTAGAGCTTGCCATCATCTCTTGCTAAAATCAGTTAATACCCATTAATTCATATTTGGATTCCTCTTGACACTGGCATTCAAGTTCTTACATGACTAGCCTCCAACTTCTAATGCTAGCCACATATTTCACTATAACACGAATCTGATTCTTCATAAAAGCTGGATCATCACCTTTTCCTCAAATAATGCTTTTATCCTGGGATTCAGAACCATCAGAGTGCCTTGTACTCAAATATTTATTGGACACTTTCTCAACAAATTAATGAGTGAATGCATTCATTCCTGAATCTATTCTTCATTCCCAACCTTTTAAAATTCAATCCACCTTTTAAGGATCTGCTCAAATGTCATTTTATGCTTTTACCTCGGACCTGGTCAGGTTGCTTCAATCTCAAGAAAAACTCCACTTTTTTAACCTATTTATAGTATGCATTTTTTTGTATCACTCCTCTGGTATATAATATCTTCTATGTTTTGGAAAAATGCTTATGCAGACCTCCATTAGAAAGTACTATTCTTGCTCTGTTTATACAGGAATTGAATAGTAATTGTACACTTGGAATTCCATTAGTGTAGTGTTGCCCACAGTGTTATCGAAAGATAGGCAGATGGATAAATAAATGGAGAGAGGAATAAAATAATGTATAAATGAACACTGTTATCAGTAGATTCTTGATAGTATTCCATTGATGATCAACTCTTCTTATTTTATAAAATACCCAGAAACATTTTCTAAAAATAAAGTGTTCACTGCAGTATTATTCACTGTAGCCAAGACATGGAAACAACTGAAGTGTCCTTTGATAGATAACTGGATAAAGAAGATGTGGTAAATATACACAATGGAATATTTCTCAGCCATAAGAAAAGATGAGATACTGCCATCAGCAACAACATGGATGGATCTTGACATTATCATTTTAAGTGAAGTAAGTCAGAAAAAGTCGAGAACCATATGATATCACTCATATGTGGGTTATAAAACTGAAAGCAACAAATGAACAAGACAAATAAACAAGCAAAAACTCATAGACAAGACAACAGTTTAGTGGTTAACAGAGGGTAAGGGAAGAGAGGGGTAGGTAGAAGAGGGTAAAGGGGGTCAAACATATGATGATGGTAGGAGATGATGTATTATAGAATTGTACACTTGAAACCTATATAATTTTATTAACCAATGCCACCCCAATAAATTTAATTAATAAATAAATAAAATATTATCTTCAGGCTCAAACTATTATATTATGTAGGAGGAAATCAGAATTAAGAAACACACACACATAATGAAAAATAAACTTATTTTAAATAATGAAAGAAAAGGCACAGGTTTTATTGAAAAAGAGCAAAAAATAATTAATTTAGTTAACTTCTCATTCCTTTAAAACGTATTTAAAAGAAAGAGGGGGGAATGGCAGTTTCCTATAATGATGCTGCTGACTCAGCTCTCCAAATGAAAGCATAAATGTTACTGTATGGCAAAACAGAGACTAGCATAACAAAATTCTAAATGTTTAAAAGAAGTTGACCTTTAAAAGAAAACCAGTAAAATAAGAAAGTTAAAAATCTTAACGAGCACCAAATACCTTCTTTTAACCATGACAAGTGTGTTCCCAAGAAATGATTCACCAACATGAAACTACTAGCTAGAAATTAATGACTAGTACCTAATGTTCTGGAAAAACCCCACAGGATTACACTGAAAAGAAGAGAGTAAAAGGGATTTACTGCTTATGACCTTATCCCCAACACTTCCCCTCCTGCCCACCACCCCAAAGTAGTAGTGTATCATAATTTTAAAGGAAGCTCATTTTTGTCTTTTAAGTTGAATTTTAAATTCCTGCAAAACTTCTCTCCTAGTTCTTTAGAATTGTATAGGATTCTTCTATTAATGTCTTCCTGAGTGAGAAATCAGAATGTCACTGTTATTTTTGTATTTTCAATTAGGTAATAAATAGGTTGACAACATTGAACAAAATCCTCCCTCCCTCCCTCCCTCCCTCCCTCCCTCCCTCCCTCCCTCCCTCCTTCCTTCCTTCCTTCCTTCCTTCCTTCCTTAATTGTAGCCCAGGTATACTTTTAGTGGCTTCTTCCTTGTTATTTGTGAACTCTGAGTTTTTGGAGCAGCTAGCTTTTTGTGCCAGAAGGCATATTCCCAATTATTACATAGAGTAATTTGACTCTCCTCTGTTAACCATGGATGATTTCTTCGGGTCATGATGTGATCAGATGATATTTCATTGAATTAGCCAAATTAGACATATTCAACTTAATGTCCTTCAGGTTTGAACAGACACGATTAGAGTAATACAGCTTCAATTATGATTTTAAAAGCCACCAAGTCACTTGCTTTTCCAAAAGAATCTGTGAGCAACCCAATAGATGCTTGTGTTTTTATTACAAACACAGTTTACATAGATGAGCAATGGTGACTGAAAGGTGACTGCAGATGACTGAATTCTTGACTAACGTTTGATTTTAATATTTCAATCCCTAACTCTGGCTGATTCTAGGACTGAGGCAGGCACTGTACAAGATGTGCTCGGATGGTCTTGTAGTGCCAGAGATTCTGTAATGTTAGAAAGACTGGACACAGAACAAAGTAAAACAATGTTGGGCGGAGGGAGAGGAGGACCTCAAAGAGACAGAGGACCCAACTAAAGGAGCTCCGAATGGCCAGAGCTGACACAATTTGAGCAACAATATAAACAACATTGCACTGATTATAAAAACTTATCCATGAGCGTATAGTGATAGGAATAACTGTTTGGTTGAATAAATAAATAAATAAATAGATAAATAAATAAATAAATAAATAAATAAATAAATAAATAAATAAATAAATGGGAGAGAACAGACAAATCTCCCATGCAGAAAAATTCCACATAATTTATATACATACTCCCACCCAAAGAGGTGAATCGTAACTCCCCACTCCTTATGTGTAGGTTGCATGCAGTCTCTTCTTTCCAAACAATTAAATATGGAAAGGGGGAAAGAATAGTAACTTTACAATGGAGAAATGTGACAGATACTACTTAATCTAGCTAGCGTATTTCAGGTTTACCTTTGTGGTCTTCCTCCCCTAAATCCATAACCCCAGTCTAATCATAAGAGAGACTTCAGGTGAAACCACAGTGTGGGACATACTACAAAATACCTTACCAGTATTCCTCAAAACTGTCAAGACCATCAAAAACAAGGAAAGTCTAAAAAACTGTCAGAGTGAAGAGGAGACTAAGGAGACATGAAAACTAAACATAATGCGGTATCCTGGTACAGAAAAAAGATAAAATCTAAGAAAATCTGAGTGAAGTACGGACATTGATGAATAATAATGCATTAACATTGATTCATTAGTTGTGACAAATGGATAATACTAATATAAGATGCTAAAATATGGCAAACTGGGTATATGAAAAGTAACTTCACAACTTTTCTATAAATCTGAAAGTATTCTATAATATAAAAGTTTGTTTTTTAAAAAAGCTAAATGTCATAGTTAATTTTGAATACATCGTGAGTGGGTTGCTTATACCCTGTAGCATATGCATCTAATATATACATTTTGAAAAGGATTCCATAAATTTTTCAGATGCATCAGCTTTAACCACATGGTGAATGAAGAATAATGATATCTCCAAAAGGTTGTTAACACTACAAAACATTTCCTCCAGAAATCTTCAGTTTGATTGTTTACTGCTCAGTAGCAACTTCAGATATTATGATAATACAGGGTGCTTATTAATTCACTAAAAAAAGCAAATCTCTTGGAAATCTTAAACTTAGACAATCTTTTCATCATTTTTAGACCAGTATCATACCTCTGAAGTAAATGGCCCATTTAGTTATTCGCCCACTCCCTGTGTCTTTCACACAGTTGAATACAAATCCAGTCACCAATTCTATTAGCATGACAGGATCAGCATCAGTGTTTCAACATTTATTTGTACGATCAAAGCCTCAAATTGGAAGAACTGCAGGTTTCATATGAAACTAATATCCCCTTGAAGGAGCTGCTGGAAAGATCCGATCCAATTATAACAGAAGTCAAATTCCCAGGCTTTTCACAGTAGCTAGATTGTCCTTCAAGTAGAGGAGCCAAATACAACCCTCTTGCCTTGGCAACTCCATCACTTGGACTGTCTGTCTTTTGCTTTGAGACAGCATGGACTATTGAACTGCTGAAGATTTTAGGACGGCACTTGTGAAATAGTTTCAGTAGGACTTATGAGTATTGGGACTATGAAAAAGATTCTGTATTTAGAACTGGAAAGCAATTTACTTTAACCCTGAACAATTCATATCCCAGCTGCTCTCTGTAATGTTGAGTAACTCATGCAAATATAGAGAAAGCTTATATATTTAGCAGTATTATTTGAATGCAATGGGGCAATAAAAAATGATTACTCACCACAAACCAACTGGTCATTTGCAATGATTCTCAATATTGGAGAGGACAAGAGAATGCCTTTCTGGGGAGCAAATTTTGCATCATTTGAAAAATATATATATTTGATAGATCTAGTGTTATTGTAAAATAAGAATTTCAAATTCTGTAAAGTTTTCTTGCATAAAATAGAGTGGGAAAGAATTGTATGTTAAAGCCATTGAAAAACACTGTTGAAAGATTCACATACTGAATTTAGACATAGGAACACTGATTTCCAGTTTCTGTTCTTCCACTGCCTTTTCCATTGCCTTTTCAGGAATCTTGGATTTGTACAGATAGCCTCTTCCCTTTGGGAATCTTGGATTTGTAGAAATAGCCTCTTCCCTTTGGGACCAAGGATAATTGTGATTTTTCTTACTTAGGATATAAGTTATGTGCCTCACTTTCTCTGCTTTAGAATACATGTACTATATTTTACCCATTAAATATTTTCTTAGTTTAATTGGAAAGAAACAGAAAGAAGAAATTAGAGAATTAAACTTACAATTGTACTCATAGACCACATGTCACTTGGACCCCAGGAGTCCCAGAAAAGGTTGGTTAGGATATGTAAGGAATCATTTTGCCATTTGAAAAACACTCATTTTTCCTCATTAGAAACCATAGAGACAGACTAAAGGAATCTAACACCCCAAGAAATATAGGATGTTTGTGTGTGTGTGTGTGTGTGTGATTTTTATATCATGTAAGGGCACATTGGTCATAAGTGAGATTTTTAGAAGTTCTAACGTCGCAAAATGTAAACACAGGCTATTACATTCCTCCATGTTTAATTTTGACAAAGACATATTTTTCTTCCTTCCTCTCTCATTTTCCATTTTCCACCAATACTTGTAAGGAAGAAACGGATCTAGTTTCTTAGTTTTTACATTACTGCAGACTCTCCACAACAGCCCTTTCCCCTGGCCTATTTACCTAACTTTAAAGAATGGAAGGAGAGATTAGTGGACGTGGTCAACAGAAGAAAGGAGAAAATATAGACGTGGGAGATGGGGTGTTCCCTTATGACAAATGAGGTCTATTGGCTTCCAGTGTAATGGAAAGAGCCTAGGATATGAATGGGATATGAATCAAAAAGGCTGAAGACTTATTCCAGAATGCTACCAGCACGCTGAAAAATATAATTTTAAAGAATGCCTTCAGCTGGAAAATTCTATTATCCTATTATCCAATATCTTTATATTTTCTGACTTTCTCATTCTTAATTTTTTATTGAGGTTTTGAAATATGGTTACTTTAAGCAACCCATCTTTGATTTATGTTAGTGTTAGGCCAGTAAGTTAACTTATTACTTCTTGGATTTATAAGTGATTACAGAAAAGGTTTTTCTCTCCCATGTAGACAATATTTACTCACTCAATTTTTCAGTAATTCAAAGAGCATGAATTGCTTAGTCTATATAAGGCGCTATATACAAAGATGAATAAAAGCCAGACTCAATCCTTAGGTAGCTCAGATTTTGATTGCACAGTCAGAAAAAACAGACAAACAAAAAACTAAGTAGACAAAAAACACTGTGACAAGTAGTGGTATATTAGTACAGTTAAATATCCTGCTCTCTGGAGGGCAGCAGGGAGAAGCAATCACAGGTGTGTGGAATTTTCTCAATTTCCATAGCGTAAATATTCCCACCATGGTCAATTTCCTTATACCATTGTGACATCACTGAACGTGGAGCTAGGAAGAGATGCATAGAATTGGCTCTTACCGGCTGCCTCCTGTACGCCCCTGATTTAGAGAAGAGGTGTGCTGTAATACTCCAGGTTCACAGTATAGGAAGTGACAAGACAGACCTCTGACCCAATCTATGTGGTAAGTTAGGGAAAGACTGAAGAAGAGGGACTCTTTGAGTTGTTATTTAAAGGACAAGTAGGCATTAGTCAAGTGGGCAAAGTAGAGAAAAATGTTATAGACAGAGGGAACAGCTTGTACAAAACCAGCAGGACTGACTTCTAGAACAGAGGTCAGGAAAATTTTTCTTAACAGGCCAGACAGTATATAGTAGGCTACAGAGTCCAGGAGAAAAAAATTGAGGATATTATGTAGGGATTCATATAACTATAAAATCCAGCCATTTGAGAATGTAACAAACAACTTGTGGGCTATAAAAACAAGCCATTTGACTGGATTTGGCCCACAGGCCATAGTTTGCTGACCTCTGTTCTAGAAGATGGTAGAGACGAGGCAAATTATACTAAAGCCTCTCTTTTACAGAGTGGGTGTGTTTTTCTCATTCTCTTAAAATGTATAACAGAGCCAACAAATCCCCCTAACAGATTTCCTGAAATAGCATTTTATTTGGCTTGACCCCACACTCCTTGATCCAGCAGAACTTAGGAGTGTTGGTGAATAACATCAAATGAATAATAAAATTCTCCTGGTTCATTTTATGTACCAAAATACACATCGCTGCACACTGGATGCTGTGATAAGCTCACCAAGTCAGAGAGGAGAATGGCACTCAGAAATTATGTCAGTGGTATACTGATACACTTAAACCATCATCCTTATATAAAGTGGGGACTATAAGAAAACTCAGATTCTTTAATATGACTAGTTGAGCTTGAAAACAGTTAAGTGCTTAGTACAATGTTGGAGCAAAGACTTCCATCAACATTAATCTTTGCTGGACAAAGTCTTGAAGGATAATCTTTTCCTGGTTTTAGCATTTTAAAAAGATATAAATGCCTTACACGGGCTACATTCTCATAGGATCTGATAGCCCCTCCTTATAAAGACAGCATCTTGTTGTGCCAGAAAGTAAGGAAGTACTCAGAACCGGATGGGCACATGTCGAAAGGGCACAGGAGCTAAGAAGAAAAAGTTCCTACTGGTCAAAAATGGGGAAAAAATTTGAATAAAAATAAATAAATACAATACTATTGAATTATAAGCACAGTATAAAATAAAAATCCACAAGTTCATAAAAGTTGAATAAATAAACAAATGAAAGAGAAGAGATAGCTCTTTCTTACAGAAAAATAATGATTATAAATGTAGAAGGGATGAAGTAAAACAGAAAAATCACCATTAAAACACAGTGATAATCATCGCAAGCAAAATCTACCTATGGATGCTAAAATTAGTGCGTAAAGCTCAAGGAGAAATAGGGTATTTGCATAGTCTCAAAGTATCTCCTCCCGACTCTGGGTGGTAAACACACAATGGGATTTATAGATGATGTAATACAGAATTGTACACCTGAAATCTATGTAATTTTACTAACAATTGTCACCCCAATAAATTTAAAAAAAAAGAAAAATCATCAAAAACAAAAAAGTATCTCCTCCCACGGTATTTATTAATTTCAAAGAGAAAACCTGCCAGAATTCATCTTAACCAAGTGATGAAGGTGAACATCACCAGTAGTAAGACAAGTCAACATTGTGTATCCCTCATACGGTACACTGAGATTATGTCACTTTTGTGCTATTCTTGCCAAAGTATACAACCTCAATCTTATCATGAGAAAAAGCATCAAACAAAACCAAATTGAAGGGCATTCTACCTGACCAGTATTCTCCAAATATGGTCATAAGAGACAGGAAATACTGATGAATGGACACGGACTGAAACATGACAACTCAATGCAACGTGGCATCCTTCTTGGATTGGATCCTGGAACAAACGAAGGATACTAGTAAAATAAAAACCGGTCTATACTATAAATTTTATAATTTAATTAATGTACTTTAAAGATATTGACATTAGGGGAATCTGGGTGAAGGGTATACTAAAAGTCTTCACTATTTTTGAAACTTTTCTTACGTCTAAAATTATTTCAGAATAAAACCGTAAAACAAAAATGAGAGAGATATGCTAAATTAACATTTTTCATTTACGACATATTTCCCTTTGCTGTGTCTTATTTGGGTTTTTCCTATTTATTTTCACTTTAAGTAAGGATCATAGTTTAATTACATAGGAGGGTATATTGGGGTTGAAACTATTATGCTTTAAATTCATTCTCCAACCTGCATAAGGCAGATATTAGAGCATCTAATGTGTACAGGTATACTTCTAAGCCTGGGCTGATTTTATAAGATCCCAGGAATTATCCACTGGAGTAAATATAATTATCCTCATTTGACACTCACTGATAATCAAGTCACTAAAATAGAAGTCCCATGAAGACAGGAAATTTTGTCTTTGTTTACTACCATATCTTTAGCTTCTACCATATTTCCTAACATATATTATAGAGTCAATAAATATTTTGAAATGAATGAATGAATGAATGAATGAATGAGATTTAGAGAGATTAAACAATTTATCCACATAGCTGGAAAACGGAAAGACAGGTTTTTACCCTAGGAATATCTGATTTTAAGGACAAACTCTTACCCACTGTACTAGACAACATGGGTCTTAAAATCTTAAAAGACAGAACAGTTGTAACACATTTTTGTGGTCACTGCTCACTTACACTAGTCAATCCATAAAAGACATGAGAACCAGGAAATCCAAGGAGACTGTTAGTCTGACTGCTGCAAAACTTGTTTTTTACCCATTTGCTCAAGCAATTAAAAAGTGGAAATATCTAGAAAGAACATAGTAATTTCTCAGCACACTAGGACTGCACATTAGGATGACACAAAAATATATTCTGAAAAATGGGATAAAGCAGTACCACAGGGGTATGGCTTCCACTTTAAACAGTAGTAGGACATTGCCGATGGTTTTGGCTAAATTTGATTCACCTTCCACTGAGTAGTTTTGTGGAATTTTCTCAAAGAAGTATTTGGCTGAGTTTATTTGAATTTGTCTCAAAGGCTAAACTCGAATAATATTTTCATTTCTTTACCACAGAACGTGACAATTAATTTAAATCACATCTCATATTTTAGCATTGTAGCACCTTTGGGACTAGATATTTTATTTCTGTGTTACTTTGGAAAGATTCTACTGCAAATTGAGAGTCTGGGTAATGCAGTGGAAAGAGCTCTGGACTGAAAGTCAGAAAAAAGAACCCGATGGCTGCTCCACTAACTAGTGTGACCGCCAGCAAGTGATTCAAAACATATCTGAGACTCAGTTTCTGCACCTCTAAAATGGAAACAATAATTTCTCAGCCTTTTTACAAAAGATTGTTGTAAAAATAAAATGACAAAATGTATGTAGATATATCTTATAAACTCTAAATCACTATATCCAAGTTAAAAAAAAAAATCGAGAACTCAGAAAATAGGATATTTGTAAAAGGAAGTAATTGCAAATCCTTTATAAAGTATTCTTTATGTTTTTGACTTGTGAATGATTTGCTTGACACAGGTTTTCTATTTTAGTGCAGAATTTTTTTTTCTGCACTAAAATTTTATCATTACTATCTATAATGTATAAAATTTCCAAAATTTTATATAATCCCCTAGTCCATAAACTGTTTCTAACTGATTACTACTTAGAAATAGTGGGGCAATGTCTTTAATTACAAGCATTTTACTTTTGTTTTTTAAAGACATAGCCTTTTAAGATTATATGAAAGGTTTTATCTGAAAAAAAATCTAATTAAAGATTAATTTCCAGATAACCATTAGGCTATTTTAAGCATGCCCCAAGACATTGAAGAGTAAGGTCAAAAGTTGATTACCAATGTCCATCAACTATCACACACACGAGAGAGAGAGAGAGAGAGAGAGAGAGAGAGAGAGAGAGAGAGAGAGAGAGAATAAAACAAAAGCAAAGTTCGTATTATTCAAATCAGACATTGATCTGAATTGATTAATTAATTCAACTTTTAAAAAATATTCTACTGGTAAAGTATCATGAAGATAAATCAAAGTCAGATAGATACCTTGGATTCAAATGCCATCAGGGGATAGACTATGTGAATCAGTAAAGCAGGTGGGTCGGAGAACTAAGCTTACAGAAATGTAACAATAAAGCATAATAATCCTTCTATCTTACAGACTCTGCATGCCTGCACATTTCTCCACACACAAAGGCTCTTGAATTTAATTATATAACACTAAACAATAAATTAAAGGTAAGCAAATAAACCTTACATTGGTAAATCCATATGACATTTTTCTACTCACTGCCAAAGTCTCTCAATTCTCATTTATTCAAATAATTAATTTTGACTGAAAAGAAAAAAAAACAAACAGCTGTGTCTTCTGACTTAATAACATATCTTTGACAAAGAGTGTCTGCCCATCCAATAGATAAAAATATACTGGCAATTTTTCAACTATGACACTAACAACACTGCCACTTCCCAATTCTTGAAAGACCTACCAACATTTTCAGCATTGAAGATATGGGACCTCTTTCAAACCTCTGCTTTTATATCTCCTTCTACTCCTATCTTCCCACCACCTCAGGGACTTCACTATTAAAATTTTCCCTCACCAGGTCCTCTTCCACTAACCCCCCTACCCCCTCATAAAAACAATGAATGCATTATCCAAGCCCTCTGAAAAATGAACAGTGAAAAGTAGTTCCTCTTTTCAAAACCAGTTGGAAACTCTCATCTTAATACTTGTCTAGAGTTTTGCTTTTATTTTCCAAATGCTCTGGGTTTGGCAAAGCCCTTTTTGTTAAGTAATAAACAACAGCATAACATTCCAAAAGGGAGATGGAAAACCCAGACAATCTAGGATTCCATGAAGACTAAACACTGGGCCCTTACTGTCCAGCCCAAATAACCCTCCCCAGAATGGAGAACCACTTCATGTCTTAAATAACAAGTTTAATGGGATACACATTGCTGTCACTTAAGTGTGTATATTATTTTTTTCCCTTTCCTTTTACCTGGCTTTGTAGATGATGAATAGGTGTCTATAGAGACAGCTACAGCATAAGGCTCTTCAAACAAGATTTGAAGGGGTCAAATATACGGGGATGGAAGGAGAACTGACTCTGGGTGGTGAACACACAATGTGAGATATAGATGATATGCCACAGAATTGTACACCTGAAATCTATGTAACTTTACTAACCACTGCCACCCCAATAAACTTTAATTAAAAAAAAAAAAGAACAGGATTTGAACTCAGAGTGAAAGAATCAAACAATTTTTTTCAACCTTGTGAAAGAATCAAATAATTATCCTCATTTCACAGAGAAAGCAACAGGGCACCGCATGGCTAACTAACTTAAAGAAGATCCACAGTTTTATATTTTGGATCTGGATTAAAATCCTGGTACTCAACTGCTCTCAGAACCCCTGCCCTTAGCCCCTTGGCTGTGCTACCTCTCCACTGCTCAATTTTATATTTCTTTCACAATTCCCTATTCTAGGGATATGTCTGTGCATTGAATTTGAAACAAGCTATGGGTATTGGTCTGAGACTGCATTCCTTGATTATTTTATATTGCGTGTATGTTTCTCCAGTTCTGTTCTTAAGGTTGAGAATCTTAGATTTTGATTTTCAATACAGTGATGAGCTAAACTGTTAATGCTTTCACAGGCAACTGCTTGAGAGATAATCACCTATTAAAAGATTCCTTATTTTTAAATAATATTACAAGTGAACATTCAGACTAAAATTACTAGAATTCTTTGTAAAGTAAAAGAAAAAAAGACACGGAAGGAAAAGAAGCCCTTCAGTGAACAACACCTTCTGAGTCATTTTACTGAGTTCTCTAAGCATATGGTCTTAACCTCAGTCACCCTCTGTAGCCCCAGGCTGCGGCGGTTTCTAGGGAGGATGGGGCCTGTCCATCATCATTCTTGGGAGCTCTCTATCTTGGCTAAGATGACCCTGGTGACCTCATGAAGATCAAGTACCTTCACTAAGGGTGGGTTTCACGTCCCTGAGTCACCAGAGCCGGTTTTCCAGGGCACTACCTATACCATCAAAGCCTTTTTTCTACTCTATTCATAGTAACATCCAGTATATGAAACCTGAACAATATTTGGACCTACTGGGGCTTCCTGACCTGTCACCACAACTAAGAATGGCATGAAATGCCAGGGGGAGGCTGCATCTCTGCTCTTCCAGGTTGAGCCTTCTTCCTGTCACACCCTCGTCATATTGCTCAGCCTTGGGCCTGTCATCAGAGAGCAGGGCCCTGGGAAACACTCAAAGAGCACCTTGAAAATTGTCAAGGTGCTGTCACATTTCTCTCTCCCTAGCAGGCCAGTTTCTTTATCCTTGGAGTGAAATCTATGATTTCCTACAAAAACATGAAGGTAAGGTCCATCTCGAGGAGAAGAAGATAAATTATGTTCTGTCAATGGCTAATATGAGGGTTACATGTACAAGAACGTAAAGAAGAGCAGGTTATCTGCAGATGCTGATGAGTTAGCAGCATTTACAGCAGACCGTTCGTGATGCCAACCAGAGATAGAAGAGAGAAACCTTGCCGTTCCTCACAGACAGGCCCTTCCTTCCTCAGGTCCTCAGCCATAAACGAGAGTACCACGTCTTCTCAGGTACATATGTTCCAGGTTCCACTTTATAGTTTGTTTGTTTTTAGTTTCAGGTATACAAAGCAATGGAATACTTGGACATTTACACCCTTCACAAAGTGGTAACCCCTCCAATCTACTACCCCTCTGACTTTGTATATACCTGTTACAATGCCATTGACTATATGCGCTATGCTGTACTTTACATCTGTGAATATATATATATATATATATATATATATATATATATATATATATATCCAGAGAGAGAGAGAGAGAGAGAGAGAGTAGACATTCAATATTATTCTACTTTAGGTTCAGGTGTACAGCACAGTGTTCAGGCATCTACACAATTTATAATATTATTGATTGTATTCCCCATATTGTATTTCGCTCTACAGTTTTTAAGTGAGCAGCTTCAACAAGCCCAGCCCATAATAATGTGTCCTGAGGAGCACAGAGAATTCTAGGCCATAGGATCCCCTTTGCACATCAGCAGGAAAAACATTATTGCATTGAGATGCCCTGCTCTAGTGAAGGGTGCAGCTTCCCCTGCTTTTCCTCCTATTTGTGCCCAAGCAAGTGTGTCTGGGCAAATGACTTTGCAGGACATTGTCCCTGGCCTCGTTTAGAATGGACATGGCTCCTGGGCCACAATGAGGTCAAAGGTACAGGATAGGGCCTTGAGTCGGTGGTGGCCTCTCCCAACTCTGAATATGCCTTGCTCACTCTGTTCTTCCTATTGCAAACACTGCGAACCTCCCTCTTTCCAAGCACCAGCTCCATACCCATTCCCGTTCCCCTAAGGGGCTTCTTGCCCACCCTAACTCTCCTGCCCACACCAGTTATAAACATCAAGGAACCCCAGGTACTTGGATGGGTCCCCTGGATGCTGAGCCCTCCATATTCATCTCCATGGCCATGTCCTGTGTCTCTCCCATCATATCCCTACCTCCAGCAGCCATGGTCAGCCTCTGAAAACTCTTTCCCAGATGTTGATACAATTGGTCCTAAATCCATATGAGAGAAAACAGAATGATGTAGTTCCGCATCTTCATGACTGCTTTTCATCTCTCCTTTCCTCCGTGGCATACCATTATATGTTGGGCTCATTGTAATGAAAAAAAAAAAGACTAAACCACATAGATGGCCCTTACTTTTTTCTGCTTTGTGCTTGGGGTTGTCAATGGGACCTATAAAGAAAAAGGGGAAGGGAGGGTGTGGTAAACACATGATGCAAACTTCTAGTGCAGGGGTGTCCAATCTTTTGCAACGTTTTTTACCAAGAGCCATATGCGGTAAAATACACAAACAGCTGGGCCACTCACTGTACTCGAGGTGCAGTACGTATTGCTCAGCTGGTTTATTTAAGTAAACTAAATATATTTTTGGAATTTGCTGCAAGCCAATTAAAAATGGATTGCGGGCCGCAGTTGGCCCGCGGGCCGCAGTTTGGACACCCCTGTTCTACTGCAAAGAATTAGTTATACAATACTTGGAGGAAAAACAACAGTTTTTGTCGCTTTTGTTTAGTTACAAATTCTAATTATACTATAATACCTTGTGTAATAAAATCCTTGTTAGGAATGTTTGGCTTTTGCATATTAATTGCTATTATGAAAATGGTACTTCTAACTCATTTAAGAGATGTTAGAGTCACTTCTTCCTCTTCAGTCACATAAACGCCCTCTGCAAATGTCTTTACGCAATGAGTTGATTTACAAACTCTTAATTTATAAATCACTCTAAGGTATATTTAAGGCAAACCCTCATTGAACGTATCACAAACTCTCAGTCTATAAGCTTTAACTCTATTCCTAAATCCTATTTCCCATATCTAAGAACTGTCCCATATGCAAGTGGGCAGTTTGATGGTCTCTTTTCTCTTTGATACTAGCCTGTGACATTTTCAGGAAAAAAAAAAAAAAATCTTATTCCTTTTTTACTGCCTTTGGAGATACAATCCAATTTTAGTTTTTTGCTTTCCTTACAATGCACAGAGAAATCTTAAAAGTTCTATCAAGAAAACGTTTATTGCATATTTCCAATTCAAATGGAAATAGCTTTCACTTTTGATCTTGTAGAAAAACCTAGGCAAGTGATGAAGTACAATACTTTCTTTGTGTTGGACTAGGCTGCATGACTGTTACAGAATATGTTTGAACATTTGAGCTAAGAGACCAGAAGAGGCTTTCCAGCCACATGTTTAAAAGAACAGGCAGCAAAAAATTGCTTAAGTCAATTATAACCCTCCTTTCAGAACCATCTTGTGGGACGCATACTACTATTATCCAGATACTTCTATCTAACAGTCAGCCAACTCTCCTCTTAACTGGCTATGTTTTTGAAATCTACTTACTCTTGAGACTGACCATAAAATCAACACACTGACAAAGCAACAGTTTTAAATTCCAAACATGCACAAAACCCAGAACCATAATTACCTCAATTCGAAGCCCAGTGGAAAAGCGAAGCATGTCGCCTCCTATGTTTTATTCTGTGCAGGGGACCCTGTCAGTACTTCACAAATGCCAAATAAATCTTCAGAATAACAGTCCTCAGATTTGAGGGTCAATGTCCACCAGGAAAGAAATCAAGACAGGGAGAATCTGTTCCCCAAGGGAATGCCCATGCTAGAGACAGTGTTCACTTTACAATACGTTTTTCCAGTTAAGCCAGGGGCCACTTGGAGAGGAAAAGAACCACGGCTCTGTGCGCATGGCACTTCAAAGAGTTACTGGTTCATGCATGCTGCAGGCATAGGCTGTACTCTCGGCATACGCTGAGCTACAACAGACAGAAACCTCAGCTGGTTAGTAATTGAAAACGTGTATATGGAAAGCCCAGGATAAGGAGAATACTGAAGAAAAATCAGTTCTTAACCACCTCGGGTGATCTCAGAAAAAAGAAACTGCGTTAACACTGACTCAAACACATAAATTGATTTTTGAAATAGGTCTTTCTACTAGAGACATTATTTTGGAAGTTCCAAAAACTAGTTGGGAGTTATTGAGAATCAAAATACCATCAAGTCTATATAGCTGTAATCGGGCTCTCTGTACATGAGTGGGCTTCAAGAATCATAATATACCAGTGAGCTAGAAACCAAATGATGTCAGTTAAGTGACTAGTCACACCAATATATTTTATGACTTTTTTAATTTCAACAAATATCAATTTCCTACCATTCACTAAAGGCACTGAGTATACTGTAGCAAACAAACATACAAATAAACAAAAACTTGGCCTCATCCTCATGGAGCTTCCAGTGTATTGCAGAAGACAGACATTATCAAACAAGATGCCATCATTTAACTCACGATTCCTCAAGGTCCTAAAAAGGCAAGGTGTTGAAAAGTTATCTTCTGGGTCCAACGTGCTTTTCAAGATGTGATTCAGTCCATTAGACTAAAAAGGAGGAACAAATTTCTCTAATTCTACATTACCTCGAGAAAGCCCTGTTTAGGTAACTTGTAACTTTGGTCGTAGAAGTAGTGACAGTCTCTTGACCATCAACCTCTTAAAATGAAAACACAACACCCAGTGGAAACTCTGCTGATAGAAATTGCCAAGGTGAAAACACATGGCAAGTCCTCTGTGGTTCTGGCAGGCGAACTACACACATTTGGCCTCCAGGGCAGGCTTTGATTGCAAATAAGAAGCTGGATCTTGGTTTTAGGAACTCTTTACCTCTGCCACAGGATCAAAGGTACAGAAAGCAACTACCAACTGTTTCCTAGCAGCCTGCCCAGACAGTATGCTAATGAGCTGAGCTTTGAGCTTCCAATTGTGGAACTACTTCCAGAAGTAAATTTTCGAAGGGATCCACTGTGATAGGTGCAGCTAGTAGTGATCTCAGTTGAGAGACAGCTATAAGTCTGAGTACCTCTGAGTCACAGACTACTTACTAGTTTATGATAATATTTAAGTTTTCTCTATGGTACCGTATATAAAAGGAAAAGATGCATTCTTTCTTACTACAAGCCTATGGCCATGCATGAATCTGACTCATAGTTTTCTCCCAAAATATCCATTTTTAAAGGATGGAACAATGAAAAATAATTCTGTGTTCAAAAGTAGTGGCTTTTATTTCGAACATAATAGTGAAATCAATTATATTTACGACTACAATTGTTGTAAATAAGATGCAGTTTTTTGTTGTGTCAATATACATGCATGTTTGCATGTGTGTGTGAGCCTCAATGGATTTAAAATTGGTATATAGTGAGGAAAACCAATTGTCTAATAGTTATGTATATAATAAATTCTGGGGTAAGTATTCCCATCATTAAACAACTGGAATAAGAATGTGATACATAATAAACTAAGTGTTGCTATTTTCTACAATCACTCACACAAGGTTTTTGATTCATTGCAGTTTCTGAATTACTGAGAAAAATGGCAGTTAATTACCTCTAACACCTATGCAGGAACAGCTGGAGGAAAGAAAGAGACTATGAAATTAGCACTTTGTGACTGAGTTAAATATATCATTTTAGTTCAATAGACTTGACTATCATAAGTCACATTCAGGTTATAAAGAATTAATTTATTTTTATGCCAAAATGTCTTTGTTTGATCCATAAATTCCTTAATGCACTCTGACTTTTATTGATTTTGTTCCTGAAAGAGGTCCACTGCCAAAAGCTGAATTGCATGCAGGTCTTTCCAAAGCAGTTTTATGAATAAACCAGAACATGCAATAATAATCCCTTATTTCTGTGATTACAGAAATGGTTTTTCTTTGTATTCTACTGAGTTGATGGAACACTGTACTTATTTTTAACCTCTTCTCATGGGGCAATATTCAGTTTTTGAAAGGGAAAGAAAAATAATATTTCATAATAGCAATGTACAGATAAGACAATATTTAGTTGAAAATATTTGTTTTGTGTGTTAATCTTAAAATAACTTTAAAGTACTAAAACGAATAGTAGGTTATGGATGACTTAACACAACTTCCTACATTTACAGAACATTCTGCTATAGAATCAGCTACTTTATTGTGCATCTATATATTTACGCAGTTCTCCATTTATTCATTCTACAGCTATTTAAGGAGCGTATACCATGTACGTGACACCATGATAGGTTCTGGAATAGAGAGCTTGATAAGATAGATAAGATTGATATGTCTACCTAAATTTTACATTTTCTTCCAGAGACTATTCGAGTCCCTGTCATTATCTGAGTTCTCTAACAAAGTGGTTAAAATTGAAGGATAAAGCATGCACCTCCTTCCCCAAAGGTCTTAAAATCAACCTCTCTGTACATAGCATTGCAAACGTCCAGAATTTGTTTCTATCATCCTATGGGTATAAAAAAATGACAGAGTATATAAGAAGCTTAAACTGAGTATGTTTTATTGAACAATCACTGAAAAAAAAAAAACATTTGAAAACATTTTAATCAAGCCATTCTTATATGTGTGTGTGTTGTGCATGCATGAAAAATGTTAGTAAACTTGCCAAGTTATGTAACCATCATCACAGTTCTGTTTTAGAGTATTTCCATAGCCCCGATAAGATCCCTGTGCCATTTACAGTTAATTCCTGTCTCCACAGCCTCAGGCAACCACTAACCTACTTTCTGTCTCTGACTTTTCTAGACATTTCCTATAAATGGCATAGTACAATATGTGGTCTTTCTGTGTCTGGTCAAGCCAATGTAACTATTTTAAGTCCTTACTAAATTAGATTATTTAACAATTCACTCATGTACCTTATAACTCTAGGAATTCTCATTAGGCATAACTGAAAGGCTCAAGACTTCAAGTTTCCATGTTAAGACACAAAAGAGCCCAGTCAGATCTTTTGTTTGGATGACCAATTCATGGAAACTAGAGATAAACACAGTTGTTGCTGTGTATATTTATAAAGTGATTTAGTGTCTCAGCAATTTGCTTAGCGATGACCAATGACTTACAGATTTTACAACCAAATTCATTGTTGACTACAGTCCCAGAATCTCATTAGATCATATATTTGCATATAATTTGAGAAAGAAAATCTAAATACCTTGACTTACCTTTTATGAAATTCAGTACGTGGTTTTACATATTAGTAATATGCTGTTATATTCATTTCATTCCAGTCCAGTATAAGTTTATTGAGCATCTATCATGAGTTAAGTATAATAATTTGTGCTAAAGATATACAAGTAGATGAATAAGATGGTCAGAGAAAAAATAAAGGTAACTAGGTAAAAAGATTCAATCACATGTGGTTTTTTAAAAACTAGTTCTTTCTTTCTTTCTTTCTTTCTTTCTTTCTTTCTTTTTTTTTTTTTTTTTTTTTTTTGCTATTTCTATGAGGTTAATTACTAAACACACTGAGGAAACCAAGAGAAAACAAAGCCTTTTTTCCTTATAATTTTTCTTGCACAAAAAGAATGAAAGCCCCACATGAGGTTTTTATGCTAATATAAGGGGTAAGTTAGGAACCACAAATCTAAGGTGAAAAGTGACTTGATTAATAAAGGCATAGAAATGTTTTAAACAGGTACAGCAAAGTATAATAAAGATGGACTAAAGAGTAGCAAGTGAGACTTATGTAACTAGATGATAGTTATTTTTTAACCACGTAAATCACTGGACTGGGAAATACAGCATAAATAAGACATTAAGGGACATTAAAATAAGAATTCAAAATTAAAAAGACTATAAGAGAAAACAAAACAGACCCCATGCACTTCACACTATAAGAAGTTTCTTTCAGTACATTACTGCTTTTGAAGTAGTTAGGAGATACACTTACGAGTTGCACAAATTCATGATTCTAATGATACCTGTAGCAGTGAATATGACCAGAAGGAAAAGGGAATTCAAGACATCATAGTATTATTTGATTGTGTCCAAATGACCAGCAAAATAGTTTATGGAAAAGCAATATGTAAATATACGGGAAAACTTTACTACAGTATTCAACAGAGATTTTGTAATAGGTCAGACTAAATTTCTCAGTCTTTTTTTTAAAACACTAAAAAAAAACCCTTTAGGCCTAATCCGGTTCTTGCATATGATATCTAACTCAGAGGCAGATTTCCTAGGACTTCCGACTAAGAGAAATTGCCCATATTACTCATGGCCTCTTGCCACTGGTAAAGTCAGCCTAGGGTGGGGCTGACCACTGTGCTTCCCCAGTTTTTATGGACCTTGATAACTTGCCTCCAAACTTTTGGGTTTAAGTGGAATTTATCTAAACTGGGAAACTAAAGAACTGTTCCGGTTTATCTGTTGTTCTGATCTAGTGGCCAGATTCACTCTGTGTAAGTATAAACACTTTCATAGAAGCAAACCTAAGCTCTTTAGTTTTGGGGGAGGAGGCTCTCTTTGAAACACAGCATTTTAGTTGATCTCTTAATTGGTAAAGAAATGAAGTACCTTGCACTTTGAAGATCCAGCTCTTCATGCTGGTCAGACCATCCATTTTGCCCTTGAACTTGTGATGAAAAATATATTCCAAGCCTCACCACTCTCATCTAGAGAAATTATAAGAAAAAATATTAGAGAGCCCATAAGGAGAATAAAAATGCAATTCAACCATATATTCAATTTGTTCATTTGTATAATCATGGGCGAATGTGTGCAACAAATGTTCAACCAAATGCTGATTCCACAAAATCAAGCTTAATCCTTTATTTCCCCAAGAGTGGCTAAATTCTCCATGTTTTTTTCTCCAAACTAGCACAATGCACCTGGGGATACAGAGAGCAAACCCCAGGCTTTCTCCTGAAACTGCAGCTGTCTGGTAACCTTAAATATTAAAATAACACTACATCAAAATTTGTAAGAAACAAGAAACTCACCTGAATAACATAGACATTAAAGGTTCCGTCTCTCAGGTCTGACCCCAAAGGGTAAATGCTAATTTGGAAAGTTTGTAATATTACCCTAGAAAACAATAACCCAGCTTTGGTCTTTTCATAGCCTGCCTCTCGGATTATTTACTCATCATTTCAAATATCAGACTTCCCACGAGCTTTAATCCATATACTACAAGACACTTTATGAAAATGTATTTTTACAAAATATTTTCTAGCCTCTAGCCTTAAGATGTGGAAACAGACAATTGAGTAAGCTTGTAAAATACCCTGCAGTTACCCACAACTCACTCTCATGACACATTAACCTGTCCTGAAGAGCAGGTAGACTTGGCCTCACTTATCTTTGATATTTTCTCTCTCCCTCACAACGGTTCAGAAATAACTGCATAGTTACAGAATATTAAGAGGCTGGGCAGAGGCCATTTTCCAAATCATTACTTGCATTGAGGTTTTGTTCACTAATCTGCAAATAATGGGTTAAAACAATTACCATGCTTGTTTTTTAAATGAATATTATAAAGATATTAATATAATCATATTACTAAAAAGTTTGGAAAGTATAAAATAAAAAATATCCATAAAACACTGCCTCAAAAGAGGCGCTACCATTATTTTGGAGCATTATTCCTCATCTTTTCTTACATGCATATTTATAAATATCTGTAATTTTAGTATATACATAATTTTCATCCTGCTTTTTTCTCCCCTAACATTAGCTCTTAAGCTTTTCCCCACACTGGTATATGATAATTATAACCATCACTTTAATTGTTGAGTAATATGCATGTAGTTGGTGTGTCACAATTTAACCATTTGATTCTCATCAGACATTTTCGTGTTATTGGTTTTTGGCAATTATAAATAATGCTTTTCTAAACATCTCTGTTACTTCCTCTTGATGGATAACTGCATATGGAATTACTGGATATTAGTATTGATTGTGTAAATGTATTTTGAAATTGGTTTCCAAAATGTATGCCCCTTGTATAGCATGAACGGTATATGAAAGTACCAACTTTACTGGCATTATATTATTATTTATATATTTTTGTAATAAATAGGTGCAAAATGATTGTTAAAGGATATCATTATTCATACTTCCTTCATGAATGAGAAGACATATCTCTTAATTTTTTCTTTATTATTTTATTTCCCTTGTTGTGAATAGACCAGAAACACTTTCCTTGTCATTTTATTGACACATTGCAATATAATTGACTTTTTTAAAAAATTTCAACCAAGTTACTTGATGGTTGAAAACTGTGATAATTAAAACTCTTTTTGAAGTACACATTAAAATAGTCACCTTTAGTTTTACACCAGGTGAAGATCTATCCTTGAGGGATCCTTTAATTTGAGGTTCATGAAAGACACTGCTTTAAAAAAAAAGGCATTGGTTAAAATTCTAGGGTGGTTGCCATGTATATGCTATCATCCTTGTAGATACTCTACAAGTGAATAGGACGAGGGGCAAAAAACTCATTCAGCTAAGTACACCACAATACTCACACATCTGAAAGATGAGGTGTTCAAATTGACTAAATTTACATTCAAATTATTAACCAATATTTGGCTTTCTTTCTGCATCTCAGTTGTATAAAAGTTCAGTTTGAAATAAAACAATGACTTATCTTACCATAAATGATAACCCAGTGATTTGGGAGGAATGCTGTTATTACAACCACAGAGTAAATTGAGTTCTCCAACAATATCTCATGGAAAGATTCATGATACAAAAGGAATTACAGCATTCCCATAGCATGCCATCATTTCTGATCAAATATTGAAGGGTAGTATGTACTCTTTTTCATGTTTTAATTGGTCCATGTTTTATTCTCTTTGAAAAATGTGCATAATCTATAATAAGTTAAGTAACCAGGTTATTCTATTTTGGCCTAAGGAACTGGAGCCAACATATAATCCTGTGCATTCAGAGGGGCCTCTTTTCCAAACTTGAAATGCTAAACACGTCTAAAAAAGAATCCAGTCTAAATGAGCAGTTGGTAAAGCAATCAGCCTTTCACATTGGAACAAGCAACAAACATGTGCAACGACCCTAGCGTTTCTCCTTTGATTTATAGCAGTCTTGGAAAGGAACTTAACAAGGTGGCACAGAGCTTCAAGAGCAGTTGCAGTCAATTTATTGTCTGAGTTGTTAAAGATGTTAATTAGATTAGGAATTTGCTGAGGACCTTTTATTCCTTGCAGAAAGAAGAGTGTTTCTCGTGTTTCTCTTTGAAACTCAGTTTTGTGGCATAAAAACACAGGAAAGAAGAAATCCTACACTCAAGGAAATTGTAGGGTCCCTTTGAATTCCATAAAATTGTAAAAATTCCAATAATAACAGTTACCAAAGAGCCAAGAAAGTACCAGACCTGTTTTTAAAAATAATATACTCCAACGATTTCTGCATTGTTTGATGTATATAAGACAAGAAGTGGGTGGATAGTGGATGGTATATTGAGGAAGCCTGGCCTCAAAAAATGGATATCATATCGGGGAGCAAATCCAAGCATGCGTTGGGACGAAACAAAGAGTTTCTGGAAAAACAACAGGCAGGGCTTTTTACTCCAGAGCCATAAACATCACCCTGTATGTCATTTTACTGCCCTGGACAAATGTTTTAATAGTGAGCTGCTGCATAGACAGTGAGGAGGTTATTAGATACTTTGCTTTTGACACAACTGCTTTGCAGTAGTCCATTCCAGGAATATGTTTTGTCTTAAATTAAACAAAAGAAAATATAAAACAGTCCAGTAAATTACTTCCTCACCTCAAACAAATTCTGTGAATAGAAAATTGTGTCAGAAATGTGACTGGGAAGGTTAAAAACACGCTGTGTTATTCAATTAATGGGGTTTAGATGATGAGTGGAATATTAGGATAATTATTTAATAATAATAATATCAGTAAAGATTAAGTGATAAAAATTGTCAGGATCGATGGTTCAGTGCAATTTTCTTAAAATGATTTTAGATACAGTGTAAAATAGAAATGTGCATTTACTTACACACGAAGCACAATTATTCACAATAGCACTCAGAAAGCAAATATACAAGGCAATAGCAAAGTTAAATATTTTAACATTAAAATCTAGGCAAGCTCATCCTTAGGAAAAAGGTTGTTTTACGTTCCAAGGAACCTAACTAGATTGAATAGTTATTCAAAGATGAGAGTGCTTCAAACAAAATACCTTTATTCTAGTTACAAGTGTAACCGATATTTGGGGGAAAAGGGATTAAGATTTTGCAAACCAGCTTTTTGGCCTGCCTAGGTAATAGTTTTTAGTCATTTACAAGGATTAGAGTGAGCTGTTCATACAGTGTGATCTTGGATTTTTCACCCTCCATCTCTACCTCCCTGGCAGGTCATGGGAAGGGGGTAGTGGAAAGCTGAGACTCAAGTAGGTTTCAAAGATGTCCTGAGCACTGGGAAGACGCTAAAGCTGCTTTAAACTGTGACTCTTTTCAAATATTTTGAATTTATTTAAATAGCTCCAAAATATTGCATTTAGAGGGAACCACTTTTAAATAAAGGTATATTATTGTTTTTTTCCCCAGATCTCTGTCATATATACATATATATCAATGAAAGGCCATAGCAACCCTCCACAAGCCGAGAAGAAAGGTCTCATCAGAAATGTAATTTGCTGGCACCTTAAACAAAGACTTCCAGCCTGTGAGAAAATAAATTTCCGTTGTTTAAGCCACTCAGTCTGGAGTACTGTGTTATACCAGCCCAACAAATACAGATGGTATGTGTGCAGAGCATGCTCATAACATATCTAATGTTTTTTCCATGTTTTCTTTAAATGTTGTGACAACAGCTTTATGGAATTTATAGTAAAAATAATTTCTCCATGTCTAGTTGTTACCTGGTATATTGGTGTACCCCTGAACAGCTATAACTTTAGACTTAAATCTATGATGTGATTCCATCTTGTCAAAATTTCTCTTGTTTGTGGCATTCTTTTCTGTGTCTTCATTCCCCAGATTTTGACTTCCAGGACTCAATAAATCTGTAAGCTCTTTAGTTTTGCCTTGAGATAATGTGCATTAAGGCAAGACAGTGAGTACATCTTTTCTAGCTGGTATCTCTTTAAAAATACTTGAAAGGCATTAAAAGGTTATCATTACATTATTTTCTATACCATAAAAATGTTCCCCCACTTTATATATATATAGTTGCACATTTGGTAATTTTAAGGTACAATTTTTGTAAGCTTTCTTATTTTGGTATAAATAAGATAATCCACAATTTAAGATTAATATGTAACTGTCTTTGTTACTGTAACTGTCTTTGAACATTTTCTAGATATAAACTAAAACACTCAGATTAAATAGTAATCACAATGTCAAATATATGCAGTGTTATTTGGAAACAACTGCATGTTTAGGAGGTAATTTTATTTTTATTTATTTATGCTTAAAGTTGAAAATTAGAAGCTAAAGGTATTCAGGATGCACAAATTAATTCAGAGCCTACATTTTAAAAATATATAAGACATTAAGTAAATTTATATATTTCTGATCCAATTATGAGTAATACGGGGTGTGATCAAACAACATGGTGAATGTTTAAATAAATAAAAAAATTATTACAGTAAAAGATGTATTGCCATTAATCCCCCTCAGAGTACTACCCCTTACTTTGAACACACTTATCCCATTGTTCTTGCCACTTTCTGAAGCACTTCTGGAAGTCCTCTTTCATGAGCGTCTTTAGTTGCGCTGTCGTGGCTGCCTCAGTGTCCTGAATCATTTTGACTTTGGGGAAGAGCCAGGAGTCACACGGTGCCAGATTTAGTGAATAAGTTAGATGAAGACTCACCGTAATGTTTTTATTTGACAGAAATTGCCATATACCAGAAGTGATGTGTAATGTGGAGTATTTTCATGTTAGAGGATGATTTAAGGCACACTTTAAAACACACCTTCTCTCAACGTAGCTCACACCCGACTGGCTGCACTGAACAAGTTGAAACTTACCACACACTGTTACTAAGGTTCATTGCACTGCTTCCTGTATTGAAGATCCCTGCTTTTCCATTGGAAGCCATGCAGCAGCAGCATTCACTGTATTCATTGATCACAATGGAAAGGCTCTGTGTCACACATCGCTTCTGGTACATGGCAATTTCTGTCAAATAAAAGTATTACGGTGTGTCTTCATCCACCTTATTCACCGGATCTGACACCGTGTGACTTCTGGCTCTTCCCTAAAGTCCAAATGACCACAAAAGGTAAACATTTTGAATCAATTCAGGACATGGAGGCAGCCACAACAGCTCAACTGTAGATACTCATGAAAGAGGACTTCCAGAACTACTTCAAAAAGTGGCAAGAATGATGGGACAAGTGTGTTTGAAGTGAGGGGAAGTATTCTGCGGGGGGACTAATGGCAATGTGTCTTTTACTGTAAGACTTTTTTAAAAATTTAAACATTCACCATACTTTTTGATCACACCTCATAAATTTATATGAAAACTTGTCAGGGAGTGGACAGGCTGGTCAGGAGATGTGATCATGCTTGTTATTCCGTTTAGATTTTTTGATGAAAGAAAAAATGTTTCCCCTTGTATATTTGGGAATGTCTAATTATTATGAAGAAGAAAAAAGTCTCAGTCATAAATTTATCTGTATTGCTTATTCACAATTATGTACCATTGTACAGTGTTTGGGTTGTAATTGTTTGAGTACTTCTCATTTTCCCCAACTGGATTTTATGTTCCCTGAGGGCAGAAACCACAAATTTATGGTTCTCAGTTTTAGCCAAATATTCTATTTTGCTTACTTCTTCTTTTTCTTGTCTTGGTTAATTTTTTTTCCCATTCTCCTCTAGAACTATGTCATTACTTCTCTAATCTCAAATCCTCTATCCATGCTTGCCTACCTTTGAACTCAGAAGATTCCTTGTTTCCTACTTCATAGAAAAAATTTGAGGCTATTAGGCAAGAACTCCCTGAACTTTCTCCTCTTCTTTACTATAAGATCAATGAAATAAAAAAGTAGAAACAAGATTAAATGAAATGTAAAATATTAATAATATTTCAAAATAAGTGTCAATGAAGAAAGCAAACTGTAGAAAGACTTAAAATGAGAATGAATTACATAAACAAATAAAGATGAACTAATAGAAGACAGATCATAAAAATCTAGGTTTCAAAGTATAGATGATTTTGAAGAACAATGCAAATAGGTTAGAGATAACATTCCAGTCTATGGGTAAAGAAAACTCTCCAGATCAAAAAAGATCTGATTTGGGAGATGAGAGATCACAAAATTGTTTAAGCAAAACCGGTGTACTAAGTTCAGTGGTACACACACACACACACACACACACACACACACACACACACACCTGTAAAAATGTTATATTTCAACATTAAAGAATTCTGCTTGTATCCAGAAGGAAGAAAGAGGTTACTTTCAAAGAAGCAAAATCAAACCAGTCTCATATTTCTGCTTTGTGACAATAAAAATTCCTTAAGGCAATGAAAAAACATCTTTGAAGATTTGACAGAGGAGAGGATTATGACCCAATGATTTTACTGTATTATAGAGACATGCTCAGATTTACAAGGTTTTAGAAAATGCACTAGTATAGTACTTTTTCCTTCCAAAGTTTTCTATGTGGTCAGATGACTCAATCAAGAGCAGAACCCAAGAATTAGGGAGTCATAGTAGAAATGGATTGACAGTGAGGGTTAAAACAAGCTAAAGATCAGAAATAAATTGAAAGGGAGAAAATAAACACTTTCTGAAACACTAACTTGTGTCAGAAACTCAAATTTTAAAAAACACCACATAGAATGTATCCAGTTGCTTAAGCTCATACTATTAATATAAGCTTGAGCTAGTATTTATATCTAGATCTGTCAGTTTGCAGTAGGCAAAAGGAAATGAAATAATTATTTGTGAAAGAGAGTTTGATTTGATGTCTAAATAACTTCCATCATACCATCAAAATGAAGGCAAAGAGAAAATAGAAGAATGGATAGTAGATAATTTAGTACATATATATATATATATATATATATATATATATATATATATATATATATATAAGATTTGCAATTCCAGGTTAAATAAATGAAAAAAAAAACCACACACACAAAAAAAAAAACTAAAGGAAGAAAGCAATGTACAGCAAAAAAAAAAGTTATAATGTTTGCTTACAAAATAAAGTTAAAATTATTGCTTCACTTTTAATTTACTTATATAATTGGGGTTACGTACATTTGCATATGCTTGTGTTATCATTAATAGAATTAAAATCATAATAAATTTCTGACAAATCAATGCAAAAGAAAAATATAAGCAGTCTATATAGCAGTTTTACAGCAAAACATAGCAAAAGAAAAAGAGGTAAAACAAATGGCAACTTGAATGACCTGTTTGTGACTGAAATAACTGTAGACTTGTAATCCTCATTTTACTTGACATCTCATTCAGAAGTTTGCATCCTCTCCTATCTCTCTGATTGCTCTTTCTCAGCCGCCTTCATCCATATTTATTTTTATACCCAACTATCAAATGTTGAAGGACATCATGTCTTGGTCCAAGGCCCTTTATCTCCTTTACATTCTCTTCTTTAAAACTACTATTCCTTTCCCCTTAGGTCATCTGTCAACGACCCCTGCTTTTAGAGCAGCTGACATACAGATCTGTCTGCTGAATAGTTTTGAACTGAAAATTTCCCAGGCCCCTCAAACTTAATATGATACAAACTGAATACCTACTACTGCCATCTCCCCAAATCAAGATTCTCTTCCAATGTTCCTAATCTGAATAAAAGTCATCACCACACCCTCAGTTCCTTAAGTAATAACTTGGAAGTGACTGACCTCTTCTCCAACTTACTCCCTCCGCCCCTCCAATTCCAGTTACTCATGTCAGTTATACTTCCTCTAAATCAAGGTGTATCTGTGAGGTCTAATAATTAAGTTCACGAACTTGTTGCAACGATGTTACTAACCTTTTTTGGTATCAGAGTGATTATTCATTAAGAATTTATACCAATTGGAAAAACAGTTAACCAAGTTGACTTTTTGGAAGTGCTGAAAAGGCTGTGTGAAAAAGTTAGACAACCTGAACTTTTCGCCAACAATCCATGACTCTTGCATCACAACAATGCACCAGCTCACACAGCACTGTCTGTGAGGGAGTTTTCAGCCAGTAAACAAATAGCTGTATTGGAACACCCTCCCTACTCACCTGGTCTGGCCCCCAATGACTTCTTTCTTTACCTGAAGATAAAGGAAATATTGAAGGGAAGACATTTTGATGACATTCAGGACATAAAGTGCAATATGAAGACAGCTCTGATGGCCATTCCAGACAAAGAGTTCCAAAATTGCTTTGAAGGGTGGACTAGGTGCTGGCATCAGAGCATAGCTTCCCAAGGGGAGTACTTTGAAGGTGACTGTAGTGATATTCAACAATGAGATGTGTAGCACTTTTTCTAGGATGAGTTCGCGAACTTAATTGTGAGACCTCATATGCTACTCCAAAAGGCCTAAACTATCCGAGTTCAGGTCATGATCTTCAGTCATCTGAGTTAATATAAAATCTTCCAGCTGGTCTCCCTATATCCATCCTTATTTCTCCCCAAATCGTTCTCCATTAAAATTACATTTTTAAAAATGCAAATGTGAGCATGCCATCCTTCTGTTTAAAATTCTTTGTACATCTTTTCAATAGAATCACCATACGTCTCTACTTATGCCTGTGTCTTGGCATAATTATTAATGGTGACTCCTCTCATTCTCAAAATATCCCAGTTTAGGTATACATTATATGGTCATTGTCCTAAGGGCTTTTCTTACCTGGCCAGCTTCTCTGCCTTCCTCTCAAGACTCACCTCACGCTATTCCCCGTCTTGCCATCTATACTCTAGTGACGAAAAACTGTATTTTGTTCATGTGCACATTTCCTCCCCATTCATACTTTTCCCTTTCTTCTTGCTTCCAGTAAGTCACCTTCTAACAATCAAAAACAAACACAAAACAAAACATTTGGTCTCAACTTTCCCTGGAGGACTCCTTACGCATCCTCCATATTACAGGAAATATTTCACTTGCTTTAATTTTCTTGTCACTCTTAGACTGAGGAGTTCCTGCTATGCCTTTCACAACACTTATTACTTCCCTATCATAACACTTGTAACAGTTTATTGTGATTGTTTTCTTGCCTATATTCCTGAGTGGACTATAAAAGACATCAAGGCTGAGTCATCTTATTCGTCATTTTATCCCCAGTTCTCAAACAGTCACCAACAGTTAATAAATATTCCTAAAAGTCATAAAGATGTAAGTGCATCCTTGAAAGTCATAAAAGAATTAAAATAATACTAGCCATAACAACTTAGATCATCTTTCAAAATTCTTTCTAGTTTATAAGTGATTTCTTTTCCTCACTCGTCTAGAGTATTTTAAGTAAAAAGCTAACTCTATATACTTTGAAGAAGCATATTTCTTTAAAGAAAGAGCAGCATATTGTATGCTTTGAGCATGCCAAAAATTTTGCTTCTGTCCTATTGCTTATATTCCTATTGCTAAATATCTTCAAAGATACATCTGCTTTTGTAATATATCTCTAAATATTGAAAGGCTTAAAAAGAAGACTTCCTACACAACTGCCTAGTGTTAACAATCAGGCCTGCTCTACATGTCTTCATCTTGTCCCTTTTTCTCTCAAGCAGCTCTAGGTGTTCTCTCAATGACTTCCTCTCATCCCTTTCTTCTTTCAATACTCACCCATCCCAAATTCTGTTTCTGCAAATAATCACAGACTGAGAGTACTTTGCAGAAATGTGTGCACTTGTCGATTAGCCAGGCTTCCAAGGCACATGAGGACTCAACAAGTATGTGGATTGGGAGTAGTTATGAAACGCTTTTCTCCTCCTTGTCTCAATTCAGTCCCTCATTCATATTTCAGTGTGATATTTCACCCTCCTGCTTCTTCATCTGTGGCTGGGGTGTTAAGTGTTGATGAGATAATTCTTGGATCAAATCCAAAGAGTGCTTTAAAAATTTAATGTATGTGGGTACCAAATAATGATCTCACACTGTGTATGACCCAGAGTACTTGAATGTGTCATGTTACCGAATTACCCTTAGGTAACCATTACTGTGTCTGGGTGGTCATTGGAAGGAAGGTGAAGGGTGTCTCTGAGTGTGTGTGTGGTGGAGAAAGATGAGGGGAAAAAAGGGAGGTGGTCTGCTGCCTTGCTCCCAACACATTTATAATTTTAATTGGCCTATCACTTACATAACTTTATATATCTATGTGCAAACCTTCTATTTTATATGTATATATTTCACTGTGCCTCAACTGCTAGAATTTCTATTAAAAGTCTAATATAGGTTTACTACCTGTGTGGCTTTTAAAATAAAAATGATTGTAAACTTTCCAATATTTTTCGAGCTTATCCAAATTCCTGCAATGTTCGTTTGGAAATAATAATTCATTATTACTTCAAATTGAGTATATGTATAAGATGAACTCTTTGGGGAAAAAATGACACTAAAAAGTAGTTAATATGATTGAAAGGCTTCTATAACAATCATTGAAGAGTTCTCCACTCACTAAATGCTTCTACTGATCTAAGGGATTAGTGGAGATGTCTGAAGAAATAATGAAAAATGAAATATTTTTATAGTTTAAATGTGTAGAGAGAATTATAAAAATGTAGAACCTCAAATTTATTGACATGATATTCAAATTTTATTAACATGAGTCCAATCCTTTGTCTTTGCATATGAGTGTAGTCCTGAACAGAAAAATAAACTTGCAAGTCTACCCAAGGAAACATTTACATCTACTACAGAGGTAGAACTCAAACCCATATCTCTTGCTTAATATATATTAATCATTCATTAATTTAACAGTCCTGCATTGAATGGCTACACTGACAAACAGGAGCATAACAATGAAGACTAGGACATTGCACCTGCCTGAAAGAGCTCACCTTCTCATGAGGGAGACAGACACATAAATAGTGATGCTCCAATGGGGCATATGTAATAATAAGCCTATACACTGAGAATTACAGGAGGAGAGAGAAGATACAATAAAATCAGTCTAGGTGTCCAGGGAGGATTTCATCTTGGAGGAGACGTGTTTAAGTAAAGACTAAAAGTGTAAACAGAATGTAACTTGCTATGGCACACAAGTGATATGGCACGTTTGTTGCCTACAGTGTCTGTGAGAGAGTGATAAATTAAATGGATAGACTCAAGAAAGGAAAAAAATAATGGAAGATCTTGCATGGCATGACAAAAGGCTAGGGCTTTATTTTGTACTGATAAGGAGTCATTAGTAGATTCTCTTTTTTTTTTTTTTTTTGGAGTAGAAGAGGAAGACAGAGAGAAAATGAAGTCAGTTCTTTTCAAACCATTTTTATTGGACAAGATTTTTTTTTTATTCATTTTGTTTTGTTTGGTTTTTAATTTCTAATTGGCCACAGACCAATATGTGGTCATACTGCACATCACTAGTGTTCAGCTTGTGCCACATGCCACTCAGCATAAGAGTTCAACAATACCCTAAATGATCTACAACTTACTCAATGAGCAAAGTTCAATCATTACATGCTTGGAATTCCCCAAGGTATCAAAATTCAATAATAGCTTCTAAATGCTTAACCTCAATTTCTATACTTGTCTCATTACGGTACATCAGCCATTTGTGTAGCATTTAGTTAGGAAGACCATTGCAATGATCTAGTGTGATGGTGATAAAGGACCGAACTAGGATTGTAAGGATGTAGAAGATAGAGAAGACGAGCAATATTGGGGGGGGGGGGGGCAATGGGCAGAACTAGGAAAAAGAAAAAGAAGCTGAGACTAAAGATAAAAACAAAACCATATTGCCACTTTTCTGGAACTATTTCATAAATACATGGATATACATGAGGTGACATCAAGTACGCAACTTTAGACTTTATTTAAAATATATTTAATCAGTGTGTCTCAGTTCTAAAATATCATGTAATATAATTAGCAAGTTGCTGATTTTGTGAAAAGATTTTGTGCTCAAGTAGAGATCTGAACTGAACACACTTTGATAGAGATACTTGCTGATGCCTTTTAAAAAACTGATACTTCAGATATCTCAGCCATGGATGCATTCACTTAATACTTCCTGGCTCTAGACAGAGTTCTGTGTTAAAAAAAAAATCTAAGAAGTAATTTTTTTTTTTCCATTAAAAGTTATGCTTTCTATTCTTTGCATAAAAATCCAAAGTGAGTTTGGGAAGAATATTGCTGAAGTCAAGTTATCACTTAAATATATAGAGAAGAATTCAACAATGCTTTCACAGCTGAATGTTTAATCCCATAGAGAGATGATGGTTCTGATTAAAAAGAGGTAATGATTCAGAATGTATGGAATTTAAATTTCCAAGAAAAAATGGTTTCCTGGGAATGGGAAAACTGTAAACTTTGTGAGAAACACAATGTTTTAAGTGCCTCCTAATAAGATAGAAATGACATACTTCCTCCTGGAGTTATCTAGGTATAGATCTTACTTGGAAGGCAGATATTTTAATTAGATTTGAGAATGCTGGACAGAAGAAAGACTAGCAAGCTGTCAGGAAGATACCTTACAGATGTACATAGATTACTGCTAGAATCTGAGGTAGAATCTGAGGTTAGGAATTTTGTCTGTTTGATTTTCTGATTTTTCCCTTAATACAGTGTGATATATGGGAGGTACTCAATAAATTTTGGTTGATAGAATGATCAGTTTAACAAAGTCCCAAATCTTGATTTTATAAGTACATTTATGTAATTAGGTAATTATATAATCATAAAAAGTATGATTCTCAACTGCGGACATTCAAGACAGCTGTAGCAAAGAAGAATTGTCATTTATTAATTTGGAAGAGAAAAACTGTCACATGAACAAGAATAATCAAGTTTACAACATTACAACATCAGCATAGATTTCTTTGTTGTCAAGCTAAATACACCCAGAAAGATAATTTAAAATCTGCAGTGAGTGTAATTTTACTAAAAATTGTCACCCCAATAAACTTAAAGAATAAATTTTAAAAAAAATAAAATTTGCAGTGAGAAATATAACTGTCCTGCGAATCTGAATGTTCATGTATATTTGATTAGCATATCATCTCTGTAAAAGTTAAAATTAAATAGAAGTTTCCTTGATATATTTCGGACCAGATAAAAAGAGACTTCAAGTACAATTTTAAGAACCTGGTAAGGTAGGCTGTTGCACCCATCTCATAACATGATAGGATACTGAAGTTCATTGTGTATAGTATCCTGCATTCTGTACCACACATGTTGGCTCTGTGAAGGCGTATAGGTACACAAAATCCATTTGCAAAGATTCCTTTTCCCCCTGGACTTTCTGGCTTGAAGAGCTGACACTTGTCTGTATGCCTATCTTTTATCAACTCACAGCTGAAAAACTTCTACCACATTGCACCCTCATGCAATAAATCTCTTCATACTTTAGATAAGTTTATATATTAAATAATGGAACAACAAAGTCTTGAAGGCAAAGATTTACTCTTACTTGATTTTGTACGTTATATTCTGATCAATTATGTGTTGGTCTTAAATTTTAACTCTCAAAAACAACTTCAATTACTCCCAATACTAAGGTTTGGGAGAACACCTCACTAGCAAAAGAAATTTATTGCATGTGTATATATAACCATATTTCAGTAAGTTCTTTGGCACCCATACAAGGTTGGTATGGCAGAACCTAATATGTAAAACCCCAAGCTCTTGAAGTAACAGAGGTATTTGAGAGCCACATGGGTCACAAACTTCTGAACAACGTAGGAATCCTTTAAAAAAATAAGTACTTAACCTATAAGTTATCCGTTTTTAGCAAAAAAAAAAAAAAAAAAAAAAAAAAAAAAAAATCAAGATTGTCCACTTTACTAGTCTTAGCATTGCTACTCATTGCAGAGTTCAGAGAGAAAGGGTTTTGCACAGCATGTACTTGAGAGCCCTATAATTCTTATGAGGGCAATTTGAGAGCAATTCCAACATTGAAAGCAATAGATTTACAAAGGTTTAGTTGACCTATGTGTTACTTTGGCCTAATATACAAAAAGTAATTGAATGCTCTGCAGTTAATAAAAATGAAAACTATGATTCCATCAAAGACTGAGACACAAGATACAATCATTGAATTGTGCAAAATGAGGATGATGAAAAGAAAAAGAGGACCTAAGGAAGTAGGGTAGAAACTTTTACCTTGGCCAAAGCACACTAAGGGATTCAACAAGGGAGAGAGATGATTCAATTAATTGTGTTCTTTATAAAATGATGTTTACATTTACTGTAATAAACTTTATGAGGTTCATTCCACAGTGTAGGTTTAAAGCTATAAAAGCTATAACATCACTCAAAACATTCAGATATCCTACTCATAAAGAAACCAAGACAGGAAAACTAGGCTAGTCCATTTCCTTTTACGAATTAAAACATTAATTCTGAGTAAAATAAAATGATGAGATGAGAGGATCTTACAATATAATTGACTGTGGGGCCATTTTTTTTTCTTCTAATTTCTAGCCCTGGATTCAGGCTTTGTAGACACAAAGCAGAATAGTTATGTAGAAAATACCACGAAAAAGTCCATTCTATCATCCTAAACATCAGAGTTCATTTGTAAACAAAGCTTTAGAAGTTTTCAAAATTTTGTTTATTTAGTAAAATAGGTCATTGTATTTATTTTTTATTAAAAATGCCAAGAAGCTATTGTAGTAGGCAGAGTTTTAAAAACTGAAAATGCATAACGAAAGGCTATGCAGCCATTATTCTACTGTCTTTCAAGATGAAGGAAGGGGTCATGAACCAAAAAATTCAGGCAGCCTCTAAAATCTGGAAAAGGCAAGAGGATGGATTCTCTCCTAGTGCATCCTGAAGGGAATAAAGACCTCCAGTGAAAGATCATTTTAGATTTCTGACCTCCAAGACTGTACAATAATAAATTTATGTCTTTTAAGCCACTAATTTTGTGATAATTTGTTACAGCAGTAAAAAGAAACTAATAGAGTCTGTAATTTTATTTGCAAATATTTTTAACAATTTGGCATTTGTATTTTACGATATGTGTTTTTTCATGACATATTTAAAAAAATTATGCAATCAATTATATCACTGTTATCCTTTATATTAACGAATTCTTGATGACAGTTGGGAAAGTTTTCCCTTCACCAGGAATATAGCGGAATTCACCCATGATTTTATTTTCTAGTACTTGTATGCTTCTGTTTCTTAAATTTAATTTCTGATCCATGTGAAATTCACCTTGACATATGGCATAAAAAATAAATCCAATTTTGTCTTTCTCTATAAGGCTGTTCATTCATTCTAGCAGCATTTATCAAAAAGCTTTTTTTCTTTTCTTTTTCCTGCTGATTTCTGTTGCTACCTATGGCATATTCTAAATTTACATATGTAGAAGTATAAGACACAGATGAAAGACTGAAGAAGAAACAAAAAAATGGAAAGATATCTCATGCTCATGAATTAGAAGAATTAATATTGTTAAAATGTTTATATTACCTGAAGTAATCTACAGATTCAAAGCAATCCCTATCAAAATTCCAATGACAGTTTTCATAGGAAGAAAAAAAAGTCCTAAAATTTGTATGGAACCACAAAAGATGTCAAAGCAATATTCTAAAGAATAACAAAGCTGGCATGATCATACTTTCTGATTTCAAACTATATTACAAAGCTATAGTAATTAAAATAGTATCACATGGTCATAAAAACCAGCACATAGATCAGTGCAACAGAATAGAGAGCCCAGAATTAAACCCATGCATATATGGTCAATGAATCTTTGACAAGGGTGTGAAGCATACACAATGGAAAAAGGATAGCCTCTTCAATAAATGGTGCTGGAAAAACTGGATACTTACATTCAAAAGAATTAAACTGGACTGTTATTTTACATCATACACTCAAAAGGACTCAATATGGATTAAAGACTCCTAGAAGAAAACATTGGGAAAAAAACCCTTGACATTGATTGGTCTTGGCAATGATTTTTTTGGATATGACACCAAAAGCTCTTCAATTTTGACTGTGAAATTCCTCTATAAGAATTCACAATGTATTTTTATTTTTATATCAGGTCAAGAAAATTTTTAAATCTTCTATAATTCATTTCTAACTGTATTATGTTACAGTCAGAAAGTGCTGTTTTGTACTTTCCCATTAGCATCATCCTTCTCTTCCTCCTTCCCATTCTTCTCTTTTCCTTTTCCCTTCCCTTCCTCTTCATCTTCTTCATTCTAATATCATCCTCTACAAAGCAAAATGGAGAACTCTTCATGAGTTCAGGTCACCAAATAAGATTTCTAATTAGAAAAAGACAACTGCAGATGGCTGCACAAGCCACCAGATATGTCTGCTTCCACTTTGGTAATTGAAATCCAGCTGGTCAGTAAGATTCTGTTGTCCCTTGTTATTGCACTAGTCTTGGATCTGGTCAATTAAAGGAATGTTTGTTTAATTCCCTGAACATATACCTGTAGTATCATGAAGGCACCACACTCATAACTCAGGGAGTGTGATTGATATGTGGCTCACCTCTCAAAGCCCAGTTAAAGCATTTCAAATTACCAGTCCTTGGCACTCCCCACTGCCTCTCAGTCTGAGGAAGGGCAATGTGCGCTGAAGTAGTTAGAATGACTTTTACAAAGGACCCCAGTGCTGTTGAGCGAGGAGGGAAGTGAACATTAAAGCAACAAAAGCAAAAGCAGTGATTTGTTACCATTTCAAAATGCTGCTGGATTTGCCATCAGTGTGGCAGTGTAGCTTCCTGTGCAAACACAAACCTTTTTAAGGACAATCTTTGTGTCTGAACAGAAAGCATTTTGTCTCTTCAGGCAGGAAACCTAATGCAAGGCTGACCCAGAGATATATTTTCCACCATGTGATCAGGACAATAAACATGGGGCTTTTGATCTGGGTGGCAATAGTGGCAGAGCTGGAGTTCTAAAAGGAGAAAAATGGGAAACAAATCTGCCAGAGGTGACTGTATGCCCTCAGGGTACTTTTGCATGCCTACAGCTCACCAAGCAAAGCCAGAGAGATTTCAAATAAACATGTCTAAGAGAGTCATAAAAATCCTAACCAGTGTGATAACTTAAATCCCAATGTCAAAACACAGAAATGCATGGCCTACATCACATGAAACTTCTTTGGCCCCAGGTTTATAAATTAAACCTCTTTCAAACTCCTGTTTTTTGCAAGCATAAATTTATAAATGCCCATCCCCCTTCCCACCATCTTCATATTATAAATAACAGCAAAATGGTCTTTCGGGTCCTGCAGGTGGAATAATTTTGTAACTACGGGGGTAGTATATACTAAAAGGAAATCTTTTCTAATTTTCATTAGACACAATCACATGCCGTCGTCGTAAAATAGGTGTCCTTTTAACTTTCTGCTTTAAAACGCTATCCTATAAATCACTGCAATTCATTATTTTTCATGCTACCTTCATTTACAAACCAAAATGCCAAAGAGAAGCTCAGTTTATTTCAGCATGGTTGGAACAGAGCGCTGTTATTAGGAAATGTGAGTGGGTTGGAGTGGGACTCCCTGTGGAGCTAACTTGGCAGAGTTGGAGTTCCTGGCTCAACCTGATATTAAAAGTGAGTCATCAGTTTACCCACACAGCGGGGTCTTCCCTTTGTACTTCTCAATCTGAGCAACTCAGCAGGGGGTCCAAGGAATCAAGGTTAGTTTCCATAATTAACAATCAAGTGGAAGAAATTCCTCTCATTTATTTTGAGAATTATTTTATTACTCATAAATTTCCTTAATGTGACTGTCTGATAAGTAACAAGAGCACAAATAAAATCTATCACATAGAAGGTTAGTTTGCATTCAGTGTGAATTATTTCCAGTAAAGGCCAAAGGCATCTCTATTCACACAAAAGTGATTTTTTCCCCCCTTTATGTCCATTAAGAGACATTTGAACAGCAAAGTTGCAGGCACCTCTGCTCTTAGTAGCTGATATTTTTAGAAAAAAATAGCCAGGAATTTCTGTGCATTCATATAAAGTTATATATTCGAACAATTATGATTTTTTAAATACTTTCAGCTTCAATAAAGGGCACAAAGTAATTTAAAATTTATTCCTCACTCTAAGAATTAATAGATGAATACAATTTACTTTTGCTCTCATTTCAGGTACTAAATCGATGAAATGTAAGTGTTGTTTTTAATCCAAGCTCGGTTAACACCTAGTATTGTGTATACATACAACCCCCCCCCACACACACACACACACATTTGACATTCTTAGAATAGCAGAGAACTGTATAAAGCTAATTCTGAGCAAGCTTTCTCATGCTCTGCTTCTTCACATATACTGGTTGACCTCCCAGGATTACCTGAGACGCTCTTTTAACTGTGACATTGAAAGAATCTACAAAACCCCATTCAATTGTCACTGTGGTCCTTTCTGTGTCCATAAACACACACTTATTATAATAGTCATTACAAAGTATTTTAATTGGTTGTTAAACATTTGTCTCCACCACAATACAGAGAGCTCCTGAACAAGAAATGGCTTCACATTTATCTTTGTCTCTTGCGATTCTATTTCCTGACTGGCACCATTAAGAAGCCTTGCATGTTTTGTAAGAGATGTTCTATTTATGTCAAAAACCTATTAGTATATGGTTATACTAACCTTACATGCTATTCATTCAATTTCCTTTGGGACATCTCACAAGTTTGGTTTATACTCAGTGTATTTCTAGTCACGTCATCTATCTAATTTAACCTCTTATATGATTCCCTACTAGCTTTTCAAAATTTCTCTCAAAAAAAAAAAAAAAAATCTTACTGTCCCTTTTTTGGGGATTAAATCAAACATGTAGTTTAGTTGAAAAGGAAAGGAGACTGACATCTTTACTTGGTAAAATTTGTCAATCAGTAAATCTTGTTTACATTCATTGTAGTCTTCCTAGAATTTCCTCATTTCTTATACATTTCTTGTTAATATTATTCCCAGTTATTTTATATTTTTATTGTTATTTTAAATTGTATCTTGTTAGTTTTGTATTTGCAATCAGGTTTTGGCCATCGATGTTTGGATATTTAGCAATTTTTATTTAAGTGAGTGTACTGATTTTGTTACTTTTACTAAGCCATTTTATTATCTTCACATTCAATGGAAATAAAACAATATGAAGAAAAATATGGCCTCATTATTATTCACAATAAAAGGGTCTGTTTCATTAGCAGGCCTTGGTGTGTTGTACAACAGGGAGCACTTAATGACTCAGAGAGATCAAGGTATCTGATTCTGACACACTGAACAGAATCTCACCCATATTTGGTGACTGGACTAACTCCATGGGAGTCATGATAGATTGAACCATTTTTGTGATTACGTAGAAGTCCCACACCACCCCTTCCCCCGGGCCCACATGAATATATAGTATTTTAACTGCACTTCTACATATCACTCTAATTGGTTCTGACAGGTTTTCAGCTTATTTTCTTAAATTATCCAGGCAGACAGTTATATATATAATGATTTTGTGCACTCTTTTTCAATATTTATGCCTCTATTTTTACACATCTTATTGCATTACTTATACATTTGAGAATACTGTTAAAATTAGGGGTAATGTTAAATGGCCTACATTTTTAATACTTTAAAAATAATATTCATAATTTATATTTTTCTAGAAATTATTTCATTGCAACTACCAAATTCATTATTTGTGTGTTCACATTACTTGTCACTTCCAGATACTTTTAAAAATCACTTTGAATATGGATTCTGTCTTATTTCTCTCTACTTCCTCTTTTTCACCTTAATAATCTAGTTTTTCTAAACAATTAGCCATTCCAATGTTTTTCAACTTGCAGTTAATTAATTTCCCTCTTTATCTCTATTAATCCTTCCTCCCTTTCTATCTTCTTGAGTTAAATGTTTAGTTTTTTATTTTTAGTTTTTAGTTATTTAGAGACAAAATGATTTATATTTAAGATTTTAACTTTTATGATAACTCTTCATAGTTCCTATGCCTGTGATATGGTGTGTTCTAAATGCTGTGATCTCCTAAATGCCACTCAATTCATTTCTAATTTGTCCTAAAAGTTATGCAGAACAATTTTTTTTTGTTTCTACATTTTCAAGTGACAGGTGTCACTTGTTGTTATTCATAGTTTCATTTTTATTTCATTTAATGTTCTCGATTAGATAACGAGGTCTGTAAAATCTGTGTATATTTTGATGTATTGTCTATGGCTCAAAATATAATCAGACTTTTAAAAATCCTCTAATGCTGAAAACAAAGTAAACACTGTTTATAATACAGAGGGTGCCAAAAAAATGTATACACATTTTAAGAGATATTATCTTAACATATATACATATTTATAATATAGTATATACATTTGTACATGTACATATGTTATTCATTATATTTTACATTATTAGTGTGTCTATATATATATGCATATATGTAATCTATTAAGAACAATAACCATATGGTTTACTGTTAAAAACAAGAGCTCCAAATTTAAACGACTTGACTTTTGATCTCCATCCTCATTTTTACTAATGGCACTACCTTGAGTAAACTACATAATCTCATTAAGCCTCAGTTATCACTAACGTTATTTGAGTAATAAGTCTATTAAACTCTATAAACGATTTAACCTAGTGTTTGACACATAAGAGATCAATAAATATTAGCTATAACTCTTACTGTTATCTGTACAATTGACATGTCCAAGTTGAAGAGATACGATTTTGAATTCTCCTGAATTGACATGTTATACATTTAAAATGAAATAAAAAATACATTAAATTTAAAGGGCTATAGGATTCAAATTTTGATATGTTGGGGCTTTTAAAATTACCCAGTTTTTAGAATATTTTCACTTGAACAATTTAATCTACTTAAAAAGCTAATTTAAAAACGCATTAGGTGTAGAAAAGGCTAGAAATTACTGTTAATAGATAACTTGGAATATTGAGATTTTACATCAATTGCAAATAGGAGGTTAAACAGACAACTAACATCTAAAATTCTGTATCACTTAAGCTCTTTCTTTGGAAAAGAAGGAATTAGGAAACAGACTTCTGAATATTTTGATTTTTAGTTTTTACATAGATAGTTCATCAGCATCACAAAGAATTTTTACTTTAAAAAGCTCTTTAGTTTAATTAAGTCACACCAGAACCTACGGGTAAAAATCAGATTTCTGATTGAATTTCTAATCCCATGTGACAGTTTCTTTCAGGAAACAACACAGTGTTCTGTAGAGTTCCTGGCAAGCCTTCAGTAAAGGTCAGAGAAGTTAAGTGTTCCAGCAGTGAGCCCAACTTTTAGTAGCCTTCAAAGGGTTTATCCTGTGCATTACAACAGAGAATATCAAAGGCATCCCTTGAAAACGTTTGTGCAGTGAATTCTGACCACCTTTCCGTGTCAATATAGGCATTCAAATACACTTAAACATTTGGCTACTTTACCCTGCAAGATATATATATATATATATATATATATATATATATATATATATATGATTGATATGTATATAAAGATAAATGCGTAAATGCTAACAAATTGTAGCTCTTCCTCTACCAAATCCACATTCTCTCCTACTCTTACTCCAAGGAAGACAAGAACCTTATTTAATTCATCCTAATTGTCTCCTATTTCTTTTCTTTCTTTTTTAAACCACTGATAGTCAATTTATTTAAAAGGTTGGTTTAAGCATCTACAATGGTAACTTCAATCTGGACTCTTGGCTCAATACTAATGGAAGTAATCTGTTTAACAATCTCAGAAGGACTGTGCAAGTGAGTGAGTCGCTTGTGAATCCTCATTTGAAAACAATCCCGTTTTAGAACCTCCCCTGAAGGGAGTTTTTCTTGCAGTGATTCTCACAGTCTTGGTAGGCATCGAACTGGTCTTTTCACTTGGAGAGTCTTCTCCTTTGGAGCCTCTGATCAACTCAGCACACACCTTCTCCAAAGATTTTAAGTTGTAGCTGGTTAGAGTAATTTCAATCAGGTGAATTGCCACTTCCGGTTCCAAGGTGTCTTTCTGGTACCTTTAAAACCCATGGCTGCTGCGCTGCTTCCTGAAAGACTTGTTTCTCCACGAGAGCGAACAGCAATGAGTCTGCAGCAGGACTCCAGGAGAAGTCTCTTTTTTTCTCAGTTTCTTTTTTTAACTTAAAATGTATTGAACTATAGCAGACATACAGATAAAATGCACTTATCACATGTGTATGACTTGATGCATTTTAATAAATTATACACATATATATAACCAACATTTAGGTTAATAAACATTTTCAGGACCCCAAAGCCCTTTTGTGACTCCATCCTGTCCCAATCCACCCACCAAGAGTATCCACTTTCTATAGTTCTATCAGGACAGAATACTTCTGCTTTATGAATTTTTCTACTTTATTGGAATCTATGGCAGGTAGTCTTTTGCAACTCACTTCTTTTGCTCTTACTGTTTTGGAGATTCAACACATTTTCCATTTACCTATAGATTATTCATTCTCATTGCTGTATAGTATTTGACTGTGTGACTATAATACAATTATTTACCCATTTTCCAAAAGTCAGTATTTATGTGCAGTAACCTCCCCTATCTGTGGTTTCACTTTCCACAGTTTCGGTTACTTGTGGTTAACTGGGGTCTGAAAATGTTAAATGGAAAATTCTAGAAATACGTAATTCATAAGTTTTAAAATGCTTGCCATTCTGAGTAGCGTGATGAAATCTTGTGCCTTCCTGCTCAGTCCCACCGGCACATGAATAATTCCTTTATGTAGTGTCTCCACAGTATATATGCTACCCTCTCATTAGTCACTTAATTATCACATCAGTTATCAGAGAGAGAGGGAGAGAGAGAGAGAGAGAGACCGAGACCACATTCACATAAGTTTTATTACAGTTATTGTCATAATTGTTCTATTTTATTATTGTTGTTGTTAATCATTTACTGTACCCAATTTATAAATTAAACTGATTTGATTCCTGTCCCTATGGTTTTGTCATTTCTAGAATTTCATGTGAATTGAACCATGCATTATGTGATTTTTTTGTGTCTGACTTCTTTAACTTACTGCAAGGCTTTTGAGAGATTCCTCCACATTGGTGTATGCATCAACATTTTGTTCCTTTTTTTCTCTGAGTAGTATTCCATTGTATGGATATGCTACAATTGGTTTTCCCATTCACCAAATTAAAGACAATTGGTTTGTTTCTAATTTGTGGCTATTATGAATAAAGCTGCCATAAACATTCACATAGAAGACTTCATTCTGGTGGACATGTGTTTTCATTTCTCTTTGGTAAATATTTAGGTGTAAAATTTCTGGGTCATGAGGTCAGTACATGCTTATCTTCATATGAAACTGTCAAAGATCCCTTAAAAGTGGTTGTACCTTTTGTAATCCCACAAGTATGAGTATTGCAGTTGCTCCGTATCCAGTTGCAAGCATTTTGTATTATCACTTTTAAAATTATTATTATAGCCATTTCAGTTGATTTGCAGTGATGTTTCATCATGGCTTTAATTTTCGTTCCTTCTTGATTAATGATTTTGAGCATTTTTCATGACCTAATTTGCTAACAAGAATATGATATATATCTCTTTATCCAGATGTTCTTTTGTGGTTTTCCACATACAAATATTGAACACATTTTGGTTTATTTATCCATAAGCATTTCATGTTTTATGGTATACTGGTATTGTTTTCTTTTTATAAAATGTTTCAAATTTTCATGATTAATGTATAGAAAAACAATTTATTTTAGTATACTTACTATATTTTTTGACCTTGAAACATTCACTTGTTAGTTCTATTATCTTTTTGGTAGATGATTTGGAATTTTTTACATAGACTATCATGTCACCTGTGAATAAAGACATTTTTACTTCTTCCTGTGTGATTTGTATGCTTTTTAATTATTTTTCTTTCCTTATTGCACTGGCTAGCATCCCCAACATAATGATGATTAGAAATGAAAATATCAAACACCTTCCCTTATTCTTGATCCTGGAAGAAAAGCATTATTTTTCATCATTAAGTAGATATTGGGTATCAGTTTTTTGTAAATATTCTTTTTAAAATTGAGTAAGATCACTTCAGTTAATTGAGTTTTTTACATGAACGGTTTATTGAAATTTTAAAAATAATTTTTCTGCATCTGTTGAAATAATCATATGGGTTTTCTTCTTTAGTTTATTGATATAGCAAATTACATCAGTTTATTTTTGAATGTTGAAACATCCTTGCATTTCTGGGATAAATCCCACTTACTGATGCCATGTCTTTTTAATCTTCTTTAACCTGGAAGAGTTATTTTGAAATGTTTTTGTTTTTCTTGACCTTAAGAGTTTTAACAAAGACAGGCAAATTATTTTGTAGAAATTCCATCTGTTGGGGTGTTTCTGATATTTCCTGATGGTCAGATTCAGGCTATATGTTTTTGGCAGGAATACATACCATTGATAAAATGTTGCTTCACAGTATATAAATTAGAATGCACGTGATATTTTTTTTTCTGATTTTGGTAATATTAACATTGATCATTTGGCTAAGGTAACGTTTACTACACCTCTCCATTATAAGTTACTATTTTTTATTTAAATAATAAATAATTTGGGTGATAAGTATTGAGAATATGTAAATATCTTATTCATTATCAAATTTTAATTGAATATTTTATCACCTATTTTAAAATTTCTAACTACTTTATTCCTTCTATATTAATTAGGTAGGATTCTACAGAATGAACAAACTTTCCTTTCTCCTTTATTCATTTTTTCTTATCAGAATGTATTTATAGATTCAAATTTTATTCAGTGGGTGACCATCTATTATGCTTATTTGGCTACTGTGTTCCTTTAATATGTGCTCTTCATTCTTTGAACAGTTCCTTAATTTATGGTGCAAAAGTATTCTCAGGTTCATCTTGCATTATTCCTTTCTCAGTCCTAGAATCAGTCATTTCCCCAAGAAGTCCTGGTTCCTTTTAATGGTGAATGATGTTTAGAAACAAGCACTAGACAATAGATGTACTCAGATTGACTAGTGTATCATTTTTTTCTAGGCTGCCTCAACTTAGATAAATATATGTGTATATTTAGTCATATACATATATACTCATACATACATACACACACATATATACATACATATATATTAGATATATAGACATACGCATATTTATCTATATTTTAATACACATAAATATATAATTGCACATGTATTTATTTATGTATATATCTAACTAATTAACAGCTTCTATTCCAATATGACAGCCCAAGGTGTGCTCTTATTTCTCCCATTTTGATGTTTTTAACTTCCTTCTTGAAAAGTGAGAAAACTGCCTCCCATTATCATAAATATATTAACACATTTTTTCTCAAGCCTAGAATACACAATAATTAATTTCAAAATTGCCAACCCACGCCACTCTTAAAAGCAAATAGACTAGTAAATTCAATTTTTCTTAATATCTGTTTGAGGTTTAATTTACGGTGAGGTACACAAATGCTTTGTGTATACTTTAACAATTTTTTTTTTTTTGAAAAAACTCTAAACCCAGTAACATGCTGGAGCTGTCTCACAAGAGCTGATTATTAATTTTCAGGAACTTTATGAGCTAGTTGTTAAAGGCATCTATAGGATATTTATTACCTACAGGAAATTTATGTTGATTACTTTTACTTTTGTTATATAATATCTTATTAGGATCCTGAATGTATTCCTTTCCCTTTTTCTAAAAAACATAAATTAGATTTTTCAGAAATATTGTTGAGTGGTTCCTATAGGGATTGAGGATGGACTAGGATATTTGTCCAAACTTCACAATTTAAGAGATCTCTCTTCCGTTGCTACAAGATTGCCCATTTTCTTAAAATAGGGTTCCTATATGTAACCATGTCTCATCTGATTCCTACAGCTTAATCTTGCTGAGGACAATTTTTACCACTACTTTTATGATTCTGTATTTTCTTTATAAACTAAGTCACAGGCTACTGTCATCAAGGGACACAGCATTTGCCTTCCAAGTTGACAGGATCATAGTTGAGTGCATATTTGGTTGATGTTCTTGAGCTCTGCAATTTCCTTGCCCCTGCAGGTACTTTCCATACTTTATTTCTCCATTGCACAGTGTCACAGTCTTGTTAGGTCTCAGCCCAGCTGATAGCATCTCTCCCCTATTCTGGACTCTCTTTCTAGAAATAAATACTTGCCAGAGCTTTCTGAGATGTGTCACTGACTGATCTGATCATTGACCAAGAGAGAGAGAACTGGTAACTGATGACAAAAGAGATTGAAATAGTCAGCGCTAAGCTAGGGAAATATTATCAGCTCTCTCATAAAGAAATCTTCATAGTCTAAACTAAATGCCTGCTAGAGTTTATTGCAATTAATTTTAAACCCTTTACTGTAGTGACTGAATTTAATCCCATTAAAATGTGTTGGGGAATGGGCTGATCATATGCCCCAGGTTCTGGGTTTGTGCTTCCATTCCACTGCTCCCATGTCAAAGGAGCCACTTAGATAGAGCTCTGTCTCTACACCCAAAACCACGTATAGAGTTCTCATGTTCATTCAGATATCTTAGCTGCTTGCTGCCTGTTCTAACTAGGAAAGGAAACGTACAGATGCCACCTTCCTGGCTCTGTCTATTGTGTCCTGGCACTCCATCTCCCTACCTACTACCAACCCGCGTTTATAAAACATATTTCCCCTGGATTACCTCTTCTGTGCATCAGAGGATAATGCTTCGTATTTTTCTAATTTAGGCAAAATGGTATGGTTCCTGTGTTAGAGTTAATAAATTTCACACCTGGCCAAATGTTCCATATTGACAAACCCTGCTGCTAACTAACAATGATAATAAGACTACCACAACTAATAATAAATTAATTTTGAATTGGGTTTGCAAACTTACCTGAAAATAGCTATGAAAATATGCAATTTTACTTAATTTAATATAGCTTTCTAGTCATGCTATGGTGGAATTTGTTTAAGCTTATTTTTTGAAATATCTATACACATAAGTCAAAAATAATCTTTAAATCATATGAATAGAAACATCGTATTGTCACAAACATTGATGAATAAAGTAAAAAATAAATTCAAATTTAAAGAGAGATGAAGTCATTTTCTAAATTCTAAGTCTAGTTTTTGTTGTTGTGGGCCACCATTTTAATATTTATTTAATTGTTTACAAGTCCCAAAGGTACACCTGATATTCAGCTTACTTTGGTATATTCAAAGTATGTTCAAAGTACCTTTGACGGATTAATAATAAATTGAAAGTCAAAACCCCAACCCCCAATTGAAATTTTTTTCTGCCATAAATAGTTATTATGTTAGACTTGGCTGGATGAAAAGGAAGTGAGAATTCCAAATTGAGTATCTTCTGTGTTAAATATACTATTATTTTAAAGTGATTTCAAATTAGAACATGTAACATTGATTTTGAGAAGCTGACAATGAAAAATTAGCTAAATGAAAATGAGAGATGTTCTCACCAATTTGAGAATAACTGGAAGATCTTGGAGAATTCTGGTGTTTCCTGATCTAAACACACTCTTACCTCTGAAAGAGGGCTGTATGAGCTTGGATGTGATGTACTACTCTTCTGAGTCAGGAATGCGCAGATTCTCAGAATTTCCAAGGGGTCACCCCAAAAGATGAAGAATTATGATGTTTCTCCTCCCAAAAATCTGTTACAAATTGACAAATTAAGAAATTAAACACTGTGATGTTGTATGAATAACCATCCAGACAAGAAGCAGGGCCCTTTGGTTCTGAGTCCGTGTGAGCCCCTATGGGGTTTGAATGTAAAGGAGTTAGAATTATCCTGTTTTTCAGATGCAGAAAAATAAGCACAAGTAGGTTGTCTTTTTCACAATAGAACAGAAAAGTCTGTGTAATTGATTGTGCCTACTAGTGACAACCATCCAAAATAAAAATAATTTCCCCACCAACAGAACTCAGAGAGTAGGGCAAATCTGGTATACTAAAATGCTTGCATGTTTGCTCAAAATTGGCAAAAATGTCCCATACAATAGTCATTTTCTCCAGGAACTTTTTCCTAAACCCCCTGATTGGGGGGTAAGTCTGTGTCCTTATCCTTTGAAACATCCTGCACATCTCTCCACTATTGGAATCTATTGTCACTATTGAAAATATGTAATTATTTCTGCAGTTAATCATCTCAAACATTAAAATTAAAATTTCATCAGGCAAGACACTGTTGCATCTCAGCTTCTAAAACCATTTTTAGCACATAGTAGGAACCTAATAATTATTAGTTGAATAAAAAATAAAATTTTCAATAAGCAATATAGTAACTAGCAAACAATCATGCTAGAGAAAGACTATAGATCAAATTATATTGTAAAAATAAAAAAATCTCTTTACACTATTAAGACTTCCAGGTTGCAGCCAGAAACTATGATGCTAATAGCTATTTTTGTTGCAGTTAAATTTCAGTTTGCTCACTAACATAGTAACTATTGATGCCGACAATTCCGTGAAAGAGACAAGCCAAGAGAGGAGACTCCAGAATGTTCCTAAAGCTGGAGAGGAAAACTGGAAATTTCCTTGGGGAGGAAACCTGAATTTAATCCCCCAACCAGAGGATTTTTTCTTTTGCAAAAGTAGAAATATGTTTTTCTTAAAAAAAGATATCAAAAATAAACTTAACATTTTTCTCCTGATATTTTAGCTATTTTCCTATTGTTTATAACTATCAGCAGGAAACAGAACAAGAATCTGCAGATATTGATGCATGTGTGGAATCAGTATCCAATGTATAATATTCAATAGTAGAGGACCAAAAGGAAGCAGCAGTTCTTCTTGCTTTTTACCTTAAAATTTAATGAGAGTTTAGACAATCCAGAGATTTTTCTACATGATTACAGTACATATTTAGTAGCAAAGCAAAGCCTGAAGAATGGCTTGAAACCCTTAATGTTCTAAAGAAAACACACATAACTAGTTTCATGAAAGCCACAGGTAATGTCCAATTGGCCTTTGGAATCTAGAGCATCCAGGAAATGTTGGACATCATGCCAAGAAATGGAATACTGGCATTCATAAAGACACTGATGCAGAAACAGAAATCTTTGCTCAGGGAGGTGGGAGGGGAACGTGTATATCATCTCAAAAGCACTGTTCTTTAGGGAATGCCATAATCATTCTCACATGCAAGGTATGTGCATACAAAACAAAAATGGTAAAGCATTAGGGAGCTCTGGACGATGAAGTGCCAAGTTCTAGGTGGTTCCAGCAGGAGAGTTGAGAACCTGGAGTTTCTGGCTGCTTTTTGAATTCTCTCAGCACAATTGAAAGTTTGATCTATGTATACATACCTCCCCCAAAAAAACTGAAACAAAAGAGTTTTACTACCAAGGTTCCAATTGCTATAAGATGCTAGTAATTGTTATAATAAATTTAATGCAAGGTAATTCCTTTACTTCATTTCAAGAACTTTAAAAATTAACTTTCATCTCTAACATCATTTTTTATCTTCATCATTGTATCACATTCTATCATAATTTTAGTTTATTCTATATAACATGGCTCTCAAGTTTTTTGTTTTAGTTCTGCTTTCTCTGCCCAGTTCTCAGAAGACCACCTGACAGAAATAATGACGAGACATCCATCACCTTGTTGAGTGGAAGATGGCTGCTGGTTTTTCGGGGAGGTGCCTACCCGCAGCTGACGTATGGCTTGAGGGAATTTTTTAAAACCTACTGATGGGGTCCAGTTAAAACACATTGTGAAATAGTGTAAATAGAATTTGGAGTTGGATTGTTTATATGTTTCAGTTTTCTTTTGACACTTAAAGGTGGAAACTCTAAAAGCATGAATATAACAAGCACAGCTATATGAGAAAATGGAGTGTAACTCTGATTAAACAGCAGGACAAGGAGATTCAAAAGAGAGGGATGATGTTTAAATGTTTTCTAACTTTGCCTTTTTAGATGAATTCACACAACCATAAAATATTTCACATTCTACAGCAAGCTTTATGGTTAATTTTTACATGATTTGAGCTTAAAATGAAACTAGTTTTGGATCTTGGCTTTCTCTTCAATATTTAGAAAGAGTATGAAGAAAAGCGTTACCTTAAATACTATAACACATTTTCAGTTTGTTGCTGTAGAAGATAATTCCTACTCCGGCTGGCTATCCCTCATTATTTGACTTCTTCAGAAAAACTTTTCTGACAATAATACAAAAAAACACAGTCAAAAAATCCAATCCAATAAACTGGAAGTTTAATAGCTCTGCACCGCTCTTGTCACTGATACTCAGAGTACGGTTTTACTGCTATGTAAATATAAGCCCATATTTAAGGAAAACTTTTCTGGTTTGTAGGATGTGTGGTATTGAAGCTAGTGGCTAGAGGGAGCTCTTTTGTTTCAGAAACAATTATCTACAGAAGTAACTCATGTTTAAAAAAATAGACTTTTTTTTTTTAAATAAAGGCAATAATATGAAAGTACAATGGATAGCCAGCATTTGATTTAAAGTTTGTGTTCCTGTTTTTGTGTTTCCTTTGCATAAGAAGAACAGATAAAGACAAATCACGTCAAGTTCAACGTTTTCAAAGGGCATGGAGCCAAGTGCCGATGCAGCCAATACCTCATATTTATCGTCTAGAAGTGGCTTGTCAGTTTACACGAGTTTAAAGACATACTATCAAGAGTGTGTAGCTTCCTTTAGAAAAAAGGGAGAGTGGAAGGACTTCGGCCCTATCACTGAGAAGGACAAGGATTCTCCTCATGTGGTTGGAGAACACATGAAACTTGAAAACGCTTTGGCCAAATGCATCCTGTCTGGCCCAAGCAGCAGAATCTCAGAGCCGAGGGGTCACCTGCTTTCCTCTCTTTTCCTTTCATTGCTGTGTGGGAAAGTCAGAGGCAGATGTGAGAGAGAAACAGTTACAAAAAAGAGATGAGGAGGGAAAAAAGCTTATCCTCTTACCAATTAGTTTGCTTGCTTTTGCCTTTTCTGTTTCAGACCACCGGGTGCCTGGAATTAATATATTTAGGGCCAAATCCACTTCAACTCAGCCACAGGTTTGGCAAACTGAGCCTTTGCTGTGTGGCTTGGTGTGCCTTTGGCCTTCTCTATCTGCTGGTCAGGTAGTTAGTTCTCTCTAACCATGAAATTTGTGGGCTGGTTTCCTAAGCCTTTTCCTTACTCTTTCCATAGCATAGAAATTGGAGCGTTAATATTTATTTAAAAATCAGAATCTTTGAGTGTTGGAAAAAAAAAAAGTGTGGAGCTTAGGTGCCCTTACGCTGGTGGTATGCGCTTGAGAGACTGATGGTTTGGGACTTTTGCCAGAGGAGGGTTCAATCTAATTATAAAAAGCCATCGATGTCACTGAGTCCATCTCTGGTAGAAACTTTTAACTGCGAGTCTACAGAACCTGACCACACACTAGGCCTTCTAGAAACCTGAGGTATGCTCTGAGGGTGTGGTCTGTACTTTGCAGATTCCAGTGTCCGGGTTAGGAAAACAGGCGGCAACTTTCTCTGAACGTTAGAGTTATTTTTTTAATTTACCTCTGCCTAAAGTTAAAGGCCAATATTTTTATTATTTTGTATGCCACACATTTCAAATACTAACCAAGACACTAACATGTAAAAAAAAAAAAAAAAAAAAAAAAAAAAGAAGGTATACTTGATTTGCTGCAAAAGGAGACTATTTTTTTTTTTTTTTTAAAGAAAACTTCTGATTTTTATTGGGGGATCTCAAAGCACTACCAGTAGTAAGTAACCTAATGAAGTGTCCCTCTGGTTTTCACAATGTGGCTTTTGGATAACTGGAACCCGTGAAGGTGTTCCAGGTGGTCTGGGACAAGCCCAAAATGCAAGTTACACACATGCAACAACATATTTTTATAAATGTATTTTCCACAGCAGATCTGAGTCTGTGCTGGATAGCACAAATATGAATTTAAATTTAAAAATCTAACCACAATAATGATTACAGAGCCAAGCAAAAACACCACAAAATGGTATTGAGGGTTTTGTTATATCAAAGAAAGGAATACACTAGGATAGGTGGGCCTTGGGGACTGATTCCCTGCCTAAGTGGTCTGTGGAAACCACTGCAAAGCAGTGGAACCACCATAATTTTCCCAAAGTCTCTTGCAGGTGAATATTTATCTTGGAAAAAGGGCCACATTTTCCAACGTTTGGGAGTTTTTCTATATTCTTTATACACACTTCTATGGTGAATTTAAAATTCTGAGCATATGATACTCAAAATTTTTCTCATGAAATCTCTCTAAACTTAAAAGTACGTAGAAGTGAAGTGTTTTAAGTTAGGGGATCAACAGATATATATGTAAACATCAGTGTCATTTGGCATCCTGCATTCATTTATATTTTTTTTAGAGAATGGAAGCTGTGGTATTCTATCATATCAAGAGTAAGTTCATGCCAAACTACTTCCTTATTGGATATATGTAGAGTTGGGGAGGGGCTTGGTAGAGAAACATCTGTGGGACACCTGCTATAGTATGAACACAATGTTACTAACTTTACAGGAATTGTCTCATTTATATCTTCCAATAAAACTTTCTGATAGGTATTATTATTTTGATCAAATATACTGAGAAACAGAGGCTCAGATAGATTCAGTAACTTGTCCAAAAATCATACATCCTAGAGGTAAGGTGTAAACCTGAACCAATGTGATAATGTAATCAAAGCTATTTCTATTATATCTCTTTTTAATCAGCTATCCTGAGCTTTTTCATAGATTGATTTTTAACTTGACTCTTTTTTCTCACGTAAATGGTAGCGACTATGCTCCATCTATTTCCGATTCTCTTTATTGAAATTCAGGGAGTACACTGCTTTTCACTGTAACTGAAACTATGATCTGGAAGAGATCTTTTTACTTCATTGGGAATAACCTGTGTATTCAGAAATTGAAGGTTAATTTGTCATTTGAGGTTCCTCAAGAACTTTGGGAGTCTTTTAGAAGAGACAATTCTCTATGGGTCTCTTGCCTCCTATAATTCTTGATGTGGCCAAGAATGCAATGCCCTGGCCCCTCCTTACCCGATTAATTTCTCAGGGTTGTGTTTATGCAATTGATGGATATAACCCTGAAAGATGAGGCAATGTCAACATTAAATAAAGAACAGTCTTTCTTATTGCTTGTTATAAAAGTGGTATATTCCTGAAGCTTACAATTTCTCATCCAGGATGCAAACCCACTGTCTGTGAGTTTGACCCATCTGGACCATATCTTATCATCCTCTGGGGCAAGAGAAATTGTGGCAAGAGGTGGTGGCCAGTTAGCACAGTTGGTTAGAGCGCGGTGGTAATCACACCAAGGTTGCCAGTTCAATCCCCGCATGGGCCACTGTGAGCTGCGCCCTTAAAAAAAAAAAGACATTGTTGCAAGAATTATGATGCTAAGAAGATTCTACACGTAACCCCTGAAACTGTGATAACAATGACATATTATGCTTGTGAATATGTTGCCTTACACAAAAAGAGGAATTTGCAGAGGTAATTAAGGTTACTAAATAGTTGACTTTAAAATAGGGAGATTATACTAGATAATCAGGGTGAGCCCAATGTATTCATATCAGTCTTACAAGCAGAAGCAGAAGAGGCAGTCAGGGAGCTACAGACAAAGAGAGTGTCAAAGAGATTCAGAGAAAAAAGAAATATCTGATGTGTCATTACTCACTTTGAAGACAGAGGGTCCCACAAGCCAATGAATACAGGTGACCTCAGGACAGTGAGAACAATTCCTGGCCAAGCCAGCAAAGAAACAAAGGCCCATTCCTACAACTGCATGAATTTGAATTGCATTCTGCCAACAGAATCCTAAAGGTGCCTGGAAGCAGATTCTCTCCCAGAGGTTTCAAAAAAGAGCCCAAGATCACGAGATCACGTCTCGATTTTGACCTTGTGAGACCTTAAGCAGATGACCAGTCAAGTTTGCTCAGCTTTGCCTACAAAACTATGAAATAATAAGCTGCTGAACTTGTGGTAATCTGTTACATCCGCAAAATAAAACTCATGCAGAAACTAAAGCAAATCTACTGATGTTCAGGTTACTTGCTATGTGGTGAGTAAAAAGTTCTTTTGTCTCTGACCTAGTAGTTTATTGCTTTCTGCCAGCATCCATGAAATAGTAACTGGCTAACTTATTAGCTGGCAAGGAGAGTAAAATTAAATCAAAGACTCATCAGTGTCTGCACTTAGTAGAGACTAGTGATAATGCCACTGTTGTACTGATAGAGGTTTCATGGCATAATGAAAAGAGTATTAGAGTGTAGAAGACCTGGGTTCCAATCCAAGCTCCAACACTTAATAGCTATGTGATCTTAGATTACTTAATTGATCTTTCTGAGCTCCTTCTTAAAAAAATTATAATAGATATGAAATAGCTGAGTATTGAATGCAATTATAACTCTATAATACTTGCACAGAATCTGAAAGATTGTAAAGTACCCTCTCCATCACTTCTTGGACCTTGTTCATATGCCCGCCAAGATGATAGTTCGGTGACCAAAGCATAAAAAGTGATTGAACTTTCTGAACTAAGAAGAAAATAACCATCAGGAAAATAACTTGTTTTCTTTTTTCAATTGATGATCTAGTGTGAACATTAAGGATTTTTGGGAGAAAACGTACACATACACAGACACACACACACAGACAGACACACACACACACACACACACACACTGGTGTTTCTAATAGCTACACTTATACAACCATAGCTATAGACTATTAGTTTATTCTTAGATAATTTTCATGTGAAAACTTTTTTAGTATCACAAATGCATTGATAACTTTCAGGAATTCTTATTCTTCTCCCTTCGTTTCACCCTCTCAGTATCCTGCTCCCCTACACGGAGTTGCCAGGCCAACCCCACAACCACTAGTTTGGAGCCACTTTATGCTTTCAGATCACTGAGGAGACACACCTGGAATAAGCACTCATTAGGTGACACCAGCCAGACAATGTTTGGGATTCATAGGCTTCTGGCTTTGTCACACCAGTCAACAAAGATTTGTGAAATCTTTGAGCTGATATCATCCATTTTATAGATGAGGAAACCACAGTGTAGCAAGTATAAGAATATAGGCCACATGGATCAAAACCCAGCAGTGGACTCTTTACTCTACCCCATCTCTAAATAATATATAGACAGTGTCTCTCCTTTATGATAAATGCTACATAGAGAGACACTGGGTGATACAAAAATTAGTGGCATTCTCTTCCTACTTTTCCATTGCTCTTCTATTTACTCCTCCTTTCCTTAGCTATCAAAAATAGAAGCCACAATGAATACAAATATATTCAGGGCAACAAGGATTGCCTTCTCTGTGAGAGAATCTTGTATTTATTGAGCCAGCAAGTGCTTGAAGGGGCAATAAAGCAAAGGAAGGGACAGAATCAAGTTGAGAACTAAGGTTCTTGACAGGTCACTGTTTGTAGAACATTGCTAAGAGGCTGTTTGCTTCCCTTTCGTACCTAGACTAAGTAAGGAAAAAATTCAGGCTTCTATGGACACGATTTTTCTCCATTTGCTCAACCATCCCTAGCAGCAAAGAAACATTTTAAGAAAGTCTTATTTGAAAAATCCAGGCACTTGCTAGCATATAATTGAACTTGAATTATTTGGTGGAACTAAATTAATATGTCATGAAAGGAATAAAAGAAATGTATTACAAATTCTGATGGTGGGGAACCTTTCTGAATGTTGAAATAGCCCAGGATGCAATGCATATTTCTCACATCATTAACTTACACAAAAACATGCCATTGTCGACTACTTTTCAAATTAAGTAGATTGGATGACTCTAAAAAATGTTTGGTTTGACCCACTCCATGAAACAGTCAAGTTCACCTCTGAAGTTGTAAATATAAATCATGCTTGATTTAGTAATCTGCACTGATTTAAAACATTTTTGTAAAAATGGAGAACAGGTAGTAAAAGAAAATTATTTTAGGGAAAATAAAAGTGAAGAAACCCAAAACATGGTAAATCCGCTCTTGCAGTAGTTTTGAAGAACATTTTGGAAATTAAGACCTATCAACATCTTTTATGCATTTCTTCTAGAAAGGTCTCAGTATCGTCATTGATTTCACTTGTATTTGTACCCCATATAATTTTGCATTCTTACCCATATGTATTTTCCCTGAATCTTTCAGAGACTAGCCGACTAACAACAAAATAACAATAATCAGAAAAATAGTTTGTTCAATATCACTTCCCTTGAAATATGCATAGTAAAGAGCAAAACAGTGAAGTTCATATTTTTAAATCACTTCCCTGCTTTCTTTGAACCTCACTGGAAAATAACACTCCTCAGCCTTCTTTAGTAAAATTTTTAAGTTTTAAGATGTTAATATTTCAACTTATTCTAATTCAAACCTGTATCTTTTTTTTTTTCAATCAACTTATCTGGATATGCAATAGAATTTTAAAAATACATAAAGCCTTTTCGATGTGATTACTTTGTTTTTGCTTTTTGCAATAATCACTGTTTTTCAGGCTAAACCACTTTTATGTCTTACATTTTTCCTCTTTGGACATAATTTATTGTGCTTTGCCACCTTTGTTTCTTTCCTTTGGACCTTCTTATGGACATTGCTATGTATGATCAGTCTCAATGCTTAAAATGAAAGAATTTCAAAAGTTCTCATATTTGACACCTTTCAAAAAGGTATAATTTCTTAAGTTACAGGAGGATAAGAAGCCAGACCTTACTGTATATATTACTGGTTAGAGGTGATGATGGTATGGTTGTTGATAAAGAAAAATGCACAGATTCCGGCCTGAGGTTTTCTGAGATAGTAGATGAGGTTATCACAAATACTTCACCAGACAAAAACGAGCTACCAAATGAATATTGCTCATTAGAAACAGCTAATGATTCAATGAACAGTCTGCAATATTTTATTTTTCATGACAGTAAATAAATAATTGATTCACAATTTTCTTTCTTTGAAAGTATATATTCAAAGCCCTATTATATGCCTGTTGATAGAAAGATATATATATAGTCTTTACTTTTTCACTAGCCTCCCCCTCATTACATTATCATAATTTTATATAAGTGGGAATAAGTGATTTAACTCAATCGAATTCCATGATTAGGTTGGCACTTACTGTCAAATTTCGATTACTCACATATCTGCTGTTTCCTTATTTTTCTATCATATACTAGTATCCATCATTCAATTATCCACTGTTACTTAATATAATTAGATGAGGACAGGAAAATGAGGAAAAATAAACAGCATTTATTGGCTACTTAACACGTTGCGTAGGGCGGGGTTTAAATCCCTCGTGAAGATTCTCATGATCCGTACGCAACGTGTTAATACAGACCAAGTATTTGATATTTTAATATATAATTTAATTAATCTTTACAATAAAACTATGAGCTAAGTTTCTTTGCATTTGTTAAATAGGTGAGAAAACTAAGGCTAGGAGAACATAAATTCACATAACTACAAGCAAAGAAGTGATAAAAATAAGACTCAATCAGGATAAGCTGACTACTAATTAAGATAGTAATTTTAAAAAAAATAATTATTAATGGCTTAAGGGAAAGATTTAGAAACCCTGAAGTAAAATTTCTTAGCCAACATACTCAATCAGTTTATGAAATAAAAATATCAGGAACAATTTGATAAAAATATGGTTTACATATATTTACAATTTAAGAATAAGTGCATAGTCTTCAATTTCCTGTATACCAATTTTTTGTATACAGGAAGCAACACTTAGGAAAGTCAAATAGCACCCCCTACCCGCAACACACACACTTACACACACACACACACACACACACACACACACACACACACACAGAGAATGTTTGAATGTATGGAAGAAGTGACGGGGCAGGCCGACTTTCTACCTATTTTTGTCCTTGGAGTATTTGCTCAGTCTTGGTGGTGGGAGAAGCTGGAAATACAGGCAGAGAATCACTATTAAAATAAAGAGAAACCATTAAGTTTTAGAAATCCTACAAAGCTGGGAAGAAAAATAGACTTTGTGTCTCTCAAGGCAGTCAGCACTTGTAGGGCCAAGATGTCAAAGAGAAAAATAGTGAAAGATATGAGCAGACCACTCAGCGGCTTCCCCCTTAACACACCATCAAACTCTTTAGTTGCACAGGATGAAAGGCTGAGACTAGCAGAAATTTAATAAATACAGAGTGGAGTTTTAAGTAGTCTCACAGTGTGAGAAGATTAAAAATAGGAGCTCAATACCCATTAAGGTGGTCAACCACTAGCAGTCATCCCAGGCTCCTAGGAAGGACGCCTAACTAGTAGGGGCTGGAACAGAGGTAGATCAAGTCTTACAAAGTCTACAGATTAACCCCATTATAACTGGTTATCAGAGAAAAGACTGAACTTTCTCTGAAGATAGATAAACTCATCCTAATCTTCCATTATGTTTCATCCAAAAACAATATATAGCATTCAATTGATTATTACTGAGGAGACAAATAAATAATCCCAAGGCACAAAAGAATAACACAACCAAAAGAGACACAAAATAACTCAGTTATTGGAATTATCAGACTTAGACTTACCTCTAAAATAGGTAACAATAAGGACAATTTCTCCAGATAACTAGAATATACGAAAGTAAAACAAATGGGAATTATGGAACAGAAAAACACGATACTGACATTAAGTAGTAAATGCAAAGACTTAACAGCAGGATGCTGTTAAATTAAAAGCAAAGAAAGAATTTTGAAATCATCCAGAGTAAAACAATGTGTTACCTGTCGTGCCCAAAATACATAAAGAATTCATTAAAAAAAATAGATAACTCAAAAGAAAGACGTCTTTTGAGATTTGAACCAACATGTCAAAAAACACACGATATTATTCAAATAGCCAATAAACATGTGTAAAGATGTACATGTTTAATAGTGATTAGGAAGATGACAATCAAAACAACATGAACTACCACATGCATCTAATTAAAATAGCCAAAATTAAAGACTGACAATACTAAGTGCTGACAAGTTCATGCAAAGATTCGACTTTCATACACTGTTGGTGGTAGTGTTATTAACTGGTACAAACAGTATGGAAAACTCTTGGGCATTATCTACCAAAGCTGTTGACATGCATACTTCACAAACTCACAAGTCTACCCCTTTGTACATATCTAATATATTGGTACCCATTTGTCCCCAAGGGACAAGCAAAAGAAAGTTTGCAGCAGCACTACTCTTAATACCCCAAAACAGCAAACAACCCACATCTCTATCAAATGAATAAGCAAACTGTGGTATATATTGATTGAACAGAATACTATACAGAAATAAGAAAAAACAAACTGTTGCTACATGCAACAATTACATAGTCCACAAACATAGTATCAGTTAAAAGAAGCCAACCAAACATAAGAGTACAAACTCCAATATTGCATTTCTATAAAGTTCAAAAACCGGCAAAAGTAAACTATTGTGAGTGGGGGCTTCTAGAATGTGCTTATATTCTTTCTTCAGCAGAGTGCTGGTAAAGTAGTTGTATTCACTGAGCACTTGTGAGTTATGTTCTGTTCTGTAATTATATTTCTATAAAAAAGTTTACTTTATATTTTATGTATGCTTTATTTTTCAAGCTATGCTGACCCCCCCCCCCAGACTTATCAATCAACCTTTAATAGTAATTTTAAAATTTCAGAATTTAAGTATTGACAAATTAATATGGTCTGGTTACAAAAGGGAGGAATAAATTATTAGATGTGCCAAATGAGAGAAAGGTTTTTAATTTCTTTCCTATTTCAACTATAATCAATTTTTTCCCAAGAAAATATCAATGGAGATATTACTATAACCTAGTTTAAATCATATCAACCAGTGTCTAGTTAAGTAAGTTTTGTCACTTTCATTGATTCTTAAAAATCTCTTTTGGAAAAATCCTAGTATCACTCAATTTTATGTCAAAACATGTGGAATTAAGGCTTGACTGTTTCTTTAATTTTATGACAAGTCATTTGTCGACCATATGAAGACACAGGTTAATGAGTATTTTTTGATGATCGATCAAAAAATGAATTTGACATCTCTTTGTGAACTGATATTCATCATTACTCCTATTAATTTTTTAAATGAATTTATTAATTTCCATATATTGCAGAAATATTCCACAGGCAGAAATTTTAATCAAAATAAATTTAGTGTTTGCTAAGGAAAGAAAAGAGCACTACAATTTTGAGAACACATACTGGAGCCAAAATTGCTTGGGGTGAAGGCAGCATGTGTTTTCCCTGGATGGAGTTTGGATGTAACTAAAATTCTCCCTGATGTTTTTCTATATTTTTATATTAATATTAAAATGCAGTCAACTGTTAGTCTCAAAGTTTTATATCCACTTTTCACTTAGATCATTGAAACGTTATGTTTTGCTTTTAATACAGACACTTTACATTTTTTGCTTTCCTCAAAGTTACATATATACATACAGTCATTCATAAAATCAAATAGTACTATTGAGACAATGGAGAAAAGTAGCCGTCTTCTGTCCAATTGCGTATTCCCCATTCTTGCTTTCAACTCTTCTAGCTAGCATTTATTTGCATATTTCTAAATAACGTAATACCATTATGCTTTTTGTTTGTTTGTTTAGCTATCACTTGGCTTCCTACTATGGAAAACGGTCCTTTAGTTCTTGTCCCAACTTTAGTACACTTTTTCTCCAATATGATTTCACAATTTGTGATGAAGTTTTTCACTCAGATTCAAGCTCCTCAGGAAATCCCTGAGTTTGGCTATGATGGGGTTCTCTTCTTGTCAGCATTATCAGACACCCTGGATCTTCTTTGTGATTTCTCCCATACAGGTGTTGATATCATGAAGGGTGTGAGGCTTATGGTGGGTTATGGCAACCTCCTTCTCTGTGGGGCTTTTGGAGTTCTTAGGAAAAACTTAGTTTGATTGTAAATGTGCATGGATTTTGGGGTTTATAATTTAGTTGTTCTGTCTGTTTTTAATGTAGAGATTTGGAAAGATGCAAAATCTCTTCTGCCTTCTCCAATGCCCTGCCATCTTCCCAGTATCCTTAGACTTACATATAAAACTGGGACAGTGACACATGTTCCTACTTAATAATTATACAGTCATGAGCTGTGTTTAATGGGAGGGATACATTCTGAGACATGCATCCTGAGGCAATTTTGTTGTTGCACAAATATCATAGAGGGTACTTTACACAAACCTAGATTTATAGCCTATTACACACCTAGGTCATATAGTATAGCTTATTGCTCCTAGGCTACAAGCCTGTACAGCCTGTTACTGTACAAAACAACATGAGATTATATCAGGCACAAAAGAAAATTATGCAATCAAGAGATGCAGTAAACATGAGATGTATGAGGCTGCTGCAGGCATAATACCGCAGAGTGCTTTGCAGCATTTTTTTTTTTATAAGTAGAGAGAGCACACTAAAATAATGATAAAGAGTGTAGTGAAGAAAATGCATAAACAAGTAACATGGTCATTTATTATCATTACCTGTATAATTGTATGTGCTATACTTTTACGACTGGCAGTGTAATAGGTGTGTTTACACCAGCATCATCACAAATAAGTGAGAAATGCCTTATGCTAGGATGTTACAATGGCTACTACATCACTAGGCAATATGATTTTTCAGCTTCATTATAATGTATCTGTCATTGAATGAAACCTTGTTATGCGGCACATGACTATATAAGAATTAATTTAGAAGATCACAAATAACAATAAATACTGTTATTGAGGGAAACGTATGATAAATCACTGAAATGGGGCTATACATAACAAAAAAGGATATTTTCCCAATGAAGACTTATGTGATCATCGCAGCCAAGGTAAAAAATTTTTTATCGTAATTCATCTCTGGCATTTACCAGATGGTGACTTGGATAATTTTCACATATGGACATAATTTATCTTCTCAATTGTATGCTCACGTAGGGCAGTGGTTGTATCCTCTTCATTATCACATTGACAAGAACATTAAGCAAAAGTATTAGGATGATGAAAAAATAATTGCGGTTTAAAATGTTAAAAAAGAAAAATTTGCAAAAACCACAATTACTTTTGCACCAACTTAATAGTACTAATGGCAACCAGTAAATGTTTGTTGGGTGAATAAACAAATGAATAAATGAACACATGAATTGATTAAACATTATTTTATTAATAGTAAACACACATGTATCTATGAACAGGTTGTCTATATATCTCAGAGTTATCTTGTATGACAGTCCAAAAGCACTCACTGAAATATTTGCTTATTGATATATGACCTCCTATTTTCTCTGAGCACAGAGATTTCTAAACAACTGGAGAGGTGTTAGATTTAAGAATTAAGAGAGGACAGCACTTAGAGTACCCTATTTTCTTCATGGAGGCTATTACAGAACAAGGTTGAGTTTGGAATTAGATTGTAGAAGTGGGTTCCTTTCCAGTTCCTCCTGTGTCAGATCTTCAAAATGTAGCTTTATATTCTGTTCACCCTATCAGACACACACATAATAACATATGTGTCTAAAATGTTACCACGACTGGCTGAAATAAATTAATTTTGTATTATTTAATATTTTAGATTAATCACTTCTTCCTTGTTGTGATTAATAATAGAATGACTATTAGTCGCATCATTAATTGATTAGCTTATTATTCTCTCATACTCATCTGGCAAATTTAAAAAAGTCGGGAGAGCACTGGGCTCCCAGGAAAAGGAAGAGTATGACTGTTGTAAGAGGAATATGGGGCCTAAATGAACCCACATGTCACAATTGAAGCATGTCAAGGAATTTGGAATCAGAAAAGATGACAATCACAAAGGACCTTAAAATTCATCTGTTAAAAACATTGTAGCTCATAATTTGTGACCCAGAAAGATTATTAAGCCAAAATTTCATATGGCGGCAAACCTGAAACTAGAATCTAGATCTCCTGACTCTCTGTTCAGTGATTTTTCTCCTTCATTTCCTGAATTTGTCCTACAGCAAGTTTGTTTTGATTAGCCAGGTTCTGACCCAGATTATTAACACCTGAAAACCATACACAGAACAGTCCAGAAAAAAATTTCTACAGGGGTCAGATAACAAAAAGCATGATAAAGCCCATAAAGTTTGAGAAGAATTGAGAAGTGGTTCAGTAACTGAGAAGTGGTGTGATACAGACCTGTGCCATGTATGCTTCTCGCTTTGTTCTAAACTGTAAAGCTCAATGTCTCCCGGAAATGTTCCAACGCTGCACAGAAAATTCTATTAATTATAATTCTCACAAGGAATCACTTACAATTACCTTTATCATGCCTCCTTCCAAAATGCATTATATATGTCTATCACCCCGATTCCAGCATGGACCTAGGCAGCAGTAGTAGGTTATAGCTCACATGCATTTTCTCTTGATTTTTATTACTTCGTTTAATTGATGTTTTTTTATATATGTAGCACAAAGCTCATGGATTCTGAAATCTCAAATCCAAAAAGACATATTCTTTCAGATTAAAAAAATATATATCATTCCACTGATAAGGTTCATGTTAATTTGGCCTACTTGTGACCATTAAAAAAAAAAAAAAGCCATTTTAAAGGGAATATTTTTTTTAAAATCTTGACTAAAGTTTAGAATTTATAAGACAGCTAAAATACTATTCTCTATTTTAAGGTAAATTTTTAAGCTGGAAATTTACGTTATTAAAATATTACACAAATGAAATGATCTATGGCTCATTATGGTTTTATTTGCTTTTGTTAACATAATGTTAAAAGGTTTCTTTAACTCATTTTAATTTTAGAATCAACTATATTACTTTCTATAGCTCAGAATGATATATATGTGTGTGTGTGTATATATATATCTTGATAAAGATTAATATTGAAAGAGATCAGATGATTTTTTCATCTCTTTGTTGCTTTTAAATTTTTTCTTTCAAAGTTATCCCTATTCTTCTATATTCAAATAGTACAAAAATATAAAATGAATGCTACAAGTTATACTATTGTCATTCTTCAAATTTCCCACCTTTAAATAACCACAATTAATATTTTTTGTAGATATTCTTAAATATAGGAAGCATAAGCAAACCTACGCATGTCATTTCCCTGTAAGTGGGGTCCCACTATATACATGAATCTATAACTTGACAACCCACTTATCTCTATTTTGAGGACATCTTTACTAGAGTGACCTAATTTTTTATTTCATTAGCAGGCATACCTTAAACCTTTAATTTAGCTGAAACTTAATCACCACAGCTAAATGTAAGCTTCTTAAGACATTTACATGAGAAGAACATAGTACTTAGGGTATTATGTGAACAATTTCAAGTTTCAATTTAGTTGACCATACTTTCCATATTGGAAAATTATGACTGGATTTGGAATAATGATGTTATATCAGATCACTTTGAATTATGATAAACATTAATCCCAAATTGTCTTCCTCAAACCTGAATTGACGTATTTCATGTTGTTTCTGTGTTCCTTTTTAGAATTTTCCTCTGATTCTGCAGATGACATTAGCTTATTCACTAGAATTGAGACCCAGTCCATGGTTTAATATAATCAGAGATGGAGCTCACAAGAGCATAAGTGATGGTATAATTGATGAAAAAAGACCTATAAAGAAGACACTTTCAACTTTTGTGAGATAACATTTCAGATCCTATTACTATATTTGTCATGAAATAAATGGAATTAAAAGAAAATCAAATTAGTACATTCAGGCATTAGTTGATGGTCCAACTGGTGTGCTTAAGCCTTCTTTTCACTTTTATTGTGAGAAGAATTTACCAATGGCCAGAAACTGGCAACTACTCAGTGGTTAGTATGATGGAAATTCTGACCTTCTTTATGGAGATTATTCAACTCTGAAAAGCAATGGAGGAACTGTGAAAAGAGTTTCACAGCCAGAAACTCAACACTCTCACTTGAAAAGTCACTCCATATATATTTTTATTGTTTTAAACATAACTAATCATATTATACTCCTTTCGTAAATATTTCAGCTAAAAGAAAGAGGTCACCAGGTTAAATTGGAAAATTAAGAAAAAACATACTTTCTCATCATTTAGATGTCCTCAGAATGCCCAATTTCATTTAGAATATTTTTAGTGTATGTAAAAATGTACCCCGGGCCATTGTTTTTAAAAGATAGAACATTCCAGAAATCCCCTGGTAGAGATGATGTTATTAACCAATCGGTGCAATGTATACAAGAGACATGGGATTATTTGTACAAAAACTTACAGCCAAAAAATTTATGGCAGTAATATAAACTCATGAATGTCCTGTTATGCCGGGGGGAATTTTCTGCAGTAGCTAGATGACTGATGATGTGTCAGACTGCGATAACAAGTACAGCTGCTTCTATAAAAATGAAATCATAACAAGCTAAAGAATAAATCCTCCATAAGAAATCTCTTCAAGTGACAATCTAGTTTACTTGTTTTCCTATAATGGGATTCTATCATCTGCTTTTTTCCCTCTATGTACAAATGAAGTTTACAATATTTCTGGTCCTGAGTCTTCAAATGTTGTAAAGAAGATAATTTTATAAATGCAATATTTTAAAGGAAAGCATTCTACAAAGTAATAATATAAAGTGAAGACAATTGCACCAAATATGTAGGTCTGTGAAGAATTACTGAAGGAAAGCCTTTTCAGATACAATGAGAAAAAAATGCATCATGAGTGATAGAAGGGTCCTTATTTCTTGAGTTGATTGTAAACTTTGATGATTCCACATCACTTTGGGAGATCCCAGAATATAAAATGTTTTGAACCTTTATTAAAATTCTCTTCTTGCAATACAAATATTTTCTTTACAATTGTCAAAATATGTTTGGCTAGGGTGGGAATTAAAAAGTTACTATTAATTTTATCTGACCTCAATTATGATATAAGAATTACTACAACTTGGATAAAGAATGTGATGCTGCCTATTCCAAGGAAAGAAATCGCAGGGTTTTTGGTAGTAGAGAGAGGCCGGAGTACTCAGTAAAGATGCCAGTCTCCAAACAGAGAGTGGAGGTGGTCTTTGAAACCTACTTCAGCAACAGATGTTCCAATAGAGGCAAGATGAGAACAGTTATAGCCATTCACTTACCCAGTTTAAAAAATTCCCACCACTATCATGCACTGTAATCGTTTCTATAAATGATCTTATATTGTGCAAAACTTACTCTTTAATCCCCAAAGATGTTAAAAGTACATACATACTAGATGTTAACAGCTACCTTTAATTTTAGGTTATTTCTGAGCATCCTCACTAAATTGAAATGCTATCCTATTCAAAGCAATCAGACTTTGCTAAGCCATACGTTAGTTTGACACCTGCATGTATGTGCAGATTTTTTAAAAAACTCAATGGACGTGTAATAAGTAGGGTAATCATATATTCCAATTGATAAAGGTCCTAGTTTCTAATTGTCCTGGCATAGTTATTGAGAGTATCCTTTTTTGCTCAGACACCTTTGGACGATTAAATTATGTGGTTACCTGGCATGAATACCGTATTTTGCCATGTATAATGCGTTCCCATGTATAATGCACACCCACATTTTTGACTCAAACATTCAGGGAAAAAATTCTTTCATTTCCATTTTTTAATTTAAATTTTTATTTGTTTACATTTAGGTACTTGTTTTTGCATTATAAAGGAATTTTAGTATTTATTTATTTTAACATGTCATGGTACAAGAAATTTTATGTAACTAATAGTTACAAAACACAGGAACAGATATAAGGTACAAGAAATTTTATGTACCGGTAACAAATTTACGATATTTATGCATCATAGAAGGCCAAGAACTCTTCATTGTTGCAAGTTCATCGTAAGTTCAACAAAACCAATTATTGTATTCCAGGGTATTATTTTGCATATGGATATCATTATTGATTTCTAAAATTACACTTTTAACTCATGAGCATAAATAAAAGAATTTAAAACATTTATATAGATACTGAATTACTACTACCCATATATAATGTGCATCCTTATTTTTCCCTAACAAATTTGGGCAAAAACGTGCACATTATACATGCAAAATACTTGGGTATTTCTGGTTCCTTTATATTTACCTGACTTTTCATTTCAGAATTCAAGCAACGTGCTAATAAGGCTGATGTCTTTGTTTTATACTTAAAACAGTACTGAAGACAACAGAGTCCTTTAAGCCATAATAGCATGCACTAACCATTCCATGTTAATTATGACAATATTGCTGCTGCTAGTAAAAAAGCTAACTGAAAATATGATGTTAAATCAAATAGGGGAGTCATAAAAATCACAGATACATGTGTACAAGATGCCAAGCTTTCTCACATACACACACACACACACACACACACACACACACACACACACACTTATGAGAATAGAAACTGCCCCCTTCCCCAAGGATCAATTCCAATACGGGTAATTTACGTAAAAACAGATTTCTAAGGAAGTGTTTCATTGAGATGAATCAGACAGATTCATTCTTAGACCAATGGACCTGAGAAAACAATCATCTGTTCCTATATTACATATAAGAAAAGAGAATTTGGGGATTTTCCTTACGCATTGATTAAAGCTCTTGAACAGAAAATATTTGCAGTACATTGCCCATGTATAACAAGTGCTCAATATGGAATGAATGCATGAATGAATGAATGAATAGGCTGAGTAGGGACAACGTTTTTACCCTATATCTCCATTTGAAACTTTTTCCCAACAGAAAATAGTACTGTAAAAAGTGAATCAGTTCCATATTTCTTTGTTATAATGTGAATTAAACAAACTTCTTTCCTTGGACTTACTGTATACTAATCTTAAAATGATTATACTTGAAAGAATGTTTGAGAGTGAGTTACAAAATGCAAGAAAAAATGAGGAGATAGATTACAATAATCGACTACTTAAAGCCAAATATCATCTTAAATATAAAAAAGTTAAAAATTAAAGAAAATATGTATTATGGCTATTCTTTTTTTGCTGATGAACTATTTTTCCATTTAAATTAATAAGTATTTCCTTCTAGCCTCAAAATCTGCTTGTAAATAATTCTTTAGAATCAGTTAAAAAGCTAACCTACATCAGAAGAAGTTGTGTTACTATCAGTGACATGTCAACTCACTTATTTAATCTGCCTTCAAGGGGTAGAACGGAAGTCCTTGATATAATATGAGAATCCAGACCAAGTAGCTAGCATTATGTATATTTTTCTTTTACTGATAAGTAATAAATATAAATTATAAGCATGCTATTACAGACTTAAAATTGAATCTCTAATTTCCCTGTACTCTATCTGCTAATACAGCATCATCTCTTGCAGTCAAATTTTCCAAATGGGCCAACCTGAAATAGTAGGGTATGAATTACCCAGTTTAGTATTTCTTATACATGAGTGGGAGGAAAAGTGCAATGGTACCCATTCTCTACAGCCTTTCTTTTCATGGATAAAGGATATTATGTGTTTTAGATAAGTGATCGTGTTTGAACTAAAATGAGGCTGCCCCTTTCTAGTAAACTGGACTTTGTTATGGCATAGGATATTTAGACTCTTATTTGGTTTGTGAAGTCTGGCTTGAGATTTTTCACTTTTGCTGTAGTTATTTTTTTGGTTTAGAGTGTTGGTTTATTTTCATGCTTAATTTTTCTGTGTTTACCAGCTGAAAGGCCTGATTCATAATGAAACATTTGCGAGCCGTATGCATAGTACCAAAGGTTTTACTAGGTAGCTGCCAAGGACTGCATGCAAACTGGTCAAAGAGAAAATGAGCCTTCTGGAGGATGTTTGTTGGCGTGGAAAGGGAGGCTAATGCGAAAATGTGTTTCCATTATGATAATATGAAGGTTTTGCATTTATACAGCTCCTTTTCTTAGAATGCTCAGAGCACTTATCCTCTGCCTCCATTTCCTGATATTTGTCATGTATTTCGAGTGGCTTTTTCAAAACTGAGATAGATAAAAGAGAAAATGCTCCAAAGTTACTATTTCTCAGACACTGACAAGGTCAAGCAGCCTTGGGGTCCAGGGAGCTCCCAGGTATGACACAGAAATTGGTATGCAGATTCAGACTTTTTCCATCTGCAGACATAACTCTTGGAACTATGATCAAATTAGAAATTCTAGCCTAAGCATGGTTGCGTTGGGTCACCAAGGATGAGAAGCCTCCTAAAAATGCTCAGGTGCCTGAAGAACAGAAAGATACAGGCAGGTTATACAGTTCAGATCTCATCAACGGGAGCCACAGTTTCCTTACCTACTTTCCTGGTAATTTTTCTTTGTTTCCAACCCCCAAAGGAGAAGTCTTCTTATAATGTTTCACACATGTGTCAAGACTATATAAAGTTTCAAGAAACCAAACCTATACTGCAGCCAAATTCCCCAGAAACCATGAACCCATAAAGAGAAATCATTTGCAGCGAAAGAAGTCCATCTAGCCTGGAAATTAACTATTGTTCAGTTGTCTCTTTTCTCATTGTTCCACACAATATTTTATGAAATGAAAACTATATGTGTATATATTCTGCTTAGTATTTAGAAAGACCAATTGTACCTTGGGAGGGAAGGGAAAGACTATAAATTCAAACTTTATTTAATAAGAAGATTTGGAAGATTACAAAGAATTCCTTAAAAAAAAAAAAAAAAAGCTAATAAAGCCTCTTGAAATCTCTGAGTTAAAGGCAATGCTCTTGTAAAGCCATCACCAATTTTACAGGAGAACACTAAGAAGTCATGATAAGATGAGCAGGAAATGGACATCTCATCCCCCAAGCCTGCTTTCCAACAGAGAGTCGTACTCTTTTCCAAGAGCATAGGAAAAAGCACCAGACCTTTATTTGTCTTTCCAAAGAGCTTGACTACTCTATTTTGTACTTTTTCCATAATTGGAATAAAAGATATTTTCTACCAAGGACAACTCTGCTTATAATTAACCTTTAAGACTTATATGCTTCAATTCTAGGGATAAAGTTAATACCATGTTAAAAATTTTGTGCCAAAAAATCACAGAAATGTGAAAGCTGGAGTACATTCCCACCTAGCCAATCTGAATGGAAGAAATCATTGCTTGCTTTCTCTTGAGAGCAAGGAAGTGCACTATTGCCATGACCCCAAGGTCTTCTATTTTACTTGAATTTCTCTAGGTAATTCTGTACCCATGTTCACAATACAGATAGAAGAATACAGGGCTTATGTTTATTAGCAGTAAATCTGTAAAAGGTGAAACGTATTTTTATTTTAATGCACCTTTGCAACAATTAAGAAGAAAATGATGATTCTCTTTGATGTGACATTAGATTCCCTTTAAAATTACTTCATCTTCTAATGCTAATTTAGTTGCATAGAGTCTGTTTTTGTATCACCAGACTACAACCGGTTGAAATTTAAAATAGGGTAATAAAATGGAAGCTTAAATTTAAGGAATGTCTGAAAACACTATTGGTGCAAGCCAAAACTTATAAAATGCAGAAAGGCTTGGGCAGACTGATGTATGGGGAGCAACATTTATTGAAATGTTAAGTGCACTGATTTTCTATCTATTACAGGGGTCAGAGCAGTGAGGTCCATTGCACAAATATGGCCCACCTGCCTCCTATATTTGTAAATAAAGTGTTATTGGAACACAGTCACACTCATTTCGTTAATTGTTTTGTTTGTTTTTCTTGTTCTTCTCTTTTCCTTCTCTTGATCTCTGTTCTTTTATTTGTTGGTTTTGTTTTGGGCCTTTACGTTTATTCTAAAAGTACTACATGTTTATCTTCTACTCTATATTTGTGATATCATGTTTTACATACTTTTGTTTTGTGTATCCCCTGATTATTCATTGTAATTAGTTAATTTTGCAACTGCTGTTTTTTAACCTTCATATTATCTTTTTAAGCAGTTGATTCTCTGTGATTATTGAATACTTGCCATTATCAATGATATTTTTTTCTTTCAAATATTTTCTTATTTCTGGTTATGGCTTTTCTTTTCTGCATAAAGAAGACCCTTTAACAATTCTTGTAAGGCCAGTTTAGTGGTTGTAAATTCCTTTCATTTTTGCCTGTGTGGGAAACTCTCTCTCCTTCAATTCTGAATGATAACCTTGCTGGATATAGTATTCTAGGTTGTAGGTTCCTTTCTTTCAACCCTTTAAATATTTCCTGCCTCTCCCTTCTGGCCTGTAAAGTTGCTTCTGAGAAATCAGCTGATAGCCTTATCGGGTTTCTCTTGTATATGACGTGTTTCATCTTGCTGCCTTTAAGATTGTCTCTTTATCCTTAACTTTCGCCATTTTAATAATAGTATATCTTGGTGTGGGTCTTTTCACGTTCATTTAGTTTGGAACTCTGTGCTTCCTGGACCTGGATGTCTGTTTTCTTCTACAGATTATGAAAGTTTTCAGCCCTTATTTCTTCCAATATTCTTTCTACCCCTTTCTCTCTTCTCCTTCTGGAATCCCTATAATGTGACTAGTAGGGCACTTGAGGTTATTCCAGAGACCTCTTATACTATCCTTATTTTTTTTTAATTCTTTTTTTCATTTTGCTGTTTTGATTGGGTGATTTCCACTGCTCTGACTTTCAGGTTGCTAATCCATTCTTCAGTATTAACTAATCTGCTTTCAAGTCCTTCTAATGTATTTTTCATTTCACTTAGTGTATCCTTCATCTCTGGTCCTTTATTACATTTCCCATCTCTTTGTTGACATGCTCTCTCAGTTCCTCTAGTCTACTCTCAAGTTTGTTGAATATCATTATGATCATTTCTTTAAATTCTTTTTCAAGCAAATTACTTATCTCCATTTCATGAGGGTTTTTCTCTGGAGTTTTTTTCTTGTTTCTTCATTTGGGGCACAGTCTTCTGTCTCCCCGTTTTGATTGACTATATGTGTTTGTGCCTCTGTGTTCGATGGGACAGCTATCTCTCCCAGTCTTGAAAAAGTGGTCTCTGTGAAGATAGACTGTGTGTTGAACAGCTTTGGCAGGCCAGTTGTTGTTGGGGCAAGTGCCTACCGTGCCTGGTGTGTCACCTGAACTGAAGGAGTGGGTTCCAGATGGGTCAGCCTGGTGTGTGTAGGCTTCCTTGCCCTTCTAATCCAAGTGGGGCTACCTGGTGCAGACTGGGCTGCTCAGTGCACACTTGGCATGCCCTGTTGCTTTGTCTATTGTCAGAGCAGAGTCTGGGTGAGGCTGCTCTTCCTGACTGCATCTCAATGCCCTACTAGCTTCACCCTCCCTCGGGTGAGGCAGCCTTGTGTGCCTGCGCAGCCAAACTTTGCTAGTTCTGTACTCTCGGGGGTGAGAGGCAGCCCTGAGCACAGGCTCAGCAGCACCCCACGTGCTCTGTATAGGGCAGCCCTGCGTGTAGGTACCACAAAGTTTTGCTTAGCTTCATACTTTCTTCAGGTGTGGCCGCCCCACGTGCAGCATGGGCCCCACTATCTCCACACTTTGGATGGATCTTGCCTTCTTTGAGAATAAATAATATTACTATTGTTCCAATTCCCCTTTATCATGTTTTTAATGATACGTGTGTGTTTTTTATTTGCAATTACTCTAGAGATTTCAAAACACATCTTGGAATTGTTGCAGTCTCTCTTAATTTGTACTTTAAATATTTCCAGATCAAGATAAGGAACTTGCCATATTTCAATGCCTTCTCTTTTGGGTGCATTGTCATGTATTTTAATTCCACATATCCTTAAACCTATTATTATTGTTGTTGTTGTTGTTTTAAACAAACAAACAAAATATATTTCTATTTAATCATGTATTTAACATTCCCAGATATTTATATTGCCTTCTGCATTACCAAGCTTCCATCTGGAATCAGTACATGTCACCACTAACAATAATACTAGTTGTTGACAAAATCATCATATTGTAACTGTGCCCCAACATTCAGTGGTTTCCTATGTAATAAAGTCCAGATGCCTTGGCCTGACATTTGTGATCCGCTATGAAACTAAATTCTAATCTTATCAACTCCCCTATCCAAACTCATCCTTCTGAGCTCACTAAAATTATCCGGATCATACAAATATATGTACATGATACATTGACCAAGAAAGACTAATAAAATGTAATTTAAAAAGCATCTTTATTTTTGTTTCCCATTGATTTTTGAAACTTTCTTCCGTGGAGGTTACCTTGGATGAAAACCTAGGTAGGTCCTATATAGTTTTATAGTCACTTTTATACATCTATACGATATAAGTTCATCAGTGTGAATATCAGACTAATATATGAATCTACATTCAATCTCCATGCAAAGCTAAGACTTCTTTGCTTTCTCCTGCTAGCTGGTTTTATCCAAAAAAGGGGTGCAGATGGGGAGTATAAATGGCTTCTCCCTTTATGGTACATACATTCCCCCATTCTTAACTGATATTTCAGACCCATTCTGGCCCAGGGTTGAGGAGCAGCATGAAGGATATTTAAAGCAAACCTCTTCTCTCATGGGATACTTTCATAGGTTCTACAAAGACCCCTGTTACTGATAACCTCACCTGCAGACTTCTTGACCATTTTATCCACATGATCCTCAACCCCTGAGAACTCACTCTCTGCCTTCTGCTTCCCTCTAGGTGGCCCTATTGGACAAGCTCTAAGGGAGCCTATAATTATGCACTGCATCTGGTCCTCAGGAAGCACGCAGGCTCTCTGAAAGCACAGACCAGTCACAACAAAGTAAGCACATTTCTCACACTGCCATCAGGTGATTGGGTGGCTTTCTCTGCCTTAGATTTTCCTGCAGGCATCAGGTAGTAGTGAAACTCATTTCAGGAGCCTCAGGAAGTTCTCTGAGTGGTACCACAAAAGGCCCTCTCTTTTGTCTTGACATGAAGGGGGAATTACCTCCAACATTAAAAATTTGGAGAGTGGTACTCAAACATGTAGGTCTCTGTACAGAAAGCCTCTTCACCAACCTCCGTACTCTTCTACTCTCTTAATGTGTCTGAGATTTTCAAGGTGTGCAACAGATTTTGATTCATTTTTGTAACGTGTCTTTGGATTCAGTCTTGATTGCATCTAGTGCCTAAATTGAAACTTCCAATTTAATATTTGGTTACATACATTTGGCATTTACTCATTACCAATGCTCTTTCCAACCCTCTCAACCATTCCATTCATATTTCCATGTTGTAATTACAGTTTGTTTTTTAATACAGCAACATTCAGGGAAGAATCTTAGAAAATGCAAAACACCTGCAGTTTACAAATTTCTAATTGCTAAAGTATGTATATTGCTATTTTTCTAGAAACACTACCGCCTGGGACCTATTTTGGTTTCAAAATGTAAATGATGTAAGTTGGATGAATGCAAACCTTTCTTGGACAAAGTTCAGAATATTCACTTCTAACCCAGTCCAATTGGATATAATACTTTATCGCTAGTACGAGCTCTGAATATAGATTTAGAAATCTGTTTATCAGATTTCTTCCTCTGAAGAAAATATGGATCAAACATCTTTACTGGGCTGCAATTAAAACCAACGTAGAAGCTACTGTTCTGGTTATTTTTAGGTCTAGCTGCATGCTTTGCATGTTTTAAATGCAGTGTAAAGAGAGGAAAAAATGTTTAGAGTCAGAGTGAACTCCATTAGAGTCTCAGTCCGCTATTGAGTAATTGTGTATCCCTAAGTAAACTATTTAACCTCCTGGAACCTCAGTTGCTTTAATACAAAATGGTAATCAAGCAAACTCACCCCATGGAGAGTTAGTGATAAACATATGCAAAATGCCTTACTGGGATCACTAGCCATAGAAAGTGCTAAATACAAGTTACTTCCCTTCTATTCTCTAAATTATCTTGTTTTTATCCTCTCTCCTAATTTCAACCATACCCACCGTAATTTTACTTATGACTTTTAAATCATTTGGGAGAAAACAATTTGGGGCAAAAATGACATTTCCTTTAATGCACCTTCATTATCCCCTTCCAAGATCAGCCTATGCCACAACTACCTACTCTGAGTTTTCCTCACTACCTTTGGGTCACTTCCTATTTGGTAGGAAACACTAGTTTCCTTTTCATTTGTCTCATTGCTGATAATAGATGAGACTTACTGATTTGCAAAAGCAAAAGGAGTCCACACGGACTTCTCACAGGACCAGCATTCAAATCGTTCTTCATCAGGTTAGTCCAGGTATAAGATCAGTGGAAGACAAGTAAAACTTGAATGGGTATTACTAACATGACTATTGTTGTCATAAGTAGAGTAAAAATATTATTCTTATTGTTCTAGGTTACATTCACTGGAAAGCAGATTCTGTGATAGAGATCAGAGCACCGGAGGTTTATTAGGGAGTGCTTGGTGATCAATGCTCACAGAAGGGAAAGAAGGATTGAGAGACAGAAAGGTCAGCTGAAACTCCATCTCAGTGAAGGCAATATCCAGGAAATAAAAAGCTGAAGTGACCTTCATGGTTGTCGTGAATTAGGACAAAGGGCTGGGCCTTAGACCCCTACGAAGATCATCACTGGATACTGAGCCTCTTAGGAAGGACACACAGCTCTTGGAGAGGTGGTTCTCTTAAACTTAAGTAATCCTCAAGGGCTTTCATTTGTCTTCAAATGCAGACAGATTCCCAGCATTTGGGGTAGTAATTCCCTCACTTCTTGAAGAAGGATCTGGGCATCCACCACACCTATGAATGCTGACTCTATTTTAAATAGCACATTCATGCCTGTATGTATAGTGATTAATTGATCATCAAAATAATGAATCTGAGATTGAACAGAACCCTTAAACGTTTTTCTTTATAACCTTAGAAAAAAGTTACGGAACAAGTACCAAATACTAGAACATAATGAGGTACCCAAGTTCAAAAGAGAACAGGACAGTTCCTGCTCTTAAGTGCTTAGTGCACAAAATTTCTACAATATCAAATATATCTTATGTTTGGGAAGATGGTAATATCATCTACATGCAAATCCACATGTGCACATGCTGTGCTTGAAAAAATCATCCTCTGAACATAGATGGACAAACTAGAGCCTGTGGGACAAATCTGACCACTTGGTTTTATAAATAAAGTTTTACTGGAACACAGTCATTCCCATTTATTTACGAATTGTCTCTGGCTGCTTTTCTGCTACGAGGGCAGAGTTACATAGTTGCAATAGAGGTCATATGGCTTGCAAAGTTTAAAATACTTATTATCTAATCCTTCACAGAAAATGTTTGCTGGCTCCTATTCTAATACATTCGGAGACTCACAGGGATATGATATTAAGACTGATCTTCAATATACAAAGTGATAATGATCTGTGTTCCTTTCTTTTTATTTTTTTGAGAAGTATGTTGTCTACACTTTGGAGAATGTGTTATCCTTGATTCTTAATCACATCCCACTTCCTGAGTCTGTAATGCTCCCACTATAAAGAAATTTTCCTTTAAATCCCTTTTCATCAATTTATTGTCATCATCATCATCATTATTTAAACTAAAAGAATGAACATGTGTTTAATAGATCTCTAGATAAATGAAGTTTGGTCAATATGGTGTAACATTTATTAATGGTTAGATGTCACCCTAGACAAAAATATTATGTGGTATTCTACAATTTTTTATACTCTTTTCAACATTTTTATCAGAGATTTGGATGAAAACAAAAAGCATGTTTATCCAGTTTGTGTATGAGACAAAGCTGTGGAATGATAGTTACTATATTGAATGACAGAACAGTATTCAAAGGGATTGCAAAAAGTTGGAAAGATGGTCCAAAACTAACAGAGTGATATTTAACAGGGCTAGCTATAAATTCTATATTTGGATTAAAAAAAAAAATCAAAACACAATTGTACTAATACAGGATGGTGAACACATGGCTAAATGGCAGTAAAAGGTGACCAAGTTTTAGGGTTTTAATTAACTGCAAGCTTAATTATGAACCAATCCTTTGATGTGGATCTGAAAAAAGGTTCATATGAGCTTTAATATAAGTATGTATTCTGTCCAGATGAAGGTGGCTAATTGTATTGCATGCTGCATTGGTCATAAGCCATTTGGAATGATGCGTTCAATTTAGACAGCCATTTTGTGATGGGGACCTTGACAGATGCTGTGAATGTTTGACATTTTTTCCCCCAACATAGACATTGCTCAGACCTTTGAAGCTAGGATGCAGGCATAAAGCTAGGCTCTAAACAGAAGCACCTGCTGTGGAGTTGGGTTGAGAGTCAAAAATGCAAAACAACAGAGAATACTTAGAATTCATTTTAGCAAAGATGAAATCACAGGCTGTAGATCCAATTACTTGAGGCCTCACAGTTAAGTCATGCACGAGCTGTTTTCAGCAGTGAGAGTCATGGTACCTGTGGAGAAATTACGTCTTCCCAATATCAGTCCTCTGTGCAATTTCAAACCTTGTTCCTGGCTATATATCTCCCAGGCATTTGAGGGATGGTGGTCCAGAGCAACTCTCAGGGACTTCTCAATTCTAAATATCTCTAGTCTCCTATTTTCTAGTGGTTACTCTTTACAGCCTGACAAATGTGTGGGGGTGTACATAGAAAGATTATAGTGTCAGGGACAAAGCAGAATTAATGGAGGTAGAATAGAGATGGGAAGTGGGTAGAATCTACTTACTGTTAAATGGCTAACATTGAGGTTATATTTTATAAAGAGAAATTTGGCTTTTTACTTAACTTGCTAATAAAATCTTTCATAGAAAAAACTATGCAGTGCACGCCATCAGGATACAGTACGAATAGGCATAAAACACCAAGTATATAATGTAGAAGTGGAGTTTATGCTATTTATATCATGGCATGTGATCTGTCTGATGAAATTGCCCATAGGATATAAGTGGAAAAGATGACAGTTTTGAATTTTTTCCATCTCATTTAGACATAATCTGTGAAAGCAAAAATTGGCAAGTTGAATTTCATCAAAATTAAAAACTTCTGCTTTGTGGATTATGTCTTTGGTATTATATCTAAAAGTCACCAATAAACACAAAATCACCTAGATTTTTCTCCAATTTTATATTTTACAAGTTGTATAGTTTAGTATTCATCCATTTTAATTTAATTTTGGGGAAAAGTATAAGGTCTGTGCCTAGATTCAATTTATATAACTGCCTAGATTCATTCAGTCCATAAAACAAAGTGGAGGACTAACCCTAACCAATTTTAAGATTAAACCTACAGTAGCCAAGATGGTTTGTTCTTATTATGTTGGGTATTCTGGTCTTCTGCATCCCACATAAACTTAGGCATCTATTTGAGACAACCACGAAATAACTTCCTAGAATTTTTATTGAGATCTTATTGAATCTATAGATAAAATTGTAAAGAACTGACATCTTAACTACATTCAATCTATCTATGAATGAACATTAAATATCTACCCATTGATTTAGATCTTTAATTTCTTTCATCAGAGTTTTGGAGTTTTCCTTGTGTAGATTTTATATATATTTTATTAGATTTATACCTAAGTATTTCAGGTTTTTTGGCATGAATGTAAATGGTTTTGCACTTGTATTTTCAAATTCCAATAGTTAATTCCTGCTATTTAAGAAAGTAATTGTCTTTTGTATATTAATCTTGTGTCCTATTATTATCTTCAGGAGGTTTTATGTCTATTTTGGGGGATTTTTCTTTTTTTTTTTTTTTTTTTTAGATTTTTTAATTACATTTATTGGGATGAGATTGATTAGTAACATTATATAGGTTTCAAGTGTACATTTCTATAGTACATCATCTACATATTGCATTGTGTGTTCAACACCCAGTCAGTTCTCCTTTCATCTTTGGGATTTCCTATAGAGACAATTATGTTATCTATGAAAAAAGACAGTTTAATTTCTTCTTTCTGAAGCTGTATATATTTTATTTTCTTATTGCATTAACTATGACTTCCTGGGAAATGTTGAATACAAGTGGTGATGGGAGTATACCTTTTCTTGTTCTGATCTTAGGGGAAAACATCTAGTTTCTCACCATTAAGTATGACATTAGTTCTTTTTTTAATTTTTAGTGTGACTGTATGTTGGATTTTTGTCAAATGCTTTTTCTGCATCTATTGATATATATTTTTCATCTTTAACCTGTTGATGTGACAAATTACATTAATTGATTTTTCAATGTTGAAACAATCTTGCATACCTAGAAGAAATCACACTTGGGCAAGGTATATAATTGTTTTTTATAAATTGTTGAACTTGCTTTGCTAATATTTTGTTGGGGATTTTTACATGTATGTTTATGAAAGACATTGGCCTGTAATTTTTCTTCTTAGTAATCTCTGTTATGTTTTGGTATAAGGGTAATGCTGTCCTCATAGAATGAGTAGAAAAATGTTCCCTCTGCTTCTATTTTCTGGAAGAAATTGTAGAGAATTGATATCATTTCTTGTACAGAATTGGTATCATTTTTATGATGAAATTCAGTAGTGAAACCCTCTGGACCTGAAGCTTTCTGCTTTGGAAAGCTATTAATCATTGAATAAAGTCATTTAATTGATACGGGCCTATTTACATTCTACAATTCTGATACATATATATATATATATATATCATATATATGTGTATATATATACATATGTATGTATATGTATACATATATATACATTTCTGATACATATATATCATATATATGTGTATATATATACATATACGTATATATATACACATACACATATATATACACATATATACATACATATATATACACATATATACATACATATACATACATATACATATATATATCTATATATATATATATATATATATGAAATACTGAAAGGAAGATATTTTGATGACATTCAAGACATCAAGGATAATACAATGAAAGCTCTAATGGCCATTCCAGAAAAAGAGTTCCAAAATTGCTTTGAAGGGTGGACTAGGTGCTGGTGTCAGTGCGTAGCTTCCCAAGGCGGTACTTTGAAGGTGAACGTAGTGATATTCAGCAATGAGGTATGTAGCACTTTTTCTAGGATGAGTCCGTGAATTTACTTGTCAGACCTTCATATGCTGTGATCAAGAAATATGGTGAATGTTTAAATTAAAAAAATATATATATATTACAGTAAAAGGCCATTAATCCCCCTCAAAATACTCCCCCTTGCTTTGAACACATTTATCCCATCATTCTTGCCACTTTCTGAATCAGTTCTGGAAGTCCTCTTTTGTGAATGTCTTTAGTTTTGCTGTCATGCTGCCTCGATGTCTTAAATCAATTCAAAACATTTACCTTTCATGGTCATTTTAACTTTGGGGAAGAGCCAGGAATCACACGGTGCCAGATTCAGTGAATAATGTATATGAGGACACACCATAATGTTTTCATTTAACAGAAATTGCTGTACCAGAAGCAATGTGTGATATGGGGCATTGTCATGATGGAGGATGAAGTAAAGACACTCACAAAAGAGGACTTTCAAAACTGCTTCAGAAAGTGGCAAGAATGATGGGATAAGTGTGTTCGAAGCGAGGCAGAGTATTTTGAGGTGGGATAATGACAATATGTCGTTCCACTCCCCTGTTGTCTTTGGGTTTCCCTACAGACCCCTTATTAAATAGGATCTGAGCCTACTTTGCAGCTGTAATCACTTGTTATTATACAGGTTCTCTATGGATGTGGTGCTAACATGTCAGGAGAGCAGAAGCATTCTATAGTCCTGAGTAGGTTTCAATCTATTTTTCAGGCTGTGCCCCTGAGCACTGGCCTCTACCTGTGCTTCTCATCTACTAAATACCACAGGTGAGACAGGAAAGCTACAGGGGACTAGAGTGAAGTATTTCCCTTCCTCCAGGTCAGTTGGGCTATGGTTAAACTCCAACTTGGTTAGGCTCTGGTAAAACAGTTTCTCTCAAGGGCAGGCCTTTGTTAAGGAGAACAGAATGATCTGGGCATATTTTCAAATGATTAATTTTCTTCTCTTCTTGCCAGAACCAGAGGGGATTTTTCTCTGATCTCACAGTAAAAACATGATGGGGCTCCTGTAGGTAAAACTCATGTAAGTGTAGAGGGTCCCCTAAAATCATGTTTCCAGGAGATTTTATCCCTCAAGCTAGTCCACACTAGTCTCCAACATGCAGTCAACTACCCTTTACATGTTTATATCAAAAGCTGGCTCCAATGGCAATTTCTCCTTCCAGTAAGATATGACTTCTCTGTATCTGGCTGACTCCCCAGGTTTGGAGATGGTAGTTTACTCTGTGACCTCAATTCTCTAATGTATCTAAGAAGTGTTGTCATGCAGCAGCCTACCTGTCTGTCCCCTCGTACCTGCCCCTAAAGAAAGGAGAATCTGTGAGACTAATCCTTTCAGGGACTTTGCTTCACCTTTGTGCTTACACTTTATGTCTCCCTGTTTGGCCCCAGAAAGATGGCTGGTTAGCCAATGACAGGTAAGATTCCCCATGGGGGGAAAAACCTAAGCCAGGCGCAGCCATGTGGGGACCAACAGGAGAACCTACAGGATTGATAGAGGTGGGCATAGACCCCCACCTTCCCCTGGCTAAGGAGAGCATCTGCCTCTGTGGCTACATTCTTTCCTACAACCTGCTTGGGAAGAGATTCAATGATATGTTAACATCAGTTCTCCATCTATTCATATCCGTAAGTTTCAGCATAAAGATTTTGTCCCTTGGGGAGGTACATCCTGAGACTTACCGTTCTGCTGCTTGCAGGCAAGGGTGATTAATTAGAATCAGTTTCCTAGTATAAAGTATGAAATTCACAGACCGTGGAGAAAACAATGTTACTTCCTTGTGTGAACATCAATAAAAGCCACAAGGTGGCCCGAGTCGAGACTCTCAGTCCTTTGAGGCTGTGAGACCCTTGGCCCCGTTTCATAACTTTCTTGATTTCGATTTCTTTCTTAACCCTTCGCCACCCCTTCTTGTTTGCTTACTGTTGGTGTTGCGCTGGACGCGACAAAGAAGAGTTGTTGATTTTCCATTTTCAGCTTTTTTCTTTAAATAAAAATGAGAGTGATGAAATCTAAGCCCTTTATATATCGAACCAGAAAACTGAAATCTATATATTATCTATTAATTCATTGATTAAAGGATGTGGATATACGAGGTTGAACAATTAAGTTCGTGACCTTGTTGCAATGATGTTGCTAACCTTTTTTGACATCAGAGGAATACTTCATTATGAATTTCCACCAACTGGACAAACAGTTAATCAAGTTTCCTATTTTAAAGTGATTAAAAGGCTACATGAAAAAGTTAGACGACCTGAACTTTTCACCAACAATTCATGGCTGTTGCATCAGCCAATGCACCAGTTCACATCCCACTGTTTGTGAAGAAGTTTTTAGCCAGTAAACAAATAATTGTATTGGAACACCCTCCCTACTCATCTGATCTGGCCCCCAATGACTTCTCTCTCTACCCGAAGATAAAGGAAATATTGAAAGAAAGACATTTTGATGACATTCATGACAGCAAGAGTAATACGATGACAGCTCTGATGGCCATTCCAGAAAAAGAGTTCCAAAATTGCTTTGAAGAGTGGACTAGGTGCTGGCATTGGTGCATAGCTTCCCAACGGGAATACTTCAAAGGTGACTGTAGTGATATTCAGCAATGAGGTATGTAGCACTTTTTCTAGGATGAGTTCGTGAACTTAATTGTCAGGCCTCGTACTCTCTTAATTGCCCTGGGTGAGGTCAGAAAACTTGAGCCAGCCCCTGTGCCCCAGAGTCCCCCAAGTTATTCAAATTAGCCAATCTCCAGGGAGTCTGGGAAATCTAGCTGACCTCCCCCACAATTTGCCATATATCAGGTGCCCCTTTAGCTCAAGTTTGCTCTTATCCTGTCCCAGGTACAACAGCCTGTGTGACCCTACCTGGCAGCCCTCCTACCTTTGGAGTTTTAAGTAACAAAGACTTATACCTTTCATCTATCTGAGAGTCATCTGTATCTTGCCATCAAAAGAGTCTTTAAATCTAATAAAACAGGGAAATATAATGGTGAACAAGACACAGCCCCTGATCTAAAAGACTTTTCATACTTATTGGGAAGACAAGAAGATTCTTCAGTTCCACAACATGACCAGACAGAGCCATTACTAGAAATTAGTCAGTGTCTATGTTTAGTGGTTACCAGAGAATAACGAGGAAAGGAGGTGGCATAAGAGGGAAACGGGGATCAAATATATGGTAATGGAAGGAGAATGACTCTGGGTGGTGAATACACAAGGCAATATATAGAAGATGTATTATAGAAATGCACTCTTGAAACCTATATAATTTTACTAACCAATGTCACATCAATAAATTTAATTTAAAATGTATTAAATGAGGGAAAAGGAAGAAATTATATGACAGGTGTGAGAGACAGGGTAAAAATATTCCAGGAAGACTTTATAGTATTGCAGAGACTAGGAGATAAGAGAAAGCTCAACACATTCATAGAGTATAGGTGGGGAAGTGGAAGAGGTAGGAAGGAGAGGGTAGTGAGGAATGATCTTGATTGAACAGGGATAAACCCTACATTTCATGTTACACCAAGGTAAAGAATTTGGCCAATGAAGAAGTACTAATGGCAATTAGTCAGAGAACTGGTCATGATCCAAATGGTATTTTGGAAAGATCATTCTGACTTTAGTGTGAAAAATAAATTGGGAATTTTAAGGCAGAGTGTAAACTGTACACAGGGGATGCTAGTCAGGAAACCCGTAACACTGGCTACAGTGGGTGGTGGCATGGCTCAGAATAATGGGAGTAGGGTAAGAGAAGGGTATGGGATGACAGAACTATGGCAGATGGGGGTAGGCATAACAACACACCCATAGTTTGTTTCCTGATTAAGGATTTCAAGGACTGTATTTTTAAACTTCTAATATGGCTTTAACATATCCTGTTATCTTTTAGCAGGTACTGGCTCCAGTTCAGGGTTTTATAAAAATTATCTCATTGAAACTCTTCAGCCTAAACCAAACCTTAATCAAAAACATAGTTCCTTCTGACTTTTCCAATGCTAATTTATACAGTAGTAAAAAAATGCGAACTTAAATTAGCTTTAACCTTCATTTATATCATATCATTTAAAATTGAATTAACTTGTTAAATGTAATTGATTACAGATTAAGTTTTCCAGGGAATAAATATATCCTCTTGTGTAAAATGAACAGAGGGAAAATCAAAGCATTTGATGCAAGCAAATCCTAACCAGTCTACTACAACAGAAGGAACAAAAGTTTTTCTTATTTTACATGTTTCATCTATTATTGTGTCACATCTTTATTTTTGCTGAAATCACCCAAAATGACTGAATCCCACCTCCAATAGCTGGTAGATGGTCGTTCAACTCATGGGCCAAGAGATCACCCAAATAATCTGTTTTTGTTTTTGTTTGTTTGTTTGTTTTATTCTAAATAGTTGGAAATTTATTGGTTATAATAAAATTTTCACAGGATGTTTTACTTATTTCTTTAAGTAAGCATTAAGTTGAGAACTTATGGAGGGGCAAGATATAAGAGTATACTTCTGGGATTACGACACAACTTTTATAGGCTGAGTGTTTCTTTTCAGTAAAGTTAAGCTTCATCCTGAGTTATTCATGTTTTGAACAAACCACATCCCCAGACATTACATAGAAAGAATCAATCGTACTGTCCCTCACTATATCCTGCCACTGAGAGGACTTCAGATGGTCTTAGAGGTAACACTATAATCCAGCAGACACAAACTATTCGAGCAATTGTGGGCCAGATCATGAATCAGAATGCAGAGTCTATAAATAGAATCATCTTAATCTGCTCCAGTACCCCTTGAGAAATCTGAGATATAAAGTGAGTCACACATAATTAGAAAAATCATATTGCATTCTGGGAAGAGGAAAGAAAAGGTTTCTCAGTGATAAAGCTACATGTTAAAAGAAGAAATCTACTGAGCAAAAGGTTAGCAGGAAAAGTGTACTCGGTCACCTCAGAGCGTCGCCAGATGCCTACTTTTTTTGTACAGGACATCAAATAGTAGCCTAGGACTGTTGCTTGATTTATCTGGTTTACTGCTCAAAACTCTAAAAAACTCAAAGGACTAGAAAAATAGAAAATAAATACCTTTGAAGTTAGCTATAATATTTTATGTATGCATCTATCATACGGTCACATAGAATTTATGCTTAAAAGGGTGCTGTTGATCAGCATTTCTATGCCTGAATCAAGAGACCTTTTATAACTTCTTATTATGAGATAATTTTAATTTCTTATGCAGTTGTAAGAAATAATACAGAGAGATCCTGTGTACCTTTTACCCCGTTTCACTCAATAATAACATCTTGCAAAACTATAGTATAATATCACAAGCAGGATATTGACATTGATACAATGCACTTCACTTGTGGGAGCCATATTTTGAACTACCCAGTGAACGTGCCCCCGATGTCACTAAGTATCTCTCCTCATATTGTTCTCCACACTCTACTCCCATCTTTACAGCAGGGTACTTGGGCAAATCATTTGCCACTTGCTGCGACGAGGAATGAGAGGTACGTGCGGATGGGTGGTGGCTGGAGGCAAGCGTTTGCATGTTGAGCTGGGGTTCCCTCAGAACATCCAGTTTGAGATGTCTAGCAGGGATTTGGCTTGACAACTCTGCAACCCAAATCTCAACGCTGCCATGCCTAGCTAGAAAGCAAGCATTGTAATTAGGTCAAAGAAGCCAAGAAAAACTTGGCCACCTTTAGAAAAAAACACCACCGACAACAGCCAGCCTATCTCCTCCAGAATGCTCCTCTAGGAAAACTACTTCCTCTATTCCTTGGGGCTTCTATTTACACCTCTCATTGGCCTCTGCAGTGAAATGTCAAGAATACAAAGATTTATTTGGTTTTGTCTGGGGATAGAGTTTATTTTAAAGATGCTAACAAATTCAAGTGGTAGCAGAGTATAGTTTCTATAATATAAAATTTCAAACAGCCAGTTACTGTTCTTCCATCCCTTTGATGGGGCCTAAACTAAACAGCTCCACATTCATTACAAAAGACCTCTGTAGAGTACCTTATTATGCATCATTTAAAGAGAGTAGAAGAACACAAATCCAGGAATCCTTTGGAATTTCAGACTGTATAAATAGCCCTTCGGTGAATGACAGCTTAAGCTGTGCTATGCAAAAAGCATGGCAGAGACAATAAATTATTTGAACTGAGTTGGTTTTTCCATATTATTCTAACCCTTGAGCATCATAGGGACAATTTCCCTTTGCTATATTTCTATACTAAAGTCCAAGGGTAATATTTAGAGTGATTTCCCACGAGCTCTTGTGATGATCTGCATTATTAAAAACGATTATTTCCAACCAGAGGCCATATCTGCCAGGAGCAAGGCAGGCAGGAAGCCTTGTGTGAGCTCCTGGCTCCGAGAACACTGCTGTAGATCCCGGGACAAAATGCCAGCGACTTTTTTCACCTGACTGGAGAGTTTGGAAATCATTTTTCTTTGTGTCTGCAATCCATTTTAACAAAATAGTTTCTGTGTTTAGTTTAAACGGGGATAACAGAGACGATGAGGCCTTTGAGAATGGTTGTTTCATCAACTAAGAATTCCTGGAAAATTTAAAACAATGTAGGATCTCAATACTACTTGATTTTTCTGGTGAAAATAATGCAACCGGTGGTACAAGTGCAGGTAGACTCATGGCTTGGATATGGCTTAATAACACGCAACTGAGATTTATACAGAGATTAGGGAAATGAGTGTACTTGACTAAATATTTGTTAATGTCAGTCGGTGCCTACATCTTGGTTGTGTCTCTTACACTCTTCATACTAGCCTGAGGCTCTAACATTTCTTACTTGAACTTGGTGTGTGTGTAGGTGGTAGGGAAGCTCTAAAGCTGAGAGAAGTGCTAGGGAAGTTTCCTCCAGAAACCCACTGAAAACCTTAGCCTGAGAATCATAGCAACACTCTGATGTCAACAGCCCCTTCCATTTTTTGGCTCTGTTTCTGCCAGTGCCACTCTTGACCCAAAACACAACTCCCTTCACTGTCTTTCTTAAGAAATCCAAGCACATTTAGTATATTATTTTTGAATTTTTATGGGATTGTGGCTTGGGATAGGTAGGTAACATCCCACAGCCCATTGGCATTTCACTTAAATAAATAGACATTTTTCTTTGCCAAGTCTTTCCTTCCTGCTGCCAACCACAAGTTCACCCAGCTCTAACCATTCCTCCCACACAATGTACAGCACCATTTCTTTCCCTTCCCTTCTGTGCAGGGTTCCTTCTTCCTTTCACCAACCCTAGGTGCCAGTCCTGGTCTAGCTTCTTCCCCACCGTAGGCTTTTCAAAATATGTTTTCAGCAAAGCTCAGCCTACCCTACAAAGAAACTCACATCAGCTGTTTGGAAAACCCAGATTTCTCGATATGGTTAGATTAATAATAATGATAATGATCTCAGAAGAAAAGGAAGGAGAGAGTATGTCTCTCATTTGTATCTCAGAAATCTTCAAAGCAGAAATACTACTCACAAACAGAAAAAGGGTAATCGTCTGGGGTGGGGAGAGAGGCAAGAGTCAGGGCCAGCTGAAGTCAAAACAGTTACTGACTCCACAAATGAGAGAGCAGATCTGGCCCTTTGATTTGTTACTGATGGCTGCATATTATTGAGGTGTGTTTAACAAAGCTAGGAGGAGTGGCTGTATGGAGAAATTAGGCAGGAGGTGCTTTTATGTTTTCCAGTTATCAACATTTCAGAATGTACATTTCACCTCCTTAAATTAGCACCTTTTCACCCCACATTGATACATCCATTCCCACAAGGATTTATCCAGTTTTAGGCCTTATTCAGACAGTAAATATAAAGTATCTTTAGAAAAAGCAAAATTCATGAATGCTGAATACTGCCTATGCTAATTTGAGAAAAACCCTCAGAGGCCAAATTTCAATAGGTAAGGATAGAGAAATATTATAGCTGCAAACTATTACTTGATAGATCCTTCCATGTACAGTATGCTCATTAACATCTTTCTCCTCTTTCTCTCTTCTTCACTATCACCCTTCTTCTGAATCTCCCCTCCCTTCCATCCATATCATGAATAACCTTAATTTCTATCATCCATGATAATCAGTATTATATGTTCAGGATTTCATCTCCAATTTCTAAATATCTATGATTTACCCAGAAACTACTGATAAAGTTCATAAATGATTGGCCTCTCACATGTCTCATCTTGCTAAGTGGGGTTGAAAAGTGTCCTTTAGAGAGAATGGCGATTGCTGGAAATGGAACTGTGAAAGGACAGCATCTTCTTTTCTTTGACGACCTACATCAAGGGTGGGATAAAAGTAAAGAGGTGTAGATATTAAACCTTTTGGATTTGGACAGAGAAGGAGTAGAAAGCATGTTAGGCCTGGTATGCTTAATTACTGACGGAAACAAAAGAGGAAAGGAGAAAGTGAGAGAAAGTTGGATAGCCATCAAAGGATGATTGTATAAAAGCTCCCCCCTCCTCTGTCTTTCTATTTCTACCAACCAGTGGGAAACTGCCAGCTTCTCCTGGACATTAACTCTCTTTTATAGTGATTGCCAACAATAGAGAAGTCCTGTTTAGAGAACTCTCTCTGTGCATAAAGAAACTGGAGTCCCAGTGATGAAGAGATATGTCCAGGGTCACATGTGTAACAATAGTGATTAGTTTGGACCTTAAATGCAGGTCACCTGAAAGACAGACCAGTGGGCTTTTGCAAACAACTTAGTGCCAGATGCAAATATGAATATTTTCATGTGCTAGAGTAATATACATAGGTAATTGTGTACAAGGCATTTGTCATTCAATTGACAATATTTATCAGGATCACCAATTACTCAAAAATTATCCTTAGACTAACTCTAAAAGAATAAAAGTAAAAATAAGTAAGACTAGAGTAAGTTATAAATCACTTGGTTGTGACATATTTTCGATTATGTCTGTTCGCATATAGGCACAAAGAAGAAAAGAAAGGCCATCAAAATCATACAAGTCAGGATTCTGAACTCTAAATGATGGCAATATGTATCATTTAAAAAAAATCATATCATTTAAAAATTTTTTAAATGATATGTATCATTTAAAAAATCAAAGTCTCTGATTTCCTCATGCTTTTAGTATTTTTTTTAATATCTCAATTTCTAGCAAGCTCAAGTGCCACATTTTCTTTTTTGTGTAATTAATAGCTGAGAGACCTTGGGCAAGTTACTTAACTTGTTGGAAGATAAGAGGAGGTATTTTATGCAAATGTGCTCCGTCTGGCATCTGGCATATAATCAGTCGTGTTAGCTGTTTTTATTAGTAGTAAATATTTTTTTAATGACAAGAATAAAAAGGGAAGGATCCCCAAATCAGAGGAAATGTAGGGTTTGGCTACAAGCATTGGTTCACTGAAACAGCTGGTCTCTTTATAGGGCTTAGGGTACAGATTACATAAAAAATATATATATAGGAAAAGGAAAAGGGTAAAAACTTGCAAAGTTCACCAGTTGTAGCCTACAGCATTTCACTCAAGCTCATTAGGAAGTTTACATTTATAATGTAATCTCTTTGAAACAGATTTGATTTTTTTTTTTTAGTAAGGATCTTGTAAATTAGAACTTTCCCAGGGGGCTAACCTAATACAAGTTGTTCCAGAGGTGGAATTCCTTCTGATCAAATATCTCAGAGCAGAAGAAAAATGGTTCACTAAGACTCTAGCATACTAGTTTATATAATTAGCAGTGAATATCGGAATACCGGGGGCAGAATTGGCAATTAATAATACCCTTGCCTTCAGAACTGCATAGAGCAAAAGAAATCCATTTAACAAACATAAAAGAACTGTGCAAATGAGCAGTCCACTGTCTCAGCCCAGCTGTTGTAAAGTATTACCATATGGCTTTATAGTGCACCTTTATTTTACCTTGGAGATTAAAAAGCCTTTTTAAAAAATACTATTTCCTAAGGTTGTTCTGTACTACACGCACACACACTCACACACACACACGAATACCAGTACCTCTATACATTTTGGGGAAATTGGCTAATGTATGAAGGTTACAGTTTACACGCTTACCTTTTCCTACTGCCTCATCTAGCCAAAATTCCTATGAATGAAGTCATACTTACATCAAGCAAAGCAATTCAGAAGTGAATTAAATTCTCCTCCCAAACAATGCATTCAGAGACAGTAGCTGTGAAAAGGGTTGATACAGGAATGAGAAGAGACAGATGCAGGGGCCTTTTCTCTGTTCAACTTGATATGAAAATGAGGCCCTTGGGTCAAACAGACTGAGGGTCACATGTAACCACCCAGCACTCTGCCTGGCAGCAAAGGACACCCCATCGATAATGGATAAATCAATGAATACACCTTAAAATGTCATTAGGGTAGAGTTACATGAGTATGCTACTATTTGTAAGGAATATCAGAAACCATAGGAGCGGATTCTATTCTGGAAGACAGATGTTGAAAAATGCTAGATCCGGAATAATCCTGCCTTGGGAGAATCCTGCCACTGGGAGGTGAACAGATTTGAAGTAAAGAAGGTAAGAGAACAATGAGGAAACAAATATTTCGTGAGGATCTCTATGAATGGAAAGATTTTTTTCCCCAACATGATCAAAACAGCTTATTAAGTATTTAAGGAAAAAAAAAATCAATTCAAACAGACCCTCATTTAAAAAATAGAGATAGGCATGCCTGGGATATTTTAATTTAAAGCATAAATAAATGGCACTCTGGAGACAAATGACTAATGTGGGACAAAGGCCTACTCACAGCATGACATGGTTCCTCAGACTTTTTCTGTAAAGGGCTAGATAGCTAACACTTTAGGTTTAAGGGCCATGTTTGTCCTCTCTCTCCTGCTTCCGTGGCTGCTCCTCCTTCCCCTACTTCTTCTTCCTCCTCTTTCTTCTTCTTTTCTCCTTCTTTTTCTTCTTCCCTTCCTTCTCCTTGTTCTCCTCATCTTCTCCCTCCTCCTCATCCTCTTCTTCCTATCGCTTCCTCCTCTGCGTCTTTCTTTCCTCCTTTTCTGCTTGTTTTTTTTAGCTCTTTAAAAATGTGAAAAATATTTGGACTCATGGTCTGTACAAACACAGGTCATGGGCTAGTTTTGACCTAAGCCATAGTTTGTCCATCTCTTGCGTGTAAGTTCACTGCTGGTACTGTTTCCTTCTTTGCCCAAATCACACCCATGATGGATCAAGCGTAAGTTCCAAGTTCTGTTTCTTTTAACTTTAAGCTTAAACTTTAAATAAATCATCTAAAACATGAAAAGCAGTACAAACGCAGAATGTTAAAACATTTTTGTGATTTTTTTTCCTGACTCTTAGTTTCCTCACTCATTCTACCTTATAGTAAGTATTTTTATAGCTACTCGTTTTATATAGTCTTTCCAAAGCATTCAATTTAGTTTTCCTAGAAACATCAGTTACTTTTTGAATTCCGATTTCATAGGCTTGCCTAATGTTCAATTAAACTACAGTAATAACCAAAACAGGAATAAAGAGGTTGGAAATAACATAATGTCTCTTGGGAAACACCAAATTCAATTGTGGGAAGAAGTAACGTGGTTTCACACTAGACTTCTAACTAGGAGCCTTCAGCACACTCTGAGCATTGCTGAGTATGTTTTAAAGAAAATGAAGAGCCTGGATAACCTTGTGACTCAGTTTATAAGTAGGTCAATTCAGAAAACTTATACGGAATTTCTTGGGCACTTTGCCAAGTACTTCATATATGTTAAATGGTCAAAGAGATAATGTTCCATGGCAGAATAAAAAGAGCTAACATATATTGAATACTTAATTCACACCAAGGGATTTTTACATGCATTATCCTATTTAATCCTCACCACATGCTATGATGTAGGTACAGGTATTAATAGTTTAGTTTTAATGTTTAGTAGATATGTGACCTTAGCCAAATTACTTTGTTTCCTCATCACCTAATAGAGTAAAAATATCTACCAAATACAGCCTCTGTCTATTCTTTTAGCAAATATTTATTAAATACCAGTTCCATGTTAGGCACTGAGGATCTAGCAGTGTTTAGAGCAGTACTTCTCAAAGTGCGGTCACTGGCCCAGAAGCATGAGCAATACGACGTGGAACTTGTTAGAGCTGCAAATATGGGGGGTCAATCCCAGATCTACCCAATGAGAAATTCTGGGGCTGGCACTTGGCAATCTATGTTTTCACAAGCCCTTCGAGGATTCTGATGCCTGCTCAGGTTTGTGAAGCACTGGTTTAGAATATAAGGTCCTGTCCTCTTGAAGCTTACATGATAATAAATTCTTTTGAGCATTATTCCAGTTAATCTCCATAGAGGCAGTCAGAATTCTGCCAGGCACAAACTTAATGGTCATTAAATATTTGCTATTATTATTATTATTAGTAGTAGTAGTAGTAGTAATAATAATATCATAACTATGAAGTAAGGCAAAATTCTAGAATTGCTTTCATTTGACACAAATTTGATCTGTATGTATGTTATGAATATGGCATCATGCTAATCTTAAGTAGTTGACTCTAAAGGCAAACTTTAAAAACTTTACAAATTTCAGAGAAGAAAATGATCACTTAAGGGTAGGACAAGTAACACGAGTTACCCCTAGGAGACCTGTTCTCAGGAGGAGACTGCATGCTCTGTATACAGGCCACCACTCCTCAGCTGTGCTCAATGGCTGCTCGGTGGAAACGCAAGCCCAGCAGTGCCAGATTATACAACTGGTTTCAAGTGAAGCTGAAAATCTGAAGTTTTCTATAAAATATCCTGGCTTTTACATATTTAAACCCACTTCACCTTATGGATCCAACCAAACATGTCTGCAGGCCCCAGGATCCTCCATCTGTTGGCAACTTCTGATTTTACTCATTCCTTTTCATTTTACACACACATTGAATGTGCAGAGTAACTCAGAAAGTAATTTAAGTTCACAGCACTCGATAAGAGTAAGAACTATCGTTTACGCCCCTTTTCCCACTACCCCAATGCTTTGTTTAGCCTGCTTCCCGTTCTAAAGCACATTTACCTAAATTGATTGGCAAGGAGTTGGGACAGAGATGAAAGCATATGAAATGAGAAATTGCCGCATACAGTGGGATTTAATAAATGCTTATTGAATTAAATTCCGGCATGAATTAGAGACTTTCAAAGCTCTCATATTTCAAATATTCAGGTTCACAGGAAAGTATAGGGTTTTGTTTGTTTGTTTTTTCTTTTAATATGCCAACGTTGTCTGATTCTTGGGAAGGAGTTTCAGTTTTTTTGAGAAAAATTCAGATTGCTTATTATTGTCTCTGAATGTTTTTACTACCTTTATTCCTTTTCTTTGTCCCTGGTGTCTCAGGTCCTAAATTATAAAATAAATTTGATTTGTAAATGCTATGTTTGCATGCAAGCAAGGTGAGGACACTTCGCCTGTATGAAAAGAGTTGAAAGCCCAGCCTATCTGCACAAGGCCAGATTCCATATGAGGCACCTCACACTGCACCCAATATGGCATTTCCAGGCCCCAAGTGAAGTTAAAGTTAGCCATACTATACACCATCATTCAGACTTGTTTAGATTTTTTCTTTTGATTCATGCCTTTGCTGCATTTTGTACATCCTCCTGACCATTCTTAGCAGCTGTAACAACACTTGTGGTATTACCAGTAATTTGCAACTTATCAAACATGATTGAACCTTGTTCTTTTGTGTAAACGAAACAGAACTCTTTGGTTGGCTTTCTTTATACTTTGGACATAGTGTAAAGGAAACGGAGACTATATTTGCATGCCAGACAATGAAACATAACTCACAGTGTATACATGCCTTTGACATTGTAATTACTAGCTGTTGTTTAGATTCCATGTATGGTCACTGGCTTTGGCTGTGTTGAAATCAGCTGTATCAACATTTAATCAAAGTCTTATAGATTTTGGTTGTATATTTTTCTAACGTCAAAATAGAAATGCTGAGACTAAAAAATAGGTTGGAAGGAATGGAAATGTGTGTGCAATACATTGCAAAAATAATGAACATTCACAGCATAATAAATGAAGTTCATTCGGAATTTGTCAGTAATGAAATCAAACATCACATGGAGCCCATTTCAAATTAGGATTATTTCTCTTGCATTTCAGCAACTTCTAATTAATTTTGCTTCAGTTTACATTCAAAATAGCCCCCATCACAACATATTCTGCTGAAATATTATCTGATTTAACATGAAATATTAAAAAGAAAATAATTATAGGATTTTTTTTGCTGAAAAAATATAATATATAACTCTTGGAAATCACATGTAGAATATACAACCAACACCATATCATTTAACACCATATAACATGATGGCATTCAGCAACATAATGACCAATATTACCTTGTTTCTGAAGAGCGGGATACATTTCTATAGATTTATACATGAGAGTTCTAAAGTTTCACGTACAAGATTTTTTTCCTTGGTGGTGGTATGGGGTGGGGGAGGATGGGAGCTGTGATTTGCAATGTCAAATCCAGGCTTTTGCTCTATGCGTTTTCAGAAAACTCCCAGGATAATAGTCCTCTCTATTCTTTACTTGTCTCCTTTCTTGATTATATAAGGATCCCATAAAATTGAAGGCTGTAAAACCATATGTCCATAACAAAATCATGAATATATCAGTTGATTCATATACTACATGATGTTATCTTGAGCAATATCTTTCATACTTATAGAATCAAAGGACTCACAATGCCATAAAGCAACTGTGATATAAAAGTAATGTATATTGGATGCTTCTTTACTTATTGAACAATTATCATGTGCCTACGATATGTAAAGCACTGTAATAGTTAATATAGGATATATAAAGATAACTAAACATGAGATTTTTCTGCCATGAGCTTACAACCCCACAATAAATAGTGATTGTACAAAACAGAAAGTAAACCATGCAGGAACACGATGATATCTGGGAGTTCAGAAGGGAGAGGAATCACCTCCAAGCACAATGATCAGGGAAGTCTTCGTGGAGAATGACACTGAGGAATAGACAGGGTTAAAGAGACGAACACTTTTATTTTCAAGAAGCCAGGTCTGCAAAGCTGAATTTTAGGGGACTAAGTCCATAAGTCTAGATACATGATAGGAAACCAGAAACATGATTTAAGAATAAAGAAATATATGGGAAGTGAGAGGATGCAATTAGTGGTACAAAAGAAAAATTAAGAGGCTGTTTCAATGATTTTAGGTAGAAAGTAAGACAATAGGCAGGGCTGTTGATGTGCGAATCAATGAAGGAATAGAGCCAGGAAGTAGTAGTAGAATTAACAAAGGAGGCTAGGAAAATTTAGATAATTAAAATTTCAAACTTGAATGATTTCGGGAATGGTGGCCTGTTATTAGAAATAAAGAAACTGGATTGGTAAAACAGATTTAAAAAAACAAACAAACGAAAAAACAGATGAGGGCATGCAAAATTTACAAACAGGAGTCAGCTAGCTGTCATGATTCCCTAGAACCTAGGGAAAAAAAACAGAGCCAGAGATGCAGATTCACAAAGTGGCTGCCCATTGGATGAGGACATTACCAAAAAGTTACAAGGAGTCAAGGATAAAATCTTGAAAAAAGGTGAAAAGTACAAGAACAATTGTTTGTTGAACAAGCCATACCCAGAGAAACAGGAGATTCTTATACGGAAGTCAGAGAAGAGATTTTCAAGGGGAGCTACGTTTCAACAATATTAAAATTTTAAAAGAACCTGGGAAGAATGTGGACTAAAAATTAATTTGATAATTAAGGAATTATTGGAAATTTTTTGTAAGATTGCTTATAAAATTTTTTTTCTTAGATTCCTAGACAGGTATCAATGTAAGATTAAATAATGGAAAAACAGAAAAAATAAATATATGATGACAGATATTTTTAAGAGAACTGTAGAATTAAAACATAAGAAAGATTCATTTTACATTCCCATTAATATACTTAATATCCCCTTTTACAGAAGAGAATTTTAAGAATCAACAACAAATATAAACTAAATTCTGCGTGCTGCAGAACTATGTAGGAGACTCCTATAATGAATGAGCCAATACTTCTAAAAGTAATTTATAAATATAAAGCACAATTAAAATCTATTACTTATTCTTATCGTCCATCCACACAGTAACTCCTCCACTAAGGCTGTTCTCTAAATTCCAAGTCAGGTAACGGGGTTTTATAAGTAGCCCTTCAGATTCTGGTTAAGAATTAGCAAATTAAATTCAAAGATAAGTAAAACACACTTTAATTGTAACAACAGTTAGAGAGATATGTCTGCGTTATAAAGGACGAGCAGGGAACAGAGATGTTGTTGTTTGTTTTCTTTAATTAAAAGAGACATAGTTAGATTTCAGGTTGAAAAGAGGGATTCTTTACAAAGATAGATGGTGGAGAGGAACACTTGATGGAATAAAGTCTTTCAGGACATTAGGGAGAGAAAAGGAACCAAGGAGCTCTATTAGAAATCTCACATTTGGAAAAAAAGGCTTATTTCTTCCCCAGATGCAAGATGGAAGAAAAGTATAAAGAAAATTTGGAATTGGATAGAAAAGTCACATAATTATATGTGCATGTAAAAAGGTGGGATTTAGAGTTCTATATATAAACACAATTCTATGTAAAACCATGGAATCCATAGCACATCAATTTTTTAAAAATGAAATCCCTTGGTAACATTTAAACATATTAAATAGCACAATTCTATATTCACTATGAAGTTCAGCCAGCTTTTGTACTTTCGAATACATATGAATAATGTTAATCATTTGATGGTTAGCCAAAAACCACTATCTGAGGCTACCGTGGAATGGTTCTTTGTGCTGGCAAAGCTCCTCAAAGAAAGGGAGCAATTCAACAGGAAATCTGACTTCTTATTCAGTCTTAATTTTTAGATTGTACTTTTTGGGGGAAAGTTTACCAGTAGTCACTAAATACAGAGACAAATTCAAATAACTAAATATAAACATAAACTATATATATTAATCCTACTAACAAGATGTTAAATGCCTAGATTTTATAAAGACAGAGTTAGCAACAATTTACAACTGCTGCATGGAATTTGAATGAGACTTCATCTGTCATTAGGTAGAGATTCAAGAGTCAGCATATGAGGCAAATGTAATGGCTATAAGCCCCTTTGGGAGAAGATTGAAAACATTACTTTTTAGCTTCCAGGGATATTTAAAAAGCTATCTTTGTTTTCCGAAAATAGGAAATAATTTTTCAAATCCACAATGTTCCCTTTGTAACAGCTAACCTCTTTCTAAAGATGACTTTGTGGGATAAAAGCTTCTTTTTTTGTTTGTTTGTTTTAATCAGAACACGTGGGATGTTTTGAGATAATGACACGAGTTTCTCTGGCTAAAGCAACTCAAAGGCAGACACAGAGGGGCACTGGTGACTGTTACTCAAAGACATAAGAAGGCATTTTGTGGGGAAAGCACTGGAACAGCCCTTGAAGTGTTTTTGAATGATGGCAAAAGTCAGCACTATGTCTTTTTATCTAGCAGAGAAAAGGAGCAAAAAAAAAAGATGAAGAATGACAAGTGACAAGTAACATCACCCAGATCACCCTTTGAGGAGAGATAACATTGAGTTGAAATTGCTTTAGCTAGAGAAACTACTCCCATCTAGAAGTCAAAGATTCTGTGTCTTTTGTTGTCTCCTCACATGAGCAAAACCAAAGTTTACTTAGTTTGAAAATCATTCATTCAACCTATAGTATTGACACCTACTATGTGCCAGGCACATGCAAGGATATAAAATAAACAAAATACAGAAATCCCTGATTCACTGAGCTTACATGTTAATGGAAGGTAAAAGACAATAACCAAAATAACCAGGTAGAAATAGTCTGTTTGGGGGTCATAAATACTATGAAGAATATTAAATCAGAGAAGAAGGAAGTCCTAATAGGGAAAGAATTAATACCTGAGGGAAATGGAGGAAGGAGCTCTGTGAATATCCTGTGAATAGAAAGTACAAAGGCTCCATGGCTTGAATATGACTGGCAAGTTCATGAAAAAGCGCAGAGGCGAAGGCGGCTGAGTGAGCAAAGGGAGAGGAGAAGGGGATAAAGTCATAGAGATGGTGTGTCCATTGGAAACACACTGGCTTTTACTCTGAGTGAAATGGGAAGTTATTGAAGGATGTAGAGAGTGAAACTGTATTCTAATGGAATCACTGGCTGCCATAGTGAAAATAGTAAAGAGCAGGAAGCAGGAATATCCACCCCGAGGCTATTACAATAATCCAGGTGAGAGTTGATTGTGGATTGGATGAAGACAGTGGCTGTAGAAATGTGGTTGGATTCCAGATGTATTTTAAAACAAGTGTTGACAAGATGTTTTGATGGATTGTATATAGGGTGTGAAAGAAAGAAGAATCGGGAATGATTCCAAGCTTTTTGGTCTGAGCAACTGTAAAAATAAAATTGCAATCCACTGAGATGAGTAAGACAGGGTAAGATTTGGGGTAAGGAAAAAGTCAGCAATTCAGTTGTGCATACCTGAAGTTTGAAATGCCATTGGATATCCAAATGGAGATGGTATGTAGACAGTTGGTTTTAACACTCCAGAGTTCACAGGAGAGGTTTGGGCTGGAGATACAAACCTTGAAGCCATTGTCACATATGTGGTATTATAAACCATGACTCACCAAGGGATTGAGCACAAATAAAGAAAGGAAGAGGATTCAGGTTCAGAGGTCAAGTAGATGAGAAGGAAATAGCAAAAAGGAGTGGGAGGAAATGGCTCGAGTAATAAAAGGAAGATAAGATGAATTTGGGTTTTAGACACCAAGGGTTGAATATGTTGCAAAAAGAACTGAGTGCTCATCTGTGGCCACTGACAAATTCAGTATTGAGAATGGCCATTGGGATTTGTATTGGGGAGGTCACTGCTGGCCTTAATACGAGCAATTTCAGGGCACGCAAGAGGATGAAAGCTTGGTTAGGGCAGGCCCAACAGAGAATGCAAGGAGAGATCTGGGGACTAAGTCTTAACAAATTTAATGATGCAGGAGCAAGAAACAAAGTGCTGTCGTGATGTTCTGAAGTAGGGGATAGAGGTAGAACTGTGGTGCATAAGGGAAGAGTTTGGTCTTTGTCAAGAACACAAGCAGTTCATCTGAAACAAGGTGAAACAAGAACAAACCCAGAGTACAGAGGCTGACATGCTTGTAGGAGAGAATGTAGTGATAGAACAAATGGAAATTCTCTTCTGATAGATCTTATTTTCTTAGAAAGGAAGCGGTCCTCAGTTAAGACTGAGAGTGGGAGATGAGGTTTGAGCAAAGGGGGAAAAGCATGGATAGTCATCTAGGTGTGTGGGAATGCAAATGAATTAGGGAATTAATTTCCGTGATTCATTAAGGATCTAGTTGAGTTTAACGATCATAAAATTATTGTGTGACTATTGTTTGTCTTTTTCCCCAGCCATATTCAGCTGCTTGGGTGTATTCATAAGTTTAACAGAAACTTGAGTTAAACCAAACTTCAAATGTTCAAGTGGTTGAAAATATTGACTGTGCTTTTGTTTTTCTGTTGTACCATCTTAAAAAGTGGTACATACATGAAATATTCTTGATGAACATCAATTTCATCAAAATGACATGTTCTGGGTGAATTATTGCAGTTCTATGCCCTAAATTCTTTAGGCTATGCATAGATTTGCCTAAGTAAATTGATTTAAGCTGTTTCATGATACAGGATCTCTTTAAACCAGGGATTGGCAATTTCTTTTTCTGTAAAGGGCTAGATATTACATATTTTATGTTTTGTAGGCCATGAGTTCTTTGTCACAATTAGTAAGCTGTAAGGTTTTCGTAACAGTTACACAACTCTTCTGTTATAGTCTAAAGCAACTTTAGAGAACATACAAATGAATGGGTTTGGCTAAGTTCTAATAAAGTTTTATTTACAAAAACAAGTGGCAGGCAAAAATCACAGACCTTCAGTTGTCAACTCCTATTTTAAACTATTGTAATATATCTTGCTTAAATACTATATGAAAGCAGCCAGGCATGTATTCAATAGCCATTAGTAAAATATTTAGATAAACTTAAAATTTGTGACAACATCTACGATTATACCTGGCATGAGCTAACCTACTTAGAACATTCCCTTCCATGGGACATATGGTTGGAATCCTTGGTACTCAAATAGTAGTCTACAGATATGCAGCATCACCATCACCCAGGAACTTGCGGAATCGTGGGCTCACCCCACCACCTATTTAAAATGCACCACCTGCATTTTAAAAAGAGACCTATCTATTTTCTATACACATTAAAGTTTGAGAAGCATTTGTTTAGAAAGTAATACCAGGATTTTCCATGGGTGAAATCAAATAACCTATAACAAATATCATAAGATTAACAAAAAAACAGAATAATATAAGGAGAGAGAGAGAGAAAGAGAGAGAGAGAGAGAGAGAGAGAGAGAGAGAGAGAGAGAGAGAGAGAGAGAGAGATAGAAAAGATAAACTATTTCCCTCTCAAATGTCCATCAAATGATGAATGATAAATAAAATGTGGTCTATCCGTACAATATAATATTATTCAACCATGGGTGAATGTTGAAAATATGCCTAGTGAAAGAAACCAGTCACAAAAGGCCACTTATTTTATGACTCAATTTATATGAAATCTTTAAAATAGGCAAATCCATCGAGACAGAAGGTAGATAATGGTTGCCAGCAGCCAGAAAGAGGGGCTACTGGGGAGTGATGCTAATGGGTCCAAGGTTTCTTTAGGGGGTGATGCACATGTCTGTAACTAGATAGTGGTACAACTAGCTAGTGGTAATAGTTGGACAAATCTGTGAATATACTAAAAGCCATTGAACTGTACACTTCAAACTGATGAGTTTTATGGTATGTGAATTATATTTCAAATTTTAAAAGTCTGAAAATTAGAAAACAAAGGCAATAATAATAAAAGAAGTCATGAAAGGTTTCCATCCATAACAATTTGGTGGCAATTGGGTTTAAGGAGTTCAAGAGTTTTTGTAAGAAGAGACATTGCAGCTTCTAGAAAACTAAATAAAATAAATATCTATAGTCAGTATTAGTTTATATTTAGAACTCAGGTGGGTTTGATTATAAGGACAAAAAACTGCAGAGAAATTGATTTTCTGGATTACCTAAGGTAACCTACCTCGGGTTACACTGACTGTAAGGTTAGCTTGCAACTGCTTCGGAGAGGGGGTGGGGGATTTTGCAAGTTTGGTATGTTACACGGGATGTAAGTTGAGTATCTTCCTGTATTAACGAACACCCTAGATCTACACCACCAACTCCACAATACCACCGCCCAGTAGCCTCGGATAGCCATCAGGTTTTTCCTCCCTATCTTCGTAAGAGCCTTAGGCCCAACCACATAATCTGAATTGGAAGATATGGTTTGTTTGTATGCGTTCCAAAGGAATCCCAACTCTTTGAGTGTTTCATATAGTTGGGAGTCAGTAATAACACAAACCGGATGATGACTGAGTGAGTCACAGTGGGGGGAAAACACAGATTGAAGTTGAATCCAGACTACGGATTTGCAGATGTGCTCTCACACCCACTCCCAACGAAAATCTTCATTTACAGCCCCTTATATATAACTTAGTACCCATTCACGTTTATTCACAATTTACAATGTCCACAGTTCCCAGAGTTTCAAATGGATTCTCAAGCAATGCTGAAATTTTAAGTTGCAAATTGTTTACAGTTTGGAAAATATAAGCAGGACATTAATGCAGTAAATGCTAATTTCTAGTACACTGTGATTTTAAGGCCTTTGAGAATCATTTTCCTCATTAAGTCAATAGCATCAAACTCATCTATTTATGAGCAAATCTTATTTCTTCTTTTCCTGCACATTAAAATATATCAGTAGTATAAACTATAATCATTTTCACAAATAAAACCTAACATCTTAAAGAACTTAATTTTGAATTAACTCAATAATCAGATTCACGCATTTTGTTACAGTGAACATAGCAACGATAATAATTTAGAAATAAAGTAGATTATAATCTGATAAGGAAATTTTGATTAAGCCTCTTTTAATCACCATGGGTTTATCATGGAAATAGCCCTACAGCTTTAAAAGGAAAAGTGCTCTCTCTCCATATGCCCTTCTCTCAGATTAGTTCTCATGCCAGTGAAGAAGTGAGTGATGTTATCATCTCTATGGAAGAGAGGAAGAGTAAATATTAAAGCTTAAAATATTAATCTAATGGCAAATAAATTTGCCATTTGATTAGGATGGCAAATAAATTTCACCGTTTGAGTCAACTGAAAAACTTAATGGTGGCTGCCTGGAGCTCAGACTCAAGGAAGATTCTGAGGCTATGTCCATTAGATATGTCTGCCACGGGCTTCAGAAGTGGGGAATCAGTAGAATTCCTATATGGTATCGATTGCTCTGGTTATAATTTCAGTCCTAAATACCTAACCCTTTAGTTAACTATCTTATTTAGCACACCAAAAATTATCTTCTCAGAAAGCCGTACTCAGGATGAGAACTCAGCCCTCAGTTAAAATGAATTTTAGAGAAGAGAGAGAATTTTCAAGAGAGCTAGCAATCATCAAAATGAAAATCACTTGATCAAATACATGTGTTTTAAAAAATTACAAGTCTGAAAGGTGGGTGAGTCATCCAGAGAATACCTCCCAGGGAAGTAAATTGGCTTAGTCTAGGTACATATGGTAATACATCTGAATGCAAGTCCTTAGAAAAATGATCAGCCATGCTGCCCATCTTTATTTACATGTATTCTCTTCTCTTTTCATTTATCCTTTGAATTTAAGATCCCCCTCCCCACCCCCGCCCACCAAGATCACTAAAATCTTTCCTTAATGCTTTTGGTGCTCAGTCATTTTCTCATAAAGTTGTCCATTTCTGTTAAGGACTTTTGTCATCTCTTCCAGCAAATCAAAATATTTGACATGGAAAAATAATCAATCAAAACTACCTTTTGGAATACATAATATATAGACATACGTTCTTGGTTGTCTGAATAGTGTTATATAGCTGTGGTCACTAAATAACTTAAAATGTACATATTTTTTTTGTTTTACTTGTGCAGCATTTGCAATTTTAGTCATTAAATGAGCTTTGCAGGTGTGCAAATACCCTGTTAATCCTGGTGTTTTCTGAAACCCTGCTAGCCACATCCACCAGTTCTTTGGAAGACCAGCAAAATGGAGAAGCTTTTTCAAAGCCCAACAATAAATTAATAAGACGAGTTATATAACAAATGGAACTTTGTTGAGTTAAAAAATAAGACCACCTGAAGTTTTATTTTTTTAAGCCATCAAGGATTGGATTTTTAAATGCAAAACCAGATATAACCATTCTTGTCTGTCCTTTGCTGTTCTTTTTATGTAAACATTATTTTCTTGATACATGGGGGGGAAAAAAGAGTTCCTAACCTGTACTTCTCATTACAAAATTAATAATAATAATAGTAATAATGTTATTATTAGTAATACTAGTAGTATGAATGCTTGGTCTTAAAAGAGTTTGAGTCTGGGATATTTCTTTTAAGAGATATTTGTGTGCAGGCGAGAGAAACCATCTTTAGGATGATGTGTGGCTTTGAGGAAATGCTAATGAAGCTGTTCAGATACTAAGCTGTAACTAGTCAAAAACACACCTACCTTTTCAGTGTTTTTAATGGTCTTTCCACACCGTGTTCTAGGTGATCACACTGAGTTTTACAGTAACTTTGAGCTTTTCCGTTTCTACAAGAGGAAAGTAACCTGATACGTAATTCCCATTGTAGAGTCAGCCTGAGCTGTGAACTTCTACAACGTGTCAGTAACAGAAGTCAGAAGTCAGAAGTCAGGCTTTATGTTACTTTGTAGCAGCCAAGAATTCAGGTTATATTTTGGACCCAAATCCTGTAAATTATGTAGGGGAATAATTCACTGGAGTCCTACACAAGGAGGGTAAGAGTGCCTCTTATACTTGGATATAATGAAAGGGACTTGAAAAAAATGGCAAGTTCTTAAGTATTATTGCCACCCCACTGGTGCTGATACTTCAATTGTTTTAAAGTGATCCCATACATATTAGTGATTATGAAGCTACAATAATTGACTCACTATGAATTTGGTAACCCTTTGTATAAACAATTCTCGAAAGGGAGTATGAACTTAGCACTAAGACGCATATAGGCATCTTAAACATCCTTTGATGATCAGCCTAAGAGAATCATGTTTATTTTTTTGCTACATGTGAAAGTTCATTCTCAGTATCAAGTTTATTTTGTCCGCTAACTTTGTTAACCTTTCCAATTTCTTCAGTATTTGGTGTCCTTTCACAAAGAGCTGTTAGGATAGAACAGTTGCATCAGGGTTAAAGGTCAGAGCCATTACAGTGTTAACCTGAAGCATATATGCTGTTCCTTGAGCTCAAAATGTGTTTTTGATTATTTTTTCAAAAATAAAAAAATGCCAAGGAGAGTATAATAGCAATGTATGAGGCATCTATGAAACCTGTATCTACTAGATTTTTGATAACATACTTAAAATATTTCAATTGATAAAGTCTCTAAGAAGGCTAGACAAATGCTGTATTTCATTAAAAGAATCGTTTTTTGATGATTTCATTTTAACTAAAATAGCACAATGTGTGATACATCTTCAGTAGTCTGAACTTTTCAAAAAATGGTATATTCTGATCTTTTAAAATAATATTTATATGACAGCATGGTTAGTTAATGAGTGAAACAATATCCATTTTTATAGAACTCATGCTATCATAATGAATAAATAACTGAGAGATGTTTTTTCTGTAAAGATTTACTGCTAATCCCTTAGTTGAAATTCATTTTACTCCAGAGACATTCAACCCATCACTTAGAAACAGTGTTTGCAGACTTCACCAGGGTAACAGCTCTAATCCTTAAGGTAATCATCTTTCACCCTCCTCTCCAGTCTTTTCTCCTTTTAAGTCCTCACTGGTCTTTTTAGAAAAACAGAAACTAGAAGACAGCTATTATTCTCCTCCATGGGATAGTCTACTCGATTCGGGCAAGTAATATCGTTTTCTGTTTACCCTCACCTAACACAAGTGTGCCGGGTCACTGTTTTCATGCTGATGTTTTCCCAGAGCAAAAAGAAAGGCTATGGCAGGAGACAGCCAGATCGCCCGCTATAAGAACCTGAGAAGTAAAGTCCGTTTGCCTTTTTATCATTGCGTTTGATATCAAGGGGAGGAGAAAGAGAAGACGGTGAAGAGGGGGAGGAGGAAAACAAGGAGAAGGAGAAAGAGGAGGGAAAAGCCCATGTTTCTATTCACATCCTGAGTCCATTTGAATATCTTTTACTTCTGTGAATAGTCATTAACAACATTCCAAAGTATACCACGATCAGCAATAAGGCAAAACAAACAAACAAAAAGGCTTCATTATTACTTCCATTTAATGCCAGCATTTTCCAATATAACTTCAGCTCAAAGACATACTATACTATACTAGCACATAAGAAGGGATTACATGTTTTCCTGCACCATAGCAGAGGACAGGAAAACATACAGATTTTGTATGTTTGTTTGAATCAAAGAAAAATTAGTCCAGTGAATGACAGCGATTTCAGAATTCTGTAGTTGAATGAGTTCTTGAGGACTCTGAAACTATTTTGTTCCTTTATTATTATTTTTAAATCCAATACCCCCATACATCACTGGCCCTGGCTGGGAAATTCAAGTCATCCCAAGGCATAACCAACAATGCACAATTGACAAAAATTATAATGCCTGCCATTTGGTAATGAATATGAGCCTTTCTCCAAATAAATAAACAATGTGGGTCATCAAAAAACCCTCTAGATAATATAAAGATAAAATTTTGATTCAGAATCTCAAGCTTGTGTTGGGTTCTGAAAGTTATTTAAATTGCCACCTTCAAAAATATAACCTTAGTCCATATAAATTTAGAAAGGAAAAATCTCTGTTACTACCAGGAAACTTATTTTCAAACTGCTTCAATGTGATGTAATTAGAATTAATCTACATTTTATATTTAACATATGCATCCAAATGTTTGCTTTCTCCCATATGCTTTAATTTTAATCTACCCAAGGTTCTAAATTAGAAACATCCAAATCCCTGACTCGCTCTTCTGCCAGTTAATCACCAAGCTCTTTCAACTCTACCTTCTAAAATGTTCTGCTGTCCATGCATCCCCACGGCTATTGCCTTAGTTCAAACCCTCATGGAAGGCTAGAGTACCCAGTGGGCAATAAAATCAGATTCTTAGAATGTTGGTAAAGCAAACACAATATAAAATATGAGAAAAAATTAGGTTCAGTTTTAAAGTAGCATCTATGGAAAGTTATAACTATGACATTTAAGTTTTAGGTGTTATTGTCATTTCAACATTTGTGTGTGCTTTGTATATTAGTTTGAACTGTATAAAGGGTGCCCTCAGAATCTTTTCAATTTTCAGATCTTTTTAAAATTCTAATCAGGCCTTTCTCTGTCCGGCTTACTACCACCAGCACAACTTTTGCAGAAACTCACCATTTCTGTCACTCACCTGTTTAATGATGGCGATGGGTACGTAACACATATCCCTAGTTTCACAAGCTAGGCCCTCAATCATATAGCCAGAGCTTGTCCTTTCAGTCTAATCTCCACAAATTCACCCTTTAACTATCACTTCGTTAGGGACAGGGATTTTTTTTTTTTTTTCTTGAATCTTCTTATACATTATTACTCTTCTCCTTACAGGCAATTCTAATAACTGACTATAGAGTCTTAAGTGTTCGTTAAATTTAGATAATTATTTTGGACTAACACTGAAACCTCTTTTGCTTATTCTCCTTTGCCGCTTTATACATTCAGGTTACAAACAGTCCCACTTCCAATATACTTCAAAGAAGACATTTCAACTGGCAACAGTCTTCCTCACATACTTTGTTTTTCTAAAGACAGGATGTGGCTTCTTCAACCTGCCCCTTGGACACTCCTATTAGTATGCAAATGCATAAGTGAATTATAAAAATCCACTTATTGACTCACATGTTGGTTCACCATATAAAATCAGCAAAAATGTTACCACAAGTTCTATGTACCACACCCAAAAGGAGAAACTTCATGTGCTACCATACTATTAAGTAGCCTCAAAGATGTCTACCCACTGTTTTAATGCTGAGTTCCACAATGAGGTCATGTGAACGAAGACTTCAGGTTCCCACAGAGTGTGGTTCTCTCTTGAAGGAAAAGGAACTTTCACTCTCTTGCGTTTCCAAGGGCCACATGCACAAACCTTAGGAACAGGGCCAGACCAAGATCCGTGGGCACTCAAGACAAGCTAATAATTTGGCATCCCTTTAAACCAACATTCTTCAAAGTTTGGCTAGCTTACTATTTATTTAGAAAAGAGGTTGAGAACTCAGTAAGAAAAAGACAGAAAGGGGGTATTCACTCAGCTTCTCTTTTCTTGTCATGAAAAATCAACACAAAAAAACAAACTGGAAAAAAAAAAATGGAGCTTGGGAAGGCTAATTTTATGTGTCAATTTAACTGGACCACAGAGTGCCAGATATTTGCTCAAACATTAATTTGGGTGTTTCTGTGAGGGTGATTTTGGATGAGATTACCCAGTAGACTGGGTAAAGTAGATTGCCCTCCCCAACTTGGGTGGGCCTCATCCAATCCATTGAAGATCTGAATAGAACAAAAAGGCTGACCCTCCCTGAGTAAGAGAGAATTCTTCCTGCCTGGTGCCCTTTAAACAAGGACATTGGCTTTTCTTCCTTGCCTTCGGACTTAAACTGAAGCGTTGGTTCTTCAGACCTTGAGCCTGCCAGCCTTCAGATTGGAACTACACCATTAACTTTCCTGAGTCTCCGGTTGCCTACTACAGCTCTTGGGACTTGCCAGCCTCCATAACGTCAATAGGCAGGTAGGTAGGGAGATAGATAGATGATAGATAGATAGATAGATGATAGATAGATAGATAGATAGATAGATAGATAGATAGATAGATAGATAGATAGATAGATAGATCTTTGTTTATAATTCCTCACACACCACAGACAGTAGGTTGGTTATGTGATTTGTTTTAGTCAGTGAGATATGAAAGGAAATGAGAGTGTGAAAGTCCCAAGACAAGACCAAAGAGGCATCAAATGTTTCTTTTTGCTCTCCTGTACAGCAGTGATCATGGCCCTGGTAGTCAGTGCCCCTTCAGTCTGGGTTCCAGAATGCACACATGTTGAATAGACCTGAATCCTCAGCTTAAAGCCTGGTCCAACTGAACCTCAACTAGGAAACTGATGGATGTAGAAATAAGTGCTTACTGTTGGCTAGCCACTAAGGTTTGGGTGGTTTATTATATACCATTTGCCATAGCTGATCATTACACTCAAGCCTTTCCACTGGGTTGAGGTCTCATTTCCCACTCTGAGCTGTTTTAAAATGGTCTTTTAAAACAACACACACTACTTCGTAAAATATAATTTAAAACATTATTTTAGATTTCTAATATGGTTTAAGGACTTCAGCAATGTTTTCATGCTTCTGGTTGATTGATGCCTTGGGCAGCAAACTGGACCGTCTAAACTTAATTTTGACTATGCCTAGAAAATAGGTCGCAAATATCTCTCATTCAGGACAAGAACACGAAAGATGCCTACTTAGCCTGGATCTTCATTTTCCCCTCTGACCCACAGAACTCTGTGGACTTGACACAACAGTATCCCTTGACTACAGCTGACTCTCCAACAAAAGGAGCAGGAGAAGGACAATTATCTGCAGATCCCAAATAAAAAACAAATTAAATTTAAAAATATAATTTCCAATGGTAAAAATCATTTTTTTAAACATGTATCCAACATTTGAGTGAGAATGAAGTGAGCAGTTAAAAGTCATCATTATTGAGCATAGAAATAAAATAAATATGATTGGGAGAGACAATGACCATAGTATGTACAGCCAGTATTTATGGAACATGTAGATACTTTCAATAGTACTTAGAATCTACTTTTTTGTCTTACTGTTGAATCACTTCCTTCTCCACTCTCAGACTGTGTGGTCCTAGCAACTCCTTCCTGACTTCAAGGGTTGGGCAGGATCTTGTCCTCAGATACACTGAGGACTCCTGGACATGGCTATAGTAAGTGGCTGATGGATAGAATAATCAGAGGCTAACAAGTCCCAGTTCCAGGACGTTGTTGATTGGGTGAGGCTGAAGCTATTGGGGAACTGGACTTGATCCTTTTTTCAAGACTCAAAACCTGAAGGTGTATAGGTCTAAGAGCTGATATGCAGCCTGTCTGATATCAGCACAGTGAAGTAGAGCCAGATATTGATTTCTATTCAAAGCACTTGAATTCTGACTTAAAGCAATGTTGAAAACTTATCAGATATGTTAGTGACGTGGTCCATTTTGGCTAAGTCAGTTTTTTTACTCACAAAGTAAAGAGTTCCAACTGATATACTGTATAAACATAGTTCCTGCCCTCAAAAAGCTTACGGTATTGAATCAAATTATGGTAATAATTTGAAAGTTGATTTGTACTGCTGATGGTAGAGCTGATTAACCAGATATTGACTAAGTGGGACACACAATACTGTTTTTAATCAGTAAACATTTTATTGAGTATCTACTATATGCCAGGAATTGTGACAGGAATCGGAGATATGGCAGTGAATAAACATAAAAAGAGGCCTTCCTTCTATGTGCCTTATATACCATTTTATTGGGGGGAAACAAGTGATAGACAAAATAAATAAGTGTCAGAGTATATTAGAAAGTGAAAGGAGTTATAGAGAAAAATAATGAAAGGAACTAGGGAGAACCAGCAGTTGGTAGTAGACGTTGGGGAGAGTAATGCTGCTATTTGAATAGTCAGAGAAAATCTCACTGAGAGGGTGACATTTGGGCAGAGCCTTGAGAAACATGAAGAAGCAAGCCATTTGGACGTGAGGAAAGGAACTCTAGCTATAAGGAACAGCAAGTGCAAGGGAAGTTCTGGGTCTAAAATATGCTTGTTATGCTTTAAGGAATAGCAAGGTAGTCAGTGTGGCTGGAGCAAAATGAGTGAGGGGAAGAGAAACTGGAGACAGAATCAGAAAGTTAATAGGGTCCAGTCCATGCTGGATCTTGTTGGACATTTTAAGGACAATATCAAAGTCACTGTGTTCAAATGTATTTTTTATTTTATTTTAAAATGCAAAAAAGAGTAGCTATGTTGCCTTTCCAAAAGAGAGGATATGCTGTGGAAAAGAAATCATTTGTTCATAATATTCTTTGCCTAAATAAACATTCTGTGGCTTTAAACAACTGCATCAATAAAATAATTACTGGCATCGATAACAGGTGGGAGGTATCCTTAAGAATGTCATTCTTTCCCAATCAGTATGCTATAGCTATCCAGAATTGTGATCCTCTTACTGATGGACTCTGCAGATTTGAACAATAAGTTAATATATTTTGATAAAGCTGAGTAAACAATTAATTGTTGTGATGTATGCTGAAGTGACTATTGAGCGAATGAAGTCATGTGACCTATTGTAGAGTTGAGATACAGCTTGCCGCAACTAAAAAGTGAGAAGCACATTATAACACAAGATCGTAAAGCACATAAAACAATTTCATCTTGCTATTTACTGCTGAATATCTTCAAATATACTGCCAGAATACTATTAACAGAAAATTTGACTGAGATGAAGATGTCTGGTTTGAAAACGTGGAAGAAAAACCAACATTTTCCTCTCCTTTACAGAAAATAACTCAAATTAACAAGGACAAAATGAAACACAAGCAAGATCTTTGACAAAACTAAGAGAGAGCTAAAATTATGAATCACAAAATAAGTGCAAAAGCAGCTAAACGCAGTGAAATTCAAACAGTGGATAAAAGGAAGTGCAGAGAGATTGCTAATGGAGGTAGATCTCAGAAAAGGCTGGCAGAATGCACTTCTGCCAGGAGAGGAGAGTATCTTGGGTTGCCTGGCCAAAATTCCTTGCTTGGAAAAACAAGAATGGAACACTGGATTAGTGGCTGCAGGGTCCCTGGAACTGGTTTGGTTTTAAGAAGCAGAGGTGGTAAGGGCTGATTTAGATGTGTAAACATGGGTGAGTCTGTCATTGAACAGCAAAAAGAAGTTGAGTGTCACCATTGTGAACAGCCCAACAGCTGCCAGGCTCTATTAACTGGGGTGAAGAAAAGATTCAAAGAACTCACCAAAAAACCTGAGTTATATCAAACTTTCGGCAAGTTTACAGCATGGGTATGGCCCATCTGTCAAATGAAACACCTGCAAATGACTAATCCGGGGTGGGGGAGGGAGGAACCTTCACCTCATTCAGAACTGAAAAAATGTAAAGAAACAAACGTAGGATCTATATACATTCCCTAAGAACAAAAATGAGGAAAAGAAAAGTGAAAAAAAAAAAAGGTAATAGTCAAACAAACGTTACTAGGCTATGTCACCAGAAATCGAAGAAAAATGTTGAACAAATATTTCACCATACATTTACAAAATTTCAATAAATTTACTGGCTTTAAAGGTGGACACAAGATAGATTAAAAGCAAGCAAAGCGCCTAGCCCGGTTGGCTCAGGTGATTGGAGGCTGTGATCCTAAAACAAGGTCGCTGGTTTGATTCTCAAATGGCCAGTGAACTGCGCCCCCTACAGCTAAGATTGTAAACAATAGCTCTCCCTGGAGCTGGGCTGACCGTTGACTCAGCGGGGAAGGGTGGGGGGCAGAGCACAAGGCTCATAATACCAGCATGGGCCAGGGAGCTGTGTCCTACACAACTAGACTGAGAAACAATAGCTTGAACTGGAGGGGGGGGGGGCAGAAGCAGAAGAAAGGGAGGGGGAAGCAAGCAAAAGGTAGAGATAAGAGCTCAAGAGGCGGCAACTTTACTGTATTCATTTATTGTTTCTAATTAGCTTTTTGGTGGAGTCTTTAGGGTTTTCTATATAGAGCATCATCATGTCATCTGTAGAAAGTGACAGTTTCACTTCTTCATTCCCAATTTGGATGCCTTTTATTTCTTTCTCTTGCCTGATTGCTCTGGTGAGGACTTCCAACACTACGTTGAAAAGCAGAGGTGATAGGGGACTGCCCTGTTGTGTTCCTGAACGTAGAGCAAAGGGCTTCAGTTTTTCTCCATTAATTATGATATTAGCTGAGACTTTGTCATATATGGCCTTGATTATGTTAAAGTATTTTCCTTCTACACCTATTTTATTAAGTGTTTTAATCATAAATGCATGTTGTATCTCGTCAAATGCTTTTTCTGCATCAGTTGATATAACCTTGAGATTATAACGCAAGTGAAATAAGTCAGACAGAAAAAGTAGAGAACCATATGATTTCACTGACATGTGGTATATACTGATATGTGGTATATAAACCGAAAACAACAAAAGAACAAGACAAACAACTGAAAGAACAAAAATTCATAGACATAGACCAAAGTTTAGGGGTTGCCAGAGGGTAAGGGGGAGCGGGGCTCTAGAAGAGGGTAAATGGGGTCTAATATATGGTGATGGAAAGAGAACTGACTCTGGGTGGTGAACACACAATGTGAGATATAGATGACGTAATACAGAATTGTACACCTGAAACCAATATAACTTTGCGAACAATTGTTGCCCCAATAAACTTTAATCTAAAGAAAAAAACAAGGGGAAAAAAAGCTCAAGAGGAAGATGGGCAGACAAAAGAGGATGAGAGATTAGCTGGAAATATTTAGGAAAGAATTGGAAAATTTTTAAAAATTTGAAGAAATGAACTTGAAACATGAATTGGTACTGACAATGCTGAATACACAGAATCAGAAAAACATAGCAAATGGAAATAAAAATAAAAAGCTAAAAGAATTTGACAGAAACTGATGGGTATTAAATGTAAGCAAAAGATATCCAACATACACATAATTGGCATTCCTGCATTAAGTCCTGGTATGGAAATTAAATATGTTGAAATAAATTTTTTAAATTTCTTATGTAAAAGATGACTTGAATTTGCAGATTATAAAAGCAAACTGTGTCCCAGAAAAAACTGATGCAAACTGGACCACACCAAGAAAAAAATTTCTGGATTGCAAAGGTAAATAAAGGATTCTTTGGGCACTCTATCAAGGAATATGAAGTCACTTTTAAGGTGAAAAATCATCAGGATGGCCTCAGGAATTTCCAAAGAAATATTAAACCCGGTAACTCAAGAAACTGTGAAGCAATGTCTATAAAATCCTTCAGGAGAAAAGAATTGAAAAAATGTTTACCAAGCGCACCTGTAAAGCTACATAACTATTTCTGAACATGAAGGAATTCAGAATATTATACTCATTTGCCCTTTTGGTAAAAACCAATAAAACGTTGAATTGATAAAATACAGCAAATATCTTGGTATCAGTGAAAGAGTAATAAAATAACGATAAGGAAAGTGAAGAGAAAGAATTATGTTTGAAAACAAGAAGCAGCAGAACTAATGAATAAGTCCAATTGCTGCTTCCCTGGGGAAAAGTGATAATAATGACAGTAATAATAATAATAGGTAACACTGTACAAAGAATTTGTTTATTAATTCACTGGATCCTAAGAGTAATCCTATGAAGTGATTAGTATATTATCCTATTTTATAGATGAGGAAACTGAGGGATATAGAAGCTAGAGAAATTTCTTCAAGGTCTCAGACATAGTAAGTATATCTTGGACTAAGCTTATAACCACTATTTTTTATTGAGTTATAATTGATATGCAACCTTATATTAGCTTCAGGTGCACAAATTATGTTTTGATATTTGTATGTACTGTGAAATGAACACTACAAAGAGTCTAGTTAACATGGTCACCATAGATAATTACAGAAGCATTTTTCTTGTGATAAGAACTTTTAAGATCCACTCTTGTAGCAATTTTCAAATATGCAATACAGCATTATTAACTATAATCGCTATGTGGTAGTTACATTGTACATTAACCACAATTTACACTGCTTCACAAACATATTTTTAGCTGAATACTTTTTAAAGGGGCCATGAAAAAGGAGGAAGAGGAAGCACAATTTTATAAGTTATGAAATTATGAGGAGCAAATATACTTACAGGAAAAATGAAAGAATCCTTGGAATGTTTTGTCCACCCAAATTTAGGCAAAAATTTTGGACAATATGAATAAAACAGATGTATTTTTAGAGCTATCTAATTTACTAAAATTTGCTGTAAGAGGAAAAGAAACTATAAATTAATTTTATTTTTGAAAAAAACAGAAAAATTGGCCAAAAGCTTACCTCCTCCAGCTCCCCATCAAAAAGACCCCAAGCCAACACTATTCAGTCAAATTCTATTGAATAGAAAATTCCAATGATATATACACTTTCACAAAGCATAGGAGAAAAAAAATCTTCTAGTTATTTTAAAGTAAGCTGGAATATATATATATATACCGTGTTTCCCCCAAAATAAGACCTAACTGGAAAATAAGCCCTTGCATGATTTTTCAGGATGACATCCCCTGAACATAAGCCTGAATGCATCTTTTGGAGCAAGAATTAATATAAGACCTGGTCTTATTTTTGGGGAAAGACAGTATACGTATATCATATATATATATATACCATATATATATATATACCATATATATGTATATATACCGTGTTCCCCCCAATAAATATATATATATATATATATATATATATATAGAGAGAGAGAGAGAGAGAGAGAGAGAGATTTGAGATAAAGATCATCTATCTATCTATCATCTATCTATCTATCTAGCTAGCTAGCTATCTAGCTAGCTAGCTATCTAGCTATCATCTATCTAGCTATCTGTCTTCCTACCTCCTTCCTCCTGCTGGTTCTGCCTCTTTTGTGGAATCCTGGTTGGTTAGGATGACAGACCTAAAAAGGAAAATTTTGTTGTATCCTTCTTGTATCTTTAAAATTGGAAAAATGTGAATATATTACTAATTCAATAAACAACTAAGTTAATTTTAAAAAAATGTGCCCTAAACACAAAGTATTAGAACCTCTGCATTAATTAATAGAAAACAAGTGTTCTAGCTCTTTTGAGAGGACTTACAGACCTGCTATTTTGCTATTTTCTACCAATTTTTTTTTTGAACTGGGAAGTTTAATATAAAGAATTATTTACCAAAATTAATTCTAATATTTTTTCAAGTCCCTGATACTTAGTTGCATACACATGGTTATATTCCTAATTCTATCTCAAGTAACAGTGTTAAAAAGAAAAGGAACTTGTTATGTATCTTGACACACAAAATTAGCAGTGGATTATCCTATCACTTCACCCTTACCTCCTAGCATGAATATGCCCTTCATCTATGTACACGTCCTGCTCTTCCTAGGCCCATTCCTCTGCCAATAGCAAGACAGAATGATAGAGAGCCCTGTCCTTAGTTTGGGGACATCTGGGTTTCAATCTAACCACAACATTTATTAACTTTTTGATGTATGACATTTCTCTAAAACTGGTTTGAGTTTCAGAATAATCTTCTGTGTAATGGCAATAGTAATAGTTGCTTTGTCCACACCAAATAACATTATAAATCTGGGAGCATTTGTAAACTGTAGAGTGCTGACTAAATACAAATTATTATTTTTTATTATTGTTAGTTATTTCAGGTTTGAATCTATATGTACTTGACCAAGATTATAACTAAAACTAAAGAAGAAAAAGGAAAGAAAACAGTGAGAAAGAAAACAGTGAGTTATTTGATGAGTGCACGCTCTGTGTAGGCTGCTTTCTATATGTAACCTTATTTAATGTAGCAACTCTGGAGGGTAGGTTCTCTGCCAGAGTCCCAGAACTAGTCAGGAGAGGAGCTGAACTGCAAAAATAGGACTGACTTTAAAATTGGTACTCCAAAGGAATGACCACACAAAAATCCTTCCCTTGCTTATTTATACGTTACAAACATAAATAAATATTCAAAAGCACCCAAATCCTTGTACCCCAATGACTATAAGATTAAAGCTAGTTAAAACAATGTTCCACATCAAAACTATTCAATTCAGGTTTTCTTTTTTAATCTTATTTTTGTTTGTTTGTTTTACATACTCAACTGTAAAAAAATATGATTTGTACTTCTTTGAGATTTTATTTGATAAGGAAAGATAAATTAGACTAATGGACTGAGATTGCATTAAAACTTCCATTTGATTGGTTGAAGAGAAATACAACACTGTTCAAAATTATCCTTGAGGATTTTCTCAGCAATAAGATTACTTTAAAAACAACTTTTTAAAAATCCCTCAGATTTACTATTGATTCATTTTAATTTGGCAAAAAGAAATATGATATAAGAAAGGTATACCTTTTTTATCCTGAATGCGAGACGGTACTATAGATGCATAACTTTTGCTGAATGTAAATTTTCTCTGGATAATGTTATTATAAGAGAAAAATATCTATTTATAAAAATAATTTCAATTTTGAAGCTACATATTAAACTATTATTATAATTCTTATAACTGGATTTATATTTTAGATTCAGAATAAAGTAAGTAATTTGAGTGCTTAGTATATGCCATATGTTTTTATGTTATTTAAGCAATCTTCATAATAATCTTTTATCCTATATCTAAATTTCTTGGTGAGTTAATAGGCACAGAGTGGGTAAGATTCACTAAACCTAAACCTACCTCTTCTGACCTCTTCAGAGCTTTCCAATGTAATTAGAAAGATTAGTCTTCCTCATGCTTTGAAACCATGAGACTAGCTTGACTAGCTTCTTAATTATTTGTCCTACAAATAGAAGATGGAAGAGACTTCTCTGAGTGAATTTTGATTTACATCACTCCTCTGCCCAAAGCTTGATAACTAACTGTTTCCAATTAGTTTTAAAATCAAGTTAGTATTTTGAATTGGGAAGCTAACAGCTAATTACTTGATTACTACAATTTGACACGGTATTTATTTTCCAGTCACATCATTCAGAATTCTGTTCCCTAATTATAAAGCCCCTTTCTTATTTCCTACCATTCCTTTGGAAATCTGTCTCAAGTTCAGCTCTTCCTTAGAGCTATTCCAGACTAAAGACAAATGTCCCCCCATGCATGTTTGTACATTCACTCAATGAACACACAAATACCCATAAATGATCACATATGTATATCTGGGCTTTTTTGTTGTTGTTGATGATGTGGTGTTGAATGTAGTTATTGTGCTTCAACCATCCTTTGTAAATGTGTTTGAAATACTGTAAACTCGGAGGCCTTAGTAAATTTTAGTTGCCATCTTTTTTATTTCCTTCAGATTATAAGCACCTTGAGGGCAGTGTTGCCATTTCAGTTCACCACCTGGCTTGTTATGGCTCTTCTAATATGGCAGGTGTTCAATAAATTGCATTGAATAAGGATCTGTGGTTGACTGATTAACTTCTTGGCAAGTGAAATATATTTAATATTCCCCTTGAGTTCACAAATGGTTTATGCACTTCACAAAGCACCATACTCAGAATCATTCTGGCCTCGCAAGAATCTGACCAGCTTTTAAATAAAGCACGAAGGGCCCTAAAATGAAGACGGTCTTCTATTCACATGGAGTGTTTTCATTTTTATTACCCTATTGTTGCATACATATTAGACTGGAATATGGTTTACATACTGAAACCTTCCAACCTCCAACCCTGCAATCTGGCACTGGCCTTTGTGTGCTCTGTTTTCTTTGTGGATCACGGATTAGAACTGCAGCCTTTGTGACCTGCAATAAAACTCACACGTTCCCTTAAACATATGCTACTATACAATGAATTTCATTGAAGGAAAAAATAAATGTGAATTCTACCTGACTGATTCTTTTCAGCTTTGGGGTCCTGTGGTTAGAAAGATCAAATAATGCCAGTATGTCAGGTAGCGCCAGGAACTTCAGACCTCCATAAATTCTGATCCTGGAAACTGCATGACAGAATTAGAAAGAATATTTTTCTTTGTCAAGACGTTAGACTTTTTTTTTCTTCTTCTTTTTTTTTTTTTTTTAACTTCAGGCCCTTCTACTCAACTTGCTGTTATTTCTCAGACAAAGCAAAATCAGAAGTCATATTCAAAAAGAGGAAGTGGCACAAGATAAATGGCTGGAAATAAAGCTTGCTACTGGAAAATGCCTTTTAATAGTTTCCACTAGAATATCACACTTCAGCTTGGGTCCACCACCCCCTCCCCGCCTCTCTCTCTTTCTCTCTCTCTCTCTCTCTCTCTCTCTCTCTCTCTCTCTCTCTCTCTTTTTATAGGACTACATTTTAAATACCCGGTATCCATACCCACACCAACGCACAGGTGAGTTGATTTGAAAATACTAATACTTATGAAGATTACTAAATAGGAGGGTTTTTTAATCAACTTTTGTAGTTCTACCTTGATCATTTCCAAATCTTTTTAAGAAAAAGGATCTTAATTTATCTATCACTGAAAAATACTTCTAGAAAATTCTCTTTCATCACCACATATAGAATAGATATATACATACAAATACACAATATTAATGCTGTTTGCCTTTTTCTACATAAAGACCCAGAGAGAGAAGATTCTTAATTTCTAAAAATGCATATTTTATATATACTTTAGTCTCATCCATTTTCTTAATGAAGACTTTCTAGAAGTTATATAGTATTCATTTGTTTTTACTATAAACACATTCAAATCACTTCTAATCTTGACATTATTGTAGTAGACTGTAGTAGAGGGGTAAATAATTTTATCCTATCATGAATTATGGTATTGGTCTTAATATCCTTAAAAATATTTTTTAAAATGAGTATAATTTGTTTTTTTAGAGAAGTTTTAAGTTTACAGAAAAATTGAGCAGAAAGTGCACAGACTTCCCATATACTACCCACTCCCTAGTTTTTCCTAGTATGAACGTGTTGCATTGATGTGGCACATTTTTAATATCTTTTTAAATATGTGTTTGGCAATTAAATATTAAATCCCCAGTTATGCTTAGAAGTAGAAAGTGCATTCTTTTTAAATGAACATTTTACCTTCGTAATAAAGGTACACAAATATACTATATATTTTTTGCAAAATATATAAATAGAGCATACATAATCCTTCCCATTTTCATGATCTTTGACAAAATTTTAAGCCTACTTTGAAGCTTTACTTTTAAACACACATGCACACAACAGTTTGTTTATTTTCTGAGGCCCGCATGGGCACTTGGCTTCACAATGTGCTAATTGCTCTGACTTTGGCCCGTGTTGAGCTGCTTGCCTCTGCCCTCTGCATCTGTGTTTACATATCTTGTGGGATCACTCAGAGCCCACTGCAGGTTCTTTCAGCTTCTTTCAAGACTAGGCCTCAAGGAGTCTAACCAAAGTCCAAGTCACCCAGATCAGTTACTCCAAAAAACCTACCCTGGTCAGAATCTGCCTTCCACTGACATTTTGATGCAAAATCCCAGGCAACATATTCCCTCCACTGAGGATATACATGGTTTGTAAAAGTTTGAATTCAAAAGGTTGTTGATAAATTACTCCTAAGACCTTCACTATTAATTTCTGTCAGGAGACAGTCAAATAGTAAAGAGCGTCTAACATTGTTCCAAAAATAACATTTTCTGCTACAAGGTAGAGTTCTCTGCAGTGCCAGATTGAAATTAATCTTGCCCAGTTGGTTATTGAGTGCCGTCCCAAATTATTTAGCTGGAGTTAAACAGAGGTATTGTTCTTATTGAGGACTATAAAACCCAAATGCATATACCAGTATATAATGTTAGCAACACAAGTTTGAGATGGAAGGAAGGAAAAAATTGTTAAGGTTAGGAGTGAGATCCACCAAAAATTGGTGGGAAAAAGTAGGTGCTGTCTTATGTCTCTTCTAATGGATCAAAGAGATCATTTATTCCAATGTGGGCTTCTTTTAAGTAAAGCAAAAACTGATTTGTCAAAAAAATATATTTAGAAATAAAACTTTTTATTGAAAGAGTTAACTAAAGCACATACATATTCATAAAATGTACTCCCTCCCACTAAGAGGGGAAACGATCATAATTAAGGAAATTTAACACAATTCTAAATATATGTCATCTACTTTTTGGATTGATATGTAGATATGTTACATTTTTATTCTTTAATAGTTTTTATAAAAATCATCATGCTTCAAAACTGATTGTAGTTCTGTTAATATTGTTCTAACGTAGATTGGTAAATTTGTTTCCTGCCAACAGTTACATAAGAGTGAGATTCAACATGTCCTTTGGTAATTACCTTTTGTTCGGGAATCATTTCATTTACTGCTGTTCTCTATTCCAGCAATTCAACATCCATATCGCTCAAATGCTTACCTATCCTACACAAAGTAGGAGTATTAAAGAAATATAACATTTGTAGTCTTCAAAGTTGCTTACTGTTCATTTTAGCAAATATTTCCACCAAAATATGTCACATGGCAGAAATAGCCTACATTATGCCTATATGGTAGAATTGGATTCTGTTGAATGTTAAAGCTACTTCTTCACTGGCTTTCAACAATATTATTGGCTCAGAACATGGTTAAACTACTAGAGTATCAGAAAGCTATTTACCTTGAGGATGGCTCAGTGAGGGTTGATCCAAGGCAAGAAGAAAAGACAGCATCATGGATTTCCCTGATGTGTGCCACGGTGGTAACAGATTTATTCTACTGACAAAAAGGTTAGAGCTGATTATGTGCATCTTACAACCCATTGCTGTGAGGGGCTCTTGGCTTCTTGGCAGCGCCACTTCCATCATAGCTTCTGATGTCATCCAACTTTCAGAACAGCCCCCAACTACTTGTCTTCCCCTGGCTTTCTTGAAGCTGCAGAGCTGCTTTCCCTCACATTAGGGTTCTCCTATTCTCACTCTCACTAGAATCCCACCTACCTCAGCTGTAGGTCCAGGCTTCTACTGAACTGGCTCAACTAAAAGCATTTACTTTGTATCTGAAAGTACAGTAGGTGTTAGGATACCAAGACTCATTGCATGTTGATTTTGACTCAAAGAACGCTTGTTATAGTGAGAAAGAATGATAACATTGAAAAAGTAATAAATGCTTTAGATCATATGAGACTTAATGACTATATAATAAGTTTTAGTTGTTGTTTTGTTTTGTTTTTTAAAAAAGGAAATTCCAATCTTTAGCTTTATTGGTCACCTTCTTAGGAGATTTCTAATAAGGTTTGGAAATTGCCTCCCCCCAAAAGAAATAAACAACTACACTCTTAGTTTTTAAATCAAATAACAACTCATACTGCATATTTTACAAGCAGCTAAGGATGAGAATAAAATGAAATTACAACTAAATCAATCTGATGCATTTGAAAACCTAGATGAAAATAAATGAACTAAATCATAGTTTTGTTTTTGTCATAAAATTTAAAATATATATTCATTTTTCCATTCATAAGGTTCAAATTATTTTGCCCAAAATAATGATCAATTATTTTATCAAAACTTAGTAGCATTCTAATGAGAGAGAAAAGCACCCAATGGAACATTTACAGATATTATACATGGGGAGGACTCTGAACAAATTCCTATTTATCTGTTCAGGAATAAGGTATTTTTTGCAAGACTCATGTCATCTATTAAAATAGGGTCATTTTGATACTTCCAAAATACAATTACCTAGTAGGAAGGTTTATTTGTAGGATGAAGATGTATTCTAACTTTGATTTTTTTTTTTGTCTTGGTTACTCAACTTCTAACTCATTCTTACTCATGTTTGAGACAGATAAATTTTTTTTCAGCCAGTAGATAAGTGCTTATCACATGAAGGGATAAAATTTAACTGATGAATAGAACAATGTACAAATGAAGCATTCAGTTTACTTCCTCTTTATTTTCCTATCCAGAGCTCCTTTTCTGAGTAAATCTCTTTGGCCATAAAACTCATTGAATCTGCTATATGACAGATAGGTTACCAGGATTCTGAACAATTAATTTACAAAGTTGCATGTTACACTTTGAAAAAAATATTTCTTACTGAGGGCATTAATTTGTGTTAGTCAATAAGGAGACCATAAGAGGAATTAAAGCTAATCCTTAACCATACTGATGGTTTTACACTTTTTTCTTCCATTTTACATTAATTAAATTTTTATATTGTGGCCATGTTATTCACCTGTTCTTACCTCTGGTACAATTAACAACATATTTTTACCCCAAAGTATACATGTGTTTGATAGAACCTAAATAGTAAAATTGATAAAGATATTTTTATTCTCAAGATACTTTCTCCCTCTACTTTTTCCTGTATCTGCAAGGGGGAAAGGTATATCCATCCTAGGTTAAAAAATTTTCCTGAACTCTGAAAATCTTCCAGCTGTATCTTGAAAAAAAGGAGACTTTGGCTTTTGACTCTTTCCTGTCTTACGGATAAGAGCCCGGCTGTTTTCATAAACAACGGCCAGCTGTTCAACTTTTAATACTCTTTAACAATCTCCCACTTTTCACAGGGGAAACACATCTTGATTGCATCTTCTTCTCCTGCCTGAGTTAAGAAACTCATTAAGGATTTTGAATATAAACACTTCCTTAACCAAGACAGTCAAAAAAATGTACTCAGCTGCTGGTCTGAACCTAGAAATTGGCTATAAGTTTCAAAGAACTCCTTTTATTTATTACGCTGATTGTTCAGGGATGTTTTGGAATTTTTAGAATAAGAAACCATTAAATAAGAGGACAGCTGAAGGGCAAGTATATGCTGGGCACTTATGAGAACTAGCCAATACAATTAAGAAAGTCAGCTACATGGGAATGTTACGGGAGCAACAGATGCTTCTAGTTTTCACTACCTGTTCCACCATGTAAGTGCCTACGGAACAGCAGTACAGTAGTACATGGTAGCCAAACATATTGTCACAAGGATTCTGCCTCAAAGAATGATTGCAGAACAAAAAATACAAAGCTCAAAGTTAATCTATCACATAGGAATCTAAATGCTTTATTGTTTTTTAGATGAAGACTTACTGCAAAGACCAAAAAGATGTCAGGTAAAGTAGAAAAGAATAGAAGGAGAAGGAAGAAATAAAAATGCAAATAAATGTTTAAAGCAGATGAAAATAGACTTAATTTTTTTCATTAGACTTTTCAAAATGAAGAATAATGTTAATTATGCTCAAATAATTTTTTTTTTGTGTGTGTGCAAAAACCATCAGGTGAAGGAAACAACTATTAGAATAGAATCCAAATGATGAGAGTAAATGGGGAGACCTCCCCTTCTTATTAGACAAAGGATGGGTATGGATATGGACATGGATATTTACATTGTTCTAGTGATACCTCCTTCTTAAATGTAGACTACCATAGACAGGGCTTATATGGGGATGGAAGATGGAAGGATATGAGAGGAGGAAACTGAAAAATATTTTCCACATGGTAATTCAAATATTTAATGAAGAAAAATTCCTGAGTGAAAAATTGTTTAACCAGTGCTCTCTCAAAATATTATGAGTTGCTTTTCAATGAAATACATATATGTTAAAAAAAAATCTTTCTAATGATCCTTAATAGCAAAGGTGTTACATGAAGTCCAATCTAACTCAGAGCCTGTTTCTTGTGAAGTTGCATGTGTATTTTCCTTACCAAATCAGTGCCTATAAGTTTGAAATTCCTTTGAGCTTTGAGCTAAGGAACTTTAGCAAATGGAAGGATAAATATCAGAAGGTTTCCTGCTAAGTAATTTAAAATGTCAACAGAGTGTGAAGTTTAAGCATCCTGGACTGTTCTGAAATAAGTTTATGGGCACTTCTGAATATATATAATAAGATCAATTGGATCGACCACTAAAATAATCAAGGTTTTTGTTTGTTTGTTTTTTTCATTATATATTTTAGGTACCCTATAATTCGTTAAAAGACACAGTGCAAACACAACTTTTACAAAATAAATTTCTCATGTCTGATTTAGATTGTCCTTGAAATTTAGAATTTGTACCTTCCAGCCACTATGGATTTGCGATGAAAATGTCCTCTCAGGAAGGAAGGGAAAAAGATCAAATATCAAGAATAATTTAAAACTTTGGGAAAAAGAATACTATTTTAGATCTACATAAAATATCTCCATGTATAAAACACTGACAGCCATCGTATCATTTGATTGTCTCAACGACCCTGTGAAGTTGGTAAGGAAGTACCATTTTTCCCATTTCCCAGGTACAGAAACTGAGGCTCCACATGATTTCATGCCTTATCTTAGAACAATGTGCTAACGAAACTGTGAGACTTGAATACTAACCAATTTCATCTAACTCCAATAATCCTCTACTCCTACGTCAACTGCCAAACAGCTGCCTGGGCGACAAAGGGTGACCCATTATTAAAAATATCAGAAATTAACTAATAGACTATTTTTGCTTTCTAATTAAAACTTGTCTTTTTGTATGAAGAAAACAACACAATTTAAGTACACTGAATGTGTAAAAAAACTTTCTTTCATCAATTTGATTCTTTTCCAATTCAAGGAGTTGAATGAAATTGATGTTGAAGATAACACTACACAACTCAAAATACAAACATGTAGTTCAAACCTATAAGGATAGCGATTGTCACTGAAATTCAGAATCTCTGTTCCTTTTCTGGCTAATTAATAGAATTTTAAATATTTCATATGGAAGGATTTCTTTTTTTGGAAAAAAATGAAATGAATCTAAGATTGACTGGAATTTATAAGTTCATTTAAAGAAAAGTCTCAACTATTTTTTTCTTACAATGTAATACCTCCCCAGATGGCAGTCTTTGTAGTTCGTGGCACTGATTCAAAAGGCATATTAACTGCCACTCTCTTAGCTGCAGCAAGCATTTACAGGCTTCCCTACAGAATGGGTTCAACAGTAATTAAAATATTACCCTTCCTCAGGGTGAAGTTACACTTGAAGAGTTTAGGGATTGTTTTTTTCCCTTCCTTTGGATAAATAATTCTTTCTCTCCACCCCTTCCCACAATATGAGAAAAAGGTGAGAGTGGAAAGACCTTGAGAGAAAGGAGATAAGGAGGGGGAGACCAACGGGGGGGGGGGGGGGGGCGGGGAAAAGAGAGAGAGAAAGAGAGAGATTCGAAATAGTACACCAAAGCGTGAGTCCCATAAACTATGTTAAAATGTTAGTATTTCTTTATTTCCCTACCAGACATTGATAGACAAACAGGTTTTTTTGTTGTTGTTGTTGTTTTAAAAAAAGAAAAAAAGAAAAAGCAAGGGGGAAAAATACCATTTACTCACTGTAGCAGCAGGAAATCAAGGAAAAAAAATAAACAGGGCTTGAATTGTGGGCCTTTAACCTGCTAGTCAGACAGTTTCATTCTGTATGTATTTGTGTGCTGGTAAATGGCGAACGGGAGGTAAAAGGACAGGGCCTTGTGGGATTCTTGGGACTCCCACAGCTACCAGTCCAGCTGTACAAACACACACAAGCTTTGTTAAGGTACAGTGGGCAACAGGCTGAAACTGCTGAGCTATCTGACCTATAAATCCCTCGCAAAAGCTCCACTTGAGGGGAAGCCAGAAGTTATGTGTAAATGTTTTATCCAGCCAGAAGCCAGCTATTGGTCATTTCCATCTCCTCTCTTTTTCTCTCAATGGAGTCTCTGCTTGGATATGTGTAAAGTAGTATGTTTAGATACAGAAATGGCCATCTTAACTTCTACTTCCCTTTAGGCCAAACAAGAAAGGGAATAATAACTCAGAAGCTTCTCCTTCATGACTTTATGGCTTGGGGCATATGTTCCACAATTATGAGCAATAAATTCTGGCACAAGCAATGGAAATTTCTGTTATTGTTCTTTTTTTTTACTTTTCTTTTACAAACTCAATAAGTGTACCACTTTAAAATTACCATGAATTTACATATATATATTTTTAAGTGACTCAGGCTGGAAGGATTAATGTATTTGCTTAAATATGACACCACTTACTTTGCCCCAGTTTTTCATTTTGCTTTTAGCCTGATTCACAACAGATACTCTTAGTGTGGCATATTGGACCTTGAGAGCAAATAATGCAGAGGATCCACATTGCTAACCCTAAGGAGAATTTTGCTAATAATTTTTTCCCCTCTCTTTTCTAAACATTTCTGAACTCTAAGTGACCTCCTTTTATGAAGCCTCCAAACGGCATCAAACACCTTAAACGTCACGCAGTTAGTAAACTTATAGACTATTAAAAAGCTGAAGAAAACGACAGAAAACAATGACAAGTGAAGCAGGTTTAAGTTAAGCAGAAAGTGGCTTTTTAAATATTCAGAAAGCTACAAAAGTCTTTACACTGAAAATATTCGGAAGCCTCTTTGGGCTTTCCAAATCCTAGAGAGAGGGAGGAAAAAATACAATACACACTAAATATAAAAGACACATCAACACAGAGGTGTTTACCTTATGCACATTCTCTTCTGAGTTGAGTAATTTTGGTAGCATTCACGTAATATCAACCATTCAAGACGAGATACCAAGCAAAAGTTGCATTTTTCTGGAATGTCATTCTGGGGTGGGCTGAAAATTGACTTCAGCAAGTGTTCACTGACTTCCTACATCATGCTGTACAATAGATGAGGAGAGTGGGTAGCAGGAGGTGAATCATGGCTCTTGCTATTTTGCCAGAATATGCACTCAAGCAAAAACAAACAAACAAACAAACAAAAAAACACAACTATCACACAAGACAAAAGGAGAGAAATGCACCAGAAAAATAAAAATGCATACCAAAGTAAATTCAGAGGTGGCAGGAAGGACTTACAGATAGGGGAAGTCAATAAAAACTGTCTTGAATATCATCATCTTCATATGTCATATGAAAGACTGTGAATCACTACAATCACATTGAATAATGATAATAAAGCAAAGGAATAGGGATGATTTGTGGCAAAAGAGAGAAAGGCTAGATAGAGTAACTCCCCATTTAAAAGCATCTGTAGCTCAGCAAACACATCCTAAGAAGAGACATCTTCTTAGAACGCACCTGCTTAGAAGGCATCTGCTTCCTGGATCCCATTCAGAAAGCAGGATCTGATCATCTGATATGGATTCAGTTTTCTGTGACCTCTAGGAACCCTGGGAAGTCTAATAATGTCAATGTTCTGTATGCGCTTTCTCCAATAAAACTGATCTGAAAATACTACAATTTATCTGACCATCATTTCTGTCTATCTAGTTAGTTCTACAGGTCAATTATCTAAGTGTTCTTTTGATACCTCTAATGTTCCAAGAAACAGCACATAAACTATCAATATATTAAGGTTCCAGTAATAAAACACAGTATAGCATTTCTGACATTCATAAATGAAGATGATGTTGGTGACCACTATTTGTGGTGGCTGGGGATTGACTGTAGTTTATCTATTGCCTCTTGCCTTGTTTCTGTGAACTAAGAATGACATCGGCAATATACTGGTAAATTCAGCACAAAAGTAATAACATAAAGTCACAGAGCATAAAGATCTGACCAATATGTCAGTGACCCTGAACTTCAACTGAATACTTCATAGCGTATCACCTCTCTTTGTCATTCTTTTGCACACTTAAAAAATGTGCCACTTGAAAACCAAAGGTACCAGATATATGTAGACTTTATCTGGTTGAAACCACTTGGAAGGTTCAAATAAAGAAAACAGTCTTAGCTAAACATATAAGAAGAAGGAACCAAATTTAAAACTATGATATATTAAAACTGACCATTATCTTCAATGCAAAAATTATTGACCTGAGATTTAGGACATTCAGTTGCTCCCCTGAGTCCCTCCCTCCACGATCCACAGAAGTTCCCCAATCATATTTTGCTTTGCTTTTTCCATCTGTAAAACTGGAAACAAATTGTTTTCATTCCCTATCTCCTATGGATGTGAAAATATTTTAAAATTAATTATAATGTTATTATTAACATAATGCCTTTTAAAACTATAATTAAGTACTAAAATAATAAAACAATGGAGCACATTAAAAAGTTATTAGTCATACAGCTATGATCAAATGTAATTAATACTTTTAAATTTCATAAAATTTATCATTTAGACTCACAAAGTATTCCAAAATACCAAAGACAAATTATTTTTGTTATTTCAAAAAATTCCTCACCCTCCTCCTCTTTCTTTTTCTTCTTTTTCTTGAAAAATCTTAGTCAAATAATTGACACAGGAGAGTGTATTAGAATTCTGAGTTAGTGGCTTTGCTCATTTTTTTCAAGTAAAGACTAGTGCAAATTTTCCATTGAATTCTAAGCACTATTACTCTTACTATCTCACTGGAATACATACAAGATAAGTGGTATTGTCTGGATATTTTAAATAGTGAAAAATACAGATTAACATTTGATTAGCATGACTGACAAGATACTCCATAATACCAATAGTTTCAATGCAATATGATATATGGGGACAATAGTTTTTAAAACTTCTGACCAATAGAATAGTCATGTCTTAAGATAGCATTTTAAAATGCAGTATATTTTAGATGTTAGGAAATATTTTATATAATTTTGTTGGGTTATTCCCAGTTTAGCTACTAACCTACAGTAATTTTCTCAATTTTACAATATAAAATTAATTATTAAATATAATTATCTCATCTCACCATTACATGTATTTTGGGGGGCTATACACTATATACCAGGGGTGCCAAAAAAGTATACACATTTTAAGAGATGTTATCTTAAAATGTGTATTTTTTATATTTCAAATGTCAGACTGAAGATGCATTTACTAAACTGTGGTTTGAGAAGATATTTCTTGAGCAACTACGTGCTGTTAACTTGCAACACTAAACACCTCACCAATCATGGAAGCCTCACACGAAACCTATGAAGTAGGTATATTCATTCCCTGCTCATTCTGTCAACCTACCAAACTGGTGGGTTTGCTGATATTTTCTATGTCCCTCTGCGGGCCTGCTTCAATCAGACCAGTTTGCTTCTATTTATTTGTTTATGTGGACATGCAAAACTTATTTCGAACAGAGATTTTCATGGCTAACAAGTTAGGAAACAACTGTTTTATACTACAGAGCCTCCTGAGCATCTACCGTAGGATTGTCCTTCATAGTCCTGTATAGTTATGATTGAAAAGGCAGGAAAGCACCACTGGAAATTCATAATAACCACCTGACTTTTTCTGGAGGGAAGCAAAATTTTGCTGAAGTGATGAATTTCCTTGCTTTGGCAAATGTAAGTTTGTTCTATGATTTTCTTATAACTTTATGGTAAACAACGCAGTTAATAACATCCCTGTTTCCAGGAGACCTGTAGCCTGTGCTTTCACTAGCATAAACAACATCCACAGTGTGAAAATGGGTGGATAGAATAAAACATTTACATTTAAAAATGCACTTGATTTATTCCCCAAAACCCATAATACCAGTCTAATCATGAGAAAAAACATTGGATAAACCAAAATTGAGGGATATTATACCAAATATCTGAACAGAACTCTTTATAACTGGTAAGGTCATCAAAAACAAGTGAAGTCTGAGAAACTGTCACAGCCAAGGAGCCTAAGAAAACATGACTCCTAATTATAATGTAATATCCTAGATGGAACCCTGGAACAGAAAAAGGACATTGGGAACAAACTAAGGAAATCTCAACAAAGTACAGACTTCAGACAATAATAATATATCAATACTAATTCATTAATTGTGATAACTGTACCATACTATAAGTAGAATTATGAGAATTCTCCGTACTATCTTTGTAACTTTTCTATAAATCTAAAACTGTTCTAGAATAAAACTTAATTTTTTAAATGTAAAATATGCACTTGGTTAAAAACACATTTTTAAAAAAAATTTTGATTAACAGGAATCTGTAATAACCACATGGAATTCTTCTAAAAGAGATGAGGGATGTTGATGCTTAGAAGAGATCCATTGTAAATTATATTTTGTGTCGGAGTAATTTGCTGATTCTTCATTATACCTGTATCACCATAGGAACAAGAGAGATAACAAATTTAAATTTTTAAATTGCCCTAACTAATAATGTGGTGAGTAAACTACCTACATTTTATTTAAACAGATTTTGGTATTGAGGAGAACCAACTTAAAAAACTTTCTCAAAATTGATATTTCTGTATAGAAAAATAGTGAAACAAGAAATGTAAATATAATAGCCCTAAGTTTTAGAGGTACAAAGGAAGATCTATTATATATACATGAAATGTTTTTTAAATCTATGCCTTCTAAAGTTGGCATGAGGAAAATAGCATCATCATCTTCATTTTAAGTATAAAGACTATTTTCTTATCGCATGTGTCTATGTAATGCTCAAGCAACTGGTCAGCCCAAGAAAAAGGCATATTTCAAAATGGCTCCCTGGCATCCGATGTGGGGATGAGACATCCAAATATTCATAAAGTGCCTCTGGAGAAGAACTCACTTATTTGCTTTGACCCCTGGGAAGGGATATATCTATCCAGTATCTAAAGTGAGATCGCTTTGTAAATTTCCTTTGGAGCTGAAGCTAAATTAATATTATTGAACAGACTCAAACTGGCAAGGATATACCAGACTTATTTTTGGTTACCCTCTGGACTTTGAATAAGCATTGCTAATATACTGAGGGCAAAGGAATCTCTATTCTTTTCTAAATATTTCCAAGATTGACAATTCACCCTTTATTGGGGTGTTTATCAACCTCAGAGACTTGCTTTCTTACATCTCCCCAACATCTCCTTTTTGAATCTGAGTCTGCTTTAGTTTGAGTAGGTCTCCACCAACACAGAGTAAAGTGATTATCATTCTTCTTCCAAAATAAAACAAAATAAATTTTTTTAAGCCTCGGCACATATATAACAGATGTTAGTGTTGACTGGCTAATGATAACAAGTTAAATCATTTAAAGGTACTACTAACAACACCAATGTAACATAACTAACTTATATAGCAACAGATAGCTCATTTCCATTGCTGTGATGTTATTGACAGAGTTCTTCCTGTGTTAAATCATGCACTGCCCTATCTTAGGAAACTAACCCATCAATTTATAAAAGTATCCTAAATCTTGACCTGATAGTCTAGAGTTTGATGCAGCAGCATTATTAACCCCTCATCACAATGGGCACAGAATTTTGAACTGCTCGTATCACCTGTGCATTATCAATATGCAAAATAATATTTAGCAATGGCAGATAGAGCAGAAAAGATACCTAAAATCTAGCTTCTCTTTTAAGAGAAAAAAATATAGATTCATAGATACTGTGGTATATGTATGTTTGAGGATAAAGTAATCGGAATGGAGGAGTGTAAAAGATGAATGACAGATATGAACATTAAAAAAAAAAAGCTGACATCTTCATACTTTAAAAAACTATACAAGAAAAAACTAGAACACAGCATAATGGAAAAAAAACTTGAATTACTATCCATTAATCAAGAGGAACAAACATGCCTCTTTTCTTTTGACCTCAAGAAAACACAGTATTTATTTTTGTCTGCCTAGGTCCTTCTTACCCATCCCTAGCTACTGTTGTTAACTCAGCTATGCATATCTCCGTAAGGAAGACTTCATTCTTTTAAATAAAAAGGAACCATCTCCACTGCTAGAAATGATGAGTATGCTGAAGAAAGGTGCTATAGAACAGCAGATAATATTAAGTGTTCAAATTCAAAAATATGTTAACATTGCTCAGGGTCATGTTCCATACAAGAGATGATGTTTTTCTTGGGGAATTTTAGCTGTCCTCAACCATTCACACTGTTTGAAGTGCCCTCTGAGAGCCGTGGAGCCAACTCAGCTAGTAATCTTCTTCCACTTTGATGTTTCACCATGACTAGGCTCCAGGAGTTGCCCAAACAAAAAAATGACACATTCAAATGATGTGTGTGTGTTTTTATGGTAGACTTGTAAAAAGATGCTAAAAGTAGAATAAAAATATGTATGCTTACATTTCTATATTCCTTCTCATATGTACTTGTGCATAGAACAGAGTTATGTCGGGTTTTGTCCCTTTGGCAGACACTATTATTTGCCCTCCCACCAGGCATTTTCATCCCCTTCCTTGTTGCTGAACTCCTCCAATATTTTGCAGGTATTTATTTTCCTGTAAGTTTAAAGCAGTTCATCCTGCCTTGAGAAGTGAATGCAGATTAGTCTTCCCAAGAAATCGTGGTTATTCCAGTAATCATGTTAGGGGTAGGCATTAGGTGTAAACCAGACCAATGAGACATAGGGAATTTAAGAACTTCTGGGAAACCTTTTGTGCTCTAGAGATGAAAAAAAAATTAAATTCTTCCTGACTTTGGATGGGATCTGGTGGTATGGTAGAGCGAGCATATATTGGTTCATGATTTTGCAGATCTCTTCCCAAAGGCTTCATTCAGTGACATCACACTGGAGTTTGAAATTGGTCATGGTTGGGAAATTTACAATATGGAAATAAACAAAAAGTTGAAAATTGGAATGTTTTGGGTTGGTTTTTGTTTTCCAGAGAGTGCATCATTAAACATTGGCCAGAATGCTGCTAATTGTATCCTCTGAAGATGCGATGTTTGGCTCTGGTGACACCATCTTGTCACCATGAGTGTAGACATCCTTGACACACTGAAACAGTGAGGATAATGGAGGTGGCAGTGTGATTTTGATACAAAACACCTGGGTTCTTTATAACAGTCTTCAGCTACTGAACCAACCCTGGAAATACTTTGCTTCCAGCCTTCTTATGTTAGCTAATAGGTCCTTATTGTTTAGACCACTACTACTGGACATCTTGTTACTTTATGTGAAACTGAAAATAACATTTACAGTTTGTGAAATTAAAAATAGGGCGGATTCAAATTCTCTACTTGAGAAATTCTGAAATTATATATATTTCCTTTTATCAAAGGAAAGAAGCAAGGAGATTTATTGAAAGCATTTTCATTTTACTTAAAGCTTTAAATTTAAAAGTGGGGTGCATTTAGTAAGAACAAGGTAAAAGTGCACCCACTATTTCTTTTCCAAGTTAGGAATATGACCACTTTTTTTCTTAATTACATGATTAGGGACATATTTAGTGCTTGTCAGGCAAGATGTTCCGAAGGAAATACGACAGTCATAGCCAGAGCGGCCGGGTGAGCACAACTAACCACGGAAATAACATTATAATAATCCTTACCACACAGGGACTACCAGGACACAATCAGATCCAATTCAGAGTAGAATTTAAGGGGTGGGATTTCCATGAAACTGGGATTTTGCCTTGAATATGTTATATTACGTCCTCCAATTCCTTGGGCAGTGGGATGAGGACAGTGTGACATGAATTGTTCTGGGTTCATCTGAAACCAATTACCATGAGTGGACCCAAATTGCTAAGACGGGTGCTGAGCATCCCAAGTACAGCTGGGAATCCGCTGGTGTGTGCCGTCAGGAATGCTCCCTATCAATTGATTCCAGGCCAGGCTGTGATTGCCTTTCACCTCTCAAACATCACTTTTCCAGTGCTCCAAAAACTGTTCCAAATGGCAAGAATTTGCAAATATAATTAAGTAAGGAGGGGGAAGGGAAAGATTGGGAGACAGAAGACTCTGGAAAAATCAGGGGGAAAGAACTTCTCATAGGACTGTAATACATTTATTTGGCTGGTGAATTCTAATTTATCTGGGCTCAATTTTATTATGAATGATTTCCCTTCCCACTCACCAAAACAATTTTTCCTTCAGAGGCAGAACCCTGTTGCCATTTAAATGAATTTTCTAAAAGCAACAATTATTGGTTTATTAATTATAAATTTGGATTTCTAATTTCTCTCCTTATTCTGATCATTCTTAGTTTAGACTAAAGTTCCTTAGTCTCCTTAATACACAACCTGTTTCTCCAGTACTTGTTGTTTTCATTTCACAAGTGTGTGTGAAATGCACAACTTTTCAGTTTCCTGAAAGGTCGTTATCAGGTAGTTTTATTAAGGAACAGTAGATTGCAGCATATTATAAGAAATAGTACTTAAGAAAGACAAAACAAAGTGTTACTTTGTTATTATATTCAGCAAGGAACAGGATAGTGAGTAGGCTAACACATGATTGTGATTTCCCAGTGGTTTCCAAACTTAGCTTCACATGGGAATTATATGAGCGTTTTCAAAAATGCTGAGCCTGGTTTCACCCATATAGATTCTGATTTAATCAAGAATATTAAAGATCAATATAATGAACCCAAAGTAAACTGAAAAAAGATAAAATTGAAAGCAGAAACTAGTGAAATTGAAAACAAACATACCCCACCCCAAAAAGATTTGATAAAAGCCCAAGTCTGTTTATTTGAGAATATTATCCTTTGTGCTTTTTAATTTATTTTCTTTATTTAAGTGTAATTGGCATACAATCTTATATTGGTTGTATTAGTTTCTGGTGTATAATCTAATAATTCAACATTTTTATACCTCACAGTGTGATCACCCCACTAATTCTAGTAATCATCACACACTAGTCCACAAAATAAGCTTCAATAAATTTTAAAAAGATTATATCAAGCGTATTTCCTGACCACAATGGCATTAAACTAGAAATCAACTACAGGAAAAAAAAAAAACTGGAAAAAACTCAAACATGTGAAGATTAAACAGTATGCTCTAAACAACCAATGGATCAAAGAGGAAATCAAACAGGAAATTAAAAACTACCTTGAAACAACTGAAAAAGAAAACACAACCTTACAAAATCTATAGGATGTAGCAAAAGCAGTTACAAGACAAAAGTTTATAGCTATAGGTAGGTTTCTACCTCAAGAAGCCGGAAAATCCCAAATAAAAAATCTAAATTTTCACCTCAATAAACTAGAAAAAGAGGAACAAATAAAACCCAAAGTAGGCAGAGGAAGGAGATAATAAAGATCAGAGTGGAAATAAATGAAATAGAAATTAGGAAAACAATGGAAAAGATTTATGAAACTAAGAGCTGCTCCTTTGAGAGCAGAAATACAATTGACAAGTCTGTAGTAAGACTTACTAAGCAGAAAACAGAGAGAACACAAATAAGTAAAATCAGAAATGAAAGAGGAGAGATTATAACAGACTCCACAGATATACAAAGGATTGTTAAAGAATAGTATGACTAATTACATGCCAACAAATTGGTCAATCCAGAAGAATTGGATAAATTTTTAGAAGAATACAACCTTCCAGGACTAAACTAGGAAGAAAAAAAGAATCTGGACAGACCAATTACTAACAATGAAATTGAAGAAGTAATAAAAAACTCCCAACAAACAAAAGCCAAGGACCAGACAGCTTCAAAGATGAACTCTACCAAGCATTTAAAGAATTAGTACCTATTCTTCTCAAACTTTTCCAAAAAACTGAAGAGAAAGAACACTTCCAAACTCATTGTATGAAGCCAACATTACCCTGATACCAACACCAGACAAAGACACTACAAAGAAAGACAATGACAGACCAGTATCCCTGATGAACATAGATGCTAAAATTCTCAACAAAATACTAGCAAACCGAATTCAACAAAATGTTAAAAGGATTATACACCATGATCAAGAGGGATTTATACCAGTGTTATCTCAAATACAAACCCAACACTGATCAAAAAATAGAGATACAATAAAGATTTAAAAAAAAAAAAAAAAAAAGAATACAGCAAAATAAATACAACTTTGCCAATCAATTTGAAAATTTAGCTGTAAGAGTGAGTAAGTTTCTTGGAAAGATTTTAAATTACAAAAACAGACTCAAAAATATACAATACCACAATACCCAAATCTTGGTTTCTAAGTACCATTCTTGACAAATAAGAATTAGGGTTTCTTGGAGAAAATACCATTTCCAAGGGTTGTGGTTAGGAAAGTATAAGGTAAGTCTAGAATATCTTAAAGTACCAGAGAGTAAAGTGCTCATAAATGATGAGAATGTTTCAAAAGGGCATAGGAATCAGCTTAAAGGGGCTCCTATTCAATAAATATGGGATAATTTGTTTCACCATGAAATCAAAAGTGGTAAAGGGTAGCACTAGAAAACAGTATTAAACTAATCTTATTCATTAAAATGGGTGGAAAAATAGTATATAAATTAGCAAAAGACTTAAGCAGTATTAAAAATATATCATAATGATAATCTTTCTGTTCCTACTCCTCCATCCCTAAAGTTTATTCTTAACAGAGCAGAATGAGCCTTCTAAAATATGTCAGATAATGCCACTTTCCCTTCTCAAAATACTTCAAAGTCTTACCATATCACTTAGAGTAAAAGTCAAAATTTTTACAATGGCCTATAAGCCCCTTCATGATCTGGTCCCCACCCCTTTACGTTTTTTTATCTTTTCTGCTCCTGCTTTTCCCCTCACTCAGCCATTCTGCCCACCTGGCCTCCTATTCAACAAATATGGGATAATTTATTTCCTGAACACACTTGGTCTTTGTTTTGTTAAGATCATGATATTATTTGATAGATTTTCTTCTACTGATCTATCTTTAAATTTCTGAGATAAATCTTATTTGGTAGACTTTAAAAATTGCTGTCTCACATTACAGCATCCCTAAGTTTATTTGTTATTTTCATTTTAACTTTTTAATTTATTTTTTATTTTTCAATTACAGTTAACTTTCAATATTATTTTATGTTAGTTTCAGGTTTACAGCATAGTGGTTATTGTATTATAATAACGATGTATAGTGCCAGGTGGGTACTAGACTAATTAGGGGGTCACTTCATAAATTATAATGTCTAACTACTAACTTTATTTCTACCAGTAACTCTGCTGTTAGTGTTTGGAATTATGCTTTTAGTTTTGCTTCTTTGATATCTTTCTGTCTACAGTTAATAGATTGTAACTTCACTATTGTATCCGCAATGGAAAATACATCACCTAGCAAATATGAGTTAGTATTTGTGGATTTTAGTAATCTTCATTTATGTAAAACGCTTGACCTTCATAAGACAGAAGCTAAATGCTAAAGAAATAATTGGGTATGAACATATAAGCAAAAGGAGATTAATGATAGCAAAAATTGAAAGTTGAAGGGCAGAATTGAAATCTGCAAAAAAAAAAAAAAGCCTAAAGCTGCCAAAATAAATGACAGAACATTAAAGTGGTGAAACGTAGAATGAATTAAAATTGCTCCAGAAAGCAAAAACAAAAGAAAAAAAAAGAACATGATAATATTTAGAGGGGGTGTGGTGGAGATTGGATACTGGCCTTAGAGTCATAGATATAGATTTATTAGAGAAATTGGAATTATACAAATAAAAATCATTTTCAACAACTTAAAAATATTTTTGGAATGAAAAAAACCAAATATGGATATGTAAATGGAAAATTTTACTGACTTCTAAACAAATATGTAAAGAAGTTCATTCATAGACATATGCTAGCAATTCTTAAAATCAAAGATAAATAGGACATTCTACAAGTATTTTGTGACAAGATAAAATAAGCTGAGAAGGGGAAAATGCCAGAATTATTCCAGCTTTCCCTTTGTATCATTAAATTCTAGAAGATAATGGAAGCAGAATATTTTAAAGATGTATGTTAACTATATTAACTTAATTTGCATTTAATCAGGGGGGAAATGTGGCTAGAAAGGAAACTCTCTTTTTTGGCATATCTCTGCTTGCACACAACCAGTCGTGTTGATTCTATTTTCTAATGATCCAAAATTATTTTATTTGCCTTATCTTCAAATACTCTAGAACCAATGGAGTGGGGTACATAAAAGGGGAAGAATACATTACCATAACCAATCTTGTGCTTTGTCATTTTAAATTGTCTTCAAATTTCAGAATTTTTGTACACACAAATTAATAAAGGGTCATGAACTCAAGCCAAAAGTCAGTCTCTTAGGTCTAAGGAATCTAAGAAGTTTGGAACGACAAGAATGCTTAGAATTCATATAGGTACCGTCTCAAAAAGTAAAAAGTAAAAAAGGGAGCAATATGAAAAAATGCACCTAGACTTTCCCCAATCCTTGGTTGATATCGAAGCTGCACAAAACCTGGAGAAAACACTCCACAGAGCCAGGGGAAAAGAACAGCTTGAAAACTAAAAGACATAAGCATAAATTTTAGCTTCTCTTCATGGCAGGGAGACAGAGTTTGAGTTCAAATCCTATGCATTAGAAAGATTTGCTAAACACCTCAGACTTTCCATTGAAACTCCAGAAGGGACACGCCATAAGAGTAAAGATTACAACCCAGTATCAAAGGAAAAACTGAAATAGACATAAGCGAATAAAACATCCAACCAAGCCTACAGACATTAAAAGTGACCCACCAGTAATTTCACTCCTATTAGAACAAATTTCAACACCGTTCAAAGGAAGACACTGGAAGCAACAGTTTCTGTAAAACCGTCCCATTTGTTTATTTTTTTCTTTTGTTTCCTTTGCTTGAGGAAATACATCAGAAAAAATATTACTAAGAGCAATGTCAAACAGTTTACTGCCTATGTTTTTTTCTAGCAGTTTTATGGTTTGGGGTCTTACATTTAAATCTTTAATCCATTTTGAGTTTATTCTTGTACAGGGTGTAAGAAAGTGGTCCAGTTTTTTTTTTTGTTTGTTTGTTTTTTTGCTATCTTTCATTCTTTTTTTATGGTAAAGTAAGATTCCATTGCATAGATGTATCATTACTTCTTTATCCAATCATCTATTGATGGGCACTGAGTTAGCTTCCATATCTTGGTTACTGTAAATAGTGCTAGAGTAAACATGGGGTGCATATATCTTTTTTAATTAGAATTTTTGATTTCTTTGGATAAACACCCAGCAGTGGGTCATAAGGTAGTTGTACTTTTAATTTTTTGAGGAGCCTCCAAACTAATTTCCATAGTAGCTACACCAATTTACAATCCCACCAACATGAGGGTTTCCTTTTTACCACATCTTCACCAACACTTGTTGTTTGTTGACTTATTGATGATGGCTATTCTGACAGGTGTGAGCTGATATCTCATTGTGGTTTTAATTTGCATTTCTCTGATAATTAGTGACATTGACCATCTTTTCATATGTCTATTGGCCATTTGTATATCCTCTTTGAAGAAATGTTTGTTCATGGCCTTAGCCCATTTTACAATTGGATTATTTGTGTTTTTGGTGTTGAGTTGCATGAGTTCTTTATAAATTTTTAATATTAACCCCTTATCAAATGTATCATTGGCGAATATCTTCTTCCATTCGGTAGGCTGTCTTTTCATTGTGTTGATCAAGATATGGAAGTAACCTAAGTGCTCATCTGTAGACAATTGGATAAAGAAAATGTGGTACATATATACAATGGAATATCACTCAGCCATAAAAATGACTGAAATCTTACCATGTGCAACAACATAGATGGACCTAGAGGGTATTATGCTAAGTGAAATACCATGTGATCTCACTTACATGTGGAATCTAAAGAACAAAATAAACAAATAAACAAAACAGAAACAAACATAGATACAAAGAATATTTAGATGGTTGCCAGGGTGGAGGCTGGGTGAAAAAGGTGAAGGGATTAAGAAATACAAATTGATAGTTACAAAATAGTCACAGGGATCTAATGTACAGCATAGAGAATATATCGATAATGTTGCAACAACTCCGTATAGTGCCAGGCGGGTACTAGATTAATCGAGGGGATCACTGCATAAATCATATAAATGTCTAACCACTATGCTATACACCTCAAACTAATACAAAATAACATTGAATATAAAGTGTAAATAAAATAAATATTTTTATAGAATCTCTAATGCATATGCCAAAATGTCTAGTGTGCAATCAAAAATTATAAGAGTAAATAAACAAGAAAATGTGACCCTGCTATCATGAATTCTGTATTCAATAAAAGTATATTTCAAAAAAATGAAAGTGAAACACAGTAATTGCCTATAACATATAGAGATTGACTAACTGGAGGCATAAAGCTAATTTCTGGAGGTAGAAATGTTCTGTACTTTGGATCATTGGTTACATGAACGTATAAATTTGTCAAACTCATCAAATTGGACACGTTAGAAATATACATTTCTATACAGGTAAACTTACCTTAATTTTTTTTTTTTTTTTTAAGGAGGGCACAGCTCAAAGTGGCCCATGTGGGAATGGAACGGGCAACCCTGGTGTTATTTGCACCACGCTCCAACCGACTGAGCTACCTGGCCACCCCTTAATTTTTTTCTTAAGTAATGGAAATTCAAAGACATTTTCCATTATACAAAAGGCAAAAGCATTTTTGCTTAGGCAACATGATAACAGATAAAAATTGTAATCTACCAGAATAAGGAGCAGTAAGCCTGAAGAATAGCTAATAGAGATCATCCAAACATAAACTAGAATAAAGGTGGAGCTCTGAAAATGGTAACTATGTTTGTTGATGCAAAAGACTGCTTTTCATTCGTTTCTTGGATTCTTTAAAAGTCAATTCACTTGTTAAAATAAGTATAATGGCTATGTACCGTGTCTCCCCCGAAAATAAGACCTAGCTGAAATATCAGCTCTACTGCATCTTTTGGAGCAAAACTTAATATAAGACCTGGTATGGTACTTTTATATTATATCATATTATATCATGTTATGTTATGTTATGTTATGTTATGTTATGTTATGTTATGTTATGTTATGTTGTTATGTTATGTTATGTCATGTCATGTCATGTCATGTCATGTCATGTCATGTTATGTTATGTTATGTTATGTTATACCTGGTCTTATATTATTAAAATAAGATCCAGTCTTACATTAATTTTTGCTCCAAAAGACGCATTAGAGCTGATGGTCCAGCTAGGTCTTATTTTGGGGGAAACACGGTATTATAAGGTTTATAACACATGAAGTAAAATATATGAAAACAATAGTAAAGGACGGGAAAAGGTGTAAATGTAATTACACTTCTATAAGATTCTCACTTTATATATGGAGTGGTATAAAGTAGACTGTAATAAGCGAGGAATGTATGCTGTAACTCCTAGAACAACTATTAAATAACAATATAAAGAGGGATAGCTAAAAAGACAATGGAAAAGATGAGATAGAAAATAAAGAAAATACATAATAAATCCAACAGAAGACAGAAATAGGAGCACAAAGGGGGGAAAATAGGGCAACTATAATTCTCATACATTATGGTACAGATAAAAAAAAGTATGCAATTACTTGGAAAAGAATTTGGTAGATTCTGATATGAAGTTCAATATATTTACCATAAGTCACAGTAATCCATTTATCATAAGACCCATCCTTAGGTATTTACCCAAGAAAAATGAAAACATGTCTACAAAAAGGCTTGTACAAGAATCACTACAACATAATCTACTAAACTGGGAAAGAACCAAATGTCTAGTAATAGGAAAATGGATAAACAAATTGACATATTCTTACAATTGTGTGCTATTAAGCAATAGAAATTCAAACAGGTGATATACGCAACAATATGGATGACTATCCATGACATTTTGTTGATTCAAAGCAGACAAACACAAAAGAAAACATGTTATGTGATTCCATTTATATGAATTTTTGGATCACTAGACTATATAAACTATAGTGATAGAAACCATCAGATTACACGTTGCCCTGGGGAAGTGGAGATAGATTGGGACTCAAAGAAATTTACTGGTGTGATGGAAAGGTCTTACATCTTAATTGGTCTCACAGATTATTCATTTTTCAAAACTATTCAAATTTTTCACTTAAAATTTGCTCATTTTATGACATACAAATAATACTCAATAGAAAACAAAATATACTGTATCTTATTGTCCTATTTGACTTCTGCTATTTAAACATTTCATGCCATTTACATATGCAGTATCTATAATTATTCCATCATGAATCATCCTTAAAGAAGACATTTAATTTGTTTGATACCTCCACTTGAATACTGTGCTCTTTTAATCTTCAGAAAAGGCCTTGGTAAATGTCTGTATACAGTATTTACGCTTAAAACAAACTAAAACATTTATAACAATTTTAGTCTTTAATTTGGATAATTTTAGTGAATATTATTTCACTGAAATGTTAGGTACATTAACATATACCTGATTCAAATAAAACCATTGTTCAGGGAGAGGTCACTCTAGGTTTGCTGATATATAACTAACTACAATTTTTAATGTTTCTACATACATATGTATCATTCGATGTTCTGAAAGTAACAAAAACCAGCTCTGGCTTATTTAAGCAGAAAAGGAATGTGTTAAAGAAATATGTGTTTGCTCACAGGATAACTGTGTTAGTTCCAGTCCTCCAAGAAGCAGACACCAAGACACGATTAAAAGTACAAGAATTTTATTAGGGGAAACACACCTTGAAAGAAAATTGGGAAGGATCTGGGTCAGCTTGAAACATCATCATACCTTACTGCATGCAATCTGATGGCTGGTGAAGGAAAGAGAGGGGGAAGATTGGATGAAAGCTTCTGAGTGCAATCTAAATAAAGTTCAGCAAGGCCATTCGTCACCCAACAGAGCATGTGTCTTAGAATTCTTGCTGAGTTCAGTTATGGCTCAGTGCAGCCTGTGCAGAGCCTGGCTTGGGTCAAATGCAGTGATGGATTTGAGTCCATAGCAGCTGGACACTTGGTCAGTTCTGCTTTCTACAGTTGGAGGTATATGACACACCTTCTTCCAGCCACCACAAGTAACAAGAGAACTAAAGAACAAGTCTCAAAGCCGTGTTACCTAGAACAACTCTGGAAATCAGATCGCAGCACTTCCCATTGAAGACACAACTGAATCACCTCTGAGGACTGGATAAGGTAACGTACATTGCTAACACTGAAAATACAAAATTTAGGATGCCACCATTAGCAAAACAGTCCTGCTGCTTCTAGGAATTGAATCTTTCTGCAACTTCCAACAGAAGAGTTGGCAGTCCTGGCATTGCTAACATCTGATTTGAAGTCTGGGACTGGTGAATCTGACTGAATTCTAGCCATTGCTCTGTACCCTATCTACCAAGGAATCTGGGAAAGCAACTATCAGACATTTTCTACTTCCACTGGGAGGGGGTATTAACTCCCACCAATGCTCAAAGGTAGAAATATTTGAAAGATAGTTGCTGGGCAGCCAAAAGAATGACAGATTTCTACTACCATATGTTGCTACAAAGAAATGGAAATATTATTTCCAAAATTGTCAACTGTACATATACTGTTCAACATTTTTTCTTTATGCAAAATCTAAATTATCTATATTCATCATTCATTAGATCAAGGTATTTATTGATGCCCACATATTTTTTTAAAAAAAGAGAAATTGTTGGGAAGAATGAACACACAGCTTATGTCTAAAGAGGATTAGAAGGCAACACATTTGTCAAACATCTGGAATTTTCATTGAAAACCTTTCTGACGTGAATACTTTGACTATATCTGTAACCCTAATAATGCCAAAAGAAAATTCCCAGGTGCCAAATATTTCCTAACTTTGCTGATGTGTTTTAAAGACTCTACAGGTTAGTTGTTATACCCTATAGCTTTAAGGCCTTAATTTTAAAAGCTGCATGTAATTTTGCTCAAGGGCTATTTCCACAGCCAATTTGATTAAGTGCAACTTAAAATTTTCAGGCAATATATTTGAGTGCACTGATTGAACCAACCACAAAGACTGTATTTACAAAATTGAATACAATTTTTTTACTCTTAAATCTTAATGTTACTTTCTCATTCAACTCCCTATACTTTATTCCTTTTTGTTTTTCATTTTTGGCATCATAAAACAATGCAAACTTACAGAAAAATTCTGAGCTAACCTATACTATACATGACTTCAAACGCAAGTACCATATATGCACAATGCAGATAGATAGGCAGAGATTACCGAAAAAAAATAATTTTCTTCTAGAAATGCAACAAAAATACTTCCTATCCATAATTAATTAATTAGAAAAATGTAGAATACCTCACATCACTACAGTTTAGAATGCTGAAAGTTAAGAAAGTATAACAAATTCTAAGGGATAAATAATTTCATGAAATCAGCTATCTTGTTTATTATTTTCTGAAAACAAGAAAACACAGCTGTGACAAAATCATTAAAATTTGAGTTGTGATATTTTAAATCTCCAGTTTTTGAAAATTATACCATTTTAAATTCTACCATATACTATAAGTTAAATAAATTTAGTATGTAATATTTATTTTACTCTTATTCACCATGTGTACACCAGCACTTTTCTAAATGACATGAGACTGTATCTGTTAAGTCTCAGTTCCACATATATAGTGTTACTGACTTCTCTTCAATTGTGTTCCTAATGAGCTGAGTTCAGTTATGGCTTAGTGCAGCCGGTGCAGAGCTGAATATTTTAAATGTACAAAATGTTTTAAAATATTTTGAAATCAAAAGTAAGTCCAATGTAACTATTAGACATATAAGTTTTCACTTAAGCCAGAAAATAAAATATTTATTCATCTTTTTATATTGAGCCATACAGCCATAGATGATCATCAAATCTTCCAAGCCTATCTCTGTATCTCATTTTACCAGCGTTATGAGTTTTAGAGTGAGTTACTTTGGACTCGAGAGATCCAATTTATCGATAATACAACAACTAGACAGATAACAGAAGTTGCCCAAGGTCACACCACTTACTATTTGTGGACGTTAGTTGATATTCCATATATTTTGATTACTTTGCCATTGGTCTTTTTATTATAACATATTGGGGTTTTTTATCATAATAATTTGATGGCTGTTTTATAGTTCTTAGATATTTTCCCTGACACAGGAAATGGGTTATATAAACACAAAGACAAAAATGTCCAAGTAAATTCTTATTTTAATTCTCTAGACTATCTAAACCAGTACCTTTCAAATATTATTCATTTGTAACTTTGCACACATTTTAGCTGCATAACAGATTTGATAGTAGAGTGCTTGGCATATATGCCTAAAATTTGTGTTGAATAAACATAAAATGACCATCCATACAGATAGAAGATTTGAAACAAATTGTGGCACACTCTTACTTTCCTACTCAACAACATCTCCCTTCCTTGATACTAGAACCTTAATTATTTTCCAGGTAGTGATATATCCAGCCCCTGGAAAAGAATTGTGATGAACCCAAACCAATCATAATATTTCTACTCCCCATTGCCAGACACTTGATTTCCCCACTTTTATGATAGCTATAAGTGATCATATGTTTCAGGTCTGGCCAATAAGAAATGAGGGGAAGTCTGGTAGGGATGCTTCTTAGAAGCTGTAGCTTTCCTGATAAAAGAGATAGATGCAGCTGGGGCCACTTGTCCTTCCTTCTCTGTTCTTTAAATATGGCATGATTCCTAGATCCAGTGTAACCCTTTGCCAACATAAGGGAAAGACCACGACAGTTGTAGAGCTATCTATACTGATGTTATTGCATCTATGAACTGACATCAGAGCTTCTATTTCCAGATTTAACTGCTACATGAAAAAATTATAAGCATAAAATCTCCTTTTATAAGTCACTCTAAGTCAGGACTTCATTACTTTTATCTGAATGCATTCTTAATTGTTGTCCATGCAACTGTAAACACTGTTGTACTTGAAATGCAAATACTATCGTTATTTAGGAAGAATTACTGTTATAATATTTCCATCTACTAGTAAATGTTCAATAAATATTTATTCAATGAATTTTCAAAAAAAAATTACTTCGATCTATATAAAACTATCACAGTTGAAAAACCATTATATCTAACCATTGTAAAATAACTAAATTTCTACTTCTCCTATATCATACATGTCACCAGAACAGAAATTATTGTTAATGTGTTTGAGTTTTTGCATATGTTATAATAATTATTTTTCTTCTGAAATTGTGAAAGAACTTTGCCACACTACCAAGAAATCACTTGTCTTTCATCTTTGAGTGCCAAGTATTCAATTTGGCCTTTTAAACTGCTTTGGGTTTTCAAATAAGACTGTAAGCACTGAAATTGTAGCAATTGAGAGGTCTACCATCTAACATTTCTTCCTGTCTTAGGCCTTGATTAATCCCCAAATGTATCCCGGGCAGAAGTCATGGACCCTCTGATTGATATATCAACCTTCTTCTCCCAGTTGGAGTTTCCTTATTTGAGACCCTCATTGCACAGGTAGTTCACTCTCAGAAAGTTCTAACTATAAGAAATGGATGGGTTATGCCGTATCTCCGCTCAGATAAGGTAGAGACCCAGTGACACTGGCATCTGAGCAGCTTAGTCCCTAAGGAGCACGCACTTGACCATGGGTGAGGCCACAGGTGTCCGAGAAAAACTCTTTTCAAATCCTGGTTCTGTCTCCTAATTCGTTGGTCATAACCTGATTGAAGTTTGCAAACTCCTCATTTTTGAATAGAACAAATTTTCCTTTCTTTCTTACTCTAAATTTCTTTGGATTGTTGAAGCTATTTCTCAAATTCTTTTCTAGCTAGGATTTCATCTCTACTTTGATTTACTCTAAACTCTTTATCTAAGGCACAGTCCCATGCAGTCTGAGCTCATGGAAACAAATTGAAATAGAAGCCCATGGTATCTGTTTCTTAGAAAGGTAAGAAGTACAAAGGTTTTTCTAAGATTAACTGAAAATATAAATTCCAAAAGACAAACAGATAAATTTTCCTGAACAGACTCTTGTGAAAATGCCACCTGACACAGGGCAGAAAAAAAAAAAAAAAAGATCTACAGTAAATGTTTTCTGTACTGAACTAAACAACTCAAAAAAAAAAATCCTCTTCTAAATTACAGTGTGACATGTTTCTAATGCAGAAATAATGGATTAATCTGTGCTACTATGGAAGGGGTATGCCATAGAGATATAAAGGGGTCTAACCTATAATTTAACTTTGACAAAGTTATGTAAATTTTACACATATAAAGTACTTAGTGAACACTTTTTGGTACAGGAATTCAAAAAATTTAACAACCAAGTAATAAAGTCCTCTAAGATTTCAATCTTGACTTATATACTAGCTTGATGTGATTAGTACTAAAAATATTGAACCTCTACTAATATTTGCTTGTTTCAGAACGTACAAAATAATAGAATACACAGAGTGCAGAACACTACCAAACAACTCCTAAAGCTGTTCAAGTAAGAAAAATGTATTTTGAAGGGGCCCGAGGAAACTTTGGGAAAAGATGGGAAAATGTATTACCTTGATTGTAGTGATCACTCCACAGGTGTATACATGTGTAAATTAATCAAATTATATATATTAAATGTGTGCAGTTTTTATATATCAAGAATAACTCAATTGAGCTGTTATTTTTAGAGAAAATTTTAAAATACTGTTTTTTTTATTTTTAAATGTCAACAAAGTTTCATTTTAGCTTACACAAAATCACCCACTAATAGCATAGTAGCATCAGTTCCCTACATGGGATCCTATGAAGATTCTTTGCCAGCCTATGGAAACTGAATTTCTAGGAGAATGGTTTCTAAAGCCAAACTTGACAGAGATTTAATTTATGGCATACTAAATGTAACTATTTTCTCCTCCTCTTAGCAAAGTCAAAGGGTGATACAGCCATATGGGTTACAAATACATCAACAGGCTAAATCTATTCCTGGAGCTCATTCATCATTATAACACCCCCTTGACATGGGAGGGTGACAAGGATTATTGTTCTTATTTTATATTTGATTGAAAAGTCCTTGACTGAACTTGGTTTGATGGTGGGAAAGCAATTGGACTATGCCCTCACCCATGGTTTTACTTGAATGCACGTCTCTTAACACTAAGTTAATGTTCTTTGCTTCTAAAACATGCACTTTCTGAATTATATCTAAGGCCCATTCTCATTGAAAAAATTCTAAATGATTGAATATATTATGAAAGAAAACTATATACTTTTAATAATTATTATTTAATATTATCAAATACCCAGTGACTATTTAAATTCCCCTAATTGTATGTTTTATAGTTCACTCAAACCAGAATCAGCCAAGGACTATATATTTTATATGGTTGTTTTCTCTCTAAAATCTCTTTTGATGTGCTATAGTTTCTTTTCCTCTAACTCTGCCTTTTTTTTTTTTTTTTTTTAAGACATGAGTTTCTCGGAAAAAATGGGACAGCAGTCCTTACAGTCTTATTTTCTGGTTTCTACCATTGTTCGATTTTTTTTTTCTATACCTTGTCTTTGTTGTAAACTGATCCAAAGAAATGACAAATTAAATTTTTTGGCAACATATTCCTTTAGTTACTTTGGAAAGTCCCTATTTTTAATGGAAAAATAGTAGAATAAACCTAAGGTTTTAATTTGTTTTTACTGGGATAATATAATCATTCCTGATTTTATGGCAACTAATGGCCTCGAATACTAGGGACTTTGGAAGACATTTTATTCATTAGGTGACAATCTGGACCAACCTCTAGGTATTTAAAAGCTTTCAGGGGCTGGGATATGGAATAAACTTTGCAAAAATTCTGATGTCAAGAGGTTTCCATCTCAGTTAATAAAATTAAAAGGATCAAAAGAGGTTCTGAGAAATCGACAAAACCAGACTTGGAAAACATGTTTCTCACTCTAGATGACACATACACTCAATGGAAGTTTCATGACTAAGAGACATATTCTGGACAAAAAAAAAATCTACTTAGTTTGGAAGTCATATGGGCTTATTCTCCTTGGTGCAGCTACATGTATTCAAAGCAATGGGAAGGTAACCTTAGCGCTCCCTACTTCTTCCAATTATTCATCTGTTTCCAAAATTATGGTGGCCATGACTGTTAGTTGTTAAAAAAAATCTTATTTAGTTGATTTGCTTAAGTGCAGGGAAATAAATTTTTACACTTTTAATTCTTTGATTTTGAATCAAATTCAGAGAACATGGTGATTTTATCCTTTTGCATGGATAATAGCAGAAATTACAAATACACAAAGCAGAGTACAGAAGTAGTGGGGAGGGGTATTGCTATTCCTCTAAGGTAAAAGTAATATTCTTGCATTCTTGATTCTTAGTGTTTAATTCACAATGTGCTACCACAATGTGCTATCTTGATTCTTAGTGTTTAATTGACAGTGTGCTACCACATTGAGACAGCATTAATAAAATATTTGTAAAGTCAGGAACTCATCCTTGAATCATGACTAAACTCTTCTGAGCATTTTATTTCTTCCAGACCACACATGACTACATTTTAATCATGCTTCTCATATGTTCTTTAGATCATGTCCACCACCACATTTTTAAAACTAACATCAATGCAGAGTTTATTTATTGCTGTTTCCAATTACTCCCTCAAGATATTAATATAATGATGACATCAGCCTTAAAAACTTGTTTCATCATTTTTTTTTTCAAAAATAAAGATGGACTTATTAAAAATTGCTAAGAACTTAGGCTTAACCCTTTTTTTTGAATTTCAATTTTATATAGAGTCTGTACACACATCTGCCATACAAACACTAGTTTGGGGACTTTACTACCAATCTCCAAAATTCTTCTCATTCAGCTGGGACCTTCTGCTTTCCTCATTTTTATTTGACTCTGAGAGTCACAGAAGAGGCTTCTGCCAAATTAAGGGTAAAAAGTGTTTTTTCTTTGCTAGTTACACAAGACCCCGCCTGATGAATAACTTGTGTTATTCCAATGGCAATTGAGTATTTAACTATACTTTATCTGTCTATGCAGGATTATGTTAAATTCTTAAAGAAAAGTTGGCCAGTACTTTCTAAAATTTGATACACAAATACAAACATAATTACTCATTTGTATTTAATTTTTGACATGAAAAATATTCATTTAATATATCAAATATTAAGAAAATAGGTACTGGCATGAACTATTGTTATATAAATTCTATTGACAAATTTTACATTTTAAGAGTTTCAACTACGCAGATATTCCTGTTTGCCATTCAATTTAAAACATTTTTTTAGCACCTAGCACTATACCAGGTCTCTAGTAAACAGTCTCAAACTTTAGGGTTTGTATGGAAATTTACTAAGGAAGGAAATTTCCAACCACATCCTTGAAGACTCTTTAAGAAACTCTGGGGTAAGTCCAAACATCTGCATTTCAAACAAACACTCCAATTTCTGGCACAGCTGGCCAATGGCACACACTGTGAAAAGCACAGTCTACACGTATACAAGGGCTTTAGATGCAAAATATAACAAATAAGAAGAAATAGGGGTGGCCGGGTGGCTCCGGTGGTTGGAGCACTGTGCTCACGACACCAAGGTCGCCGGTTCAATTCCCACATGGGCCAGTGAGCTGCGTCCTCCACAACTAGACTGAGAATAATGGCTTGACTTGGAGTTGGTGGTGGAGAGAGAAGAGGGGAAGAAGGAATGGGGAAGGGGGGAAAAAAGAACAAGAAATACAAGTCAAGTAAATGGTCAACTCATAAGACACTACAGATAATACCATATACGTGTACATGGTATAAAGTGGGACAGTATTTCACAGGGTGTTTCAATTGAAAAGATTATGTTCAATTCTATGTTATTCAGTATTTTATTCAATAAAATAATTAAAAAGTATTTATTATCATAGAAAAATATTTAAGACCTTAAAATTGAATTATATACCATCTTTTAAAATGTGATTGCATGATTCTTCAACTCTGAAGAAATTAAATCACATCTCATTTAAGTTTATTTAGAAGCATTATAAAACTTTACTTATTTTCTGCCAGATTCTCTTCGACTAATCATTTTCATCACACTTGGAATTTCATCTAATACTCTACATCTCAGACTGCGCAATACAATTTTCATTTGCTGGATCCAAGAAATTTAACCTCTGTTTTTGCCAAAAATAATTGCAAGTGGTATTATCCCCATCTATAGCTTTTTTCTCTCTCTCTAAATTCATTCCTTTTATACCAGTTAGCTATATCTGGATAACAAACTACCTCAAGCTTAGTGCCTTAAGTCAAAAACATTTACTTCGCTCATACTGCTGTGGGTTGGTCTGAGCTGCCTCTGCTGTTCTCCAGGGTGCTATTCAATAACCGGGAGCAATCAGCAGTTGACTAGAGACTAGCTGGTCCAGCAAGGCCTCACTCTGAGACCTAGTGATTGGTATCCTGTCAGTTAGAGTAGAGGAGACAATTCGGAATCATGTGGCCCACACTAACTAGAAACATACAGAAAAGAATATTCTGGAAAAGTAGGTCAGTGTAGCTAAATTAACACTTTACAAAGTATCACAATTCAGCAAAGCTGTGAAATACTAAGACAACTACAGTGTGCACATCACAGCAATTAGAAATTTGGGGCCTTAACTTGAAACAATCATGAATCCTAATGTTGAATGCCTAAAAACTCTGTGTATAGCAGGTGTAGCCTCGCAACTAAGAATATATTTTGGCATATGTTAATGTTTTTTTCTATTAAGATCTGTACTCATTATAAAAATTACTGTCAGCATATTCTTAAAATGTAGTGAAAAATATGTGGTCTATGGATAAATTAATGGACGGACAAGAGCTAGAAATATGGCTAGAACTAGAGCTGAGAAAAAAATGAGAAACTAGGAGACTAAGATAGAGATAAATGAATCATACTATGAACTTATTTCCTGGATGTGTTTTAATATTGAATACAATTTTTAATCTTAAAACAAGGTGTTAAGAGATCACATATGTGTTGTTTCCCTGTGTAATCAAAATTTAAACTCTATATAGAATTTTTTTTTCCTCTCTAACATAGCTCATCTTGAGGAGTACGATGTCTGATTTAGTCACATCTATAATTGTGGTGTCTTGCACAATCCCTGAACCATATTGATAACAATAATTCATGAACAAATTAAATCCTTTTACTGAAGTTTTTGAAGCAAATGTGAAATTTCTGTATTAAAATGAATGCAATCAATAATATTCACAAATTAAAAATAATAAAAGACCTTTGAATAGTCTACAGCAAGAATTAAATCTCCATTGGTTCTGCTCTATATCACTTTTCTTTGTTAAACTATTTTCCTTTATAGTAATTATTATTTTTCCACTGAAGAACTTATCTGATTAGACAGGGTCTTTTTATTCCTAACTATGTTTGAAAGGATTTCTGTTTCAGCTGACATAATAAGAAGAAAAGAGTATCAAGAGATTCATAAAATTTAAGCTCTCTAATTTTGAAACATATCAAGCAAATTATGTACTGTAACAAAAAAAAAATGTTATTTCATCCCTTATTACAAAAGGTGTTTCTGAACTGGAAATCTGGCAGATCTATCTCTGCATTGCTCTCAGGCATTCTTCAAATATCATCATGGGACATGTCAATTGGTGACCAAAAAATCAGTTTCAAAATTCATAGGACCTGGATACAACCAGAAATTAGCCCAGGCCTCAATTGAATTACTCCATTTAACATTCTTCAGATATGACATAATTTTTAGCAAACTTTAAAAGAATGAGCTTTGAAGTTAGACTTCAAAACTACTGACTCTTTTCCTGATTAAAATATAAATTGACTTACAAAACTTTCATTACCTAAAACTGTTATTGGTGTGAGCACATATCAAGAGCAGTTTTTTACCGTAAAAATCAAGCAAGACTAACATGGTGATAGAGCATCATTTTCCAAAACAAAAATTGTAGACATTCCTCTGCCAGTATAAGAAAAAGCATAATATAGTTACCTGTGTTTTTTTATTTGAGCCTAGAGCCCAAGGGCATGTGATTTAATGGCACGCCATCAGCAGACAGTGGCCACCCCCTCCTTGAGAGTGGCCACTGGTTAACAGCATTTAGTGAGCTCATAATCATAAAGTGAGAATGAACATTATTTCATACATTTTGGGACACTGTGGTGAAAGTAAAGTCTAGAAATCAAAGGAGGCAGAATAAACTTATTCAAATTACAAAGAACAAAAGAACTTGACATATAATGCATTCATGGCCCATTTCCTAAAAATTACTAGCATAATTGCATAAATAGCACAAGAAGAGAGAGGTAAGAGAGGGTTTTGTCAATGTTTCCTACTGAATTTTGAATGAAGGAAGAGGAAGAGCATACAGAACAGCATATGGAGGGCCTTTTAAGGTGAGAAAGAGATTGATAGAAGAAAGATAGATAGATAGATAGATAGATAGATAGATAGATAGATAGATAGATAGATAGATAAAATTAGGGGTGGGCAAAAAAAAAACTTACTTTCTCAGACAAGCAAATATAGAGAATTTCTCGCCAATAGACCTACCTTGCCAGAAATATTAAAAGAAGTTATTCTAAGGGAAAGAAAATTATATAGGTCAGAAGCTTAGATCTAAATAAAGAAAGGAAGAGAATCAGCAAATTAATAAGTAAAGTTAACCTACAAAATTTTATATTTCTTAGTCTTAATTGATCTAACATATAATAGTATGTTCAAAATAATAGAAACAATATACTTGGGTATATACGAGGTCCAACAATTAAGTTTGTAAACGTGTTGCACCAATGTTGCTAACCTTTTTTGATATCAGAGGGATTATTCATTATGAATTTGTATGGACTGGACAAGCAGTTAACCAAGTTTACTATTTGGAAGTGCTGAAAAGGCTGCATGAAAAAGTTAGACAAAAACAACCTGAACTTTTCGCCAACAATTCATGGCTCTTGCATCACCATTTCACACGGCACTGTCTGTGAGGGAGTTTTTAGCCAGTTAAAAAATAATTGTATTGGAACACCCTCCCTACTCATCTGATCTGGCCCCCAATGACTTCTTTTGTTACCCTAAGATAAAGGAAATATTGAAAGGAAGACATTTTGATGACATTCAGGACATCATGGGTAATATGACGATGGCTCTGATGACCATTCCAGAAAAAGGTTCCAAAATTGCTTTGGACTATGGTGGACCAGGCGCTGGTGTTGGTGCATAGTTTTCCAAGGGGAGTACTTCGAAGGTGATCATAGCGATATTCAGCAATGAGGTACGTAACACATTTTCTAGGATGAATCCGTGAACTTAATTGTCCGACCTCATATGCATCAGTAAAATATATGACAGTAATGCTACAAATGATGGAAAAGAGAAATTAGGGATAATTTATTATTATAAGGTAATTGTACTACTCATTCATCAGCATAATGTTATTTGAAAATGGGATCAGATTAGTTGTAAATGTATATTGCAAACTCTAGTCTAGAGCAACCACTGAAAAAAGTAAAAAAAAAAAAAAGTTGTATAATTGATGTACTAAGAAAGGAAATAAAATGGAATCATATAAAATGTTCAATAAAAACTACAAAACACAGAAAACAAAAACACAAACAGAAAATAGTAGCAAGTATAGTGTATATTAACCTATTTACATCAGTAATTACTTTAAACATCAGTGGTCTAAATACACCATTTAAAACACAGGTTGAGTGAATCACAAAACAAAATCCAACTATATGCTGTTGATAAATGAAATGTCTCATTAAAATTAATAACAGTCCTACGGTGAAATTAGTATGATCCCAGTTAACAGGTGAGAAAATTGAGTTTTGCAGAAGTTAAGGAATTGCTAAAGGACACGGGTATTAAATACAAATTTTGAATTAAACTCTAAAGTCTATGCAGCTAACAACAAAATACAACATGAAGAGCAGAACCTAAGCTTAGTTATGCATTCACCTAGACATCAATAGGTCTTTAGGGAGCTGATCAAAAAGATGTGAATCAACACAGTCTGATTGTTACTGTTGAAGAAAAAAATGATTGGTGGTAAAGAAGCAAGGCCCTCAGAACTAAAAAGGAGACTAGGATTACAGTCCAGATGTTCAGGTCCTATTCTCTCATCAACATAAGTGACCTCAAGCAAGGCCAATATCCTTCCTAGCCCTCTTGATCTCAGCAGTAAGAGGAGGAGTGGAACCGTGCTGTCTTATTGGAATGAAACATTATCACACAGAGAATGCTATGAAAATGATATTGTGTGTATATATTTCATATAGATAATAGTGACGCCAACCAAAGCATCGTGAAACAAATTCAAGTTAAAGCATAATTAAAGGACAGATTATTCAGGGGAATGCTATTTAACAAAACCTTGCTTTGTGAAAAAAACCATTGAGAGAGGGTATTAGCAGAGGGTGCTGGAAATCACATTATGGAGAATGATAATCTGAGGAGGTACCAGGAGGGTCCAGATCTCATAGAAAGCTCTAGGGCACTTCCCATTCACTTTTTAGCTTGATGTCTAAAAGGTGAGATAGTATAATGTGAAGCACGAGAACTGAGAAGCAGGGAAACATGCAAAGTGATGAGGGTCCCAAGAGCAAGTAAATATAGAAAGGAACGGATTGTACGTAAATTTTTCTTTTTATATATTTTGCTAAATTTGTTCACAGAGTTTAGTTGTTGGCAATGAATCCCCTTAAACTTCAGTGGATACATGAATAATAAAGGAGACAATGGAAAAAAAGAAACACACTAGAAACACAAACAGTCCCTACTAAAATGTAAATGTTCTACTTTCTTAAAATAATGACATTTTACTTAATTGTGTGGATAGGAATATCTTTGTAAAGAGATAAGGAAATTGATGTATCAAGTATAATTTTGACTTGTGTCTTAGCCTATCCAAAAAAAAAAAAAAAATGATGAGAGGTGGGAAAAGGAAATAGAAAGCCAATTATATGCTGATTTGCTAATGTTATTTTTCAGATTAAATGCCACTTCAAATTACAAAACCTATAGTACTTGAAGCTGTCAGTTTTCTGAGCACTTTCTTGAGAAGTCTTGTTTTAGCAAAGAGAATGTTGAAACACAGGGCCCCTCAGGGGGCCAACCAAACTTTGACAGAGGTTTAACAGTCCTTGAAATTATATCCCTAAACCTTAGAAAGCCTGCTGATTCAGTGGGAAAGGACATAAGCTGAGCAAGTTATAAATAAACTCTTTTATCAGAGGCGATGGTGTCATGGTGACTTCAAAGCCCAAACCACGGATAGTAAGTTCTCTGATGTTCTGAAGACAGTAAGAACTTTATTATATTGGTCAAGCCATTCTTGGACCTACACTGAAATTTGATAGTGTTAATGGTGTTTTTTTTATCGCTATTTGTACAATTTTGAATAAATTTCTAGTCAATCAAAGTCACTAATGTATATCGTTAAATTTAAAAGAAACAAGATAGCATATATTTTATGACATATTATTACCATTTCTGTCTCAAAAGGAGTCAAGATTTTCTAATAAAAAAATACCATCCCATATGGTGCGCCCCATAGTAAAAATATGTTCTAGACAGCAAGCTAAGTTCTTGAAGAGGCACAAAATAAATTGCCTCTACACTGCCCTGAATAACTTGGGATAGTTCACTGTGCCTTTCTTGGTCCCATAATAGCCATAAAGTAAATAAGATACAAGAGAGAATCTTGCTAACTAGGTTTTGTGGATTTCATTCCTGAGCAGGTCACTTTAGAATCTAAGAGAATAATGTAGATAAAGTGCATGTTATAATAGACAACACATATGTTATTTCCAAGGTAAATATGTATAGTTACCCTTTGTTCCATATAGAAATCATTTTAAATATTAGCTGGAAAATAATACTCAGTGAAGTTTTTGAAAAACACTCCAAGTGTTAAGGTAAAAATCACTTGTAGGACAATTGGAAGTCTAGCTACCTCTAAACTCGGTAAGGAAATTAAACAGTACACAGAAAATATGTCATGCTAGGCTGAAAATGTCAGCTCACAAAGAGATGAATCACATATGAGCAGTAATCACTGTGCATAAGCTTACGCATTTTGTAAAAGTGATTCCAATAACCACCTAAGACGTAAGACTTGAGGCTTTTACATCAACCAATATGTTTCAGAGAAAAATTAGGAGCAAGTTTAATTATGACATGATATAGCCATAACAGTCAACAGCAGTGAAGCTCTGTACAGCATCTGCTCGTGGCTCTCTTGCCAGTTGTAGTCAAGTGCACAGGGCTCATGAACACTTGAGTGCGTGTGTGCATATGCATTTGTTGTAAAGGAAACCTTGTCAGAAACATACCCCCAAAGGAACTCAAAAATGAAGAATATTGTCATTGGCAAAGGAAAGGAAATAAATTGAAGCCTTGCCAGCATCTGAGGAAACTGGTGGAAGGGGCTTTACTCTAAAGGATTCAGAACTTCTCGTGTTGAGATCGTTTGTCAGACAAAGAGAAAAATAAAATAAAATTATGAGTAGCGCCTGTGCCTTATAGTAGGGAAGCAGTCCTTAATTTAGGTTGGCAGAGTAGCTGTTAAATGTTGGGGGCACACTCATGGATGCCCCTCTGTGCACGGTCCTGGGATAAGCATACTCTTTCTGCTAAAACATGATTGTCATGTCACAGCATTTCACAGAAAAACAGAATAGACAGAATATCTGCACTCACAGAGAAAGCATGTAATTTTTTGAAACTAATATTTGTATTGTTTTAGCAAAATGAGAGAAGTCAGTAAGCAGCTGGGTTTTCATGGCACTATAATTTTTCATGTTTGTCATGAAGTCAGTATTGTTTGTGGGCTATCAATAGAGCTGACTGGAGTGTCTAAGGAAAAAACTCATCATGTAACTAAACAAATAAAATAATGATAAGTGTGATGTGATATGAAGGAAAATAAACAAGAGACTTAGATTAAAAAAAAAAAAACCACAGGATTTGATCAATAAACATCTTCTTAGAAGAAAGTGGTACTTGGGCTAAGACCTTAACCTGAAGGCTGCGAGGGGGGAAGAGAGCAACGCAAGGAAGGATGGCAAATACAAGAAGCAACAAAGCATTTACAAAGCACTCAAGATGCATTTATAAAGACCCAGGGGCAGAAGAACTGAGAAACAGAAAGACCTGTTTGGCTGGAGCGAAGTGAACCTGGGTGAAAGCATCATGTAGGAGAGCTGGGAAGAACCTGATCGTGCAGGCTTTGAACATGCGGTGAGAAGTTAGAGTTGTATTCTAGTTGCAAGGAAAGCCACTGGAGAATTTTATTTTAAGAGCACTTGATGCTCTTCTGAAAATTGATTGAGAAGGAGTGAAAGACAGGAAGTAGGAACACAAACTTGTGAATTGGAATCATTCAGGGGAGAGAAGTGATCCTCGGTCATTGCCCAGTTCAGGACTTGTCTCCTCTCCCTTAGCCTCCGTGCCAGCCTCCCTGTCTCCTCTTTTATCCACTGTAGACCATTCTGCACTGTGTTTGTGTCACTGCAGCATTAGTATCAGGTTTTAGGTCCCTTACAATCAAACTTCAACTTAGTAGGGATCAAAATTGTTAGTAAGTCAATTCACACCTAATAAATAGTTCATTGGAATATGGTATTATTTCTAGTGCTAGAATATGGTACTAGATTAAAGGGCTAATTTAATTTTCCTAAGGATGGAAATCTCCCAGTGCTTAATTTTCTTTTGGATAAAGTCCGTCATTAGCCTCAGAGCATCTCAAGGACATGACTGCAAACACACTTGCTAACACGCTGTCTAATTAATTTCTCAAAATCTTCTCACACTTCTGGTAACTGAACTTCTCACCATTCCTTAGACACCCCTTGCCCTTGGCTGCCTCTATAACTTTGATGAATTGTTACTAGTACCGAGAATTTCCTTCTTCATTTTCTGTCTCTCAGAACTGAAGCATATTCATGACCCAAGAAAAAGATCCTTCCTCTATGAAGTTTTCCTAATCTTTCAAACCAGAAGTAGTTTCTTTCCCCTCTGCATTTCTATTCCACATTGATTTTGATGCCATATGGTGTACATCATGAACTGTCTTACATTTTCATATAAATGTTATTTCACTTACTAGCATGATGTTAGGGAAAAGCACACATGCTCTGAGTCCAGAAAGAACCTGGGTCTGTGTTCTGGTCCTGCAACTCATGAACCATATGGCTTTCAGTAAGTTATTCAACTACATTAATTTTCTCAACTATGAATAATGTACAATAATCTACTCAAAAATGTTTCTTGAACTTCTGCAAAAGGTTGTCATACATTTTTCAAATATGATATAAACTGACACATGGGAAATGATTAAGTCATATTATTTACTCTTCCTTTTTGAGATCTTTGCTCCCTTGTAGTATTATTTAATGGCTTCCATGTTATAAGGACCAAATAGGCGTTACATGGTAAATAGTAGGTGTTCAACTCATGATTCTTACCGATTGCTTCAAATAATTTAGAGTACATATCACATTCAAATTTACAATATATCCTATAATTTAACCTATTAACTCAAAGAATTTATTAGAACAGCAGACCATTTTTATAAAGGGAAACTTTATAAAGTTTAATCAGTGAATGAAATACTAAAATGGTTATCAACATGTTAATATAGTCAAACATCAGAAGATACCTCATTTAGGTTTGGGAGGAAACAGAAATCTGGATTATTGCCCCGAGTTCCTCATATGATCTAGTCCTACAAACTTCTTTTTAAGATGAATAAACTAAGGCATGAAAGATTTAAATTCCTTACCCAAGTGAAAATAGTTTAACATTCTAGTTATTCTGCATCTCCCTCCAGTGTTATTCTAATCACATCATAAGAGGAAAAGGAAAACAACAAGAAATTTCCCATCTGATAATATCTTATATGAAAATTTTAGAAGGAAAAAATAGCAGATTTTCTCTAATGTAACTTATTTCAAATACTTTATTTGAAAATGTTCATTATTTACAATTATTATAACTATAAAGATGACAGTATATAAACCTATACATATTTGTATAAAATAGAGGCCAGAGTCATGGAACAAAGAGAAATGCATTAGTGTAGTTGAGACTATGGCCTCAGTAATTCAAGATTAATTCATTTCTGGGTAAATTTCTCCCTCCCCTTTCTCCTACCTCTGAAATCTGAAAGCAACTGTGCTGGTGCCACTGCAGCACTGGTGTCCATGTTTTATGCCCCTGACAGTCACTCAAAAGTCTACATAATTAGAGATCAAAATTGTTAGTAAGTTAATTCATACCTAATAGTTCATTGGAATATTATACTATTTCTGACAAAACCAACATCTCCAAAATCAAATGGAGATATTCTGTAAGGCTTCTTTGACAAAAGTAACTTATTGCCATTGAAATTATTCTTTGTGATTACGTATAAAGACCAGATTTTTACTTATCTGTATCTAAAGGTATCACTTTCCACACATTTTTTGGGTGAGCTCACAATTTTCTCTTCACTGGGAGCCTCAATACTCCATCTGGGGTAGAAGCCCCATCAGCCTTTCCTATTTTCCACTCAGCTTGCTGAAGGCCTCATAATATCGTCAACAAGCCCAGCTGTGGCTTTCTGAACAATACTTTCTTTTGTGGCAGTTGTCAACTCCATTTAATATAACCAAAGAGAAATAAAAAAATCCCTAGAAAGTCTAAATCTTCACTCAAAGGCGGCTCCGCCAAGCACCTGACAGGCTACAGAGAAATCATTTACTTCGATAGTTCTAAGTTGAAATGAAATGGATAAATTTTAATACCAATGTAAACAATGTGAACTTATGTGATACTCATGTATAAATAGAGTTTAGAAAGTCAATTTAAAACAGAATCAAGCATATACAAGTTTTCTCTCAGACCAAAATTAAACAATTTCTTTTAAATATATTGTACACATAGAGGGACCCTGAACAAATATTTTTAGCATGTTTTCTATATACTAGATGCTTTACATAACCAGTTAAACTTAGTTCCTCCAATGCTACTTCAAAGTTATTTTCTTTTTACAAATAATGAATTATACTTAAAATGTCCTAATACCTACAAGCAAAATGCAAGTGTCTGAAACTAAAACCTGTGTCGTTTTTATTCTATACAGAACAAGAAAAGATTCCCAAAAAACTTTCTCCTGATATTTACAAATAGGTAAAAGGAAGAGAGTGTTATTTTGGCAATATTAACCTTCAGATTGTTCCATAAGTCTTAATCAAGGTATGAATTCGTAAATTTTCATATGCAAAAATATATAAGGGGAAAGTCTTTCAAACTGTCTTAAATGAATCCAAACATCCCAGAATGTAGGATAAAATATATCTCCTTTCACATTCAAATTAAATAGAATCATAACCATTCAAGTTGTTCCTTTTTTTCAAAAAATTTTCAGTTACAATGAACGCTGACTAAACCATCTATTTAATTCGCTTAAAAATGCCATAGGATATATGTTAGCTAATAACTAGATAAATTTGAGGGAAAATGAAGTAAACTTTGGTGGCTAATTTTTACTTTAAAAAAATTCTTTGTGTATTTTGAATAAGAGTGCTTTATCAGATGTGTCTTTTGCAAATATTGTCTCCCAGACGATGGCTTGCCTTCTCATTCTTTTGACATTGTCTTTCTCAGAGCAGAAGTTATTTATTTTAATGGTGTCCTTGTTGTCATAACTAAACAGCTATTGTCATACTCAAGATCATCTAGGTTTTTTCTATGTAATCTTCTAGGAGTTTTATAGTTTTGCATTTCACATTTAGGTCTGTGATCCACTTTGAGTTAATTATTGTGAAGGGTATAAAATCTTTGTCAAGATCAATTGTTTTGCATGTGGATGTCCAGTTGTTCCAGCACTATCTGATGAAGAAAACTACCTTTACTCACTCTATTTCATTGCCTTTGCTTCTTTCTGCAAGGTCAATTGACTGTATTTTTGAGGGTCTATTTCTGGGCTCTCTATTTTGTTCCATTGATCTATTTGTCTACTCTTTTGACAATATCATGCTGTCTCGATGACTGTAGCTTTATAGTAATTCTTGAAGTTAGGTATTGTCAGTCCTCTGCTTTTATTCTTCTCCTTCAATACTGTGTTAGCTATTCTGGGTCTTTAGCCTCTCCATTTAAATTTAAGAATCAGTTTGTTGCTCTGGGTGATGAATACACAATGGGATTTATAGATGATGTAATACAGAATTGTACACCTGAAAAAAAAAAGAATCAGTTTGCTGAAATCCATTTAGTAACTTCCTTAGATTTTGATTGGGACTGCATTGAATCTATAGATCACATTGAGAAGAACTGACATCTTGATAGTGTTGAGTGTTCCTATCCATAAATCTGAAATACCTCTCCATTTATATAGTTCTTTCATTTCATTCATAGTTTGTAACTTTTATTTTCTTTAAAATTATTTATCCTCTGTGTCCATTTATTTAAAGAGAACTTAGACACATTGAAAGGATTAATGGTTTAGTTATTCAATCATTCATTAGGACTGTTGGGAAAAATAGATATTGCTCAATGAAAACCCATAGTATAACTTGTTCAGCATTATTTTTCTCTAAAATTAAGTAAAAGAGGTACTCATGAATACGTTTCTGCTTTAATCTTCATTTGATAATAAAACACGTATTTCATAACTGTGGAGTGCTCAGGCTTTATATTCAGATGCATATAGGAATCAAAAGCAAAAGAGCGAAATGGTTGGTTTTCATTTTTCTAAATACAAAGTTTTAAAATTATATTAAGTAGAAAAAATATCTTCCACTCTGGCATTCCAATGCTGGGTAAATATGCCAGTCTCTACATAACACATTATTAGGGGAGAAAGTGAATGGGGAAAATCTTAAGAAGCCATCCTAATGTTAGTATCTATAAAACACACAAATTCAAGCTTCATTAGCTTCTCAACATTAATTGGATTCTATTACTGCAATTGTTAGATAGTGTGAGTGTTAACTAGAACTCAGGGTAACTGGCATAAATCTAACAATTTTGGAATAACAATTTTAGTTATTGGTTTGTGATAATTTCATTCCATGGTAGTCATTCAAACACAAGAAGGTCCTTAAGAATTTGGAACTATCTCCCCAAGGGTTTGCTATGACTTTTGCAAACTCCCAATCACAGCAGAGCTTCTAGTATATAGAGCACTCATATTCTATAAAAATGTCAACAACAGTTCCTCAAGATATCCTCCATTAAAAATAAGAGTTTTCAACCACCTCACACCCATTAGGATGGCTACTATTAAAAAAACAACAAAAAAAAAAAACAGAAAGTAACAAACGTTGATGAGGCTGTTGAGAAATTGGAACTCTTGTGCATTACTGGTCAGATTATAAAATGATTCAGCTACTGTAAAAACCAATATGGTATTCCTAAAAAAAAAAAAAAAAAAAAAAAAAAAAAAAAAAAAAAAATTACCTTGAATCAAAAAGGCATGTGATTCCAGTGATTCTATTTATACGAGATACCTAGAGCAGTCAGACGCATAGGGACAGAAGGTAGAATCGTGACTGTCAGCGGCTGAGGATGGGTGGAATGGAGAGTTGTTCAATAGGTAGAGTTTTAGTTTTGCAAAATGCAAAGAGTTCTACAGACAGACGGTGTTGATGGCTGTACATAATGTGAATGTGCTTAGCACGATTGAACTGGACATTTAGAAATGGTTAAGATGGTAAATTTTGTGTTGTGTGTATTTGACCACAACTAAAATTTTTAAATTAAAATACATAAATAAAAGATTTCCAAATTCAGGATTATTTGGTATGCTATACATCACTGTGAGCCGATGAAATACAAAATAATTGGTAGATGATTCTATATTTTAAGGTAGCTAAAAATAGTGCTTTCTATGTTCAGCACTTAAATGCATCATATCTTTTGGTTCTCACTTCAGAAGTGAATACTACCAATATTCCAAATTTACAAGCAGGGAAACTAAACTATAGAGTGCTAAGATACCTGTCTAAGATCATACCTGTCAGTGGATGAAAATGGATTTTCACCCAAGTCTATTTTCTTCCCCTGCCCATAAACAAATTATAATTTACTCAAGTAATTTTTTTTTCACGTATAGAGTGATACATGCAATTCTTTTAACAAAATTTATAATAAATCTTTTCTGAGAATATTTATTTATTTATTTATTTATTTATTTATTGGTAATCATATAAGAATCTTACTCACTATTTTGCTTGATACTCACATGTGGATGTTTGGAAATGTGGGCATTGCTAATCCACTACTCTAACTAGCATCTGGTCATTTGGGAGATTGATATTCCTGCCTCTGTTGCTGACATTGCAACTTTAGACATCACTGAGTCTTAAATTTTTCATTAGTAATATGGGATAATTTTCTCTTTTCACTTACAGTGGTAGTATATTGGAAAGTGCACTGGCATCAGAATCAAAAGATTTTGTTTTAATTTTAACAAATGGCACTTAGTTACATGCTTTGGAAACATGACTTCTTCAAGTTTAGTTTTTTTTTTTACTTCAGAATGAAAGTTGTGTGTCCTTCAGTGTGCATGTTCATAACTCTATTTCAATGGGATAACATAAGGATTAATAATACTAGCAATTTTTCTTGAGTTCCTTAAATATTATAGATTGATCTAATTTGTATTCAGTATTTTTCAAAACTAACTTAGGTATAAGGTTACAAACTATAAGTCTATATAGCTGAACAAATATTGTTCTCCAAAATAAAAATAACTTGACAGATTTTGTAAGAAAACATTTTTATCATATTGGTGGTTTTCTGTGTGTGTGTGTGTTTTTTTACCAGGAACTTTAAATTTTATTGATTTCTATTTTTAGGAATACTACCGGGAAAGGAAAATAATTCATTAGCATAGTATTTACTTTCTTTCTTGTCTTCTTGCACATCGCAATGACCCTCCTCACTCCATCATTCTATCATCATCTTGACAGTCTCCAAGCAATATTTCATCCTTTCCTTTTCATCACCATCCTTATTTTGTACATTCCGTCAAGAAGCAAAAACAACTCTCTCCTCTCAATTACAATTACAAATAATTTAGAAACCCCTAAACATATACAAAGTACAGTCTGTTCGAGTTCTCCCCTTAACATCATGCATTTCCATGAAGTTCCATCCCACTTGTTGAATGTGGGAACTTTGGTTTCAACCTATTTTAGGACATAATTCTACACAGTGCATCATTCATCTGCTCTCAGCGAACATGGTATTCTCTAATAAATGAGAAACATTAAACTATATAAGGATGGTTCATTCCCATCCTTCCAGGTCAACAATGCACTCCTCAGAGACCTAGTCAAAGTATCATGATAGTTAGGATGAAGATATAACTTGTATAGAATCTTTAGGATTTCCAAATACAAAATTCAGTTCAATGTGTTTAGTATGTCTCTTGACTACTTTCAAGTGTTCTCTATATATTCTATGGCTTTTTAATGTTTTTTTGTTTTTGTTTTAATGAATACAATTCTGGTTCAACTTTTTGGCTAATGTTACTTGTTATTTCAGTCAAACATCTTGATTTGACCTTGAAAAATAAAACAAAAAAACCTCTCCTTGGGGAAAAAAAAAAAAAAAAAAAAAAAAAACTCATCCCCTTAAAACTGTTGTATATAATTTGTGATCAAATTAACATTTTAGTTAACTTTGTAAACAAATGTTGGGCATCTGTTTACACAAAGTCAAAAGTACATTATGAGAGCAAATTTAAAATGTTGCCAGTGGACCCAGTATAAAAGAGGACACTTTGTTTATCCCTCCTGTCCAGAAAAAGAATAATTTATGGAGAGACCTAATATAATAATATTTATTTGGCCCCTGCCTCACTGCATAAATGGGGTCCCTGCCATTCTAATTCTTATTTGAAATCTTCCCTCTCACACACAAAAAAGAGATTGGTAGAAATTATCTTTCTTCAAAGAAGGAAATGTTGGACCTACAGCTTCAACTACTCTATCAAATACTTTTTCTAGGCTGCCTATGACCAAATTCTCCTCAACTTTAGGCAACGCATACAAGTAGATAAGTTAGATAATTCATTATAAAGCAAGATCGGAAGGAGTCTTTGCAAGCAGTTGGACAAAATTTTATGTTATAATTTATGTTATTCTGTGGTGTGATTGAAAAAAGAGTATTTTTATATTTATATTAAAGATTTATTGAACTAAGCTATGATTGTATGAATAAGAGCTGAACAAATAGTCTCAAATATTTGTCTTGTTTAAAGAAAGAACTAAGCTGATATTAGTGAAATTGCCTAAAAGGTATAAAGATGTTCTTTGATCTTTCTATTACATATATTAAAAAAATGACTGCAATATCATTAAATGAGAGTTCAGAAAAAAAGAGAATTCTATCAGCTTAGGAACTGGACTTTAAGTACTGCATTATTAGAGTTTCCTTCATTTCATTGCAGGTTTTCATTAGTAATACCTTGTAAAAGATGCACAGGAAGAATCTACAGGTATGTTCAGTAAATATGAAAACCACAATAAAAAGAAATGAAGACATTTATCTTGTAAGAGTCTGCACAATGTCTCCAATTAGACAAAGTCTCTCATTACAATTCTATTCTTTACAACCTATAACACAGTCACTTAGATAATTGTTATCAAAACAGGCCTCTTGATTGATTTATCTGGAAGAGTGGTTCTTATCTTCTTTTGGAAACATGGTACTTCATATTTTAACTTTTCTCAAGGACCTTAATTGTCAGCAATTTTTCACTAAACCATCTGCAAAGGACACCACAAAAAAGCTACAGATAGGCATTCTAGGTAAATTAAACATTTTAAGTAGTCATTCACTTTTTCTTTCAATGGCAACATAGCCAAGGGAATGTGGTTTCCAAATATTTTAGTCTGATGTCCTCAATGTCAGACTACTTACTCCATGATGAGGAAAAACAAACAAACACTTACTACATTATGGTGCAGAAATGTTTTCTATGAAACAATTTATCTCACTTTCTGCTTGGTCTAAATATCACATTGTGAATGGACACTATTAAACACTTGGTTAAAAATAGAGAATTGCTTCACATGCTTCCTCATCTACAAACCTTTTCACATATTAAAGCATTTTGTTGCTTAGTCTTACTGAGTTTTTTTCTCTCCACTCACCTTGGCAGTGACTCCATAACCATCAGTAGATCCATTGTTAGTGCTTTTCTAATTGATACTCAGTTTCACAACTATGTTTAGAAAATCATTCCTCCCTATGATTCCTAAAGAAAGTCATATTTCTCTACAAACTCCAAGGGATATTTATCACAGAATTATGCAGAAAGAGTGTGTGTTTTCTTGTTATATAAATAATTTGAGAACTAAAAATATAATCCATTGCATACATAGATAAAGATGGCTTGGTTTAAGAGCAATTGTTTTCTGAGAACACACTGCATCTTCTATAAGTTCTTTGATGGCCACCAGTCTCTCATTCTGGGTGGGTTGCATTCCACTGTTGATGTACTTAAGTTTTGTATTTAACTCAAATGTCACCATTAGAATTGTTGGTTTTTCAATGTTTTAGTCTTGGAGACCCAACAAATCCGCAGCCAATGAAAACTCATTCTTTTAGTTTCGTGCCCAAAATATATCATCATGTAACTTAAAAAGATCATACTTTTTATTGCAATATCAGATGGGCTAAGTTTGTTACCTCCCAGCAGATTAACCTCCAAGTCTCTACCAATTCATTAAACATGCACATCAGTCACCAGACTGCAGTATAATTTATTGCAATTAAGCACTTCTGTGTTGGGGAACCAAAATAAGATTGTCCATTATCAGTGCTGTTAATGGTTTTCTGAACAGTCGCCAGTTCATTCACCCCACCCACCCTTCAATAATAAAATAATTTTGACAAAGGGCCCATGTTTCAACATTTTTAATAAAAACAAAATAGAAAAACCATCAGTAACTGAGCAGTAAAGTTTCCTCTGTCTTTCTTCCTTGCCAAAACTAACAGAAAGGAAAATGTCAGTCTGGCTTCTTGCCAAAAAAAGAGGAAATTGAATGGTCTCAGTTCTTATTCTTTGACTAGTAGCATTGTGTACGTAGAATGCTTGGCTCTTGGGCTCATTTTGACAGAACTGAAACACAGATAAGAAGTTTTGAGGACTCCATTCTGCAATTTATAGACCTTGATTCTGTTTAAGATCTTTCAATACCACATAACAAATCAATGTGATTTAGAAAATAACGTTGTTTCTGCCATTGACATAAGCCATATGTGAACTGCTAAGCTACTATACAAGCCACAGCTATAAATTCTGGTCACTTGCAGGAGATTCCTTATTATTTGGGGGCTCAAAATAATTCAAACCATTATCATCTTGAATGATGTCTCACTAAACTGCTGCCTGGTAATGAACTGAAAGGTCTCGCACACTAAAAGCAGATAGAGTTGTTCTTAAATACATTTCCCAGGTAATTCATTCAGAATAATAGGACAGTAACCTCTGTTTAAATAACAGGTTTTGATATATTGAAATCATTAAATGTCCCTTTCACAGAAACTATGAATATGACCTATGGAATTCAAATATCTGACATAGACAATGTTTGATCCTGATAGTAGAGCAACTAATTGCAAAAACAAAACAAAAAAACCAAAAACCTAAAATAACTGTGGCAATTTGTCTTTCTGCAGAAAACAAAATGTGTTCCTGCTAATTGTAGGGGGAAGTGTTTATCTTATAAATAAGATGAGATGAGATTAACATGTCAAAAACAATCCAAAGACTAACTACTTTAGGGCCATAGTCTCAAAAGCATTTTTAATGGTGATGTAGTCGCTCTGTATTTCTTTTCTTCCTGTCTTAAATGCTCATTTTTATCCAAAACTTGTCTCTTCTTTCACATTTGCACGGAGAGCCATTCGACTTCTTAGCTAACTTCTAAAATTTGTTCAAATCCTCCCTCATAATTACAGAAGATATACTTAATAGCTTTATATACATTATGTGTAATGCCCCCACTTCCAGAAATGTTAGTTCAAAACACATATCTAATTAACCTTAGTAATTAATTACATTATATATATTAATTATATGATTATTAGGCTAAGCAAATCAATTATGTGCCTTAAAATATTTACATTTTCATTCTTCAAAATTAAATATTTTGAGATGATTAGATATTTTAAAATATCTGCTTTATTTTATCATTATTCTAAGTGATTACACATGAAAACTATAAGGTCTTATATTCTTGGTGTGAAAAACAAATATTTTTTAAAGTCAACCTTATGAAATAGAAAATATTTATTGAACTAGGATTTTCTCTATTCTCTTCTCTAAAAAAATGATTTTTCAAATTAAAGAAATGCACATAAATCCAATTCAAAATTTCATTTGCTTGAGTTTGAAAATAATAGAAATAAAAAAATTAAACATTTTTCTCCTAATTTTATAAACACATAACATAAAAGATATATAATGTATTGTACAGAGGGTGCCAAAAAAATGTATACACATTTTAAGAAAGGAAAAAAACTATTAAAAGTGTAATACTCAATATATACTGATAACAACAGATGAATACAAGTCACGTGTGACTTCTGCAATTACAAGAGGTGCTCAAAGTGGTTACGATCAGTATCCAGACACTTCTGATGATGGCGAACTTCTGCTTGAGCAACGTTGACCAAAGTGTCCACTTGTATACATTTTCTTGGCACCCCAGTATATGTACATATATTTAAACTCGTATATAATACCATGTATAAGGAACTAAGGGAGAAAAAAAAGTCTAAGACACAGATCACTGGATAAATGAAAATATAACATAATTAGGAAAAATATAAGAAATATTCATTAAGAAACATTGTGACATTGCTCATAGTGGGAAACTGTTAACATCCGTTATGAATTGAATTTATTATGGATTGAATTGAGAAGAAAAGGATTTGACTGTCAAAAGCAGAGTTGTTTCATAGAGTGCAATGTGTAGAATAAAAGCGGGAGGGTTGAAGTTTCACCCCATAGGTGGAAGGGAAAGAAGCCAGACAGAGTAGTCATTAAGGTGAAAACTGGGTCAAGTCACCAATAAAGAGAAGTTGAAATGAAACTTGAGTGTGAAGTAATCGTTTTCTAATTATAAATATGCTTGGCTAGGATGTAGGGGGTGAATTGGCAGGGAAAGGCTAACATTAATTTTGGTGGATGTGTTGTAATATGGAGTAGTCCTAAGGAGTTTAGAAAGTCACTGTACATTAGAGTGCAATGTATATAATGCAACCAATTAGAGATGAGGAATGGCACATGATGGCTGTGGCTTACACTATCATCTTGTTTTAAAATGATTGGTCCTATGTTTGGGAATCAAAGAGTAAAGTGGAAACCATACTTGGTTCACTCCCACCCTGGAGAAGCAAATATAAAGGGTGCTGAAGTTAGCATCATGGGATTTTTGCATGGTACTGACTAGCATGTAGATTGAAAAACAACAACCAAAGATAGTTTCCCCTTACTACATGGCTACAGTTTAAAGCCAATTCTCTAAGAATGGGTAGTGATTATATGCCCTCTCTCACATATATCTCAAAAGGTTATTTTAAAAGAGATCCTATACTACAGGCTGGGAGATTACATTAGAAACAAGGAAACACAACCCTATGATTAGGCGGGACCTTGCATAATATTAACCTTTACTCCCTTTCTGGAAACAGAAAGAAAGTTGGGTTCACTGAACTCGGTTTTCCACCCTTATCTGACCATTTTCTAAGCATAAGAGTAACATAATATCAATCCCAAGAGAATGACAGTTGCAAGAGCTGCTACAGAGCTGAGAAAGGAGCTGGTATGGTGGACTGGCTGCAGGGAATGTGGACTTTGCCGGACAGATATGTCTGGAAGTTGGCTGGCAGGTGGGAAGAGAGAGGACTTTACAGAGGAGCAAAACTGAGTAGAGAAAATTACATAGATCTTTACTCATGTGTCCCCTTCCTTTCTCCCTCCCCCCTTCCTTCTTTCCTTCCCTCCTTTCTTCCCTTCCTTCCTTCCTTCCTTCCTTCCTTCCTTCCTTCCTTCCTTCCTTCCTTCCTTCTTTCCTTCCTTTCTTTCACTTTTGAAAAGTGAAGTACCTCTAACTTCCAAGAAATTTCCAGGAAAGGACTTGAAGCTACAGACATTGAAACTCCCAGATACTCCCCTGACCCTTCAGTCTACTTTAACTTAACTGATCAATATGTTTTGCATGATCAAATGAGGAAACCTGACTAATACCAATGTCATTATGGCTTTACTTTTTCATTCAATTTTAACCTATTTTCACCACCCATGAGACAAGACGGAGAGAGCATGTTTCCATCACCCTGTAACTGACTGGAGATCTTAGTATTCCCTTGTCTTTAAGTTACCTCACAGAAGGTCAGGCCAAGGACACCAGGGTGGATCTGGGGCCTTTACAACATCCATGAAATCGCTAATATACTGTAGCACCAATGAGATCTCAAAAAGTAAATGGTGTGGAACTCAATTTATCTGCCTCAGAGGGATTAAGAGTAGAGTTCAGTCTGCCAGGATTCAGAACTCTGGTTCCGTGGAGTCTAGGTACTGAAGACCTGGGGCTGAACTGTCCCCCTAGCTATAATTATGCGAGTTGTGTATGGCAGAAAAATGCTATAATTAAAGTCACGAAAGGTTTTTTATCATAATTTTCTTTTATTGGTATATAACTTTGTGGGGGGAAAAAGGCTCTGGTTTGTCTGAAATTTTCTTCTCTGGCATTACACATTTCTTTAAAAAGACTTGGGTAAATAGTAGGTCAACTCCTTTGGAACTAAGCGTGTATGAAAAACATTACAAAATAATTAGAAGAGTATATATTTTTATTTCCAAGTTGAACTTTGTATCACCAAAGCGTCTCACATCTCCCAGTTTAAAATATTTCCTCTTCTTAGGTAAGTTCCCTTGAAAAGTTACCACAAACTTTTCTTGTTATGAGACAATTTTAACTAAAGAAAAGGTATTCACGTCTTAAAAGAAAATGTGGAGGGAAATAAGTAACTCATAAACTATTAACCTAAAAAACGTTCCTCCAAAGAAGCATTCTCTTTTTTTTTTTTTTTTGCATTCTGTAAACTGGGTATGTGCATATTTCCTTGCTCTTGTTTAATTGTAATTCCATGATATTAAGGTTGATGTGTGAGGTGTCATTTCCAAATATGACAATGGAAAAATACATTACACATGGTAGGTCCTCAAGAAATAGTAATTTCCCAAATCCAGGAAGATGTTTTACTTTTCTGAAATTACTTATCACTTATAAGTTAACTGCTATTTCGATAAACTAAGTAATACTTGTGGATCTGTAAATATAAACTTAAAACACATGGGAAAAATTACAATGGAATTTTTTGATGAATTTGGTTTGCAAAAAATCCAGCAAATAAAATCACATAATTAAGAAGAAAAATTGTAATGTTTTATAACTATAAATGTTGGTCATTTGTATCAATGGAAGAACACAAACGGGTGAACAATCCAAGCAGACAGATCCTCCTAGGAAAGTTTGTGCTTTGAATCAAGTGATTGTGTTTTTATACTGACATTTGGTTGAGATGGAATCTGCTCCTCTGGGGATCAACTCCAAGGGAAATAATAATGTCCTACTGTAATGACACCACACAGGAGGCTCAATAAAGTTGTTCAGTTTCTTCAACCTTTTTCCTTGTTCACATTGCACCCCATGCTGGGAGTATATCGTTGTGGAACAGACTCACGTAAAATTTTCCCTCTTTTACTTTTCCCCCAAAGGATTGTAAGTGGCTCAGTTTTCAAGTTTAAAAAAAAAGAAAAACTTTTGTTAAAAGCTAAAGCAAAAATTACAACAAAAATGCCAATCAAACACACGATATATACTCAATAATTTTTGCTTGAGGAGTCACATAGTGGTTGATTATGATTGCAATGCAGATATTTATGTCAGATAATAAGAGATAAAAGTGTTGTTTCCTAGAGTTGGATGTTCACCAGAGTGAAAGGGTTTTGTTTTTTTTTCAGATCCTTTATTTTGGAAAGAACATATTATAATCCTATATCAAATTAAAAAGAAAATCTTAAAGATTTTACTTATTATTAGTGGAGTTAATAATCACAGAAGTTGTATGCAATTAAAAATATTTTTCTCAATAAAATTAAACTGTGCTCCAAAAGCTCTTGGCAGCCCCTCAACTATAACAAAGAAACTTTGTTCATTTTAATGCGTTCATAAAAATAGAAATTTAATTAATCCCATAGAAATATGAACACATTTTAAATTCAGTATTTCAACCTGTGCTATTTAGACCAGCATGCCACAGACATGTAGTATGAAATCAGAATGATTCAATAAAGCCAAGAGTGCAAATACCAAGAAGACAGATGAGATGTCTGTTCAGTGCCCCCTCAATGCCTAGAACAATGTCTAATAAACAGAGTAACTCTATATAAAGTATAGATGAAGTGAATACTCTCCAAACATATTAATAGGGTTTTCACTCAGAAAAAGGAGTAAGATAAAGAGAGTTAAAACTTGTTAAGACCTTCTCCCAATATTAAATTATTCTGCCAGACATGAAATCCAATCTCTCGAATCCTGAACAAGTAATGAGAGAGAGAGAGAGAGAGAGAGAGAGAGAATTAATGATGTCAGTCAGGTTGATTGTGACCCAGTCACAACTTCTCACCCTTATCTTATGGGCAGAGAACAGGTGTTATTCATTTTGGGATATATTATTCTCACAACACACACACACACACACACACACACACACACACACACAGAGTAATATTGACCACCTTATAAGATAAACAAGCAAACAAAACAATTCTCTAGGTCCTAAATACTTCTTACAAAATGTTCTATGTTCTCTGTTTTCTTTTCTACCAAATCTCATCCAAATACCTGTCTATACTCACTCTCCAGTTTCTCACCCTTCATTCTTTATTCAGCCAACTCCAGTCAGGTGTTCTTGCCTATATTTTCACAGAATCTAGTCTTTTAAAGATCTCCATTGATGTTCTTGTCAACACAGCTAATCATTCTGATGTTCATTTTACCTGATCTGTTAGCAGCACTGACAGAGATGGTCACGCCCACCTTTGAAATACTTTCCTCTGAGGGCTCACAGTCCCCTGGTTTTCCTCCTACATTGATGGCCACTCCTTCTCAGTCTCCTTTGCTGGCTTCTTCTCATTGGAAATACCTGTCTAACATCCAAGTGGAAATGCCCAATTGAATATACAAGTCCGCTCTATCTCATTCGCGTACTCTCATCACAGTGGCCTTTTTGCTCATCCTCGGCCTTTTGACCAAGTTAATTCTCACCTTCGAATATTTGCATTTGCTGTCCTCTCAGCCTAGAACACTGTTCTTAGAATAGCCCCAGGACTCCTTCCCTTGCTTCATGTGTATGTCTACCTAAGTATCACTACTGTGGAAAGATCTGTTCTGACCTTTATTTGATATCGCCCTTTTCTTCATGGTCAATGCTAAGCCCTATGCCTGCTTCATTTTCTTCATAGTATTTATTGAGAATAACATGTCATATATTTATTCATCAATTTGTTTACTATCTCTCTCTCCCCCACTAGAATATAAGATCCATGAAATCAGGAACTCTGTTGTCTTTGTTCACCACCAATGTTGTTCACCACCAATGTTGTTCACCACCATTGTATTGGTGACTACAACAGTGTGTGGTATGTTATAGTGCTCAGTAAATATCCGTTGTATGAATGAGTTAAAAAGAATAGCAACACATTTAAGCTTAGTATTAGTGTATAGTATGTTTTGGTTTGCCGCTACCATGCCTTCATTTACATATTAAATATAAATTTTTTTGTATCTACCAAATACTATGGCAATTTTCTGAGCAAGGTACGGTGTGTGTGTGTGTGTGTGTGTGTGTGTGTGTGTGTGTGTGTGTGTATGTGATGCCCTCAAAGAACTTACAGTGTATTTATACAAAATTTAACTACAACACAACCCAGTATATGGTAAATGCAACAGATACATTTGATTATTTGTTCATTCATTCAACAAATATTCGTTGAGCATTTCCAAAGAACCTGCACTATAACAGGCAACAAAGAGGGGAAGTAACTAAACTGTAGGGGTTAAGTAGCAGTATTCTAGATATATTTAAAACTTGTGTAAGTGGCAGGTTAAAGTTGACTTAAGAAAGTTAATAATAGACAAGATAAGATAAGAAGGAGGATTTTAGTACATTTTTTTAAAATATAGGAAAGAGTAAAAATGTAATGAGTAACATTTCTAAGCCAAAGCACCTGAAAAAGTACAGGCAGTAAAGTATCCCATGTAAAGAAGTGTTTGCTTCAGTCATTCCCTAGAGAAGAAAGATATTTTTGTTCTGAATACATAGGATAGCAAAGACACAGACTCCAGAAAATTTATTTCAGACATGAGGGAGAAAAAGCCAAATACCAAGAAAAATATGTTCCAGACTATGATGATCAGATCAAATCATATTTTTATGAAATACTATGGGGGAGCATCCTGCATGGGTTTTTATCCTAAATTTTTTTGAGACCAAACTAGCCAAGTTTTCATATGGAATTATTCCCCTGTTTTGAGCCCATAATAGTTGATATTATAGAATTGTCAAAAGTGGTTAACTTCAATTTTTGGTCATTTACATTCTTATGCATTTTAAAAATCGCTCAACAAGAATATTTGCCATTAACATTGAAAAGCTGTTCACTTTGAAGAAAGTGTTAGCTGTCTTAGAAAACCACATGGCTTATTATTTGCAACTGTAATAGAAATGCTGTGTTCAGTAATTTTTTCACAAGGAATGTTGGTTGGTCGGTTGCTTGCTTAGTTGGTTGGTTGGTTGAAGTGCTAAATAAGTTTCCTAACAAGATTACCATATGGGGATGAAGATTTTAGATCAATTAGATGGTATAGATGCATGACCAGTGTGCTATATACCTAAAGCTGAAGTGGAATATTATTGAATGTCAACCATAATTAAAGATAAGTATAGATATAGATATAGATATAGATACAGATACAGATATAGATATATTTATCGGGGTGCCAAAAGATGTATCCAAGTGGACACTTTGGTCAACATTGCTCAAGCAGTAGTTCACCATAATCAGAAATGTATGGACACTGATGGTAACCACTTTGAGCACCTCTTGTAATTGTAGAAGTCAAAACTGACTTTTATTCACTGTTTGCTATCAGTATATATTATTACAATTTTAAGTTTTTTCCTTTCTTAAAATGTGTATACATTTTTGGCACACTATTTTTATAATTTTAACAGTTTTTTTCCTTTCTTAAAATGTGCATACATTTTTTGGCACCCTATATATACAGAGGGTGCCAAAATACATATATATATATATATATATATATATATATATATATATATGTATATATATATACATATATATATGGTCACAGGAAGTAAAGTACAGCATAGGGCATACAGCCAATAGTATTGTAACAGATATACACGATGTCAGAGGGGTAGTGGATTGGTGGGCAGGGCTTATCAATTTGTGAGGGGTATAAATGTCTAATTATTACATTGCTTTGTATACCCGAAACTAATAAAGTAGAAAAATAAATAAATAAAAATTTAAATAAATAAAAATACACAAAAATCTTAAACAAAATACTAGCAAACTGATACAACAATACATTAAAAAGATTATATATCATGATCAAGTGGGGTTCATTCCAGGGGCACAAGGATGGTTCAACATATGCAAATCAATCTATGTGATGCACCACATACACAAAATAAAGGACAAAAATCATATATCAATAGATGCAGAAAAAGCATTTGATAAGATACAACATCTATTTATGATTAAAACACTTAATAAAATTGGTATAGAAGGAAAGTACATCAACATAATAAAGGCCATATGCAACAAACCCTCAGATAATGTCATACTTAGTGGTGAAAAACTGAAAGCTTTTCCTTTAACATCAAGAACAAGACAGGATGACACTGTGCCACTGTTATTCAACATTGTATTAGAAGTGCTAGCCAGAGCTATCAGGCAAGAGAAAGAAATAAAAGGCATCCAAATTAGGAATGAAAATGTTAAATTGTCACTTTTTGCAACTGACATGATTCGTCATATAGAAAACCCCAAAGACACCACCAAAAAAACTATTAGAAACAATAAACAAATACAGTAAAGTTACAGGATACAAAATCACTGTACAAAAATCCACTGCATTGCTATATGCTAACAATGAAATTTCAGAAAAAAGAAAAAAAAATTCCTTCTGCAATTGCAACAAAAAGAATAAAATACCGAGGAGTAGTCTTAACAAAGGATATGAAGAACCTACACACTATGTGAAGACATTATTAAAAGAAATTGACGAAGGCACAAAGAATTGGAAAGATATTCTATATTCATGGATTGGAAGAATCAAATAGTTAAAACAGGAGCCAGGTCTTTGAGAACAGTAGCTCACCTGTGTCTCCAGGCTTGGTGCCACTCCTTAAATAAACCTATATTTTCTTTGCTGCAAACTCCTACTTGTGTCTTTTTTGGCTTGGATGCAGAAGGCAGGCAGATCTTTTGAGTCTGTGGTAATAGTTCCAACCCTCTAATCACAGTTAGCTCCCAGGGAAAGCAGCCCTCATCCTTAGGTTTTTCCTAAAAGTTACCTCATTACCATAACAAAAGACAGATTGATTGCTCTCATCACTTGGGAAATTCTAAGGGTTTTAGGAGCTCTGTGTTAGAAATGAGCAAAAAGACCAAATGTTTACTTCTTATTATAAAACACTTCAGAACCATTTGTTGGAAAAACTATCCCCCCCCTCCCGCCATTGAATTGCTTTTGCACCTTTTTCAAAAATCAGTTGGCCATACTTGTGTATTATTTCTGAGTTCTCAATTCTTTTCCTTTGAACTGTCTATCCCTCTACCAATAGCACACTGTCTTGAATACGGTAGCTACATAATAATTCTAAAAATCGGGTAAAATGATTCTTCCCACTTTATTCTTCTGTTTCAAAATTTAAAAAAAAAAGAAAGTTAAAATGGCCATGTTACCCAAAACAATATATAGATTTAATGCAATCTCCATCAAAGTCCAAATGTTATTTTTTAAAGAACTAGAACAAAAAAATCATCAGATTTGTGTGGAACCACAAAAGACCCTGAATAGCCAAAGCAATCCTAAGAAAAGAAGAATAATGCTGGAGGTATCACACTCCCTGACTTCAGCTTGTACTACAGGCAACAATAATCAAAACAGTATGATATTGGCAGAAAAACAGACACACAGATTCAATGGAATAGAATTGAAAACTCAGAAATAAAGCCACATAAATACGAACAGATAATTTTTGACAAAGGAGCCAAAAACATACAATGGAGAATAGAAAGCCTCTTCAAGAAATGGTTGGGAAAGTTGGAAAGCCACATGCAAAAGAATGAAACTAGGCTGCTATCTGTCACCAGATACCAAAATTAACTAAAAATGGACCAAAGACCTAAACATAAGACGTGAAACAAAAATTGCATAGAAAAAACCATAGGTATTAAATATGGACCTTTGGTTCAGTGAAGATTTCATGAATTTGTGAATGGGACTCCAGCAAACTAAAAAGTTTCTGCACAGCAAAAGAAACCACCAACAAAATGAGGAGGCAACCAACCAAATAGGAGAAGATATTTGCAAGCCACTTCGATAAGGGGCTAATATCCAAACTATATAAAGAACTTGAATAACTCAACAACAACAAAAATCTAATTTAAAAATGGGCAGAGGACCTTACCAGACACTTCTCCCAAGAAGTCATACCAAGAGATATATGAAAAAATGCTCAAGTTCACTATCTATCAGGGAAATGCCAATCAAAGCCACAGTGAGATACCACCTCATACCTGTTAGAATGTCTATTATCGGCAAGAGAAATAATAAGTGTTGGAGAAGCTATAGAGGAAATGGAACCCTTATACATGTATGGTGGGAATGTAAATTGATACAGTCACTATGGAAAACAGTATGGAGATTTCTCAAAAAATTAAGAATAGAATTACCATATGACCCAGCAATCCCCCTTCTGGGAAACTACCACCAGAATCTGAAAACATTTATCCATAAAGATATATGTACCCCTACACTTGTCACAACATTATTCATGGTGGCCAAGACGTGGAAACAATCAAAGTGTCCTTCAATAGATGATTGGATAAAGAAGATGTTTTATATATGTATGTACGTATGTACGTAGGTACGTATGTATGTATGTATGTATGTATGTATGTATGTATATGCTGTGCCATGAGAAATATGAAATACTGACATTTGCAACAACGTGGATGGATCTTGAGATTATCATGTTAACCGAAATAAGTCAGAGATAAAAAGTCGAGAACCATATGACTTCACTCATATGTGGGCTATAAAACTGAAGGCAACAAATGAACAAGACAAACAAGCAAATAAACAAAACTCATAGACCCAGACATCAATGTAGTGGTTACCAGAAAGTGAGGGTGGATGGGAGCGGTAGATGATGGAAAAGGGGGTCAAATACATGGTGATGGAAGGCGAACTGATTCTGGGTGGTGAACACACAATGTGATATATAGATGATGTATTATAGAAATGCATACTTGAAACCTATATAATTTTACTAACTAATGTCACCCCAATATATTTAATAAATAAAAAATAAAAATATGCAGACAGTTGTGAAGATAAAGACTTGATGCAGAATAAACTAAAACATTCAGAGAAAAAAACTATAAGGAAATAGTGTGTCCCTGTTTCAAGTCCATGGACAAATTAAATTATTCTTCTTGGGCTTCAGTTCTTCCTAATTCACCTGAGTTAGGAATCAGTTTACCATGATCTCTGCAATCCTTGTACTATCTTAGAAGAAACTCTCATATTCCATAACTACAACAAAAGAATAGCACCTCTCTGCAGTGGGGAAGGTTCAGAAAGGGCTGATCCTAACAGATACAGAGAGTTCAGAAGCAGAACACCCATAAATTCACATTTTATTTGCCTGGTTCACATCCTGCTCAGCTCTTTTCTCACCCCACAAGAGTAAATTCCCATTTACCTATACAATCTCCTTGGGACGGTGGAGAAGTATGAATTGTGCTCTATGAAAAGATCTACAGTCAAATGTGGGCAAAGTAAGTTTAATATGACCTGTGAGGGTTGTACATCTCCTAATCTAAATTCCTCTTAAGAGATCTACCATCCTCAGTCCAATGAACTTGAGTTCATAGGAACCTCCTGTGAGCATCAGTTACTTTAAAAAGTTCTACAGTTAATAAACTAATAAAACTGACAGTTGAGTATGACTGACATTCTTATTTTAAAAATGAAGATAGACTAGCATGACTACAGAACAAAGGTAGCTCTATATTCTGAATGTATCTGGATCTCTGAAACTTTGATATTGTTTTTTAAATACCTGTTTTGTTATATAAGCAAACATTCCTATTCATATGAATTCTATTGTATTCTCGGAGACTGAAATGACTTTCCAAAATAACCTATAGAAAAAATATGTAGCGCAAAAATATGTGTGTCAAAATATTCTATCTTACTTGTTACCTGGGATAAAGATTCTTAGAGTTACAAAAATATGAGGTTTTTAAAGATGCATACGGTGAAATTCAATGAGATATCACCAATATGTCATGCAATTCTATCTTTAGTTACTTAACTTACTGTTTTAGGTAAGTTATTTTGTTTGAACCACTCTACAGAGACACGAGAAGCCTTGAGAAAAGCAAACCATTGGGGCAGAGGACAGGAATCTGAAGATAGTTCAAAAGGGATTTTTCTAGAGACTACTTTGAAGAACTTTAAAGAAAATGGAAGGCAGTCACTTTACAGGGTTAGTTTACATTTGGTGTGACTGTAAGACAGGGGACTTAGAGAATTTAACTTCATTAGATTTAACTCCTAGCTTTTAGTGTTATATTTATTTCACCAATGAATATATAGCCTGCTTTGTTCCCAAAGGTCTTTGTGGTTGCTTATAAAAATCCATATGGTAAAATAAAGCTTTTTAAATTAGGGAATTCAGGGAATAGAGAAAATTAGGTTCATATATTACAAAGAAGCCCAAGAATGAGAACTCAGAAGTAAACAAGTACATTTCTGCAAAAGAATTAAAGGTGGGGCATAAATTCAGTTCTGAGTCGTCTCTCAGACACGTTGAAGTGAGAAATACGATCAGTTATAAAATTATCATTGTATATAAGATAAAAATATATCAGCTGCTCCAGAGAAACACACATTATCCTACATTAAAACCTGCACAAACTTCTCGCACAGAGCGGAGCATAAGGGGATACTGAGGAACTTTGGGGGTATCATCGTCAATAATACCCCTATATCACATAGAGAGCTCCATAGAGTTGTTTCTTACTGTGGCTGTCCCACCACGCTCAACTGGGAATTCATGCCAAAGAACAATTTAATAAATGCAGTTCAAAAGGATTGCCAAAACCACACAATCCATGCACACAACTTTCTGATTGCCTAACTTTATCCATGGATACATTTTTATGCTATTTAGCCAACTAGATGGACAGGGATGCATATGCTCCAAGCAATCTTTTTTAATATTACTTCTCAAAAACCAAGTTTTGGTAAGAGTTGGGTCACCAAGGTTATACTCTCTGCCAACAAACACCCTGGAGTGTAGGGATTACATATGGCTAATCCTGATTGACAGTTTGTCCAATTCATTTCCAAAATCGCTTCTATTGGAAACCTCCAAGATACTAGTCTGAATCATTTCCCACTCCAACTCCACTGAAAAGTGACAAAGGCAGTACCTTCAGGTGGGCCCAAGATTATTTTAGAAAACAATTCTGGTTGTACCACAAACACAGGTATTATAATGTAATACACATAACATTGAAATTTTAGCTCCTCAAAAGTGGGATCTTTGTCCATTTTCTTTACTGCTATCTTGAAGACTAGGATAGTGTCTTGCATATAACTGGTACGCAGCAAGAATTTTTTTTTCCATAACAATGGACTAGAAAAATGATAATGACTAAAACTCCTAAGAATCAGTGGTGATTAGCAATTGAACTTGTATTTTATTATTCACAAAACATACATTTACATTTAATAAATAATATGTGTAACATCTTTATTGTCTACAGACAATGCTTTATGAATATTTAGACTCAAGGATGACTTACATTAACGTGGCCCAGGGACCCATGATCCATAGGTTGGGAAACACTCGATAAAAGATTTGCTTATATTAGTTTGGCCTTAAAATTTATCTCAGAGGATATTTCAAATTGTCCACCACAGCTGTAGAAAAATGGTGTGGTTAAGTGCCTGGGATATGAACTCTTCAGAGCTATGTTTCAATCATGGCTTCACCATGTTCTAGCTGAATGGCTTTAGGAAGCGTACCTTGTTTCTCTAAGTTTCTGGAAAGAGTATAACATATCCGCATCATCTAAGTGTTGTGAGCTCATATGAAATAATATATGAAAAGAGTTTCACACACAGTAGGAGCTCTGTGAAGTGTTCCTTTCTTTCCAAGAGATGCTAGATGGATAACCAAAATTTAATTCATGACTCCACTCCTTGTTCCATTTCATTAAGTATTTTTCTGTTCCCGATAGCAAGAGGACCAACAGCCACAATATTTGAATCCATTATCTGATCTGCCAGAAGATTTTCTATTGACCCTGACTTTTGCAGCATCATTAACCCTCAGTTTCCAAATAAATTTAATATCTGGATTTCTCACATGATGCTTATAAAGCTCATCCTATAAGCAATGCCCTGAACTTAGGGGATAGAAAGCAAAGAAAGAATCAATAAAAGATGTTAATGCTTTTCCATAGTTGTCATATTTCTCCACAAATATTGTGTACTTAGTGACATACTTCCATACCAGACCAGAAGGACAAAAGAAGCCCTGATAGTTTCCTGGTGAAATATTTATAATCAACATTATACTAACAAACAAGCATTGCTCTAATGGTTTTACTCAGTATTTTCTTTAGAGTTACCCAAAAGAAAATCTAAACAATGACCCTTTAGTTTGCCTGTAACAGGAATTAGAGAACCTCTTTCATCTTTTCCTTGTTTTGCAGGACCAGACAATGATCTCTTTATTGTAGTTATTACTGACATGAATGCAAACAGTTCTGGCAAGTGGAAAAATCTTCTTGTAATTAACTTTCTGTTGTACTTGAATGTCTGTTCCCTAAAGAAAGTCCTTGTTAACAGATTTCAAACTGTGGCAATAACATTTTCTTCCTATGTTATCAAAAGTTGTAATCTGTTTTCCTTCCTGGACAGTACTCAAAATAGCTGTAATTTTTAAGAAAACTGGAAAAGATATATATATATATATATATATTTAAGTTTGGGTGAATTGTTCTCAAGTATTAACTTAGAGTTTCAATGGAACAGAGAACACTAGCATACCCAGCATAAGACTAGATTTAGAAAAAAAAAAAAAAAAGAAATGAAAGACTCAGCAAATGTTATAGTATAGAAACTGCTGACTTTTCAGAAGTGAATGGGCAAAAGGAGGGGTGGGGTTAGTGCATGAAAGGAATGGAGTTTATATATTCTTTTGGACCCATAGCCTCTGTTAATTAAGTTATAACTTTTAAATATGATACAAACAAACTCTGAAAACAATCTCATTGAGCTCAACTTCTCCATTTTTGCTTTTGACTCATGTATTGAAACAGCAATAGCCTATCTTAGCTTAAATTTGAAATAATTAATATATTTGTGAAAATAAAATTTCAGCTTCCATATAATCACCTTTGAGCCAAAGGTGTTATGATATCAAATTCCTTTGTATAAAACACTCAGTTCAAGACAGATAAAAGTCAGTTTTCAAAAGCCTTTTATTTCTTATTTTCATACCTCTTTTGAGCTTTTTAGTACTTTTGATTGTTTTTTAAAGGAGCCTTTCAAATAAAACCACTTTTCTTCAATTCCAGCCAAATAACTAACTTCATTAAGAAGCAGGAATATAGTATGTAAAACATTTACAGAAAAAAATCTGTTGTCCCTTCTGCACGAACCAATACTTATAAAACATAGATGTGATAATAAAAAGTGCTGCCAAAACAACTAAAACCATAGCAGTTTCATAAACTTCAGTCTTCATAAAGTATTGCTAACTAAGCCAAATATTTATTCCTCAGGATATATTCATAGGCAAGCACTCACGCCAACAGGGATGGCATGGATGCATTTTGGTCTGAAACAAATCTGGGGGGGAAAAAGGTCATTCATTGAGTTGGGACAGAGACAAAACCGTAGAAATGGAGGCTTTTGTTTAGCAAATGAAAAGGAAGGCCTCAGAGAAGTTAAATGACTTAATCAAGGCAGTAGGCTAGCTTGTCCTTACACTAGGACAACAATTAAGGCGGTTGACATCCAATCCAAGAGTCTTTATCCCATACTGTTCCTCAATAGACATCTCATGCTGAAACATTTTTATTCCTAGATGTTTTACAGCTATGGGAATGGAGAATCCATATTGCCCAGACGGAAATCAAGTTTTTTTAAGTATTAGCAATTCTTTCTTCTACTACATCTGCGAAACTAAATCATGGCCCCTGCGGTGATAAGCTATCAACTCACTGTGGATGTCAGGAAAATGAATCTCTAGAACATTTGATGAAAGGAGGATTTATAGTTTATCACAAGCCACTTAAATGGCCAAGAGGTAGGATAGTTCAGAGACTTCTGGTTTTCATTAATAGATAAAGTTATAAAACTTGCTCCCATTTCAAAGATGAATTGCCTATATGTAATCCTTAAACAAACAAAAATAACCGTGAAAGAGACTCAGAAGCTCAACAGACTTCTGAGGGCTTATTAGCACTTCAGGCAACAGATGTTTCCTTCCATGAAGACAGAAAATTAACATCAAGGGAGGTTCCTGATAAACGTAAAGGTGAAATAAGAATTGGCACAGTCTTTGTCACCAATATTTGACAAGTTAATTTTGCCACCACAATTACTAATAATTGATTTATCAAGGAAATATGTACACATACTCACCACTAATATTTTACTCTGCTAGTTCTCATTTTAGGCACTTAGTAATTCTCTTTTGAAAAGAACCACTGAAATTCCCAATCTGCTAAGGCTATCAGAGAGATTGAGCCATTGTAAAGAAAGAGTTGCTGTGCCCCCAACCCATTCATTCCAATCAGAAATCCCAGCTCCTAAATCATCAAATTGAATGATGATCTTAGCCCAAAGATTCATTTCTGGTACTATTATTATATATTTCTCCCCTTGAGCTTTCAAGGAATAATTCCCAGGGCAAGGAGATCATATTCAGCACTGCTCTATATCCCCATGTTCTGTAAAGAACTCCTTTCTCTAAAATTCTTTCTACCTTACCCATCTTCCATGCACCACCACTCCTTGGTTGTTAGCCTTTAGCAGATTGGGGAAAAAATGAGAGACAACTGATAGTCAGTGACTTCCAAAAGCAGAAAATTAATTTCTGTGTGGCAGAACAAACCAAGAAAGTTGTAGGTTGCCAGCAGTACAGCTTCATGCCAGATCCATGAAAATGACCTGTTTCCTGAGTGGTTTGTTTTACAAGAATGTGGAGCACAAGGTTTTTAATTACAGCCATGCCACTTACAATGTAACTTCAGGTTTTGGACCTCATTTTTCTCTTCAGTAAAATGGGGATAAAAGTAGTACCTACCTTTCTAAGGTTATTATATGAGCAAAAATTATTATTATATATATATATTTACCACTTAGCACAGGGCTCAGTAAATATTAACATTTTCATTGGATCCCCTTTCTATTTTTTTTTAAATTTCAAACAATATTGAAAATATTTTATTTGGGAACACATTTACAAATCAGACCAAACAAAAGACAAGCTTTGTAGCTCTCTGCATCCTGCTTCTTAGAATGCATGTTCGTTATATGATAGAAGTTATAAGCATTCTTGAAGTATATGTTTATGATGTAAAATATACAGTTACATATATAAATATAGTTACAGAATGGGTATCCAAATACAATTATAATACAACATAACTATAGTAAGAGGGCAAAGAAATATAAGGGAATGGGAAAGAAAAGGTTAATATATGAAAAGAATGTCTTTACACTCTTTAGAAGTGGTCATGGATGTGGCTCTGAGTTTTCTAGCAGCCAATGCAAAGAAGCTAATGTTACTTTTACATGAACCACAGTATTTACATGATAGAAACACATTAGATGCTGAGGACAGGAAAAGTTTTTTGTTTTTTTGTTTGTTTTTAAACAAAACATTAGTGATTATTATAAATCTACACTGAATCCTAATGACAAACTGTAAAACTGTCTAAGGATAGCGACAAATAATATAACAGGAATTTACCCAGGGATGAATGAGGTGATATTTGGGAAGAGACAAGACATTGTACTGTGGAATTTGATAAAGCAACCTCTATTATTTCTCAGCAGTGTTAATTAGTACATATTTAAAACTAAGATTAAAGTGATTGTATAGTACTGCAGTATTTTGATCACTGTGTGTCTTCATTTCTTATAATTGATGTCTAATATTTAACTCATGCTATATTCATTTAATCAGAAAATTGAAGTAAGATTTACAACATTTTTGTAAATCCTGGTTTTAGTCTAGGCATACCATGTTATGTCATGTTCTTCAGAAAGCACTTTCTAAAATAGCAACTTCTGAGAAATGAATGATTTAGGGATGTCCTTGGGGAAAATCTATTTTAAATTCTCAATCTCTCTCTCTCTCTCTCTCTCTCTCTCTCTCTCTCTCTCTCTCTCTCTCTCTCTGTCTCTCTCTCTCTCTCTCTCTCTGGCTCTCTGGCTCTCTCGCTCTCTCTCTGTATTTCTATCTCTGTCTCACTCCAGCTTCAAGTTAAAACTGGACCCTAAAACCTAGAGTTGACTCTGCTGATGTATAAATGCTGATGATGTTTACCACAGCCTTTAGCTATCCTATTGGATTTACAATATCAAACAATATAATGATTATATTATAACCACAGGATGACTTGGCATTAAACATCTTTTACTATAATATTATATATAAAAATAACTGAGCTTAAAAACATCAAATTATGTATATTTTGAGGGCTTCTATTATAAGTAAATATGTCAATAAAACAACCTGTAAATATTTTTCTTTGTTTCTGAGGTAGAGAATTAAAGAAGCAAAATAATTTTCCATGTTATTTTAAATCTAAATTCACACAAGAAATTGTCACTGTATGTGAGTTACTTCAACTGAATTCTCTATGTTACCTTAAATAGAACACAGCATTGGAGATGTTTACTGAGAATTCGTCTTTTCATCATATAGCTCCTTCTTTAATGCTTGTTTAGGTTTTGACCAATCAGGATAACTTAAGGACATCTCAAAATAGAGATACTGTTCCTTGATCTTTTACTGCCCAAACCCTCCTTTTATTTACTTATTTTGAGTGAGGGGTTTGGAGAAAAGGACTAATCATTGCTAATGAATTTGGTGCTGCTGAAAAATGCCAGATGGGCAGTCACAGAGACTGAAGTTCTTTTATTCACAGGCTAAAGCAGAACATTTCCCCCTGGACTTTGCTTTCAGATGCAACCTGGAGTACAAAGTTATCTTGCATTCCCAGACCTGTACAATCTCTTCTTCATTAATCAGCATTTTCACATTTCATCAAGTATCATTTCTGATAGGCATATTCCGGCTACACAGAAACCACCATTTCTCATTACTCATTCCTCGGACAGCTTTGCAAAAATAGGGGTTTCGCATCAGCAAAATGTCTTTTAGCAACAAGGTTATATAGTATTGCAGGACAATTAATTTCAGGAAAACAGGATAATATATATGATAATACTTTTTGTTCTTTCAGTCATCTAATTTAGGACAGGTCTATGCCAAACCGGTAGATGGTTTTGTACGTGTTGAGCCAAACTGCCCACCCTAGAGTGTTCCTGGTAAAAAAAAAAAAAAAAAGAATAGAAAATTCGCAGTGGCTCATGATGGCGTTCCCAATTATTATGCCGATTTCAGTTGCAGTGAAATTACTGTGACGATACAATTAACTTTTTAATAATTATTATTTCCTCAGGATAATTAACATTTTAATTGTGTCATAAAATGCTAGCCTCAAAATTCTAAGATAGGTTTTTATCTTCACAAGGAACTAAGACCCTAAGATTTAGATAACTTGCCTGAGGTCACCCAGATAATAAACAGAAATAATCATAATAAACCCTCAATCTATGTGAACATAAAGTCATACTGTTTCTCTACTGTCAAAACTAAATCTCCAGACTGGGTCTCTTGTCTCATGTCCAACAGACTCTCAGATGTTTTCAACTTCCTGTCAGTAGGTCCACAATTGAATTTTAATATTCACATACTAACCCAGCTCCCACTCTGTTATTTGTACCATTGATACAAATTCTTTTTGGAGTCACATTTAATTTTTCTATCATTTACCATCCCAGTATTCAGGTATTCAATTTTCCATTTTTTCTCCATATTCCTTTTAGTTTTTAGCAATAATGGGATTTAAAACATATATATACTATTACAAGAAAAAATTTAAATTACATAGCTCTTTGGATACCATAATGTCAAAATATATGGCAATCAAGACTGGGAGGGCATACTCTGAAATGAAAACTATTGTATTTGAGTTGAATAATTAAGTGATAGTTCTCCCTTTTTTACAAAATAATATTTAATATTATATCATTGCAAAAATATGGAAAATACCAAATTATGTCACAAAAGTATCAGTACTTTCTCCTTCTCTTGCCACTACCCCTAGGCCACTACCTTCTCAGGCCCTTGTCATTCAAGTTCGCCCCTTGAGTTCCCTCTCCCAGCCATTCTGCAAAACTCTATGCAGTTGATCTTCTCTAAACAAAGCTTTTAAAGAATAACTCCTATCGAACAAACTTCAGCAAGGTGTTCCAAGTCTAACGTGCTGTGGGAAATAAAGACTCTCCTTAACCGTGGCTTACTTTCTGTTTCCTATATCACTTCTCCAAAATGAGCGCTTCACTCCTGCCAGGCATCACACATTCTTACTTCCTATGTTTAAGTCTGAAAAGCTGTTGCCACCTTTCCTTAAATAATACCTTTTTCTGAGCATTTAGTTAACATGCCGGTTCCTTCATAAGACCTTTTGCAAGCATTCCTTTCTGCATCCTTCATGTCTTGGGAATAAAGTATCCACTGCATCTTTAAACATTTATTTAATGCTGTCTTATATTAGTCTGTTTGTATTATTGTATCTGTTTTCCCAGAGACCAAAAAATGGGTCTTATCGCCCTTCTCTTGAGCTTTCAAGAGCATACAAGAGCCTTCAGTAAATAGAAAAGGATTAACAAACTCTGGTTGATTTATTGACTGAAATTAATGCTGCCTTCTACAGCAGACATTTATTGTAAGACACAAAAAGGTGACTTTTCAAAGATTTCAAGAATTTTCTCTCAAGTCAAATATTAGCATATTAGAAAATTTAAAACACACCCAGGATTGAATGAAGTGTGAGTTCCGAATCTTGATAGGTTAGGTTTTCATTCGTGAACATTACAGTAACTTCCTATCCAGACAACTTCTATGGTTAAGAAAAATTATATTTATATTTTAAATTCTGTATTCTGAATAAGACAAATCTCAGGAATTTTGCTGGTGTTTGGATGTTGCTTAAACCTAACCTGAAATCCTATCATTAAATTTTCCTAGAATTATGAACTCTTAGAAATCTTGTGTTACCATTTAAAGTAATTGTTAACAATATTCACTGCATAATAAAGGCAAATATTAGTCTTATGTAGTTAATTCTACTGAAGTTATTATAAACTACTGATGTTACAAAATTCTTAAATTTATTGTCAAATATTAGCACTTCATTTATATATCTAGCAAGGTCCAAAACTATAAGAAATAAGCATATGAAAATATAAAAATATGAAAACTGAGTAAAAACAACTCTAACTTTTCACAAATGTTACAAAAGCATCAAAACTTTATAACTTATTACTTGATTCTATTCTGGACTACAAAATTTTAATGGAATAATATATAAAATGGCAGAAAGGGGGTAAATGTCTAACATTTATACAAGCAGGTAGTTCAAACACGATTCTATCGTTAATAGGTATGTACCTTGGACAAGTTCATTAACATCACTAAATTTCTCATTTCTTCATTGAAAAAAGGAAATAATAATTCTTTTTTTCTAATATTGTTATTTTTAATAAACAATAGTCTCTTAAACAGATTTAAAAGTACATATATGAATAAACTTTAATTAAAAAACAAAACAAAACAAAAAACAAACAAAAAAGAAATGTAGTTCTGCAAGAAAGAATGAGAAGCACCAAAAAGGGGAAATATGTTGGAAAATACGTAAAATTTTTAAAAAGGGAATAATAATTCATATCTGTAATTATGATGAGAATTATATGTGAAGTATCTGGAATAGTGTATTGATGCACTTGAATCATTGATGTTTTTATTGTCTGTACCAGATCAATGAGATTCTGAAATAACCAATGACATGAACTGGGGTTGACTTTTACTGCCTCAGTCTTCTCTTTCAGATCTTTTTTTACGCTTTCCTGGCCTTATTGTTCAGTTCTGGATGCTCACACTAGGCCTTACAAAAGGCATGAGCGCTACTTCTAAGTGGTAAGAACATACCTGTGGTTCCAGGTTATCCTTCACCTGCTTAAGTTACCTCCTTACTTTGCTGGTACGGCTTCCTCACCCACTACTTCCTCACCAACCCCTGGGCTTCTCGGTCCTCAGTGCCTAACTACTGTTTCTTCCAACTCTATCGGTTGGTTTGTATTTGTTTGTTTTCTGTCCAGTGTGATAATGTCCCTGCTGCCCCACTTGGACCCCTTAGAACTGGAACCCAACTTGACATTGATCCATACAATGCTACCAAGGTTTATGACCTGCACTGCAATTTACCACTTTTTAAGTGACCAGCTTAGCATAATTTAGAGCCCCTTTTCTCTCTTATCTTTCATGCAATGGCTGTGGGGATTAAAAGGTGAAATAGGAGTGACCAGATTCTCTTATTCATGATTCTGATCTCTGTTCTACTTGAAACATACACAATCACTTCAGCATAAGAAATATCGCTTTAATGGCTAGAAATAGATAATAAGAACCAAAGCATATCACAGTGAACATTAGATTCACCTAGGGAGATTTCATAAAACATTTCTGCTTGATCCTAGCCCCAAACAGTTAAATAAGAATCAGTTGGCATCCAGTACCCTGAAAGAAGGTGTACGTGCATTTGCTCACTGAGGTTTGCATGCATTATGGATATGGCCACCTGCCTGGCTTCCATCTGAGCAGACTGGGGTTTCAGGTCCTTGGTATCTTAACAGACTTAAAAGGTTCTGGGCAATGCCATTGTACACGTGTGCTTTCTGGGCTATGAGGAAATCTTGGAATGGCTATGGCAGATGCTAGGACAATAGGTAATGTAAAACTTTGCAAGTTTGACTTTTATTTCAAGACAAAGCGATGCAAGAAAATGCATTCTGGAAGACTAATTTAACCCAGGTTTTGTTCTTTGTGATAATAAAACCTTATCTGAGCATTACTGTGAAACTTTTGTGTGTCCCTCTGACCCATTTTGAAACTTCAGTAAAAGTAGAAAACGAAACCACGTCCTTACCAGAGTGATAAAACATACAAGCTTCACTTGTAGTCTCTATGTAGTTTTTCTTTACACAACTTAATGGTTTCTTTAAGGTGCAATTTAAGGAACTGATATCAATGCATGTTACTTGAGCTGTGTTTACATTAAGACTTAGTTTCCTTTCTTAAAGACTTTAAACATGGTAGGTTCAATGATGCTCAGTGCATCCAGACACTCAATAAATGCTTTTTGATGATGATAATGACGAACTTGATGTTAACATGGGTGCACTTTCTCTTTACTTACACGGAATGTCTTACTGAAGTTCAGACCATGGGTTGGCTATCAGGTTTTTTTTCCTTAAAATTACATGTGGTTGCTATGTAAGTATATGTCTTCTTTGTCATTTACTTAATGCAATCTTTTTAAAAAGGCTGAATTTTCTTAAACCAAGCTGTGGCCCTCTAGCAGTAAAACAGGAAATACAGAGAAACTTCACCAAGCCCTGTTACGCTCTATGCCTTGTTTTTCTTTGCCTCACTCCCCTGATCTTCCTACATAGCTGCTTTTCTGGTTAGAGGCACTGCTCCCACAGGTACTGCTATGAAGTGGGGGTTTGGGGTCAGAGGTCCATGGGCTTGCTTTCATGTAAGTAGCTCTAACTGTAACTCAATGCATCCCTTTCCCCTGAGCAAAACATTTGTCTTCTCAGCATGAATTGTCTACATGCAGAGCAGGGTAGGACCCTGCAGACCGCTTGAGATTCGACATTTGGAGAGTTAAAACTCACACTTGAGGTTTAATTGTGTTACAGTTGATGGGAAAACAAATATGAGACCATTGCTAGCACATCGTTATACTTTGAAAATCTGAAAATATGAATTGTCTTAAGTTCCGAAAAGTAGATCTCAAATGTCTTACTTGACTACAGATTGCATGCAAGAACGAGTCCTGCATAGCTAGTTGTTGCAGTGGCTTCCCTATAAAACAAAGAATAGCCCCAAACACTACACAGACCCCTTCCAATCAAAGAGCCTGAGCTTTAAAAGTTAACTTTACTGCCTGATTCTGAAGTTTTCATTTTCTTTGCCAGACAGGTTCAAAAAGAATGTCTGTTTTCATTTCATCAAGCTTAATCCATACATAACATCCTTTCCCACTATTTACTAGACTACAGCTATCAAATGAAGATATGATGTCTGTGTTTGGGTTAGTTACTTTAAATTCTAATGACCATGATGTAATCACTGTAATCAAGAAAAGCTTGTCTGTCTTTAGAGTTAGGTTCTTTGCCATTGGCCTGGCACACTTTCGAGCCTTTTCATTAAGCTGACCACAATTTTACCTAATTGTGATTATCAGTGGGCCTCCTTTACACAGCCTTGTGTTCCCAAATTAAAGCTTATTCCATTGATTTTTGTCGTGGTGGTGGTTGTTGTTCTGGCAAAACAGTCTACAAATATTTGGATAAGAAAACTTTATCAGCAGGATATTTTTACTATATACCTATGTATTTGTGGATTTGAATGTTTTTTAATCAAATTGTACACTTTTTTACAATTACATCTAACGTAGAAATTCTCCTCTGTCCAAGTAAATGTTTAGAGAAACTTGGAAGTTAAGAAAGAATTAAGTTGAAAAAAATGAAAATTGTAATGTGTATACACTTGAATGTAAAATGTTTTTCTTAAAAACTTCATTTTTTTGTGTTTTTTAAACAATAAAAGTTTTCATAAATAAAATGGAAATCATGCAGTTTTCCTAATATGAGGAAAGTTTAGCTGTTGTAAAGAAAACGCCACTATGTCCCTATTCTAAACACCAATTTTTTAAAGAATTATAGGATTATCCTGTTAGTTGTTCACTAAAAAAAACCATTAGACCCTCTTTCTCTGGTTTCCAGTTAAAATACTTGCTAATGAATTTGGATATCAAGGACCACTAAATAAATAATTTTAGTAAAAATAACCATTCCGTTTGATAAAATTTTGCTGTTCAAACCCGGTTAAAGCCTGTGTCATCAGAGATAAACTAGATAACATTAAGACATGCTACTTTACTGACGTGTCCCTATACCTATAAAAATCGTCTGAATTTGGATGTCCCTATGCTTATTTATGGGATAAATTGTTTCAGCCTTTTAGGTTTCAAGGTGAGTAGACCAAATGGAGAATGAGAAAATGATTTAGTTGCTAAGCAACACATTGGCCAGTACCAGAGATTTTTTTTTCAACTAAGGCCTGATAAGCTTTCAGTAGTGCCCTGGGAAAGAGAAGGAACATTCTCTAACTCCCTGTGCCTCTTTTTCCACTTCTTTCACATGTAGAGTAGTATTCTGTTCAAATAAGAATGTGAATGGTTTTGCTTTGCAGTATGCAAATTTGACTAAGACTCTAAACCTTCCAGTTCCTGGTGATGCTTTCAGTAGCATCCTAGGAAAGAGATACTTCACTCCTTGGCCTCAGCAATGGCAGAAGTGTAGATGGATGGTCATCATCAACCTACAAAGGGTACCATCCTGCAAAGTTAATTAATTAACTTACATTAATTAATCACTAGGTTGGCTAAAATGAACAGATTGCCATGCATACTCTAGTAAGTACAATAATCTTTTGGTATATGCTATTTCATTTGCAGCAGTTAAAAGTAATTCACAAAAACTAATGAAAAGAAAGATACAGCAGCATTAATTCAGCTAATTTAAGCAAAACTCTTCAGACCTTATTTCATATTAGTTTTAATTAAATCATAATTTCCATACTTGATGTGACTATGACTAATAGAGAGAACTAATTTCAAGAGGGCAATAGAGATTTAGTCCCAGGAATATAAAGGGAACAACAATTTTCTTAAGGGGGAATGGTAGAAACTGAAATAAAATACAACCAAATATGATAGATATAATAGGGTGTTTAGGTTAATAGGTATGATGCATGTCTATTATAAAAAGTTGCTGTTGAAGCCATGCCTGTTAATCTTTAACCCTAGAGCCTTATTTAGGTGTTAACTTGCTTACCGGTAGCATATCTTTGTGATTTCATAACTAGGTCTAACCAGAGAAAAATAAGTCCTGCCAGTGTGACAGGAAAGAGAAAAAAATACCATTTCTCACTTTTCCTAGAAGAACATATTTCTCATGGCAATAAGTTCTTCTAGGAAAATTCTTATATACTGAGATAAAATATCATGTTCTTAACTTATATCAAGTGATAAGAAAGCAACTAGGACTGCTTTAATATTATCGAGTTTTGAAATGAAAAATTTATGAAGAACCACTGACCAAGAAATTCAAAGAATTGTGAAATTTATACACGTAGTTTTACTCTTCATTAACTTTTAGTAAATGTTCACTATCTAGTCTTTATGTGTGTATACATGCATGATATTGAGGTATAAATTGACGTAAAATTGCTTTAGTTCTTAGGCTTTGTTCTCAATTTAAACAAATAATTTTTTTTAAATTGAGATTTTAGTGACAGCCTTGAAATAAATGGAGATGCTCTTCCATGACACAAAACCAGGATGCTGATTCTCTGTCCTAAGAAAATGCAGATAACATGGGCAACTCATACAGATTTATGTGGCACCACTGGTTATACCAATTTTTCATATCTTTTCTATCATTTTCATGATCTCATATTTAATGTACTATATGTTCGATTTAATTTTTATGCGTTTACATGTTCTACTCCCAAAGATATTGTAATCTCCTTATGGGAGTGGATTCCAGCAGCATTCGTCATATAATGGCATCTTAACAAAATATCTGTGGTCTCGGTTTCATTAACTCTTTTACGCTGAAGGTTTGATTAAGCTAAGAAGAGGCTGGCAGCGTATATGTGGTGGGGGGAGGGGCAACCATCATAAGAAAAGGAATGGGGTCAGGTAAAACAATTGAAGAATTTGCAGCTGTGCTTGAAGAGGAAGAAACACAAGGAGAAAATGAAAGATAAGGCAGAAAATATAGGTTTGGTGCGCATTCTGGCGGGGCTTGGGTATAGGATTACGGCACCAATTTATCCTTTGGATGCAGTGGTCACAAATCCAATGCTAAAGAGTACCAGGGAGCTAAGGGTCATGAGTGAAGCCTGTCTGGTGGAGACAGCAGTAGGGGCCGTGGCAAAGCGTAACACATCATCCGCGTGAAGTGGGTCCCCAGTGCTCAGCTCTAGCAATTAGCGACATTGAGCAATGCGCAGCGTGCTGTCAGACCTCCAAACCTTTTTAATAGCAGCCAGAAATATCATTTTGTGAAATAGCCTTTTTAATCCTAATTTTTAAATCCTTATTTTAAGTCCTTTTTCAAATCTTAAATTTGTTCTAATTTTTAATTATCTTTATCTAAAACAAACAAACAAACAAACAAAAAAACACTACTGCCCAAATAAAACCTATCTACAAGCTTGGTATGACGCACAGACTTAGTCTGTGACTTCTAGTGTTTGCAAGGAGGAGATAGGGAAAAATTTTATTATTATTATTATTTTTTTTTTTAAAGCATAAGGAGTGGAATGTTTAGTGCCACTTCCTATATAGTAAAAGACATGATATGGTATCACATGACACATTTGGGACCTCAATAGCCAACTAACAATTTTTGCAATTTGTCCAGATCTTTGCTCAAAGTACAGGTGGGTCAGTAGTCTGAATATCCTGAGAAAAGGTAGCTCCTTTACTCAGCTTACAATTAAATTGATTCTCTTCTTAAGCTCCCACCTGCTGGTTATTAGGGGAATATTTGGGAAGGGGGTAAGAGCTAAACTCTGGTTTTATCCAGCTTAAAACTCAGTCTAATGCACATATGTAAATAGTCTCCTTAGGTAGTAGTTATTATCTCATATGACTGCTGGACACCGCCCCTCCCAACCTTTATGCCAACTCTCTTCCTAACTTGACTTCCTTAGGTACACTGGCTGTATCCACTTGTTTCTAGCAGAATGCTCCTAATCCACGTGCTTTCTGGGAACCCTGCTGGCTTCCGTTTCTCAGCTCCACAGCTGACTAGCTCAATGTCCATTCTTTGGGCCACGGGATTGCCCCCCCCCCCGCCAAGTACAAGGGCCACCTGAACTTTGCCAGCCTTCTTTCCCCTCACAAGTCTCCAGCTGGTTCCTGGACTGTCAGTCTACTTTAGCCTGTGCTATGATTCACCTCATCCCACCCAGGAGGCCCAGTAGATTTCACCTCAGCAACAAAATTCGTGGGTTACTGAGGGAGGCTCAGGTATCCCAGCAGAACCCCTCTGTCTAACTATGTCACACTGCCCTCTTAAGACCACACTGTCCCACATTGGTGTGTCCCACACCTTGTGGTCTCTTCTTTCTAATGGGGAATTCGGCGATGCCTCCTGTTCCCACCTTAATTACATAACTCACCTCCTCTTCAGTGGGTAGATAGAGGAATTACAGGCATGTATCTGCTTTTCTCTTCTCATCTCCCTCTATCTCCTAACCTTTCTATATGTCCAGAGGCCAGAAAGAGGAAGTTTTCTTTTACTTTCTATATATCGTGTCTATTTTCTACCATGAAAGTGTCTGGCTCTGGCAAGCAGAAGGGGCATCCTATCTCCACCAAGGCCCAATTCGATGCATGGGTCCTCCAGACTGAACCTTTGGTATCTTAATGTGAGCTAAAAAAATTTGGACAACACTTTCCCTTTCCCCAAACCTGGCTTTCACATCTATTATCTTCTTGCAAAATCATAGCTAACTATTGTCTAAGTCTCCCTCTCTCTCTTTAGAAATGTGTCTAATCTACACATCACCCTCCACATTAAGCCTAATCCCCAGAGACAGGGAAATGCCCAAGTGTAATAAGCATGAAAGTCATGTATTCCAAACTGCAAAAGGGAAAAGCATATTAGAAATTTCAAAATTTTACCTGTTACCTAAGTTTCATGGAGAACTATAGAAATCAAAATTAAGTGAAGCTACATTCCCTTCATCCCAAATTTACTAAACTCCTTTTGTAAATCCTGTTTCTCCAGTTTCATTCCAAGGCACCTTTTAACTACTCAAGGCCTATACATTGCAGGTCTGATATAAATATGCCATGAACTTTTTCTGATACTGGGGAACATGGATTCTGAGGCTTTTCGACATATTGAACAATTTATCTTTTCACTTTAACTAATTTCTACTCTCGGAATCTAGAAGGCCCTCAAAACACAAAATGATTTAATACAAGTGATGTAATGCCATGTATATGTTTTAAGCTTTTCCTTGCCAAAGTTCCATTAAAAAAAAAAAAAGAAAGAAGAAAGAAAGAAAAAGAAATTATTCTCAGAAGACACTGCACATGATGAAAGCTATTTATATCCCTCTACTCCTCCATTGCTCAAAATGAAAACCTCCTCTTAAAAGCTTGTCAACAAATGCTTCAGTATGGCACAGTAAAGAAACTTTGTTTTTAATGTGTCACAGTTAATAACAATGCTTGAATTTATTGCCTCCATAAAAAACAAATATTCTCTGATTATGTAAACAAAAGCAACATTTGAACCCTAGTGTTTTTATGTTGTTTCAGGAATATGCCAGCAAACCAAGATTATGTGTTGAAGGATTTGAAGTCACTGTAGTTCATGCAAGTCCATTCTTCTATAGATTTTGATTAGGTGGAGAAATTAGTGTATACTCTGTTGTAATTTAAGGATGTGGATTTATCTTCACAATGGTATGCAAAATTAATTTTATTTTTAAAGGAGAAAATACATACAATTTCTTTCAATATTCATGCCAAAAATTGAACTGTTGTTGAAATGAAAACTGTGATGTTATGAAGAATTCTAATTATTGAATGAATATAAAAAAAAAGAAAAATAGCAACGTTAAGACGTTTGCTGTTCTTATTTTAGAAGATGACTGCACAAAGCCAGCCTAAAGAGGGGGATAAGATTTCACATTTTATTGGCGTTTAGGGAAACTTTATACCCTGTCTCTGGAAAATCAGAAAGGGAAGTGGTTATAAAGAATCCACATAATAATGTATGGGAAAGCCAACTAGAATTTACAAGGGAGGGGACTCTGCTGGTGAATCAAAGAGCTGCCAAGTCACATGTTACACAATTTATTAATCGTGGGCTGCTCCACCAGCCAGCAGTTTCTCCATTTTCTCCTCATTTATGACTCTATTCCCACTAAGCCACTAAATTATTTTTGGTGCAAAAATATGTGTTATGAGTGAAAACACAACACAGGACAAAATGAGAAGAGAGTAAACATTTGGCAGCTTTCAAAAGCAGGTGCAATAGGTCCAGATTGTATATGGTCTACATTTCTAGATTTCTATTTCAAAAGGCCAGGAAATATTTTGTTTTTAAATGCTATGCACATTTCAGTTCGGTTTACAAGGAACAAGGACTCAGCAATGTTTGGAAGTACAATTACTGGTGATCCAGTAAGAAATGGTATGTGCCCTTGACCCTGGTCCAGTTTCCCAGCTGTGACTTCAAGTAAAGGAGGTTTATAGACGGCTACTGACAGCAAAAATTTTTCCAAGATTTTTCCCTTAAAGACTCTCTTTAGTCACTTTGAAAACAGTGTCACCACTGTTATGCTTTACCTGTGCATGAATTTCTAATTTAAAAAAATGTACACAGTTAACTATATGATCCACTTCTCTGAAGAAAACAAAAATCTTTATGTGTGGCCACTACTTTAAGACAGTGCATCTCTAAATGCACGAGATTCTCTAAGCCTGTATATCAGACAGGAGGTTTGACTCAGGGTTTCTCACCCTGCTTGCTTCTTTGTCTTCTATACAAAGCTAAGACACTGTTGACTATGGTAATTTGGCCTAAGCTCATGGAGGTAAAGAAAATCCTAAGAATTTATCTATACCTGTTCCATGAAATGCAATGGATCAAAGAAACATCATCTTCTTTCCAGGTGCAACGAAATGCCTTATGCCCCATGACAAGCCTGCTTGCCACTCTGCCCTTTAGACTCAATCTCACCAAAAGGGGGCTATAGATATGTCCACCTATGTCTACACCCACCAGAAAAAAAAATTTATTCTGAATTATCACTCTCTGCCTATCATACAGTGTCCATGCAGGCAAAGAGAAATATAGTTGCAAAGAAATCTATGCCCTCGCTGCTGCTTGGCAATTTTCAGTGCATTTCCTCTTGTCCCTCACTCTCCTGATAGCAGTACCGGCAGATGTTATCCAGACTCCTCAAGTTCCCTCTCCATAAACCTTTATTCCCAGAAGAAAAACTTCACTTCACTTGTTAATATACTTCACTTGTTAATATACTGCACTGTCTGAGCCCAATCAAATACACTACCTCAATTCCCTTCTATATCCCTCCTCTACCTTTATCCATCTTCTCTTTCTTCTTGTGGACTTGTGTCAACTTGCCATGGCAAAAGGCCCCCTTTCTGCTTTAGCTCACGTCCTTCCTTCTTCTTGAGGTGTCTTGCTCCATCATTATCACTTCTCTTTTCCTTCTTCACTACCTCAATGTCTGCTGACCTTGCCTTTCTTTCACAAATGCAGTCAAGCCATCCTTCTACACAACGTCTCCATTTATTTACTCCCCAATCTCTTGAGACATTTTTAAGATTCATAGAATCTTAGACTTCCAGCACACTGGACTTAGAAAGAGACTTGCAAACCTTTATTCTGACTAAATCATGTTACAAATAAAGGGAAAAATCCCATGCCCTTTTTAGTCTTTCTTCTATGCCCACATTTTTAATAAATCTATTCATTCAAAGGTAATGAATGATTCATAATTATTTTTTCTAAGTTTTTATCTTTTCTGGCTGTGTTATTTTTGTTAACTGTGTCTTCTCAGAGAAATTATTATCTCAATCACCCAAAGCCATAAATTTATTCCAACACACAGTCATATGGGATCATCTAAGATCCACACAGCCACCTCATCAAGTACTTAACCTAAATTCTTAGAACCATCCATGACTTCCACCTTTCCTTCATTTTTACTTTGAAAATAATATAAAATTATATCAATTTTTCCCTCTTTTCTATTGCCCTTTATGGCTTTCATTTTCTCTTTATGAATTGTTACAATCAGCTTTTAAATAGGATCCCTACATTCATTTTCTATCCTCCCCAGTGAAACTGATAAGGTCAGTTTACCCTTAAAACCATTCTTAAACTTAGAGCTCCAAGACCCAATATAGTTGGCAACTAAACAAAACTACAATACCTAGCATTCAAAGCCATTCAGAATCTGGTCCCAATTTTTACGTCAAGTTCATCATTCACTAGTATTTTTCTTTTTAACCTTAAATTGTAGTCAAAATGAGGGACTGGAGGCTCTATAAATATATTCCATGTTTCCTGTCTGTATACCGTGCTGCTTTCTGTTATATGCATCTCCTTCACAACCATTTCTGTTAACTAAAAGACTCATAACCTAGCAAGGTGAACCTCAAGAAATATCTCACTCATGAAGCCATTCCTGATCAAATAGAAGAGAACTTTCTCTCATGGAGATCATAGCACTGTGTGTTCCAGTTCATTGTCACCTGGGATATTCTCTCTGTTAGAGATACTTGGGTCCTTGTATCATTCCTTCCCTGAGAGTAAAATTTTTGAAGCTTGGAACTGTTTAATTTTGATTCTTGCAGAACTCTTTGCATAGTACCTTGTGTTTCGGTATTCAGCTATAGGTTTAGGTGCTGCCTTATATGGTTCTAGAAAACTCAACAGGTTTTAGACGAAACTCTCCACAAACCCTCATTAAAGTGTCTCTTTGCAAAAATTCCCTAGACGGGGCTAATGGTCCCACCAGTGACTCAATAATCTAATCCAAAAAGCTGGAAGTTTTCTTAAATTTCTCACCTTTCAGCATAATTTCCACCAATCATTCACATTGGTAAATAATTCTTGTTGATGTTCTCTTCAAAATTCCTTGTAAATCTCTCACTTTTTTCTATGAACTTGCATCTGCCTTAGATCAATTCCTCAACATTTCTTACCTGGACCATTGCCATAGTCTGGTAACCAGGCCTGCTTTCTCCTTTGCAACCCAGCCTCCACATTGCTAGGAGGGTGACTTCTCTAAATAGTAAAACCGATCATTTTATCCCTCTTCTTTAAATTTCCCCAGACTCCTTGTAGTCTACTAAGGAGTGTCCACACTTTTTGTATAGTTTGCAAACCCTTTCACAATCTGGCCTCTACCTTTGTTTCCAGACCTGTATTATGCCACCAGTTTACATACATCATGCAAACATAGAAAAAGCCTGGAATGACACTGCCCCTTGCTTAAGTAAATCCTGGTCATTCTTCAAGGCTCAACCCAATCCTCCTGCTGGTACATATCCCAAAGAATTAGGAGTCCTTTCTCTGATAAATCACAAGGTAACTATAAATTTTCTTGTCTATTTGCACCAAAGATGCTGGGAAGTCTTCCCCACAGACTTGAATATTGTCATATTTTGATTCATATTTAGAGTCTAACAATATACCTGGAATATAATAATTGTAGAATTTAAAATGTATGAATTAATTACAAGCATATAATAATTCAGCTCTGATTTATATCAAAGCACTTGTACTCATAATATTCCTTTTATAAGTTCAGAAAAACAAGTAATACAGTCTTTAGGCATACATAAATAAAAAATAAAAAATAAACAAGGATGCCATAAACACGACTTTAAAGATAATTATTAATTCTGGCGGGAGAGCCAGAAAACATGGGATAGAGGAGCAACACATAAGTAAATATAATATACTGTTAACCTATTTATTTGGTTGGGTAGTAAGTTCATTCTATGTTGATTAATTATGTTTGTTAAAACATGGCTATTCATGGACCAACAATGATAGAGTGTCATGAACCAAAGATTGTGATTAATCCAATATAATGGGGTGTTTAGAAACCACATAAGACATCAGATTTATTTGGCTACTAATGAACAACAACAATAACAAAACTGCAATCCTTATTTCATTTTTAGATTATAGTAATCATACTTTTACAAAAAGTGATTTATAGGCAGATATACCTTTCCATTATATTCTTTTTGATCTATATAATTCCCTGGGGAAAAATGTAAAAATATGGTAGAACAGATGGACCACTACAAATGTGAACATGTAGGCAAATATATCTACACTAATATTCAAATTTGTACATGCGACTTGAATTACAAAGTGGATCTGTTCCCTGAGAGATAACTACAGTAAAAAGAATAATCACACTTGAATGTCCTCCTGGATACACTGATTAGAATCATGCATTCAGTCATTAAGCGTTTATTGAGAAATAGCTATATTCCAGAATACACTGGATGCTGGGGGATACAAAAATAAAGAGGGCTCCTGCCGAGAAAGAGCATACAGAGGCCAAAACTTCCTCGTTAGGTCACGTTTGCATTTTGGAAAATTGACTTATCAGCAACTTGATAAAGTACAATTCACATAAGTAAGTTTCTCCTCAATCTAGTTCAAGGGAAATTCTGAAAATTGTATGAAATGTTTCCCTATGTCAATTTAACAGAATGTAATTTTTATGACACCTTAAATCCCTGGAGATAAGATTCTTTCATTATTATTATTATTCTCTCACAGAGATTTTGATAATTTTAAAACTATAATTATAGGCTGATTTCTTAGAAGATGAATACTAGTTACAGTAATAGCAATCAGATCTTTAAATTTTATTTTAAAGCATTATTATTCAGTAACTTGTGAAGGGGGCATTATAAAATTTTACTTAAAATATAATAATAACTTTGGTCCATTTTATTGTCACTTTACAAGTATTGTTTAATATAATGTGAATCAAATTGTAAATCTATTTTCTGTAAAGTTTGGGTCTAAGAACTGAAGTTCAGAAATGGTTTGGAGAAAAGGTGATTTTTACTCAAGTATTTCTAAACTAAATTCAGTGGGATCTAGCTACAAGAGCAGAAATAATCTCACTTCCCAGGGTCTGAATTAATGGTCTTTGATTGGTGAAAATCAAATTAATTTGTTTTCATTGCTTGAAAATAGAAAAGCATGATTATTTTAGCTATAAAAACTAAATGAGAAAGCAATGTGCACATTGGTCAAGACCATCGGCTTTGGGTTTGTTAAAATCTGGGATTGAATCCCAGTTTAGCTAGTTTCAAGGACTGCCTATGTTGTAAAGTGTTGTGGGGATTAACTGAGATTGTGAAAAATCAAGGCTAAGCACAGTGCCTGATTTGTAAGAAATCCAAGTCAGTAATTAGAAAATGCACAAAGACGTAGGAAGTCTAAAAATAGTGAAGGGTAAGAAATTGTGCTGCGATACTAAAACAAAAGTAACAGAACTAGGACTTTGTGAGCTCCTTTCTTACTCCGCCATATAGATTTCAGTTGATCACAATAAGAAGGGACTAGTGAGAGAGACAGGAAACTGATCAAACTGGCTGAAACTGTTGGCCTACCCATTTTCCCACCAGGAACAAGGGAAAGGTCTGTGCTAGCTTGGGGATAAGATCAAGGAAGAAATAGTCCAATTAAAGTTAAACAGTTTTTTAAAAAGTATCAACTCTGCCCCAACTAATTCTTGTTAATTCCTGTGAGGATAAAATGTTGTTGTTGGTGGTGGTGGGAACAGGAATGTGGATGAATTAAACCATAAATTCGTCTTGATTTAATAACTTTTGTTGACCTTGTAATCTTGTAAAAGTTCAGTATAATTTGTTTCTATAAAAATCTTATCCCCCCAGAAAAGTGGAATCTGTCCCCTAGATCCACATATAATTCAAAATCGCCTGTTAAAATTGAAGTTTAAATTAGCAATTCCAGATATTCTAATCTTAATTTACAAATTCTATAATTTTCTTTAACACTTATTAAAAGAATTAGGAAAAAGAACAAAGTAGATAATAGGAAAAACTTACAAATTGTTGATGCTGTTGGGTCATGGATGTAGCGGGATTCATATCGAGTTGATAAAACATTGGCGCTGATCTTCACAAATTTAGCCTGGAAAGAAAGAGAAGTTACGAATAACAGGATACTATGTAAATGCAATTAATTTACTGGGGGATTATAAAAAGTCAATTTTACTGGTTATTTGGCATTTGAAGACCAAAATAAAATAAATAGTTAAGTGAGAAATTTATTTGCAGTGAGATATACGCGTATTGTCATTGTGAAGATTTCTAAATGTGAAATCAGTTACCTACAGTAATGTCAAATCTCACTTTGTGTTTCTACACTTTCTTTTCTCTCTCCCATTCTTCCGGCCCTCCTGCCGTCTCTATAACCATACTGGTTTATACAATCTTAATAAGCATTGCGGGTCATTAGACCCAAAAGTCTACGATCCTATCGAAGCCAGGTTCTGGGCATCTCAATTGCCTTCAAAGAGTACATTTTGAAAAGGCACAAATGTTTCTCCCCTTACCACCTATCAGGGAGAATTCAGATGACCATTCGGACTCTCACTACTAACGTAGGAGACTTGGGATATCGCTTCCATCTTTGTTTTGTGAGTCATGTAACATTCAGGTCTAACTCTTAGTACTTGTGTTCTCTCTCATGCAAGCATCAGATGATAACACAACTGTGATAATTATACAGAGAGTATATATTGACTCTGGAAAGATGAAAGGCAAAATCAAGAGTCAGGATGCCTAAAATACACATTGAAACACCTCAGCATCAGCAATGCAATATAATGCGTATGTGTTACTTTAGCCAACATCCAAATGTCCATCAAGAAATCATATTTGTGAAGTGGTCAACTGACATGCTCATCAAAAATACCCAGTCTTCAGACATCAAAGATACAGCATACTATCAGAATGGGTCAAACTTGAGAGGTAGGCACATAGCCCTCCTAAAATGTCTGTCTTTGATCAAGTCAATGTTTTTCTAATTAGGCTACTGGATATCTAAATGGGTTTTTATTGGTGAAACTAGTGACATATATTGTTAATGTGAGTGATGAAATGAACATTCATTGTGAAATTAGGGGTAATCAAGATGTATGGATTGCCTAAAATAATTTACAAGTTTGCTACTGAAAGGGGGTGCAGGGACTAGCAGCATGGATGTCTCCTGGGAGCTTATCAGAAATGTGAAGTCCCAAGCTCCACTCCAGGCTAGTGATATCAAAATCTGCATTTTAGCAAAATCCTCAGGTGATTCACATAATCTAGTTTAAAAGCATTCCCCATCCTTTATGAGTAAGTTAGAAAAGAACTCTGGGGAGGCCTGTAACTTATGCCCTCAGGAATTTTGCTTTAGGCTCAACCCTAAGGGGTTTATGCTTATTGTCCCAGTGTAATTACTAATAATGCCCCTTTTCACTCTCAAAGGTATCGGGGTTTAGATGATAAATATATGGTCGATCGAAGAACAGGTCATACAAATTTTTACTTTTGTGCTTGCTTGTTAATAACAGACTCCCACATTGATAGTTTTTATAGAGATAAGAGATGTGAAACTTTTCTTTTTCAGAATCTCTAGCATCTATGATGTCTCAAGATTACCAGCTTATGTTGCCATCCTGATATGCCATCCTGTCTAAAAGAATGATCAAATACAATGAAAATAGCATGGGTAGATTGAGAAATACAGAAGAAATCAAATGTACTTTCAAACCGATAGTCTGCTACCTGTTAGTCTTTAAGTCTGCTCCTCTACAAAATGTTTTATAATTTTAAAAATAAGATAGGCTGGAAAATGCTCCAGTTCTCAAATTAAAGTGTTGTTGATGTGGAAGTAAAGGTTAAATTTGAAAATATCTTAATCCACAAACTTAATCCAAAAAAACCTTAGTCCAAAAAAATCCAAAACACTTCATCATGATCTAGTCACACCTATACTAGCATTAAATCAAGCACCACACTCATATACATTTTAGCCAATATCAAATCTTTATCAATGCTTTGAATCCCTATCACAATTTCTTACACAATTAACAGTTAAATTGATGGAATTTTAATGCTCTCTAAGTGCCAAAAATTGAACAATATCATCTAAACCAAAACACAGTTGAAACAAAGCAGTTCAAGGCCACCATTCAGTTCTAAGTTACTGTTTTCTGAAAGTAAATGAAATGGTTTGGAGCTCTCATTTAAATAGATTCTAGTTCTGTGGTACCGTTTTGGCAATGATGAGTTTTCTTGGTACATCAGTGTTACCATAATGGTTAAGGAACTTATGAACATAGCATTTGTGGTAACCAGTTTACAATTGAGAATCGAAAGGTACATTTTCAGGATCATAAATAAAGCTAAATGCCCTCTTATTCAAGGGAAGGATTATCCAAAACCTGACCAATTGTACAAGGATCCCAATTAACTTAGACATTTCTTACTAGTGTGCAGGCCAGTGTCTGATTATCCTACAATTGTGGAAGGAGATCACTGTAAAATCACTGTCTTAGACAATGCCCTTTTAATTTCACTGAATTCCAACTATTCTTACATTAAATGTGGCAAGTCAACATGAACATTAAGAAATAACCGAAACATTTATTTATCAGAGAAGTTTACCAAGAACAAAATGTTAAATTGATTGAAATATTATATTGATGGACCACAGAACTTTATCAGAAAGATTATAGTTTCTGAGAATACTGATAAATCAGGAGGGAAAGCTCACAACTAACTCAGCTGCAATGATGCAATTGAATGAAATTCAAAGAACCATCAATTTCTCATTCCAGCTATGGCGTACTCATCACTGAATGGTTCTATATTAGTTTCTACTGGAAATTTATAAAGCACTGTTTTCATAATTTGATAGAGTACTGATACATGTCTACAGCTGATGAAACATGGTCACGAAATACCACAAAACAAATTAATCTAAGCAACTCATCAATCATTCCAAAATATAGAAAGGAAGAAAAAGAAATAATGAAGCACTGAAAAATATAGTCATTTAACCTTTCTTTTATGCACAGTTTAAGTGTTTAAGAAATAAATGACAATTTAATTCTCATCATTCCCATTTTAACTGCCATGTCAAATGTGTTGAACATTAAATTTCTGAAAGTACCTTCTAAATCCCAAATCTGTGCATGTGCATTATTTTACCTTTCAATTTAGCGAAATGAAACTAGTGGGTATCAATACCACATATTTGGTATCTACAAGAAAGGAATACCCTATAAAGAGCACTAAATCAGGAATTAGGAAATATGTAGGAGTCTCACCTCTATTTAACTGTTCTTGTTTTATTTTTAACCAGTGACGCTTAGGATCTGTCTATGTTCATATCCTAACTCAGCCTCTTAACTGGTCATGTGAACTTGGGCAAGTTACTCATCCTTCCTCTGCCTCAGCTTGCTCATCTGTTGTATGGGTATAATTTGCAATAGTTGTTTTGTTTTGTTTTGTTTTGTTTTGTTTAATATTAACTGTGTTAATTCATTCAAAGAGATTTACAACAATGCCTGGCATAGAGTATTTAGAAAATATTATAGGTGTTTCTTCAAGTCTATAATGTACTTTGTTTACAAAGATTTTAAGACTAGCACTTTTATAACAAGTCCTAGACTAAGTTTCTCTTTCTACCTACATACTCACTTGAGTAGATTTAATGATTTCTAGGGTCCTTAAACTTTTGAAAAATGTGTACATTCTTTTAAATTTATCCTACTCTATATTGCACCACTGAGGCAATCATAAAGTATTCTTGGACAAACCTGGATTTTTCAAACAGAATATGTATCTACAAGGAAATACTCAGGGAATATATAAAGCCACAACATAGCTGCAATACATCTATGTACAAGTATAATCATAAAAAAAAACTGAGGAGAAATAGTAAACCAAATAAATAAACAATTTAAACAAAGAGAACTACGAAGTAGAAAGTAGAAGTCACTATATTTTAAAGTAGAGCATGACAGACGTACTTCTGTAGAATAATTTGAGAATCACTGTTTAAAATGATAATGAAAGGTGGCTCTTTTTTTAACATTTACATCTCTGTGATTTGTGCGAGGAAACAGAGACCATGGATTCTACTACTGACGTGGTTGTTGACTTGATTTAAGTGACCTTGGCCATGGAGGCTGAGCAATGCCAGCCAGCTGTCATGTTTGACAAACTGCGTCTTTGGTTGAGAGGCTCTTCTGTAAGACTGCCTTTATGATAGCTGAGACATACCAACTTTATTATAACCAAAGACTCAAGTTCACAGGTTTTCGTAAAGCCACTTGAATGTTGCATGTATCAGTTTAATCTCGGTGAAAAAAGAAATGACTACTAAAATTATGTACTTTTGAAAGCTCACCGTGGTTTCACCCATGAGAAAAACATTGCTTGTGTCACCACACTGAAAGCAAAAGTACCTTTTAAAAAACCTTGAACCAAAAAGTCATCCATCAAAATCATCTTCCTTATATAGAAACTAGTCATAGTTTTCTGGCAATGTGAAAGTCTGAAATGACACAGATGAACTTTTCTCATACTATAACACATAAGAATTTTTTATAAAATAGAATCATAAGAAAAAAGCACACGGTAGGCCTTTAAAGAAAGAGAAATCCTGGTTCCCAGAATTATGGAGATAAATCAAACCTAGAATGATGAGCAGGAGCTAGAGCTCATGGGAGTTTCAACCCATCTGCAGGTTCGAGAGTCTGGGGACTGGAATCTTACTGCTCATGTAGATACAGGAGATGAGAAACATGGCAAGCAGAGCACCTTTTATGGAGTCTAAAAATGTACTTACTACTTGAAAGGGAAACACAATCGTTGACCCATGTCTAGGGAGGGATGCTAAAAACCAAAATAAAATAAGATAAAAAGCAGAGAAACCAAAATTCTAGGAAGGGATAAAGTATAAGTACACAGCCTGAATTTATATTCATTCATTTTTGTTTTATTTTTCTTCTTGTATAGTTGTCTTTTTTTTTACTACAAATCCCTTTTATCTTAAATTGTTAAATCCACTGATTTCTAAAATTCAAGCTAAATATTAACAGAATTGTATATTTCATTAAAATTTTTACTCCTCATTACATATTCCCCAATAGAACTATTTGGTAAGAAAATAAATAAATAAATACAGGAGGAAGGAATGGTATACAATGGTGAAGAAAGAAATGACAGAAATATTAGAGAATCTAAATAAGTATTCACCGATAATAAGAATAACATGAAATAATTTGAATGATTTTAATGTGAGGCTAAAGACATCTGAATAAACAGCATTTTCATTCCCATGGTTGCCTTTTAGTAGAACTAGAACCAGAACTTCCTGGTGAGTTTGCTCCTTATCTATAGTCTCAACACTCACAAACACATGACAAAATCACCGGAATCCCCAGCAACTATGATCGTACTTCATTACAGCCAATTACAAACAAATGGTAAATAACAGGGACAAATGCTGAGCCTCTTCAAGAGGTTCAGGAACATGTTGAGTTAAAATAAAAGGTAGAACAGTTCAGTGTGACTGAAAAAGAACACTAAAGTCAAATTAATTTGTAATTTTTTAAAAGGTTATTAAAATGACCCAGAACATGAAAAGGGAATGAACTCTCACGCACTGTTGGTGGGATTGCAAAACAGTATAAAGGTTAACCAAAAAATTAAAAATAGAACTAACATACAATCCAGCAATTCCACTCCTGGGTATCTATCTGAAGAAAATGAAAACACTAATTCGAAAAAATATGTGCACCCATATGTTCATTGCAGCACTATTTACAATGGCCAAGATATGGAAGCATTTAAGAATCAATTGTTCTTCAATTCTGTTCTTAAAGTTTTTTCATAAGACTCATTGGAAAAGCACAATAAAAATGCAGCCTCCCCAAAGCTGTTCAGAGGTTTTTATTACTATGTTTGGTATTATGACCAAGAATCAGCATTTTTGACAAGCTCCCCAAGTGATTCTGGTGCTAGAAATCAAAGGTCACATTAAAAAACATTGAGCTTGTACAGAAAAAGGTTAGTGATTCTTTATTCAATAACCTGCACCATCACACTGCAGTGACTCTCAGCATAGGTTGGTAGGGTTCTTTGATGAGTGAGGGAATATTTTTCAATGGAGTAAGACAAGGCTGTATTGAAGTTCCACTTCTTTTTTAACTAAGTGACTTGCTCCAACTTGCAGGTAAATTAAATTCAAGCCTTCCTACTCATCCTCCACCACTGTTTAGAAACCAAGAGGGAATTGTTCAAATATATTATCAACAACATGCATTTATTAACATGAACCTGGAGTAACTTAAAAAATGAATTACCTTAAAGATACATCTTAAAATCAACTCTTTCAAAACTTAAACCTGAACCATCATAGTTAGTCCTTCAAAAGTTAACTGGGCGATAATCTAATAGACTCACGGGACAAGAGCATTTATTTTTTATGTATAAGAGTACATTTTACAGTTAATTTGTGTGAACAAGTATATGAGGTCTTAAAATTGGTTATAGGCAGATATTCTAAAATAAAATATTGATCTCCCTTCTCAGACCTCAAAAAATTTTTTTTTAATTATTGGTTTTTAATTTTTTTGTCATATCTTCTTCACACCTTTAGTTTAAAAAATGGCTAGTGATACATTGATTTTTATGGACTTATATGGGCTAAAATCTATATTTTATGGGATAGAACATTGGATATTTAATTCCCCATTGTTCCATGGCTTGAAGCTAACTCCAAATTATTTCCTGAAGGTGTTATCTTTGATGACGATGGAGGACTATGTCCCTTTTAGACTCTATTTTACAAGGGGATGTCAATATGATCTCCTTTTAAAGGAAAGGAATCCCCCTTTAATGGGCAACACAGTTATGTACCTTTCTTTTATTTGTCAGAAAGTAAAACCTTGGGATCCCTGCTGTCTAATATTAATCAAAAGCTCCATTTCAAGAAAAATGAAAATTATGTTTACAGAGAATTACCTAAAGGTATTTTTCTCTTTATAATTGATTTTTTAATATTTTCCATTACTACGTCTTCAATTTGAAAGAATTTTTCTGTAATGTTAAACCTGTTGTTCATCAAGGCATTTGAGTGTATTTTTCACTTCAAATATTATGTACTTCATCACCAGAAATTCGTTTGGGTCTATTTTAATATCCCTGTTTCTCTCTCCATATTGATCACTTTTCCTTTCCCTTCTTGAACATATGGAGTATATTTATAATAGCTGTTTCACATCCTTTTCTGCAAATTCTGTCATGTGGGGCATTTCTATGATCAGGGCTTCTAGTTCTTATGGACCACATTTCCCATCTTATTTGCATGCCTACTAATTTTTGATCAGGTTCCAGGCATTATGAATTTTATTTGTTCATATTTTGCTGTATTCCTTTAAAAAATGTCTGGCGTTATTTGGGGATACAGCTAACTTTAATATAATCATTTTATAATTTGAGGGGTTTTGTTTGTTTGTTTGTTTGTTTTTTTAATTTTATTTTATTAAATTTATTGGGGTGACAATTGTTAGTAAAATTACATAGATTTCAGGTGTACAATTCTGTATTACATCATCTATAAATCCCATTGTGTGTTCATCACCCAGAGTCAGTTCTCCTTCCATCACCATATATTCGAGTTTTGTTTTTAATCTTTTTTAGAGCAAGTTCAGAAAAGGCTTGAGCATGATTTTGTTCTACCACTAACTCAATACAGTTCTGAGGATTCTACCCAATGTCCTATATATTTGGAGATGTTTCCATTTTGGCTGGTGGCAACACAGATTGTTCCCAGCCTCCTGTGGGCTCAAAAGATTGCCTTGTCTACTCCTTTCTGTTGGTTCATTTCTCCGTTTCAATACTTTCCTCACGTGTATGAGTATGTGCAGAGCAGCACTCCCCGAGAACCTCAAGGGGATGCAGATATTTGGAGACATATGTCTGTGCTGTTCCCTCATATCTGGTATTTTGCCCTGCCAATTCTAGGTGAATTGGTCTCCTCAAACACTGTCTTCTCAACTTCACAAGGCCTCTGAGCATTGTTGAGGTTTCTCTTAACTACACTGACACCTGGAAACTCCAGGTCACAAGTTGGGACAATCATAGGACTCACGTGCTTTGTTTTCCTTCTCTCACAGATGAATGTTTTCTACCACCTTTTGGGCATTGACTGAAACACTGATGTTTCATATATTTTTGTCTTGCTTTATAGTTGTTTAATGTGAGAGAGCAAATCTGGTTCTGTTATTTCATTATTGTGAAAAAAAAAAGGAAGTCAATACTCTTTCTTTTCTGCGTAAGTTACTGAATGGGCTTTAAAAAGTATGACCTTATATTTTAGTTACTTTGTTTCTATTTTAAGTTCTTATCAATATACAATAAATTTTCAAATAAGATTTTCTACAAAAATAAGTGTTTTTTGAAGTTTGTTGTCATTCTATTTTAATCATGTATCTTCATATGTGATCAAATTGCTACATAAGATTGGTTTTCTTTTGAAGTCAAAAGTATCCCTAGGTTCAATTGTATTTCCCATTTCCAATGGAAACTGAGTCTTTAAAATTGTAAAAGTATTTTCAATAATTTTCTTTTCCTAAAATGCAAGCAGAATGGTACCTACACTATGCAGATTTTTAAAAAAGAATTGTTCCATATAGGATTACATTTCAAAAATTCTATATCTACTGGGGACTCTTCAAATGTTGCATTTTTGTTATTTAGTTAATTATAGGACTCAACATCAAAATAAAAATTCAATATCTCTGCTTATGTTGGGTCTCTCCGCTGTTGCTTCATCATAAATAAGGGATAAAAGAATTTTCCATTCATCTCGGGGTTTAGGAACAAGAGAAGTTAAATACAATCAAACTCAAGTCACAGTTTAAAAGGAGATGCTTGAGACTTCTCTGTCAATCTCCAATGAGAATACAGAGAAGGCAAAAGAATTTCCACTTTCTCTCAACAGAATAGAAGTGAAAGCTAATTGTGGTATCATATTCAAAGGAGGGTCATCTAATCATGCTTGCTTATTTCACCAGGTTTTGATTGCTTTCATTTTGGGTTTGTTTGTTTGTTTGTTTGTTTGTTTGTTTGTTTGAGCAAGCATGAAAGATTTCCTTTGTCCAGAAAACTGGAATAAATCCACTGAGTCATCCAAAAAAATTGAAAAAAGAATTGAACTGAGGTAGACCCAAGATGATTGATTCCTGGATTTTAAATCCCCACAGCTCAATCTAGGTCAGCTAAATCTTAATCTTTCATTTACAGAGTAAGTGCTTTTGAAACACATGCACTAAGAAAAGATTCTCTGGCAAAGAACAGCATGTTCAGTGGTTGGGTAATATGCTATAATGACATTTTGATTGTGTACTACACAAAACTGTTATGTCATTATGAAAACACTAGGTAACGTTTGTCAAATCTAAGAGAAGGAAAATTTCAAAGTTGCACCTATAATTAGTGCAGTGTGAAATTTAAAATACTTTCATTTTTACTCCCAGAACCAGATTTTGAAAGTGGTCAGAGTGTTTCTCCCAAGGTTTAGGATTAAATGAGAGGACACAAAGATATTTTTTCTTCCTCTTTCAATGATATGAAAGGGAAACCACTTCTCAATTAGAGCAGACCTTAGATATTAACTATTGACGATGGCTCCAAAACTGTTATTTGCTGCTCCCAGGGATTGTCCAATCTGTGGATATGAGTTTTAATGGAAATTATAGTCAGCTCATGGCATTTGAGTAATTGACATCTCCAATTTAAACTATTAGTAAGAAACCTTTAAAAATTCCTAAAAGTCTGTGAAACTGAAGTGTGCTTTCCTGAGTTACAAATTTGAATCATGTGGACTTAGAGGCTGGCGTAGCAGAGTGAGCCTTGCTGTCAACCCAAAGTATCCATCCCTCACGTCAATGGGCTGATTGCAACTTTTCATTTGTCAACATTTCATGTGTCGCCTTTCCCCAGTATTTTTAGTAAGTCATGTGAAGTGAATAAAGCATTGTCTCTGTGGAAAATCCCAAAGAACGCCAAGAGTTAGCCTTACTGATAGCAATGATTAGAAAATGGAGCAGTATAGAAAAGCAACAGTTCCTTAACCAGAAAATAAAAGTTACAGATAAATTAGAGCACACAAATCAAATGTGGTGGTTGTATGAATCAGTTCACCATACATTATGTGTATTATGTACAAAAGCAAGAAAATCCAATTAAGGAAACTAATTTAGCAATTACTTCTTCCAGTATAAAAGGTGATCATTATGAGATAAAATCTTTAAAAGAAAACTTGTGGTAGGAGGTTACACATCGGCCACATGTAATTCTAAATGGAAAGGTAATTGAGGAAAAAGCCAGAAGCCCATATAAGCGCCCTATAAAGTGACAGGTGGCACAGGCCTTTGTATATTTCAGAGATGTAAAGAACGGGAGACTGTTCCATAAAGCCAAGATTAGCTGATGTTAATACAATTATTAGCAACAGTGAAAATATAAATGTATAGCTAAGAGAAAATAGGATTTGGGCCAGGGTAGGGGAAGAGGTGAGGTGGACTAAAGGGGAGGGGTGCTAATAGAGTTTAAATCCATTAAAATTACAAAGGTAACAAGGAAAACTTTAATTTAGATAAATATCAAATATGAAGAGGAAAGGAAAATAGGGGTGGGAATAGCATAAGTGCATTGAGTCTTAATTTTTCATCTTGAGAAATCAACAAGCACACTGATAAATTTACTAAATCAAGATGATAAATCAGGGGTTAGAGGTATAAGCATATCTTTTAAAATTCTAAAATTACCAGAATTAAATAGAAAAAAGGAGTTAAAAAGAGAAATATACCAGAAAGTACAACTGGGGGTAAGGAGTATATGGGGGAAAACTTGCTAATCATCCTAAAATACTACTATTTAACATATTCCCACTCGGTTATATTACTTTAATAAAAATATATTTTTTTAAAAAAATTAGCTGATGTAGAAATAAAATGCCTTTGCCTACATGAATCCCTCTGGGGCTTAAAGTATGAACCATCAATACCATCCAGAGTTACTGTTTTAATTATGCATATTTAGGTAAGTTCATGGTTAATGTTTCTTCAGAAATTATGTAGTGTGGAGTGTGTTTTACTGGCATATATTGTAAAAGCATATATAAATGATTTCAGTACTTTATAGAATCATTATGCATGTGAGGAGTTTCCTTATATTTTTCAGTTTTATGTTGCTGCTTTTTATGGAGGGAATTATAAGCTAGAGTGACATTTTCAGTTTTATTTACTAAATATGATGGAATAAGTTTTGTGGAAATAGCTAAGTTTTATGGCACACTTTTGTCTAAAATTATTTTTAAATAAAACTGGTGAATAAGATTTGCATCTGTGCAGCTATGATATACATTATGTATTTAAGTGCTAGAATTTATATGTAGAGTAAGAAAAAATAATGTATATCAAGATTTCATTTCTATGATTAAATTCATAAACAGTTTTGAAGAAATGTAATAATCAAAATAAAGACAACTCCATTCAAATATGATCGGTTTTACAGAAAGTCAGAAGAAAAAAAGATGCTGCCTCCGTCTCAATCTCCAGGATGCATTAGCACCTAGACAGCCATTCACAGTAACATTAAATGAACATTGTTGGTGAATATCAGTTGTAAAACACATGTAGCCCAGATGTCAACTGGCATCCACTTATATCTTAAGCTCTCAACTAGATTATTTGAACACTCACACATTCCATGTCCTATAGATGAGTAATACCTTCCCTAACCTCTGGGCTATCTGAGCAGCTGCTTCCACTGAATGAACTCAGTTTTGGATGATTTGAAATTTCTGAATGTTCCATCCCTGTCTACACTGCATCAACCCAGATGGGGAATTCAGAACAGTCTGTAATTTCTAGCAAATCCAACCAAAACCATTCACTCAGAATACAGATGTGTGCTACAGACTTTTGTGAAGATAGTGAAGCAGTTTGCCAGGGGAGGGAAAAGTTTATATTGCAATCATATAAATAACATCGAATAGAAGATTCGCCACAACTATGTTTTACAAGACTCCATCTACCTATTTCTCAGAAACCATCCTGTTAAATGCTTCTCTCTTTGCTGAACCATGGGGAATCATGAAATTGGGACATTTGGAAAGAGTTCAGCTAAGTCATTCTGCCTTCGGCGATGGTTTTGATAAGATAGGAATGAGCTGCAACAAGTGGGGACTGCCACTCCATGTCTCTCGTCGCATAGGTTGAGTTTTTCCATGGGGTCTCTCCACATTGGTCAGCTTACACTTCCTCACAGCATGTTCGACTCTGGGAAACAGAACTGCTCCCACATTAGATCAGAGTTTCATCGTGAGTGCTCGAGGCAGGAAGATGTAGAAACCGCACTCCCTTTTATGACTATCCTCAGGAGTCACAGTGTCACTTCTGTGTAGTAACAAATCAACCCCGGTTCAAAATGAAGGAATATAGACTCACCTCTCAACATCACACTGTAAAACCAAAATATGGGGTGGGTGATGTTGTAGATATCTTTAGACGTATAATATGCCATAATTTGTAATTATCTCATATTTTTACCCAATTCTTCTTTACATATAGCATCAAAAGGTAACACTTACATGTAAATACATTAATCTAATATTTATTACTGTTATGAGTACAGTGCTAATAGGATATTTAAATATCTATAAAACAAACAGAAATGTATTTTTTAAAATTAATAGCATCATTAATCTGTCTGCTAGGTAAGATTGGCACAGCTGCTGGAGCTTTAATTAAAATCATGTTAGTGACACTACGGGTGTAGACTCTAGAATTGGATCTATTGGAAGAAGATGATGGCCTGAGTTCCGTTGTGAGTTCTGTGTTCCAAGAAAGATATTTAAACCTTCTGGGCCTTTTGGTTTGAACCTCAATAATAAAATGTCCTTTTTATCTTAAAATTTTAAAATGTTGTTTTCTCTTTCTTTGACTGCATGGAAGATATCATTATCTCCTATGGATGAGTCAATAAAACTCAAGCAGATAAAGTATTTGTCTGAAGTCAAAAGTCAGTGTCAAAGTCAATATCAAAACTGAGCTCTAGAATCACTACTCTCAACCAGACAACCTACTTGATCAATACAACAAAATACCAACAAGTGAACACATGATTACATCTAGAATCAAACCAGAGAAGCAATAAAATTGAATGTAAATTTCTATCTGCTTTATTGATAAAGTCACTAATGACTACATTTCTGAAGAAATAATCAGTCCCAGCCTATCCTGTTCTCCTGAGTTTGCCAGGATTCCTGTCTGAAGAATTCCGGCAGATATCTCTAGAAAATTACATCTGTCACTGATTCACACAAGATATGCGAAATTAGACTAACACAGTCCAACCTATTGTATTTTTGGCAAAGTCCAGTGGGTATTCTCCCTGCGCATTTAATCTATCTATTCCCAATCTGTCTATTCCCATGCACATATGTTTACAGAGTAGATTAATTGCACAGTTCTTATGCTAACATATTTCAATGATGATATGCCAACACAGACCTGGCTCAATTAATGCCGGCATTGGTCATGTTTTTAAAAATCAAGTTACAACACCTTGTAATGTAAAAATGTGCCCAAATGCCAAAAATGTAATAGGTTTGCATCCTTCGGGCAAGCTATGCATACATTAGCCTGCTTAAATCAGAATAAAAAGGGAAATATTTTGGCATATGATTTAAGAATTGCATACTATTAGGTTGGTGCAAAAATAAATTGCGGTTTTTGCAATTATTTTTAACCTTTTAAACCAATTACTTTTTTTACCAACCTAATATTTCCTTTCTTCTCCTTTTAAAGAAAACCAGGGCAGCCTGGTGGCTCAGGCGATTGGAGCGCTGTGCTCCTAACGCTGAGGTCGCTGGTTGGATTCCCACATGGGCCAGGGAGCTGCGTCCTCCACAACTAGACTGAGAACAACAGCTTGAATTGGAGTGGGGGAGAGGGGGGTGGGGAGGGGATGAAAAAAAAAAAAAAAGGAAGAAAGAAAGAAAACTTCTGAGACTCAATTTGTCATCACCTATGCAAGTCACTCTAAGAACAGAACTATGTACAGTATTATAGCTCTTCTTTGCAACAAATATTCAGAAGGTGTAGTCAATGTAATTATGAAATTATCAACTATTTTGATAATTTTCTAGTAGAAAAAAAAGCAGTAGTTATCAACATTAACCCAAAGAAAAACAGAAAACTTGAATAAAACATTAACCATGGAGGAGGTCGCAAAAAAGTATTAACTAATTATTTTCACAAAACACTCCAAAGACAGAAAGTTTTACCAGTGGCCTCCTTAGAACTACAAAAATTTTTAAATGTTTTCATATAAACTTATTTTGAGATTTCTCAGTATGTAACCACACCTTCAAATAATATATTGGTTTTCCCTTTTTAAAGGAGATAGTCTAGATAATCAGTAAAAATATGGTTCCTGGAGTCAGACAGACCTGTTTTTGCATGCTAGCTCCACCATGTATGAACTGTGACTTTGGTCAAATAATTGAACCCTCTCTAAGCTACAGTTCCTTAATCAGCAAAAGAAAAACAAAATGATAATCATAATAATAAAGTAAATAAGATAATTAACATAAATTTATAACAGCACCTGACACATGGTTTCAGTAGATATTGGGTATTATTCTCACCCATAACAACACCCATTAATATAATCATTGATTTATTGAACATTCTGACCAATTATATAAGACATAAAATGAAAATAAAAGGTATAATTAGAAGGGAAATGATTAAATGACTATTATTATTGATAGCTATATAAATTACAAAAATGGAATTCCAGGAGAACTGAAAATTTTTCATAATCATCACACATTATAAAAGTGGCCAGGTATAGGACAAATGAATAAAAATAAAAGCTTTCCTTAATAACTTAGAATGGTTATTATAAAAAATATTTCATTCCCGTTTGCAACAAAATTTTCCCAGAAGAAAATATGTGTAACAAATTTGAAAAGAAGAAGAAGAAGAAAGGGAAATTTACCTTACTATAAGAATGGAGATTAAAATTATTCTAAGAACTGACAAAGAGACCAACGTATCAGAGAAACATAATCCAGAAACATGCAAACATTCATGCACACTTATGACAAAGAAAACATCATAAATCAATCATGAAAGGCTAGAAAACCAACACTTTTTGTTTAAAAAAGCTATTTGGGAAATAATCAAGTTAGGTCTTCGTCTCTGTAATGACCACTTGCTTACTGGTTATCTCCCCAGCTCAAAATATTTTCCCATCTTTGGTAACTACCCTTCCCCTGATTTTTGCTATGGAATCTGATCCACAGAGAACAGGCTTCTAGAAGCCAGAGTTCATCCAACGTGACCTGTTTTAGGGCAACATTAAGCACCGTATCCAAATTAGAAAAACAGGGTCGCTTTACTGGAAATTTAGATTGAGAGGAAAAGCCAGATTTAGTCTCTCTTTGGATGGTTGGATGATTCCCATTGGGACAAGGACATAGAGAAAACAAATGAGAAGGATGAGTAATCAAAACAGCATGGTACTGGCATAGAAACAGATATAGAGATCAATGGAAGAGAAAAGAGAGCCCAGTAATAAACCTACGCCTATGGTCATTTAACCTATGATAGTGGAAGCAGGAATATACATTGGAGTAAACACAATCTATTCCATAAATAGTGTAGGGAAAACTGGACAGATGCATGTAAAAAATAAAACTGGACCACCTTCTTATTCCATATACAAAAATAAACTCAAAATGGATGAAATACTTAAATGTAAGACCCAAAACAATAAAACTCCTAGAAGAAAACATAAGCAGTAAACTTTCTGACATTGTTCTTAGTGATATTTTTTTTCTGATATGTCTCCTCTGGCAAGAAAAACAAAAGGAAAAAATACCCAAGTGGGACTACATCAAACTAAAAAGTTTTTGCATAGCAAAACAAACCATCAACAAAATGAAAAGACAGCCTACTGAATGAATAGAAGATATTCACCAATGATACATCTGATAAGGGGTTAATATTCAATCTTTATTTAAAAAAAAACAACTTATACAACTCAACACCAAAATACAAACAGGCTAATTAATAAATGGGCGGAGCACCTGGAAGACATTTCTCCAAAGAGGACATACACATGACCAATAGTCATATGAAAAGATGCTCAATGTCACTAATCATCAGAGAAATGCAAATTAAAACCACAATGAAGCTGAAGCTGAATAATACTGAATGTCCACTATAATTTAATATATATATATATATACATATATATATATATATATATATGTATATATATATATATATATATATATATATATATATATATCCACAGGACGTGGAGTACAGCAGAGGGAATAGAGTCAATGGAATTGTAACAGTTATATAGATGTCAGAGGTAGTAAATTAGGGGAGGAGGGTATCATTTTGCAAGGGGTATAAATGTCTAACTATTACACTGTTTTGTACACCTGAAACTAATAAATAAAAAAGAAGAAGACGAAAATACCCACAATGAGATATCAGGAAGGCCATCATCAGTAAATCAAGAAACAAGTGTTGGCAAGGATGGAACCCTCATACACAGTGGGATTGCAAATTGGTGCAGCCACTGTGGAAAACAGTATGGAGTTTTCTCAAAAGATTAAACATAGACCTCATGATCCAGAAATTCCACTTCTGGGTATTTATCCAAATAAATCCGAAGCACTAATTTGAAAAGATATATGCATCCTATGTTCAGTGCAGCACTATTTACAGTAGCCAAAATATGGAAGCAACCTTAGTGTCAATCGATAAATGAATGGATAAAGAAGAGGTGGTACATATATACAATAGAATATTACTCAGTCATTAAAAAAAGTACAAAATCTTACCATTTGGATGGACATATAGGGTGTTATGACAATATGGATGGACAGACATATAGGGTATTATGCTAAGTGAAATCAGTCAGACTGAGAAAGACAAATACCATATGATCTCACTTATATGTGAAATCTAAAGAATGAAGTAAACAAACAAAACAAAAAGACTCATAGATACAGAAAACAAACTGATGGTTGCCAGAGGGGAGAGGTGTCGAGGAACTGGGTATAAAAAGTGAAGGGACTAAGATAATACAAATTGGTAGTTACAAAATACTCACAGGGATGTTAAGTACAGTATATGGAAAATAGTCAATAATACTGTAAGAACTATGTATAGTGCCAGATGGGTACTAGACTAATTGGGGGTAATCACTGCATAAGTTTTATAAATGTCTAACCACTATACTGTACACCTGAAACTAATATAAATAATATGGAATGTCAACTATAACTGAAAAGATCAATAATTTTTAAAAAATTATGAAGTGCTATAAAAGCTGATAGAGTTAACATCTTGAAATAAAGATGCCACTCCCATCCCGAGTACCCTGCCCCACTAGTATATTAATGACTCTAACATTAGTAACATAATGAATTCTCAGTTATCCCTCAGTGTCTTGTCTTCTTTTGGATGTTACTTTTTAAGTCTATAAATGAAGATAACAATACCTACTTGTTCTTATATAAGGTAAACATCGTTGATGTGAGATGACATTGAACACCTACTAGGGCTTGGCCCAGAGAAGGCACGTAAGAAATGTAAATTATGAGCCCACTTTTCTTCTGATACCCTACCTGTTCCCCCATCTGTAAAATACACATGGTATAAATGTGCGGGCCTGGGGAGAGGTAGGTAGCTGATGTCCATGAATCCCTCCCACCTTGCAGTTTGGAGTTTCCCTTGAAAGCCATATCTCTGTCACAGGGCAGGCTAGTGAGTTGTTCAGTGCAAATAGGCAAACCAGTAGCTTCACAGATACAACACTATCTCTACATGGGACGTGCTGGGCACACAGGGCTGCTCCAACTGTGTGCTCAGAAGACAGTTATTCTTATGTTAAGGACCACTGCGATTTTGAGGCCTCCAACATACCTCTGCCCAGCTGCTCCCAAAGAAATCAGGAACCTTAAACACACATGGATTTCATATGCAGTCATAGTGAGGGTATAGGCTTTTGCTGCACTCCCACCAGTTGCCCAATATCAAAGTTTAACCCCATAAAGAGTGGGTCAAGGAATGATAAAAGAGACTACTTCAGAAAGGCATAGGACCTTCTAAATGTAAGGACTGACTTTCCTCTTCTTTCAGAAAATTCAGACTACCACTACCACCCAGTTCCACTCCTCACCACCTGAACTCTGCCCCTCCTTTCCCTGCAGCCGCGTGTGCAGAATGCAAGTTCACCAGTACCTACACTTCCCTTGCTCTGGCCTTGACCCTGTGGCAATTCTTCAAGACTCAAGACAAGAGCCTGTTTCTTTACCCAAATTACTAGAGCCTGCTTAAAATCTTGGGCAGCTGAGAATGTAGCCTGTCCCCACAGGGTAGGAATGTATTAACCACCCTATAAAAGTTATTTTTAAAGTTTTATTTAAGGAACAGCAGCTGGAGAATAAAGAAAAGAAAGGCAAAACACAATTCCTTCATACCCAGGCTACAATCCCTTTCACACCAATCTCCTAAGGCTCTCTGTGGGAATTGCATCCATGTCCATGTTTTAATTCTGACCTCTAAAACTGGAAACTGGAGAATCCAGAAATAAAACAAACAGGAAATACAAAACAACCTTGTTTGATCAGACCCTTGAAGTTGCAATGCTTAATTACATTAGGGGAGTTTGACAACAGGCTTGGAATTCTTTCATTGGATTTGGAGGGAATTACAAAAGAAAAAAAATATTACAGACATTAAAATACCATCACATATAATGAGCTCACTACCATTTGGAAATTGTTTCCAATCAACACGCTGTAAATGTTAGCAATGGAACATTTTCTAGCAGTTCCTATCCTACAAATGATAGAGGAATAATTTGAGTAATGAGGAAAATAAATTTAGCAAACTACAAAGCTATGAAATAAATATTAATGCAGTCTACATTTCATCAATCTCTAAGTTATGATGTAAATTAATTCTGCTTTTCATTGCTATTTAGGTTTACTGCATTTGAAACATATGATTGCAATATTTGCTTGTTTGTTTGTTTGTTGAAAAAACACACACTGCCACTTTGAAATTCACCTTAATTTAACAAGATGTGTTGAGAGCACCTAAGTGTGTGAAAGACAGTTCCTATCTCTGAAGAGATAGTTCCTACTCCAGGAAGAAAATATATATGAAAACTGAGTACATGAGATTCTAGTAGTCTGGGAAAGGAGAAAACATCACATCAATCAAGGGGTCTCAGAGGGTCTACTGGACACTACCTTGAGGAACGGGCACTATTCTGATAGAATAGAAGAGAACCACATAAGCAAAGGCAACAGGTGAGAGAGCTTGTGCATGTTCAGAAAACAGTATGTGATCCCTCAGCAGCATGAAAGAGTGAGCAAAGATTTCAGAGGAAAGTGGGCACCAAGCCTGGCTCTACCCTTGCTAGCTGTTTACCTTTGGCAAGTTGCATAACGTCTCTAAGCCTCTGTTTCCTCCTGTTTCATACTGAGCTCCTAAGAAATGTGCTATGAGAGTAGCACCGAGCGTGTGAAGTACCTAACACCATGACTAGCATATGGCAAATGTTCAATAAATGTTTCAAACAAAAGAGAAAAGGAGAGGGAAAGAAGAAGAGTGACAGGAAAGAAGGCAGGGAGTGAAGAACAGAAGGAAAGATGGAGAGGAAAAAAAGGATATAAGGTAAATTGGGTGTTTTGAGAGGTTTGGGCTTAAGATGCACATTTTGGAGCTATCTGCATATGAGTCCAAGACATGAAGGCAAACTAAAGTAAAGAAAGCAGAAGGCAGAATTTCAGGGGATACCTCTGTTTAGAGGGTGGAAAGAGGAAAAGGCATCTGAGGTCACATGATACAATGGAATAAAGATAAGACATGGGTTAGGATTTGGGTTCCACCACAGTCTTTGTGCCTGAAAAATTTTTTAGAACTTCTTGAGTGTAAAAATATCTTCCTCACAGAATTATTCTGAAGAATAAGAGAGATACAATATATAAAATCACATAATACCATGCCTTGTACGTAGCTAACCATCAGGCATCTCCTCATTTTCTTGCTTGCCTCCCTTAGAGAATGAAGGAGCCACGAATTTAAAGAAGAGAAAACTGACATGAGGGAATGACAGTGGATACAACAGAATAGAAGACAGGGAATTTTTTTTTTTAATGCTATGAGGGGTTTTGTATGTGGTTATCATTCTTTCTTTAAGATTTCAGTTTCATTAGCAGGTTTGGGGGGGAAAGCCAGATTATACATTGAAAATATTAAATGAGTGGTGAGGTCTTAGAGTAACTATTTAATGTGTTCCATCTCATGGTAGGGCATGAAGCAAAGAATTAAGAAAAATTAGTAACATGCATGGGTTTAGAGAGTAAGTGAGTTTTGTTTAATTTATTTACATAGTGATTTATGTATTTACTTTTAGGGAATGGATTTACGTGATACCAAAAAGAAAGAAAAAGGAAAAAAGAGGTTGAGGATGAAGGCAAAAAAAAGATCATTTCTTAGTGGAGGTAAATTGACTCTAGACTTGGGTAAAAAGTTATTCTTGACAAAGGGATACATCTTCTTTTGAGTTAAAGGTATTTGTGGTTGGTGGAGATACACGAAATTTTTGAGAGGAGGATAATGCAGAAAGCAGCTGTCTTCTGAGCAGGGTTTCCATGAGTGATTCCTGTTAAAGCTTGACACCAGAAGTGAGAGCATTGCCAGTAGCTAAGAATTCCCAAGTCCTAGTAAGAGCCCTGTGAACATGGCTGACCATGTGGATTCAACAAAGCACATGGAGACAGAACAAGGGTGACAGGCCAGAAATATTTTGAATCCATGGAATGAAGCCTTGAAAGATCCATGCTCACAGTACACAAACATAAAAGGCAGGACATTGAGATCACAGAGGGTGATTTAGAGTTCACAGAGTGGGTCTAAAAGTTTGAAATTTTGGTTGGGTGCTCCCTTGCTGGAGGAGTCAGACAGCTAACACAATTGGAAGGGTTCTCTTAGGTTAGAGTTGATGACCAGATTCTTCTCATCTGAGGCCTCAGGAAGACATTAATATCAAGGCATTGGAGAGAAGGACAATTAACTGGGGGTAGGGAGAAAGGGATGGCCCAAACTGAGGCTATGGAAAGCAAATATTTAATGCAGAGGAATGAGCCAGCCTTCAGAGAGCCAATGAAATAAGAATCTAATAGGTAAGAAGCATTCCCGGCCACCTGCTTGGAGGAAAAGTCAGCTGCAGCACGGCACATCATGAAGCCTACCAAAGGGGCAAAATAGACTGGACAAAGACTTTTCTATGCTCTCCAGTGGCAGAAGTAAAATGAAGATCAAGGGTTTGGGTAAGCTAAGAGAAAAGCTGTAAGGTCAGAATGCTAGAAAGCTCACTGATAAGCTTTATGAGTCTCCAAAGATGATAACTGAGACACAGTGGAGAGACTGTTTAGCAGACTTAACAAAAATGGATACAAGAGCTAGCTTCCAGAATTAAAAAAAAAAAAAGAAGAAGAAGAATGATCACAGAATGAAAATTATGTAGGTATCTCTAATATAACAGCATATCATATCATTATGCACTACACAAAATACTATACTTTGTATAACAACATTTCTCTATAGTTTCTGGCATACATATATGAAAATAATTAAGAAATAATTTTACCCTAAAATTGGGTAAATGAATGTAATCCTATTTGAGGGTGCTGAGAGAAAATTAAATGCTGTAATTTTAGAGAAATCATTAAGTTCACATACAATTTGTTAAGTTTAAATTATTTTGATAAAAATTCATAAAATAATTATTTACAATTTATCTGGGAACTAAAGAATGATTACCTTTATTTATTTTAAGAAAGTGATTTGTTTTTCTAAATATATAGTTAGTCTATATAACATGGGTAGAACTATTTTCAAAAATTGGACAATTTTACATTTGATAAATTGTATAGGTAAAATTTGGGTTATGTAAATTATATAGCACATGTATATTCAAAAATTAAACTGTAATAATAAAAAATGTTTTACGGTAGTGATATTGAAACATTTGCACATAATAAATTCATCTCCGTTGTGGTCAAAATTGAAATGCTTACATTATTTTGTAGATGTTTCTCTTCACTAGAAAAAGCAGCCACATAACTGCAAATGGAACCCTATGGTTGTTGCACTATTGTTTAACACTTTATAAAGTCTTGTCATAATTCTTGAATAGAATACATATCTCTACATATTTACTTTTTATATCTAAGTGCTAATGTTTATATAGTATAAGTAACTTGTATGCCTTTATTGGAAACAGGCTGAATTTAATTTTTAAATTATTTTAAATTCTGATGTTTAGATATTATCAATGGAAAAAAAATGTTACAAAATGTCACAACAGGATGTGAGCATTGGAATTAGCAGAATAGAACTAATAACAGTAAAAACTGTTTAAAGAGTAGCGGCTAGAGATAATACACATATTGATAAGCCCCAATAATTATGAAACACCAAATATACACAGTATAGGTAGACTGGCAATTCGATGGGTTTAGAAAGTAAGTGATTCCACAAGAATATTACTAAAAAAAAGGTCAATGAGTTCTAATCCAGTGACAGAAATTATTTCCTTCTTAATCTGTTTTAGCTGGTCATTATAATAAGGTGGTGAAATAGCCACAAAGATACTGGTGTACATGGGCAAAACTTCCGGTAGATTTGGACATATTTCCAAGTTATAAGATTTTCTCAGTCACCAACAGAATTCTAATATTCAAATCACTAAGATGTGGTTTTTTTTCAATTTATAGTCTTTGCAAATTAAGAAAGACATAGCTATGCTATCGGATAGAAGGCATTTTCCATTCTCTTCACAATCATCTACTATGATGAATTACAACTCAAGTATATTAACTATAATATAAAAACAACATAATTCTAGTCAGTGTAAATTATATTGGATTCATTGATCAATGAGTTTATGAAAACTCTTAGAAAAATGCCAATCCAAAGACTATTTATAAGAAACTTCTTTGTCATATACATGGAATTGTTTTCAAACGGGGGGAAAATGATAAGAATAAATAGACATTTGTCTAGATAGATACAAATAATAATTTTTCAGACAACTGCTAAGTCCAATTTTGAGGAAACCGCAGACACTTTCAGAGCTGGGTGGGATCTTAGGCATTAATTAGACAACCAAACTGTTTTATCAAGGATATACTGAGGTGAGAAGAATTAAACTACTTATAAATGTTTATAATTATATTGAGAGAGAGCAAGAATAAACAGTAAAATCTCCAAGTTTGGAGATCGAACTGTATAGTAAGAAACAAAACAGAGCAGCAGGAAGATGAGGAATAAACTGAAGGAAGGATTTGGTGATGCTGTGTGGGTAGAGAAAATAGTAACACTTGCATTTCCATGGAAATTAATGGCTTGAAGATAAGTAACCCAAATTATCACTATAATGTGTTTGATTCCAACTGGTTGTGGTTTGAAATAAGATCGAGAAGACATTGTAGTCTCTTCTTTAAGTTAACGATATACTATTGCAGAAGAAAGGCCTGCTAAAAGCCAATGGACAAGATCTGTGAAAAATAAAAACTTATTACTCTTACATAATCTTTTATCAACCCCTGGAACATCTTCACCTCTTTCATTTCATGCAATTCTGAGTGAAATTCAAGACAACTCAAAGAAAAGATTTGAATTATTACAGGAATTATGGTTGCCATGTGGAAAATAGGAGAAAAATCATACTTCTGAGAGGCAAGAAAGGAAAAAAACCAAGAGCAAATATCATCTAAGCGTATTTTTTTCATTTATATAATGGATTAAGTATGCATTGACCTGTTTTAACAATGAAATGATGAAAGCAGAGAAACCCTTGGCAACTCAATCAATATAATTATAAGGTAAGTAAAAGAAAGTTTTTTGTCCAGAAAACAGCAATACATGAGGTCCATTATTATAAGGTGTAACAAAGTATGATGATGCTCAGACCTAACTCAGTAGATCATTTAGGGGAAAAGAGAATTGAAACATGATGTTTCATGACATGGCTATTAAAAATGTGGATACCTACACACTTACCATTATGTCATGTCACTTAGTGCTTTTACCACAAAGATATGGTCTGTGAATAAGACACATTAAGAAAAATCTCATGTTCTCTTATGAGGTTCCAAAAATTCTATCATACATAATCCAGAGGTCTAGAATACATGAACCTTTGAAAACAGCATAAAAGGACAAAATTTTCCGAACACCTTGTCTTTTCCCCCATATGTACTAAATGAATGGGCCACTGCCTATTATGGCCAAGCAATTAAGACCACTACGGGATCATTTGAAAGTAACCGCTGCTATCATCACAAAAGGAGAAATGACTTACAGTCTGTGCCATTGGGAACATATCTAGATGTGGAAAGAATAACAATCATTACTTCCAAGAGCAACGATTTTTAAAGTTGCACCGTAGTTCTGGTAAATTCATGGCATGGTGAGATCTGTGGGCCCCATTTCTTTGTAATTGGTCGAAAAAGAGTGAGAAATTTTAGTTTTAAAAAATCATCTCCTTAGCCAAAGTGAAATGAAAATTACACTGGTGACATGGATAATTTGGCCACAACCTACACACCGTTGTTTTTTAACTGAATGGGAGAAAATGAATATTTGAAAAAGAGATATTATCACCACACAATCTCGCCATTGTCTCTGAAGCCACCAGCGTAGTCAAAGAATTTGAGACTTCTTCTTTTAGTTCAAGTGCTCTATTTTGTATCTTAGGACTCCTACAATTAAACTTTACTCTCAATGTCGTATGTTATTTTAAAAACTGCTGAAATTAAAAATAATGTAAAGCTGATGGAAACTCCATGGATAAAAACATGTATTTTTATTAAGCTACTTTACTCCTGGAAACTCTTTTTGTGGTATGGTGATGGTAGCATTCTTTGAAAGCCAACATTCCACTGGTACTGAATGTGGGCACTTTTCGCAAATAACTAAGAATGCTGAAGGCTAATCGTGTGAATTTCCTACTTCATGACTGCATAATATTAGGGTAGACTGAAGAAAATTACAGAACCCCATAATGAACACTCAGATTTAGAGGTAGGTTATCACTACATATCCCCACTCATGCCTAATAAAAATGTAGTGGAGACATTTGTTTAAACTTTCAATCAACGGTGTCTTAGTCTCTCAGTATCTTCTGGTTCAGTTAGCTAGCTAGTTAGTTAGCTATTTAAATCAGTGTCTTTCATGTTACTGTCCTGTTTTTCCTGATTTCTCTCCTTTCCTACTTTTCTTCATGATGCCACCTGGGTATCTAGGAGGTGCATGTAACTCTCTATAATCAGGTTCCTCAACAGCTTCCCCATTCTTCCCCACAAGCACCCAGAAATTTTTCGATTTTCTGCATGGCATGAATAGACTATGGAGAGCCAGGAGGGTCGTTTTTTGGTTCATCCATCTAGTCAACTTTTTCTTCCAATTGTGGCCAAGTCTTGGACAGAAAGCTCTGTTTCTGCTAGAGTATGAAATTTCTCTGGATTATACCTAAATGAGCAGATTTCTAATGCCAATGCTTATTCTTGGGTATCTCCAAACATACCTGTATGTTTTCACACCCCCTTTAAGGTTTAACCCCAATACAAAAACTTTTGCATCTGACTTTCTCTCTCAAGTCCCTATCTGTTCTGTTCTATGACATTTATAAACCTGGATGTGTTGATGTAAGTGTAAAGGATTTTGAAAACTCTTTAACTTTCTTAATACTATTTTAGGCTATAGACTCAAAAAAAAAAAAAAAAGGCATCAATTTCATTCCTTCACCAAACCTTCAGTCAAGGTAACATTTGTTTTCCTTCTGAAGAGAAGAAAATCGTTCAGTGAGAAGGAAGTCACAAGAAAATAGGGTTTCACAACATTAACATGTATTTGAAAACATATTTAATTACATCCCCAGTAAAGAGCAGTAATGTATACTATCTACTTTGTCAGTGTTGGTAAATTTCCCAAACTCAAAGAGAAGAAAAGCCTTCAAAATGCTCTTCCAGTGATGATCCTTGTATCACCACTGAGGGTGGAAGTGTGATGAGTGTCTCCAAAATGTCACAACACATCCCTTCAAGCTCTTCAAAGGAAAACACTACATAATTAATGATGACCAAGAGTTAATGATGATCATAGAAAATGATGACACTAAGCATGAAAGAAAGTGCACAGCCCCTATAGACTTCAATGTTCTCAAGACTAGGATGTGGACATACCCTAAGGCAGTTCCTCAAAATGCAGTCCAAGAACTGCTTTCATTAGTAACATATGTGGAGACTGTTAATGAGGCTGATTACATGACCACAGCCTCAATCTACTGAATCAGAATATTTTAGGTTAGAAGCTGGTATTATTCATTTTTAACAAGTTCCAGGAGTAATTTCTTATATACGTTTGTGACTGAAACACTCTAAGATTTGGTGTCCCAAAAAGGGCTAAGGACATTGTCCCTTCTCTGGAAAATTTGCAGAAGCTGGAACTCCACCCCTCTATGAGGTATGATCAAAATGTACAGTGAATGTTGAAGTTTAAAAAAAAAAAAAAAAAATATATATATATATATATATGTGTGTGTGTGTGTGTGTGTGTGTGTATACACATATATATATACAAATATATATATTATATATATATATATATTATATATATATAAAACAGTAAAAGACACATTGCCATTAATCCCACTCAAAATACTCCCCCTTGCTTCAAACACATTTATCCCATAATTCTTGCCACTTTCTGAAGCAGTTCCGTAAGTCCTCTTTCATGAGTGTCTTTAGTTGCGCTGTCGTGGCTGCCTCAATGTCCTGAATCATTTTGACTTTGGGGAAGACAAAGTGACTTTAGTGAAACGTAATATGGAATTATGCGTCACTAATTATGAAGACTCTCCTTGAAATTAGTGATAATTTAAGACTTCATGGGTGTACAATTTGTCATATTCTTATACTGATTGCTTGGCAAATAAAAATATTTGCTTTCATATTCGCAGGTAATAGAAGGCTTCAGCAACTTTACCTTAATTTTTGACATAACTACCCGCACTAACACACACCACTAACTTTACACATTTCTTACCTTTATTCTTCATGCTTCCTCTAACATCATTTTTCAGTATCCTAAGAACCCTAGTTTGATTATTTACTTTTGCTCCTGAAAATTAACATACCAAAATGTCTCCCCGGAATTTAATTTTAAGTTATGTACTGTTCAGAAGAAATACTTATTCCTTGCTTTTCAGATATTTCTAAGGTGAGACTTCCCCTGAACACTTCTGGTGTCTCTCCCTCCTCTGGGAGAGGAGAGAATGCAGAGGTGTATGTGATTGACAAGATGTGGAACAAGAAATTGACCCTACATAGCTCAGCCCCGTCACCCTTCCTGCTTTTGAGAACCTCCCTGCCTATAGTGAGTATGCATTGTGGTTTGCTCTTCCAAACCACATATCTTACAAGACAAGAACTCCCATGTGGGAAAGTCCATGGCTGTTTGAAGCTGTCTGTAACTTGGTGGGTAAGCTTAATTCTGAGGTTCAGTATTAAGTTTCTCATTGTTGCCACATCCTGTAATATATCATTTATTTGCATTAAGCTTATATTTTGATATTGATCAGCTTGAATGTTTTTTTGTCTATCTCTAAACTGATTTGAAACTCAGAAGGAATAAAAAAGTAACATTTACTATATTCCTTCAACCCCCAAAGCTATTATATAACTTAAGAAAATATATGTCTAATTTGTAACATATGGCCACTCTCCTTGAGTTTTCTTCATATTCCTCTTTATAAACATTCAAAGGAGAATCTGTATTTATATTTAAGAAAAGCTATGAGGGGTCTGCAAATAATAGCCAATGTATTCCATAATAAAAGGCAAGATAACAAATTAGAAGATTAAATTAGAGACAGCAACATGACATGATTTTTTTTTTTAATTTAGTCTAGTATCATTGGAAATAATCGTTAGGGGAGAATTGCCATTCTCCAGTTCTCCTATTTCTCTGCGAAGGAGTTTCAATTAGAGTAAATTCCTTTCCTCTGTCTAGAGGATGGAGTTGTGAGGGAGAACCTGAGAATCTGCCTTTGGAACGTGCCAACTTCAGAGAACATGTGTACTGGTTGTCCCCTGATAAGGAGCATTTTGGACTGGTGGCCTGTGCCTTTCTACACATCTTGTGCCCATGGAAATAATTCTGCTTCAGATTGGGTGCAGTAATATGAAGCCCATTATTTCCACCAACCTGAGCCGCATTTTCCGAAAGGTTTTTGTCAGTAATTTAGGACATATCTGAATCTCCCGTTTTCTCAACTCCTATACCTATCAGTTGTTTTTAAATCAATTGAGATAGGAGGGGGTGTTACTTTTAGGTGCCTTCAAACCTCAACAGTAACATACTTCCCATTTGAGCAGCAACTTTACTTTTTTCATTCTTATAGCATCAGTACCTGGAATAGTGCTTACTACATGTTAGATTCTCAATAAATATTGGCTAAATTTGTGCAAAGAATTGGAATTTCATCATTGTCATATGTTACTTAAGACAGTAACAGTGATAAGATACAGAAAATATGGGGAATTTAAGTTCTGCTTTAGATATTTATATAACCCCTAAAACTCAAAGCCTTTTAAAGTTTCTTCAATCGCTGAAATCCTACAAAAAAAAATTGAATTTGATTAATACAATCTCAGAATAAAGAATACTCAAAGCAAAATTTTAAATGTTTTGTTTCCTTGCAAAATCTTAAAACACAATAAATTAAACAATAGTGACCATACCAAATGCTAATGAGGATTCAGAGAAACAAGACTACTCCAGACCCCTGGTAAGAATATAAAAAATGCAACCTGTCTGGAAAAAAAATCTGGTGGCTTTTAAAAACTAAACTCCCAACTAACATAACAACCCAGCAATTGCCTGGGCATTTATCACAGAGAAATAAAAACTGTTCACACAAAAACTTGTACAGGAATGTTGTTAGCTGCTTTACTTATAATAGGCAAAAAATGGAAGCAACCCAGAACTCTTTCAGTGGGTGAATGGTGAAACAAACGGATATGTCCCCACCATGGAATACTACTCAGCAATAAAAAGGAATTGCTGATACAATCAATAACTTTGAGTTCTGAGTAAATAAGGCCAACCCTAAAAGGTTGCATAATGTATTTTTCCACGTATACTACAGTCTTGAAATGACAAGGCTATAGAAATAAAGAATAGAATAGTAATGGCCATGGGTTAGGAACAAAGCAGAGAAAGATAGATGTATATGTACAGTAACCATAAGAAAGATCCTGTAGTGTTGCAACTATTCTACGTCTTGACTGCTGTGGTGGGCGCAAAACTACATGAGTGATAAAATCACATAAAGGCAAATACACACACATGCAAGAACATGTAAAGCTGGGGAACTAAATAAGATTTGTGATCTTAATGTCCTGGTGTAATATTGTAGCACAGTTTTTATAGATGATATCATTAGGGGAAACTGAGCAAAGAGTTCACAGGAGCTCTGAATTATTTCTCACAATTTCATTTGTAAAAAACTGAATCTGCATTTATCTGAAAATAAAAATTTAATTTAAAAAATCTAATTCTTGGTGGGGGGAGTAGTTAATAGCAACTATCCGATAAGTATCATTTACTTTTTCCTAAATTAAGTGGTTTATGTTAACTCCTTTATTTCCTTCTTTTTTTCCTTTCTTTAAATTTTTTCAAAGTCCTTTTCTAATTCTAAAAACAATCATCTAAATCTAATGAGGAAGTCAATAAAGCAGTGTGTACACAGTGTTTATAATCTCTTCCTCCCTTTCTCCCATCCCACTGTCCCCCAAATAGCAGTGGTTAACACATTTAGCTATGTCCTTCAACATACGGGCACAAATGCACATATGTCCTTATGTGTAGATTTTTATGTACAGATTTGGCTACAGCGTATTTCATAGTACAGATGTACTATAATTGAATCAATCAATAATAGCACTTCATATTTTGCCCATTTTCGTGTGGATACATGGTACCAAAAATATGCTGTAATAAATATCTTTTTATTTTTATCCTCACATACTGGTGTTTTTATTTTTATAAAATAGATTATCCCAAGTAGGTTATTCAGTCAATATAAACATTTCATTTTGATGCATACTGGCCCATATTTTGAAAAGCTATTTACTCAACGCTAAATATTACTTAAGGGGATATACCTCTTCTTTGATTTCTTTATAATTATCTAAGGATATCTTTATAATTATCTGGTAATAATAAGTGTAATTTTTTTCTACTCAAAGAAAAAAGACAAGAATTTCAGCATTTTTAACTCGGTATTTCATTAAAAAACACCCTTAATTCTTATTCTTTGTAAGATTCCATTTTTAAAAATTATTAGTTTCCTTTAAGTACCATATTTGAAGCTTCAATTCTTCTTAGTAAAACTTACAAATTTAATATTTTAATAAAGTTTAATTTTAAGTTATCAGCACTCTTAAAAGCTACGAAATTTGCATATGATACACTATTTCCACTATTACTATGTTTTCAAATATATTTATTACTAACTTGAAATGTCAATTTAAAATATTTTTACTGATAATACCCAATACTGGTAAAATTGCAAAGAAACTCACTGCTTTATAGATCCTTCTGGAAATAATTAGTATATATTGACAAATAGCTGTGCACTTATACTCTTGAACTGAGTACCTACATTTCTGAAAATTTTGATAAGCAAATAATCACACTGTAAAAAATATTTTTAGAAAAAAATATTTAATAAGATGGGAAAATGTCCATAATATATTGCGAAATAAAATAGCAGTTTGTAAAAATATTATATTTTTGCATGGCACTGTAGCTAGATTTGTGCATTTTTAGTTAATCTCCATTAAAGTTTGAACTACATGTTCTATAACTGAGTATTACCACACAAAATTGAGGCCAGAAGTCAGCTAAAATAAGAAGACTGGTTCCTAGAATTGGAAACTAGTCAGGATCTCTGGCAATAGATTATTTTAATTGTCTAACATTTTCGTAATCTTTACTCATTGATTTCAAAAATAGAAAATGTTATTTCACATATTCATACCAACATATTACAAGAAATATGAACGTAAATTGATTTCTTGATTGATAGAATCATAATTGAATTACACTCAGTGAATTTTCTAAACATGCACAAATTTTCCAAATAAAATGCTATGTAGATATATTGTCTATTTACTGGCTTTTAATACCCTTCCAATGATTTTAAAGGGAATATTATGTTTTGTTTAAAAAATGTAAACAAAAATAAGCCTAGTGAGTGTCACATTAATATTCTAGGCATAACTATCATAATCCTAGAAAAAGATTTAGCACTTATATCTGTAAAATGTTTTTTAAACTATTTTCCACATGCTACACCATTGGGGGATCTGAATTTTCAGAGCCTGCTTTCCTTCCTCCTACCACTAACTCCTGTCCTAGGGAGAGATTTTATTTGGTTTACCTGAGTCAAAACAACCCAAGTGCTTTTCTGAGACAATTTCAGTGCTTAGATGATCTCAATACTTCAAGCATTTGTATGACTCCTGCTAACTGCAAGACCTAGCTAGGTATGCAGTTCTCTCCTCATGGACGCAGGTTATACCTGGCCAAATGTAATCTATCCTTTTATAGGGGAGCCTTATGAAACCTGCTTTGCGCAGGCATTCTGGAGGCAATCCCAGGCTCTAGGGGGCAAATTAATGTTCTAATTACAAGGACAACCAAGAGGCAGAATCTCCACCATTATAACTATGAGTACCCAAATAGCATAATGCACACATTTTCATAAAATGTGTTAAAAAAATATTAGCAAAATTTGTGCAAGATTGTGAAAATAATGTTACACAATTGAAATGATCTACAGCCAGAGATCCTCATTTGTTTCCCATTCTAGGAATCAGCCTTCTTATTTTAGCTGACTGTTGGGGAAATTCCCCGTTCCATCCTCCAATCCCTGTCCCAGTGTATACCCATTCTAGGGTTCTAATATAACACACCAAAGAAATGTGATAGAGCCTGGAGATAAAATCATCTATGTATACTCCAAAATAGATGTGTTGTTCTATTGTTATGCGTGTGCTATGTAGCTAGTTTTCTTCAAATTAAAAACCAAAAATGAGGAACTCTATCTCATGGAAAGATATGCAATTACCATATTCAATTGTGTTTGCCAAACTCTACTACAAATAATTTTTTTATGCTATATTCTGTCTCTTCTCCAGAAGACTTTTTTTTTACCCCCTGTGAATTGAACTGTGGTAGAGAGCCGAGGCAAGGTAAGAGGTATGTAATGGTCCTTCTGTTTTAACACCTTATTAGTTGAGGGACTTCTACCTAGAAGTGGCAAAAGCTGTCACTTTGATATCTGAAAGACAAGAGAAACTAAAAAGTTATATAGGGACACAGGAAGCTAGAGGAAGGGATTACATAGATATTGAATTCAGATTTGTATTCCCTACTCCAAAAGACAGACTGATGGCAGAGGCCCAGGAATCACTGGCCTCAAGCCCAGAGCTTGAGTCAAGGGGTCCAACGGTGACCTTGAACACAGATCTAAAATCATGTGGGCTTGGGAATGGGAAAACAAGAAATCTCCTCACCAAGGCCTTGTTTTTTCACACACTGCTAGTAGCACAGTTTGAGCTTCTCTTCTCTTCCTGTTATCTGCACAATACCGCTAGGCAGATGTGATCACTAGATCATTTCTTTCAAAGAATCTATCAGGCAAATAGCATTATTTTATACCTCAGTGTTAGAAAGAAAGAGAAGATATGCTACTGTCCAATATCAGCTGTAAAAATTAAAAATAACTCAAGAAGGTGGAAATGCTAGAAATATAAAACCCGTCTATGAAGTTTTATGCCTGCCGTGCTTAAAATTACACATTAATCCAATTTGCAGAGTTGGTAATCTGATAAAAATAAACAAGGCTCATATTTAGATATGAACTAAATTCCTCCATCTGTCAGAAAGCAAAAACTACCTAAGCTGTTTTTACATTGAATGTCTATTTCAGGTCTTGTAACCACTAATGTGCTTGAATCATAAAATGAAAAAAAGCCTAAAATTTCATGTAAGATAACCTTTCCTCATCATTCAAAATACTTTGCAATGTGATCCACTTTTTAGTTTAAAAATCAAACTTTGGTTTACATCAAAAGTAGTATGAATAATGAAATTGCTGTATGGTAAGCTTGGAAATAGATCAGAAGTGAGGGAAGTGGATGGAATGGTGCCCGAACTAGACGGCTTCAATCTCGTTTCCCAAACTGAGCTTCATTAATCTTTTTTTAATTTGTTTTGTATTTCAGTGTAGCTGGCATACAATCTTATATTGATTATATTGTTTCAGGTGTACAATATAGTGATTCGACATTTTTATACCTGACGATGTGATCGCCACACTAAGTTTCTCAATCATCTGTCACCGTGCAAACTGTATTATTGACTATATTCCCCTTCTCCTTTTCAACCTTCTAGTTCAGCGCACCACGATCGCATAAGGCCTCCTTTTCCCACCCTGCCCACTGCTAATTTTTACTTTTTCTTAGTTAGATGCAGTAAAAATCATTAAAATTCATTAGGTGATTGTTTTATGTAAATCATTATGTTAAATACTAATGCTACTGTTGTCTGGACTACAAAGATAAGCAAACTGTTAACATCCAGGGTCCTAGCAGCATTAGTCACAACAGACAAAAGGTAGACGCAAGCTGGGTCCACTAACAGATGAGTAAAGAAACAAAACGTGGTATTCAGTTTTAAAGGGAAGGAAATTCTGAGTCCTGCTACCATATGAATGAACCATGAGAATATTATGCTGAGGTAAGTCAGTCACAGAAAAATAAATACTGTATGATTCTACTTATATGAGGTAACTAGAATAGTCAAGTCATAGAGACAGAAAGTAGAACAGTGGTTGCCAGGGGTTGGGGAGGGGAAGAGTTGTTTAAGAGTATAAAGCTTTAGTTCTGCAAGAGGAAGAGTTTTGGAGATGGGTTGTAGTGCACTGTAAAGGTACTTAACGTTTCTGAACTGTACACGCAAAGTGCTTAAGATGGTCAATTTTATGTGATGTGTATTTTACAACAATTTTAAAACATTTTGAAAAAAGATAAACAACTGAGACACAGACAGGTTAAATAACTTACCAACTTCACTCACAAGTTTTGAGAGTTTTTTTGTTTTGTTTTTTAAACCTAAATTTAAAAGGCCACAATGACAGGGATTAAAGTGTTTATTTGGGATCAAAGAATTGAAACCAGGGAGCATAGATTCAGGCAGAAACTCAGTGTCCCGATTACAGGGTGAAGGCAAGAGGTTTTTATGAGCAAAGGAAAGGAATGATTACATGAAAAGATGAAAGAATTCCTATTGGTGCTGACGTATAGAATAAGTGAGTTATTCTCTAGCTATACACGGTTAGTTACTGATTCTACCCTCAGATGAAGATTCCACAATCATTGGTCCTGCTTAGGATGTCTGTTTTTCTGCTGGCTTTACAAACAACTATTTGTAAGACAATATTGGTTTGGCCCAGTCAAAAGCTCTGACCCACATCAAACAGTCCAAAGGTCCAAAGACCAAGAGTACAAAGCAGTTCCTCCAAAATGGCTGCTGGGGCTCCGTTTTAAAAAAGGCTCTACTTACATCAACTTTGACAGTTTCTACAAGTGCCATATTGAAATGCTTTTAATATTTAAAAAATAATAATAATAATTAAAAAAAATTAAAGTGGTGAACACAGAATGCAATATATAGATGATGTATTACAGAATTGTACATCTGAAATCTATGTAACTTTACTAACAATTGTCACCCCAATAAACTTAAAAAAAAACTTTAAGGAAATATGTTTAGACAAAGAACTTCTCCTATATTCTCCACTCAGATATCCAAGTCATAACTGGGCATTCCCCTAAAGACAAACATCATTCCCTCTGCTTTGTGGCCAACATCCAGGCAGTCACTAATGCTTACTGATTCAACCCATAAAATATACCTTATATCTATTTCTTCCTTCCTTATCACCCCGGCCACTGCTTTATTCAAGGCTGTTATCACAGGGACCTTTGCAGTCACTTCCTGCCTTATCTCCCTATGTCCACAAGACTCCTTTCTGCACTGATCATCATTCCCTAGAGTGAAATCCTTCAAAACCAACCCCTTTAAGAAGCTTCAAGTCCTCCACCTGGCATACACAGTCCTACCAAGCTCTCGCTTGAATCTTTTATCTCATCTCACACCACTATCTCTGTTCTAAGCTCCAGACCTAACTAACTAACACTTTGGAGGTTCCAAATATGCCAGGGCACCATTGAATTCCTCCGCCTTTGAATATGCTATTCCCTCTACCTGCAATTCTTCCTTTCCCTTCTCACTGAAAAATATTTCCCCTCATCCTTTCATAAGTACCTAGTCTGGGAATCCATTCTTGATACCCAGGGCTAAAAAAGACTCCCTAAATTGATTTGATAGTATTTATAAATTGTTTCTATAAGTTTTGTATCTGTCCCATGATATCATAGCATCATCAGAGTGGTCAAAATATATTTTTCTTTCACTATTGCTACTACCATCTAGCACAGTATCTGCCTTATAGAAATGTTCAATGAATGCCTCAATACATGAGTGAATAAATTAGGAATGAATGAATAAATTAATGCATATTAATTTATTAATATGGCGGCACTACAGCTGCCAAGAAAACCAAATCTTACTGCTTAAAGATGGATCCCTAATCACAGGCCGGTCTCCAGATTGCAGAAGAAAGTGGATAAATTTAAATAATGCTTCTATATTGTCCATCTCATTAAGGAGACTGAAGAGTTGCTAGACAGCATGGAAGAATTATTTTGACAAAAAAGACCAAAAATATTAAAGAAACAGATTCAGGGAAGAAGATAATTCAAAACCATTCTCAAGGGCTGGTCAATCAAAAAATGTATAATAATTTTCCATAGACTAGAAAAAGAGGGAAATTGCACTATTGCAGAAGTATAACATATTTGAGACTCTTTCCACGGAGGCTATACTTAAGATTCTTTACAAGAAAACAAACAACACTCATTACTTCAAAAAATTAAAAGAATGTTGAGCCCTTGAAAATTCTGAGGTCCAATATCCATCCCAAAAAGAAGAATCCATCCTTAGCGATTGACAGCTTCTTGCGGAAAAACACAAGGACAGCAGCATAAAGAAGAACTACTGTGGCTATTCGGAAGGTGAGATGTTTCTAGACCACATATATGAGAAGTGATTAAAAGCCTATCATTAGTTAACCAAACCAACAACTGCTATCAATCGCCACTGACACCTGAGTCACATGGGAGGATTTTAACACAAAAGAAATGGAGGATGTATTTCTAATGACTTTAAAGTCCTTGCTGGAAAAACTGGAGGACCTGAGACCATAAGTGGCATTTTCTTTTCTTCCAGTTGAAGGTCATGAATTTAGAAAAAAGTAATAATGAGGTTGAGAAGTAGCTTGGGTCATATCATGGAGCACAGAATTCCGACAGATTTGGAATTTACCCAATAAGCAATTAGGAGCCAGTGAAGTGCTTTGCAGAGGGAAATAAATTTGCATTCTAACTTATAAATTAGACTCATGTAAATTGGACTTATGGAATCAATTAAGTGTGACATAAATACCTCTGGAATCTACTAAAACTAAATCATTTTATAAGACTTGAAAGACAAAGTACAAAATCTTGGTGGCAATAACCCTACTAAGCTTTATTGGACCTTGAAATCATTGGCCAAATATTCTTCAGTCCTCTATACATCACTTTTTCATTTTTTAAATCTGAAATGCCTATGTGTACTTATGAATAGTGAATGAACATCAAATCACTTGTGTCTTATGCGAGTGAGAGAATGGCTCCCCAGCACATTTATAAAGTTACACCCGAGCCTCCAGTCCATTGTTCCTACTAATAAAAGTAATAAAATAGCAGCAATAATAATAATGATATAATGACACATGCTCACACACCTCTATCTTTCTTGAATTATACCACAAAGATGGATAGATATAATTTCTCAGGTTTGGAGGGTGTCGTGGGGGTAATGTCAATTAAAATATAGGTTTATACCAGACATAAATTTTTCTTGTTGTGGGGGGTGTCCTCAGGGAGGTATCAAGGTGTAATAAAATCTTTGTGTGTCTGCCAAATAGACACACATGGACACATACACTTTTTGTGTATGCTATATTTTAAAAGTACTCTGGACATAAATAAATATGAGTTCATATTTAAAGCTGAAAGTCTCACCAGTGACCACTCTCAAGTGCCTGCATGATAGTTAATCGAACTACTTCTTATTTGCCCCACTCTACATAGTCTGCTCCAAGATTATGAGGGCAGGATTATTTTTAACAGTACCTAATGATTCTCCAAAGCAACACTAGTGAGACTAGAATGTACATGTGCTCAACACACTGTTTCCAAAAGGGTTGCTCATTATGAAACCCCTGGATTTTTGTATGACTCAGACCATTGAAATCAAGGAACAAGAAGGCCCAGGACTGCGGTACTAAACTGTGTGACAGCAGAAGTATTACTGGTCCAATTTTCATCACAATAACAGCTTAAATATATATAGCGCTTGCTGTATGCCAGATACTATTTTAATATAATATAATATAATATAATATAATATAATATAATATAATATAAATATAATATAATATAATATCACATAATATAGATAGTAGATAGAGAGAGATGATAGATATAAACAGATATATGTTTATTTCCTCTCCATTTATTGCAAACACAATCTGCAGAACACCCTGTAAACTAGGTACGCAATCACAGTTTACAAAAGATGAAACAGAGATATTAATTAACATAGTCAATATTGCACAAGGACGAAGGACAAGGTCAAGATTTAAACCTAGTTAGCCTGGCTCTATAGTCCATTCTTAACCACCAAGTTTCAACACTACCTCTGTAAAATGCTGAGTCCATTTTGCCCTCCTCTGAGCTCATGTAGCACACTAGACTTACCTTGGTAGTGGTGTTTCTCAAATTATGGTAAAATAACATTATATATATATATATATATATAGTAATAGTTTATCTATCTATATTATGTATTAATATTAATATACAGCTTAGTAACATAATGTTCTAATATTGTTACTATATAATTTATAGTAATATAATCCACAATTCTCTGTGCCCATTTTAGGCAGGAAGGAAAATTATCCTACAGCTCCATGTACGCATATTCCTAACACAGTGATTCAATACATGGTAAACATTCAGATATGTAGTAATGAAAACCCACCTGAACTTCATGGCTGCTCACAACGAAGTGGCATTTCTGCCAGCTCCACTGGCATTTGTACTGTCTTTATGACAGCTGACTTTCACATTCAACTTCTGAACCCTAATCACCAAACTCCTTTAAGAGTGCTACCCCTGGAACAAAAGTAATAATATCCACTACTACAAATAATAATAATAATAACCACAACAAAGACAGGAGTTAATATTTACTGAGCATCAACTAAGATTTCAGCCTCTGTTATCCTGGGCTGCCATAGAGTTGGGGCTCCATTCAATACAGAAAGGATTTTGCTCTGAGGTTGGTCTGCATGGGCCATACAACTGTCCAAAGAAACTCTAAAATGGAATACTTAATATTCAGTAATAATAATTTTTAAAAAAAGTAATCAGGAAACATCTGAGAGAAAACTGTTAATTCTTAGCTCTGTGAGAAAAATCTACAACTTTGTTTTTTATCAAGCCAGAGTTTTTTTCTTCTGCATCATAGAATATCAGCTCTAGCCAGAGAATTCATTAAATCAAATGCAAAATCCTACTGCTTAAAATTTTAGTTAGCGTTTCAATCTTTTGGAATGCAATTAGAGGCAGTAACATTGAGTCACAATTTATCTCAGTATAATGACTCCTGGCTCTTATATATATGTTAAAAAAAAAACTATTAAAGAATGAGAGCAGGAGCTTTCTTCTTCACAATTAATATTTACTAAGTCTCCAGGGCTGAAATTACCTCAGTCTTTTTCTTCAAGTCTACAATCGCAGCTGCAGTTTTTTTCCCCATTACTATAGCAACCACAGGAATGCAAGCATTGTGTTTCCTTCTCTGTCCAAAACATATAAAAGGGGCCAAGTAGCAACAACCACCAGGAGACAGATAAATATCCTAAAAATGGTCATAATTAAGAATTTACATTTATGGGAGTATTTTGAAAGCACATCTGACTTCAGAGTACTTAGATCATTCAACTATGACAAAATACATATTCATTCAAGTTTATTGAATCAAGATTCATTAGTTTCATTTACAGAAAGAAATCCTAAATTTACCAGTTTTGTCTTTTTTATCTAAACAAGTGATATAAAAAAAAAAAATCTCCCCCATTAAGGTTATGAAGAACTTTCCAAATTACACAAGAGCTATGTCTTATTTATACCCAAAAGGGAGCTAGAAAAGGACCAAACTATAAAAAGTTAATGGTTTGATCCCCAATTTTGTTGTTTATACTTCAAAATCATAGTAATAGTAAGGACATTCCTTCATGCCTACAGCTGTATCTTTCATCTAAGTTCATTATAAAGTAACACAAGCACAGTATTTAAAAAAGAATTCAGTGGAACTTTCAAACATCTGACTCCCATTCTGTATATCTATGGTTAGGTGACTTTAGAAGTCCTGAGCCAAATTTTGCTATAATAGAATGAGTTTTAAGGTGAAAGACTTGTGACATAAATAACAGAATTCATTGTAAACACAGTGACTTCAGGCTTTGGACATCGTAGACACATCTGTAGAGTTGGTTGGTACACATATTTGGGGAAAGGATTTGAAATATCTTCTTCCATCATCTCTTCTGATCTCTTTTTTCAGAAGAACTGATACAGAAATACAATCATGATGATAGATACATATCCCAGTTCTCCCAAGGGTTTCTAACACTTAGTAATTTTTTGCGATTAAAATTTCCAAGGAAGATGGCTACCCTAATTATTTCCTAAAGAAACTCTTATTAAATATTTGCACTAGCCCTGCCAGAGTATGTAGGGCTCTTCCTTGAGAGACAGACTCCTATGCCAATATGTATAATTTCCTGTGCTATAACAGATACATTTGCAAAGCAAAATGGAAACACATAAGATTGGCTCCACTTTTCCTGGAGCAGCTTCACAGAGGGAAGCTAGTTTTCTGCTTGGTGTTAATCACATTATGACCACCAGAAGGCACAATTTTAGGCACAGGGAGAAATGTAGAGGAAGTGTCCTGGAATATCAAAGCAGAAAGTGAGCGTAAGGCCATTTTGCAAAGGGTCCTGGATGCCAACCCAAAGAGTCTTACACTTGATCCTGGGGGGAAGGGGAGAACTAACTTTAAGCAAGTCAGTGACAATTTTGAAAAGATAACTGGGCAGATGGATTGTAGTGAGGAGAGACTAACGAGAAAGCTGTTACAGTAAACTAAGGAAGAAGTTAAATAGAGAAGTTATGGTGAAATTGATAAAATTGATTAGAAAGATATTTAGGAGGGAAACTTCACAGGACTTAATAACCTTGGATACATCCAGGAGTCAGTAAAATAGACTAGTTGAAGACAACCATGAAAACTCCTTCTTATTGAGATATAATTGACATATAACTTTATATTTGTTTCAGATGTATAACATAATGATTTGCTATTTGTATATATTGCAAAATAATCACCAAAATAAGTCTAGTTAGTATCTATCACAATACATAGTTACAATTTTTTTCTTGTGATGAAAATTTTAAAATCTACTCTCTTAGCAGCTTTCAAATACAAAATACAGTATTATTAACAATAATCGCCATGCTATACACTACATCTCTATGAGTTATTTACTTTATAACTGGAAGTTTGTACCTTTTGACCATCTTCACCCATGATAACTTCCAATTGGAGAAACATAAAGGGCAGAAACAGAGAGTCATGTATAAACTTCAAGATTTTTCCATAAAATTATGTATCAACTTCTGTACTTTGATGTGTCCTCCACTCTCTATGCTCAATCTTGGCCACCAAGTTTACCATTGAGATAGTTAAAAATGGAGCCAGTTTAACACCTGACAGAGAGCAGGAAACATTTACCAAAGTAGTCCATGTAAACAATACCACGAAAAAGAAAAGAATTGATCTCTTGAGTTCTTAAATAAACCAAGAATTTTAAATATTTTACAATTATTCTTCTTTAATCTTTTAGACTTCCATTCCTTCTCAGAGAAAACAAAAATGCTTTAAAAATGTAGCAATCCAATAAACATAGTCTTAAATATTAAGGAAAGAATAGTTTCTCACAGTCATATGTTATAGGGAAAAAAATCTACCTTAGGTTTTTTTTTTCTGTTTTTTGTTTTTAATAAATTTTATTATCTAGCTCCTTAAGAAATAAGAGTAGCTGTGTAACATAAATATAGAAGCGTCCACCTCACTAGCAGGACAAGATTTTAAAAAACTGTAATTATATTATCTCATTGCCATTAAAGCATGAGAAAGAAAATGGCATATTAGAAAATATAAGTATATATTGCATTCTATCTCTTACTTCTTCTATTGAATATTATGTTTTTATGACTTATTTATGTTGTATATCATTCAGTTCCTTTGCTTCTAACTGCTGCATTTTAATAGTTTGCATCCATCACATTTGCTTCCATTAGATATCTAAGCTACTTTCATTTCCCTACTACCACAAATAATACTGTAAGAATTAATTTGTGGTAGTAGGGAGATGAAAATAGCTTAGATGTCTAACGACTTAATTTTGCTAAGTACTATAAGATCGCTTTCCAGAACGACTGTTTTAGCCTATACTTTCAGTAGCAGTGCAATTAAAAAAAAAAAAAAAAAAAAAGTCTTCCAAAACCTTTGCCAACACTTGGTAATAACCTTAATTTTTGCTATCCTGATTAGAGTGAAGTGAATGGTGATTAATGATACATACATTTGCATCTCTTGCATTACTAGTGAGTTTGAACATCTCTTCCTACAGTTGAAAGCCATTCAGAGTTCCTCGTCTTTGAATTGCCTGCTAATGTTAGTTACCCATTTTGTTACTGAACTTCCTGTTTTAAATACTCACTATATAAATTAAAGTCGTATATACACGTAAATCCCACATGTTTTACATGGATAACTTATAGGATTTTAAGTTTGACTATGTATACAAAGTGGCATGCAAATTGGCTTACAAAAATACTTTTTTTTTTCCTTTCTAATTTAACCTAACAATTGTAAAGTATTACTCAGAAACTTTGTTTTAAAATATTTCATTGCCTGAGAATTTTCACCAAGTGAAAAATTCCTTTGTAATGAGAGTCTACTTGCTGAATGACTGGAAATTTCCAAAAATTTCCACAAAAGGACTAAATTCTAGGAGAGGAATATGGAAGATTATACTGTTGCCAATGAAATTACAGTTATGAAGTTTGTATAATAATTCATTCCAGCAATATTTACTGAGTATTTATGGAGTACCAAACACCATGTTAGGTGCAAGGAATAGAGACATCATTACATTGTAGGCTCCACAGAAAGAGCTCATCGACGAATTAGGAAAAAAACACATGTAAACAATTATTACAGATTACTTGTATACTGTATAATATGCTTGCATGCAATGTGCTGTGAGAGTTTAAATGACGAGAAACTTCTGCCAGGTGAAAGGGAAATGCTTTGAAGAGGAGTCTAATGTTAAGCTGAGTTGTAAAGGATAAATATTTGTCAAATGCCCCAGTTGGGGGGGGGGGGGGAGACTGCCTTCGAAGAAGAAAAGGAAAGAAGAAAAGGAAAGCATATGCAAAGGCACTGAGGTGGGAAAGAACATAGTCCATTTGGGGAATTCCCCATTGTTATTTGTTATTACAATCCTGCATAGGTGTCCAAGCCTTGCTGGAGTGAGACTGGAGGCTGGGGAGATACACAAAAGATATGTGATGAAAAATTCCTATGCCTTTCTTTGGAAGCCTCCAGAAACTGGATATACAACTACCCAAGGCTTATAAGCATGAGTATCAAGCACTGGCCTGGGAGTTGGGGATGTGGTGGTGATCAGACAGACAAGCCACTGTTGAAGGGTACGAAGTGAAGAACTGACAATCCTATCTTATGTTTTCAGTGGTTAGTCTAGGTACAGTACGGAATAAAGAGCAGGAATTGAAGCACAGAGGCTAATTATGTTGCTATTACAATAATCCAGACCTGAGATAAAGCAAAAAAGGATGGTATATTCATGGGAAGTTCTGATAATTAGCATAACCATCTTTTGAAGAGTACTTCACAGTATAAAAACACTCAAGTGCATGGTCTAATTAACTCTTATAATAATCTCTGAGAATAATATTATCATTGCCTCCCTTTTATACATGGAAACTGTGCATAATACCCAAGGAAAACAACCAGGGAATGGAAGAACCAAGATACTATCTCAATTCCTTTGATTCAATATCCATTCATTTATTCACCAAACACTTAATGAATAACTTGTAATGCCATACACCATTCTATGAGCAGGGGATAAAAATTCCAACAAAATTAAGCCTCTTTTCAACAAGAGTCTCCAGCCGAGAGAGAGAGAGAGAGAGAGAGAGAGAGAGAGAGAGAGAGAGAGAGAGAGAGAGAGAGAGAGAGAGAGAGAGAGAGAGAGAGAGAGAGAGAGAGAGAGACCAGTAAATGAGTAGCCAATTACAATGCAGTGTGGTTGGTATTCTGATAAGGACTGAAGCCAAACTGCCTGTCCACTCAGAAGTGCATGAAGTAAGATAAAGGCATAAAGCCAAACCAGGAAGGAAAATCCATTGTATGAAGAGTGGCAGGGCTGGATTTCATGTGTTCTCTTAGCAGTCACTTAATGCTGTTATGATGGCACTTTTATGGTTTAAAAGGCTAAAGTCAGACAAAAAGAATAAGCATCAAAAACAGAGCAAACACGACTTCATGGCAGCCATTTCATTTCTTTCTATTAACAGAGCTCATAGAAACAATATATGTGGTGATTTCACAGGCAAATGTTTGAAATGAATGAGACAGCTATGTAGAATTTCCCTCAATTTAAAGAGCTAAGTGTTTAATAATCAATGCCAGCAAATAGACTAAAGAGGTAAAGCATAGTAAAATATCAAGAACTAAGGGAACTGGATCAGATAACATTGTTTGAACTAAATGATAAACATGTCAAATTGGATTTAATTACCAATGATGCCTACAGGTTTGCCAGCTGCATTATAATTCAAATCACTCCTCCACTTCTTTGCCAAAATACGTTTGAGAATTAGTTTTGTGATATATGAGAACATCATATAAAAAGTACCAATTCTACATTAAGTTTAAAAAAACACCACAAATTCATTTTTCATATTGCATGAGGACATACTATCCAAAAAAATGCTCAAGTACATGAAGAAGGGTCTTTGCCTATTAAAGATAAATAGAAGATTTGGGTTTTGGCGATTTGGTGGTGGGGTGGTTGGGAGAATTGTCTGGAAGATTAAACCATTATTTTATCATTAATGTCACAGTGCAGGTTTTGTTCTTGGTATTGCACATATTGATCATAATTTTCCATCAGATAAAAGTCTGAGGGATAACGTCTTTTTGTCTTTGATGAGGTTGTGGTGGAATTTGGAGAAAACTCTGAATTTAAAGCTGGAAGGTCTATGTTTTGGTCTATTCTTGCCCATCGTGTATCCTGGGCAAGCCACTTAATGGCTTTGAAATCCAAATTCCTGTGGCAATTTCACATAAAATTGTTGTGATGTTTAAGTGAGATAACATGTGCCAGCATTTGCAAAACAATAAAACGCCACATAAATATCAGTTATTTATTACTCTCTGTATAATTTTAAAGGACATTATTAAACTCTAATCAATACCAAAACAGTTAAGTTTAAAAAAAAAAATTCTTTACTAGAAACAGGCTTTATCTGCTTTCATTACCTTGTCACCTCATAATATTCATTTTGAGGCAATTTTTTTTTTCAAGATGTATGGTCGTAATTGATGAGCTCCAACAGAACACAATCCAGAACTTTGGAGAACAAAGAAAAAAAATGAACATTTTTCAAATACTATGGGGCAAATGTAGTAACTAAAAAATAGGTTTTTAGAGAATCTTGATACTCAAAATCCCTACATAATTAACCATTCCTCTGTCCCTTCTTGGTTTGTGTTAAAAATGTTATGCTCTTCTTAAGGGAGAGAAAACAAAGGTTAAGTGACTGACACAAAGCTCAAGATAGTAGCAATCCTTAGATCCCCAGCTTTCAATCCAGGCCTGTATTAACTATGTCATCAATAAACCTTTCAAAGTTGCCACTGACTCAAATAAAAGCTTCACATCAGCCCACTGGTGCCATTGTTCCTTTATCTGTTGTACCTACTTGAAATATTACCTTCTTTTATAACAGCTAGAGATAGTGACCTAAAGCAGGCACATTTTCCTTCCTCTACCACTTCTGTCCTCGAGAGACTCAAGCCATATTTTAAAAGACTCAATGGGAAAACTTTCTGTGAAGGAAAATGACAAATAAAGTACTTCTATGCATTAGAGGTGGAATTTTAGGTGGAAGATTTTTCTTGTTATATGGAGCCTTATCATTGGCAAATTGAAGTTTAGGCGGGGGTAACACTAACTGCTTCCTTGAGTTCTTCTACGACAAGCCAATTTAGGGGAAAATACATTTTCTCTGATGACTACATCTGTAGTCCCATTATAGTCTCAAACAGACTAAAAAATAGCGATAACAGTAATAATACCTGACAATTATTTAGCACTTGCTGTGTGCATACATTGTGTTATCTGTTTTACATATTACCTCATTTCCCCTACATGTCACCAACACTATCTCCAGGGTACAAAAAAAAAAAAAAAATGTAGCCAACATTTATCTCACCGTTACCCTTCAGGTAACAATAATAATGCTTAAGAAACTCTGAAGCAGTTTTTAATGACCAGCTTCCTGACAGAAATACTGACAAGTCCCACTCTCCTAGCAAAACCACCATCTAGAAAGCAAGTGACAATTTTAATTCCCTCTATAATCAACGGGGAGTGTGTGATCGGGGTGGGGGTGGGGGATTTGATAGCAAGAGGAAGGAGACATCCTGAGAAACAAAATTTTGTGAGGAATATAAGAAAGAAATTTTCTTCCAGATAATATGTAAATGAGAACCTATCTTTTCCCTGCCTAAATTGAGGGAGGTCAACAAAATCCTGCTAATTGTTAGCAGAATCATTCACACTGAGAAAAACCATCTGTTTCCCAAAAATTGCACTTATTTGTGCCATAGAAAATAGGAAAAGAAATAACTGGAACCAGTAGAAATACAGGCACAATAGCTCAATGTTTCACAGATGACATTTGAACAACTGCAGACCCAAACAAAGCATTCTGCAATGGGTATATGGGCTCAGGTTCAAGGAAGTGATCGGTAGGATATGGGTCTGAGAGACGTTTGGGCCTTTACAGATCATGAAAGTAAAGACTCAAAATTTGGGTGGTGACTGGAAAAAGATTTGTATGACCATGTGCTCCACCGATATTCAGGTGGTTCCGCAGGTAAACACCAGAATGTTTGCTGTTTTGTTTTGTTTTTGTCTCGATTTGTAGTAACTTAAAAGCTGTGTTTGGTTGTTTAGAAAACCATCTAGTATGAATCCAATTCATCTTTCACCCGGTCTTTGTTGATTTTATAAATCCACTATCATATGTTGCCTTCACTTCTTGTTAGGGAGAACAATTTCCCAGCCTGTTGTGACCAATCAAAATTGTGACCACCATTTTGAGAGGTCCATGTGGGACAGAGCAGGCAGCAGCCCTTTGGAAAAAAATGCTTTCCTTGAATCAGCACACCCTTCTTGTTTATACCCTGAGCACAGAGCATGAAGAGAGAGAGCAAGAGGGATTACTTGTACTAACCCTATAACCCTTCACCGAGTAAGCAGCAGAAATTACTGCACAAAAGCATATAAACAATAGCTTGACCCAATTCTGAAACAGTTTTAATTTACTTATAAACTAAATTTGACATAACACCAACCTCAATAGAATTATAATTCAATGCTCTTTCATTCTGCAACACTGTGTTGAATCTAGAAATAAAGGAATAAAGGCACAGCTTGTCTTTTGGATTGGCCAAATACTGCCAGTAAGAAAGTAAAATAATTCCAAAATAGTAGTCACAAAGCTTTTCATAATTATTAAAGGCCATATCAGACATAAAGCCCCAGTGACTTAACTCCATTAAATATCTACTTCATAATGCTAAATGCAGATGAAGCACATTATTGTTGCTGGATAAAATAAGATGAAATGTTAAGCTCTTTAGAGAATAAAGAACAGTGGAGCCAGATTTTCATACTTACTACTCAGTATGACTATTTCTATAGAATAAGAACCTGGCTTACGTTGTGTAATCATTTAAAAGGTCCCAAAGTCTCCTTCCTGGCTCTCTTCTCACCTCTCAAATGTCAAAAACACATTTCCTGACAGAGCTGATATGCATGCCAGCTCGCTGTCAATGAAAAGTAAGAAAGAGAACTTTGACACGACGGCCATCAACAACTCTCTGTGGACTGCCACTGTTTGGAACCTGTTTCTCTCTCTCTCTCTCTCCTGATGAAACATCTTTCTTGGTCCAGTGCCTCTTCTTAGTTCTACATCATTTTCAAGCAATAGTCTCTTTGTGAGACTTTTGAGATTCCAAATAAGCCATGCAGTTTGTCTCTACTCTTGGTCAACCTTGATTTGGGAACATAAGATCATTTCTCAAGAGGAACAGGCACCAAAATAATCAAATTCTTTAACTGTCTAGTATTCCTGTAATTCTGCAGTGACTGAACCCTTAGAAGAAAATACATACCTGGGGAAATAATCCAATGTGTAAATGTCAAGACTTAATGGAAGTTTAGGAATAAAATGATAAATAATGGAAAATTGAATAAGCACAAAAGTAATGTCAGAGATAAATAGGGTTGTGCCATTTTGCCTCGTCATTTTTTTTTTCATGAGCTCAACATACATTTATTTACAAAAGCTAGCATGTGGATATTCAATAAATACTTGCTGTTATCCTTGATAGTAGTGATGGGGGATCTGTGTATCTATAATCAGGAATGAAAACAGAAGCACAGGAAGGGAGAAATATCTAGTATAATATATATAATATTAATTTTAAAATATTTAGGGCAGAGTAGTAGTTATTCCAAGGAGATACTCCTTGGGAAAAAATACTGTGTTGGTGGAGAACTCCATGGAGAAGAGACCTTGCCTTTTTAGTCTTTGCTTAAGTCTGAATAAATGAGAACACTGCCTGCCACACTGAAGACACTAAAAATATATTTACTGAGTGAGTGAATAAATGAATGCAATCACTCATGCTATACCTCCCCTGTGGGTTTCATAATACATATGAGTTAATTAAGGGCCTTGAGAAGTCCTGCTGTAAAATAAAAGTACTTTGTTTTGGAACCTAGGATTTTTACAACTTATTTGACACAGAACACTTTTCCCTTTGCAGGTGGAATTATTAATAGTTTGCGGAGCTAAAGAATGTACTTAAGGAATAGAATTTTAGGGAACATCTACTAAGTGTAGAATATCAACCCAGAACATACAGACAATTTGTATCCTCAAAGAGCTCAGAGTCATATGGTAAAAATCGATATTTATATGATAAAAGAAAGATAAGGATGAAAATTGTTATGTTTATTATCATAAATATTTAAAACACATTAAAATATGCCTACATGTTTTATATATTATGCTACTATAAATGCTATATTAGTATAATATATTAATAACTATTGTACTTTACTATTATAGTCGATCATAAAACATTAATTAATATCGTGATTATATAATTATATATTATAGCAAATGTTACTGAGGGCTAGAGGCTCTTGCAGCAAAACCAAAATCTTCTCTTTTCCACTATTTACAAAATCACCTTAAAATCAGATCATTCCAATAAATCTTTTATCATGTAAGTCACAGCATCTTATTTTTCAGTTTGTACGGTTAGTCATCTGTTAGTATAAATCCCCATTCACCAGATGACAAAAAAACCTGGTTAATTATTTTTTCTTTCTTTGCTGGTGTTAGTCACAATATTATTCCCAAAAAATTATTCAAGAAAGCTTACAAAACCACATATACTCTGACACACATAGCTGCTCAGGGGAAGCTGAGATTAAAATTCTGAGGCATTCTAACTGCCAAGGTGTCCTCTGATGTTTATAAGAAGACATAGCATGTCCCAGTCACATGCAATTTCTAAAAGTGTTACTCTATCTTTTTAAAAAATATATCGGTGTCCCTAATGGAACAACATCTCTGTAAAAAGGAATCAGGGCTTGGACTTGGTCAGAAGTGAGAAGCAAAATTCTGGGCCTTACAGAAGTAGACACAAGTATGGCTAATACTGACAATTGTCAACTATGAAGTCCATAAAGCTTACAAAACATGTCTCGTGTATTACCTTAGTTGGTTCTCAAGAAGTTCCCCACAAGATAGAAGAAAACTAATATCTGTTCATCTAATGGGTATATTCTTGATGGGTGAAACTTTACATCCATGATCTCATGTAGTCCCCCAACAATATTTACAAGTTATTTTGTCTTCTTTATTACAAATACAAATGTGGGGGTTTGAAGAAAAATGGTAACCATTTCCAAATCTTCTCCTCACCTTCCCAAAATAGTGAAATCAAAAAGGTAAGAATTAATCCACACTAGACCCATGGTGTCAGCATTAAACAGACCACATTCCAAATTCAAATTATCCATAAGTAGAAGAAAGAAAAAAACACATTCCAACTGAGCTCCCACCACCTGTCCACCCTTACAACCAGCCTGTGGATATAGAGAGCAATGCAGGGAAGACTGAAGAGGCTCCATGAAAGAGCAGAGGATATACTTAGAGGAAACACAGGCAAAAATCCCCCAGAAAAAGAAAGTAAAACAATAAATGCAAAAATGATTTAAACAGGTCTGGACTTGGTAGTTCACAGGCCTGGCTTTGGGGACGGAGATTGGAAAGGTGGGGGACTGGAAAACGGTGAAGCTGTTACCTAGTAACGATTCTGAAATTCTTTAGGTGTGTGTTTGGGGGAGGGGGTGGCGAGGATGTGGGAGGATGGAGCATTCCAGACTGTTTAGGTGAATTATAAAGCCTGTGCCATGAGGCCGTCCAAAGGAGGATGCATTTTCATTTCTGGCCCAATCAGGAGAATCTGACCCCTGATCAATCACTGCAGAGGTAGATGACCTGAGGACACAGACTCTCTGGGTAGAAAGTAGACCCATAATACTGAACAACTGAGGTAAATTAATACTGTAATAATGAAGTAGTAAATGACTTGGGATATTCTGCAGGGTATATTGAGGGGGGAAAACAAAAAACCTTCCACAGTAATGGTATTAATAATATTTAGAGATCTTAGAGCAGTTGCAATACAAGAGACAAAGAAATTCCTACAAATAGAAACAGTCACTGAAACAAAGAAAAAACAACGAGGCACACAAGAATCTGAGATAAGCAAAGTTGGGAACACACAGTATGAGATATGAATACCTGTGCAAATCCAGAACAATTCTCTTATCCGTGCTCTCCCTTACTCATATTCATTTTCACCAGTTCTGAATAAAATGACCTGAGGTCAGCAGTATTTCCTCTTTAAATTGTTATACAATAATATGTAGGTTACCTGACTAGAAATCTATATTATTTATACTATAATTTGGTCATTCTCGATGATTACGCATATCACCTTCATAAAGCTCTGGATTAAAGATACCTTCCAAGTACTTATATCGAGATGTCTGCAGCTGTCTGAATTCTACCTAATTACTATAATCATATTTTGGGACCTAAGGTCAGCAAAATCATTAAGTTACTCCCTTTAGAAAATATACCTTAGCCACATTTATTTGTTTCCATGTGTTACATGATACCTTGACTTGTTCAGAATTTTAACTGAAACGGAGAGCAGCTAGTTTGGCAGAAAACAGGTAATGATGTGAACTGATTCACTTCCATATACTTGTTATGTATCCAATTACAGACACTTATTTTCAGTTCATAAGATAAAGATATTCCTTTGTTTTCATCCAGTAAAGTTTCATGCGAGGGACTGAATGAAGGGTCTATTTCCAGGAGGCTGTTTTTGCCATTGAGAACTGTCTTCTTCAGGCATTTGCCAAATGATGCATTAGCAGGAGCTACAAGGATCACATTGTTTCACACCAAATAGCCTCTACACTTTGATTCATATATCACACATGTTCTGTTTCTTACATTTCTGTTTTCACACCCACTACCTAAGTGCAAAGGGATTTGAAGACAAGTACCACAGTTTTCTAACTTTCAGCTGCTTTGGTTGTATTGATGGAGGAAGTTATGGAACATGTAGAAAATAGAATCAAGATTAAGGAGATCATATTTCTGTTTTATGCCCTGTGATACAGTGAAATGTACTGAGTAACAATTACTCAGAACATCTATTTTAGATCATTTAGCTTCACTGAAAATTCCTTAAATTGGCACATACAATTTTTAAAAAGATTATTTATTAGGGAGAAGAGAGAACTAAGGTGTGACTTCAGAGAATGTGAAGGAGGCTATTAATAAATGGTTGTTGTATGAAAGAAACTGACATATAATTCTTCTATATTTTGAGAAATTCAAAACAAGGAAGTGAGTGTAAATGACTCCAGATTCCTGTTATATCTGTTTTATTTCTCATATAGACAGATATAATAATGAGAATGGTTATATACTTTTCTTAACGGTGTTTAAAAATATATGTGCATTCTACTAATGAGTCCTAAAATTTTCAGTAGTCATATTGCCTGGTGATTTCAGGATTCTTAAAAATGAATTAAATAGATAATTTTCGGGAGTCCTGTACGACGCTATTAATTCACATTTTATAAATTAATTTAAATAAGGTCCTGGGCCAGCCCGGTGGCTCAGGCGTTTGGAGCTCCATGTTCCTAATGCCGCAGGCTGCCGGTTCGATTCCCACATGAGCCAGTGGGCTCTCAACCACAAGGTTGCTGGTTTGATTCCTCGACTCCCACAAGGGATGGTGGGTTACACCCCCTGCAACCAACAACGGCAACTGGACCTGGAGCTGAGCTGCGCCCTCCACAACTAAGATTGAAAGGACAACAACTTGACTTGCAAAAAAGTCCTGGAAGTACACATTGTTCCCCAATAAAGTCCTGGTCCCCTTCCCCCAATAAAATCTTAATAAAAAATAATAAAGTCCTGATCCACCAAATAAATAATGAACAAATGTTCAACTCCATGACTAAGGTAGTACTCTCGAAATAACAGAATTAATTTTATAATGGAAAGGGCCCTAGTGACCATAAACTAAATCTTTTCATTCTGTAGAGGCTAAAAGTGAAGCTAGAAAATATTACGGACTTTTTCAATACCACAATGATAACATCCTCTTCTATGTAGCACTGGAATCCTGATTTCTAAGTCAATGTTTACACCATTATATCTCATTTGCCACTGTATCTGAAATGGTACAAATTTATTATATGGACATACTTCTATCCTTCTGATCTACCTTTGAGGCAACCTTCCTAACCTCCAGAGTACCTAGAAAGAGACTAAGAATTTGTTCTCCCACCACTGCCCCAAATTTTTGCATAATTTCTAAATGATCACCATGGAGCATGCGGGATGAAACAGTACTTCGTCGACATTAACAAAATGAAAACAATGGGCTCTGCCCAGTGGCCCAGGTGGTTGGAGGAGGTTGCCGGTTCGATTCCCACATGGGCTAGTGAGCTGCACCCTCTACAGCTAAGATTGTGAATAACGGCTCTTCCTGGAGCTGGGCTGCCATGAGCAGCCAGAGGTTGGTGTGGGCTGCTGTGGACAGCCATGGGCTACCATGGGCTGCCATGAGTGGGCGGTGGCCAGCATGAGTGGCCAGCAGCCATCGTGAGCTGCTGTGAGCTGCCAACTGATGACCCGCAACCGACTGCCTCAGCTGGGGAGAGCATAAGGCTCATAATACCAGCATGGGCCAGGGAGCTGTGTCCTACACAACTAGGCTGAGAAACAATGGCTTTAACAAGAGTGGGCGGGGGGGACAGAAGAAAGGGGAAAAAAAACAAAAAACTATTTTGAAATAAATTAAGAGAGGGATACAGTGTGACTGGTATCCATAAAGGATAAATGTGGATTCTTGTCCACCTCCTTTTATCCTCCTATACTAATTCACAATTCTTCCTCAGCATGTTTACCACTCACTGAACATCTACCTACCATATTATTCTGCTCTAAAAGGTTCTACTTTCATTTCTGCTCCCGAGCAGAAATATTCATGGAACAGAGCTTGGCACTTTATCAGAAGGATATAGAATTTATTAGGAGCACTGTCTAGATCCTAAAACAGGCTGTCCAATAAATTTTTTTTTCAAGATATATATCCTATATCTTGAAAATACGTTTACAACACTATAGAAAAAATTTCCATATATTTATTATGTACATTATACATGTACATATAATATATGTACATTATATGTACATAATAAATATATGGAAAATTTTAATACGTACATTATATGTACATATTATATGTACATTATATGTATATTATATGTACATATAATATATGTATACATATATTATATGTGTATATGTTTGTATGTACACACACACAAATTTGGCCAAGCAGAGTAGATGAATAATAAAATACTAAATTTATTATTATTTAGCACACAATGCCACTTAACATATCTAAACATATATTGACGTAAAACAAAAATTATAACTTTTCTAAGGAAGGACTTCATTAAGATATAAATTTGGTTTTCAAACATCATTGGCAGTAGATACCAGGGATTTTCATGCCTAGAACACATTGCCTTTGAAGAAATATAAATTCTACATAAAAACTGTTCAATTTATCAAAGAATAAAGTCAAAACAACAATGTTATGATTCATGAAGTTGTTCAAGTATTTTCTAGACTCGACAGGTGCACTCTTCACATAATGACTGACCACTAAGCCATTTGGAACGGAAGTAAGACAACCACTCTCAAAAAGTAAAAAACCTGATTGCAAAGGGAGATCAACTGAGAGCTCTAAAAGAGGGGGAAAGACTATTGACATCAGCAAGGCTATGTCTAGAAGGCAACTCCATCAGTGTGGACCTGCCTAAAATAATCTGATTCAAATGAGCTACATTGTTGGCACTTTTCTTAGGTCGCTTGTATTATTAAAAGAAAATATGGAATCAAATTTTAATGCTGTTCAGAAAAACAGAGCACACAGTACAGTATAATTTGGCACCTCCCTCTAAACAAGCACAGGGTCCAGACCAGCCTCTGCAGTTGCCCAACACAAGAAATGACCCTAGACATCAGTGACTGACTACAAAGGAAGGGATTTCATGTTAGGTCATCTTGACTAGCACATGTGTTCAGAGGGAATTAATATACTAATATCTATATTTTCTCTTGTGAATAGTGACTGGGGGAGGGGGGGATCCAAGCATACCTGAAGTCATCTAGCCTCTTTAGCCTTATTTATTTTAATTAAAGACAGATATATTAGCTTCTGAGTCATTTATATTAATGCATACATAGCTCTCCATGTTTATGTTTAACACAAAAGGCACACAGGTACAAAGAAAATTCACTGTCACTTGAAAATGCTAAAACCAATTTGGTTAAAGATACAAATTTACGTTATAGGAGGCTCTATTTAAAATTAGTACTTGATATAGAATTATAGAGATATATCTAATCTAAAAGGTAATTCTTTGTTATGATTTTTCCACATTTCATATGTCACCATCATTTTTGTGCATAAAATAGTTTTCATTTATTTGAAAAAACATGGTTCCATTGTCATTAGAAAAAAGTAGTCTAACTTAAAACAATATAGAAATCCCCTACATTAGAGACGGTGTGATTCCTTGGGTCCAAGTGATTTCCAACAAATAAACAAACATACCAGCCGAATAACTGACAATACTACCAAGGTCCTTTATCAAGGATCCCCTACTTGATTATTAAAATGTATGTCCCCAAACAATCTCACATGTAATATGGCTACAGCCATCTTCTGCACACAGCAAATCTTGCTATATCCCAACTTTAAATCAAATGTTTCCATTTAGCACACATGTTCTTATCAATGAATATTCAGTTCTGAAAAACATAATCCAAATTGAATTCAGACACCTGATGACATATGCCATAGGGGAACCTGTGTTAGTTCAGAGGACTTATAGTACTACTTTCAAAACCACTTTAATGTAATCACTGGGATTAATATACTTTTACTTAAATAATATATGAGATTTTTTTTTAAATCAGACAGTGGAAAATAGAATGGTCCAACAGTGGGAGATAGAATGGAAGATTAGAATATTTTAATGTCCCTCAGGTGGGCACGAGAGCCAATCCTAAAGAGAAAGAACTGACAAAATGAGAAGAACTGAAAGAATCAAGAACATACAATACCTTAATTCTTCCTCTAGATATCCAGGATCTCATATGGTTCCATAGCCTCCATAGTTACTCTGATTTTCAAAGAAAGGAATGCATATCTTACTATGTACTCTCTATACCCAGGCACAGAATTATGATGTTTCTATGTGATTTAGTTTCTCTTGATTTGAAGATATCTGGAATAAATTACATAATACTAAAATTTTACATTTGTTTTTGACCTTTTCTACTATACTTTTTTAATATTAGGGAAACAAATTTTTGTTTCTATATTGATGGGGCTAGAAGTTAGCTACAGCTACAAAGCCTTCATATTGCCTCACAGCAAGTGAATAGAGTTGAGGTACCAGCTGTACCTTTTAGGAAGAACACGTGCTTTCCAAATCCAAGATTTCCAAAATCTTGGCTAAAAATATATAACTCTAAATAGAACACAATTATCCTTTTCTGTTGGTCCCTGTTAAGCATTTGTGTGTGAACTCAACAGTGAGAAAATTTAATTTTTTTAAGTAAAATAATCTAGATTCTGTCAGACACAAGAAACTGGGGGGAGGATTGTCAATCTAAAGGCAAAGGGTTATATTTTATCATTGATGAACATCAGTTATCACTGATGAACTCCATGAAGCCATGAAGCCCAATTTTATATGCACTATTCTTATCCACCATTATTCTATTATCATAATTTTTTAAGGGGGGTGCAGCTCACAGTGGCCCATGCGGGGACCAAACCGGCAACCTTGATGTTATATGCACCACGCTCTCACCAACTGAGCTAACCGGCCACCCCAATTTTAATGTTTTTAGGCAAAGCTCATGGCATAGCTCCAACCACAGCTCAGCTACCTCTCTTTTATTGAGCCTTTTAACCCTATTTTCATATTTTTTGTCTCTCTAGTCCACTTTCTAATCTTGTTTGTGCTTTCCTCCTTTACCTACCACCTCTTTACCAGCTTTCATTTATCTTTAAAATGAGGATAGACAAAGAAATATTGTGGCAAGAATGTGAAAAGTGATGCTGATGTAGTGGTCGTGCCTATTGCCATTTTCACTGTGTGGTTACGGTTTCCTTTATTTTAGACATTTCACACACAAAGAAATTCTAACTACATGAGGGGATCCAGGGGAGAAAACGAACCCAAAAGTGTGACACAGAGCAATTTCTGGAAGACTGTACGCTAAAGCAAATAGTTATGTTCTCAACCCTTTAAAAACAATACAGATAGCCACATTCTGATGGAATAGGTACCTAAATTTAAAATGTGAAGTGCAAATAAAATGGGAGGATCAACACATGTTAGGAACAGTATAAAGTGCAGCTTAAACTAATAAGGGTTTAGTTCTGCCACATTGAAATGTACGTACAAAGTGAACTCTGGTTTCCTAAGACTATGGTTTAGAAGCATTGAATGTTTAAGCAGACCTCACACTCTCATCATTTTAAATCATGCTCTTGTGGCTTCAAGGTACTGATGCTCTTGTACACGTGCACAAAACGTTGAAGTTAAGAATAATAGGTACATATTTAAATTTTTAAATCAAATTTTAAATTGTGAAAAGTAATTCTTCTGTAAATTTTTCTGGAATTTCTACCTTCTGTTGTTGTTGTTGTTGATCTCTGTACATCATAAAAATGTCAATGCATTTTGTTTCTACAATGTGTTGCAAACCAAACGCATAGAAGCACCTGATTATCAGACCAACAGTATAGCCTGAGGTCACCAAAGTCTTGTTTAAAAAGCACGTGTTATCCTACAAGTGATCGATTTTGCTTTTATGCACATCACAACCTGTAACACGCTCACCTTCTGGTGGCATGTGTGTGTTTGGGGTGAAAAGTCCTTTGTAACAGGTCATTTCCTGTAACAATCACTTATATTTTGTTTTAGTCAGAGCACTAACATTTGTTTCACAGACATTTTCTTTTACCAGCTCAACTTCAAGCTAAATGTGGTTCCTTCAGAAAATGCTCAATTCCCTCAGAGGGACCGGTGGTTACATACAGTATTGTTCCTGCAGACAGAATGATGTGTGGTGTGATTCTCCCGTGCCACGTCCCGGCACTGCACGAGCAGCCAGCACTCATTGTTGCCCCTAGAAAACCACAATGAGTGGAAGCATTGCCTTTGTGGCTGTGCCAGAATGAGTTCCTGTTATCAGTTGCTGCCTCAGACATTCATTCATGAGCCATGAATCTAAGCTTCACTGTAATGTGAAGACTACAAAGAAGAAAGGAAGTGTCTCCAAATGAATGTCACCCTGAGCTTACACACAAACATTTCTCTGGCTATCAGAGCTTGGTAGCCACACTGGGATAATGTCTCATACCTCTAATATTTCACAAGCATTCACTGAAAGGTTGATAAATTGAAAAGATGGCATCACAATCTCTTAGTCCTTTGCCAGCGTCCCCAAAATTGCCATGCTTTATTATATAATACTTCCTTAGCCAGATTCCAGGAATTCTATAGGCTGTAATTTAATCCTAGGAAAACCAAAGGATATTAAATGATCTAAACTGTCTTAGCCAGAAATCTCTGATTTGGCTGCCCTTTGAAGTTTGTATCTGAAACTTTCTGATGTCTTAATATTGTTTTAGAAATTAGGGGGAGAGTTGACTTTGTAAATCATTTTAGGATTGCAAAAATGACATTATGATGATGAATGGCACAAGGCTTTAAAAAAAGTTTCTCTGAATATTAAATTAATCACAAACCAGGGCTGTCTAACATTAGCTCCTGATAACTTCGAGATCCTGTGGCATTCCAGATGCTCTATGAAACAGAAATATTCTGTCTTTCTTACGAGCACCTTTCCACATCTGCAATTCTGTTATACAATAAAGTCTTGTTCTTTTGTTGCAAGATTGCCCTGGTTCATTTTTTTATTATTAATTTAAACCATGTGGGTAAAGGGTAATCCAGTAAGCCAAAGGATTTCAGATCAGAGCTTTCATACAATCACATGTAACATCAAACATCTGGATATTTAGATGGATAGGGATAGGGGGAAATTAACAAGACCTAAAGCATTGTCTGAATGGATTTTAAGTGTATATAACTTTATTCACTTTGAATATAATATCTTCTTAACATACCTTCTTTACAAAATGGCCAGGTTATAATAGAAATAAAAATTAATAACCCAACTACATGAGTCACATACACATGCACACTAACCAAACAGCTTCAGTAAAAAAGACCTTAGAGTTACTATTATAAATTGCTTGAGTAGCCTAGTATCACTTGTATTATATCTAAATGCAAGTTTAACAATCCACTTAAAGAGAACATGTTCTATAAGTCTTCTTGAAGCACTACGTCACGTAGTTGTCTATTTAACATAAAATCTCATTTTGCCTCTAAGGCATATTACCCAATCATACACAATAATAAATAGTTGGCTTCCTCTGTTTTTTGCCAATCCTTGTACTTTTCCTAACCCCACTTCAATATACGTTTTGGGGAAAAAAGAAATGATGGTATATAATTGAAAAAAAATATGATGGCTTGTTTCAAATTTTTACATTTTTCTAAGGTACCTGAAACTTGCAGACAGTAAATAGCATAAGGGAAATGTTTAAGTATCTTGCTAATAAATACTTCTCTTTTGAGTTTTAGAAATCTGTTTAAAGCAGAAAGGTACATAGAAACATAAGAAGCAAAACTCATCATTCTTAGTAAACATGCTAGATTAATGTTTACTAGAATTAAAATGATATTGAGCATAGTAAAAATCCTATTCAGTACCAAAAAGGGAGGCAACAATAGGTCCATTGGAAAAAAAAAAAGGTAGAGTCGAAATCATATAAAGTTTCTACTGCAGTCCAAATCAATTTATTCCTAATGCATGATGCAGATACCAAAGCTGCTATTCCTGAAGGTTTTCCTGAATGGATGTTATTTGCATTCTGTAATCCAGATGCTGTGTATTTTACTGCAGATGCCAGGTGTGGACATTCAAAAGTAAAAACCTAAAGATCAAAGAAACAAAGGTTGATCCTGTTGAAATATTCAGCCACAAGTCATTCATATGACTAGAGACTTTTTGTTTCATGAGGTGTTTACATCCTTTGTTGTTAAAGCTATTTATTACCTTTGAAAACAGTTCACCTTCCTTTTTGGAATACTATAGAGTGTGATACAGTCTTCATGTGTGTTAAGGGAACATCCACATTCGCAATGGAAATCATCACCACTATTACTACAAAAATAAATTCAGTCTTTTGGGTTAAAAAATAAAAACAGGTCAGCATTTTATTTAACAAAGGTAGCCCAGGCCGATAAATAATATGTGATATAAACTAGATAGATATGGAAACTCAAAAGCTAAAGTAAATGGGAAAACAAAAATAAAATGTTGTAAAATTCAACTATCTCCAAAAGCTAGTTGGACAAGGAAAAGCTGAAACCACAGGTCATAATTCCCATGGCAGTGTGCTCTTTTTCTTCTGAACAGGCCTCAAAGGAGTTGACCCTCAGACTTCAGCATCTCTTTATTCATGAATTCAATATTTATTTAGTACCTTCTGTATGCCAAGCAAGGTACGCACCAATGAAAACAAAGCAGTCTCTTCTTTCGAGGAGCTTACAATCTATACTGGAAGAGACAGACAGATACAACTAAACTTTTCAGAATAGTGGAATGGAATAGGTGTCAGATGAAGTAAAAGTTAGCCACACAAACATTAAGGAAGGAGATACCTAAATGCTTTGGTACATGTGAGTGGACTCCTCAGAGTGATTTCTACTCTGAGATTAAAAACAAACAAACACACATTAGGCATCAGTTAGAGAAGCGGGAAGGAGTGTGTGATCCTGGCAGAAAGAAAAGATGTACGACTTCCCAGAGATGAGAAAGTACAGCGAGTTTATGTAACCACACACAGAAAATGAGCATGCCAAGGCAAGCAATGGTGAGAATTAATGTACAAGAGGTAGATAAAAAAAAAAAAAGAAGAATCTCCAGATCATGAAGAATTCTATATTTCTTCTCATCTCCATGACCCCAGGAAGGGAATGTCATCCCCCCTCAACCTGCACTGTTCATTACTCAGTTCAGACTTAGGCAAGAAATTCTTTAAGTATCATCTGATGCTCCTGGGAATCTGTGGAGCTCTGCACTCCCTGGCCCTGGCTGCAAGGCATTCGTTATCTCAAAATGTAGACTTAATCTATTTAAAACGAAAGACACTGGGAACATTTCACACTGGTGTCCAAATATTTACTACTTACTCAAGAAAATGCTTTTTAAAAATGTTTAGGACAATTGCAAATAGTGATGGGGAAGGACTGGAATTTCACTAGGACTCTACTTGAAAATGGAGAAACTGGATTTCATCTCTTTCTAAACAATCTCTTGCTGCAACCTTTTATTTCTATTGTTATTATTCATATGGCGATTATAATAATATTAATAATAATAAACTTCATTGAGCATCTAATATCTGCCAGGTACCTCCTGAGTTTTCCATGAATTCTTCCATCTATTCTTCCCGATAAAGATTTACAAACTGGTTACAGTCATCCTAATTTTAAAGAGTAAGATACCGAGGGTCAGGGACCTAGTTAGAGCACACATCTGATAAGTACAGATGCAGAACTCAAAGATAGGGCATTTGAAAGTATACAAATAGGCGATGGAAATTTTTCATATATTCTGATAACATACAGACAGTCCCAAACAGAGAAATAAAGATTCATCTCACAAAATAAAAACTTCCCAAATCTATATAGTCCCACAGAAAAATGTTGAATATTCCCTGGGGTAAGGGGTCGATGAAATAATTCCTGAGAAATCTATTTTTTAATATGACAAGAACTGAGTAATTTTCAGGCTCATTACATTTATCTGCAACTGCAAACACATTTGTGTCCATTTTTAACTGGTGTTCGTTGATCAATAGATCACTACAATAAGTGTCAAATTCAGTCCAACTTATAAACATTCAGAAACTACTCATTGTCTCCTGCCTCTTGTCTTAATTACCGTAGATAGAATTAAAGTATTTTAATAAAAAGAGAGTATACATGACCCCATGACACATTTAATTTTAGCACAGTTACCATAATATCCCACAAGCCTGAGCATCAATTTGGAGATCTTCCTGCTATAATGCTGCATATTTATCACCTCCAAAATGTAATGGCTTAAAACAATTTTTTATTTTACATCGTTCTGTGAATTCAGACTGAGCTCAGCTGATGCGGTTCATGTTTGGGGTCTCTCACTCAGTGATGGTCAGAGAGTGGCTTGGCCTAGGATCATCTAAAAGCTTCTTCACCTACATGTCTGATGCTTGTGCTGACGTGATTGGAACAGCTAAATATATATCCGTCTGGCTCTCCATGGGGCCAGCCCAGGTTTTTTCATAGCATGGTTCTCCTGGCATAATCATTCTTCTTCCATGCGAGTTGGCTGCTTTCAGAAGGAGCATTCCAAGAGGTTATATTGGGAAAGTGCCTTTTTCTTAAAAGCTGGACTTGGAAACAGATACAAGGTCACACTGTCATATTCTATTGATCCAAGAAGTCACAGAGCTCACTTAGATTCTAGAGGTGGGGAAGAGACCCTACCTCTCATGGGAGAAAGGTCAAATAATCTGTGACCACGTTTAACATAGCCTACTGAGCTCTTGCTCAGTAGGAAAAAGCCTTAATCTCAAGTTTTATTTAAAAAATTTTTTTCACTTACCAAAATTTCCAAAAGAAGAGAAGTAAAACAATAGAGAAATTTAATATGCTTAATCATTATTCACAGGATAAAAGTAATTTATATTCTATTAGAATCTTAAGTCTTAATTAGCCTATAACTAGTATATAAAATTGACTAGCGGTTCAAGTGTACTTATTTATGTTAGCCGCTAGTCTGAAAATTTGATGGATGGTGTTATTTATGGATTATAACTTCAACTCAGCCCAGATGAATTGGCAAAGATGCCAACATTCATGATTATAGGGAAGGAAATGGCAATTCTTTCACGGTACTTAAAATATTTTTTAAAGTAAGAAGTTATGATAGACTGCATAGCAAATAATATGCTCTTTCAAATGACTTTATAATGATAGCAACAATTTTCATATGCTTCCACGGGAGAATTTTTCTTTCCAGAAGTATTTTTTAATGACAATTTAAATAATACTCAATATTTACACAGAATTTAGACCATACCATAATGGCTTGATTCACTTCATTAGTAAATCTGTGGGAAAATCAGTGGCCCCTTAATTTGGGATTAAAAGGTTTCTTCCTATGGCTTTAATTTAAATTCCCAGGGAGAAACATAGGGTATGAGTCTTAAATTACATATATGAATGTAGGCTATCTCAAATGCAGCATTAACAGCACTGTTTTATGCTGAATAAAATTTATGATGCAGTCCACAAGGGAAGTTGTACAAGGATTGTTTGTGATGATAAGAAATAGGAGATCTCTGAGTGCACCATTGGGAAAGAAGACAATGTATGCATATGCATACTATAAACTACTGTGTGGTAACAGGGAAAATATTAAATAGATATAAAAAGAGTAACACAGATCTTAAAAACAATGCTAAATAGAAAAACAAGAAACAAAATTAGTTCTATGTAACAACATAATTTATGTAAACTAAAAATCCACACAACAATATATATAGTTTTCACAAGGTTAAATCAACATGCCATAAGATTGCTCAGAGAGTGAGAATACAGAAAGGAAATTGCTGATAAAAATGAAACAATTTTTTTAAATAAACAAACAACTAAATAGATAAGCTTTGCACAGGACAATGATAATGATTTGTCATAAACCAGATAGTTACGCTTGACTCAGCCACCTTCACCAAATAAAACAAAGTATGATCCAATTACTGTCATCAATGATAAATTTAAACATGACTCGATATTATAGATTCCATTCTAGAATCAGATATATACAACCAGTTATTGATTAAATGTCATATTGGAAAATAAAACTATTAGAACATCATTGTACATAAAAATTAGTCATATTAAAATAATATTTAATAGGAATTAAAGTGGCCTGCTAGTCTTCACACCTTTAGCTCACATTAATTTAACTAAGGCTCTTTTAAGCATGTTTTAAATGTTGGCCTATGTCCAAACAACCACTTCAAGAGATTGATCAAAAAGACATATTGACTCAGAGAGGATTCTGAGAAGACGTTAGAATAGGAACCATCAGGAATCTGTCTTTCCACCTAGACAGTCGCAGTGGCAGAATATGTCTGATGTAACTATTTTGGAACTCTGGAGTCTATTGAAGGTTTGCAACTTCTAGGCGAAGGCTTGGGGGATAAATTGTAACTAATTTTGGTCAATTTCTGCTCTTACTACAGTAGCAGCTACCCATCCTTATTCCCCAGCCCCATAGCAGGCAGCCATGAAAGCTTTCCAGGAGCTGCTTACACAGTTTGCAGGAGCTACTATGGGTACAAAGGACCTTGTCCTCTTAAATATCAGGTATCTGTGCTCTGATCACTGATTGCTGCTTCTAATCACAGAGATGCAGACAAACAGGTGGGTGGCCATTCTTTATGTACCTCCCCTCGTGCCCCCCCCCCCGCCACATTATTGCAAGTTGCTGTCCTACAAAACTTTTAGAAGAAGACATAGAGGAAAAAATTCATGGTATTGGATTTAGCAATGATTTCTTGGATATGACATCAAAGGCACAGACAACAAAAGAAAAAGAAAAATTAAATGTCATGAAAATTTTAAAAACTGTGTACAGCAAAAGACACTGTCAGCAGACTAGAAAGTAAATCCTCAGAATGGGATAAAATATTTGCAAATCATATAGCTGATAATTGATTAACACTCAGAATTTACAGAGAACTCCTAAAACACAACAACAACAAATCTGATTCAAAAATAGGCAAAGGACTCAAACAGACACTTCTCCAAAGAAGATATACAAATGGCCAATAACTATAATAAAAGATGCTCAACATGACTAATCATTAGGGAAATATAAATCAAGGCAACAATGAGTAAGTAACTCATATACCTTAGGATGACTACTGTATAAAACAAAAAACAAACAAAACAAAACAAAACAAAAACCCAGAAAACAACAAGGGTTAGCAAGGATGTAGAAAAATTGGAACACTTGTGCACGGTTGGTGGAAATGTGAAATAGTATAGCTGCTATGGAAAACACTATGGTTGTTCCTCAAAAAACATATGATCCAGTAATTCCACTTCTGGATATATAGCCAAAAGAATTGAAAGCAAGGTCTTGAGAAGATATTTATAGACCCATATTCATAGAAGCACTATTAACAATAGCTTAAACATGGAAACAACCCAACTATACATCGATTAATGAATGAATAAATAAAATGTGCTATATACATACAATGGAATATATTATTCAGCCCTAAACAGGAAGGAAATTCTGACACATGCTACAACATGTGTGAACCTTGAGAACATTAAATTAAGTGAAATAAACCAGTCATAAAGGACAAATACTCTATGATTCCACTTATATGAAGTACTTAAGAGTACTCAAAATCATAGAGACACAAAGTAGAATGGTAGTTGCCATGGGGTAGTGCCTGGAACGTTACTGTTTAATGGGTATAGATGAAAAAAGTTCTGGAGATGGATGGTGGTGATGGTTGCACAATAGTATGAATGCATTTAATACCATTGAACTATACACTTTAAAATGGTTACGATGGTAAATTGTATGCTATGTATATTTTACCACCACAATAAACAAAATTGGGAATAAAAGGGAGGAAGGAGAAAGGGAGGTTCATAACAATCACAGATCTATTACAATTTTGAAATACAGCTAAACACACATCTCCAATTCTTTGATTAAAGCCAGACCAGTTGCCTGAGAGTGATTTACCATGACTATTGGCCTGTGTTTAGAACTGAATAACTTTCTCAGTCTGCTTCATGTCTGTAGAAGCTTGATGACCCAGAGACCCCTTTTCATTATAAAATAACTCTGTTTCTTAAGTTCAAGTTAGTATATGTTTTTTAAAAGCCTGATGAATTTCTTGCTTATCAAATTATAATCTATCTTACACTGCATATGAATGAGTTAAAGATGATCACCAAGGAAAGAGAAAGCTTATGTATAACATAGCTAAATAGGTATGAGAATGTATGTTAAAACTGAAACTTCATAATACAATCAATAATGTTTTGATACATTTTTCTAACATGTACACGCAAAGATTTTAGTTGTTTTTGACAGCATTACATAAACTGGCTGCAAATCTGTAAGAAATTTTGAAGAACATTTTGTTGATAAATTCACAGTTAATTTTCAAGTTTGCCCTTTTGAGTTCAATATTAATAATACTGTGTTATCACAAGAGTTAGTGAATTTAATTAACTTAGATATAAATTGGAAACTTATACATTTTTGTTTTAAGTTCATATCAATTCCTGTAAAAGAGATGTATCAGTTTAATCGACGTGAATGTGAATGTTAAAGAAAATGATTTGGGGTTCTCAGTTAAACTTTTTGAAAACTTTTATTTGGAACAATTTAAGTATAAGAGTCTTCTTTCATAACAGTAAATTTTACGAAATTTAAATGCAGATCAAGTGCAATCCAATAAAAATTTAGTGACCAAATTTTGATACACTGTAAGGACAAAGTATATACTGGATTTTGAATACTTAGTACTAAAAGAATGTAAAATATCTCATTAATAAATTGTATATTGATTAAGTGTTGAAATGATATTTTGATATATCGCATTCAATACAATATATTAATATTAATTTTACCTGTTTATTTTCATATGTGGCTGTGTGTCAGTTATCAGCGTATTGCCTCTGAGCTCCAAATTCACTTTTCAATACCTGCTCCGTGAGAACAAACTAGATTCTTAAAGCATTGCATCTTTATAGTCTAATGCTTTCACGCTGTGTCAGTTAAGGGCATTAGAAAGGGTTATTGGGGACTCCTTTTCTTAATCCTGATTGCTGAGCTTTGGGTTTTTATCCTACTTGTTCTGCACCATCATCAGGTGTGCTCAGCCCTCACCAGACCTGAGTGTACAGTCCCTCAGCTACCTCACAGCTCCATTCCAGCCCAGCGATGACCTTCCCGTAGCCCTGGCGATAGAGACAAGTGTATGTTTCAGGTCTCACACCCACAGGAGTGCCGCAGCTCGTTCTGATTACCTACCTACCAGCCATGGCTGGATCATACTCCCAAGGATTGTTTCTTGGTGCTCAGTGACTACAGGCCATCTCTAGCCCAGAAAACTTCTCAGCCATCCAGTGGGGTGAAACTGTTACCAGGTAGGAAGAATAAGGCTGCGAAGGAGGAGGGAGAAAAGGAAAGAGGACGCAAGTCCAGCCATACAGGAGAAGGCAAGGTCAGCAGTTAAGGAGAATGTGCACCACAATCCTGCCAGAACTGGACTTCAGTGGCCGAGAGAGGACCCAGGACGCCATCCATCTTACCACCTCATGGGAACATTAGCTGGTTATCATAGATGATAATGCGATCAGCATGGCAGCCAAGAAAAATCTCCACCCCCAGTCGCCATGACAGTTGGGAAGGCACCAAATAAGGACAAAAACACCCCTCCCGACAGGAAGGAATGGTCAGCAAGGACCGGCTTAGGAATGCCTAGGACACCACCCTTAAGTCCTGAATATTCCACCCTTTCATTTTTAGTGTAATAAATTCCCAAGCGCCACTTGTCTTTGGGGCAGTTCTCCTCTCCAAGCCTGCCCACTCTCACCATCTTGAGAACATACTATCTTTTTCTAATAAATCTTCTGCTTCTTTGGCTTGCTCAGTGCATCCTCGAATTCTTTTCTGCAACAAACACTAAGAACCAATTTTTCAGCAACAAAACCAAACTTTCTCCAAGGTCATCTGGATCTCAGCCTTGGAGCAGTGCCTCCCTCCCAAGATCCTTCTTTTGTTTTTTTGGTTTTATTTGTTCTGTTTTGGTTTGGTTTGGTTTTTTCAGGTTTTTAAAATAGTATTTATTTTTTAAAAGTTAACATGTGCATATAATAGGAAACTGAAAAACACAAGAACAAAGTCATAATCACAAACGTATCCTTCTAGGTCCTCTGTGTGTCATAGCCTTCTTTGAGTACTCTCTCGCAGCTCCAGGGTACCTTTTAGAGCTCCCTTTATGTCTTCGTAGTTACTCTCCTTTCTTAGCATCATAATTCTTTATATTAAAGTTCCCCTGTGTAAATTACTATGTGATTTCTGTTTCCTGATTAGATTCAAACTGCTATAGGGTACCAGTACAGACATTTTTTAATTACATATGTCTTACATTGTCTTGATTTTAGGTAGTATTGTTCTAGAGCACAGGTCTAAAGAAGGCAGGAAAAGAGCAAGTAGTAGAAAATCTTAAAAACGCTAATTAATATATTTTAATTATATTTAAATAAAATTAAGAATTGAAAATCATTTCACGTTTCAAGAGACAGATGAAGTGCTGAAATTGGAACTTCAAAATGGTATCGCAATACAAATCTACCTACTAAGATTTAAGGATTTGTTGGATGAACTTTGACCTGAGAGGTTAGAGTATTTATCTCACTGAAAGGTAGTTTAAGTCCCAACCTCAACTGAAAAGAAGAATGAAGAGGAAGAGGAAGATGTGACCAAAACAAAAAAAAGGGGGGGAGGGAGTGAAATTGGCAAGCCAGTTTTTATACAAAATAGATATGTTTGGAAAAGGCCAATGTGATATTAAAAATGATACCAATTTGTATAATTAAACCATGGTCAAAATATGAATATCTAAAGAAAAACACCTTATTAGTTTACTTCTTACAAACTGCTAGTCCAGGTCTCAAGTAGCATAAATGAGCACAAGTTAAACCATAAAATAAAACCATATTTAACTTTATAATGTGAATTTAGGTAAGCAACAAATATTCAGATATAAACAATCTACCATTCAGAAATTTATTATAATCCCTAGAAAAAGGACTAATCATTACAGCCTACTAAGGACTGTCCACCAAATTGTTAAAAGTCAGACAGAATCTCATTATTGATTGTTAAGAAGACAATATCTAATACTGTCTATTTGAGCAATGTCATAATAACAAGATTTCATGTTTGATGGGAAACATCTAATACCACTTCTTGATCAAAAAATCCTAATTAATTTTGTTGTGTGGAGTCTAAAAATGCAATTATTTGGATATTCTTCAACATAATAACTGAATAATCTTTCTTATATGAGGTACATTAAAGACCATCATATTAATCAAAAGCAATACTCACTGCACAGCAAAGGAAGGGAATTTTATAGTAATGTAAATTTCAAAGCACTCCAACTACAATTTCAGTCATGGAAGGACCAGAATATTAAGCCATCAAAAAATCAATCCTTGAGAAAACTGCTGATTCCATGTTTCTTAAACTGAATATAGCTCTAAAAATATATTTCAGAAAGTTTGTTTAGTATTATATAACTACTTGGGTTATGTGGTTTTCATATTTTTTATCTATTTACTAAAACCATTGGTCCTATATTTCATTGCTCACCACATAGAAAGGTTTTCCAAGCTTCCAAAATAATAGAATCACATTAAATTTCATCAAAGTTTAGGACAATTGCATTAGGTTATAAACTGATGAGAAAAGTAATCAAAAGAAAGTTTCAAAAGTATGCTCAGTATACGTGAGCCACTAAAAAACTAATTTAAAATTATGATATGAAGGCCTTTTCCAGAATTACCAAAATCAATGAAGGCAATTATAAATCGGATTCCACAGCACTCGACTGTATTAAGCATTATATACATAATCTAAATAACAGGATACAAAGCCATCTCAGTCAATTGCCAGTGGCATAAACCTGAGAGACTGAATTCAAGAAATACATAATTGGACCATGGACCAGAATTCTAAACTGATAACAACTTTTGAGGATTGGGGAATTCTCAGGTCTATACCTCAGTTCCCAGATCTATTCTCAAATTACTAGAAGCCACATTCTTCAAATCCCTTGGTTTGTGATTCTTGTTCCTGGCTGTGAACCACATTCTACTGAGTAATTGCACCTCTCATCAACTCAGGGAAAGCTAGAGAAATAGCTAAGTAGCTCAAGGGAAGCTTTGTCTATTAGACATATTCCTTTTCCTTCTCCTTCCTCAGTAAAGCAGCTTTATTTAATGGTGTAATTGACATATAATTAGCTGCACCTATTTCAGTGCAACTTCAGAAGTTTTGACATAGGTATACATCTGTAAAACTATCACTACAATCAAAAGAATTAGCATATATATCACCACCAAGTTTCCTCATGTACTTTTGTAATTCCTCCCTTCCAACCACATACCCTCATTCACTGCAACCATTGGTTGGCTTCTAATTATTATAGATTAGTTTGCATTTTCTAGAACTTTATATAAATGGAATCATAAAATATGAACACTCTTTTGCTGTCTTCTTTAACTCAGCATAATTATTTTAAGGTTCATCCATGATGTAGCATGTATCAATAGTCCATTCCTTTTTAATGCCGAGTAGATTACAATGTTTAGCTACACCTCTGTTTATTTATCTATTCATCTGTTGATGGACATTTGAATTGTTTCTAGTTTGGGGCTATTAAAGTAAAGTTGCTATGCATATTCATGTATAACATGTATGCGTTCATTTCTCTTGGGTAAATGGCTAAGAATGAATGGCCGGATCATATGGTAAGTGTATGTTTAACTTTCTAAGAAATTGCTGAATTATTTTCCAATGCAGTCATACCATTTTACATTCCAACTAACAGACTATAAGAGTTCCAGTTTCTCCACATACTTACCAAAACTCAGTATGCTCGGTCTTTTTAATTTATCCATTCTGATATGTATGTAGTAATATCTTATTGTGGTTTTAATTTGTATTTCCCTATTGACCAATGATATTGAGCCACTTTTCATGTGCTTATTGTCATGAATGTATTTTCTTTGATAGAGAGTTTGTTCAAAAATTTGCTCAGCTTTTTATTGGGTGGTTTGTTTTCTCATAATTGAGTTTTGAAAGTATTCTTTTGGAATCACAAAAGACCCTGAATAGCCAACACCATCCTAAGAAAAAAGAACAAGGCTTGAGGTATTATACTCCTTGACTTCAATTTGTACTGCAAAGTGACAGTAATCAAAACAGCATGGTATTGGCAGAAAAACAGACACACAGTGGAAGAGAACTGAAAACCCAGAAATAAACCCATCTATAGAATGGCAGATAATTTTTGACAAAGAAGCCAAAAGCATACAAGGGAGAAAAGAAAGCCTCTTCAATAATTGGTGCTGAGAAAATTGTATAGTCGCATGCAAAAGAATGAAACTAGACTGCTATTTGTCAAGTTTAACTCAAAATAGATCAAAGACCTAAACATAAGACCTGAAACAATAAATTGCATAGAAGAAAGCATAGGACTAAACTTATGGACCTTGGGTTCGGAGGGGATTTTATGAATTGACCTCCAAGGCAAAGGAAGCAAAAATAAATGAATGGGACTATAACAAACTAAAAAACTTCTTCACAGCAAAAGAAACCATCAATAAAACAAAGAGGCAACCAACCAAATGGGAGACAATATTTACAAACAATGCCTCCCATAAGGGGCTAATACCCAAAATATATAAAGAACTCATACAGCTCAACAACAAAAAACAAACAATCCAACTAAAAAATGGGCAGAGGACCTGAACAGACACTTCTCCCAAGAAGACATATAAACGGCCAACAGATATATGAAAAAAAGCAGCTCAACTTCACTAGCTATTAAGGAAATGCAAAACAAAACCACAATGAGATACCACCTCACACCTGTCGGAATGGCTATTATCAACAAGACAAGTCATAACAAGTGCTGGAGAGGCTGTGGAGAAAATGGAACCTTCATAGATTGCTGGTGGGAAAGTAAATTCATGCAGCCACTATGGAAAACAGTATGGAGGTTCCTCAAAAAAATAAGAATAGAATTACTATATGACCCAGGAAATTCTTCTTCTGGGTATCTACCCAGAAAAATCTGAAAATATTTATCTGTAAAGATATATGAGTAAAACAAACAACTGTAATGTACAGCATAGGGAATATAGTCAACAATATTGTGACAGTGTGGTACAGTGTTAGATGGTTGCTGGACTTATGGTGATTACTTCTTTAGGTATATAAATGTTGGATAACTATGGTGTACATCTGAAACTAATACAATATTGTATATTAGATATATTTTAGTAAATATCTTTAAAAAGATATGAAGATGAGTTTCTAGGACATTTAGAGATAATTGCAGATATTGAATCAAAGCAATACAGAATTGTGGTGGATTTGTGAAAATGGGAATTGAAATCAGAACAGAAATCTCTATCTAGTTTTAAAGGCTGACAATTTATTCAGTCACTCAAAAAAACCTGATTTCTCAATTCTGCCTTATTGGTAGATAATTGTCTCTTATAAACCTAAAATATTGTTTAGTCCTCAAAACGTTTTATATATTTTTAATATCCTTATTATAGCATTTTAAAATATTTCCTGCATTATGCAAATAATTTCTGACTATATTTAGCATTATTTCAACCCATATAATTTTGTTTAAACTTAGCATCTTAACTACAAAAATCCTATTCATCTATTAATTTATATCCTAATCTGCTTAAGCATTTAGTAGATTAATGGCAATAAAATGATTAATAGTCAAATAAAAACAATTAACGTCTTCATGATTATCATTATTTATCAATAGAGTCAAAATAATAACACAGTAATGCGTGTACACTTCTCCTTCCCTTTATGGAAGATATTCTTAGGAAACTGAGCTCTGTGATGAAGGAAATATATTCTGTGTCCTACAGTGTGAGATTGGTTTTGACATTTGATTCAAAAATTGCGTTTTAGAAACTACTACTGATTTTTCTCCCTCAGTCTAAATTGTCATTACTGTTTTCAAAATAAAAAAGCTACATCACATCAATGAAATGAATGCTTAGCTTTAATGAAATTATCATTACCATAGACTTAAAATTCATAAATGACAATTCCATAACTGTGTGTGTGTGGTGGGGGGGGATGTTAAGATGATGATGGTGAGGCTAGAACCCATTAAGAAATGGTGCACCGTATCTATGTAAGAATCCCTGAAAGTCATTTAGGAGATCACCTGATACAAAAACATACAACATTAATCTGTGCACTAATTATGTTTTGGCAATATAAAGGAGATAAGAAAACACTCAGTATCAATTGTGGAAACCAGGCTTTTATGCATCAGACTTCTATCACTTGCGAGATGGATAAAATGGATGGAAAGGATTTTCTTTTCAATTTATGTGATGCTTTAATTATTATCTTTGAAAGCTCAGAGGGGAATTAAAAGTACACACCCCAGGTTTCAGAAGAAAAAGAGCTCAGAGAGTCAAAAAAAAAAGTGACATCCGGGGGCAGGTTGACATGGGAGGGTTCCTGCACTCTCATAAATTACATACAGTGCACGGAAGAGAAGAGAATTCCCAGGTGAGCAGAAGTTCCACCTGAGCAAGCTCTACCCACTAGGACTGTGAGCCAATAAAATGTCCTAGAATCTGCACCAGAACTTACTTCTCCTCCTTGGGAATGAAATAAGAAGAGGACTTGAGAGAGGCCTTGTGTTCTTCCTAAAGGCCAATGTTTTCTTTGTAATTACTGTTATTACAAAAACAAACACACAAACAAACAAAACAAAAACCGCAGTTGATTTTTTCAGAACCGTAGTAGCACACTACGAACTTTACAGTTTGTCATAACTTTAAGTAAATTAAGATCCTAAAGATGGCATATTTTCGGATGTAAATGCGAAACTTCGCCCCACAGTGACGCCAACATTCATCAAAATTAACCTGCTCTCCTTAGAGAACCCTGAACTGGAACATTCCAAGGCAATATTTTACTGAGGTAATATAACTAATCCACTGCTTGACTCAAGTATTAACCATAGCCATATCCTATCAGAAAAGAATTGCTCCCTCTGGGTAGTCATGATGAAAAGTAAAACTGAGCATTTAAATGCAAGAAAATATCTTGGTCTGGACTCAGGCATAAGAGAAATACTTGGTATGGAATGGATGCTTATCATGGATGAGGAGAAGGGACAGATAAGAGGTAAACATGGACAGTGCCTAATACACACTAAGTGCTTAATAGCATTGTATCCTGCAGTGAGCACGCCCTAGGTGCCGATGAGGTGGGCTCCCCACACTCCACCGAGGTGTTAGTCCCTGTAACCTCTCCTCCAAAACGTGCTGCCACCACTGACCATCACCCCCAAAATGGGCCTGGGCCTCCCCCTGCGCTCTTCCCTGAAGTTGCTCTCTGCCACGGGTGTGGTGCTTGGCGAGGGCGAGCAACATAGACCTGTGTCTAGTGTTGCCTTGCGAGTTTGAACACCGCAAGGCCCTGCCCATGGCACCAGTACCTGTGTCCGCAGCGGCCCAAAGACAGCAGTGCTCGGTCCCAGGAACAGGCAGGAGACGCAGGCCACGTAGGTCAGTGAGTCCCTGCCCCTCTGTCTGCCTCAGACACCCTGGTGCTGCCGCCCACTGTCCTGTGAACTCAGCCAAAGATGCAGAAGACTTAGGGTCCCTCACGGAGACCCCCTTGCTGCCCACCCAACCCAGCATCTGCATGGTGGACCCCAGATGCTGCCCCCTCACCTCCAGAGCTGGCCTGGTTAATAAGGCCTCAGCCATACCAGGAAGTCCCTGGCCTGCCTCAACCCTGGCACCACAACCCCCAAAGGCACTCTGGTGACCGCTGCCAAAACCAAGGGCAGGCCTGTGGGGACTAGGCCATTCAGCCACTCAGCACCCCAGAGCAAACCCAGTGACAAGGGAAGTAGGGCTCCTCCGTCCTCAGTCCTCAAGATGGCCACTGGGGGCCTATCCAAGTCAGCTGACTGTCAGCCCGGTGGGTCTGCGGCCTGCAAGACGCGCCCGACTCCCTAGACCTGGCCTACCTGTCCGGCGGTAGCAGCGCTCTCCTGGTGGACGAGGAGCTCTTCCTGTGGGTACAGGGTGCACTAAGTTATCAGCGGTCAAAAGGGCATGCACGGGTCTGCTGAGCTGCTGGAGGGTGAACAGCCGTGGGGCAGCTACCTCCAGGTGACCCTTCTTAATTTTAATATTATAGCACCAGTCATGAAGAGCCCACAGCCCAGTGGTAAGGGAGATTATTATGAGATCTGAGAGTCAATGAATAAAAGTATAGCAAGAAGAGGAGAGCGAAATAAGAAAGGAGAAAGGTACAATATGGACCCCTGGAAAAGTCTAAGGCCCCAGAGGACTACTCCATTATAACATTGTATAGGTTAGGGGTGTTTCTCCTCAGATGAGAGTAAGCAAATAGATAATGCTAATATTACATTATTATATAATAATATTGCTTTCAATGTTGTTTACTTTATTAATTCCAAAGGCAGCACTGGACCAGCTCACACTTTCCCTATGCATTTTTTGATTGCCATAGGATGCTGAGTTCAAACCTGATCTCTACACAAGCTCAAAGTTACCAGCCTGTGAGCTGGAATTAGAACAAAAGAAATCTTGCAAGTTTTCTTTTACCTATAAAATACAGATAAATTGTCAGGAACTTTAAAAACCATTTCACTTTTTTATTTTCTCTAGAATCTTAAAAATTGAAGTATACTATCTACTCTTCTCTGCTATCTTCATTGTGTTTACCGTTTTATCACTCTACCTTGTAATGAACTGAAAGAAACTTATCATACACTTCCTAGTGGATTCTGCCTCAAGATAACCAGTCTGGAGATAATGGTCCCAAGAGCCACTTCAAAGTCAACTGACCATGGAGAAGAACAACAGATCCAATCCATGGTATATAATCATAAATCCAGGTAGGAGTAACACAGACTAAGCTTTGAAGCCTGGAGAAATAGTGAGATAAACTAAGACTGCATACATTCATAGGATAAAATGTAAGGAGACTTGAGAACCATTCTATTAATCTGGCCACTGGTGAGTGTGGCAAGTTACTCTTAAAGGTGCTTTCAGTTAATGTTGTGTGGATGAGCCACTGGGGCTCTAAAAGACAGAGCAGGATGGGCTCAAGTTTGGATTTGAGAACTATGTGAAATCCCAAGGGAATGTATTGAAAGAGGTCTAGGAAGAAGATTTTAAAAGTGTATAACAAACTATCTCGCCAAACAAGATGATGGATATGCCATTAATGCCATTTGGATGGGATGAGAGGAAACTTGTTTTAAAAATTAGAATTTTCTGTTGGAGTACAGCAACACTGGAGGCAGTGCTTTGGAGGGTCATCATCGTTTAGGACCCACAGAGATAATGACAGTAATGGCTTCCACCATGATGATGGTTTTCACCATCCATGATACTAACCAATATGAAGATTCTGTAATCCTCAAATGATAGCTGTAAGAAGCCACAAAGAGGTTAAAGACCATGGCTGGATAACCAGGAAACCCTGCCCAAGGAAGGCTGGTGAGTCAAGAAACAGGAAAATGGTTAGGGAGCCTTTCACTTCAAAGTCGTTAGTTCTGATACAGCCAGCATTTTTAAGCTTAAGTAAATCACTTAAATTTAGAAGAGATAATATAGGACAGAAATAAATCTAAATGATACCCTTGGTTGCCTTACTTAAAGAAACGTATTTAATGAAAATACCTAGTGAACCCACTACAATATTCTTCATTGAAGAAAAAAGTAATAAAAAGCTTCCAAACAAAATGCAAATAACAGTGAAGGTGTAAATTTCATAGAGAGACTTTGAAAACTATTGAGAAAATGTTGTGTTAGACTCTCTGCTAAGGGCTGATATCAAAAAGATTAAGACCTGAGTTAGCAGGAAGCCTTATAACTTGGTAATCAAACCCCTGGGCTCTAACCTATGTTTGAATCCTGATGCGAGCACTAATACTTTGTGAAGTCGACCATTTTGAGACTCATTTGGAAAAGAGGAAAATGAGAGAATCTTCTGCATAATGTTGTGATATTAAATGAAATAATGCATGCATAGCACTTAACACATATAAGTGTTCAATAACATTTTTGTTATTGTTATTACTATTATTATTCCAGTCCTGAAGGAGTTCACAGTTTAATATGAAGGGAGATAATTATCATGCATAATTCAATTTACAGCTGTAAAAATCTACTTATTTCATGACTACAATTTGGAAGATACTGTTCAAGGCACTGAGGATTCAGGTGAGAATCAAAAAGACAAAATCCTGCCCTCATGGAGTAGGTCCATTTGGTTCCTCCAGGAAGCAGATGCTGAGTCCCAGTTAGGGATGAAAGAAGTTAATGTCTGTGTGTGGGGTGGAGGAGTGTGGTGTGATGCCTCTGAAAGATACAGAGGGTGGAAGCAGAACTGGGCTAGAAAGCGTTCCAACTGCAATACAGATATGAGACCTGTGAAGGGAAAGAGATGAGGAAGCAAAACAGGGCAAAGAGAGAGAGCATTAGACTGTGATGTGGAGGCAACAGTGTTTCAGCCAACACAATGGGGAGTTGCAGTGCAAAGGGAGACAGCTAACTGCACTCCTCAAGGGGAGTAAGTTCTTTCTAGAAGGGAGATCTGAGTGCTGCAACCCCGTGATGCCTCAGTTCACTCTTTATACCACTTGGATTCACCTCTCCATACACGTGTTGAGTGGAGGGTCCTCTAGGGTGCCACTTGGTCTCTTCTTGAGCAGAAATTTGGGAGAGAGAGATTAGCGGAACCAACTATATAGCCTTATCACTGTAGTTCTTCTGTGGTTGCAACTGGTGCTCCTTGTCTTCCTTTTCCACTCCCCATTCTAACTCCCTCCCTCCCTCAGTCATCAGCTCTGCTGGTCTTGGAGGTTTATCTGATGATGTAACTCAAACCCCCGTTCCAGGAGTTGTAGTCTGGTAGCCACATCCTCCTCACTCATGATTAGACGAGGAAGTGCCAAGAGGCGCCAAAGTGGATCACTTGAGCCCACACATTTTCCTCCTATCTGCCCATCCCTGAGGACTCCAAAGTGACCGCGTGGCACCAAACCTTGTAATACAACAAGATCTTTGCTGTCTTTGAAGCTCAATAACTCCAACTATTGAGTCCTAAATGTGGTTTCCACTGTTTTCTGCTCTCCCACTGATGGAGTTAAGAACTTCTTCCCTTCACACTTCATTTTAAATCATTTGTAAACTGCTTGATATTTTTTAAATAATCTTTCTTCACTACAACATCATGGCAACTTATTAACAGCCAGTCAATTTCATTGTCTTTACATGCACTGCATCATCCATACTTTTCAAAAGCCTACATCACTACACCATTGAGCATAATACCAACTGGAGCATCCTCCCTAATCACCAGCAGTGAAAATTTCTAGCAAATGGACCACCAGTTTGTGAAAAGAACTATCTGTGTCCCACATATCACCCAGGATGGCAAGTGACCCACTCCCCAAATTCCAATCGAACTTACTACTTGTTCAGAACACTCTTAATACCAACTAAATCAGTTCAGATCCTCCATAACGGAGATGCTGATATCAGGTTAGAAGTGGGAGAGGGTAGTTTGTTTTTTTTCTTTCATGTTGTTGTTTTTGCTTTTGGGGGAGGGGGAATGGTAACTCCCGTGAAAGATAAAGGGGAAAAACATAATACTAATCTGACATCTTGAGAGAAGAGAGAGAGACAGAGAAAGAGAGAGAGAATAAGGACTGCACAGGAAGATCCTTGAACTGTGATACAGAGCTGAAAAACAGCTCAGCAAAAACAATAGGGAGCTATGAAGCAAATATTATCTATTGATAAGTCCCATATTGGGTAGAAGTGGTCAAGCCCTACTATTTCATTTGTGCTGAGGCTGACTGACCAAAAAGAGTATGGTTCTGGGCTTGAATGCTGCAGTGGGTCCCTAAGGCACTGCAGTGGGAGCTTTGTAATCCTTGCAGTTGAAAGAGAAATCCAAGCACTGTTTGGATTTCCATGTCCATGGTTACCACTTGGAGTTCATATTCTAATGAAGGAAACTGAAAGTAAACAAGTGAAGAAGTAAATATATACTATGTAAGATGCTTTGTACTGTGGAGTGATAAAGCAAGGTCAGAGGGTTAGGGAGTGCAAGACAGGGCAGATGGAGTACTAGTTTACACAGGGCACTCAGGGAGTGTTTCTCTGATAAGCTGGCTTATGGAGACCTAAGGGAAAAGATGGAGTGAGCTATGTGGATATCTAACAGAAGCGTATTGCAGTCAGAAGCAACAGAAATGCAAAGGCCCCGAAGCAGGTAATGTAGCTGCATGTTTGAGGAGCAGCAAAGAGACCAGCATATCTAAAGTAAAGGAGGAGGAAAATAGTAAGAGATGAGCTCTCATAGGTACTGGGGTAGGAAAATAATGTATCATGGAAAACAGTGCCGTGTAAGACACGGAGATGACTTCAAACCTGAGATAGAAACTTAGTCATTGTCTCCTTGTGACTGTCTAATAAATATATTAAACTTAAGATATGCAAAGCTTATCTCCTGCTATTCACACTCCCCCAGATCTGCTCTTCTTAGGGTCCTTCTCATTTCAGTTGATCACAAAACTTTCTTTCCAGTTGGTTAAGAACAAGTGGGATCACACTTGACTCATTTCTTCCCCCACCCTATACAATCAGCAAATCTTGCTGAATTCTCTTCAGAATATATCCCCAATATAACCACTGTATATCACAGCAACTGCTGCTAACCTAGGTGGCTGTAACAGTGTCTGGTCAGTTCTCCTCATCTCCTTTTCATTCCCTGTAGAATTTACTCTCAACACATTAGCCACAGGGAATCTTATTTTAATCAGTAAGTAAATCTTTAAAAGGCTCCAGTGGCTCTCCGTCTTACTCAACATAAAAGCCAATGACCCTAAATGGTTGCAAAGGCCCTACCTGATACAACCATGTCCCCCACTGCCACACTGACCTCATCTCCTAGTATTCTTCCTCGCTTCAATGCTGTCTGTCTAGCGGCCTCTGTAATGTCCCCAATATCCCAAGCTTCCTTTCACCTTATCTTCTCTGAAGTGTCAGTTCTCTCCGTCTGGAACACTGTCACTTGATATGCATTTCACTGCCTCCCTACTACCTTCACGTATTTATTCAAATATCACCTTGCAATCAGACTTTTACATGTAACCCTATTAAAAACAGCAAGCTTCACCCAATTTCAGTGCTCATGATCCCACTTATACTAAGCAATTTTTTTCCATAGTATTTACCACCCTCAACACAATAAAGAATTTCTTTGTTTCCCATCTTGTTCACTGATGTATATACCAAACTCCTAAATCAATGCCACAAGGATCAGGCATGTCATAAGCATTCAATAAAAACTTGCTGAAAAAAATGTTTTGTGTTTTTTTTTTAATTTAGTGTAAAATAAATTTAGTGTACAACAGAATAACATTATAATTTGTACAGCTGCAAGTAGTACACGCATGTATAATATTAATTTTAATATACTTAATTCCATTTTCTTATTAAGTAGTAGTGTCTTTGCATATATTCAGTTGAAAAATTAAATGCTCACTTTTTTTAGGTTAAAAATATTTTGATTTTTGGCAGTTACTAGGCTTCAACTTAATATTAATATTTTCCCCGTATCACAAATGAAGAGTGTAATGGCAAAAACTTTTGAAAAAATTATTAAATTGTAAAATCACACATATAGTGTTTAACCTCCAAATATACAAAGAACTTACGGACTTAGGGATGACTGTTAAAGCTATAACATTTATTTCAAAGGAAAGTCACTATTAAAAATAATGTGCAAAAATATAGTAGAGGAAATGAGGAAAAAAAGGAAATTATTTGGGGGTAGTAGTTTATAACATCCTGAGGGATATTTTCTGCTTCACACCTCTCTAATTTTCCGTATGTTTGTTTCTCTTTTTTCAAAAAGAAGTGAAGAATTTGGAGAGGGTTCAAAGAACAACTAATGTAAGGATATATATAATCAAAAATTTGGAAAATAGATTTATCTCAAGGCTAACTCTCATATTAAGAGGAAAAACATTTCATGTGAAAAGGAAAAACCTGAGGCAAAAAATTTAATAACTAATTTTAAGCAGTATTTACAAGTGATACTTTAAAATAGATATAAAGTAGCGTATCTATCCATTTAATCTTTCAAATCATCATCTAGTTTTTTTGGTGCCAGCAGAAAACACACCGCTGTAATAAAGAGATCCGACATAACCTTTCTCCCATATTAACCTGTATTTGAGGCACAGCTCTACTCCATTAGATCACTTCAAGTCGTTTCCTGTTGTTCCATCATCCACTAGGTCAGGAGTCAGCAAACTACAGCCTGAGAGCCACATTCAGCCTGCCACCTACTTTTGTAAATAAAATTCTATTGGAACTCAGCTACATGCATTATTTATGTATTATTCATGGCTGTATTCACATCACAGTGGTAGAGTTGAGTAGTTGTGACAGAGATCATATAGCCTGCAAATCCTAAAGTACCTACTATCTGGTCCTTTTTACAAAAAAAGTTTTCCCACCCATGCCATAAGGTGATGTTCTTGTTTACATGGTCATTGCTAGCAGACCACCAAGTACCCACATTCCAGGCTGTGGGAAGAGGGGTGAAGACCAAGTGAAAGACAAATGATTTCATTTTCAAATGACTGACTTGAACTTACACATTTCACATCTCATTTATCCCATTGGCGTGAATGTAGTGGGGCAGAAATGTGTCCAGCTAAAGTATGTGTGGGTGGGTCTATTACTAAAAGGAAAAAGAATCAGTGCATACTGGAGAGCAATGAGCAGTTTCTGCCATAACTCTCTACTGCAGAAGGAAGGTGGTGTAGGTGGAAAAGAATAAGCCTTTTGAAGCAGATGCCTTCTTTACTGAATGAATGGATTTTGACAATGAGAAGCACCGTACAAAGCAGAAGCCCGCTCTGTCCAGGAATCTTGCTTCTTCCTTACTTATTCCTCACTACATGTAATTCACCTAGAGCCTGCTAACACTAATATTTTAAAGAGCAGATCATTTGTCATCAGGGAAATGCAAATCAAAACCACAATGCATATCTTCAGAGTGGCTTGAAAATGCCAACTCTTGACAAGTATATGAAGAAACTAGAATTCTAATACAACTCTGGCGACAGTATAAATTGTTACAACCATTTTGGAAAATCATTTATCAGTAACTACTAAACCTGAACACATACATAGCCTCTTCCATTTCTAGGTGTATACTGAATAAGAATGCAGAAATGTTCCCACCAAAGATATGCACAATATCCACAGAACTGCAATTTGTAGAAGCTAAAAATCGAAAACTACTCAAATGCCCATCAACAGTAGAAGGTATATTCACACAGGGAAATGCTATTCAGCAATGAGAATAATATGCATGCACAGCATAAAATGTGTTGAGTGAAAGACACAAAAAAGTACACAGAATATAGTTTATTTTTTATATATGCTCAAAAAATGGCTAAGTTAATCTTACAAGTCAGGACTAATACCTCAGAGAGTGGTACTTTGGAGAGTGGCTAGTGACCGGATATGGATACGAGGTTGTAGGGGAGGGTGAAATACACTCAAGCTATACACTTAAGATTTACCTATTTTTAAATTATCTTCAACTTCAATAAAGCACTCTATTTCTTGATTTGGGCAATATGTTTGGAGTATGTTTATTTTATGAAAATTCATTAAGTTGCACAGATACAATTTATTAATTTTTAAATATATGTATTCAACTTCAAAAAAAGTTTACCTATAACAGAAAAATAAAGTAGATGCATATAGATTCTTGTAATTCTAAAATCAGCCACGTCCATAAACCATATATAATTTAAAATTGAGTACGAGCAAGCCCTTGTCTTTATGTTAGCTAAGGGAGTATTTCTTAGACCTTTCTCCCTACAAACATGACAAACATCTACTTCTGTCCTATTTATCATTTCCCTAAAATTGATTAATGATTCTGGAAGAATAAAGATAGGGGCATGAAAAACTGAGGGGAAGAAGGGTTTAACAAATCTGGGTGAATTGGATATTTGCTTTACTCCCTGGATACTTTTTAAATCTACTTATCTCTCCTTACCACTCTTAACCCCACCTGGTAGCCCCCTTAAGAATTATTGCTCAAGTTATTCATGGTCAGTTGAATTTTCTGTTTTGAATCTGAATAAAAGAAAACAGTACACACAAAATGTTTAATGTTTAATTAGAATGAACAATAGAGTTAAAGAAGGTAAAAAACTAAGCAAAGCTGTCATTTCATGACCATTCCTAAAACATCTTGAGCAAAATTTGTGGAGTTTATCAAACTCTCTACAAAAGCCTCCAAAAGTGAATAATTAAAAATTATAGGCCTAGAACTGAAAGGAGACAAGTAGGAATCTACCTCCTTTAATCTTCAGTTGCTTTTTTTTTAAAATGTTTCTCTTTCAACTTTCAAATCTAGAAATGAAAATAATAGCTCCTTCCAATGGGATGCACTGTGTTAAATCACTTAATACTTTAGACATTTACTACATTTACTTATCTTTACTGTGGAACCAAGTATCCACAAAAACATTTTCCAAATAAAGTGAATGTTTTAAAATAAGCAGAGGAAAACAACTTCACTTATTTATGTTCTATAATTAATTATAAACAAAAAATAGAGTCAAACATTATAACCTAGATTTTAACATTTTTGCTCTAATTATGTCACCATGATTAAAACCTTGTAAGATAAACTGAAATTATTGTGGTATAAACAGAAGTGTTTATCTTGGGATTTTATGATAAATTGAAGAGAAAGTATTTTAAAATTATTGCTACAAGCATACCTATTTAGACACTTTTTATAAACCTCCCAATATTTTAATATTAATATTTGAACCCAATCATGTGTGTTGGTTTCATTAATTTTGCTACAGTTTCGTTTGTGGTATGTTTGTTGAAATATTCATTACCTTGGGTAAAATCATAAAGAATTTTAGTCCAAGAAGTGTTTCTTTAGAGTCTCATGATACCTTCTGACACCTATTTATTAAAATCTTAAATTTAGTTTTTATCATGTTTTCCTTGTGTCCTAATATAATTTGTGTGAAACAGATGAGGTATTTAATCCATTTATGTATGCATTTAAAGGCAAAAAGTAAGACATGAGAAATATCTAACAACTAAAAATCAACAATAAAATTTGTCCAAATATGCAAAGACACATTAAGTTATACGAGAGTTAGAAAGCACATTACTGCTTGTCAAAACAAAAATTCTCTCATTTACTTATTCCTTAGTCACTGTTGGAATCCCAGTTCATTAGTATTTTTCAGTCTCTCGTTGAAAGAAGATTAGTAAAAACCAAATAGATCATCATAATCAAAGACCTCATTCTCATTAACATGTTTCAGGAAGTAAATTTGAATTCTTCTCTACCTTAGTGATCACAACGCAAGTTAGAGAGTGCAGAGTAAACACAAGCAAGAAAAAAGAAAATCAGTTGAAGGACAAAAGAGCAAGGGAGCTCAGCCACAACTGGGTTAAAAAGAAAGAAAGGAAGAAAAAGAAGAATTCTAGGTGGTACTGCTTTAATGGCACCTGGATGTACACACTGGGAATCTAGGAAGAAGAAAGGGCGCTGTGCTTACCTGTTAGAAGCAGGCGGTTTCTGGGAGCTGTCCAATGTACCAGATGAACCGTCCTAGTCACAATTTACCTCTTTAAGAGGGATTGACGTATAATATAATTCTCCCTAGAATCAAGATGTCTCTGCTCATTTTTCTTTTTTGGCTATTTCTTCTAATACATCTTTAAAGTTATTTTCTAACAAATTGTTCTTCCTGACCGTGTCTTCTTAAAATTCCCTACACTGAATAATTAAATAAAGATTGCTTCTGGCAATCCAAGAAGGAAAAATGAAGACTTCTTTGTTAAAATCTCAGAGATAATGTGAAATCGGTAAAATATCATTTTAATTTTACCAAATTTAAATTTTCTTTTTCATCTTAAAAAAAGATCAAAGGATAACCAAAAATCTCCCTTCGATAGAATACAGTAAAGTATAGTTTCTGCTCTTAGGTCCTGTAGGGCGGTACAGATCAATGAGGAAAATCAGCCAGGTGGAAGTGTGAAGGATTTTTCGTTGTTCACAAATACTGATCAGCAATTTAAAATTCGAAAGATTTCTCAATGGAGGGTGGGCTGACCCATTGATTTACCAAAAGGTAAATCTCATTTTTGAAAGGAGAGTGAAGTTGTTTTGTTTGTGGGTGGAGAGGGTTTGCTTTGCCCTCCACTCCCAATTCTGGGATTATACACTAAAGCAAGCTCGGAGAAAATATGCTGAGCCTTCCCGTTTCATTTTATTGCCATCATATCTTTTGCCCTCGAAGTAAAATCCTCTACTTTACATGAGTTGGAGATGAGAGTAGGGAAAAGAAAGTCAAGTGTCTGAATTGTTAGGCCGGTTATAACAAAACACACTTTAGAAGTCAGGGTTTGTAATTTGGCAGGAGAGATGTTTACGATGCCCTGGAAGGAGAAAGCCGGTTCCAAGAGCGACTCTGGGGAATGCGCTCTCGGCCCCCCCTACCGTGCTTACTTAAGCTAATGGAAGATCTTGCCTTTCAGTAGCCGCTGCACTGGGATACCAGACAAACAGCTCCCCGCGACCCCTGGCAGACTGGGCCCCTCTTCAGGACATCATTAAAAGCACATGCACTTGTTCCGTACTCATTGGCAGTGTCGGGTGGCAAGACTCAGGACTCCTACCCCGAAGCCAAGGAGAAGCCAGAGTGGTGGAAAACATCCTCGCTTTGCAAAGCCAAAGAAAGCTAAATCAAAGAACTACATGCGATAAGAAGCCTGAAGAATATTAGTTGGCCGCGGGGATAAGGAGAGACAAAAAGCACAGCAGGTAAGAGCTGGGGGTTGTTGCCAAGAAGGAACTGTCCCAGGTGGCGCAGCGAAATGGATCTCAAAATTGGAGGCCTGTCCCTGTGAGTCTTCCATGCGTGCTCGAGCTTGTCTCCTTCCATCAGTTTCAAGAGGAGGGACGTCTTCATTCACAGCCTTCCCTAATGGTGCGACTAATCCTGTTATCAGTTTGGTTGTAAATATTAATGTCCCCTGGCCCTTCGGTGATGGTGTCGCATCAGATTCAGAGCTGTTAGGAAGCTTTCTTCAGTCTCACCCCTCCCTGCGAGAAACCGATGAGACGCAGGGCCAAGAGGACGCGATGGCAGCCTATCCGGAGAGCTGCGTGGACGCCACCGTGCTGGACTTTGTCGCAGACCTGTCCTTCGCCTCCCCGGGGCACCCTCTCCTCTGCGACTTCGCGCCCCGGGTCCCCTTTGGAGACGGAGGCCTTGTGCTCCAAGAGGGAAGACCCAGGAGGCTGGCGCGCTTTGAGGAGGAGGATCCAGAACAGGAGGGCGAAGTAGACGAAGGGGGGGACGAGGAAGAGGGGCATGAGAGAGGCGCCTCCCTGCTGGGCCGCCCCAAGAGGAAAAGGGTGATCACCTATGCCCAGCGCCAGGCCGCCAACATCCGCGAGAGGAAGCGGATGTTCAACCTCAACGAGGCCTTCGACCAGCTGCGGAGGAAGGTGCCCACTTTTGCGTACGAGAAGAGGCTGTCCAGGATTGAGACCCTACGCCTGGCCATCGTCTACATTTCCTTCATGACCGAGCTCTTAGAGAGTTGCAAGAAAAAGGAAACCGTCTGAACCCGGCTAGGACAGACGTGTCAGCCCCCGCATGCCTGGGCTCCGTGCGGGCTCGGGGTGGTTCCGGATCCACAGTGGGTGTGGCTGAAAGGCCAGGAGGGATGCTCCAAGACCTAACGTCTGGCTTTGTGCAGCTTGTTGCGGGGTTGTAAAAATCCCCATAGCCCTCGGAGAGTTAATTTATATGCGATCGCCCTAAATAGAGCGTGGGGATGGGGCAGACGCGCGGGGCAAGTTAGAACCTGTTAGAATGAGTTGACTTCATCCAGGTGTGCTCAGACGCAAGTTCTTCCCACCGGGAGAGTGGGAAGTCAATCCTCTCTGCAAACGGCAGACTTCGGGGGCTAATATAGAGTCTACTCTCTGCTTCACTTTTTTTTTTTTCTTTAATATAAATTGTTTTTGAGCCTCTGGAGTCTGTGCTGAGCCTTCCCTGGCAGGCACGCCGCTCAGGTTGGAGGGGTGCTGGGAGCGGGTCCCTGGAGAGGCCACGATGCTTCTTCTCTCGTCCTGTTATTTTAGGCTTGTCGAGAGATGGAAGGAAAAAAAAAAAATGCGAAAGGAAGGGGAATCGAGGGGACTCGGACCTCTGCGAACAGACATCATTCTCTCTTCCCCGCCCCTCCCCTCCGCTCTTAAGCGCAGAACTAGCAACCCTGTTCGGGTCCCTCCAGGAGCCCTACGAACGTGGAGGTGGATGGGGGGCAGCTCCGGCCAAAGCACCAGGGGCGCTCCCAGGGTCTGGGGCGCACGCGAGCCTTTGCTGCCACTGGGTGCTTTCCCCTGTCTCCTTCCCGGGGAAAGGGCGGGGTTTTCCTAGGCTCAGTGCCTCCTGAGCGCGCACTTTTAAATTTTTAGCTGAAGGTAGGAAAGATACCTTTCATTCTAGTCGCATCTAGGGAAAGTCAAGGCAAAACTTCGAAGGAGGAGATGCATTCCTCCGCTTTGCAGAAATGTGTGCAGGGGAGACGAGGTTAAAGCGGGACCGTATGGAGGGGGTGCCTCTAGTTTGGACCCTCTGCCATCCCACCGTTCTTCCTTCTGAGGGACCTGCTAACCCCTGAACTGGGGTACTCAGATAGGAGTAGGAAGTGAGGGGAGGAAGAGGAGTGAAGAATGCCCACCTAACTGTAAATTATCTTAAAGGATAAATCTCATTTTTCCAATACCTTATTTTCGAGCGCGCGCACACACACACACACACACACACACACACACACACACACACTCATTCTCCCTATCATGCTTTCAGAAATATAATTCATTATAGTAATGTTATACTCATCCTAGAAAACTTGGAAAACAAAACTTAAAAATACAAAATTTAAATCACTCCCCGTTACCCCACAGCATTTTTATCTATTTCCTTTCTACTCTTTTTTATATATACAGATATAAATTCAATATGTTAACAAATTTGGGACACTTTTGGATACTGGTCATTTTCCACTCAGCCTTATAGAATGAGCACTTTGACTTTGAAGATTATTCAAACGTAGTTTTTATTGCTGTATTTTATTGTCATATTGATGTTTCACGAGTTAATTCCAATCCTTTAAAAGTGCATAGCTAAGATAGTTCCTTTTTTAAAAAAAAATAAATGATGATGCAAAGACCATTCTTATAAATGTCTTCTCTGCCTATGATAATTTCCTAATATTAGGTTAATAGAAATAAAATTTCTGCATTAAATAAACATTTAAGTTTGTGGCAACAGAGAGCCAGGTTGCCTCCCAGGTAGGTTCTGCCAGTTCACTCTCCCTCTCATCAGCATTGCAAGGAGGTGTCTATCTCTCAAGTGCCTTAATTTAACATTTTTCCTAATTCTCCTATCTATAGGAACTGAATTAGTTCTGAAATAACCATCTTCCCAAAGATGATTTCTTATTTTGACTGTACCTTTTCACTAGGATTTTTTCTACCTCACCATGAGAACATTGGGATAAACAGGTAAAAACAAACAAACAAACAAAAATGCAACCAGCTAAAACCAAACAAGAAAATCAGGGAATGTATTTTTTTTTTAATTCTCTAGCACTTCTATTAAATAAACTGAAATTTGGACAATGACCTGTATACTAGTTTTATCAAGTAAAATTACTCATTTTATTTTCTAGACAACTTTTTAGATACTAAGATTAGCATATTTGTATTTTTAAAGACAAATTTAGCATTACTCATGTCAATATGTTAAAGGAAAATAACTGTTTCTCATCTTATCATCAAAGAGTATTCTGCTCCCCAACTTATGGAATGCCAATGGTTCCATTAATCCCTCACGTTTATCCAGTTATTCATTTACTCAATTAAAAAATATGTTGACATTTTACATATAGCGTAAGTGGGTTCAAAACTGAAAGATCTTACAGAAATGTCCTTACTCCTCCCACTTAAAAGTCCTCCTGAGAAAAAACATCATTTTTTTAAAATTCTGCAAGTGTTAAATAAGTTTTAAAAAATGGTTCAGCTCTAGAAATCATTAATATATTGTTCAAAGAACCAATTTTGAAAACCAAAAATTAAAAAAAAAAAAAAGCTATGTAGACAGAAGACCTCAAAATCATTGGGTTCTGAAGAGTAAATACAACCATCCATCATCCTTAACCCTCTCCCTTATATTCTGAACCATTCTATTAGATTCTTAGGAAGCACATAATATCCTACAGTGAATACCTCTTCCGCATAGTAAATACCTAAAAAATCCTCCAAGTACAAAGCTATTTTCCTATTAGTAGAATTATGTTCTAACAATTCTTAAAACTATTACAGCTTATAAATGGTTTGTTCCCTGTATATTTATTATGTTTAGAAGCTGCTCTAAAATGTAAAGTTTCTTAAGGCATTTTTAAAATCATTATGTTAATAGAATAATTTAAAGCCAAATAAGGATCAGAAACAGGGAAAAACTGATTGACTTTTTCCTTACACCAAATTATTCCTAGAGACAAAATGATCTGCATTTTGAACATAAATCCACTGTGTCTCCGTATCTTGGCATTCAACTTTTCTAAGCAACATGATAGTTTTAATTTTTCCCATGTTCAATCCATAAATTCAGTGTAGTTTTTAATACAAATGTTTTTAGTATATAATACACCTGATGTTGAAATTGTTTTCTTTATTGGTTTCTAAACCAACACTGATAGAAATATAAGTACACATTGATTTTTCAATATCTTCCACTAGTTTAAAAAAATCTTAATGGTGTCAATTACTTCTGGAAAATTTTAATAATTAGTTTTTGAAATCTTAAAGTTATTTGGACATTTGGAATCTACCATTTTAGTCGTTGCTCAGAGTCAATTTATTTATACACTCTTTACTGACTGAAAACTGCCTTTTTGTCTCAAACTAAGTTCTCCATAACTATCAGGTTACTATTAGTATTCAGACATGTAAACCAAAAAAAAAATCTAAATGAAATCATGTTTGAAAGACACAATCAGGCTTTCCAAGGAAAGTAAAAATAATCAGAAGCCTTTGACATCAACAGGCAGCCATTCAGGCTGACCATCTTTTACAGTTGCCTAATGTGAAAGCAGATTTTGGAAAAATTAGCACTGGAAACTGAAACAAATATTATGCTAGTATGCATAATTCTTGCTTGAACATAAAATTAAGCCCCTTGGATTGGTGTTTATTATTGCATGTGTCAGCATTTCCATTATAAAAACACTATTGTGGAAGATTTATAACATGGTTATAAAAATTGTGAGTTGAAACTTGATAAGCACAGTTTAGCATGACTTTGTTTTTTATAATTACAAACCTTCCAAAAAAATTTCTAAGGTAATGAAGACACTTAAGTTCATTTACACATGAGATTCCAAAATGTACCTGCAACTTTAAAAACCAAGAGATTCTATTTAATACAAAATATAAATTTGATTATTATTTATTTTTATCAATATTAGCTGGCAGATTAATATTGAACTTGAAGTACAAAATCTACTTTTTATAGGGTGATATATCATTACATTATATTTAAATGTATTCCAAAAGCGTTGAAGTTTTGGTATGTATCTGTATCTTGGCCCAAGTTCATGCCAAGGTTCCTGAACTTTGCCAACATTTTGGGTGAAGTTAGGCCCAATTTCTGGTCAGTGCCCTCTCTTCCTGTGAGTGCTGGACTAAAAATGGTTACAAAACAAGAGTCAGCAGTTCTGACCATTTTGTTTTGACTTTGGGGTTTCTTTGAATCCAAAGCTCAAAACCAAACCTGGCGGAGAAGGAGAAGCAAAGGAAAGAAGCAATGCAAACTGACAGGAATAAAATACCAGAAAGATGGAAAAACTTCTTCAAGTTTCTAGAAACCAAAGCTTATAAATTACCAAAACTTTCTTTGTGACACCAAATTTTTAGTTCTGTGCTTAAAACACATTCTGTAAAGAAGTATAAGGAATATAAGGACATGCAAAGAATAGTATGAATGTATTTTAAAACACTCTTTATGGCTAAGATTTGGTAGAATTCTACCTTTAATTTTGCACAAGTCAAAGAACTTTCAATATTTAGTGAACTCAAGAGTAGGTATGATGAATATTATAGAAATTATCATAATAAAATATCTTATGGTTACTTAGTTCTTTGTTGTTTTCAAAGCACCATTCACATACTTTCTCTCATTTGACCCTCCCAACTGGATTTCAGGAGGATCTAGAGTCTCTCATCAGCGTACCATCTTAAAAATTCATTCATTCATTGAAATCAGCATGATACAGAGATTCCTAAAAAGGACAAATGGTCACATATAAGCAACACATTACTTTGAAAGACATTGCCTTCAAAGATCAAAAGCACCTTAACATGCTCTGTGGATGATAAGTTATACAAAAGCCTGGTATGGTCTGGCTTCCTCAAAGGCCAAATTTTACAATCTTCTTCTTAGGGCTCTGTGAAGGAGATTTTCACCTGCAACCCGCAAACATAGATAACCTCAAAGCAGCTATTATAAATAGATTTTTATGATATCTAGTCTTCAAAAGGGAGAAAAATATCTATGAGAATATTGAAATAAATCAAACAGTTGGTGAACAATAAAAGGCAACAACATCATATAAATGTGTTTGGATGGATGGATGGATGGATGGATGGATGGATGGATGGATGGATGGATGGATGGACGGATGGACGGATGGACGGACGGACAGATGGACGGATGGATGGACTGACGGATAGACGTGATTACACAATTATTTTACTGCAGATAATTTTGTGACTTCTTCAAAACCTAGTAAAACTACAAGCTATATCTGTTACCAGTAAGATCTTGAACTGATTGATTATGTTTAGTCCCATAGTTTAGTAAAATGTTGACTATATTTAATCCAATAATTTAGTGAAATTTTGGAGAAACTAGAAATGGTGTCAAGGAGAACAATGAAGTAACTAGATTATTAGTTCTGGATAAAGAGTAACTATAATAACTAGTAGTAATATTTATAATATGTATACTGTATTGCTTACTTGTACATGAAAAAATATGTTCAAAACCTTGTGTTGATTTCTTTACATAACTACTAATCTTCTTGTAATAATTTTAGGATGTATTAATATCCTCATAGTATTTCCTTCACAGTGATGAGGACACTAGAGAATAGAGAAGTTAAATAACTTCCCAAGCTCAATCAGCTCATAAATAGTGAAGCTGATTTACACCTAGTGAAGGATTTCAGACAAAATTCTTAGGGGCTGAGGTAATTTGTAAATGATTATATGATTATTATATTCAAGTAGAAATGATGTGGCAAAATGAGTATTCTTTATCTTTGCTGAGATTCTCAGAAACGTAGGCATGGATTTATCATGTGCCAGAGAGATACAGACTCTGCAAAAAAAAAAAAAAAATACTTGGAAAGATGTACTACTGATGAAAGTTTTTGAACAAGTTTTGAAATAATATTCTATGGATATTTTAAGGCCACAACATTCTTTTGATGAACACAATGCACATAAGCACAAGCTTTGAAATTTGACAGAAGTGGGTTTGAATCAAAAGTATATCACATAATGCTATGAAAGCTGGTACAACTTACTTAACCTTGTTTACCCTCAGTTTCTTTATTTTTGCAATAGGGATAATAATATTCATCTCACAGGGCACTTACGAGGACTGACTAAAATATGCATGCAGAGGAAATGGTGTACAGTGAGCATTCAGTAAATGCTAACTACTATTAGAATATACACCATCATCATTATCACTATTACTATATCCCTTCCAATTCTATAGCAATGAAAAACTCTATGAACAAGGCATCAGCTTCACCACCAATGGTGATGTGTAAAAGCATAAAATATATAAAGAACAGGACTCATTATATAATGCTTTTAAATAAACTGAAAAAAATCAGATTTATTTTATCCCCCAATATTTTTTATGCCTGGAATACTTGATTGCCCGCATTTAGTCCTGGTATATGCATCTTTCTAAGTGGAATAATACACCCCCAACAGATGAACACAGAGATCAAAACTCCCTCATTCAACCTGCTACTGTAATAGCATATATATTAAAAACAAATGTTAGGTAAGTAACTAAATCTGAAAAAAAAAATGATCTGAATTCATTCAGAGGAGTTCTATTTTGTTAGCAGCCCAGGAATTATATTTAAGTATATGTTTTCCAGATTAGTGTACATTTATTCAAATCAGATAATTCCTGATGAAATAGTTCCGTATCTTAATTGCAATGGTGGTTGCATTAATCTACATATGTCATAGCATGACATAGAATTACGCCTTTTTACACCAATGTCAATTTCCTGGTTTTGACATTGTACTGCAATATGTAAGTAACCTACGGAGAAAACTGATTGAAGGGAACAAAGAACCTCTCTGTACCATCTTTGCAATGTCCCGTGAACCTATAATGATTTTAAAATTCAAAAATGAAAATAATCCGATAATTACTATGACATTCCTTTGAACCTATAAAGCACCTTACACATGTAAAATCAGGAATTTTATGGAGACACTCACTTAAACTCGATTCATGCCACGTTCTACAATTTTTCTCCAAGTGTTTCATGAATGTGAAACCAAGTTTAGTGCATGGCATTATGTGGGTCCTCAAATAAAAATCAGGACTCAACCCCTAAAGGGCATAACCAAGAACTGAGAATCTGATCTGGGTTCCTGGGTTCATGCTGATATTCTTGGCCTGAGACATTCTCATGTATGGATTTGTAGTGTTGGAGAAGCTTCACATCTTAATTCTCCTACTTCCTAAATTAGATAACTCACTTAAAACATCTGGGCTTCTGCACCTACCCTGGTCTGTGAAGTAGAAATAATTAGCATAGGGTTATTTAAACTATCAGAAGATATCCTATAGGGTATTTTGTACAGTGCCTCACACAAAGTAAATACTTAACCAATGTTGTTGTTTGTGCTAGTTCAATGTTGCACGTTTATAATTAGCAAAATGACAATTCAGCCCTTTAGAACGGCTCATAAGAACACATACAAAAGCAGTATTAGTCTGTCCTGCTTCTCCTAAACAAAATCAGAGTCTTAAATAGCATGGCATTTGTGCTCAACTTAAGCTACTAACCTAATCATGTATTTTTGTTTAATTTTGTTTTTAAAATATAGAAATTTAAAGGTAAGGCTTCTGGTCTATGACATATGTAATCACAATCTTTGGTCAGCCAGAAAGATCACTGTAAACCCCACATTCCTAAAACAATCTCTAAAATTTGCATATAAAGCATTTTATACAAAAAAAGGATAGCTCACTTGGTAAATCCTCTGGGGACTTATTTTTGAGCAAATTCATTTGAAAGCTACAGTGTCAGTGATAGTGACAAGTAGGACTGTCTCAGTTACTAAGCATTTATGCATATCTGATCTAGGCTCACATGAAATCTGAAAACCCGGGACTCATTCAGTCCTGTCAACTGGGCACTGGGTCACAGGGTTTTAGGTTCCCAAGGGACATAGGAGTCCCTGTGCATACAAGGAAGTTGAGTGGGGGCTACCTCCCCTTCACAGAAAGGCATCAGGGAGGCCAAGAGAAAAGGCCTCTCTTTGGAGCAGCAGAGATGGAAGGTGGATCCCATAGTACATACTGGAACATCCTATGTTATTTCTGCCATTTATCGTCTTTGAAAATTTAACACCTGGCCTTATCCTTTATTCACACAGATTTTTATTTTTCATTGTGATACTAGTGGATTTATAGAAAATCTCTAAAAAGCTGTGTACTCTTTGGCCTAGATTTATTTGCAATTTAAATATCAGTTTTTAGAAAGATAAAATTGGTCTTAACTTATACATAATTTCTTAACTTTTAAAACTAGGTAACTCTTTTTTACATATTTATTATTTTATATGACAATCTTTCCTCCTTGCATAGAAAGTTAAAAGGATAATTCTTAAATTGCTTCTTCCTTTTAAACACTTTGATTCAACTTCAAGCAGCTTATTTGAGGGTTGATGGTAAAGGGCCTTCTGAAATTTATTAAAATTTTTCTGACTTGGGAAACATACCCACTTTCAAATATTCTTACCATGGGTCCATATTTTTGACCAAAAATATGTGGTGACTATAGTTAAGAAGCATTTGACAAGTAGTGGTTTTGTTAATTGTAGATCTTGGCATGTAGAACATGCCACACCATTTCTTTCATCACTATTCATTTGCCTAATCTCACCAAAGCCTATTAAAATTAGAGCAGATGAGCTCATTTAATATATATATATATATATGTATATATTGGGTACCACTTTGTTTCAAGATGACACAACCACAAATTAAACTTCATACCCTTCTTAGAGTACTACATTTCATCAAATTCAACCAATTGCCTCTAAAATTAATATGAAACAGACTGAAAAGTGCCCAGAACTCAAAGCATTGCACAATGAAACACAATGAACATCTTCCCAAATTACATCCACATGAAAATATGCACATACCTCAATCCATACCTCAGGGTCCTTACCTTGGACACCTCAGAGCTTCCACTTCTACAGTTATAATCCCTATCTCCATTGTATGTTTCACATGCATGCAAACATGCATATACATAGAAGTATTTCCATCAGAATATCTTCATATGTATTTTATAATGGATAGTACATATGTAATTTTTTTGTTCCCAGCTCCAACTTTAAAAAAGGTTTTATTTTCTTCCTTTCCCACCATACTTTGACTGTTTCACTCTTTTTTACTAAGAGGTATCTGTTTCTTGAACACTTCATATATCATAATATTAATTATTGTTGAACGTTTCCCTCTTTTGTCACCAAAATTTAAGTTAAGAATCACTGTTTTTTCATACATTGAAAATAAGCCCAGGAATTGCTCCAGTTCTTGACTTAGTATTAGCCCCATATAAGTATATCATGCCTGAATATTATTACTAGGATCAGCAGTCAGTCAACTGTAGAAAAGAAAGTGTCTGGAATTGCCATTTGGGAAACCTACAGAACACTCATTGATTAGACGAGTCACTGACTCAATGAGAAAAACAGAATTTTCCCTGGGAACAGAGCTACCTCCCATATCGAAAAGGAGTTACAAAGGCCTCAAGAATTCTCTTTGAATATTGGCTCCATTTGAGATCTAAGCCATATTTTACAACATCAGGATATTTTTGGATACTTAGAGCTTGCTTACAGAAATTTCACTGGTAGGAATTTAGCCTAATGAAGTAATCAAGACTCTGTACAAAGATTAGACTACAAAATATGTATCTCATTCTTGTTTATAATATAAAAATGCAGAAAACAGCCAAGATGTCTAAAAATGTGAGTCATTATTTAAATTATTGCAGTCGTTAAAAGGGTGATACACAAAATAGTTTGTGCTGTAGAAAGATGATTCCAATAAACGATAAGTAAAAAAGTATTTTATAAAGCAATATGTACAGCATGATTTCATTTCTGTTTCACAGGAAATGTGTGTAAATATGTATGTGTGTATGTATGCATATCTTTGTATCTATAAATATAAATGTTCATTTTATATTATGCTACAGGAACTGGTTATTTTTGTACTTGTTTGTATTTTTCCAGTTTTCTACCATCTCTTTCAGGTTAGAAAAATAGTAAAATTATTTTGAAGCAAGTGGGGCTACATGAAACTAAAAAGCTGTACTGCACAGCAAAAGAAACCATCAACAAATGAAAAGGCAACCTATTGAATGGGAGAAAATATTTGCAAACCACATATCTGATAAGTGGTTAATATTCAAAATATATCAGGAACTCATACAATTCAATAGCAAAAAAAAAAAAAAACCCACAAATAATCCAATTAAAAAGTGTGAAGGACCTAAATAGACATTTTTCCAAAGAAGACATACAAATGGCCAATAGGTACATGAAAAGATGCTCAATATCACTAATCATCAGAGAACTGCAAATCAAAACCACAATGAGGTATCACCTGACACCTGCTAAAATGGCTATCATCAAGAAGAGGTAAGTGCTGAGGCGGCCGGTTAGCTCAGTGGGTTAGAGCGCAGTGCTCTTAACAACATGATTGCTGGTTCGATCCCCGCATGGGCCACTGTGAGCTGCGCCCTCCACAACTAGATTGAAACAACTACTAGACTTGGAGCTGATGATTCCTGGAAAAAAATCACTTAAATAAAAACGTTTAAAAAATAAAGGAGGTAAGTGCTGATGAGGATGTGAAGAAAAGGGAAGCCTTGTGCACTGTGAGTAGGAATGTAAATTGGTGCAGCCAATCCATGGTAAACACTATAGAGATTCCTCAAAAATTAAAATAAAACTACAGTATGATCCAACAATCCCACTTCTGAGTGAAAATGAGTATCTAAAGGAAATGAAATCAGTATCTGGAAGAGGTATTTGTATACTACCATGTTCACTGCAGCATTATTCACAACAGCCAAAACATGGAAACCACCTACTGTTCATTGATGAATGGATAAAGAAAATGTGGAATATACATACAATGGAATATTATTCAGCCATAAAAGGGGGAAATCCTGCCTTTTGTGACAACATGGATGAACTTTGAGGGCATTAAGCTAAGTGAAAGAAGTCAGATGGAGAAAGGCAAATATTATATGTTCTCATTTATATCTGGAATCTAAAAATGCAGAACTCAAGAAATAAAAATAGAATGGTGGTTGCCAAGGGTTGTGTAGTAGAGAAAATGGGGAGATATTGGTCAAACATCCAGTTATTAGATGAATAAGTTCTGAGATCTATTGTACAGCATGGTGACTATTGTTAACAATACTGAATTATACACTTGAACGTTATTAAGAGGGTAGCTCTTAAATGTTATCGCCACACACAAAAAAGAAAAAATTATCTTAAATTAAAAATCGCAACACAACAATACAAATTGTGATTTCTGTTAGTTGCATGGCAGGATGCTATGACTTAGGTTAGAATTCTTGCCTTCTTAACTTTAAAACATTTACACTAGATATTTAACAAGCTTAGAAATGATAGTAAAAGAAAAACAAAAGAAATGATAGTCTGTAATTTTGTTTTCTTGATACTAGAGAGAAGAACACGACCAGCATCTTAGAGGCCCCTCTTGTGATTCCTTCCAATATTGCTCTTCTCTCCCTGTGAGACTACCTAGTGACTTGATTTCTAACATCCTGTTAGCTTCCCAGTTTTGCTATTGTTTTATATGAATGAAATAATTGAGTTTTGGGGGAAAACTGGTTTTTATTTATAAATGTATCTTCAAGAAAACAAGTATTATCACAGCCCCAACCCCCCCCCAAAAAAAAAGAGAAGTGGAAATTAATTAGGATGATAAGGATTAAATTGACCATTAAATACACAGAGTTAAAAATTAAAAGGAAAATTAGTTAGCAAATATGCACTTTAATTTCATTGACACTGAAATAGAAAAAGGAAATGAAAATTTTAACAATGTAAGGTGTTCCTTCTGAAACACGCTGAATTCACCTATATCTTACACACACACACACACACACATACCTGATAAAAATAACTATAGCCAACTACAGTAATGCTACCATGTTTCCCCGAAAATAAGACTGGGTCTTATATTAATTTTTGCTCCAAAAGATGTTTTAGGGCTTATGTTCAGGGGATGTCATTCTGAAAAAATTATGCTAGGGCTTATTTTCCAGTTAGGTCTTATTTTCAGGGAAATATGGTAAGACATTTACTGACTGGTCAGGAATACACTGCAAATTTCTAATGAAATTCATGTTTTTTAAATAATGAATACTAGTTTTGCTTCCGATTTAGCTCCATGGAAATTACAATGTGTGTAGCGTACTTGTGTGCTTGCATATGAATGTGTCTGTGCCTCTGTGTGTGTGTGTGTGTGTGTGTGTGTGTGTGTGTAAGTACATAGAGATTGTGTAATATTTAACATTTACTTTATTTTTTAAAGGATACATTAGAATCTGATAAATGTGATCTGAAAAAGCTTTACATATTCATAATCACATATTCATATGCATAATTAATTTATGCATAGTTTTTATATTCATGGTTTGAATACTCTGCTATAGACCAAGAGAAAATAAAAGAATTAGATTTTCAACATAATTTCAAAATATTTAAAACCTGCACTGCTTTTAATAACTTTTATTGTTTTTAACATGTGACACTTTATCCCCATTAGCAATAACAGATGTCTAATGCATTAAAAAGGAAAATCCTGCGCACGTGTTGAAATAGAGGATTTTACTGAAAGGAAAGCATGTGCTTTGATTTATATTAGTCAAAATTTAGATACTGTACTTGGTGCTATTTCAGGAAATGAAAAGGTGAGGAAACAGTTATATACCAATAAACCAGAGCAAAAGTCTCCATAGAAACCAAAACAGTTTCAGTGGGAGCCAGTTAAGCTAAATTAATACCTAGAATATGCTTATATTAGCCCCTAGAGAGCTAATTCGAACAAAACAAAACTCTTTCCATTGATTCATGCATGTTACATAGTATTTACAATTCTTCTTTGTTCACATTTAATTGTCAAAAAATAACCAGATTTCCAGTCAAGATGTCAGGGTAGGTAAACTGAGTGCTCACCTCCTCTCAGGACCACATCAATTACAATTAAACCACAGAGCACCCATTAATGAGAATTGCCTTAAGTCTTGCTGAACTGAAGCCCTACAACTACAGACACACAGAAGAAGCCACCTCGACACTGGTAGGAGGGGCAGAAACACAGAACGGGCAGATCCCACAACCATGTGTGACCATTAAAAATCAGGAGGTATATCTCCATTGTGACGGTCTCCCTGGAGGAGAGGGTTCCCAACCACCCCCACCCCCAACCCAGCCAGGGTTCCAGTGCCAGAGAGAAGTCCCCATGACTTCTGGCTGTGAAAACCAGCAGACATCGTCAGTGAGGAGGAGAAGAGCAGCTAGAGTTCTAGATGCTCCTCTTAAAGGGCCTGTGCACAGACTTATTCTCTCTGAGCTCCAGCACTACGGCAGCAGCTGGAAAGGTGCCAGGGACATACGGGAAAGAACTGAGTTGCCTAGCTTTAGGTTGAGGGCTGGAGAGGCAGCTCCCAGATGGAGGAGCTGGGGGAAGCCATTGTTTCTTTGTTGAACCCTCGCCCTCCCTGCTTGCAGACATCTTATCAGAGTCTCCATCAAATGGCTATCACTTTTCCTCTGCCCCACCCTAGTGATGCCTAGAGTCCAAACCCTACCTAACTTACAGGCACACCCAAACCACTTCCAGTGGTTTTTCCATACAAACAGCCTGCGTTGGCTCATGCTATGGACATTCCTAAATCTCTCACAGGTTCACAAAACTCAAACAAGCAGCATCTGGCTTTGGCACATCCTGTACCTCTGCCTGAGCAGTCCTAAGCTCAGCACTAGTGACAGCTGGCCTTGGTTCATGGCTTACCCTCTCAAGGCACCTCCAACCACCGCGACAGTGGCAGCCATCTATGGATTGCTATATGGCTCAGGCCAGGTGGCTCGTCAGGGCACATACTGTGCTGAACTTGGCCTGCAGTGAGTCCCCTCCCAGGAGTCCCCTGGTCTGGTAGGCCCAGTGGCCAGCTTCAGACTGGGCCAGAGCATCACCCAGCCACCTCCAAGGATGACACACCCACAGGGCAGACCAGGCAGAACCCTGCTAAAGGGAACCTGCTTTGTAGGGTCAGCCCCTGAACAACAGCTCCTCCACTGTAGTCACAGCCAGTCCTCACAACAAATCAGCCAATTCCTCCCACTGACATGCAAACTGCAACAGGAGGGCACACAAAACCTACACAAGGGACACACCTGGAGCACCTGATCTGGTGACCAGGGATACTATACCACTGGTCTCCACAGGACACCTACCACATAAGGCCACTCTATTAAGACCAGGAGGCATAACAGACCTACATAGAAACAAACACAGGGAGGCAGCCAAAATGGGGAGAAGAGAAACATGTCCCAAATAAAAGAAGAGACCAAAGCTCCAAAAAAAGAACTAAACAAAATGGAGACAAGCAATCTACGAGATGCAGAGTCCCAAACAATGGTTATAAGAGTACTCAATGATCTCAGGGAGAACTTCAACAAAGAGATACGAAACATAAAAATGGAGATAGAAAATATAAAAAAGAACCAGTCAGAAATAAAGAATACAATAACTGAAATGAAGAATACATTAAAGGGAATCAACAGTTTAGATGAAACAGAGGATCAAACAGTGATTTAGAAGGAAGCAGAAAATACTCCATCAGAACAGCAAAAACAAAAAAAAGAATCCAAAAAAATGAGGAGAGTTTAAGGGGCTTGTGGGACAACATCAAGCATACCAACATTAGTGTCATAGGGGTACCAGAAGGAGAAGAGAGAGAACAAGGAAATGAAAACATATTTGAAGAAATAATAACTGAAAACATCCCTAACCTGGCAAAGGAAATAGATATACAAGCCCAGGAAGTACAGAGAGTCCCAAACAAGATGAACCCAAAGAGGCCCACACCAAGACACATCATAATTAAAATGCCAAAGTCTACAAAGACAAAGAGAGAATCTTAAGAGAAAAGCAGTTAGTTACCTACAAGGGAGCTCCCATAAGACTGTCAGCTGATTTTTGAACAGAAACTTTGCAGACCAGAGGTATTTGTAGGAAATATTCAAAGCGAAGAAAAGTAAGGACCTACAAACAAGATTACTGCACCTAGCAAAGCTATTATTTAGAATCAAAAGACAGATAAAGAGCTTCCCAGACAAGAAAAAGCTAAAGGTGTTACTCACTACCAAACCAGTATAATGAGAAATGTTAAAGGGACTTTTTAAGATTAAAAAAAAAAAGATTTAAAAAAATGAATAAAATGGCAATAACTGTATCTCTATCAACAAATAATTACTTTATATGCAATTGGATTAAATACTCCTGTCAAAAGATAGGGTGGATGAATGGATAAGAAAACAAGACCCTTACATATGCTGGCTACAAGAGATTCACTTCAGATCAAAAGACACACATAGAAAGTAAAGGGATGAGAAAAAGATATTTCATGAAAATGGAAATAGAAACAGAAAGTTGTGGTAGCAATACTGATACCAGACAAAATAGACTTTAAAACAAAGGTTATAACAAGTGACAAGGAAGGACCCAACAATCCCACTTCTAGGTAAATATCTGAAGAAACCCAAAACGCTACTTCAAGAGGACATGTGCCCTATATATGATATGTATCATATCTATGATGTTTGCCAACAGCAAAGGTGGGGAGAATAAATAACTGTTAGGTAAATCTATACTGTTTAGGCCAGAGCCACCCCCTGCAGTCAAACTGGATATCACTGCCTTTGTGTTACTGGACAGAGTTACCGTTAGGTTTTTTCTCTTTGTTCACTTTCATTTTCTTGCTTTTTAACAAAGTTAAAATTAAACTGAGATGAACTTCTAAGTGCCAAAATTTAACATTAAAAGGGAGACAATTTATACAGGTGTTTGTTTCATCATTTTAACGAAAGGAAAACACAATTTCTGGGCTGAAAACTAAGGCTGGTTTGTGCCCATATGAAATGCTAATATTAGAAATAATTTGCCAAGTTAATGTCACAGCCAAGGAACCCAAAACAATGTCAAGAGCAACATCAAGGTCAGAGACACTGAAAGTCCTAGCATTGAGAGAACAGTGTGGACAAACCCCAAGGAAACATCCTTTAAGAGGAAAGGGCAGTAGTCAAACTCACCTTAACTATGGGGCTGGAAACTTTTCATGGAGGCTTACCATAAATTTATTACAAAATGGATCGAGTGACAAAAGAGAATACAGTTCTCAGATTTATGGCATTTAATTCAGAAATAGAAGTTCTCTTGAAATAAAACTCCAACCATTGGGAGAATTTCCAAGTCAGAAGATATGATTTATAGCATTTTCTTCATCAGCTTAAAGTATAATGCCATTATTACAGCTCTGATTTTGTGGATGTTCTTTAAAGTAATTCACTCTTTCATAAATCTAATGGTTTTTCCTTCATCCTCTGACTGATTTGTTACAATTTAGTTGTAGTTGCTTTTTAATGTTCCTATATCATTAATAATTGGTTTTCAATGTATTATACTGTATTACGGTCCTACTAGTTGTTCGTTTATCATTTGTGTCACAAGGATAAGTAGTTATGCAGAAAAAAAACATAAAATAATTATAGATCTCTCCTGCTTCCCTCTCCTATCCGTCTTTCTCTCCCCACACACGTTTTTTTTTTTTCCTTTCATGCTGTCACTGTCGGTTGGATTCATTGACTATATTTTATATGCTGCATGTAAAATTAAAAGTTTCTTCTCCTTTCAAGATTCTTTCCTTCTATAAAAATGCAAGCAAATTATATGTTTTCAACAGAAATTACAGAGAAAGAAAACATGAAGATATATTTTATTGCAATTTAGTGAAGTTATTGGGCTACATAAATGTCTCCTTTAGGAGAGAGGGGTTGACAAAATGATCAAGAAGGTGAACAATTTCCTGATTCCCCTTTCCCAAGTCAAATGTTCATAATGGTTCTTACATGTAGCCCCAAACTAAACAAGCACATAAATGTCATAGTGAGGAGAGAGTGAAAAGTAGCAATAATGTAGCCTTGGTTTATGTTAAAATTGGGCTGGATCAGATTGAGTGTTCTAGCTCTGGTCAGCATCCAGTTCTTGTTCTAACTTTCATTACCAATTTTACAAAAAGCTATCAAATATTTATTGAATGCTTACTATGGACTTGACTGTTCTCAACACAATTTTCTATTTTGGTTAAGATATCTTGCCTAAAAGGAGCTCATAGTAGAATGAGGGAAATACACTTAACCCACTTGTGCTGATACTGGATGGGATATGTGGGAGCACCAGAAATAGTAGCTATTGGGATGAAATAGACAAATATAGTTAATGTATTGTGAGTTCTGCACTATTTTAGACTTAAATGCCCTTAACTTGAGGCTGCTGGAAAGAGAGGCATAGGCAGGCTAAATAAAATGGCCATTTACATAGCATGCAGATTATGACTAGGTCTAAAGGATTAAATTCTAATTATCTAACAATATCCATTATGTAACAATATCCATTTTCCCAACAATATCCATTTTTCCCTTCATCCTTTAGCAATAGAACTTGTGAAAGTTACACTAGACCTTGCCATCCAGCTAATGACAACATTTCACAGCCTCACTTGTATTAGGTTGGTGCAAAAGTAATTGCAGTTTAAAAGGTTAAAAATTGCAAAAACTGCAATTACTTTTGCAGCTACCTAATAGTTGTGGCTTTCTGACTAAAATCTAGTAATGGGATATGAGTAGAAGCCACATGAAATTTCTAGATAGGGCGCTTAAAAGAGGGGTCTATCTTCCCCTTGCTTTTCTCCTTTCCCACTGGCTAGAATGCAAAATTGAAATGAGACCTGGAGAGGCCATTTGATCCACGAAATGGAAGTCACATTTTGAGGAAAGTAGAGTAAGAAGTTAAAGCGCCAACATCCAACATGTCTGAGCCACTGAACCACGCCTGTAATACTTACCCAAATTTTTCATAAGATAAACAAACTGCCTTGTTTAATCCGCTGTATTTTTAGATCCCTTTATTATAGTGCCATACCCTACCTCATATATCTCTTCCTCTCAGGAGCCTTGGGACAGTGTCTAGCACATAATGGGGTCCCATCAATACTGTGGACCACCAAGGATGATCTCAGACTAGACAGAAGATTTGTAAGGCTAAACCCAGAACACAAATAGGCAAGGGCCAAGTTCAAATTGTTCTGAGAATGTTAGGCTGAGGTGAGAGTGCTACATATCTTTTCCCCAAGCCAGTTTATAACACATCTCAAACTCTTCCTACCCTAGCCTCATCTCACATGGTACCATTCTGATGTTTCAGAGGGGAAAAACAGTCTAATCATACAAAATGAAAATGAACATGAGATGTGACAGAACAAAAATCAGCTGTATACCTTGTTTTCATTTATGACAGAAAGCAGTACAAATTTGAATACAATAAAAATTTTCAAAAACATAGTTAAAATCTATCTTATCTAAATTGAAATTTAATTATAAAAAATGTAGTAAACTTTCAGTTCATCTGCCTGCTGTGGCTTTCTCTTTGACAAGACAGATTTGGGCTAATACTATTAAATTCTAGAAGATGATAACTGCTGTTATACCATTGCTTTCAACTTGGGGCAACAAAGCTTTCAAGTTAAGGATTAGTCTTCTATTTAAGATTTTGTTGGGCTCAATGGTTTTCTCAAGAAAGTATCACTTCACTGGTAACCTAGATCACTGCACTTTACTATCAAATTTCAGGGAGCAAAATTACAAAATCACTTCTCAACAACTTTCAATATCTCAGCTAAGGAAGATAACATTTACTGAAGATAGCCAGAAGTATACATATTATTCATGATACTCAAAAATATATAACAGGATTAAACCACACAGCCAGAAAAAAATTAGCCTTTGGTAAAATTACTTTCAGAAAATCATTTTGCCACCATAATATCATAAACCTATCTTAAATGACATTATTTTAAAAAAAGAAGAACCCTATGAAATTAGTTATGCATTTAACGAACAGATATGGTCAAGGACATTGTCCTTTGTAATACTCAATGCTCCCTTCTCCAGTGAACTTAAGTGAAAAGAACTTTCAGGTCACAGTACCAGGAATAGTTGGACTTCTGGTCTGTCTCCTCTCTCTCCTGCTTCCCTCTTCCCTCTTCCTCCTCTCTCTCTCTCTCTCTCTCTCTCTCTCTCTCTCTCTCTCTCTCTCTCTCTCTCTCTGTCTCTTTTCATGGACGCTATGGATCTTACAATCATTTGTGATACTTGTCCACACTGTATATTAGACTTCTTAGAGCCAAGTGTCTGATCTACCATTAAGAAAATAAATAGGATCAAAAGACGACTATTATAGCTTCCTAGAATCCCAGGTCTCTTAAATATAAGCTATAAATCATCAAAAACAACACACACAACATTAAATATACATTCTGCTGCTAACTTAGCTAACTTTATATCCATTTTCTTTTTGATTCATTTATCTTATTTTTAATATATGTGTGCCTGCTGATTTTCTTCTATTTATGTCATCTACCTCAAATGTTTTTCTGGAATTAAGTATAGATCTATAAATACATCAATATTTTTATAAGATATTCTCCTTTAAGAACTGTTTGTTTTGTTTTAAAATTACTCATTATTTTTATAACAATGATTAAACTCTGTATTTCCTTGTATTATTGCTCATCACAGTTCTTGTGTCTTTCTCAGTAGGCTAAGCATATACTTTACTTTTTGTTGTCGTTAAAAAGACAAAACGGTGTTTTCTCAGTCCTTCCACACTTGTTCTTATGTGTAAATGTGACTTTGGCTGGGTAGATGAACTTCTTGGACTACGACATTCTTTTGGTATGTGTTCTTATGAATAAGACCTAAATAGCCTGATTTTCATTCCTTTATAAGCAATCTATGTTCTCTATCTGGATGCCAATAGGATGGTTTCTTTATCTTTAATAGTCAACTTTTTTCTGAGAAAAGTTATGGGTATAGATCTGTTTTCATTCACTTTGCCTGGAAAGCAGTGCACCATTCTAGTCTGTGAACTCTGTTAATTTTTTTCTACTCTAGAGAATTATTTTATGCCTTTTATTATTGATTATTGCTTCTCATTGATATGTCCTAGTTTCTTCTTAGGAAAATAAATTATCTCTAATGTCATACTATCACTTTACATAAAATAGTACCTTCCCCGTTCATTCCTACACCCCTTCTCTGATTTACTTTTTCTCCTTAGCAGTGATCACCACCTGTTTTTGGTTCAGTCCTCATCCCTTCCTCACACACACTCACTGCCATAGTGATGTACAGTTACAGAGCGTAAAAGGTTACCCTATATGCTGATATATTTCGAACTTTATCTTCAGCCCAGACCTTCTCACAAATTCCAGACTCACATGTCCAACTCTCTGCCCAAATTCCACTTTTCTAACAGACAAATTCAACATATCTGAAATTAAACTCTATCTCCCCTGAGAAAATGTTCCATCACAAACTTCATCTCTGTAGTTGCCAATTCCCCAGTTCTTTTGCTCAAATAAAAAGCCTTACAGTCATTTTTGATTCCTCTTCCACACACCTTATACCTTATATTTAGTAAATCCTGTTGGCTCTACCTTCAAAATGTATCTAGAATCAGACCACTTCTTTCCAACTCCAACTCCACTGCTACAACCCCAGTTTAGGTCACAATCACCCCTTCCTAGATTACTGCAGTGGCCTCCTAACTAGTATCTCTTCCCCTGAAGAAAAGCCCATACAAGCTGTAGACCTTGGCATTTTACTGAATCGGCATTATTCCCACTGCACAGGGATGTTATCAAGTAAGTACGCTTGAATTCTCACACTTGTGGTAAAGTGTTATCTTCATGTCATGACCAGAATGGACCACTCCTTAATTGGTTATGCCATCCTGAGGAATCAGAAAAGGACAGACTTGACATTTCGGTAGTCTAAGAACTAACTATCCTTCCTACTCTAATTGCCACAACCTCGGATTTGGCACTTAGTACGTTCCTTAGTACTTGCTCAGTATTTTATTACACTAACCTCTGACTCTTTGAAACTACACTGGTGAAAGGGCTTCCTTCTCATCCAGCTAGGGTCAACTGCTTCAGCTTCTTCTTTGTAAAGAAAATAAAACACACAAAAAATTTACAGTTACAATGCTTAATTGTAATTATTTTTTTTAAATCCTAACCAATATTTGTGCTGTGCTATCTTCCTCTGGTGCTGCCATACAAAATAAAACAATGTCCTAATTGTTAGATACAGCATTTGGGTAAGCAAGACCAGATATGTATACTGAATAATTTTAGAATCCAGTTGGTGGTAATATTTGGTTGAATATTTGTGGGAGGTAGTCACCAAGTTAATATTTTGTGAGGGTTTTTAATCTCTGATTTTTAAGTAACAGATATGACTCCATTTCATTATCATTCAAGTATTATTGGCTAAAATGTAGGTTTAGGGTAACACTGAGGTAAACTGAGGAATATTTGACCCAAGATAGTACTTGCACTTTTTTATAATTCTAAAGAGAATAATCAAGTATTTGTGGAGTACACATTTTGCACATTATGGAGCCCATGAAGAATGTGAGAAAAGTCTGGTTTCCTATGGCAATTAGTCTATTTGGGAAGAAAATACTAACACAAATGAAGCAGACTCCAATATGAGTCTCTCAACACCAAATTGTGCTACAAAGAGTCTCAAGGCTATGGACTTCGGAAATGCCATTTCTGTTGGATTTCTGAATGTCCCACATCCAAACCAACTTCCAACTATTGGGGGAACCCATAGTCTGTCAGTCTTGGTGGAAAAAGCACTCCTCATTATCACTTCGATGGGGGAAACAGTGGGAAAACAGAGCAATTAATGATGGCTCCTCGATATCAGGCTAAACAATTAGATAAATAATTTACTTAAACTTACTGATTTTCAAAAGTGGAGGAAACAAATTATTTGAGAGTGACAATAAGTTCTAGATGTCTGTGAGAAAAGCTAGGTTGTGGTATCAAGTGGACAGCTAAATATGAGAATCTTTTGCTCAGACAAGATGCCACCTGATATAGAAATTGGAGAAGTCATACGCCTCCCATTACCATTTCTTGGCAGCTAGGGCATAGACAAATTATTGAAGCTTCTCCAATTTGTGTTCCCACCCTGAACTTTGAGTCTTTAAGGAGTTAGACAAGGGTATAGGAACAGTTCTCTTCAAAAAGAACAGGGTCACCAATTAATTTCTTCCTTTACCCTTTAAACTCTGCCTTTTTCATTTAGAATTGAGTGTAAATGCTCCATCTCATTCTAAAAGGTACTGCACAACTTAGTTTTCATTTAAAATAATGTCAAGAGAAAAAAATGTAAAAACAGGAGATCCAAGGCAGCACAGTAGATAAATACTGTGTCTTTGTCTTTCTGTGAACACATTAAAATTACAAGTAAATTATAAACAACCAACCTGGAGAACCATCTGAACTCTAGACAAACAGACGTCCTATAACTAAAAATTTAAAGAAGCAGCCACGTGGAGACTGGTAGAAGGCGTGGAGATGTGGAACGAGCCCCACACCTGTGTGTGGCAGTTGAGAATCAAGAGGGATATGTTGGTTCCCGCTGGAGGAGTGAGGGACCCCCACCCCCCCACACTGGGGTCCCCAGGCTGGAATACTGGTGCCGAGAAAAGAAGCCCACACAACATCTGGCTATGAAAAACAGTGAAATTCCAACCGTTTGGTTGGGATGGAAAGCTGCAGGAAACCCAGACATCCTCTTAAATGAACTGCGCACACACCACTCACTCACAGGTACCCACCTTGGGCTCCAGCAGAGGGATAGTGACTTGGGGTGCCTCGGAGACAGATAGTGACCCGGGGGGCAGACTGAAGTGTGTAGGACAGTCAGCATTTTCCATTTTCCCCGTGAGGGGTCTTTCTCCCATGCAGCTGGCAGGCAGGGGCCATCTTATCTGTGTTGAGCCCGCCCCCACAGGCCAAATCTGAATCTCATTGGCTTGGTGAGCTCCACTGCTCCACCCTGCTGACTCAGCTGAGACCCTCTCCACCAAATTCAAGCACCACCTGAGGCACTTTCTCCATGAGCAGCCAGCCCCTCCCACATTGCGCTCTTTCTTTGAAAACTATTGGAGTCCACGGACCCCAGGCAGGAGACGGCTGGACTCAGTGTGCTCGGAGACTTTTCCTGAGTCACTCACTCCAGGCTCAGCACTGGCACCAAACCAGAGTCTACATTAACCTGGTGATCACAACTCTTGCCACTCTAGTGACTCCCTGAGACCCTGCCTCACCCAAGTCACGTACTGCATGAGGCTTTATCAGTGGTTGAAACTTAAGGGAGCTGAAAGGTGGTTGCAAGCCTCTGGGTGTCCTGGCTTTTTGGAATTTGTGGAGTTACCCCAGGCCTGGTACTGGTGGCAGCTGTCCTCGGGTCGCAGCAGAGCCCCTCCCATGTGCCTCCAGGTTTAGCACAGGCAGCAAACAACTGTGGCTCACTTTGTAGCTCCTACCATGTAGCCCCCAGCCAGTTACAAGCAATGACTGACCTGGGCCTGCATGGGAGCCCCTCCCAAGAGGGCCCAGAGCCAACATACTTGGAGGTTGGCTTCAGACAATAGCAGAGCACTGCATTAGATCCACAAGCAGCACGCACAAAGGGTGGTCTCAATAGGCACCAGAGCCCACTGGGGTGAATCCCACTCTGACACGCCAATAGCAATCAAGACACAACTATAATAGGAGGGCACATACAACCTACACAAGAGACACGCCTAGAACACCCAGCTCAGGTGACCAGAAAGACTGGTCCCCACAGGACACCTACTACATAAGGCCACTTGGCTAAAACTGGAAGACATAGCATATTTACCTAATACATAAAAACAAATACAGAGAGGCAGCCAAAATAAGGAAACAAAGAAACGTGTCCCAAATGAAAGAGCAGGAGGAAAATCCAGAAAAACAACTAAATGAAATGGAGGTAAGCAACCTACCAGAGATAAAGTTGAAATCAATGGTTACAAGGATGCTCAAGGAACTTAGTGAGAACTTCAATAAAGAGATAGCAAGCATAAAAATGGACATAGAAACCATAAAAAAGAACCAGTCAGAAGTGAAGAATACAATAACTGAAATGAAGACTGCACTAGAAGGAATCACCAACAGACTAGATGAAGCAGAGAATCGAATCGGCTATTTGGAAGATAAGGTAGCATAAAACACCCAACTGGAATAGCAAAAAGAAAAAAAGAATTTGAAAAAAACAACAAAAACTGAGGATAGTTTAAGAGATCTCTGGGACAACAAGCAGAACAGCATTTGCATCATAAGTGTTCCAGAAGGAGAAGAGAGAAAGCAAGAGACTGAGAACCTGTATAAAAAAATAATGAGTGAAAAATTTCCTAACCAGGTGAAGCAAATAGAGATACAATTCCAGGAAGCACAGAGAGTCCCAAACAGAATGATACCAAACAGGCCCACACCTAGACACATTATAATTAAAATGGCAAAAGTTAAAGACAAAGAGAAATTAAAAACAGCAAGAGAAAAGCAGTTATTTACCTACAAGAAAGTTCCCATAAGACCATCAGCTGATTTCTCAACAGAAGCTTTGCAGGCAAGAAGGGATTGGCAGGAAATATTGAAAGTGATGAAAAACAAGGACCTACAACAAGATTACTCTATCCAGCAAAGCTATCATTTAGAACAGAAAAACAGATAAAGAGCTTCCCAGATAAGAAAAAGTTAAAGGAGTTCATCACCACCAAACCATACAGGTTAGGTGTCTTAGAGGGACATCTTTAACATGAAAAGAAAAAAATCAAAAACATGAACAATAAAATGGCAATAACTATGTATCTATCCACAATTACTTAAAATGTAAATAAATTAAATCTTCCAATCAAAACATAGTGTGGCTGAATGGATTAGAAAATAAGACCTTTACTTATGCTGCCTACAAGAAACTCACTTCTGTTCTAAACAGACACAGAAAGTAAAGGGATAGAAATAGATATTCCATGAAAATGGAAATGAAAATAACTAAACAAAGTTGGGGGTAGCAATACTTATACCAGATAAAATAGCCTTTAAAACAAAGGCTATAAGAGACAATGAAGGACGCAGTAATCCCACTTCAGGGTATTTGTCCTAAGAAACCTAAAACACTATTTCGAGGGGACATGTCATCATATGTTCATCACAGTATTATCTACAATGGCCAAGATGTGGAGGCAACCTGGCTGTCAGTCCATGGAAGAATGGATAAAGAAGAGGTGGTACACACATACAATGGAATATTGCTCAGCCAGGGAAAGGAATGGGTTCTCGCCATCTGTAGCAGCATGGATGGACCTGGAGGGTATTGTGCTGAGTGGAGCATGTCAGAAAGACAGATGCAATGTGATTTCACTTTTATGTGGAAGCTAAAGAACAAAATAAACAAAACAGAAACAAACTCATAGATACAGACAACATTTTGATGGTTGCCAGATGAGAGGAGGGATGGAATGGTGAAAAGGGAGAAGGGATTAAGAAGTACAAATCGGTTGTTACACAGTAGTCAAGGTGATATAGGGTATAGCATAAGGAATATAGTCAAAAATATTGGAATAGTATGTATGGTGTCAGATTGGTACTAGATTTATTGGGGTAGGAGATGGGAGGGGTTGGGGGTAGAGTGAGAAAGGTGAAGGCATTAAGAAATACAAATTGGTAGTCACAAAATAGTCATGGGGATGTAAAGTAAAGCATAGGAAACATGGTCAACGATATGGTAATAACTATGTATAGTGCCAGGTGGGTACTAGACTAGTCGGGGGATCACTTCTTAAATTATATAAATGTCTAACAACTATGCTACACACCTGAAATTAATATAAAATAATATTGAATGTCAACTGTAATTGAAAATTTTAAAAAGGGGAGAAAAGGTGAAGCAGAATAAGATGTCCAAATTTTCAGGTGTAAGACAAATAAGTCACAGGGATGTAATGTACAGCACAGGGAATATAGTCAATAATATTGTGACTGCATGGTACAGTGTCAGATGGTTGCTGGACTTACGGTGATCAATTTTTAGGTATATACATGTTGAATAACTATTGTGTACACCTGAAACTAATATAATATTGCATATTAATAAAAATATTTTAAGAATCAAATAAAAAAGTCAAAATTGCAAAAAATAAAAAATAACAATATCCTCACATATCAAGTGCCAGACACCATTTTAAGTGGTTAGCACTTACGCCTTTATTTCATCATCTGAGGTACATTATTCTCTCCCTTTCACAGGAAGCATGGAGGGGTAAGTAATATATCTAAGGTCACACAGGTAGTAAGAAGGTAAGCCATATTTGAACATCCACTAACTGGTTCCAGGATCTCGGCTATCATCCACTACACCATTCCCTATGGCCACTCTGTCTCATCAGAAGAAGAAGTGCTCTGGACTTCTGAAATTTATTGTAGCTCTAATGGTTGACATTATTGAAGTGACTTTTTATAAACAGTTTCTCCAGTCCTGCAAATGTAATGTTTTAAAAAGTGTATCATAAATTAAAGTACAATGATCATTTAATTTAACCTAGGGAAATTACCTGGATTCCTATTTTTATTCTGCTTTCATTCTATGGAATTACTCCAATAATATGATTCTGCCATACCTATTAACTCATAGAAATGACAGTAACTAAAGCACACTTATGATTGTCACTTCTATTGATGATGTATTCACCTATAAAATCTGATCGTCATTCTGCCTTACCAAAGTTTGCCATGAAATTATCTCTCTCCAATTTAAGATGTGTGTCAAACAAAACACTGTGAAATATTTTAGTGAATTTGTAAAATATCTGGGTGCCCAATTTTGATATAAGAATCAATATAATGAAATTAATAAATCAATGTAACATATCTAGAGGCAGAGTTTATTTTTCCTAATAATTATATCAGACTATTTTAGAGAATGGCCCAGTTAAAAAATAAATTAAACGTAATTCACTTGTAATACCTGCTCTTCAGATATTCTAAGCCCATTAATTCTGATATGCTTCAGAATTAACATCTTGCCTTTCTCTTTACGGTATTTTCTACGATTTCTCCCCAGGCCAAAAACTTGTCTGTGAAATTAAAATTGCACTAAGGTTGCTTATGACCATTAATGGATATTTTTGTTTTCTTAGTCATTATATAATGTCATAGTCCTCTGAAATACGTCTACTCTTGAACACAACTACATCTAAAGAGGCCCACTGTAGTTAAAAAAAGAGATCATGAATTATTGTTTGCTTTAACTCACATCTGATAGTGAAATTGAAGGGTATCCCTTATTTGATGGACACGTTTCAAGGTTCTAAGACCTTGATACAAATCGAAATGATGCAACAAAGCTGGTGGGCTCTTGTTTCCTTGCTGTCTCACTGTGCTCTACCTATCAGAACTAAATCCAAAAGACAGAACCGGAGAGCTTCAGCCACACTGAGTAACAGGCGTGGAAGGCTCCAACGGGCCCATGGTCTCAGGCCAAGGCCCACACTTGGAAAAATTGCAAAGGCCCTAATACCACAGCCTTTCCTTTCTTTACAATTCTCCCTGCCTTTCAGCCCGGCCTCTCCAATATGTCCCAGTGTCCTTCGGCTACCGTGAGCCACTCCTGTCTTGAGAAAAACATCATACAATCTAATTCACTCAAAGGTGTTAGTGATCTAATTTGTTACCTCACCTTAGGGACTTTGCCATTTAAAAAAGGAGTCTGGGGAGGACAATGCCAGGCCCCATCTTAATGAGTTACCAGTGCCAGATTTAAGGCAAGACTATGGGAAGTATAAGGTGGTTTTTGGAGGGAGCCCCTTTTGCCCCCTTTCAAATCACTTCACTGCCTATTTTACTAATTTTTGGCATAAAAGTTTAGGCCCACAGTTGGCCACAAACGGTTTCCAGAATTAGAAGGAAATTCATTCTCATCACTTAGGAAAATGCTTGCATGTTCCAGATATTCCCAAATCTTAGTCATAAGCATTCATGGAGAAAACTTTTTCATCTTTACAACGGACTAGTCAGACTAGATAATTTCTAAAATCCTTTCAAGTTTACACATTTTTCAACTTTTTGAAATTATCTATCCATTTGCCTCATTTTGCAGACTAGGAACTGATGCCCCAAATCTCCCTAAATCCACTTATTTTCTCTCAACTTTGTATTATCCTGTCCACGTCCCCACAGCTACTGCAACTGTGTAAGTTCTCATCTCATTAGTCAACTGATATACTTACATTAGGTATACTGTGGGTTGATGCAAAACTTCCTAAATCTAACTATGTGACTGTCGAAACCACCCGCTGCACTGTCTGTCCATGGACTGATATTTCTAAAATATAAATCTGGTCATGTGCTTTCCCTGCTTAACAGTCTTCAGTTTTCCAATTGCATTTAGAATAAAACCCAAATACCTTAGCATGGCACACAAAGTTACTGTAATCTGAACTTTGGATCATTTCTGGTGGCTCCCACACCCACACCACCTCCAGCCATGAAGGCTCATGGAGAGGGACAGGGAGAAGCAGGGGGAGGAAGAGGGGGAAACAGAAGATATTACTATATTAATAACATTCTGTACCTCTGTGTACAAGGATCTGGGTAGCAGTTCTTTCTACCTGTTTGCAACCTGTCCTACTATATTAAACTACTCCATATATTTCCCTTTCTTGCTGTATTTTTCAAATCGATTCAATAAACCATGTGACACGTGCATCTTAATTTGTTCTGTGGGCCTTTTGGCGTGTTTCTCTCTGGGACAGACTTCCTGGAAGTGTATTTGGAGGCTACCATTGCAGTGAGGTAATTTCCCAATATGTAAAGTCATCTTGTCACCTCAGACAGGTCCAGTGTCCTTCCTTGGCACTCTGAAAATATCTATCATGGCATTTAGCTCTCCATGTTACAAAATTGTTTTCATGTTTTATTTCCCATTAGACTGTGACATCCTTGATGTCAGAGCTAAATCTTACTCGGAGCACCTGAAATAATTAAAAACTTTGACACGTTTTTGTTGAATTAAATATGAATCAATAAATGTGTAGCAATTAATTAGTGCCAACTGAAACCAGAATTCAGGTTTCCCGCATACGCCATTAGGCAGAACCAGGACCTTACAATCTCTCAAGGTCATGAGAAGGGGTGAGTGAGAATAAGACTCATCACTTACCGCTAGGTATACCTTTCCCTGAGGAATCAGAGGTGGTGATGGCAGAGGCATTGATCCTGACTAAACCACAGGGAAAAACATCCAGTTTGATCTCCATTTTGGAGGTAAAGGAAAATAACTAGAGCCAGGAGTCACAGCAGCCACATAAGAGTTTTGAAATCCTGTCATAGTTTGCAGCATCTTTTGAAGAGTAATGGCGTCAGTCAAGACATCCCCTAGATGTCTTTCCCTTCACCATCTTGAGATACAGTATTAGCAACATGGTACCATCTTTACTCTAATTCTGGATAGAGCATGCCTATTAGAGGAACATCAATTTGAATTAAATGTTTCATGGCCCTCCACCCTGTTCTTTACTTTTTGTTATGACTTGGGTGATAGTAACAGGGATTTTTAAAATGAAACACCTACAGCAAGGGACGAAGCAGCTACTTGCAACAATCTCTCTGAGCAGAAACTGAGGCAAATAATCCTGGTGCTTTTCTGTTTCCCACTGTGTGCATTACTTTCTTTCTTTCCTTTGTTATTTAAGCCTTTTGTTCCCCCTACATATCAAGTCTCATTCTTTTTCTCTATCAATTCTCTCTTTTGCTCACTTGCTGCAGCTCCTTCTTTTACCCTCTCTCCACATTCTGCTCTGTCTCTCGTCATCTCCTCCATATTTTCACTCGGTTCTCTCATCTTTTTATCATCTTCTTTCTCCATATCTTTTGGTCCATTGCTCAGTCCCTCCAGCAGGGTCTCAGAGAATGTGATTAGGAATGTATCTGCAAGAAGACATAAATGCAAAGCAAAAGCATTGAGTTCCAACTGAAACAGAAATTCCCCAGCCTGGTTGTCGTGGTGCTCCACTGGAATTAGAAAAACCCTTCACAAAAATATTAAGACATAATTCATTTTAATTTACTGTAATTTACAAATAATCAGATGCCCTGAAACACTTTTTGAGAGGAAGTCGTAGGAAAGAGGAAGGACAGCTTAAATTAAAGATTGTGTATAATAATTCTGGGGAAGTCATTATCTTTAAAATATCTTATTTTTCTGTATCTTTGGAAAATAATTTTAGGTCTTAACCTACTATGTGCATTAAAAAATGATTGACAAACCATAAAACATAATTCTCATGTAATTTTTTAATGTAAAGACATCCCAAATGCCCAAACTAAAAATTCCAACTTTCAAAGCCATTTTGAAACAATCATATATTTTTTAAAAACTGTTTCTATTGCCAAACATAGCTGAAGATTAAGAAAATAAAATTCCTGGTCAGTGAGAGTTTTATACAAAATTCTGCTAATGTAAAATAAACATTTTCCCTTTGTACAAAATACTGGTTTGTAAAAAAAATTCTGCTAATGCAAAATAAACATTTTCCCTTAAAATGGTAGTATTTTAGCATATTTTCATAAATGTATGCTTTTATGTTCTACAATAAAAACTTATTAACTTTTCCAAAAAACCTAAAGCGTGAATGCCAAGTCATGTTTGTTTTTAAAAATTAATAAAAGTTACATAAATCAGCCAGACATGCCCAAATGACATTTGTTGATTGTGTAGTATTTTTGCTATTTTGTGAGTTTTCCTTTGCCCTAAGCTTTTTTTTTTAAACAAAGTTCTCTGGGAAATTGTGTCCTCTTGTGGTCACCGGCAAAAACAGCATGTTTTTTGCAGAAACAATCAATCCAAACAATGAATATAGGATTTAAGGCTTGGGGATAGGAGGAGCCATTTGTGGATAAAAGGAAATCCCTTGAAGTAAAAAGAGTTGAAAGTTGTGAGTGATTACAAAGGGAACGTTAGCTAGAAAAAAGGCAAAATACAAATCATTTGATTTACATTTAAATTGCTTGATTATCAGATGATTAAAAAGAGGGAAAAATGTTTACTGTGTAGGAAGTTTTCGGCCATGACAAAAGCATCTATGAATAACTATGAATTTATCACATTATTTCTTCAATTATTGCAGCAATTTTTTGAAATAAGTAAAATGAGATGATTTTAACAAGGTTAATTGGCAGCAAAGATGGGACACAGACTCCCTAGCCTGCACACCCAATAAACTAACAAAGAGAGAGGTAAGACTCTTCAAAACTCCATACTTTTCCACTCTGATTCTTCTCTCCCTACAATTTCAGCAAGTTATGTCTCCTTATCTCATCCTTGTTTTAAGTGCAGAATGCCATATATTTGAAAAATTAACATTTATTTGAAAATTTGATTGGCTTATTTGAGGTAATCTTGGCAACTCAATTTCTTGATTTATACTTTTTCATTTAATTTCTGGATTGAAAGCTTCAAATTTTCATTCCTTATAACTTTAGTTCCTCACTCTTAAAGAAATTCAGAAAGAGAAAGGTAGAATCAGTCCAATGCATGAATTAACCTACCATTAAATGAGAAAAAGAATGACCTCTTATTTAGGGCAAGGTGTTCCAACATCATTAAGGCTGCCTGTGTCACTGAGGAAGCATCTGCTTTTTACACAGAGGATCAAAAGTCCTTTGTGCTGACATAAACTTTATGTTCCATTTCGATAAAATTTTCTCATTTAAATCCCGGTAGTGTACAAAACCTGATTTAATTTAAGATGTGCAATGTCCTGGAAGATCTACTCCACTGCAGCGTTTTCCAATTTGCGCCCCCTTCTGTGTGAATGCCGTGCTTCATTCATGAAATTCTGAGAAATTATTTTACAGAACTCTAAGCCAGCAAACAGGTGGTAGATCATCCAAAGACTGAGAAGAAGGAGTAGACACAGATTTAAGTACTCACCTTTAGTGCAAGCCAACTCCAAAATTTACCGACTTGCTCACCATTTCATAGTGTATGGGTGTTTCCTTCTCTAAAAGTATTTATAAATGACTTGCTAAGAGAATGGCAGTGCATATTCCAACTGTAAAGATACAAATATGAACATACTTATTGAAGATTCTCACTGAGATTCCTAACTGTTACTGCTAACAGCATTTTTAATTTGTAACATCACACACATTCTTCAGGAAGAACTGCAAACATGACTGCAAACATGCCAAGTTTACAGTTTGAAAACAAAGCTCGTTTTGAACTAGCGAGTGCAAAAGAAAACTTTTTTTTGGTTTTCAGTTAAATCATTTTTCAGGGAATTTATGCTAGAAGTAAACAAAATGATTTAATTCCAATTAATCCAGTATTCCCAAAGAAGGTAGTCCTCCACCGATATCCTTCAAGTCAGGCTGAATTCAGCCCCAAAGGGAAATTTCTAAGACTCTTTAAGAGCCCGCAATTAAGCTTTTAGAACTAAGTAAGCTTCCGTATGTTAAATATTTTGGAAATTATCGTTGCATATACAACATATGCAGAATTACATTTGGCTCTTCAGCACACAGAAGGGGATCCCGCCTTTATTCGTGCACCAGCAAGAGTGGATAAGAAAATGGTTAGACAAAATGTCAAGTATGATATATAGCTATAGATGAGCAGAATGGTGGGATAATCCGGCCAGGAAACGTTGTAGTTTGCAAAGCAGGGTGTTTCAAGCCCGACACGTTTTGCAGGGTTAATTCATTGGGCAAGCTACATCCTTGTGCTCAAAAAGTAACATGTGAGCACTCGGAAACCCCTCTCAGTCTCATCCTCCTCTCCTTCCAAGAGTTCAAGAGAGATTTCTTGTCAGAACTAGTCATTCATTTTGACTCCCTCAGAAAGATTCTGTGCCGGGATGGTTCTGGTTAGGTCACTCATTTTAAACCCTCTTCTAGGCATTCTGTCACCTAGAGCTTCGCCTCAGCCCTGGGGATCCCTGTACTAAATGGCCCCCAGAAGTTTAGTGCCCGAGAAGGTCTGGACTCACTTGTTTAAGAACTAGTCTTGGAGATTGATGACTTTGCAAGTCGGGCTGGCTAATGATCCCTGGCTGCTGCTCAGTCATGGACTCGGTTTCTCCTGCAGTTTCTCCGCCCCCATTTCCATCCCCCCAACTCCAATTCCCCTTGGTCAGGTAAGGTTTCCTTTACACTTTGCCCACACTTTCCTGTCTTGCTTACCCACAGCCACAAAGGAAAGAGTCCAATTATTCGATCTCCTTATTTTTGAGAATTCGGCTAAAGGAAAAAACAAAAACAAAAAATTGAGTTTGGAGATTGATGCTTTAAAAAAACACAAACCGAGATAGGCAAATGTGGAAGGAATATTTTAAAGAATTCTGAAGCCACGTTCAAATAAGAATCGCGGAATACTCTGCAACTCAGATTTCCAAGAGAGAACACTAGGTAGAGAGGAGGGCAGAATTTCTGCCTTGTTCTCTAACTGCTTCCAAGAGATAAAGTCCTACGGCAGAAGATGCAAACACCAGGATGACTAATCAGAGTGAGCTTTCTTTTAAGGAGACCTGCCTACGTACTGTTAAGTGGAGGTCAAGTAGAATTTGATTTTCAGAGGCTGATTTTAAAATATGGCAGCGACTCGCGAAGCAAGAGTTGGCATGCTGTGGTCATTGTTTCTGAATATTCGTAAAAATAGTGATAGACAAATCCTGCGCGTCATCCCTCCCCTCCCCCAAAAAAGTACAATCTTGTTCGCTCCCCGCGGGAGAGATGCCTCTTGCCCTCACTTCCCCTAGAAGGCTGAGCCCTTCAGCTGCCCCAAGTGCTCCAGACCCCGGGGTTTCCCGAATAGAAGCTGCAAGAGCCTCAGCCCCGCACAGCCACGTGGCCTGCCCTCGCGTCGCCCGAGCTCCCGCCTCCTCCACAGGACGCCCAGCGGCCTCGACCCTCTGTCCGGCCAAGAAAGGGGCACCTCGCTCAGTTAATCCATGGCCTGCGCAAGAGACCCGAGCGCAGGGCACACAACACCGGCATCTCCCAAATCTGCCCCCACCCACCCAGCTGTTAATTTTGACCTCTGGTTTGCTTTGCAACGTAAGGCGTGAATATAAAACGGTTCTTCTATCCCAACACGTTCAAAAAATAAAAAGAAAGAAAAACAAAGCCTTGCATTGCAAAGATGGGCTTCTCTTCCACAGTGGCTTCCCTTCACTTCACCAGCTCACCAACTTTTTTTGCTTCCAATCTGCCAGATTCTGCATTAACACCCTCTTAGGGGCTCTTCGTTAATTTATTGGATAGAAATGCTTAAGATGTAAAAGTGTCCAAATAATTGGAATGCCTTTGGGGCGCAGGAAGCATTAATTGCCCGCTCGATCTCCTAGGAATGGGGGGTGGGGTGGGGTGTGGGGAAGGGGACTCTCACAGCTGGCAACAATGTTGAACCCCCATCTCACTCTCTTAGGAGCCGACCTTTAGGGGTCACAACGCAGGACCTTATTTAGGAGATGGGGACGAAAGGGTCACAGGGTCCTCCACCTTGGGTTGGCAGCTCAGGCGATCGGGGCGGCGGCGAAGACGCTGCGCTGCCCACTCCGGCCCTCACGCCTTCTCCAAGGACAGGATTGCCTTCCGCGGGAGAATTAACTTCTGCCTCTTTCTGGCACCTTCGTAGATGTAGTCCATCTGGGTGTTGGGAAGCTTTAGATTGGATGACTGGAGGGAAAAAGAAGGCCAGATGCTTCTAGGGGAGGGGTGAGAGAGCAGGCCGGGGCGCAGATCCTCAGTCCCCACGGCGCGGCCACGTCTTCAGAAACGCCCACGACCTCAGGGCCAGCTGCGGTAGTTTGGCCCTTGGGACTCCAGGGCCCCGTCTATCTAACCATTGGGTGGGCTCCGCGTTGCCAGTTGTCTTGCCTTTCCCCCGCCCCAGCAATCCCCAACCGGCCCCACGGACCTAGAGGGTACTGTGGCGAAATGAGACATCACCCACTGCGTAGAAGCTGTTGCCATCGCTGCTGTCACAGCCACTCCGGGAGGGACCGACACCGCGGCCGCGACGGTCCCCTCCGGCGGCTTCCCGGGGCTGCACTCCGGTGCGGGGGCGCGGCCCGCGCCCGCTCCTGCGCGGAAGGAAATCGTCCCGCGCCCGCGGGCGAAGGGCGGCGGGGAGGGAGGGGGAGGGCAGCAAGGAGGCGGGCAGAGGGGCCGGTCTCCCGAGCCAGGTCGGTTTTGAATGGTTTGGGAGGACGAATTGTTAGACCCCGAAGAAGGGGGGTGGGGACGGAGAAGGGGGGCTGGAAAGCGGAAACTTTCCTATAAAACTTCGAAAAGTCCCTCCTCCCCACGTCAGGCCAATGACACTGCTGCCCCCAAACTTTCCGCCTGCACGGAGGTATAAGAGCCTCCAAGTCTGCAGCTTTCGCCCAACTCCCAGACACCTCGCGGGTTCGCCGGCACCCGCAGCGTTTCCAGGAGGCCGAGAGGGTGTGCGTGCAGCCGTTGAGCGCTTACTTTTTGGACCTCGGGGCCATCCACACCGTCCCCTCCCCCTCCCGCCTCCCTCCCCGCCTCCCCCGCGCGCCCTCCCTGCGGAGATCCTCCCCGTCCCTCCTCCCGCTCCCTCCTCGGCGGGCCGCACCGCCCCGGCCGGCGCCGCGCGCTGGGGAAGCTGGCGGGCTGAGGCGTCCCGCTCTCCTCGTCTTCCCCGGGCCGCCCCTCTGCCCCGGGCCTGCAAGGCCGTACGTTGCCGCCCGAGAGATGATGCAGGACGTGTCCAGTTCGCCAGTCTCGCCGGCCGACGACAGCCTGAGCAACAGTGAGGAGGAGCCGGACCGGCAGCAGCCCCCGAGCGGCAAGCGCGGGGGGCGCAAGCGGCGCAGCAGCCGGCGCAGTGCAGGCGGCGGCTCGGGGCCTGGCGGGGCCGTGGGCGGGGGCGTCGGAGGCGGTGAGGAGCCGGGCAGCCCCGCACAGGGCAAGCGCGGCAAGAAGTCTGCGGGCTGCGGCGGCGGCGGCGCGGGCGGTGGCGGCAGCAGCAGCGGCGGCGGGAGTCCGCAGTCCTACGAGGAGCTGCAGACGCAGCGGGTCATGGCTAACGTGCGGGAGCGCCAGCGCACGCAGTCGCTGAACGAGGCGTTCGCCGCGCTGCGAAAGATCATCCCCACGCTGCCCTCGGACAAGCTGAGCAAGATCCAGACCCTCAAGTTGGCGGCCAGGTACATCGACTTCCTCTACCAGGTCCTCCAGAGCGACGAGCTGGACTCCAAGATGGCAAGCTGCAGCTATGTGGCCCACGAGCGGCTCAGCTACGCCTTCTCGGTCTGGAGGATGGAGGGGGCCTGGTCCATGTCCGCGTCCCACTAGCAGGCGGAGCTCCCCACCCCCTCGGCAGGGCTGGAGACCTAGGTAAGGACCGGCGCCTCTGCGCCCCTTCGCCGCTCAGGTGGCAGAAGGACTAACGGCCAGGCCGCGGGTCCCTGCCCTCCTCGCCTTCCGTCTCCTCTCCCTTTCAGCCTTCCCACCCAACCTGGTACCGCCACCTCATCCCGAGTGTCCCTGGAGACAGTCGGTCCGGCTAGGGAGTGGGCTGCGCTTTTGGGAGGGGTGTGCGTGTGCGTGAGTGTGCGTGACAGGAGGGAAGACTGAACAAGAGGCAAGGGTCTTGGGTAAGGACAGTCTTGCAAGCGCCTCCCTTTCTTTTGGCTTTAAAGTTTTCGTTCTCCTTACAACCAGTGTTTCCAAATTCCACCTCCTTTCCGCCCACCCACTTCCTCTTGCCCTTGGGCTGAAATCCTTCCAGGTTGTTCAGCGTAATTTCTCGGTGGTGATAAGAACAGTGCTCACTAGTCTTAGAAAACAGCCACAGAGACTTAAACAATAACCAACTTTACCCCCTTTTGGGTTTTTGCAGATGTCATTGTTTCCAGAGAAGGAGAAAATGGACAGTCTAGAGACTCTGGAGCTGGATAACTAAAAATAAATATATATGCCAAAGATTTTCTTGGAAATTAGAAGAGCAGAACCCAAATCCAAAGAAACAGGGCGTGGGGCGCACTTTTAAAAAAGAAAGCGAGACAGGCCCGTGGACAGTGATCCCCAGACGGGCAGCGGCACCATCCTCACACCTCTACATTCTGATAGAAGTCTGAACAGTTGTTTGTGTTCCTTTTCTTTTTTTTTTGACGAAGAATGTTTTTATTTTTATTTTTTCATGCATGCATTCTCAAGAGGTCGTGCCAATCAGCCACTGAAAGGAAAGGCAACAGTATGGACTTTTCTCCATTTTAAAATGGTAACAATCAGAGGAATTTTAAGAACACCTTTAGAAGTAAAAATACTGGGATCAAACTGACTGGCAAAATCATAGTCAGTTAATTCCTTTTTTTTTTTTTTCATTCTTCCTCTGAGGGAAAAAAAACTTAAAATACAAAAAAACAACATTCTATTTATTTATTGATGACCCACGGTAAAATGCAAATAGATCCGGTGTCTAAATGCATTCATATTTTTATGATTGTTTTGTAAATATCTTTGTATATTATTTTTCTGCAATAAATAAATATGATTGAAAATTTTAAGAACCTTAGAGTTTGGTGTATATTTTTAAAACTCAGGATTAAGTTGGAGGTAAATACCTGCTTGTTTAACTCTGGAGGCATCCAGGAGGGAGGGGGCATTAATATAAACAAAGCAGTGAAAACTCAAATAAACTAGCTACTGACAGGTACTGGCATGTTATTTAGAAAGACAGCTTTATTATTCCAATTTGGTGTCCAGTGGGCTTAGAAGCACCTCTCCTTCGTCTCCTATCAGGTCCCCAAACAACAAAAACTTAAACTTGTTATTCACCTCGCTTGCTTATCTTTTGACGAGGTAGCTGTAAAACAGTTAAATGCAAATCAGCAGTATGAAGCCATTACTATTTTCTTTTGTTACTATGTATTTTTCACTTTTTGTGAGGACTTTTAAATATTAGGTTCGTTTCAGTGAAAGGATGCATAAAGTGTTGTTAAAATTATCTATACACATATAAATGAATACAAGTGCATAGAAAATAATAAAGTTTAATTCAGCAGAAAAGAATTCCATTTGTAAAGTAATTTGCTTAACTCTTCTTTCATGAATGAAAATGACATTTAGTGTCATGTTTGCTAAATAGAAAAGCTAAAGTTAAGAATATTTTACCATTTTGATGTTATCCATTTGGGAAGCATGCTCCTTTATATATAATGAGCATCTATGGAGTAAAATAAAATAAACAAAGAACCTGAACTTTCCTCAGTAACTATTGCAACACTTAGAATTTTAAATGCTATAGCTATTCATTTTCTAGTCAGTTCATTAGAAATATATTTTATCCAAAATTGCACAGAATTTTTACTTGGTTAGTTATGTGTATACAAAATCTGATGAAGTTCATTAAAAAACAGGGACAAAACGGTGCTTGATTTTTATTTCTTTCTGGTTATTTCTGAATCAGGAAAATACTGGCTTTTATCATTAATATCATTAGAAATAGTTTATATCGCTTATTTCTTAACTTTCGTATCGGTTTACTGCATTCAAGTGTAAAAAGGAAAGCTTTCAAACTGGAAAATAACTTTACTGCCTAATTTAAACAATGATTGTGGCATATAAGTATATGAATGCAAACAGATCATGTTTGCTCAGCTCAGACTGAGGTTATTATATTGCCTGAAGGTTTTTGTTTCCCTCTTCATACACTCTCGCAGAATGCTGACTTAACGATATTATAAATTTATTACTGTGAATATTTTAGACCACATTTTACGATAAGAAACCTGTAGCACTTACTTAAATGATTAGTGAAAGCTTGGGAATTAATTTTTGGATTTTCCTAGTCCTTTACCAAATAACAAGATAGGAAGTGATTTTGTAGGGGTGGGAGTGTGTGTGGGAGAGAGAGAGAGAGAGAGAGGCAGAAAAGTAAGAAAGGCGCCCTAGAAGGATGAGGGAGAGCATCAAGATGGTAATTCTCTTTTGTGTGTGTGTATCCTCCAACCACCTCCATTTTCTAAGTTGCTCATGGAGGAATCTCCTTGCTCTCTAGCTTGGTCTGACTATTGGTATTTCAGATTTCTTGACATACATCAGGATGGAGCTGACCATCATTGCTGAGAAGGTAATCTCTATCTTAACTCTGATGATATACAAACTAGAAGTTTCAAAAAAAGGTAGCCTTCCATTTGCCTTCCCCCCCCCTCCCCTTCCCGGGATGTTTTGTTCTCTCCTCTTTTCTCATAAGAGAAAACATTTTGGAGAAAAGCAAATGCCACATTATGTTGAGTAGTACTAAATACTAAACTGAAGGCAATATTTTCCCCTAGATTTTCAGAGAAATAAACGAATGAAAGAAGGGTGGTGAGTAGTTTTACTTTGAATAAGAATTCATAGTGGGAAATATCAACTGTTACAATACAGTTCCCAGGTGCAGACCATTTTTATATTCCCAACCTCCCCCACCCCAATATACATGACAATGCTAATTCTTTTTTAGAATAGAAATAAAGCCACCTGTGTTTTTTTCTCTCTACCATTATTTTCTGTTCCATTTTATTTTTGCTACCTCTTCTTATTTAAAGGACACTTAGAATGATTTACCTCTGTTTCAGAAGTGAGAATTTCATGTGGTGGCTGGATCTGGAGTCTTAAATTAACCCTTCAGCCAGAATGTATTCACTGGAGGGAAAGTATTGTATTAAATTGTCTTGGGTGAATTCTAAACAACTGAGTAAGACTGTTTCCTTTACTAGGCACATAATTTTAAAAAAATCTTGTTCTTAATGTAGTTGGATTGATAGCCTTCAGTCATAAGAAAGCAGCAAGTTTCTGTTACCATAACACACACATTTCCCCTCTTTGTGTACACACTTGCTCAGGACGTGCACGATGAGAATTCATGCACAGTTGCAGGTATCTTTCTCATGGTGGGACATGTTATAACCTAACGTTAAATAGCAGAAACTCACACAATAGGTGCACTTTGCCCCCCAACAACGGCACAAGCTTCTTGCTCCTTCCTTCGGTCTTCAGGCTCATGTTCATAATGGAGCTTTTTAAGGGACACTTGGCCTCTTGCAAAAAAGTCGAGCATTTTGCACATTCCACGGTTTGGCAAACTCAGAACTGGTTATTTTCTCTAGACCGGTATCAAGTTCTTCTCAGGCATATGATTTCACTTGAAGTCCTGCCCAGGAACCCTTCAAAGTGAGCGTTTGTCCCGCTTTCATGATGTCAGGCGGTTTTCCCTGCATCTGTAATTTGAAGAAAAACATACAAACCTGCGGGGAACAAACGCCACGGAAACCCAAACAGAACTCGGTGGGGAGTGGGAGTCTCACCTGCGGCGGGCGCGGGAGGGGACGCGGGCCCAGACTTCCCTGCGTGGGTGGCGGCCAGGCCCGCGCCCTGGGGACAGCGACAGTGTCTGTGCCCTCCTTCGTCTTAGTGAACCGCCGCAGGCCCTGCGTCTGGCCTCCGCGCAGAGGCGGCGGCTCCAAGTGTCAGCGGTAGCGAGGGGAGCAGCAGCAACAGAGGCAGGCAAAGGCCCAACCTCAAATTTCCAGAGACAGGCCCGCATTAGCGACACACGGGGGTCGGGAGGGGGATCCCCGGGGGCCACTTTTCCAGAATTTTCTGCTTGTGCCTCTTAAAGCATGCCCCACCCCCAGCAACAGCGAAAGTGGGAAGAGAAATCGCTTTCCTCATAATTTCTCAAAGCCGGCAACCCCACTATTTCCCAGAAACCTCGAAACCGAGCCCTCGAGATGCAAAAAGATTTATTAATTATCCTTATTTACTGAACAGCAAAAGACAGACCCAGTAAACAGGCCATGGAATACATTTTCCATCCGCTTTTGTCCCAAGGCCCCAGGACGTGAGCCCACTTAATGTTCTCAGCAAATCAAAGCACGTGTCCTTTGAAGAAGGTGTGTAATTGGAGTATAAGGCATGTATGGAATTCCCAGATGTCTATAAAGTAAGAAGGAGCATGTGGCAGGTCACTGGAAGGTGGGGCAGGTTAAAATCACTGGCACAAAAGTTCCCCCCTTTATATTCTCCTTTATAAGGACCAAGGAGATAAGCCTCAGGGAAAGGATGGGACCGGATCCTAAGGACTATGCCGCTTGTCCTATCAGAGTCATGGTAACCATGGTAAAAAGCACATGGTCAGAAAAACCTCAAAGAAAACACTCAATTACAGCCGGGATTTCGTGGGCGCCCTGCAATGAGATCGTTTGGGGTTTGCTGCAGCGAGGGCCTCGAATGGCCGTCTTGCTTGTTTACGTGGACTATTTTCCTTTCCTTCTATTTTTTTTCCCCTCCAAAGTTTGTGGATGTGTCTTCCTACTTATGCGTGCGATGTAGGCTGAAGCCAGGGGAACAAAATTCCAGATTGGGAAAAGAAAAAAACAAAAGGTTCTAAAAACATTCATTCCAGAAGGCAGACTTCTTGGGGGAGGGGAGATTGCCAGCGGGTGAAATTAAATTTCTGTAAAACATGCAGTTTAAACATCTATCTGATGAGCGGATGCTCAGTGAAAAGACAACCGTCAACACCAGCCGCTCCCCTTTCTCATTTCACTGAGGAATATAAAGATATGTACGAGACTGTGGGATCTAAGCGCAAGTCTGAGTGCAGCTTATTAGGCAGTTGTTTTGTTTTGTTTTGGGTTTGAAACCGGAATTGAACAAAATATGACTTTTCTCCTTGGATTCAAGATGGTGCCCTCTTTGACCTGCACAGTGGAGCCAGAGGCGGGAGACGTAAGGATGAGGGTCTGCCAAAGAAACAGGCCCTGCAGAGGTTGGCGCTGGGAGGGGGTAATGTGGGGTCACCTGGGGCTGGGAGCCAGAGTGAGGGGGTCTGGAACAAAGAGCGCCCCAGACTCAGCCACTGAGCCAGGCGGGAGGGGGAAAGGGATGCGCCGGGGGTGACACCAGTGTGACAAGTGAAAAGTTAAGCAGGTACCTGAAGGAAGTTTATCTTGCCCAGATGTTAGGGCTTTTATGAAATGTCACGTGAAGAGAACAGATGTACAACTTGCAAATGGGGCCACGCCTGTAAATACAAGAGAGGCAAAAACTCAGAGGGAAATCCAGGCATAAATCATCAACCTCCTTTTCTAGTATCTATTTTCTCCTTTAAATATTTGCTTCCGGAAAGGGAAGACACATCTTAAATTAAGTGCCTCTTTCAGGAGAAGTCACAATCTCATCCCTTGCCAGAATCCCTCATCCCCTAAGTGCCTTGGGTGCAGAGGGCTGGGATGGAGGGCAAATTTCTCCCTCCTCGTTTTCCTTCTTCACATTCCCCATCCCCCACGTTTCTCTCTTGGCTTCTCAAAGACGTTTGATCCTGAGAAACGTATCGGATCTCGGTTTGGAAAAGCTGAAACTAATCAATTGCCTTTTGAAGGGGTAGAGAGTGATAAGAAGAGTGAAGGAATGCCAGGCCTGACAGACCCAAAACCTCCAAGATGCTCAGATGGGCTGAAAGATGAGCGGTGATCCCTCCCTCCTGGGGCGGGGACCCAGAGCGCTGGGGATCCCAGCTGCCCATGGGGTAGGGATTGTTTTTTAAACCAAGTTAAATCATCGGTTTGATTGCAATGGATTTTTTTAATGAGTTGTACAGATAGGAGACTTTTTTTCCCCTCTATGCAAGAAGGAAGTTCACTTTATAAACAAAGTTAAAATGAATTAGCAATTGCCCAGTTGTGGGAGACAGTCCAATTCCTTTCTCTGTATTTAAGAGATATATTCAAAGAGGTTGTTGTGAAAATTAACATGTGGCACAGCCCTGGGTCTCTGCACATATTAAGGTTTTAAATATTTGTTCATAATACTTTTAAGACTATACATTAAATGAACTGCTGTGGCTCTTATTTAAATTTAAATGCAACACTATTCCTAAGTCTGTTAAATTGACATAGCACCTGGCTTTTAGTTATATAGCCACCCATACAGCTCTCTACTTTAAACAAAATTTAGAAGTTGGGAAGTTGGAGTATTTCCTTCCACAGTATTAAATCTAAGTTTACTGTCAGGGTTTATCTTATTCCTCTTTGGGTTTCCAAAAGCCTGGTCAGAAATGAAAGATATTCAAAGTGATCACATTCGTTTTAAGGACTGACAGTTTTAAAAATGCACAAGACCACATAAACATCTTTTCACTATATAGCATTTAATCTAAATACCCATCCAGCCATCCTGGGAGGAACTGAACCTTAATTTATTACCTTTGAGTGCATATCATATCTGGTTATAGCCCCCAAAACATCCTGGACAACGACCTCAGATCCTGCCCTTCTGGGTTTGCCCAGTCTAGAGGAATGTTGGGTTGGACCCCAACACCCTCTGCTATGGAAAGCTTTCCTTTGGGGTTCCCAGACCTCCATTTCTAAACATAGTACTAGACAAAAGTTTACACATCTTGTCCTCTTTTGTTCCTGACACTTAACACCAACCAAAGAATTGTTACTGTTGTTGAAAACCAATGTGCTGCTAACAGAGACCATTTCAGTACTGCAAGTTTAGCCACGACAAGGAACCCTTCAGAGAGGTCTGTTGATGCACCCTTACACCAATGTTCTCTTCCTATGCCTGAGGCAGAAGCCTACCGTCCAGGGCAGCGTTCTTTAAAATGTTATAAATCCCCTTTTCACCCGATGACAGAAGGAAATTTCTGTTAGCCTCTTGCTAAGGTTGCCTCTCGCCTCATTCCACCCTTGACTTCTTTTGCTACCCCCCATCAACACACACCTTTTAAAACTTCTAACTTTGTAACCTATAAAAGAGACCCGGAGCAGAGAATCCTTCCTCTTCCTTTTCTCCAGGCTCCGACTGAGTGAAACTTAAAACACATCTCATAGATCAGCTTTCCTTCTCTGAAGTTAGGCACAGTCCACGACCCGGATTTTCAAATTGCCCAGGCTGGAGTCTGCAATATTTAATCCAGTCAGCTATTAAATGTCCTCCGGCTAAATCAAGAGTATAAGACTCGGTACAGGGATAATGATACCAAGAGCTTTTTGGGGAAGAAAAGGGAGCCAGGGAGGAGGTGGACGATTCCAGGGATCCTTTGATTTGGAAAATCCTGTTTTTAGAACTCCTGTCAGAGTAATAACAAAGCAAAGAAACATGAAAGAACAACTCTTTGTTCCAGGATATGGTTTTAATGAAATACTACTACCGCACACACTGAAAAAAAAAATCTATTAATAACCGCTTCTGAGACTGCACTTTTCCTTTACCTATTAGGGACTAGGAGGTTCCGTAACGTGATCCCTTCTCCCCCTTTCCTGCCGCCTCCTTCCCTCGCCAATTAAGCCGAAGTGGTTGTTCTGATGAGTCCCGGCCCGCAGATAACCGCGGACTGGCTATACCCTCCGCATCCCGGCTTCTGGCCCCTTCTCTGAGCAAAGTCAGGCCCCCGGGGACTTGACTGCGAGGGCTTGGGTTTCTCCCTTCCGAAGGCGGCACCCGCACTTTGGGAAAGGCTCTCCTGGTGCTTGGCTGGAGCCCTACTTAGGACCCCGACATGTGTGGCACCAATGGGATGACGTGCCCTACATCTGCCTTCCTTGGCTCTCAAATGACCCTGTCCTGCGCTTCTTTTTGTTTTTGTTGACGTAAAACACCGGAGGGGCTGCAACTAATATAGCAAACGGGGCTGAGGGTGGGGGAGAGGAGCATATTGGCAGGGGGTGGAGATCACCAGAGAAAAGGCAACAGCATTTGGGAAGGGGGGTTGAGGGGTGGGAGCAACCTTTTAGGCAGCGGGGACGAGGCATTTTAGAAGCCGCGTCTGTCATCTGAAGCAGGGGTTAGATAAAACCGTCCCTGATCAAAGAGGTGCGTTCATAAATCACGCGTAAGAAATAGATCTTGAGGAGTAAAAGACACGTGTCGAATAATCTCAGTTTGGGAGCCCGCAGGCAGCCAATGCGGTTCCTAAAGCCCCCTCTCGTGGTACCCGCTTGGCCAGCGCATCTCCCTGCGGGGAATGTTTGTGGAGGGAGGTCTCTCCCCCGCCCCCCACCTTCTCCCCGCCGCCCCCTAGCTTCCGCTACACACTCTCCACCCCGCCATCCCCGCTCCAGACTTGAGATTTACATACAATCGATTGACTTTGGATTGACCGAGGAAGTCGTGGGAAATAAATTGGGGTCCTTTCATTTCCGAGGCGAGAAAGTTGCGCTCTCAGCATCGAAGACCTGTCCTGTCCAGGTCCCCCATTAATGTCCTCTTCCCTCTCGGAAACTTGCAAAGTTTTACAGTGTAAATGTAACGTCGCCTGGAGAGTTCAGCGAGAGCAGAAATCTCCTGGGCGGGCTTTTTCTGTTCCTAGTTTTGTTAAATCTCGGACGAACAGTGCTCTGCACGCACGATGTTTTGCCGCACCAGTGTAATGTGGAAGAAGCGGTTGCTGTCCTCTAAACTAGGACCTACAGGATTCTCTTTCTCTGTCTGCCACCTCCCAAGTCCCGGACTCTCTCGCACCTGCTTCTCCTGGTTGAAAAAATAAGCGAAAGCAAATGTCCAGTCCCGCATGCTAAGCGCTCCGGCCAGCTGTTCCCAGGGACCCCGAACACGTATTTGGCGAGTTTCGCAGCGCTGTGGTTGGCTAGCTCCGCGAAAGGAGTTGACAATGCTAAGAAAAGATAGAGTTTGTGAATCTGTGCAGGGGATTTACAGCGACAAATGCCCTTTACCCCTTCCTTTTCCCTCGGCTTTAGCATCCTCCAGATAAGTAGGATTTTGCTTATAATAGGTGTTTATGGTTCCAGGAATTGCACTTTGATCTAGGATTTTGGGGGTGGAGTGTCTAAGGGGTCTCTAGACGCTTGTCTGATTTGAATGCTTTTCAGGATGATTTATGGCAAAAGGCTCCTTTCTGACACTTCCAGATGCCAAAGCTCTTACCTTCCAGGAAGGGGCGAGGGAAACCTGCTTCCAAATTGCCGGGCTGATGGGAAGCCCGAACGCCTACCGCACCCGCCTGCTGGTCACTCTAAACTGACCTTGTGCACCAGCCTTGCTCTGGAGCAGCTGATAACCTTTCCCCGCCTTCCAACTAAGGAGGAGGGAGGGACCTTCTTTTTAAGATGACAAAACTATGGAGGGAAATCAAGTCACCCTCCTGTAAAGTGAGTCTTTTGCAGTTAACTCTACTTTGTGTAATTAACCACCTGCTCCCGCCCCATTGGTAGTTTGGTGTTAATACGATTTGACCCCTAAACGTGAAACGGGGCGGGAATGAGCCCTCCGTTGGGACCCCTGGTGGTTTCACCCTCGGCCTCAATCCCTGGCCGCTGCCGCATGGAACGCAATCCTGTTTCCCGCGGGGCGGAGACCCGGGCAGCGCTCGGAAGCTGCCAGGGCACTGGGGGGAAGCAGGCGCTGTCTTTCCGAAAGCTCCCTGCAGGCTCCGAATGGCCAGGCGAGGCCAGGAAAAATAACCCTCCCGACTCGATTACTGCGAGCTTCACCAGGAAGCTGAAAAGTTGAAATGTGCGCCACGGCAGGGGGGTAGGTCAGGCTGGGCGGACGCTAGCGCGATTTTAGGGGACCCCCTAAGGCTGGCGGAGCTGAGAACCCACTGCACACATTTGTCAACGTGAAGTTAAAGGTGGGTCCAACCCGCAGTAGCCTCCATCGGACACTTTCCCCATAGGAAACGAGGTTTTCCAGCTATTTCTTCTACTTCGAACGAAATGTAGCAAATTGAGGACTGGGGAGGAGGAACTTTGTTTTCTTTCTTCTTTCCCAAGGTGAAGGCAAATTAAGCAAAGAATTAACCGCGCAGGCTTGATGACCAGTGGAGAGGAGGGTCGAGGCCAGGGCACTGCTAGTGAATGCGTACAAAGGAAGCTTTAGCCCTGAGTGATATCCTGGTTATTTGCTTAGAATCCCACAAGTCTGAGAATCTGTAATATTTAGGGAAGAGTGACTATTTCAGTCTCTTTTGATGAGCTTCCCCCTCCCCCCTCCCAGGTCCCTTCGATATTAGTAATTTGTAGAGGTTTGCTTTCCAAATTGTAAAACAAGCCTGATTTCCTGGGTGAAAGAGAATGGATTAACTCGAGAGCCTTTTTAAAGAATCGTATTTTCCAATGCACAAGCTTTCTTCATTCTTCATAACGTTACAAAACAAGGAACCAGATCAGTTTATTGGTTTATGTAGAACCGATCCTGATTTGATAAGCTTAATCATATGACAAAAGGAATACTGATAATTCCCTCCTCTCTCTCAAAGGACGGCCTCAGAGTGTTTAAAAGTCACCTTTTCCTAGAGTTCCAATCACTACATCAAAAGGCTCAGGTCACCTCTTGTCTTTTCTGTATGTATATATTCAAGAGCATAAAAATATTAAATAAAAAACTTTCCCAACTTCAAACCTATCAAATGTTTAACAGCTGAAGGATATTCATCTTTAGGAGGCAGGCCAAAATGCCAATAAAAATTTAATTATTTCTGAAACATATGGGAGCACTTACAAGAACCAAAATGTGATACTAAGTATTGATATTGAGAGGAAACCGAACAATATACTTTCATATTTGCTGGTCAAGACCTTATACTCCAAAAAAGTTCCACAAGCCACAGAAATTTTTATTCTTCCTGACAGGGTTTCTAAAACTAGCATGAAAGACAGGTTGGTGATCAAAGGGGTCATCTGTATTCTGTGTAAGGAGAAATTAGTGTTGAACTCCTATGCGTTTGGCTTTGTTTTTCTGTAGAAGACTGTGATGTCTATGGTAGCAACTATTATTTAATTGGGGAATGGAGGAATGTGCACATCGATGTAGCCATTTTTTATTTTTAATACCTCACGCTAATTACCTCCTGAAATGTTTCATCCAAATATTCTTTCCTATCTACAATTCTGCCATATTGAGAGATGGAGCTTTACACTGGAAGGTGACACTGGCGGTGTTATTCCTGTAATTGGCTGTGATGAGCAAGACTGATGTGTGACTTGGAATAATCTCCGAAAGATAAGTAGGGTCTCTTAGGTAGCTACTTTTTCCACTTATGAGCTGCAGCTTCTTTTCCACTTACAGCTTCCTTAGGACTTTTGATTTCTTAAAAATGACATCAAACTTTAACTGTTGAATTGCAAGTAAATCGGCCAGTAGGCTCCTGCTTTTGAACCAATGAGGTGATAAACCCTGATAGGTGGTTTGACCTCATTGTCAGTGTTTCCAGTTTTCCCTGTGGAAATGCCTTCCAGAGTTGCTTTGGGTACCTGATTATCTGCTTCCCTAGAGAAGCGGTTCTCAGTGTCAACATTAGCCTGACGGTGATGTATATACCTTCCTTGATTGGGTTCCATCGGCCTCTACCGTTGGAATAATGTCTCCATTTCTCTCAAGGTGTAGATTCATTTAATTCAATCATTTAATTTAGAGCAAAGGAACTCTGAAATCCAAAGTGTTTAAGATATTTGCCAAAGACTAACTGGGTCTTGTCCAGTGTTCTCTGTACTTAAGAGCATGTTTTCAGATTTTAAGCAGGATAGTAAATTCCAGAATTGGCATGAGTACTGGAATTACCTGTTATCTTCTAGCTGAGCAACTATTCCTCAAAGCTCACTATCTTTCTCTTTTACTACAAAGTTTTGCATAAACAAAGCAGATAACAAGACCATGACTGTGGCTTTATAAGTGAAGCTGGACACTACTCTGTGTATAGATATTATACCTGGTAAGTTGTAAAGGCCAGGATCCCAGTTACCTTTTCATATCCTAAGAATCAAAATGAGTATGTCTTAATATACACTGAAAATTCTAAGAGTAATATTATGAATACATGTGCCTTTCAGAGTACTTTTTACTTTATTTTGATTTTTGCAATTACTGATACAAAGACTTGTTTGTGGAAAAATGCCTTGAGAACATTGTATTTGCCTTTTTAAGGATAATTACCACTAAGAATACTCTTATGAATTCAAGACTGATGGAAAAAAAAAAGATAATTTAACTAGCATGTGCAGAAACTTTGTTGGGCAGAAAAACCAGGAGTGCAGTTTGCCCCATGGAGTGATTGTGGAATGAGGCAGAACCAGAGGAGAGTGGTCATAAGTGGGTTTTCCTACTCTGTGCAAATGATCCCAGAGGCCTTTTCAATTTGTGATCTGTGATGCTATTATTATGTCTGACATGCTTTCCTAGTGGGTTTTGTTTTCATGAGTTACTGATGCAGAGAACAACCTGAAATGAGATTGTAGGTAGCACGATTCAGAAAAATAACCTAGGTAAAGAGTGTGTGAACTTATTCGAAAGTACAGCCATGAGCGACTCATTTTCTTCTGTGAAAGGTCTACTCAACTGTCTGATTGCACAGCTAGAGTTAAATATCACATAGATCTGCAGAAGCAATTTCTAAATGTTCACTCTTTCCCAAGTACTTTTCCCCAAGTGACAGGCTGCGTGGGTGGCCACTATGACACTGCCTTAAATTAAACAAAAGCATAATTATTCAGTCAACAAACATTTCTTGAGGGTCCCCTTAAGGTCTAAAGTTTATGTAGAAGTGACTATGTCACGCTCATCATAACAAACAAAGGAACCTCTACTCACAGAAGGCTGGTCTCACCTGTGGATATTTGCTGCATGTGCACTGGAGGCCGGTACAGTGATTACTTCCCCTGACTTTTCTTTGATATTCTGGGGTGGTGCAGAAATCAGGGCCCCCCTACCTGTGGAAATACAGGAATGGAGAGGCACCTAGCATTCAAAGACTGGTAACTTTACAACAGACAGAAGTGAGTCGAAGAACATTTTTTTCTTTAGTCTTTGCTAGTTTTCTTTCTTTTCAATGCACATTCATCAATCTGTAGCAACATCTTATAGATTAATAGTTGCTTATTAGACTTTAAGCTTTCTGTTGACAGATGCCTATCCAGCTCACTACTATAATCCCAGCACCTTGCTTAGCACCTGTCACATGGCATTTTTGTGCATTTGAACTAATGTCTCCATTATACTAATAGGAAACCCAGGCAAAGAGGCAGAATCCTCATCAAAAAGAACCAAAAATGACAATATGACAGTCCCATACTATTATGGTGGGGGAATTCATATAGTTGTCTCTCAGGTTTACATTTAGAATGAAAATTCAAGTAATTCCCAAAGAAGACATTTATTAAGACACTGAGATTCACACATTTATTTTAACTTAAGTATTTTAGAGTGCTTTTCTGGACAGAGCCCATGGCTGCCATTTGCCTATGATTTCTTTGTGTGACTGAGTAAAGGGACCCTTTTGTCCAGGGCATAAGGCTCCCTGTCCGAGCAGGGCTGACTTCAGGACTCATTACCCCATGGACCACGTGCCCTTTATCAGTAAGCATCCCTCACAACTATATGTAGCAGCCTTGGCACCCCAAAAGCAATAGTTGTCAAATTTAATAAGGCTAGCTTTTATTATCAGTGCATTTTCTTGTCTGTGAAATTGATTCCACTTGATTTCTATAAAAGACCCAAAGACTTGCCACATGTGCTTCTTAAGAAAACTGGGGCAGTCTATCCAGAAGCTTCCCCTCTCCTGATCCAGCCAATTGGGGTTCCACTTTTTATATTCCCGTGCTATGAACAACTCTACACTGCCCTGTCACCCCCTAAAACAGCATAATCACTGATAACTAAACTGTTCATGCCAGTCTATATCTACTGAAAAACTGAAATTCCAAGTTAGTTACTTACTGCATGTATGCACACATTATTCCAAACCCAAGAGTGGTGGTTTAGAGATTCAAATATAATTGATTGTGAATTGAAAAGAAGCATTCTAAAAATATTTTAAATTTGGTATGATTACTATGAATGGAGAAAGCTGCTTCTCCACCCCCATTCTTCTCCAGCCTTCCCCCTGACTCCATGGATGCGGTAAGCTTGTGTAATTTAAGGCAGGTGGTCCACATAGGAGGCTGACCACAGAGGATGAGAGAGTGTGCATTTGATACCCTGACTGCTGCTCTTTAATAGACTTTAAATATACTATGACTATTATTTGGCTTTTGGCTATTACATTTATTTTCACTTTCTTTCAAAGGCTTCTCTCTTTCATTTCATCATTTTCCACGCATTGAAATGTAACCCAGGTCCAATGGCACCAAATAGAGGATTTATCTATATTGTCATCAAACTAAATGCAAACGAAATATCAAAGGGGAGCAGAAGGCACCCTTATATTTGGCTCTTGAATGCTGACAGAAAATACATGCATTTTTCTTTACCTAGGTAATAATACTTCATATATATATATATATATATATATATATATATATATATATATATCCTTTCATCTGAGATTCTCAAAGGCCTTCAAGATGTGATTTGGGTCTGGCATTCTTCAGCTGGCTGCCCTTTGTCTCTTTCAGTAAGGAAACATTCCTGCTGGGTGTAGTTTCATAACTGATCTTGCACTTGGGCATGCATATTCAGAGGTCCAAGGGCATTGAATGTTTCTTGAACAGATCAAAGAAATGACCAGTTATGACATTCTCAAAACAACCCTGAGAGGAAGATGGGTGGCAAAGGCAATTATCTAATTTGCAGGTAGAGCAGTTGTGACACAGCAGGTTAAGTGACTCACCTGAGGGCATACAGTGCCGTCTTTGTTACTGTTGAAAACAGTAGTAACATCTACCAGACCAATAGCATTGGCTGTGTTTCTTTGATATCCCACCTATGTGCTCCTTTTAGTTTCAGAATGAAAATCTTTATGAAATGGCACCCACCCTTGTGCATATAAGATTCTAATACAAGGGAGGAGACCAGAGTAATAACTTTAGAAATGTTGAAGATAAAGACGTGTGAGCCTTACTTCTCCAAAAAAATCACACAGCTTCTAAGTCAAATTAGTGAGTCTGAAATATGAAAGGAATATCCCTTGCACATAGAAAGTGGAAGTGTGATCTTTCAGTTCCATTCCTTGTAAGTAAGAGAGCATTGTGTTAATCTCAGCTGGGGAGAACAGATATGTTTAAAGAGAACTTTAATTCTTTAACTAAGCTACTAGCACATTTTACAACTTAAAAGCAATTCCCACTTATATCTTATCTATAACTATCTTTTTCTTTCCTGGAATTTTGTTTTGCTTTATTATCTCTAAACATAGTTATTAGTCTGAAGAGCCCTGAAGTCTAGATTATTTCTTCTTGGCATCACTATATGATTTACTATTTACTCAATGTTTGACAATTCTGACTATGATATCACTTAACATTTGTGTTTTTAATATCCTCTTAGGACATCATATCATAATTTACCTTGAATTTTAAAATTCATTGTAAAGTTTGGGCCGAGATCCCAACTCTGCTTTTGAATGGAAAGTAACTTCTGTATTTTATTCCAGTAAGAAAAGCTAATAGAAGGAATATATATATATTCATATATATATGTATATTCATCTATATATATATAAATTGCTGAATATACATATGATGATATATATAAATTGATTATATATATATATATACATCTATATATAGACACATATATATATAAATTGATGTGGTACATATACACAATGGAATACTACTCTGCCATAAGAAAAGATGAAATACTGCCATTTTCGACAACATAGATGGATTTTGAGATTATTATGCTAAGTGAAATAAGTCAGACAGAAAAAGTCGAGAACCATATGACTTCACTTATTTGTGGGATATAAAACTGAAAGCAACAAAAGAACAAGACAAACAAATAAAGGGATATGTACACATTTTTAATAGAGAATATGTCATAATAAATGAGTCTATAGTTTTTATGTGAGAACAATTATATGTTTGAAATGAAACAATTTATTCAATTAAATTTTTTTGTTTTGTTTTTCTTTCCTTTTTTATATTCAGTTTGAGTTTTTTAAGTGTAACCTATCTTTCATAGCAAGGGATTATTATAAAAAGCCAAAAAAAAGTTCTACAACAATATCATACATCCTGAAACTGTCATTAGTCCATCTTACTGGTAGTTATATATAAAAAGAAAAAATTTCTGGGTCCGCGTCTTCCTATTTTTCTAAGCTTAGAAATTCTGATATAAGATATATAATTTAGAATGTTGAGAAAATGCTGTTCCATATATAACATTGAGTTTACCATATCAGGGGTGGAAATCTCAAAGTGATATGCCCATTTTCTTTATCTGTACATACCATCTAGGTTCTCAGCTTAGTTTTGATCTGCTCCAGAAGAAATATGCATAAACAAACAGGAATAATGTTGAAAACAGTAAAAAACTTGATTATTTTACTTTGCTTGAGACTGAGAGTCTAGAATCTGTACTGCATTTTGCCATTGTTGGTCCTTCTCTTCCATGAAATTTCCATTGCTTTGTGCTCTGTCTACCAATGAGGCCACGTTTGAGAAAGACGGTGAAGGTTTAACAACATGAAACAATGAAAAATGCTTAAAAAGTTTAGCTGCTTTACTAGATAATCTAAGCATGGTTTTGCTCTTCTTTTTCTTATGTAATCAAACCCTTAATGTTGTCTTTTTCATTGGCATATGTATCTTTGTTTTGAGATTATGAGGTCTTCTTGCATTATTCTTTTTGCCTTAAATGAATGAAGTCCCTTTTCTGATGAGTAGTTGGATTAGTTTAGGGCATAAATGAAAAAAGAAGAACAAGTCCAGTCTAAGTTCCACTGCTTATTACCTGTGTTATTTTCCAATTAACTGAATTTATCTGGGCATCAGGTTCTCTAAAATTGGGGAGCGTGGTACATTGTGTCACAAACAATATCATTCTGTCATTGTATGATTTAATATCTCTGATAGTGCTTCAATCAAGTACAATTTTAAATTACCATTGTAAATTAACTTGTCAAGAAATTTTCTGTCAGATGCGAAATTTTAAACCTATAAGATCAATTAAAATGTTGTGTTTTCTAAAACTATAACTTAAAAATTGTGAGGTGAAGCTTTATTTAAAAATATAAAAATGCTTTCTGAACTTCCAATTATTATAATTAAAAAATAAAAACTTGAGATCTGCTAATACAAAAGCAGCGATAAATCAGTAACATATCATTGTGTTTAAAAGTCATTTGCTAATAATTTTACTTCGCTATTTTCTTGTTAAAAAAAAGTATTTATTATTAATCCCATAAAGTGAAGATTGACTCTAAAGTCATTCAAAAAATATCTTTACTAGTCAATATTAATCCTATTTAGCAGCTCATAGCTATGTTATATGCCTACGATAATGAGTATGTGTTTACCTAACAATTAACATGCTTATTATTGCTAATGAAAATGATAGATACAAAAATGCATATTGGCTACAAGACGTCTTTAAAATATTAGTTCACAATTCTTCATCAAAATTTCCTTTGTCACATATGACATCAAAGTGAGGGTTTAAAATTTGGGATTCATGCTCTGAAGTATTTCTGTTTCTTGTTTTGTTTTGTGGTCACTAACCACAGAGAAATTTGTCTTTTTTACATACGCTGGAAATAATTTACTGCTTTTAGAAATATTAAACCACACACACAAAAAAAACCCCCAATGTTAAAGAAACATTATGGGTCTTCTGAAGCACTCAAAAAGCCCGGAAATTGAGAGTTAATGCAGAAGCTCTGATCTGGCTCTATGTCCAAGGGACGTCAGGACCTCTGAAGAATGACAGGTAGTACTCAGTTCACATATATGTCAAAATTTAAAACAAAAAAGTTTTGGCAGGATGATGTGGTAGAAGACACACATGGTTAGTACAATTTATCTGAGACACTATGTTCACATTTACTTAATATAAAATTATATTATTCATAAACACCAATTCTTGTCTAACCTTAATACAGACACAAAAGTCACAAATTCAAAAGACTTCTAAAATGACAATGTAGATTTTGATCTGTGGTGTAGATATGTTTAATGGTATGAGCTTGACAAAAATTATATTCTCACATGAGTGTTTAGAAGTACTGTTCACTTGTATAATCTTTGCTTATGGTGTATGGGAGAAGCCATGCTTTCAAACCCATCTATTTTACTGATCTCCAGAGGCCAGCGATTCAGGTCTCAGGAAATAAAGTCTCCTTTATGTCCACAATTCAGAAGGCAAAAGTTCAATGATTGTGGAAAATATATTTTTAAGTGTTGTTTTTCAAACATTATTTTACAAATAATTACATAGAAACTGAAATTCATTAATCAATGAAGAGATCAGATTTATGTTGATGAAACATTTAATCTGGTTTGTTGTTATATTGCATTGAATTTATTCTTCAAAAAATTATACTTGCTTGTGTTTCCATTTTAATATTTATTATTTAGTGCACAAAACACATTTTGAATTTTAATAAGAACATCTATATTAAAAGTGGTTTTACTTTAAAAGAAATTATTAAATACATAATTATCACAATTAAGCTTGATTTATAGCAAAATATCTCATTGGATTATGTACAATGCTTTAAATTTTTAATATCTGAAAATATAGAATGACTGACAGTTCTTGAATTATAGATATACTTTTAATGGTATTCTTCAAAGTGCATTGTCACATAACAGTAACAGCATACTTTTAAAAGTATTTCTGTTGAGCTGGAGTTTTTTCAAAAGAATTAAACAATGATAATTAATTAATTAATTAATTAACACATTGCTTCATTTATAGCTATATTATTTGCTTTCTTTGTAAATGATCAAGAAAGGTGGTAAAAACCAAATGTATCAGTTATTTAGTGTAAGCACATTTGGAATCATAAAAATAAGATGAATTTACATGAATTAGAAAGTATAGATGGCTTCCAATTTTAATTAAGAAAAATAATTTTTGTTTTTTCACATAAACATTACCTGCTCAAATATAATTTTTCATTTTAGAGCTGTATCTGTTTTAAAAGCAAATTGACTATAAGAGTGAGACATAACGGATGATATAGTTAAGAAATACTCTTTCTCAATATACAACTCAATTTATTGAAAACTGATCATTTGCCAGCCTATACTAGAAATTTCAGAAAATACTGGTAAAATAACAAACATTTAATGAGAAATATTTCACAACCTATTAAGCTAGGAGTTAAATTATTTTTATACGTTGTAAAAGATTAATTGTTGCATTCTAAAAATACTCTCCACATTGATTGAATCTTTATGTATTAATTTAGATCTAAAATCTCATTTTCTATACTTGAATATAGAAATATTTAAAATACATTGCTGAATAAAGATTATAGAATGAAGTATTTCCAGATTTCAGAGTACAATTATAATTTTTCACATATTACAAATCATAGATTTGGTTGGGTTGCAGTTCGTGTGTAAATAAATAAATTATTCAGTCTGCTTTTGAACATAATTTACCCCATAAACACAGGAAACATGTTACCAGGGAGAAAAATACACGAACAAAAGTTGTCATAATGCACTTCCAAAAATTAAACTTTATAAGCTTAAAAATCAGAGCTTTACAAATAAAAGGCATTTTGCCTTTCTATTCTGGTCTTAAAGGAGGACATTTGACACATTTACATGGCAAACTTAGTCAATGTTTGGAAATGCTTTCTAGTGGCCAAAAGCTGTGTATTTCCTTCTGTTGACCTGATTTTTTTCTTCCAATAAAGTTAATTAATAGAAGATGCATCCAACAGGATCATTGCAGATGTGCACATACTGCAGTGCTAATTGCTCTTATTTTTTTACAATCCAGTCCCGCACATGCTTTAATTTATATTTGCCTGAGTTAGCTTTTTAGTGAATTAGCGGCAGTCTGCCACACACTGAATAGTAATGTGCTTGCATCACTCGATTATCTCAGATGCATTATTGTCTACAATCCATGCTCCTAATTTCCTTACCACCCACACCCATCTCTTTCCTCTGTTTGGAAGGCTGATTTGTGTTAAGAAGGGACCACCAAGCTATTAACTCTAGGACATAACTAGCATTGTTCCCAGAGAACGGGAATTATGATCATATCACATTTTAACTCTTCCACCAGCATTATCCTTGTTTCTCCAATGCTTTCAAGAGGCAATAACTCCAAATGCCTCGCATGGAAATGATAAACTGCCTGTTGTGCCTTTTCTTTGAAGGAGTTCTCCTGCAGAGTATCATATTTAAATAAATTGCCATTGAGTTTAGCAAGCAGTACAATCATGCCCATTGAGGTGGAGTCTTTTGATCATATTTTGTAATGCAATCAAGGATCATATGAGGATTCTGGAAGAGGCCAGCCTTTGCTGTGTGCTAAATAGGCGACAGGAGACAGAAAACATTAATTGCCCTGAATCCCACTGGCATAACAAAGCACACCTGTGTCCCAGATAGTACAGGCCCTAAGGCAGTGGTTACATGTACCATCAGAGTAACTCTTTGCCCTTGGTTGATCAGTAATTTCAATCAAACTACCAGATTAAAGAAATTGTTGATATATTCAAATTGTCAAAAAGGTCAAATGTGTGACACAAGCACAGCATTTATGTATTTTTGTGTAATGGAACTCACTAGATGGGAACAGGATACCTGGGTTCTAGGTCCAACTAGTTGATTTAGTTGACAGCTCTGCCACTAGTCACCTCGTCTCTCCTACCTCTCAGAAATCAGTAAGATTAGACCAATAATTGCCTACTTACTGAAACAGTTGTCTTGAGGGTTAAATGAGAGCACGGTTAAGAAGAACTTTAGAAATATAAAGCTTTTTGCAAATGTACTATTCTGATGACTATATGGATATGTGTGGCATGGACCGTATACGGATAGTGTACCATTCTCATTACCTCTTTGCAAATATCTTTACAATATTAATCTTTCTGGCAAAAAGGACTTGGGGGATCTTTCATCTACCAAAAATATAGGGTCACTCATAAGGAATTGCTAACCAACAGATTAACTGAGGAAACTTGGGAACACTGTTGAACTTCAGTTAATAGATTTAAAAAGAGGCAGCAGATGTGGAAGTGGGGGCTTGTAAGGAATTTCCTGCTCTGCTGGCCCAGCATTCCACTTTCTGTTACACTCTGAGAAATCAATAAGAAAGAACTAGCCGATACCATCCCAAATGATTTCCTGCTGACAGATATTGTTTGGTAACCTGTTAGCCTCTCTGCCCTTTTTTTTTTTTTTTTTTTTTTTTTTACAGTACAGGAGAGAGAAATGACAGAGAGGAATGAAAATTTGAGAAGTAATTAATAAACATACATTTTTTTCAATCTCCACTAACATAGTTTCGCAATTTAAATTTCTCTCTCTCCCCCAGGAATAGGATATGTTTTTTTTATATTTCATGCAGTGAGATATCAAAAATTCAACTGGAAATATCTTTTATTTTTTTCAAAATATTTCTTCACTTTCATAAAGAAAAAAATGTAGAGGTCTACTCCTAGTCTGATAACCTTATCTTTCTGTTAAAAGGGAAAAACAACCAAAGGGACTAGAGCAGGAAAGCACATCTTTGGTCCTAGAGGGTGAAGACTGAGGCTTTTCATAAATGTTAAACAATATTTGTTCTGCATCCTTATTAAGAGCTGTAGTCAAATAACCTGAAAAATAAATGACTGAGAAGCAAATGGGCTAAATGGCTTTCGTATTACTTTGGACCCTGTATTAGTTAGCTAGGGCTGCCATAACGAAGACTCACAGATTGGGCTTAAACAACAAAAATGTATTTTCTCACAATTCTGGAGGCTAGAAGTACAAGATCCAGGTGTGGCAGAATTGTTTTTTTCTGAGGACTCTCTCCTTGGCTTGTAGAAGGCTGTCTTCTCCCTATGGCTTCACATGGTCTCTCTTCTGTGTTTCTATGTCTTACCCTTCCTTCCTTCCTTCCTTCCTTCCTTCCTTCCTTCCTTCCTTCCTTCCTTCCTCCCTTCCTTCCTTCCTTCCCTTTGCTTTATTTCTTAATTGAGGTATGATTAACTTACAACATTATATTAGTTTCAGGTTTGCAACATAATGCTTCAATATTTGTATACATCGGAAAATGATCACCACATTAAGTCCAGTAATATCTGTCACCTTACATAGTTACAGACATTTTTTTCTTGTGATGAGAACTTTTAAGATTTACTCTCAACAACTCTCAAATATGCAATATGGTGCTATTAACTATAGTTACCATGCTGTACACCTCTCCATGATTTACTTATTTTAGAACTGGAAGTTTGTACCGTTTGACCCTCTTCACCTATTTCTCCTACTGCTCCACCCCTCACCTTTGGCAACCATCAATCTTTTCTGTATCTATGAAATTGTGTTTTTGTTTTGTTTTTGTTTTGCTTCATTTTTAAAATTAGGTTCCACATATAAGAGAGATCATATGGTATTTGTCTTCCTCTGTCTGACATATTTAATTTAGCATAATGCCTTCAAGGCCCATCCACGTTGTTTCAAGTGTCAAGATTTCCTTCTTTTTATGGCTGAATAGTATTCTATTATATATGTACACATCACATTTTCTTTATCCATTCATCCATGGATGGACACCTAGGTTATTTCTAATTTCCTCTTCTTATAAGGACACCGGTTATATTGGATTAAGTACCACCCGAATGACTTCATTTAATCTTACCTCTTTAATAACCTTATCTCCAGATAAAGTCACATTCTAAGGTACTGGGGGTTACAACTTCAACATATTGGAAGAACACAATTCAGCCTGTCACAGACTCCTTTTTCTGTCTGAAATACCTTGAGCAATCTAATCTCTTCCCTCAATTCCTACTTACATTGCCAAAAACTTTAAATGTATTCAATTTGCAATCCTGACAATTATAGGTGATATTCCTAGGAGATATATTGACAAGACTTTTGGATTAAAAAAAAATTAGTTGGAGTAATTAGGCAAAAAAACTGAATTAAAATCAGAAGTGGCCACCTAGGATATGATGAAAAAAATGTTTAAATCTAAAAAACTATATTTTTTCATTTATATAAGAGGAGAGCTACTTCAAATGTCTGTTCTTTCTTGTTTAATCCACACAAATAATCCACAGCCCCACCTATAACCTTGCCTGATATCTCCCCATAGCCTTTGTTTCTTACCCTAACCTCATAGCCCGGACCCTCTCATCCCCATCCTGTTGCATAAATGCAAATTGCATAGGAACAGAGCCTTGTCTGTTTTGTCACCTGTGTAATCCCAGTGTTAGCTGTACAATGAAACATAAGTAAATATTTCATGAATTAGTAGCAAGGTTGCTGTTAGACATTACGAACTAGGAATTTGGAGCTCTAAATTACTCTCTATTGCATCTTGTACCTTTTACATTACAGGAACAACAAAAAAGTCTGTGTCTTCTGTAAGTCCAAAGCATGTCTTTATAAAAGACTTCAAAAACTCTGGTTGCAATCCTGGTCATATCAAGGAATGTCTTGATTAGCAGACATACCTGTGAGCCAATCAGTTCATCAGATAAATAATCAGTTGTTTATAATATACATTAACATACATATTAGGCATATATACATTATCTCTAATGCTTGAAGGACCTCACAATGTAGGATTATATGCAGTGTAATATATATAGAATCCCCATTTTACAAATAAGGTAATAATGGATGGAATCAGCCATTAATGGATATAGCCAGGATTTCAATTTAAGTCTGTCAGGTTCAAAGCCCCATGACCTCACCCCTACCCAACTTTGTCTCTAGTCAAAACAGCCACTCTAATGGGCTGGGGACACATAGCTAATTACAACCTGATAATCTTTTTAAACATCCTGCTTTTTTTGAAAGGTAAAAAAACTGAAAATGCTACTTTCCTTTTCAGTAAAGGCAAACAAAATATTGGCTTGTTATTGTAAATACAGCATGTATAGTTAAAAGCTGGGGTGGTATTTTCTGAAAAGAAAGAAAAATCACCCATCTTTTCTCAACTGGTTTTTCTCATAACTTGACTTCAACTAACCTTATTAATCAGGACAATGAAGGGAAAAAAAATCACAAGGCCCATGAGTCAGCCTATTTCAGATTCTCAGTGTCAGCATATGGCCTCAAAGCCCAAATGCAGTATTTTCACACAATGCATCTTTGACTATTTATTACAGGGAGGTAGGAGAAGAGGAAAACAGTCTGTTTTGTTATCCATCCAGGAACGCTGCTAAGTGTCTTTATCCCCAAAGGCAACGTGGCAATTTTGGGCTTGATGCCCACATTGTTAAAGCTGCGTTTGTTCTCAAGTCTCTAGAAGGCTTTTTTTTTCTTTTTCTTTTTAACGTTTTAAATATTACTGTTTCTTCATGTCCCCTTCCCATCCTCTAGTGGAATTGTTTAAATCATATGATTGATCTAATTTTAGGCAGAAACTCTGCTCTGGCTCTTCAGCAGGGAGACTTGTTTTCTTTTAACTTTGAGGTACTTTATAGGACCCGTTCGTCATTTTTATATGATTTCTATCAATCTGCCATTCCAGAGTCTCATGTGTTTCCTTAAATGCTTTATAAACTAAATATTGTGTATATGACTGAAAGCCTTTCTTCCCAGTCAGAAGCATAAGTTCTAAAATTAAGCTAACCTTCTCTTCCCTCCATATTTAATTGTAGTTATTGGATTTTAATACAGGATAGAAAAATACATTTGGCATCCATGTATATACTCATTACATATAGGAGGCTTTCAGTAAATGGTTGGTGAATTGAACGAACATGTGGCCATATGTCTTGATCACTTGCCCCAGATAACCCTTTCAATTTCCCTATATTGGTGAAGCCCTTGGCCTCCAAAGTTTATTCCTTTGGTTCAGATCTTCCCTGAGCAATATGATGTTTTACAAAGCGCTCAATCTCTCTCCACTCAGTTTCCATGTTTGTTAAGTGGGCGTAAGGATACGTGTCTCAAGAGTGTGTGCAAGTAAAGTAGGATTTTCTATGTAAAAGGATTTAGACCGGTGTCTCTCACATCAATTGCTTAATAACTATTCAATCTTGCTATTGTGATTACCGTGACAGAAGACATGAAAACATCACTCTTAGCTTTGGAGCAAAGGAAAAAAAGCTATTTCTCTGAACTTTTCTCCTCACAGTACTCTGCTGGTCGGAAGTGGAGTGTCCTCCGCTTTCTAACACTGACATGGCGGCAGCACAGGTAACAGTACAGCCTTGCTGCCCCAAATCTGAATTTATCAGCCTTGCCCACACGTTAAATCCTTTCCCAGCCACACTCACAAATGCAAAAGTGTGTGGAAGAGTGTGGGTGTGTAGCAAGGGCAGGAGGCTGGACCACCACTTCTAAATAGCATTAGGTCATGGGGTTGAACGTTTTCCCCTCCTCCTCTTCCCTTGGTAAACGTGATTTACTTACAGTGACTCAGGAACAGTTGAGGTACGGATGGCTATTCCCCGGTAATGGGAAGGGTTGTAAAACTGTTTCTGACTAAAGAATAATGGGAAGGTTTCTTCTACTGGGTCAGAGGAGGAGCTAGGCTGGGTAACCTGCCTGACTTCTAGGACTAAGCATTATCCTACAAGTATTTTATGTAATTGAATATTTTCAAAGATAAAACAAAAACAAAGAAAAGAAAAGAAAAAAAAAACACCTTCCTGACTATGCCAAGTTTTAAGGCAACCATAATAAAAACCCCTCTTTTCTTGGTTACTGACCACACAGTCACTAACAAGTTAGTTTCTAGATTGATTTAAGAGGGAAACACATTGGCATGTTTTTGCAAAGAGTGCTGGAATTCTTGTGCGGGGTGCACACATAGGGCATTAGAAAAATAGAAGCATATGAACTATATCTTGCACATCACTCTTTGCAAACCATCCTACTTCTTTTGACAATACTCCTGCTGCTTATCCACATTCAAAGATGATCAGCAATAAGAAAAACCTAGGTAAGCATAGCAAACTTTTCAGGGTGAGGGCATTTAGCAACTCTTTGCATGTCTTGAGGGTAACATCCTGCTTGGTACTCCGAGAAGTGGCTGGAGGCTCACAGAGCACACGCGCCATGGAGATATTCCATGGAACAAGTTCAGTACTGTCAGTCTTGCGGCTCTGAGGCAGCCAGTGACTCTTAGATACCCCGAGTCAGTGTCTCTGCTTCACTTCTCTTCTACAATTAAACATCAGATTTGTAACTGTATCACCTTTTTTCTCTTCCCCACTGAGCACCCAAATCACCGTCCCTTCTCCACAGTACATTTTACTTTCGTTATTCTCCCACAGACATAAATCATATAAGGGGCCTAACAGGAGGTCACCAAGTGACACTAAATCAGCAGAAGCACAGCCCTTCTCACCCCCCACCAATGCTCCAGCCACAGGAAAGAGAACTAGTGCAAAGCATGTTTGGGGTGCTTTGTATCACTTTACATATGGCTACAAACTCCAGGCATTTGAACTTGCTATCTTGCTCATCAGTGTCACATGTAATCTGCTTCATCATTGAAATCAGAGGAAATAATATGTTCCGCATTTTTACAAAATGTCGGACTCCCCTGCAATTCCTAAGATCTGATTTTGGAACTGGAAATGAACCTTTCCAGAACTAAGTTAAAACTAATGTCGTCAAGCACAACATCATGGTTCAGAGGGAAAAAAGAAAAACATCCACCCGAGGTTCACCAAATAAAAGGTTTATCAGTCCCCTTAGTCATCAAATGTCTCCTTAGAAACCATGTTGATGAATTACATGTAAATGAATCATAAACGGTGGTATTATTAACACAAAGCTTCAAAGGGAAAAATATTTGGCCATATGTTCTTTTGAATTTTCTGAATATTATTCAATTCTACAACTGATATGTTGAAAAGTAGATGTTTTTTACAGTTCACATACCACACAGTTCACCCCCTTTAAAGTGGACAAGTCAATGATTTTTAGTATATTCACTAACATATATAAAGTCCACCACAGTCAGTTTTAGAACATTTTCATTACTTAAAAAAGAAAAAAATCATTTAACTATCACCGCCCTATATCCCTATACCACTAGCCATAAGCATCCATCAATCTACTTTCTGTTTCTATAGATTTTCCTATTCTGGAGATATCATTTAAATAGAATCATGTAACAAGCAGTCTTTTGTGACTGGCTACTTTCATTTAACATAATATTTTCAGGATTCATCACTGTTGTAGCATTTATTAGTATTTCACTCATTTTTACGGCCAAGTAATATCCCATTGTATGGATATGCCACATTGTGTTTACTCATTCATCAGCTGATGGAAATTTGGGTTCTTTCCACTTTTTAGCTATTATAAAAAATACTGCTATAAACATTCATGTACAAGTCTTCTTTGTTCTTGGAAATATATCTAGGTGTGGGGCTGTTGAGTCATCTAATAATTCTATGTTTAACCATTTGAAGAACTGCCAGTGTTTTCCAACGTGGCCTCACCATTTTATATTCCTAGCAGCAGTGCATGAGAGTTCCAATTTTTCCATATTTGCAATTGCTAACATTTTTTTGTTACCTGACTTTTTGATTCTAGCCATTCTTATGGGTATAAAGTGGTATCTCATTGTGCTTTTGATTTGCATTTCCCTGATGGCTAATGATGTCAAGCAACTTTTCATGTGCTTACTAGCCATTTATAGTATATCTTCTTTGGAGGGCTATGTATTCATATCCTTTGCCCATTTTTAAATGGCATTATATGTCTTTCTGTTATTGAGTTGCATGAGTTATTTCTATGTTGTGGATACAAGTCACTTGTATTGATTTACAGATAATTTCTCCCATTCTGGGAGTTAACTTTTTCTTTCTTGGTAGTGTCCTGAAGCATAAAAATTTTAAATTTTGCTGACTCCAATGTATCTATTTTTTCTTTTGCTGTTCATGCTTTCAATGTCATATCTTAGAATTCCACTGCCAAATCCCATGGTATGTAGATTTATCCCTGTTTTCTTCTAAGAGTTTTATAGTTTTAGCTCCTACATTTAGGTCTTTGATCCATTTTGAGTTAATTTTTGTAAGAGAACTAGTGCAAAAGCATGTTTTGGGTGCTTTGTATCACTGAGAGGTAAGGGCCTCACTTCATTTTGAAAGTGGCTATCAATTTGTCCCAGGACCATCTATGGAAACAAACATTATTTTCCCATTGAATGGTCTTGGAACACGTGTTGAAAATCCATTGACATGTGGGTTTATTTCTGGACTCTCAAATCTACTCATTTGACCTATATGTCTATCCTTATGCCAGCACCAGACTTTGTAATGTTACTTTATAATTGTTTTTAAATACAGAAATGTGAATCCTCCCACTTTGATCTTTTTTAAAAGATTGCTTTTCTATCCTTGAATTTCTATATAAATTTTAGAATCAGCTTGTCAGTTTCTACAAAGAAATTAGCTGGGATGCTAATATGAACACACTGAATCTATACATCAATTTGGGGAGTGTTCTTACCTTAACAATATTAAGTCTTCCAATCCATGAACATTTTTTTTTCACTTCTGTAGATATTTTAAATTTCTTTCAATAATGTTTAATAATGTTCTTTTGTTAAATTTAATCCTGAACATTTTATTACTTTTGATGCTACTGTAAATTTAATTTTTCTTAATTTTATTTTCAGATTGCTTATCGCTATGGAAATACCACTGATTTTTGTATATTGATCCTACAACCATGCTGAATTCATTTATTAGTTTTATTAGTTTGTTTGTTTGTTGTTTTATTAAAGTCCTTAGAATTTTCTATAGTCAAGATCTGGATGCTTTTATGTCTTTATAGAATCTAATTGCCCTGGATTCTCCAGTATAATTTTGAGTTAAAAGTAGTGAGACTGGAAATCCTTACCTTATTCCTAATTTTAGGGTGGAAAGCATTCTGTCTTTCACCATTAAACATTATGTTGGCTGTGAATTTTCCATAGATGCCCTTTATCAGGTTGAGAAGATTTCATTCAATTCCTAGTTTGCTGAGTGTGTTTATCATGAAAGGGTGTTGGATTTTGTCAAATGGTTTTTCTGAGTTTATTGAGATAATAGTTTGGTTTTTGTTTTTTTATCCATTCAATATGGTTAATTATATTAATTGATTTCCGGATACCAAACCAACCTTGCATTTCTGGGATAAATCCCTCTTTGTCATGGTGCACTCATATAATTCTTTTTATAAGTTACTAGATGGCTAGTATTTTGCTGAGGACTTGTATCTATACTCATATCTATACTTTTATGAGTATTGTATCTATACTCATAAAAGACATTGGTCTGTAGATTTCTTGTGATTGTCTGGTTTTGGTATCAGGATAATACTGGCCTCATAATGAATTGGGAAGTGTTCCCTCCTCTTCCATTGTTTGGAAGAGTTTGTGGGGGGAAAAATGATATTAATTCTTCTTTAGATGCTTGGTAGAATTCAACAGTAAAGCCACACATTTTAGCCTGGACATTTCACTGTGGACACGTTTTTGATTACCAATTCAGTCTCTTTACTTGTTATAATTCTATTCAGATTGTGTATTCAATTCTATTCAGATTGTGAGTCAATTTTGGTAGTTTGGATCTTTCTAGGAATTTGTCCATTTCATCTATGTTAGTTAATATATTAGCATACAATTGTTCATAATATTCCTTTCTAATTATTTTCTTTTTATCAGTAGTGATGTCCCCTCTTTCTCTTCTGATTCTATCAATTTGCATATTCAAATGTTTTCTTAGTCACTATAGCTAAAGATTTGTCAATTTTGTTAATCTTTTCAAAGAACGAGCTTTTGATTTCATTGATTTTTCCACTCAAATCTTATTATTCCCTTGCTTCTGCTTACTTTAGGTTTAGTTCATTCTTCTTTCTCCAGTGTCTTAAAGTGGAAGGTTAAATTGTTAATTTATCCTCCTTGTTTTTTAAATATAGGAATTTATAGGCATACATTTTCCTGTAGGCATTGATTTAGATGTTTCCAATAAGTTTTGGTACGTATTTCTTCAATTGTTTTTACCTTAAAGTGTTTTTTAACGTCCCTTTTGATTTCTTTTCTTTGACCTATTGGTTAATTAAGGGTGTGTTGTTTACTTTTCACCTATTTGTGAGTTTTCTAAATTTCTCTCCATAATTGACTTCGATTTTCTTTCCACTGTGATCAGAGACTATTCTTTATATTAATTCTAACCTTTCAAATTTATTGAGGTTTGTTCTGTGGCCTACCCTGAAGAATGTTCCATATAAACTTAAGAAGAATGAATATTCTGCTGTTGTTAGGTGGAGTGTTGTACAGATATTTGTTAGGTATAATTGGTTTCAAGTTTTGTTAAAGTCTTCTATTTCCTTGTTCTGCCTAGTTATTCTATCCATTATTGAAAGTGGGGTATTGAAGACTATTATTGTTGAATTTTCTATTTCTCCCTTCATTTCTGTTAGGTTTTACTCCATGTATTTTGGTACACTCTCATTAGGTGCATACATGTTTATAATTGTTTTATCTTACTGGTGGTTTCACCATCTTAGAATTATAAGATATCTCGCTTTATCTCTACTAACATTTTTTATTTAAGGTCTATTTTGCTTGATATTATTATAGCCACTCCAGCTTTCTTATGGTTACTGTTTACATGTTATATCTCTTCCCATCCTTTAACTTTCACTCTATTTGTATCTTTGCACGTAGTATGTGTTTCATGTATACAGTATGTAGCTGGGTTGGGAATTTTTAAAAATCCTATCTGACAATTTCTGTATTTTGGTTTGGTTGTTTAATTAATTCCTATTTAATGTCATTATTGATATTCTTGGATTTACATCTGCCAATTTACCTTTTGTTTCTATATGTCATGTATCTTTTGTTCTTCCATTGTTCCTTCACTGCTTTTTTTTCTAAAGTAGCAGAGTTATGAAGGCTGAGGCAACTGGAAATACAAACTACCAGAGAGGAGGTAGCTAAATAGAAAGGGAACATAGGAGTCTGCATAGGGGTGTCTGCATAGGGGTGACTGATTACTACACTTTGTGTGTATATGATGGAATTTCATGAAGTAAAGGGAAGATAAGGTAGCAGAAAACACCCAATCAGAAGAGCAAAAAGAAAAAAGAATACAAAGAAAATGAAGGTAGTTTAAGGGGCCTTAGGGACAATATCAAGCATACCAACATTTGCATCATAAAGGTACCAGAAGGAGAAAGAGGGAGCAAGGAATTGAAAACCTATTTACATTAAGAATGATGAAAACTTTCCTAACCTGGCAAAGGAAATAGACACACAAGCCGTGGAAGTGCATAGAGTCCCAAAGATGAACCCAATCAGGCTGACACTAAGACATCACAATTAAAATGCCAAGGGTTACAGACGAAGAGAGAATTTTAAAAGCAAGAAGAAAAAAGCAGTTAGTTACCTAGAAGGGAGCTCATTTCTCAACAGTAACTTGCAGGCATGAACGGATTGGTATGAAATATTCAAAGTGATGAAAAGTAAGGACCTACAACTAAGATTACTCTACTCAGGAAAGCTATCATTTAGAATGGAAGGACAGATAAAGAGGCTTCCCCGATAAGCAAATGCTAAAGGAGTTCATCACCACCAAACCAGTATTACAAGAAATGTTAAAGGGACTTTTTTCTTTTTCTTAAGAAATAGAAGAAGAAGAGAAAATCAAAGCTATTAATACTATAATGGTAAGAAACTCACTTTGTATTGAAAGACACACAGACTGAAAGTATAGGGATGGTCAAGGTATTTAATGAAAATGGAAAAAATTAGCTGGGCTAGCAATATTTATACCAGACAAAACAGACTTTAAAACAAAGACTAACAAGAGACAAAGGACCCACTAATCCCACTTCTGGGTATCCATCCAAAGAAACTCAAAACACTACTTTGAAGGGACATGTGCATCCATATGTTCATTTTCATTCTAGCATTATTTACAATAGCCCAAATATGGGGGCAGCCTGGTTGTGCATCAATGGATGAATGGATAAAAAAAGAGGTGGTCCATAGGTACAATGGAATAGTACTCAGCCATAAAAAGAATAAAATCTTGCCATCTACAACAACATGGATGGACCGAGAGGGTATTGTGCTGAGTGGAATATGTCAGACAGAGAGACAAATCCTGTATGATTTCACTTATATGTTGAATCTAATGTGCAAATAAATGAAAAAAACAAAACAGAAACAAACTCACAGATACAGGCAGCATTTTGATGGTTGTCAGAAGGGAGGGATTTGGGGGGATGGGTAAAAAAGGGAAGGGATTAAGAAGTACAAGTTGGTGGTTCCAAAATTGTCATGGGGATATAAAGTATAGCATAAGAAACATGGTCAATAACATTGTGATGGCTGTGTATGTGTAATACATTTATTAGGGTGATCACTTCAATAGTTACATGGATGTCTAATCACTGTGTTGTACACCCGAAACTAATAAAATGTTACATGTCAACTGTAATTGAAAAATAAAAACTCATTAAAAAATAACATACACGTACAGTGCCTTAATAGTAAAGCTAAACTAGATGTAGAGTAAAAGATACTTTAGATCTGCCATATTATAACCTAAACTAAGCTTTGAAATAATCAAGCTGATCTGAAAGTAACAAGTGCTAAAGAAAAGAAACTTCAACACTCTAAAGGAGCACAACAAAATTCACTCAACAACATAATATTTACAATGGGAGGAGGAAATAGAAGCATAAAGGTGTAAAGCTTTTACTTTTTACATCATGTGGTTTAATATTATTTGATGATAGGCTACAATATGTTAAAGGTGCATATTGTAAACTCTTGAGCAACCATTAAAAAAGAATAAAAAGAATAAAATGGCATCAAATTTAAGCAAAAAAATAAATAAAAGATGTATAACTATTGAGCTAAATATAGATTATTTTGAAAATTAGAAGTTATTCATAAAGTAATTCATAAATATTAGCTTCTCCCCCCCTTTTTTCTTTCTTTCTTTTTTCTCTCTCTTTTTTTTTTTTTTACAAAAATGCAGGGAGCTAATTTCATGAAGAGTTGCTGGAAATGTAAATTATTACATTCTTTTTGAGACCACTACCTATAAATCCCTTTGAAATGTGCATAAATTTGTCTAACAAACCCATCTCTGGGAATGCATACTGCACAATTAATTACGTGTATGTACAATTAATTCTCTCCAAGAATATATAATACATAATTACATTAGAAAACAAGGAAATAACACAAATACCCAAATTTCCAGTCATAAGAAAATGTTATGGTATAATCATACATTATTTCCTTTCCATGAGACTATATAACAACATGCAATAATGAACACTTTATATTAAGTGTAGAAGAAAGTCATATTGATGATTAATGAATAATCAACAAAAAGAATTCTATACATAAAAGCAATAAAAATATAAAATGCTAGAATAATCTATATAAGAAATTTTAGAATTCAAAGGGAGTTGTCTATGTAGAAAGAAGATAGAGCTATATCTAGATGAAAAGTTTTAGCTCTGTCACTTGCTAGCTATATGATCATCAACAATTCACTTAACTTTTTGGAGCCTCCGTTTTCCTAATATTAAAATAGGGATAAATACATGAGGATCCATGTTAATTTTACAGATTTTTGTGAATACATTAATTGACAGGATATTTAGATAATGAATAAATGGTGGTTATTATTATTCAAATTACTTTTAAGAGACTTAAGTGAATAGATTAACAAGTCACATTCTGGGATGACAAAACTAAGTGTTATAAAGATGCACAACCTTTTAAAAATTTAGAAAGTGTCAGCACCTAAGATGAGTCTCAGGGTAACAGGACATAGCCAGATGAAGATTAGGGCAACTGATAAAGAGAAGACAACAGGAGTAGGCATTAAAGCAAGGAACAATGTTCCATGGGGAAAACAATGAAGGCTGTTTTCACAAGATAGATTGTGAGAAGCAAGTGGGGCATTTAAGTTTAAACCATTCTCTCATTTTGAAAGACTTGAAATAGGCAACCTGGGGCAGGAATACCTATGAAGGGTAATTATAGTCATATTATCTAAATGCTAGAAACAGGGCAGAGATAGTTGAGGAGAGAAGTTTGTAGATTGGAGAAATATCTAGATGACCCAATCAATAGGTCTTATCATTAACTGCATGGAGCATGAGAAAGCCATCATCATAGCTTTTTAAGTTAGAATAATAACTGACTGAATAGCTAGTCACCCTAAACAAGATATAAGAAAACAGTGTTGGGGGACGGCGTGTTTGCTGCTTTGTTTTCTGGATGAAGGAGTGAAGTTCAGTATGGGGCATATTAAGGGTAAAATACATAGGGACCTCAAGTGCAGACAGCCAGCAAATAACTGGATGAAGTTAGTATTTAATGGAAGACTCTGAAGATGAAAATTTTGAAGTTATTACTACACATATAGTAATCTGAAAGGTGAAAATGAAGTAGATAATGAAGAAAGTAGCAAGTCAAGGATGAAATAGTGGTAACATCAACATTTTAAGGGGAAGAAAAAGAAAAAGAAAGCCCATGAAGATGACCGAGAAGGCATGCTTAGAAAGATATAAAAAGAAACAGTAACGGGTAGACCAGAAGCTAAGAGAATCGTATCTCCACAAGAAAGTGGACTAGAAGCTAAGAGACCAGAAGCTAGGAGACCAGAAGCTAAGAGAATCGTATCTCCACAAGAGAGTGATCAGCAGTGTCCAAAAGCAGAATGAATAGTTCAGTAAGATAAAAACCACTAAATGTCCAGGGGATTTGGCAACTAGATGGTATCTGTTGATCTTACTGAGAGCAGCATCAATAGAGCTGTGAGCATAGAATCAGATTGCAGTAGGTTTAGGAATGAGTGGGAAGAGATTTGTATGCTTGTCAGACTCTAGGGAAGGATCCCGTAAAGGAGAGCATAGGTGAGATAAGGTATGACTCATGGAGCAGTTGGTGAAAGATTCAAAGGTACAGAGGGGAGGAACTCTAATAATAACAGCAAGAGGGACAGCTCAGTTTTCAAAGGATAACATTTTTTTTTTTTTTTTTTTTTTTTTACCATTTCAAGGATAACGTTCTTTAAGGGAAGGGAACACACCATGTTCAATCATATCTCCCCAAAGCAAGCAAAATTCCTGGAACATACTCATAGTATGTACTCAAGATTCTGTGAGATGCATTAAATACATGAATGAATTCAGGAGTCTCCCTTTCTAATACACTAAACACATTCACAAAACAATGGACTATAAAATACTAAAAATAAGCATAAAAATAAACAATTTAATTTAAAAAGTGGGCCGAAAAAGAAATATTCTGTAGCAGCACATATGTCCACCCTTGAGGATTATTCCTTTAGAGATTCTTTCACAATCAATGAACTTAATGCACAAATGCATGGGATTTAGTGATGTCCCATGCTAATGTCTGTTCAATCTTTGCCATCCAAATATAAAGTATATTTACCAGGGTACTAAACAATTGAATATGAAACCAGTAATTGTTACCTACTGTAAAAGGCAGGTTTCATGTGTCTATCTCATCCTCTCATGCACTGCCGTGAGATCGTACCATCCTATCTAGGTTCTAACCCCCAACCACATCCTGGTCTAGACCTGACACAAAGGCAGCCAAGTTACTGTTTGGCAGACAATGTATACTTCGAACAGTGAGTGATATGAGCTAGACTCTTTCTCAGTTAACTTGAAAAGTTACAAATTGTTGCCATCCAATGGTGAGCACTGAACCTGAAAAAGAACATTCTGGGCTATATTCTGGGCTGGGGTGGCGATTATTTAAGGAGACATACAGGCCAATAAATAAACGTGAAAGCCAATTGAAAAAATATTTTTTAAGAAGTTTCACATAAATCCATTCATAACATTAATAGGATATGTGGTAAAATACTCTTAATATTCATTTGGAAAAATAAACATTAGAAAAGCCTAAGAAATTTTTGTAAAAAATAGGGCAAAAAGATGGGCATTAAAATATATTTTAAAGCTAGAATTATTAAAGCAATGTGGTTTTTGGTAAAGATCAGTGGAATGGGAAATTATAATGAAAACATTTTTATCTACTCATATTGGTCTAGATCTAGATATGGATACAATAATTTAACATACTATAAAGGTAAAATTAAAAACCTATAATGGATTATTCAAAAATATAATATCAGGAAAATGAATAGATATTTGAAAAAATTACTTTGTAACCTCATACTATAATCAAAAAACACATTTGAAATTAAGAAAGTAATTAAATGCTAAAAAAAGGGAATATGAATATCTATTGGATCTCTAAAGACTTTCATTGCTGAAATGAACAAAAGTGTTCACAAAAAAAATAGCAAACATAAGTACATAAAAGAGTCCATGTCTGAAATACAGAAATGTTAAGTGAAATCAGGAGAGAAAAACTGAGAAATATCTTCAAAAAATATGCCATAGGCTTGAGAGTCTTATAACATTTTCGTCTTTCTTAAAGATTAACCAGATTTAGTGACTTTATAAGAACAAATAATTTAATGAACAATTAATAAGATATAGCCATAGAAAGAAGGTGATTTAGGCAAGATGAAGGAAATCTAAACCTATTCTTGACTTGAATGGCAGAACTTCTAAGTAGAGAATCACATATATAGATTGTTATAAGATTTTTACTCTGTGTATATAATTACTTTTAAATGGATATAAATTGAGAAGAAAAGGAAATCAATGTCATAAGCAATGAGTTGTTGATAAAATGAACACAACTGGTACTGGATAAAATTCAATTACACTTGAAATCAAAGAAACGCAAATTTTGAAAAGTTCCAATAGGTGTGTTTCAAATTAGCAAAGCTCTTCTGATTGCAAAATAGTATTGAAGGACATATCAATGATGTTCACTCTTTCCCTTTTGGCCAATAATGATAGTTACTAGACTTTTTTTTTTTGAGGAAATGTATAAAAGAATTTATGTATAAAGATATTTGGAATAATGGAAAGAGAAATGACTCTGGGTGGTGAACACACAATGTGACATATAGATGATGTAATACAGAATTGTACATCTGAAACCTATGTACTTTCCTAACAATTGTCACCCCAATAAACTTTAATTTAGAAAAAGATATTTGGAATAGAATTAATTATAATATCAAGAATAGACTTATCATTAATATCCTATGTTAGAATAAATAAATTTTGGCACCTCTCATATGTTGGAATTTTAGAAATAATTTTTAGAAATAATTTTTAATTATATTGAAAGTAGTTATATAATAAGTGAAAAAAGCAACATGCAAAATTGGTAGTATATGTAATTTTTTTTAAATTGAGGTATAATTAACATATAATATTTTATTAGTTTCAGGTGCACAATATAATGATTCAATATTTGTATACAGAGTGAAATTATCACCACAATAATTCCAGTTACCATCCATCTTAGTATATGTAATCTTAAGTATGAATTTTAAAAGTATTCATAGAAAAAAATACTAAAATATGGGTATGGTTATGGGTATGATTTTTCACAATTTTTTGTTTTTCCAACTGTATTACATTGCATTCCAATACAAGTTATTTTTATAGCACTACAAATTATACTATATATAATATTCTTTTGCTATGACCACCAAATTTTGAGTTGTTATAGCATAAAAATATTTTAGATGATTTGTATAAATTGCTTTGTTTGAGATTTGTAAAAGGATGAATTTCATTAATATTAAATACCTAGTTAGATGAAGATTTCCAATAATTTTTCATGTTACTTTTTAAAAATTTGGTTTGTGCTTAATATTAAAACCCAAATTCCTGTTTGACTCTTCCTCCTACACTGAAGAACACTAACTCCTACAATGTGGAGGAGACCAACTATCTGGGATTATCATCTCAAGATGACAGAATTTACTGTTTAAAATGTTTTTTTAATAAAATATTTTATTGGGTGGATACTGTTTAAAAGTTAACACGTTGCCAACTGTCAATTTTTTACATTTTCTTCATTTCTTGTTTTTTTTTTGTTGTTTGTTTTATCATTGTGTAGTCCCTTTGGACAGCAGTTTCTGTTTAGCTTTTATGTTGTAACATGGATTTGAAGTATATTGGGAGAGTTCTCTAAAATGTCCTTAGCAGGAGTGATTTTAAAAACTATTAAATGTTCTCACTGATGAAAACATTCAGAGTAACTATTAAAAAGGACTTAAAACATTAAAATCTTATAACATCATCTTTAGATATTATTATAAAAGATAGGCAAAGAAAAATAATTTTAAAAAATGAATAGTAGGGAGTTTGAAAGATAGAATGTTAGTTCCAGATGGTGGGTCCTGTTTCCTTTGAGGCACTTCTGTGCCAGAAATCCATAAATGTTATTATCATTCATACATAAACACTTTCTTTGATTAATTATTAATTTCCAATCTTTTTCATATTCACTATGGACAGTAGATGTTTATGATATGCATGTCAATTCACATTCTAGTTAAGGACCCCTATTTATATTCCTCAATATTTTCCTCTATCTAGGTTTCTTCCCCATTCCTATGTTCAGTTGGATTTTAGTTCCACATTGCATGTATTTACCCAAACAGGAAATGTCCCTTATGAAAAATACTACCATAATCTTCTTCCTATGGAACAGGAAAGTTTCCAGTGAAAGAGTCAAAGATGCAAAACTAGAAATTGGAAGCAAGAAACAAGTAATAACTGGTATTTATTTAGCTTTTACCACTCACTTGTCACTGTTAACTGTTATATGTATCCATTTATTTAATCTTCAAATTAATTCCATGAAATAGAAAGTTGAGGAAACTGGTGATCACAATGGTTATGAAACTTCTTCAAGGTCATATGGCCAATAAATGGAGTATCTGGGCCTGGAACCCTACTCTGCCTGGCTTCAGAGCCCACACACTTAATCACTAAACTATGTTAAGAGACTGGGAAGTAAGCTGAAAGCCTAGAAACTATGCAGTGATTTGCTCTTCTTTTTGTCAGAGAGGTTGGACCTATCACAAAACAGAAGTATTAGTTCATTCATATCCTGACCCATAAATGGAATCCTTATAGTGAGGTCTTAGAACACACCCAGTTCCCATGCTGAAGAGGAAGTATTTATCATGTAGAAGACACCTGTAATTAGTGTGTTTCACTGGCTGTTGAATAGTGGAATTAAGTGTGTTGATCATAAATAACATGTGCAACAAAATCATGGTAAGGACATGTAAAGGTGTACAAGTTATATCAGTCAATGTGCTTGGTAGAATGAGATGGTAGAAAAATTATGGCCTGTGGAGTATAAATCACAGCTATTCTTTATGCACATTGTGACCCTCCAAAGTCCTTAGTTTTTCCTTGCAACATGGCTTCAAAGTGCCTATTGGGAGAGTTTTTATGAAGATTAGTGACACTAATTTGAAAGTACCCAGCTTAACATTTGATACATAATAAATTTTGCCTGGGCTTGGAGGTACCTGGGAGAGGCTAAGCTGTGAACTGATGCCAGCTGTATTATTATTGTTTATATTATGAATAATAGGTACTATTTAGAATGAAGAGTTCTATTTAGTTTGGAGTTCTAATATTAAGAAAAGAGGTTGTGCATTATATAAGGCAAAGAGGTACAAATGCAGATGCTGATCTAAGCATAAAAATTGAAGATACATAACTAAAAATTAAAAGTCAATGTTCATAGCATGGAGGGATGTGCTGATAATGTGTATGTGAAAAATCAGAGCATTAATTTTATCATTCATTAAACAGACAGTTATCCAGACCTGGGCTACTCTAGGTGGTGAAGATAGACTAAGCCTCTTTACAATAGGGTCTGCAGGTCAGAGTGATATTTGAAGAAAGTAATATGACACATACCCAAATAAAGCCATTTGTAATTAATTGACTTATTCCAATTGCAAATTGACAGGCAAGACTAGCTTGAGAAAAATAAAAGGCTTACTTTGGGCTTAAAAAAACAATAAAGTAAAATGTGATATTCATGAATATGTTTAAAATTTAAACTTAATTTATTAAACTCTGACTTAATTTTTTTGAAAATAAGATAATCATTAAAAGAATAAAGCCAATTGATTTGCAAAGTGGGTTATTTATGACTGAAGATTTTGACATGGAAACATACTGTATTATGCAATCCAATAGTTAAGGTTACACTAGTTGTTATAATAGATGATCTCCTAATTTCAGTGATTTAACACAGTAAAAATTTATATTTTGTATACAAAAGTCCAATATAAGTGCTTACGTGGGCTAATTAAGAGATGTAGTCTCTTTGCCTAACTACATTTTCAGCCACATAGCTTCCAAAGTCATTGCATAATGTATAAGACCATGGGAGGTTTATATCTGCAGCCCTGCAAGTAGTGGACCTCCTTTTCAACCACATTCCAGTGGTTAGAACTTACTACAGAGGGACTTTAGTGTAGGTCAGTAGGATTGAAATTGTCGTGCTTGTATTGGCTGCCTAACTTTAAATTATTTGTTACTGATATTTGATAAGATTTTGTTCTGTATGTATGATAAGGAATTTGTTCTGTATGTAATCAAATATGGCACTAAGTACATAAACAACTTTCTTGATGAAGGAAGCAGTTTGTTGATTTACTTTCTGGTACAAACTTTTAGTGGTAGACCAGCACATTGAGTAGTATTAGATTAGTTGTGTGCCCAGAAGAAAGAGGAAACAGATTTGGTGACCAATTAGACAGTTTCTACTACATCCAACTATATAGTTCAGATAGACATATATGTAGGAGTGATGACTGAGTCTGGGTTTTAAATATCTATTAAGGGTTTTTAAATATTACAATATGTTAAAAGAAAAGTAATTTGCAAGAAATTAGTCTCTATATGCATGGACTTACTTGCTGATGGACTCACTTGGTCTGAGCTTCAACACTGGCTAAGCAACTCAATAGCTGCCACGGATATCCAGGGAGGCACTGAATTGTCTACCTTCAGGGTGATGACTGGAGGTGCAGCTTCTCCCAGGCAGATGTGCTGGCAGAAGTCATTGTTCCTTTCTGAGCCCTCTCACCACCAGTGTGTGGACAGAGATAGGTGTCATATCTGAGTTTCCATCAAGACTTGGCCCCACCCTGGTGATTCCCTGTGACCCCACCCCACGCAACATTCAGGCCCTCCCAAGCCACTTCAGTGGCTTTTCCGTATAAATGGCCTGTCTTGGCTCAGGCTGCAGGCTTTGCTAAAAATTTCTCAAACCTTCAAAACCCCAAACAAGCAGCATCTAGCTATGGCAAGCCCTGTACCTTTTGCTAAATAGTGCAAAGCTGGCCTTAGTTCACAGTTTAGCTTCTCCCAGGCACCTCCAAGGCCACTACATCTGCAGAGCACTTTGTAGCTCATCCAAGTGTCCCCAGGAAGAGCACAGACAGCAGCTGATTTTGGCCTGCACCAGAGCCACTCCCAAGAGGCCCCAGAAGCAGCACACCCAGTGGCCAGCTTCAGGCCACATCAGAGTACATTCCAACCATCTCTACAAACAACACACCCAAATGGCAGATACAGCAGGCACTAGAGCCCCACTAAAGTGAATCCTGCTCTGTAGGGTCAGCCCCAGCATAACAGTTCCTCCACTGTAGTCCTGGCCCATCCTCACAACTAATTAACCTGAGGGTCAAGCTCTCTCACTGATGTGCAAACAGCAAACAAGTCTCAACTACAACAGGAGGGCACACAAAATCCACACAAGGGACAGAACTGGAGCACCCAGCTCAGGTGACCAACAAGAGTGTCACTGGGCCCCACAAGACACCTACTACATAAGCTACTCTACCAAGACCAGGAGACATAACATTTCTATATAATACATACAAACAAAAACATGGAGGCAGCCAAAATGAGAAGACAAAACAAACAAACAAACAAACAAAACCATGTCCCAAATGAAACAAAAGAACAAAGCTCCAGAAAAAGAACTACACAAAATGGGGACAAGCAATCTACCAGATGCAGAGTTCCAAACACTGGTTATACAGATGCTCAGTGACCTCAGTGAAAACTTCAACAAAGAGACAGTAAACTTAAAAAAAGTACCACTCAGAAACGAAGAATACAATAACCGAAAGGAAGAATATATTAGAGGGAATCAACAGTAGATTATGTGAAGCAGAGGATTGAATTAGTGATTTAAAAGATAAGGTAGCAAAAAACACTTCATCAGAACAGCAAAATGAAACAAGAATCCAAAAAATGAGTATAGTTTAAGGGGCTTCTGGGACAACATCAAGCACACCAACATTTGCATCATACGGGTACAAGAAGGAGAAGAGAGAGAGAGTAAGGGATTGGATATATACATAAAGAAATAATGACAGAAAGCCAAAGGTTATAGACAAAGAGAGAATCTTAAAAGCAGCAAGAGAAAAGAAGTTAGTTACCTACAAGGGAGCACCCATAAGGCTGTCAACTGATTTCTCAACAGAAACTTTGAAGGCCAGAGGGATTGGCATGAGATATTCAAATTTATGAAAAGTAAGGACCTACAACCAAGATTGCTCTACCCAGAAAAACTATCATTTAGAATAAAAAACTAGATAAAGATCTTCCCAGAGAAGAAAAAGCTAAAGGAGCTCATCACCACCAAACTAGGTTTATAAGGAATGTTAAAGGGACTTTTAGAAGAAGTAGAAGGAGAAGGAGAGGAAGAAGAAAAAGATAAAACATATGAATAATATAATGGCAATAAATACATATGTATAAACAATTAGTTTACATGTAAATGGATTAAGTGCTCCAATCAAAAAGGATAGATTGGCTGAATGAATAAGAAAAGAAGACCCTTATATATGCTGCCTACAAGAGGCCCACTTCAGATCAAAAGACACACAGACTGAAGGTAAAGAGATGGAAAAAGATATCTCCTGAAAATGAAAAGAAAAAAGAAGGAAAAAATCTAGGGTAGCAATACTTACACCAGACAAAACAGACTTTGAAACACAGGCTATTACAAGAGAGAAAGAAGGACTCAGCAATTCTGCTTCTGGGTATTTATCTGAAGAAATCCAAAACACTAACTTGAACAGACATATGCATCCATGTGTTCATTGCAGCATTATTTACAGTAGCCAAGATGTGGAAGCAACCTATATGTCCCTCAGTAGATGAATGGATAAAGAAGTAGTAAATACTGGGGGTGCCAAAAAAATGTATACAAGTGGACACTTTGGTCAGTGTTGCTCAAGTAGTATTTCACTGTAATCAGAAGTGTTTTCATGCTAATGGTAACCACTTTGAGCTCCTCCTTCTTGTAATTGCAAAAGTCAAAAGTGACTTGTAGTCATCTTCTGTTATCAGTATATATTGAGTATTAAAATTTTAATAGTTTTTTCCTTTCTTAAAATGTGTATACTTTTTTTTTTTGGCGCCCTCTGTATTGAGTATTACAATTTTAATACAGTTTTACTTTCTTAAAATGTGTATACACATTGTTGGCACCCTCTGTATATACAATGGAATATTACACAACCATAAAAAGAATGAAATCTTGCCATCTACAACAACATGAATGGGCGGAAAGGGTATTATGCTAACTGAAAGAAGTTAGACAAAGATAAATACCACATGATTTCACTTATATGTGGAATCTAAAAAACAACAGTAAATTAACAAACAAAGCAGAAACAAACTCATGGATACAGAAAACATTTTGATGGTTGCCAGCTGGGAGAGAGATTTGGGGCATCAGTATAAAAAGGGAAGCAATTAAGAAATACAAATTGGTAGTTACAAAATTGTCATGGGGTTGGAAAGAATACACAGGGAATTTATATATATATATATATATATATATATATATATATATATATATATATATATATATTATGTATGGTGTCAGATAGGTGCTAGATTTATCAGGGTGATCACTTTGTAAGTTATATAAATGTCTAACAACTATGTTGTACACCTGAAACTAATATAATATTGTATGTAAAGTGTAATTGAAAAAAAAATTAGAAAAAGAAATTAGTTTCTTTAATGCTCTTTGAAAATATAAAGCATTAGGAAATTAAGAATGATTTAAGATAAACAAGAATATAGATTAGCTGTAATCACTTGCAGTGTAAAATTTTAGAATAAAATCTTATTGCCACTTTAACATGTAGTTGTTATGTTATACACATTCATATAACTTATGTTAAGGGAATTAACTGAAGAAGCGACAATTTTGACACTCTTCTATTATACAAAAAGCATTACAGATTTGGAAAGAGGAGTTTTGCATTCTTGACTGAGTTGTGTCGTTAACCAACTGTGTGTTAGTGATCATCACTGAGAAAGTGTTATTGACTTGATCAGCACTGTCAAATAGGGTTTAATTCTTGTGTTAATCCAACACAGCTGTCCGGAAGTGCCGTGTTAAGAATTCTGAAGCACAATTTAGGCCCATTGGTCAAGAGTACTGTGATCAATAATAGATATCTACTAAAGGAAAAGGAAAAGAAATAGTTATCTTTGCATTAAATATTTGCTGTATCTCAACTACATAACGTAGCAAGTTCTTTATATTTCTAAAATAAGGGTACTTTTAAAGGTTTGAAACATAACATACACAAAAGGAGGATATGAGATAGGGTATGGATAAGCAAACAGCAAAAACAAGTAAAAGGGAGACATTTAGAGAGTGACTTCATTTGTTTGAAGAAAATTTTCAAAACATAATTATGTTCATGTTTAATGTTAGCACAAAGCACATTACAAATTTAAATGTCTTCTGGATTAGTCACCATTTTTAATTATCCACACCCTTTTCTTTCTTTTAATGTGGAAAACCAAGTGTTTTCTGGATTGCATATTGTACCAGTATTGTGACCTATTAACTGGAGTATGGAAAGGGACTAGCATAATAATATTTGAAAAATTGTACTGCCACATCAGAAACAAGGGTGCATGCAATACATTTAGGGGGGAAAAGTGACTTACACTATATAAGAAAAAGCAAAAGTTGCTGCAGATGGAATTAATGAAATAGGATTTAGGCTGTACATGCAGATGGTATTTAACATTCCTCTTTAAACCATCTCATATGAAAAAGCCAGTGTGTTTTGGTTAATCTAGCTTTGACACACCCAGTAAATGACACACCCACCCATAACTATGACAGAATTTTAACAACTGAAGAGGCAAATCTAGATTCCAGAACATTTACATTAGTCAAAGTTATTCAGGTGATCAAGGATGAAATGACTCTCTTGGTCTCCCTGGGGAAAAAAAAATTAAGGTGTTATTATTCTTTACATTCACAAAAACTGCAGATTCAAGAGTCAGAAAAACCAGATTCTAATGTTAGCTCTGCCACCATATGGGCATATCATTTTACCACTCAAGATTTTGGTTTCTTCATCTGTAAAATATGTGACTCAAACATGGTTTCTGATACTCATGCTGTTCCATGCTTTAATCATAGAACTCCAAGGACTTCCTGGTTTGTAATTTATAGGTAGAAACCACGAGAATCACATGAAGGCAGAACGCGAGAGCTCAATATTAATATTATAGTTTTTTGGGATGTCAATAAATTTATATGATATACTCAGATATTAAGCCAAATCCCAGAGCTACCCTTTTACTCCTTCAAATGGAATCTGTTTATTCCTCAACATCTTCTGAGCTCATTCCACCCTTAGATTCACCTTTATTGTCAGTGTCTATTGAAGCTTTACCTGGATTAATAGAAGACCTCTTATTTCCTTTGCTTTAGGCCTCACTCCTCTTTTCTACCCTCCACTATCAGTGCTTGTTCTTACTCTACTTTATCCAATTCTCTACTCTACTTTAGCCAATAAAATGGCTGCTTTGCTTTTCCCTTGAAACAACACTAAGCTAAAAGGTTCAAACTCAGCCACATCTGTCCCCTGAAATATTGGGGTTAGAAAATAACTATGACAGAATTTTAATAACTCAAGAGGCTACTATCTCATTAATGATCTGCACTGATTTACAGCCTTTATTGTTTTCTAAAATTCCCCAATGGAAAGTTAAACTCTCTGTATGGCCTTTCTAGTATAGCAAGAATCTCACACTCTAAGAAATTATTGAGCACCTCAAAGAGTTTTTTGATTATTTGGGTTATATGTATTTATTAGAAATGAAAACAGAACAAGTTTTCCTAAAGAATAAGTATATTTTCTAAGACTAAGAAATGTAGTGAAAAAAGTGACATGGTGTTATACTTTTGCAATTATCTTGAAATCTGGTTTTAAAAAAGACAGCTAGGATGGGCTTTCATCCCATCCTATGAAATGGTGGAGTAGGTAAACATTGTGTTCAAATCCTCCCAGAACACACAAGTGGTGGTTAAAAATTGGGATGGCTATTTTGGCTGTGGAGGCCCCCCTGAGGAGTGAGAAGGCACAACTTCATACCAGGCTCCCAGCAAGGGGTTCCAGGGATGCTAAGAGAAGTTCTCACAATTTCTGGCTGTAAAAACCAGCAGAGATTGTGGCTGAGTGAGACAAGGGTGGCTGGATCCCAGGCTCTCTTCCTAAAAGGTCCACACACAGACTTACTCACTGACAGAATCACTCTAAACTCCAGCTCTGGGGCAGAAGCTCAAAAGGTGCCAGGGATATACAAGGAGGAATTGAATTGTCTTGTTTTAGGGTGAGCCAGGGATATATGGGGAGGAACTGAATTGTCTGGCTGCAGGGTGAGGGCTGGAGGGGCAGCTTCATCCTTGACAAAAGTGCTTGCAGAAGCCCCTGTTCCTTTTTTGAGCCCTCCCCTGACCCAATCTGCAGATGCAGGCAGCCGCCATATCTGAGTCTCTGTCAACCTGGCTAACACTCTTGGACCCACCCTGGTGATTCCCTGAGGCCTTGCCCCACCCAACTTAGGGGCCTACCCTAGCTTCTTCCAGTGGCTTTTCTATACAAACTGGAGCTGTCTTGGCTCATGCTGAAGACTTTTCTAAAATCTATCAAAGTTTCATAAACTGCAAACAAGTAGCATGTAGCCTTGGCATGCCACATACCTCTTGCTAAGCAATGCAAAGCTCAGCACTAATGGCAGCCAGCCTCGGTTTGCAGCTTGGCATCTCCCAGGCACCTGCAAGCCCAACATAAGTGGCAAACATCTGCAGATCACACTGTAGCTCATAGCAAGTGGCACCGGGCTTGTACCAGAACCCTCCCAAGAGGGCCCTGAACCAGCACATGCAGTGCTGAGCTTCAGACCAAACCAGAGCACCACTGAACCACCTCCACAAATTACACCCCCAAATGTCAGATTTGGCATGCACCAGAGTCCTGCTGAAGTGAATGCTGCTCCATAGGGTCAGCCCCTTCACAACAGCTCTTCCACTGTAGTCATAGCCAATCCTCACAACCAGCAGTTTGAGGGTCAATCCCTCCCAGTGACATGCAAACAGCAACCAAATCTCAACTACAACAGGAGGGCACACACTACCCACATGAGGGACACACCTGGAACACCCAGCTCAGGTGACCAGAGAGACTGCACCACTGGGACCCACAGGACATCTACTACATAAAACCACTTTACTAAGACCAGGAGACAAAGCAGCCTTACTATACATAGAAACAAACACAGGGAAGGAGCCAAAATGGGTAGACAAAGAAACATGTCCCAAACAAACAAACAAACAAACAAAACAACCCTCTAGAAAAAGAACTAAACAAAAAGGAGACAAACAATGTACCAGATGCAGTTAAAAATACTGGTTATACAGATGCTCAATCATCTCAGTGAGAACTTCAACAAATAGACAGAAAACATAAAAATCGAGATTAAAAACATAAAAAGAGCCAGTCAGAAATGAAGAATACAGCAACTGAAATGACGAATACATCAGAGAGAATCAACAGTAGAGGACTGAGCAGAGGACTGAATCAATGATTTGGATCATAAGGTAACACCCAATCAGGACAGCAAAAAGAACAAAAAAAATGAGGATAGTTTAAGGGACCTCTGGGACAATATCAAGTGTACCAACATTTGCATCACAGGGGTACCAGGAGGAGAAGAGAGAGAGCAAGGAATTGAAAACTTATTTAAAGAAACAATAATGGAAAACTTCCTTAACCTGGCAAAGGAAATAGATATACAAGCCATGAAAGTGCAGAGTCCCAAACAAGATGAACCCAAAGAGGCCCACACCAAGACACATCATATTAAAATGACAAATGTTAAATGACAAATGACAGAGAGAATATTAAAAGCAGCAAGAGAAAAGCAGTTAGTTACCTACAAGGGAGCTCCCATAAGACTGTCAGTTCATTTCTCAACAGAAACTTTGCAGGCTAGAGGGATTGTCACAAAATATTCAAAGCGATGAAAAGTTAGGCTCTACAACCAAGATTACTCTACCCAGAAAAGCTATTATTTAGAATGGAAGGAAAGATAAAGAGCTTCTCATACAAGAAAAATCTAATGAAATCCATCACCACCAAACCAGTATTATAAGGAATGTTAGAGGGACTTCTTTAAGATGAAAAAAAACCCAAAAGATCAAAAATACAAATAATATAATTGCAATAATATAATTGCAATATGTCTATCAACAATTACTTTTAATGTAAATGGATTCAATGCTGCAATCAAAAGGAATAAGGTGGCTGAATGGATAAGAAAATAAGAGCTTTACATATGCTGCCTATCAGAGACTAACTTCAGATAAAAAAGCCACACACAGACTGAAAAAAGACTATAAAAAGAATGAAATCTTGCCATCTGCAACAACATGGATGGACTGAGAGGGTATTATGCTAAGTGAAAGAAGTCAGATAGAGAAAGACAAATACCATATGATTTCACTTATATGTGGAATCTAGAAAACATAATAAATCAACAAACAAAACAAACAAACTCATAGATACAGAGAACATTTTGATGGTTGCCAGCTGGGAGGGATTTAGGGGATAGATGAAAAAGGGGAAGAGAAATAGGTAGTTACAAAATAGTAATGGGAATGTAAAATACAGCATAAGAAAAAAGTCAATAATATTGTAATAATTATGTATGGCATCAAATGAGTACTAGATTTATCATGGTGATCACTTTATAAGTTGTATAAATGTCTATCCACTATGTTGCACAACTGAAACTAATACAGTATTGTATGTCAATTGTAATTGAAAAAATAAGTAATTATTTTAAAAAATTTAACAAAAGAAAGGACAACTAGAGTCTGCTTTTCTATTCAAGATTGCAATGTTGTTGTTGTTGTTGTTTAACAGGACTTTATTGGGAAATAGTGTGTACTTCCAGGACTTTTTTCCGAGTCAAGTTGTTGTCCTTTCAATCTTAGTTGTGGAGAGTACCATTCAGCTTCAAGTTGTTGTCCTTTCAGTCTTAGTTATGGAGGGCGCAACTCAGCTCCAGGTCCAGTAGCCATTGCTAGCTGCAGGGGGCACAGCCCAGCATCCCTTGCAGGAGAGGAACCAGCAACCTTGTGGTTGAGAGCCCTCGCTCCAACCAACTGAGCCATGGGGGAGCTCAGCAGCAGCTCAGCTCAAGGTGCCGTGTTCAATCTTAGTTGCAGGGGGCACTGCCCACCATCCCTTGTGGGACTCGAGGAATCGAACTGGCAACCTTGCGGTTGATAGCCCACTGGCCCATGTGTTAATTGAACCGGCAGCCTTCGGAGTTAGGAGCATAAAGTTCCAACCGCCTGAGCCATTGGGCCAGCCCTGCAATGTTGTTTTGATTGACACATATTGCAAGGATATATAGTTGGGCAATGAAGAAGTATTTCTTTTCATTTTAGATAACTGTCAACACCAAAATTCAACAATGGTAGTTTCTTAAAGATTAGTGTCAATGTGGAGTTTGAAACCACATCAATGCACTTTTCCTTCTCTGTTACATTAAAATACATTGGTATCTTGTACTTCAACTAGATGTTTTACCAATGTATGCTTTTGTAACAGTATGCATTGATAATTCACAAAATATTGGTTTATCAAGATATACACAACTTCCAAGTGCTGGCACATTTTTTAACACAATATAAAAAACCCACATTCATTAATACAGCATCATCAAGGTCATCTAAAAAGTCAACTTTAGGAAGCTGTCGAACTCACGATGGTTAATACAAGTTTTCCAAAGTTTGAAATTTTTGTTGAAAGATTAAATTTTATCATTAGCAACAAAGATTTTTAGTTGTTTTGAAGTGACAGGCTCATTTTGGTAATTTTGGAGAAAATGTTTGAGAAATACCAACGTATGAAGAACCAGTTTGGTCGTCATTCTTTCAAGTAAAAAATGACCCCAATTTGACTTTCTTATTTCCTCTCTTGCCCCATAAGCTCATCAGCAAGAAAGAGTGTTTTTGTTCTTACACCTATTTTCTTACACAAAGGTTGCCACAGAACACATGCTAAATATGTTTTTTTAATAAATATTGCACAGTTTTGTGATAGTATTGATATACCAGATAGTCAATTGTCCTTTTGCCTAATGCTAAAGTACCCAAGTTAGAAAGTCACCTACCCTCTATTTTAATTTATCTAAATGGATATAGGTGCTTCTGTTTCATACACACACACACACACACACACACACACACACACACACACATACACACACGGTATTGTTTTAGGCAACATTTATTTAAAGGAGTCAAATTGCTCAGATAAAAAATTGTTTTCCTATAAGAATCTATTTGCTTAAGTTCTAAATATTCCTCAACTTTGCTAAGAGACTGAAACTCAATTATCTCAACCATTAGAAAGAAAGCTTTCTTAGGTAATGTGATAGAGGTGCTAAATATTGCTACAATGGCAATAATATTGCAATAAATAAACATACAATTAACATGTTATACACCTTAAATTTACATAATGTTATGTGTCAAATATATTCAATTAGAAAAAATAAAGCTAGGAAAGACCTAGAGGGAACTAATTAGAAATTCCAGTGCTTTCTATATAAACGTTTGCTATCTTGGATAAAGAGATTTAACATTATAATATCACTCTAATGATGACTTATATTAAAAGCTTTCCATTTTATAAACAAACAGAAAAAAAAAACAATCCAAGAATGACTCTGAGATTTATATTCATATAATTACTAAAATTATTGGGATGATCACATTGTAAGGTATAAAAATGTCAAATCACTATATTGTATACCTGAAACTAATACAAGTAATATTATATTGTACAGTAACCATACTTAAATTAAAAAAAAAAATAATGTTCAGTATTACAGAAAACTCTGCTTTTTATTTTCATCCCACAACTCCAGAAAAACCTTGGGGTTTATTTTATATTTTTTAATTTAAAATATCAGAAGAAATGATCACTTGGATAATGAGAAACTAACTAAAGTAGTCCATTACTTATGAATTAGGATAATAAATATAATAATTGGAGTCAATTTATGTCATTTCTTCAGTTTTTTTTTTTTTACAGAAAATTATATTGACAATTTCAAAAATTTTGTAGACATTATACTAAGAATTATTATTATTGGCTTTATTCTAAATATGTCTGTACAGGTAGAACAAAATGTAGAACTAAGCACTTTACAGGGAAATTTGATCAACGCAGACAGGCAAACTGATTTTTCTTTTTCCTAAACAGAAGATTTGGAGGCTCAATTTGGAAAACCACCTCCACTTTTTTTTTTTTTAAACTTAATCCTGGAATATGGAAAAATCATGAATGTCTACTAATAGCTATTGCTTTGGGATAATGGAGTGTAGAATGATTTGTGTGTGTGTGTGCGTGTGTGTGTGCGTGCGTGCGTGCGTGCATGCGTGCGTGCGTGTGTGTGTGTGTGTGTGTGTATTCTCTGGAAGCCAACATAAAAATCTCCATTAGCCTGAAAGAACCTCAGGTATCATTTCTTGTGTCCACAAAGCTAGGCTGGGAGAAAGATTGCTGGCCTCAGTAAACCTAAAAATATGCTCTAGGTTAGGATTGTGCCTTCAGATCTTAGGTAAATAATATTTTTGACTCTACCCTATCTTTCTTAGAAAATACACTTGTAGTGGTGGTAGCAGTATAATTCTCAACCTAATTGTCATCTTCTTTTAATTTCACTTTCACCTATTAGAACTGAGTTGATTGTGGGAAAATGTGAACTGTTTCTACAAAGAAATGAATCATCAAATAGACTTGGTATCGATAACAGAAAGAGTATACTGTTTTCCCCTAAAATAAGACCTAGCTGGACAATCAGCTCTAATGCATCTTTTGAAGCAAAAATTAATATAAGACCCGGTGTTATGTTATGTTATGTTATGTTATGTTATGTTATGTTATGTTATGTTATGTTATGTTATGTTATGTTATGTTATGTTATGTTATGTTATGTTATGTTATGTTAAAGACCAGCTTTTATATTATAGTAAAATAAGTCCAGGTGTTATATTAATTTTTGCTCTAAAAGACGCATTAGAGCTGATTGTCCGGCTAGGTCTTGTTTTCGGGGAAACACGGTAGGAATAGCATTCAAGCTTGTTATTCCTCTTTATGCATCATGGGTGGATTAATGATAACACCATATTAACCCTCGTTAAAACCCAAAGAACTCCTAGTTACAAAGAAGAATCGAATAGATTAAGGTTTATAATTCACTTGGACTTTCATTTGTTATGTAATCTAAAGTAAGTTCCCTAAACTCTTTGAGCTTCAGGCTCTCCATTTTTAAAATGAGTCATAATATCTTGTGAACATCAAAGGAGATATCATATGTTTAAATACACAGGATAGTCCCTGACACAGCACAGCACAGAACTTAGATAATTTTTCCTTATATTTTCCTTATTTTTCCTTACATTTTCCGAGATAATCCAAGTAAAAATTGTCTTAATGAAACCAAATAGCCATTATTAATTGGAATTTCAGGATAGCAATGGGGCTAAGATACTAAGAAGTACCCCAGTATCACAGGAATTGAGAGTTGAGAAAAGTAAAACTATAACTTCTGAGTATGTAGGACATTTCCTGTTTTAATGGAAAAGCAACACCCTTCAATGGTTTGGTTACTTTCTGATGTAGCAGAATTACTCTCCTAATTAAGTGGCAGTTACTGCCATTATACATCATTATGTTTAAATGGAGTATCTGGAAGATGTCTCAATTAGACAGTCCTCCATTAAGTGTGTCCTATAGGTTAATAGAAATCACTTCCTCTACCTTGGATAGTGCTGTTTGGGAAAAATACCTAAAGCCCAATCATTAAAAGGTCAAAATTATGCTTCTCAGTTAACACTCCATAAAGTGGAACTGGGAGAATTTGCCATGACCGCTGTGGTTTTTTTTTTCAGTCTGGCTGCAATTCAATCAAGACGACTACATTCTGAGATACAGTATGATGTATACTTTGAGACAAAATAATGCAGAGAAATCAACAATACTCTTTAAAAGAGGTAAAATCTAGCAGTTGTTAGCATAATTCATCATATTATTTTTCAGGTTTCATACAATTCATAAATAATATGATTTTTAAAAAATTAAACAAGATGGAGCAAAAAGAGCAAATACTGAAGTCACGAATTCTGGAGGCCAGAAAGAACTCACAGGAGAGTGGTGAGTTCAAAAAGAATCCCATGATGTACAGTACAAAGCATTTTGCACTGTGGCATTAAAACTCAAGACACTGGAAAATATTTTTTTGGCCATGGAGCAGAAGATACTGAACACTACTTAACTGCTACTACTGCCACTAAAATCTGCAGATTCTGGCAACTCTTGTCACTGGAAACCTGGGATTTGGTATACAAAATTTATAGATTACAAATCTATAGACTAACAATTTTAGATGCTGACTTATACTGCACACTATTGATAGTCTGGGAAGAAGCCACAGAAGGTAAACATATCTTGCTGTTTTTGAGCTATACTGCATTTAGCCTTCCAGTTCTTTGGCTAAATGGATCAAAAAGTCTGAAAAACAAAGATTGATGAAAAAGGCTTTAGAAGATGAATTCTCCCTCCTGCCCCCTGCCCCAGAAATGACTGAGTTTCTTCATAACATATTTTCATAACAAGAAAATATAAGGGCAGAACATTTCCAAAGAACATTACCGATGAATTTTTTTGTTCAAACATTCTTGAAAATTATAAGATATTTGCATTTTTAAATATCAGCTTACAGCCAGGAATGGAAAATAGTGCGAAAGTTAAAAAAAAAAAAGTTACTTGTTCATTATGGACTCACAAACCATAGGTTTTATATTATTAAAAGGAATGTACTCACATTACATGGGACAATAGCATTCTTAACTATCCTCCTATTTACCTCTCAGGAGTTCAGTCTGCCCTTTGGTCTTGTTTATATGCATCCTTAATATGTTTATGATAAACCTTCATATATTATTTATAATTTTCTTCACTCAAAAAGCAGATGCAATTTTTCAGAGTTGGGAATGTGAGAAAAACATTTGTTTCTTCATTTCGCAAATTCAACCTTTTCCAATTCTCCAAATGATGGTGATTCTTTACTAGCATTTTCTTTTTTTTGTCAGAATATACACATATGCACACTTGATAAGGAGACCCTAAATCAAGAATAATACTGCAAGGCCTTTCCATAAGATAGGACCAGTATACTGAGAAATTGGGTATTCCAATTTCTAGATCAGGCTGAATCTTGGCAATCAAGGTAAAGCACTATAGTTTGGCTTAATAGGAAGCTTCAGAGATGTGAAAAATTGAACCAAAACCTATGTCCGCATCTTCTTGGCATGACATTCTAAAATGCATGCTCAGTGGTACCATCCATAGAGCCTAAGATGGTGTCAAGAATGAAGTTGGAACACTGTGGTGGACAAGGAAATGTGCCACCCAGACCTCATTTCATGGGGGGATGCATTACTCTGTCTGTCAGCAGGCAGCCTTCAGCTATCAGCCCTTTCAGGGTTTTCCTCATTTACAGAGGACTATATGGGCCACAGAAACACTTTTCCTGAAGTAGCCAACAGCTGATGACCCGTCAAGGTATGAATATAAAAGCTTGACCATTTCAGGTGGATGCTAGGTAACTCTGAAGGGCCATTCTAAATCCATATCTCCTTGTGGGTTTGGCTAAGCTTTCTGTAGAGTCTGCATCCTAATCTGACTTCCCCTCTGGCCTTTTCTGCTGCCTCCCTCTCCCTTCCACAGGTATTATTAATCCCCCTAGACATGATCTCAGCTGTTTCCAGAGGCTCTGTTTCCATAACCTATAACAAACACAATAGAAACCTGTTGTATTTCTGGGTTTCCATATCTCTATTTGCTCCTTTTCTTTGATTGTTTGTTTTGTGTTTAATGGCTTCTGTTAGATCTGACTTTCATTCTTAGGAACTGTTTTTTCTGAAGATATCTGTCCTTCTCTTTGAATTATGTAGCAAATGCTGTGTTCTAAGGCCAGACATTTCTTTGTTCCACAGTGTTATTATCAGAACTGCACTCAATAGGATCTGTGCATATTGGCACTTATGAAAAAATTATCCACAAAGTTACTTGACTCATTTTTTTAAAGAGATGGACTTACCTGCACTTTAAGGGCCAAATTTTTATGTATCAAAACTTGTAGAATTCCAGGAGAGATTCAAGATGGCAGAGTAGATAAACACTGTTGCTGTGTCCTTCCATGAACACATTAAAATGAAAACTAAATTACAGAATAAGCAACCTGGAGAACCATTTGAAGTCTTGCTCAACAGAAATCTGATAACTAAAAATTTAAGGAAGAAGCCCCATCTAGATTTGTAGGAAGGGCAGAGATGTGGAACAGGCTCCACACCTGCGTGTGGTGAATGAGAATCAGGAGGGATAGCTCAGCTGCATTGGTTCCCTCTGGAGGAGTGAGGGAACTCAGCCCCCCACACCAAGCTCCCCAGCCTGGAATACTGGCCCTGAGGAGACCCTACAACATCTGGTTGTGAAAAACAGTGCAGATTCTGACCATTCAGGTGGGACAGAAAGCTGCAGGAAATGCAGACGTCTTCTTAAACAGACTGCGCACAGTCTCACTCACTTGTAGGCACTTACCTTGGGCTCCAGCAGAGGGATGGTGACTTGGGGGGGGCCTTGAAGACATACGGGGGAGCAGACTGAGGTGTGTGGCTTCAGTGGAAGAACTGGAGGACAGTTGGCATTTTTTCTGTGAGGGATCCTCCTCCCATGCAGCTGATAGGTGGGCGCCATCTTGCTTGTGTTGAGCCCGCCCCCACATGGCCAAATCTGAATCTGATTGGCCTGGTGCCCCGCTGCTTTTCTTGCATGTCGTCAGAGGCACTTTCTCGCAAACAGCCAGCCCTACCAGCATTGCATTCTTTCTTGGAAAACTATCAGAGTCTGACAGGCCCCAGGTGGGCAACAACTTGCTTTGTGTGCTCTTAGACTTTTGCTGAGTTGCTCCAGGCTCCGCACTGACACCAAACCAGAATTTACATTAACCTGATGACCACAATTCTTTTCACTATAGTGAATCCCTGAGACCCAGCCTCACCCAACATGCATATGGCACGAGATGTTATCAGTGGCTGAATCTTAAGGTAGACAGCAGGTGGCAGCAGGCCTCTGGGTGTCCTGGCTTTTTGTGGAGTTACCCCAGGCCTGGTACGGATGGCAGATGTCCTCAGTTTGCAGTGTGTTCTCTCCCAAGTGCCTCCAGGTTCAGCACAGGCAGCAAACAGCTGATCACTCTGTAGCTTCAACCAGGTAGCCCCTGGCTGGTCACAGTCAGTGGCTGACCTGGGCCTGCACTGGAGCTCTTCCCAAGAGGCCCCAGACCCAACATACTTGGAAGTTGGCTTCAGACCATAGCAGAGCAGCACCCAATTAGCCCCACAAGCGGCACACACAAAGGGCAGTCTCAACAGGCACCAGAACCTGCTTGGGTAAACCCCACTCAGTGGCCTGCACTGGAGCTCTTCCCAAGAGGCCCCAGACCCAACATACTTGGAAGTTGGCTTCAGACCATAGCAGAGCAGCACCCAATTAGCCCCACAAGCGGCACACACAAAGGGCAGTCTCAACAGGCACCAGAACCTGCTTGGGTAAACCCCACTCAGTGGGGTAAGCCTCCTGTACAGCAGTCCATAAGCTGTGGCCAAACTCCACAGCCAGTCAGCCTAAGGGTCAATCCCACCCACTGACATGCCAAGAGCAATTGAGGGACACACAACCCACATAAGGGACACTCTTGGAGCACCTGGCTCAGGTGACTAGGGAGACTGTGCCACTGTGCCCCATAAAACACCTACTACATAAGGTCACCTGACCAAGACTGAGAGACATAGCAAATCTCCCTAATACACCGAAACAAATACAGAGAGGCAGCCAAAATGAGGAAACAAAGAAATGTGTTGCACATGAAAGAACGGGAGAAAAATCCAGAAAAACAACTAAATGAAATGGAGACAAGCAACCTACCAGAGAGAGTTCAAAACTCTCATTATAAGGATGCTCAAGGAACTTAGTGAGAAATTCAACAAAGAGACTGCAGGCATAAAAATGGACACAGAAGCCATAAAAAAGAACCAGTCAGAAGTGAAGTACACAATGACTGAAATGAAGAATGCACTAAAAGGAAACATCAGCAGACTAGATGAACCAGAGGATCGAATCAGTGATTTGGAAGACAAGGTAGCAGAAAACACCCAATCAGAAATAGCAAAAAGAAAAAAAAAATCCAAAAAATGAGGATAGTTTAGGAGACCTCTTTGACAACATCAAGCGTAACAACATTCACATCATAGGGGTACCAGAAGGAGAAGAGAGAAAGCAAAGGATTGAGAATCTGTTTGAAGTAATAATGACTGAAATTTTTTTTAACTTGGTGAAGGAAATAAATACACAAGTCCAGGCAGCACAGAGCGTCCCTAACAGGATGAACCCAAACAGGCCTACACCTAGACACATTACAATTAAAATAGGAAAGGTTAAAGACATGTCTTAAATTCTTTTTTGAACTGAAGGTCAATCAACTTAAAATTACTAAAATAGATGCTATTTTTTAAACACTGTTAGAGTAAGTGGGTGTTACCTCTAACTAAACATCATTTTATTCCAGTGTTAATCTATAGTTTTAAATCCTAGTTTTCACATATTTAGGATGAGCAAAAAGAATATTATTCAGAAAAAAATGCTGCTCAATACAAAGAGATATTGAATTCATATTTGACATACTTTCTTTACATGGTTTCTAGGACACTATAGTTCCTTAACTTTTGTCCACTTTGTTACTCTTTTTCAGTTTCCCCTTTTGATCCCCTCTGTTCTCTCCAACTGGAAAGTACTGGGTGAAATGCTCCACAACTCAGTGCTTGGTTCTCATCTATCTATACTCCCTGGTGTTTGCCTCCCAACGCATGGCTTTAAATAGCATCCATATTTTATTGATCCCAAATTGTGTATCCCTAAACCCGACCTCTCTCCCAAAGTCCAGGTTTATGTTTCAAGCGGTCTACTTGATATCTCTGCTTGTTAGTCTAATAGACATCTCAAATGCGAGCTGTTAAAACACTGAAATCTTGATCTTTGCCTTGGAACTTCCTCTACCCATGGCCTCCATCAAATTCCAAGGCAATCCCATCTTTTTAGGTCTCAGCTCCCAAATTTGGAGTCATCTTTGACTCTTCTCTTTCTCACCATACATCCAATCCACTAGTCAAGTCAGTTAGTTTTGCCTTCATAAGCTAGCAACACCACCTGTATTAATGGCTCAGCTGCCAAACTGGTCTCCCTGTTTCCAAATTTGTTCTCTTTAAATCTGAACAAAGCAGCCACAGTGATCCTTTGAAAATGTGCTCATTTCACTTCTACTCAGCATTCTGCAAAGGATTCCTCCACTCAAGGTGAAAATCAGTCTTTGCAACGGTCTACAAGACCCTACAGATTCTGATCCCTTCCCCTCATCACTTCTTTCCTGTTCTCCAACATACAGACCAACTTGCTGATACTCAAATCCTGCAGGAACTGCCTTACTCTAGCTGCTCCCTCGGAAGTCTATTTCCCAGATGTATGCTTGGCTAACACCTTCAATTTCTTTAAGTCTGTTCAAAATTTGTTCTATCGTCAGCTTTTACCTGTCCATGAAAGGCAATTATTAAATATTAAAGAATTTTGCAAGCCATTTCTCAAACCTTTGGTAGCTTGAAATTGAATGTAATGGGAGTATTTACACATACCCTGATCACCATATTTAAAATTGCAATTTTCATACTCTCCCTCCTTAACTCCTAATTCCCCTTAACCTGATCTACTTTTTCTTTTTCTCATAACATGTGCCACCTAATAGTTTACCGTTTAATTAATTAATTACCTTTATTATTTGTTGACTATTTCCGCAAACTAGAATATGAGGTTTATTAGAGCAAGGGTCTTGGATTAGTTTCAGATATATCCCAAGATACAACATCTCACACATAGTGGGACCTAAATTATGTTGATTGAATGAGTAAAAAAAAGGCAAGGAGCTTTATCTTACTGTAAGACAGGAATAAGTAAAAATTATAAGTAATTCAATGTTTTTACATCAATAACTTTAACTTGAATAAATGGCAACGTGAGGACAATGACTTTTTTAATTGCTCGAAAGCAGTTAGCGGTCCCAGCTTTGATCATTTCAAAATTGTATAGATCACTAGAGGTGAAAATCAGTAAATTATTCCTTATTTGTATATTTTTGCACTGCTGAGGTTTTTCATAAGCAAAGATTGGACTAAGTATTATGTTAACTGCAGACAATTTCACTTGGAGGCAACTGAATGGAAAACGTATGTGTGCACACACACATATCTGAAAACCTTATATTCCATGTTGACAAGACTTTCTCTGAAATTATGTATCTAGTTGCTTTCCTGTCTGAAGCATGCACTTTCAGTTTGCCTAAATATTTACACTTAATGAAGGATTTAATAATAGACTTCTGACTCTGGGTCTTCCAAGGCAATTTAGCTTTCAAACGACTCCAGCACGTTGACCTGATAAAGAATATTTGAAAATATAAATAGACGGCAAAAAAAAACACACCAAGTAAATAATGCACTTATGCAATTGTTTTTTGATCAGATATCCTGGAGATATCATATGCTAGTGGAAGGGATTTATCTTTGCAGTGCGCTTTTAAATGTTCCTTTATTTGTCTCTCATGTACTCTCTAGCCAAGGTATAGTTTAAAGTCATTTTCATACTGTAATTTGAGGGATGCCAGAACATTAAATTATACACATTTAAGTAATTACATGTCTCTAGCTACAAATGATAAAATAAACATATCAAGTTCACGCACTTTGCTTGTGTTGACACAAAGGTGTCTTCTCTAAGGTTTGAAAAACAAATACCATTTTGGAAACATTAAGCATTATATTCATATTTTTTATTTTTGGAAATAATAGTTTATATAATCTAGAAGTTTTATACAAAAGTATATGAAACCAAATGGGAAGAATCTCCTTTAAAAAGACAAATCTCTATAAATGTAACTTACCCTTATTTCCAGGCACTTTAAAATTCAATTAAATACCTAAAATGCCTTTCAAGAATCTTGAATATGTTTCTCAGAAATTGTTTTACTTTCGTAACTTTTCTAAACGTAGAGAAGCTCCCCCAACTTTTTTTTTTTTTTTGGCTTATTGGAATGTTTGTGGGGAAATATTAACAATGCCAATTAATAAAGTAAAACATGGAGTAGAAAGGGGTTCATGCAAATATGATTGCAGATCAGAAATGAAACTAAAAATGTTTTGTGTTGAAGATGCTAAAACTGTGAAGTCTCCCATAAATCTAACATTAACAACTTATAATCAGTAAGGGCCCTCTTTTCAATAAGTCTCATGCTTACAGAATTCTACCACCCTAAGTTCTTTTTCAGATTACTCAGAGTCATTTCTGCCAACATTACTATGGACTCTTTTCAAAATTCTAGGTATTTATTGTTCTAATGTGTATCATAAAATCTTAAATCAACCTGCTAGCCTAAAGTCTATGATATTTCATGACTTTAACAAATACCCCAGGGTTGCTGTAAGTCATTACCGCAGGCCCTCTTTCCTTTGAATGCCGAGGCCCTGGGTCTAGCTCTGGACTCTAGCTGGATGAGAAAGAGCTTGCTGGTACCCAGTGGTAGGAATATATTACTTGGATAGAATACACCCTAACATTTCATATTATTTGGGATTGTTTTTATTTCACAAAATTTCCACTGCTCATTGTCGTAAAGTATCAGTCACTCATACTCACTCAAGATAGAGATAATGTTTAAATTTTCTTCCTCAACGTCTTTCCTACCCCCAGCTTCTACACAGGCAAAGTATTTCCAACATTTCCTCTTTGGTTTTCTTTTGTGATTTTCTGAACTAAATATATTCTTTGGAGGCAAATTAAATCGTTTCCATTTTTAAATGAAAATATAGATCACTTGTTTCTGGTAACCTGCCCTGAGGCTGCCAATTTCGGGGAAGTATGGCTTTGTTGGTCCTGGGAATTAAGACGTATAGTGGCACCAAATAACCTATACATATTAGTGGCATTTTTAAAATAGAGATAAGGCAGTGGGGTTATGAGTATGTGTGATTTCCACTCTGGGGGGCTTTCTGTTTCAGGAAAATCCGGGCCAATTGACCTTTTGCCAGTTATGTAAGGAGTCCCATGTGGAATCTGTGTTAGCTGGCATCATATTAATATTTTTTCCAGCTATATTTTAATACCTTTTGCAGTTGGCTTCCAAGGCAGCTGCCCGGTTTGACTACCCCTTAGTATGATTCAGCTCACAACAATTGTAGTTATCAAATTAACATTCTGGACAGCACTTCCTTTTAATGGCAAGAAAACCCCACTGTGGCAACTGCCAAGGGCAGAAGCTCTTCATAGAGAAGTCCCCAGCCAATAAGCCATGGTGTTATATCTACCATGTATTGATCTGCTTCACAACTTCGAACCTTGGAAAGCAAGACTACTTCTTCTCAGTGTGGGCAGCTTCAAATGAAATCATTCAGTAGACCATAGATTTTCTCCCTATGTGAAGAGATGCTATAAGGAATTCTTTTTTCTACTAAAAATTCTTGACTCAGTGCAGATGAACGAGAAGGAAAGTGATTCCATTTTCTACTAGAAGAAAGATTATTAATCACAGCGAAGGGTAATATATAGCTCCTTTTTAAAAAGATTTTTCTTTGGTAATGGTATAAAACAGTTTATTCTTAGCTCTTTCTGCTTTCTTTTCTAAAGCATGTTCTGCTCTCCTGGTACTTTTCCTTCAAGCGTTTGTAGGTATTTCTATCTTCTAAGTTCTGCTTATACACACTACCCTGTGGACAGATGAGGTTAAATTTAACGCAGGGTTTTCTCTAAGGGTATGTGTATTGTTCCTTATACAGTTAATGGCTTTCCTCATGTTCCATATGTGTCTGCTATATGATTGGGAGGAAGATAATTTGGGGCTGAGGGCTGAATGGCATTAACGGTGTTTAGGAATTACTTTGACACAGAGTCCTATTCAGGGTGTATCAGCCTTCCCCAGTAGATTCTCACAGTAGCCTCCAATGTGGAAATTGGGTCCAGGGAAATACGGAGGCAAAACAAAATGGTGTAAAATATGGCGATATATTTGAGAATAGAAAACAAATCTTCTTGGTTCTTCCTACCAGATATGCCAATAGCTTGGATAAGGATTGTTGTGTGGGTCCCAGACTACTGATGGTGATGCTATCGGCTAGGAATGCCTGAGGCACTTCCTCAGCTCCTGTTACTTGTAGTAAGTCCCCATAGATACTTTCCCCACTGGGGCTAATGTTGCGGCTGGGTTGGCCCTTGTGGTTCTTATTATGATTGCAGGCTGCACTTCAGCAAAAACCATCAGAACGTTCAGGGAACTTTGAGGAACAAGTTTTATTACTCACATGTCCTGGAGGGCACATGGTGTACCCAAGCGCCATGCAGCAAGGTCATGGGTAGAGTGTGAAAACCTGAGGCTCTGTCTTGATTAGGGTCTGATGCAGGGGTGTCTAAGGTTTTGCAAATTCTCTCTTTATTGGCTAATTTAAATCATAAGAGCAGGAATTAGGGCACAGGAAGGGATAAGCAGCATCATTCAAATGATCTAGATTACCCAAGGCTTTCAGAACTAGAGATTTTCATGGCTGGGAATGGCCTAATTCCTTCTCTGGTTGTTCAGTTAATACTTGTGTCATACAGCTGGTGATGGGCTTATTCAAAATGCGTGTCTTTTGAAATGGATGCCTAAGCTATCAAAAGCTTAATGTAAGGCATTTACACTACAAGAATATTTATTTATCTTCACTGCATTATGTATAAACTTTGTAATGTTTGTATGTCTTTGAAATGTTTATAGACATTTTGTGTAAAATAATGGTGCAATAAACAATAATATTAAAAGTATTTCGTGAATATTGGAAATAAAATATTTGCTCTATTACCCTCATAAGTCTTAGTCCAGCATCTTATATTTGGATATTAAATTCACTTGGAAGAGTGAAGTCCAAAGTTGAATGAGAATTATATTAATGAGCTATTTGCTGCCAATGTTCTTTCCAATCTGCCCACCCACAGTTTCTCACTCACTTTAAGAGTTCTCCAAACCCAAACTTTTTCCAAAAGTTTCAGAAAAAATTTTGAATATTTTTTATTGTGGTAAAATATATGCAATATAAAATTTACCACGTTAACAATTTTTAAGTATTCAGTTCTGTGGCATGAAGTATATTCACATTGTTATGCAACCATCACCAACATCCATCTTCAGAATTTTTATCTTCTTCAACTGAAACTCTATACCTATTAAACACTAACTTCCCCTCCGTCCAGCCCATGGCAACTACCATTCTACTTTCCGTCTCTAAGAATTTGACTACTCTAGGAAATTCATATGGGATCATACACAACGTTTGTCTTTTTGTGACTGGCTTATTTTAGTTAGCATCTGAGCATGTCTTCAAAGTTCACCCATATTGTATCATGTGTCAAAATTTCATTTTTTTAAAAGGCTGAATTATAGTCCATTGTATGTCTGTACAACATTTTGCTATTTACATAGCATTTACATCATATTAGGTAGTATAAGTAATCTAGAGATGATTTAAAGTGTATGGGAGGATGTGCATAGGTTATATTCAAATACTACATCATTTCATATAATGGATTTTAACCATTCTTGGATTTTGCTATCTGGGGGGGCGGGGGTGGTGGTGGTGGAGGTGTGTGTCCTGGAACCAATTCCCCACAAATATCAAGGAACACTGCATATGCTAGTAATTCTGTTTTTTGTTTTTTTTTCCCCCCCGGAGAACCCTGAATAATGCAAGTATGATGTTGGCTGTGGGTTTTCATATATGGCCTTTAGTAGGTTGAAGTAATTTCCTTCTAGTCTTAGTTTATTAAAATTTTGTCAGGAAGTTTAGCAGTTGAGTTTTGCCAACTGCTTTTTGCTGTATTAATGGAGGTAATTATGTGTATTTTTCTCTTCATTCTGTTAATGTGGTGTGATACACTGATTAAGTATTTGTATGTTGAGCCATCCTTGTATTCTAGGAATAAATCCCATTTGGTCATGGTGTAAAATAATTTTAATGTTCTGTTGAACTCTGTTCGCTAATATTTTGTTGAAGATTTTTACATTAATATTCAGAGGAAATGTTTGTCTTTAGTTTTCTTTTAGTGTGTTTGTCTGGCTTTGATATTATGGGTAATGCTAGTAATGCTAGCCTCATAGAATGCATTAGGAAGGGCTCTCTCCCATTCATTTTTTAAAGAAGATCTAGAGAAGGATAGGTGTTCTTTAAATATTTGATAGGATTCATCAATGTAGCCATTTGTTCCTGGGTAGAAAACCTTTTTGTTAAAAAAGTTTTGATTTTTCACTCTCCTTACTAGTTACAGGTCTATTCAGATTTTCTATTTCTTCATGTTCAGTCTGAGTACATTGTGTGTTTTAGTACCTTGTCCACTATATCTAGGTTATCCAATTTGTTGGAGTATAATTGTTCACAATATTCTATTATAATTCTTTTTATTTCCATAAAATCTGCAGTAACATGCCCTCTTCCATTTTTTATTTTAGTGATAGGGGCCTTCTCTCTCTCGTTCTCTTTTCAGTCTATCTAGACATTTATCAATTTTGTTGATTTTTTTCCAACAACCAATTCTTGGTTATGTTGATTTTTCTTAATTGTTTTTACATTCTCTATTTTATTTATCTCTGCTCTTCATTATTTTCTTCCTTCTGCTAGCTTTGGATTTAGTTTGTTCTTCCTTTATTAGTTTGTTTTTTAAGGTGTAAGTTAGCTTGTTATTCGGGTATTGATGATATTTTGTTACAGCAGTCTAAGCAGATTGAGACAGGCCACTTCCTCTGACCTTGGTGCAGAAGGCTGTGCAAGGACACGGAGAAGTTGGTGCAAAGGTGAGTAAAAGCTGCAGGAAATTTCCTACCATTTTGAATGTGGCTTTTTCTTGAATGGACATTTGCTTGGTTGCTGTAGATCTTTAGCTGGTTTCCAGAGCTCCTATGGAGTTATTGTAATCAGTCTGTGGTTGTTTATTTGATAATTCTTTAGGGAAATGTGGGCCTGGAAGTTCATTGTCCACCATCTTGCTGACATCAACTTTCCTCCCCTTAATTTGTAATGTTTGAGAAGTAAGGGATAATGTACAATATATCCTAGTATGATACATTAGTAGTCAGTGTGAGTATATTTCTTTACCTAGAAGTTTTGAAAGTTGATCAGTCATATTTAGTTAATATATGTAATTAATATTTTAATATCATAAATTTATAAACATGCTTAATTTCTAGTAATACTTAGAATTTGATTTCATAGTTCACTATGTTCACTGTCACATATCCTGAAGAGTACATGATAAATAGCCAAGTTTCATGCCTAAGTATGTATGTGCATATAAAGAAGGTGCCAAGAAAATGTATACACATTTTAAGAAAGGAAAAAAAAAACTGTATTAAAATTGTAATACTCAATATATACCGATAATAACAAAAGATGGATACAAGTCATGTGTATACATTTTTTTTTTTTTGGAACCCCCGGTATATACATACAGAAACATTCCTGAGCAGTTATAAAATATGGTTTTGTAACAAGCACTGTGTTTTTTCATATATAGCAAATGCATTATTTCCTTGTGCCGAAAATGCAAATTTGCTAATTGCATCCAGGAACTCATCAAATCTGTTAGATGAATTATGTAATTCAATTTGGCAAAATTTTTGCTCACAGCACAAATAGTTTTCTTTGGTTTTCTTGGATTGTGTTCTAAGAAGGAGGTAGCTGGAAAAAAGTGAAAAATTACAGGATATGATTCATAAAAATCCCACATCTTTTTTTTTTCATGTGTGCTTGTACATTCTTTTTTGAGGAAAAATGTTTTTGTCCCACAGCAATGATTTCTCTTCCTTCTCAATAAGTACTTTTTAGTTGGAAAGATACCCATGCACAATATGTCCAAGGTATTCAAAAAAGGGTAGACAAAAATGAGAGGAAGATGTGTGTCATTTAGCATCTAGAACATGTAGCATATTTATTAAATCCGTTTTTCACCAGAAAGGAATGTGAAGCCTGAACTTTAACATGGCCACAGTATGTACTAGACAGCAAAGAAATGAAACCTCAACTATGTATGTTCCTGCCAAACATTAGTCCAATCTCTTTTGCTCTCTGACATGTGTCGGGTATCTATTTCCCTGTCATGTTTTGAGAGAGAGGAAAATGATGTCCATGTAACTCTTTCCTCACTTCTAAGGTTCAGACAAGTGACACTCACTACAATTCCTTCCTCTTTTCATTCGCCACCAACAGTGAGATTAAGCACACACATCCAAAGAAAGGACTACCAGAACTGCATGGTCAGAGGTAGTTTTCAGAGGGTACAAGAAACACCAAATAATTAGTAGTCAAATCTCTGAAGATGGCCAATGTGGTCCTAACTTTCTTTTCTCTCTCAAAGCAGCCTGCAAAACTCTTTCATCATTTGAGTTTGTGAAAAAAATTCTTATGGCAGTAGCTACCCATTACCCAGAGTGAGGAACTCTCTTAAGCAATGGAACAACCAGCAGTTTCAGAAACTAAAGTGTCAATTTCATAATATGAAGAATTCACACAATATCAAAGCTAAAGGGAATCATAGAGATTATCTGTCCAATGCTCTCTTTTCATAGAAAGAGCCTGAGACCATTTCCAATGCTGTCAATGTGAAGTGTTGCAGTTTAAATGCTATGAAGATCAAGAAATGCTGGATGAAATTTTCTTTTAAATGTATAAATTCACCAAAGCTTGGAAAGCCTCTTGGTACCAGGAAGGAGGGAGGCAGATGGCAGAACTGATGCTGCCATTGGCTTGGGATGGGGTTGTAGAGAGTTGCCAGTATAAGTAACCCAAGGGCTTTTGTTTTAATACCTATGCAGAGACAGGGATGAACACTTAGGACTTCTTGACGTAGAGAATTGGAACTGAGAAACCCACCCTGTGCACACATGTTCACAATTCATCTAGGACCCTTGAAAGGCTTCCCCCAATTGGTAGGGTAGACTTAAAGAAACCTATGTAACTTTACTAACAATTGTCACCCCAATAAACTTTAATTAAAAAATACACACACACACACACACACACACACACACACACACACACATAAAATCTCCGCTGACAAGAGAATGACAACAAGGAAGCTGGTAGTTTTTCTGTGGACACTGGGTGGGGAAAAAAGTTTCTCCTAAGAACTGGCAAGGTTGCAAACAGATTTGTGATTTAAATTCATATTAGACAAATGAGAAAAGAACCTATTAGCAGCAAAATGAGCATAAAAATCGTCTTATGTAGTAAAACACCTGGGATTCCTGCCAAAAGAAAATACAAAACTGCTCAAGAGGGATATGTCCTCAATCCAGACAACATGGAATTCCCACAGATAAAAGCCTACTGAAAATAAATTCACAAAAAAAGTTCGGAAGAGTAAATAAACTAATACAAGCAGTGCTTGAGTACTTGAGATCATACAGAACACTGATAGACACTATAATTTAAATACATAGAAAATGATTAAAATCTAAAACAAGAAGTTTAAGCAATAAGAAAATAAGACACCAGAATAATGGAATATTGGAAAAGAAATGAGTACATCTTTTAAAAATGAATAATATGGTCTTTGAAAGTTAAAATTCGTAGGCTAAAAATGAATAAAATCAGACCTAAAAGATTTGAGGAAATTATGCAGAGGGCAGCATAAAGAGACAGTGTGATAGAAAATGTAAAAAGCAAGTTTATGCACAAAATTATAGAGTGAGGTCTATCAACACATGTCTAGTAAGAGTTGTATCTTACTAGAAAAGAAGGGAAGAGAAGATTGGTGGGGCTATTATTAACCATAAATAAGTTAACAGAAGAAATAATTTTTCAGATTTAGGAAACACATCAAGTGGCTTGCAGGAGAAACATAAAGATCACAGCTGCTCACAAAGAAGATCATAAAAGATCTAAAGAGAAAAAAACAAACATTGCTTTCAAAGGAACATAATTAAGCAATTACAGATGTTTGGCAGTGAAAGTGGAGGTAAGATGAAATAAAATGATGTTATCATAGTGCTGAGAAAGAATAATTGACAACATAGAGTTCAATACCCAGCCAACGTATCACTTAGGGGTGAAGCCAAAAAACATCAATACATTTCAGACAGAGAAAGTGGGAGAAAGTTAATCACTCCTAGCCTGAAAGAAGAAAGAAATGGGGTACATGCATAATTATTGAGCAAAGAAATTGGCAAACAAGATGCATATTAATTATTGACTTATTATTACAAATGGGAAAACAATAATCACCAATACATAGCAATAACTGTTATAAATAAATGTTTTAAAAATATAGTGAAACTAAATACTAAATACAATTATGAGTTAAAAGATTAAATAGGGTATATAAGAATCAATGCAATTTAAGGCGCTTATATTCTGCAAGGGGAAAGTAGAGATGTGTGATTAAAGTAATTGACCTTAAGTGGACATTTTACTAATATAAGTTACCACAAAAGTAATAGAAATATGATGTATAATTTTCCTAAAATAACAGAAGTAGAATGTTTAACTTCCAAAGCATTAAAAAGAGAAAATAAAGAATTTAAGTCCATGAGAAGATAATGATTTTTAACCCAATGTCACAAGTTAGTTCATTGTAGAAATGGGACTGGAAACCAAAACAAGTCTGTATTTCCAATTCTACATTATGTTCCCTGGGAATACATTAACCAAACTCAAATCTTCTTAGAGTAAACACAATTCATATACGTGGATGCTTTTAAAACTGTTTCTTAAAGCTCTGAACACCTCACTTGGCTCGACCTCAACAGAAAGGACAATGATTTTAAAACAAAGATTGTAGTATGGGACTCCATATACTTTTCCATTCACTTTCCATTGAGCTTTAAAGGAGTAGTGACAAGAACAGACTATTTTATAGCATCTACCAATCCTTTTACATTCACTAATTGCAAAGCAGTGTTTTTGGCTATGTGGGCTTGCTAGGTTGAATGTAATAGTCTCGTGGGAGAGATGGACATATATGTAACTAAAAAAAAATTAGAATACATTTAGTTAAATATGGCATGAATTTTAAACTTGGGAAATTAAAACTTCAAAATGGAAGAATAGTTTTAATGGCATGGAGACCCCCTATCAATACATTCTGCCTGATGAGGATGTTATGGTTTATCAGGGTATAAAGTCTGATGAAAGAACTGACCATACTGTTTATCCAGATCAGTGCTTTGAAAGTAAAAAAGGATGGAAATTATGTTTCATTAAAGGGAAAATGAAATAAAGCAGAAGTGGTTGTCGAAGAACTTGATTATCTGGGACTTGATGCACAGGAAATTATAATTAACTGATTTAAAAAAAATGACAGAAATGTAAATGACAGCAATTTAGAAAGCAATTTCTAAGGGGATTTTTAGGATCTCTAGAAATTTTACCTCCTATCTTTATAATTCTCAACATTATACTTTTAATTGAATGCTGACATTAAGGAGGGTAGGTATTAGGGATGAAATGAACTTTAACACACACCCTAAATCATATCTACTCTCTTGATAGATCTTTGCACAAATCTTCCTGTGAATATAATTATATGTAACTTAGACAACAAATATTTCTTGAATGTATTCTATGTCTGTCTCTGTTATAATTCTATGGAGAAAGAAGACACACTTTTTAAAACCTAAATCTATTCTGTGGTAATATTTCTTTTGCAGCTATAATATTTAAGAGGGCGCTTTAATAAAATTTTCATTTCTTTTATATAGTTATATTGCCAAATTTCTTGCTTAGCTTCATGCTATTATGAGAACAATACTGAATACATGTGTCTTGTAGTAGGCATTCAGTGAGTGTTGATTATATTGAATAAAATAGTTTACATAGCAGTAAAGAAGATTTCTTTCCCCCCTGGCATTTAGGCTTCAATTTCCTCCCCTATTAAATCACTCCCCTCACAGGGGTGTTTTGATTTTTAAATGTGAGTAAAGGGTACGTGTTTAATAACTTAATATTTTTTTATTTTCAGAATACAACAAATAAAATAAAACAAACGTTTGGCAAAGGAGAAAAATAGTGCACTAAAAATATACATTTTGAAAAGAAACAACCTCATTTAACAGATATAAAGTCTTCACATCCAATTAAGAACAAATCTTCATAAATCTATAACTTGTTATGAAAAAAACTTTTATTACATCCATTTACTTTATCACATCTTAAGTTTTTAAGTCTTATTCTTTTGGAAAAAATATTTTGGATGCAAAAGCAAAACATATATATAGGACTACACAAGATTTTAAAGGTACTACATAAGCTTTCAATAAAAGTTAATGGTGCCTTTTGTAGATACAGTAAGACTTTAAAGTTGACTTGATCTAAGGTCAATGCAATCCTTCTTTTATTTTATTTATTATACCTCGAGATTTTTAAAGATTAAAAAAGGAATTTATTCACCCCTTTCCTTGAATCTTGTTTCTCTATTCTTAAGACATTTGAAAGACCAGCTATCAGATTTCGGAAGTACTTATTAGGATAGGTGGGGAATGATCCATTTATGGTAAACTGGGAAAAACATAAGAATTGATATTGATATTAAAAAATTAAGGCGTAGTTACAATATTTAGAAGTACTTTGAGTTAAATAATTCCAAAAGTGTTAAGTAGTGAAAAAAAAATTTCTTAGATTTCTATTTTTAACTGCAAACTACTTTTTAAAAATAACAGTAACACACCCATTCTTATTTTTTACTTATACTCCACTCTTTCAATTGCTTTCTTTTCACCACAGAAACTTAAAAGAAACAAAGAACCATGAAGTAACATTTGCCATTTGACAAATCTGATTAAACTAAGGGTGTTTACTATTGAAACCGACTCCACCCACCCACTCCATCTGAAGTTTACTTTCTGTTAGACAAAATATTACTATCTTTTCCCAGAAGAAACGCAAACCATTGTCCATTGGAAACAGTTATGTTTTAGAATGTTAAACATTGCAGGGGTTATAAAATATAAAAATAAGTATTGGTCTTGGAATAGGTTTCAAGAGTTGTGGAATATGTATTCCAAAGACATCTTAGGGTTCTTGGCTACGTTAAAGAAACATGTTGAAATGGGAAAAAAATAAGTTTTGTAACTTGTACTTACTGTACAAACCTAGCCACAATGACCAGACCCATTTAAAATGATAATTTACTAAAATTATAAGATTAGCAGAGATTGAGCATACAGTCTATACTGAAGGTTAGTCAGTTTTATAACTCAATGCCTTTAGTATACCATCTTTGACATATCATGTATGCCATTTGGAAAGAGGACAGACTTAAGAGCTAGATAGACACAGAGAAGGATTTAATTCTATTTCTTACTACCTGTAACAATGGGTAAGTAAACGAGTTCCTTTTCCATGCTCTCATCTGTAAATGGGGTAATAATATATGATGTAGGTTCATGTGATTAATAACCTAATTCTGGTACAGTGTTCAGTATTGTAACGGGCACCTGGTTGGTGTTTAATCAGTGTTAGCTATTACTATTCTTTATCCTGACCAGCAAATTGCATTCAAATAGCAACTTCATTTTAATTTACTACTTTTTCTTCTTTTGTGAATTATCTCATCATTATAAAGGGGATTTACCTGCAAGTAGCCCTTTAATATTTTGAAAGTGGAACAGCATATATCACAGTAATTTATTATTAGTAATATTTTATTTACTCAACAAGTATTTGTCAAATATCTACTATTCAGAGTCTAATGGTAAGAGCGAAAGAAGTACAAAAATCAGAACACTTTTATTTCAAATAGCTTTTATTCACACTAGGACTAGAGGAAAATCTAATTCAGTAGAAAACACAAGACAAAACATAAGACATCCCCTTTGAAGGAGAGTCATGATATTAACGACATCAACAATAATTGGCAACACACCATTGAATTTTCCATTCAATATTTTCAAATACAAAAAAGGAATCAGAAAGAAGGTGAACACTGCATGAGTATGTTCAACAATGGTATTGTTAGTGGGTATTAATCCTTTATTAGACAATTATTTCTCACATCTGGGAAAACATCACTGGCAGCACAATTTTCAGAAGAGAAGTTTGGCAACATGTATTTTTCTCAGCAGCACTGGATGACAGATTTTGGTGAATGCTAGCCAAAAAATTAAGGGCAAAACCACTGGTGCACAGAGGACAACAAACTGATCTTATTACAGAAACAAATATCAGACCACGATAGGAAAGATATTTAAATTTTACACTAAGCCAGAAACTCCAGATTACTGGCATACACATCAACAAGCCTGGTCAAGAGTGTTTAATCACAAGACTAATAAATATTGGATTTGTGCCTGCCCTGCCCACCTTATTTGAAAATATCAGGATATTGCTTTCAAATGACAGAAACTGCCTAGGCTGTGATCTACTAAATTATACTCATTTTTACCAGCATGGTTGCTATGCCCTTGCAACCACTGAAAGGGCAATTTCTTGTAATGCAGCTGCTGTGGGCATAGACAGTGACATTGCTTACCCAGAAAGAGTTTGAGAATCTTACAATTTAGAAAGAGCATATGGAGATTTTTCTCTAAAAATAATGTTTGCATACCCAAGGAATTGCCATTCCTCCTCAGATGTTAGAATTCTTAATTCCTAAATTTTTTCATCACTCCATTTCTACTCAATTTTAAGTTAATAAAAGCAATAGCTAGAAATTGCTGCAAAATTTCTATCAATTGTCATAAAATGCCAACCTCAAGAAAAGGCACCATGACGAAGCCTGAAGGACATGACCACAATGTCCCACAAAACATTTCACCCTCCTTATTTTATTTGATGTTGCAACGTTGGCCTCTAATGTGCCTAAGGCCCAAACAGAAAAATAAAAGGACTGCAATTTTCTTTGAATAGTCTGGAAATATGTTTCCAAATGATATTTATTTGAAATTTCTCTTGTGCCATTTTTTTCTTCAGTTTGGAGTTTATGCCCGTAGGTTTGACTCATAAAGACATAATCCAAAGGGCTGGTAAAGTATGTGTACAATCTTCTCTATGTGATAACTAGCACAACACACAATTGTGTAGTAGCAAGAATGCACAATTAGGTAGTAGCAAGAATGATGAAAAACTATGTTTGAGACAAAAAGAAAAAATTCTGTGTTAATAAAACAAAGTTCTGGGTCCAAAATTGTAAACCAGAACACAATAACTTGATCTATCAAGATAAGAATAGTAAAAAAAGTCAGTTTTTCTTAAAAAAAGAAGAGATAGAAAGGAAGATAAAAAGTATCTACTAAAGTGTTTCTATAAAATGACATGAAAGGAAGTATACCTAGTAGTGTCTCAGAAAATAAGTTTTCAAGGTGTTTCTCCTTAGGAAATATAGAGATTTAAGAAATTATTCTGATAGATTAGGTATTTGGTATTGGCAGTTTGGTACTGGCAGTTGGACAGGGGAAGGAGAGCAGGGTGGAAAGGAGATTATTGGTTAGCATGATCGGCACTATAAAGTCAATTCACCATAAATTTGCTGAATGTTTCAGGCTGTGAATTAAGATGGTTTGAGAAATTGTTACAACCCTGTTCCTTTATCATTGAGATCAAGTCCAAACAGCACCAGATCAATAGTCTAAGGTTCAGTCGTCTGACCCATCTATTTCCAGCATATTAATAACTGACAAAGTTGTTGCATAAACCGTAATATAAAACTAGCCAGGCATATCATAGAAAAAATGGACGACAGTTGATTTGGAGAAACCAAGCTCTAGAATCCTGTGTGAGTATACCACGTTCATCAACAAAAATTATACTCTGGCCCCTTGACAATCATGCTGTGCTTCATGAAACATTTGATGGAGGAGAAGAAAGCTGTTAGGAGGCAAGGGGATGGTTTTCAATGTAAATATGACCAGAAAAAGAAGCCCCACAAAGGCACTTCCATATTTTAGTAATGGTGTTGATGAAAGTGACGTAATAGTACTCATAATACCTCATTCAAAAGGCAGTAAATAGTACAAAATACTGCTGGAGCCCCAAATATAATTGTGTCCTTTGGGAACATAAGATATATCTGATGATGAACATGAACATGTTCATGGTCAGTTTTGAAGACAACAATAAAATGCCTTCACTTCTTAGCACAGATCATCTGGTTTTCATTTCTTTTGGAGGTGAAAATGCGCTCTTTATGGAATAGTTCAACAGGTATGTTTTTCCCTACTTTTTTTTTTCCTGATTTTCTCAGCAAGTCAAGTGATTTCATTTCTGAAGCAGGAAAAGAATGTTAAGATAGATGCTGTAGAAATGACAATGTCAAACTCTGACAGGGTGATTATTTCAAGCTCAGAATGAATCACTTTTAAGACAGAAACCTTTGGCTTGTTTGCTTAGTGGCTATTAGACATTTAATAGTTTCATTGAGACAAATTGAGAGTAAAGTTTCAAAAGATAAATAGTAAGAAATATTTAAATAAATTGTCCTAAATATAATGCTGGGATAGAAAATAAGTAGAAAAGTGCTGATTGAAGAGAAATTGTCTCCCAGGAGACTCTCCACATGGTCATTCTATTTTACTTCCATATGGAGTCTGTAAAGAAACCCAGTAAATCTACAAAGCTTTATGAATGACCTTCAGAAATAGAACAGTGCTGAATTGTTAGGAGAGACCAGCCCCATAGTTTCTGAAATCATTGTGTGAGATGTCCTGCTTTCAAATCCACTATGTTGTTAGAGAGAGGTGTGTGAGTTTTGCAAAGGGTTGTAGTCAAAACTGAAGGTAAGATTTCAGTTCCTAAGACTGGTAGTGGAAATGTGATTGTTAGTAGTTTTTCTTATCTCTGTTTTCTCTAAAAGCTGACTTCTGTCTCCACTATTGATGTTGTAAATTTGTTAAAATATTTTAAAATATTTTATCTCATAATGTTCTTTGCATTTACTAAGCAATGATTAAATAGCCTTTATTACCATTTGAGGTCACTTTTACTTATTATCTAATAAAACTTTTTCAATTTAATATACGACCCCAGCTTGTACTATATAATTGAGAAAATTAATTTTCTTACATTTTCGTTTTGTACCTATCATCAAATCTTATTCAGTTGAACTCCTAGCATTGTTTACTAGTTGATTTCTCAAAAACATTATATTTATTCATCATGTCTGAGTTATTATGAGATTGTGAGAAAGCCTTTGTGATTATCCTTCAACATATGGATCAGAAAGACATATTATTGAAAAAGCTTAGGAAATAATTCTTCTAATAGCCCCTTAATGGGAACTGTTGTGAGAAATAAAAATTAAAGGTGTAAGTCAAGAAAATTATACCAAGTGAAACCACCCTTTCAATAAGTGCTGGCTATTTGAAAAGAAGTGTTGATATTCTCCAAAAGCCTCCATTCTGTCCCTGAGGGCTATACAATAGGTTGTAAAGGTATAATCAAAAAGCACTGGCTTTCTGTTCTTACAACTACATTCAGCTGTGATTAATCCTCCCCATAGTTTATCTGCCTCTTCATGTATTCCAAGGACTCTAACTAAAACCAATTGGTACAGTATCACATGGAAGGATGTGCGATTACTCATTAATATGTCATGTTTGAAATCAGAATACCATGGAGGCAACCTAGTGATTTGGCTTTATCAGATTGATGCCTGTGCATAAGTATGTGGCAAAATTACTGTAGGAAACATCAGTAAATTAGTATGTTTGCACTATACTGTTTCATTTGCTTATTCAACATCTAAAAATATCTGGGAGGACTGAGCGTAATAATAGAGATTTGTAATTATCAAGTTGCTTTTAAATAATCACAATTATATTTCCAAACAAAATGATATAACTTTCCTTTTTAAAAAAGGGAGTCTTTTTTATTTTATTTTTTAAGCCTTTGGCTTCATTATTTGGTTTTCTATAAATAAATCTCAGGAATTACAGTAAAATAGCAAGAGCTACCAAATATGACTGAAATGAAGTTTTCTGAAAATATCATGATTTTTTCACCAAAAAAAATCATTACTATTGTGAATTGAGATTGACCTTACCCTTATGCAATGAAAGTAATTTTTTACCTTATACTGAGTTACATTCCATTTCAGATTTCCTATTTCAAAGGGCATCTCAAATTTCTAACATGTTAAACCAAGTATTGAGCCATTTTTGTATATGTAATAAAAGTCTTTAAAATTAAAATGGTAATCCTAAAAAAACTAAATGCATGAAAAATATGGTCTGACTGTATAACAAAAGAGAGTTATATAATTCTACTTGAGTGAAATCTTTCATCTTTGATTTACAGGTTAGAGTCCTCTTTAACTAAAACCATATTGTTCCATATCTTTCATATCATGGCCTTCCCTAAAACCTTGTTTTAATTAAGGTTTCTTTCAGATTTCTGAATAAAAGCATGACAATCTTCACTTATGGCTTTAATATATCCTTTGAGTTAGGAAAATATATAAAAAGAAACATCAACTCTTTTGAAAGCATTGTCAGATATTAAATACTGTGAGGTATTCTACATCAATGTCTTTATGTGTCCGAGTTGTACCTTAAAATAGAATTTGGGAAGGTAGGGGAATAACCTACTTATATTTACTAAGTTGCTTTTAATCTCAGAAATAAATAAGTGTCCATTACTTTTAGCCTTTGACACTAAGGCAACATGGGTAAAGGTTAAATTTGGGGTTTTTTTTTGGTGTTTTTTTTTACATGAAGGCACAACATTTCAAGGTTAACTCAACTCAAGGTGATATCAAATACGCAATGCCTTCATTAACACATTTCAAAGATCTAGAAAATTCAGTAACATTGCTTAAGCCACATTCACCTCAGTAATTCCATAGCTAAAAGAACACATTAGACCAAGCAACTGTGTTAACCTGGAAAGTAAAAAAAAAAAAATAAAGTAAATACTCAAAGGTCCTGAGTAATTGGGGAGATAATAGGTAATCTTTAGCTTTTCTATAGGAAGGAAGGATGAAACGTAAGAAGAAAGGAAATTACGGAGGGCAGAAAAAGAAAAGTGAGAGAGTACGTTCTTGATAGATTTGGAACAAATTAAGACCATCTTTGAAAAGTTTTCAAAGACACTGGAAATCCTCCATGGAACATATGGTCAGAGCTACTGTCACCAGAACAAGGGATGTGTGAGGGAGGAGGGAGACCTCATCCTCAAATACAACTGCAAATCTCCAGTGTGTGAGAACACAGAGGGTTGTTAGGCAAATAGGGTACGTTTTCTAAAAAAAAAGTGACATAAAATATTGCACCAGTATATACAGTGTTTGAGATTCCTTTGGCATTTGGACTTTGAGATACCGTGGTTTATTCCACTGAAAAAGCCTCAACCTAGTTCCTCCATCTTGAACTCTTAACTAGCAAGAGTTGAACCATGTGTTAAAACAAAGGCCAAAAAAACAAACAAAACAGAACAAAACAAATCCCTGCGAGCTGTCGGGAATTGCTATCCGTTCATAGCTGAAAGCAAATTCTGTAAACAATTTAAGACTGTTTGACAAAAAATTACCCAATAAAAAACTGATCAGAATGTCAGGAATGAGTCTTTCTTATGTTTTGCCCAAAATATCACTGGCTGTCAGAGCATTTGTAATTAACAGTATCTAATGCTGTATTGGATGTTTCTAGTTCATACTTTGGGCCTGGGAGTGGGTCACGAAGTATATTAAAAGCACGCTGGAAGTAGTTTCTTCCAATCGTGGTTTACTGTAACTTTAGAATCACAGCGGTTAGGTTTAAGGAATCTTTAATGCCCTTTCAAGTCCATCCAAAGAACAAGTGAAGCTGCTGTTCAGAATTTTGTGCCCAGTGTTTATATTCCATCGAATCTGTGCCACCCAGGCAGCAGACAAGACATGTCTGAGGGTGCTGGGGTGGGGGTGGGGGTATACACAATGATGTCACACACAGGAAATATGGGGGGAGGGGGACTTGGCACTTCACAAGGCTGGCTCCTCTTCCATAGGCTCACCAGCAGTTCTGTAAAAATAAACAGGCAATCAGAATACGGAATAAGAGTACACAATGACATTGTAGATTTTCATGCATAATCAAAGCTGATTTTTCAGCTCTCTCTGATGTTTATTTGTATTATTCAGTTATCCATAAATAGAGTTTCTTTCCTAGGAAGTATAAACAAATGTCAAGTGGAAAAACATTTTAGATCCAAGCAATCATTGGAAATGTTCCTGTTTATATTAAAACATGTCAGAATTTTTATAACTCTAGATTCCAAAATGTACATGTTTTGTGTCTAGCACAGTCCAATAATTTATTGCAAAAATTAACTACAATATTTTATTTTAGGAGCAATTGCAGTGATTTCCTATGGAATCAGTTTGTTAACTAGAGCAAAGGACCCAGTTAGCTTCTGGAGGAAACTCACCAGGGCTCTGGTTTTTGCTTCTGTTCTTTCATAACTGGATTGGCTGCCTGCCGGAGGCATTTCAAATCAAATTCTGAATTTGATTAGCAAATCGCTGCTAGAGACCCAACATTTTTACAAGAAATGCACTATGGTAGTGTGTAAATAGTTTTTATTCGCCATCATCTGTGGGGGTGTTCTGCTCAGGCAAACCCAAAACTAATTGCTTGAAAATTTATACTTGCGATTTAACCTTAATTTAGTAACACTCTGAGGGTATTTTAAGGCAAACTTTTAGAATGACTTTTTAATTTAGCTAAAAGGACAAATTGAAGCAGGAATCCACATACACAAGGTAGCTGGATCGTCAAGGGAACAGTACTGTAATTTTAGATGCTGGGAGAACTGCATTTCAGTCTGAGCTCTCTGATTTGCTAATGTTGCAAGTGTTAATGTTGTAACTACACTTCTGTGAAGCTGTGGTTTCAGGTTTAAGACCATGAGAAAAAAGATGTTCCTTATAGAACTAGTGCAGGTTAAAAATAATAAAGGAGGTAAAGTTGACTTGTAAACAACAAACACTATGAGACATCAATTATTTAATACTTTGGGTCTGTGGCTCCTTCATCTAACATACGCAAAAAAATTGCGTTGAATAGCATACAGATACAGTTACGACTAGGCTACCATTAAGAAACACCATAAATGGATGGTGGTTTTCTCTGGGTGGTGGAATAATAGGTAGATGGTTTTCATTTTCTTTTTCATATTGTTTATATACTTGCCAGTATTCAATAATGAATTAATTTCATATTAAAAAAATGCTGTTTCAAACACAACTGTTTATGAAGACAAATGAACTATTTTTCGATGTTATTTTACAGATTTAAAAGGAAAAAGCCAATATTTATATGTATTTATAAAGTAGCTGCTATTTTAACTTAGCACTTAAAAGATAAATTTAAAATATTGAAATAAAGATTTTTATCCATGGAATAGTAATAAAAAAGATTTTAATGCATCCTCTAAAGAAGGAAAAATATTAGATATGCATTATTCAACATTACAAAAAAGAGAGTTCCAAATGAGTCCATGTGAAACACTAAAAGAAAATCATTTCTTAGGAAGTTACGGTCTGTCCAAGACTATACTGCATAAGGAGGTTGTGAGAAAGTGTTTTATAAGATAAAAGCTATTTAAATGATTAACAGTCTATTAAAATCCTTCCAAACTGAAATTATCAGCATTACAAGAAAAATTTTAAACTAAGAAAAACATTTAAGTAACTAAACTAATTTATACATAAGCATACAAACTTATTTACATCTGAGAATATAATGTATAGCATTCTCAATTGAGGGACTCTAATGGAGACTGATTTTTCCTATTGCTTTTTGCCCCTAACTTGATTGAGACATGATTGACATATAACATTGTGGAAGTTTAAGCTGTACAATGTGATAAACTGATACACATATATACTGCAAAGTACCACAATAACACATCCTTCACTTCACCCAATTACCATTATTTTGTTGTTATGATGAGAACCATGTTGAAACTTCTTTTTTTTATGGCTCTACAATATCCCATTGCACATATATCCTGCATTTTCTTTATCCATTCATCAGGCAATGGGCACTTCGTTGTTTCCCTGTCTTAACTATTGTGAATAATGCTGCAATGAACATGAGCGTGCAGATATCTCTTTAAGATAGTGATTTTGTTTCCTTTAGATCAATATCCAGAAGTGGGATTACTGAATCACATGGTAGTTCTACATTTAATTTCTTGAGGACCCTCCATACTGCTTTCCACAGGGCCATACCAATATTTATGTTACCATTGACAGTGCACAGGAGTTCCCTTTTCTCCATTTATTCACTAATACTTGTTATCTTTTTTTTCATGACAGCCATTTTAACAGACGTAAAGAGAGATCTCGTTGTAATTTTGATTTGCATTTTTTGATGATTAGTTATATTGAGCACCTTTTAATGTAGCTATTGGCTATTTGTTTGTCTTCTACAGAAAAAATATTCAATCATTTGTCCATTTTTAAATTGGATTATTATTATTCTTATATAATTATTATTTGCTATTGAATTGTGTGAGTTCCATATATATTATGGATATTAGCCCCTTATCAGATATCTGGTTTGCAATTATTTTCTATTTCATATGTTGCCTTTTCCTTTTGTTGATTGAAGTTTTGTTTGATGTAGTCACATTTGTTTATTTTTATTGCTTTTTGTTGTTGTTGTTGTTGTTGTCATATCCAAAAAATCATTGCAAAGACCAATGTCAATGAGCTTTTTTCCCATGTTCTCTTCTAAGGGTTTCACCGTTTCAGATCTTACATTTAAGTCCTTCATCCATTTTGGGTTAAATGTTTTGTGACTGGTGTAAGATAGGGGTCCAATTTCATTCTTTTACATGTGAATATGCAGTTTTTCCAAAACCATTTATTGAAGAGGTTATTGTTTCCCTGTTGAGTATTCTGGGATCCCTTGTCAAATATTAGTTGACCACATATGTGAGGGTTTATTGCTGGGTTCTCAATTCCAATCCATTGGTATATATGTCTGCCTTTATGCCAGTAGCATACTGCTTTGATTACTTTAGCTTTGTAATATAGTTTGAACTCAGGATGTGTGATGCCTCTAGCTATGTTCTTTATCAAGATTGTATTGGTTGTTTAGGATCTTCTGTAGTTGAATATGAATTTTAGGGTGTTTTTTCTATTTCTACAAAAAATGTAATTGGAATTTTGAAAAGAATTGCATTGAATCTATAGATGACTTTGGGTAATATGGAGGTTTTAATATTAACTCTTCTAATCCATGAACATGGAATACCTTTCCATTTATTTGTGTCTAATTTATTTCATCAGAGTCTTTATTGTTTTTAGTGCATACATTTTATTTTGTATACTGAAACTTTATTGAATTTGTTTATTTTGGTGGAGTCTTTGGCATTTTTTATATCTAAGATCATGTTATCAGCAATGAAACACTCTTATTTCTCATCTTAAAGGAAAAGTTTTCAACCTTTTACTGTTGAAAATAATGTTAGTTGTGGGTCTGTCATATATGGCCTTTATTATGTTGAGGTACATTCCCTCTATACTCAATTTGCTGAGTTTTTATTATCAAAGATATTGATTTTTGTCAATTGCTTTTTCTGCACTTACTGAGAGGATCATATGATTTTTATCTTTCATTCTATTAATGTGGTGTATCATATTGTGTTGAGTTGCATATTTGAGCCATCCTCACATACAACTTAATCATGGTGTATAATCCTTTTAATGTCCTGTTGAAATTGATTTGTTAGTATTATTTTGAGGATTTTTGCATCTATGTTTGTCAGGGATATTGGCCTATAGATTTTTTGGAGTATCCTTATCTGGCTTTGGTATTAGGGTAATGTTGCCTGCATAAGTTGAGTTGGGAGTGTTTCCTCCTCTTTATTTTTTGGATAAGTTTGAGAAGGATCAGTGTTAATTCTTCCTGAAATTTTTGGAAGAATTCACCAGTGAAACTACCTGGGACTGGGCTTTTCTTTTTTGCAAGGTTTTTGATTACAGATTCAATTTCCTTACTTGTAATTGGCTTGTTCAGATTTTCTGTTTCTTCATAATTCAGTCTTGATAGGTTGTATGCTTCTACAAATTTATGATTTCTTGAAGATTGTCCAATTTGTTGGTATATAATTGTTCATAGTAGTCTCTTATGACACTTTGTATTTGTGCTATATCAGTTGTAATGTCGCCTCTTTCATTTATAATTTTATTTATTTGAGTTCTCTCTCTTTTCTTGGTAAGTCTACTTAAAGATTTAGCATTTTTTTAAATCTTAAAAAAACAACTGTTAGTTTCACTGATCTTTTCCTTTGTTTTTCTATTCTCTATTTCATTTATTTCTGCTCTGATTTTTGTTAACCTTTGTTCTGCTAATTTTAGGCTTAGTTTGTTCTTTTTCTAGTCCTTAAGGTGTAACGTTAGGTTGTTTATTTGGGATCTTTCTTCTTCTTCTCTTCCTCCTCCATTTCCTCCTCCTCTTCCTCCTCCTCTTCTTCTTCTTCTTTTTTAATGTAGGCATTAATTGCTGTAAATTTGCCCCTTAGCACTGCTTTTGTTGCATCCCTTAAGTTTTGTTATGTTGTGTTTTCATTTTCATTTGTTTCAAGAAAAATTTTTATTTTATTTTGATTTAGTCCTTGATCCATTAGTTGTTCAGGAGTATGTTGTTTAATTTCCACATATTTGTGAAATTTCTAGTTTTCCTACTGTTATGGATTTCTAGTTTCATACCATTGTGCTCAGAAAGGATACTTGCTACTACTTCAGTCTTTTAAAATTTGCTAAGGATTGTTTTGTGATCTAACACATGAACTATTCTGGAAAATGTTTCATGTGCACTGGAAAAGAATGTACACTTTCCTGTTGTTGGATGGAATGTTCTGGGTATGTCTGTGAGGTATATTTGGTCTAAAGTATAGACTATGTCCAATGTTTCCATATTGATTTTCTGTCTGGATAATCTATCAATTGTAGAAAGTGGGGTACTGAAGTCCCCTACTATTACTGTATTGCTATCTATTACTCCCTTTAGATCTGCTCGTATTTGTTCTGGTGTTGGGTGCATATATATTTAAAATTGTTGTATCCTCTTGCCAAATTGACTTCTTTATCACTATATAATGACCTTATTTGTGTCTTGTTAGTTTTAGACTTATAGACTATTTTTTTCTGATATCAGTGTAGCTACTCTATTTTGGTTTTTATTTGCTTGGAATATCTTTATCCCTTCACTTTGAGGCTATATGTGTCCTAGAAACTAAAGTGAATTTTTTGTAGGCAGTATATAGTTGGGTCTTTTTTATTTTTTATTTTAATCCATTCAGCCACTTCATGCCTTTTGATTGGCATGTATAATCCATTTACATTTAAAATAATTATTGATGATAGTTAAGGACTTATTATTGCCATCTCGTTAATTGTTTTCTGTTTTGAAACAATTTTGTTTTTGAAACAATTGTTTTCTGTTTTGAAAACTGATAATTTTCCATAGTGGTATATTTTGATTACCTTCTCTTTGTATTGTGTGTATCTACTATAGGTTTTTGTTTTGTGGTTACCCTGAGGTTTTCTTCAAGCAGCTTACAGATGTAAAAGACAATTTTAACCAGACAACAATGTAATTTTAATTGCACACAAAACTCTACCCTTTTACTCCACCCTACCTTTTATGTTTGTATTGTCACAGTTTACCTCTTTTTACATTGTTCATCCATTAACAACTTATTGTGGCTATTTCTATACTTTTGTCCTTTAATCTTTATACTAGAGTTAAGTAACACATCACCATATTACAATAGTAGAGTATTCTGAATCTGACTATACTTACCTTTACCAGTGTGTTATACATTTCCATATATTTTCATGAAATTATTATCCTTTCTTTTCAGCTTAAAGAACTTTCAGCATTTCTTGTAAGGCAGATCTTATGGTGCTGAACTACATCAGCTTTTGTTTGTTTGGGATTTTTTTTTTTTTTTTTAAACGCAATTACTTTTTTTTTTTTTTTTTTAAGATTTTATTGGGGAAGGGGAACAGAACTACATTGGGGAACAGTGTGTACTTCCAGGCCTTTTTTCCAAGTCAAGTTGTTGTCCTTTCAATCTTAGTGGTGGAGGGTGCCGTTCAGCTTCAAGTAGTTTTCCATTCAGTCTTAGTTGTGGAGGGCACAGCTTAGCTCCAGGTCCAGTTGCTGTTGCTAGTTGCAGGGGGAGCAGGCCACCATCCCTTGCGGAAGTCAAACCGACAACCTTGAGGTTGAGAGGACGCGCTCCAACCAACTGAGCCATTCGGGGGCTCAGTGGCAGCTCAGCTCAAGTTGCTGTGTTCAATCTTAGTTGAAGGGGGCGGAGCCCACCATCCCTTGCAGGACTTGAGGAAACTGAACTGGTAACCTTGTGGTTGAGAGCCCACTGGCCCATGTGGAAATCGAACTGGCAGTCTTCGGAGTTAGGAGCACAGAGCTCCAACAGCCTGAGCCACCTGGCTGGCCCCTTGGAAAGTTTTTATCTCACTTTCACTTCTGTAGGACAACTTTGCTAGATAAAGTATTGGGGTTGGCAGTTTTTCCTTCAGCACTTTTGCTATATCGTCCCACTCTCTCTTGGCCTGCAAGATTTCTGCTGAGAAATCCACTAATTACCTTATGTAGGCTCCCTTGTGTGAGATAATTTTTCTCGTGCTACTTTTAAAATCCTGTCTTTGTCTTGGATTGTAGACAGTTTTATTGTAAGGTATCTTGGAGAAGGATCATTTTGAATTGAAATTTTCGGCTGACCTATTAGCTTCATGAACTTGGATGTCTAAATCTCTCCTCAGGTTTGGGACGTTCTCAGCCATTACTACTTTAAATAAACTTTCTACCCCTTTCTTCTACTTTTCTCCTCATGGGACCAATAATTCATAAGTTATCTTAATGGTGTCCTTAAAGTCTAATAGGCTTTCTTCATTCCTTTTCATTCTTTTTCCTTTTAATCATTTGACTGGATAATTTCAAATGATTTGTCTTTGAGTTCACTGATTCTTTCTTCTGTTAGGTTCAATCTGATGTTGAGCTCTACAAAGAATTATTTAGTGCAGTTATTGTATTCTTCAGCTCCAAAATTTGTTTGGTTCTTTTCAATGTTTTCTATCTCTTTGTTGAACTTCTCATTATGTTCTTGTATTGTTTTCCTAATTTTTGTTCAAATGTTTATCTGTGTTCTCTTATAACTCTTTGAGCATCTTTAAAATGATTATTTCCTAATCTTTTACAGGCAATTCATGCATCTCTATTTCTCTGGAGTCAGTTACTGGAAGTTTATTGTGTTCTTTCGTGGTGTTAGGTTTCCCTGATTCTTCACAATCCCTGTTGCTCTGGGTCTGGGGCAGGACGACATGAGCAGGGTGTCTGCAGTACAACTCCACCACTTGCAAAAATGGAGCCTCTTCTGTTGAAACATGGGAACTTACAGGTAAAATATAAAGCTTTCCATCAGATGCTTCTCTTTCCTTTCTTCCCTTCAAAATCATTGTATATTAACCACTTTCTTAAATAGTCCATTTACTGCTCCCCACATTTTGCTAAATCAAATACGTATACACATAACCAGCCAATTCTTTCTGTGTCTTGAAACATTTAAGTAGTATTAGTAGTACAACATGTTGGAAAATATCCTGAATTTCAAGACAGATGTCCTATGTTTAAGTCTCAGCTCTGCCACTTACAAAAATTTAACTTTGAGCAAATCACCATCTCTAGGTTATTATTAAAATTTTTCTCTTTAAAATTAAAATGATAATCCCTGACCTGCCCTCAGGGTTGTGAGAATCGAATGAGTTAATTTAAGAGAACATGCTTTATATATTGTAAAGCATTAAACAATTACAGAAAAATTATATTATTTATTTCTGCCATTGTAATTATTTACAATATCTCCCTTCTCATATCCATAGCTGTCAGGGGAGGTGGTGCTAATTTTACTTAATCCTTGACCCTAAGTAATTATTCTATATGTGTAAAATTTTTTTAAAAGATGACATTTAAAAAAATCATCTTCATGAAACACTTAGAAAGTGAACTGGCTTAGGATGACCGTTTAATCATTGTTTTTGGTGAAAGGGTGAGAAGCAATGCTTTGGAAATGTGGGGGTACTCCATTCCAATCATCTATGGACATACCACATTTACCTTGATTAACAAAAACACAGTTGTGGAAAGGGATGGGGGAAGGGAAGAGACGAATCTTTATCTCACTGAATTTAATTCCATTTGCAATTAGGTGAGGTAGAGAGACACAGTAAGGTAAAAATAAAACCTCCAAAGATAAATTTTAGTACCATAGTTTAGCTAATTGAAAGATATAAACTTCTACTATAGCAAGCCAAATTCACAGTGAACATTGATAGTTATCTTCAGGGACAAACATTTCATATATTAAGGGAACGATTAGTGCAGTCCAGTAATCATAGGTTATAATAATTTACACACAAAGAAATCATTAGAGAAATGCAAATAAAAATCACAATGAGATACCATTCTGATAGTCAGAATGTCTATCATCAATAAATCAACAGACAACAAGTGTTTGCAAGGATGTGGAGAAAAGGGAACCCTTGTGCACCGTTGGTAGGATTGCAGATTGGTGCAGCCACTATAGAAAACAGTATGGACTTACTCAAAAAATTGAAATGGAACTACCTTCTGACCCAGGAATTCCACTCCTGGGTATCTATCCAAAGAAATCCAAAACACTAATTCAAAAAAATTGCAGCACTATTCACAATAGCTAAGATATGGAAACAATCGAAATGCCCATCAATAGATGACTGGATAAAGAAACTGTGGTACATTCATACAATGGAGCATTACTCGGCTATAAAAAAGAATGAAATCTTACCATTTGCAACAACATGGATGGACCTAGAGAATATTATGCCAAGTGAAACAAGTCAGACTGAGAAAGACAAATACCATATGATCTCACTTATATGTGGAAACTAAAGAACAGAATAAACAAGCAAACAAAACAGAAACAAACTTATACATATAGGGGAAAAAAACTGATGGTTGCTAGATGGGATGGGGTAGGGATAGGGGAGAAGGTCAAGGAATTAGAAAGTGCAAGTTAGTAGTCACGGGGATATGAAATACAGTATGGCAATACAATCAATAATGTAAAGATTATGTAGGGTGCCAGATGAGCACTTCATAGACTGTGTAAAGCCTGACCAATGGACTATACACCTGAAGCTGAAGTAGAATAACATTGAACGTCAGCTATAATTAAATACATATTAATTACATATAAAATTATATATAATTAAATATATACATAGTTAAATATATATACTTAGATATATACATATATGTTCATACGTACACACAAACACACACACATACACACAGAGGGTGCCAAAAATGTATACACATTTTAAGAAAGGAAATACTGTATTAAAATTATGCTGATGGTAACCACTTTGAGCACCTCTTGTAATTGCAGAAGTCAAACGTGATTTGTATTCATCTTTTGTTATCAGTATACTCATATATTGAGTATTACAATATTAATACAGTTTTCCTTTCTTAAAATGTGTACACATTTTTTTAGCACCCTCTGTATATATATATTCACGGGATGTGGAGTACAGCATAGGGAAGATAGTTAATGGTATCGTAACAGCTGTATACGACGTCAGAGGGGTAGTAGACCTGAGGAGGTTATCACTTTGTGAGGGATGTAAATGTCTATTATGTTGCTTTGTACACCTGAAACAAACAAAACAAAACAAAAGCAGAAAAGAAAGAATTTAACTTAAGATAGCATACAATTCTTGTATTTTCCCCTTAAACAGGTATTTGATATCCTATGATTTTTAAAACAGTATTTGTTAATGAATGTTAATAATGTTATTTATAAAACACATTTTCTCTTATTTTAGTAATTTAATTTAATCCCTCTATCTTACTTCCTCTTTTTTCTCCAAGGCAAGCAATCCAATGCTTGCTTTGTACATGATTTTGTTCATAGGGCATTCTTTAAAGCTATATATTTTTGTGGGCATATATTTTTATTTTACATAAACTTGATTTTTATATAGACAGGTATCATTGGTCTTGCTTAATTTTCTCACTCAGTACTGTACTTAGGAGATCTACCCACGTAGTTACGTTCATCTAGTCTGTAGCGTCTAAGTACTAAATAGCATCTCCATTGTGTACATTCACCACATTTTAACTATTCATTCTCCCAATAATTGACCTTGGTTTGACTCCTCCTGTCTATCCACCATGAATAAAGCTGCAGTGAACTTCCTTCCTCGTACATGTACTCTAATGACCCTAGATGAGAATGTCTTCAGCATACATTCTCAGGAGCAGTATTACTATGTCATATGTTTTGTGTATACTAAGAGGTATAAACTGCTTTCCAGCATGGCTTCCATACTTTACCTTCCCACAGCTGTGAGGCATGCAGAGTCCCACATCTTACCAATGCTGGTGCTTCCAGTTTACTGATTTTGATTGAAGAAATAATTCCTGAGCATGTGTTAGGCACTCTGGCTCTGTTGTGGGCACTAGAACTACATGGGAAATGTAAAAAATATAATGGGGACCTGCTCTGATTTTGGTATTATTGGTCGGTGAACATACTCCAAGAAGAGGAAGACATATTTGATCTGAGATCTAAAGGATAAGGGGAAGAGAATGAGGAAGCCAGCATAGGGGTCAGTGGGAGGATAAGAAAGACAAGTATTCCAAACAGAGGGAAGGGTATGTGCCAAGAAGGCCTGATGTGGACATGAATAGCGTTCTTTGGAGAATATTTGAGACCACAATGAGATACCATTACATATCCAACAGAAAGTCTAAATTATAAAGACTGATTATACAAAGTGTTGGTAAGGCTATGAAGCAGTTATAATTGTCACTCCTTGATGGTGGGAATGAAAAATGGCACAGCCATTTTGGAACACAGTTTGGAAGTTTCTTACAAAGTAAAATATATGGCTCCCTTACAACTCGGCAATTCCACTCCTAGGTATGTATCAGAGAAAACTGAGTGCTTGTGTTCACAAAATAAAAACTTGAACAAAATTTTTATAGAGACTTAGGTTCTTCAGAAAATTAAAAATATAACAACCACATGATCCAGCAATTCTACTTCTGGGTATGTATCCAAAAGAATTGAAAACAGAATCTTGAAGAGGTAATACACACTCATATTTATTAAAGAATTCAGCCATTAAAAAAAGATGGAAGTCTTGTCATATGCTGCACCATGGAAAACCTGAGGACATTATGCTAAATAAACCAAGTCACAGAAAGGCACATACTGCATGATTCCACTTGCATGAGGTATCAAAAGGAGTCAAACTCTTAGAAATAGAAAGTAGAATGGTGGTTGCCAGGATCTGGTAAAAGGGGGAAAAGGATGCTATTATTTGAGTACAAATAGCATTATGGTGAGAAGCTGAAAGTAATATAATGTTACATGTCAATTATGTCTCAACTGAAAGAATCAGAAAAAAAAATTAATAGCCCCAAATGGGAAACTAGTCAAATGTCCATCCACAGTGGCATGGATAAAGAAATCAGGGTGTGTTAGTATACTGGAATAATGTGCAGTAATAAAAATAAAGAAATATTTCCTGATTGGATGGATCTCAAGAACATTATGCTTAGTGGAATAAAAGCCAGTACATACTACATGATTCCCTTTAGATTAAATTCAAGAACTGGCAAAACTAATCCACATAGTTAAAACTAAAGAAAATGTTTACTTCTGGAGGGAGTGACATTGACAAAGAAGAGGGACAAGTAATCTTCCTGGGTGATGACACTGTTTTGGATCCTATTATGGGTTGTATGCATATATAAGTAAGGAATAGGTAAAATACTTTGATTTGTGCGTATTATTATATATAAGGTATACATCAGTTTTTTTTTTTTGTTTGTTTGTTTGTTTTTAAAGAAACAAGGTTTTGTTGGAACACAGATCACAAAACAAAGAGGAAAGCTGTCAGAGATAAGGCACAAAATGAAGGTGAGTGTCTGATCATGTAGACCTTACAGGTCCTCTTAAGGATGATGGTCTTCATGCTAATGGAAATGGAAAGGCACTGAAGGGTTTCAAGCAGAGTCATTGCAGGATTTGCTCTCCAGTTGTTTTTCATTTTGTTTCGAAGAGCTTCCTGATTGGTGTGTAGAAAACAGATCAGAAAGGAGTCAAGAGTAGTTTTGGGAACTAATGAGGAATGTACTGTAAGAGTTGGGATGAAAGATGAAAGTACTGTGGACTGAGTGTTGGCAGTAGAAGTTAAAAAAAAGAGATGGTTTGCTCAAGTTATTGTCTCTATCTTGAATGCCTTTCTTCTTATCTACTAGGTAAAAATCCTATGTATTCTTCCTGGCTCAGTTGTCCCAGCTTTGTAATTTGTTCCCCAGTTCATGGCCTATGGTGGGTTTTCTTTTATTCTGCAGCTCAATCTAGCAAATGACTTGTCACTTATTGTACTTGGTTGTTCATGTCTAATCTTGTGGTAGGAAGAATATGGCCCCACAGATATCTACGAGTACATCCTAATTGCTGGAAGATGTGAATATGTTGCCTTGCATGGCAAAACTGACTTTGTAGATGTGATTAATATTAAGGACTTTGAGATGGAGAAATTATCCTGGTGGGTCTAATCTAATCATATGTATCTTTAAACATAGAGGATCTTTCTGGGCATTTAAGCCATCTTTCCCAGCTTTTTTCTTAAATCAGGGAGAGATAGGATGACTGAAGAAAAGTTAGAGAGTTGGAAAGTTGTTGGCTTTGAAGATACAGGAAGGGAGTCATGAGCCAAGAAATGTAGGCAGCCTCTAGAATCTAGAAAAGTCAAGGAAACAGATTCTCTCCTAGAGCTTTAAGAAGGGAACCAGGCCCTGCCAACCTCTTGATTTTAGCCCAAGAGATCTGTGTCAGCTTTCTGACCTTTTTGTCATTTAAAGCCACTAAGTTTGTAGTAATTTTTTAAAGATAGCAATTGAAAACCAATACAATCCTCAAGTATGGGAATGTTTTGAGGACTGCAGGGCGGCTTTGTGACCCTGGCTCCCATATTTGTCTGACACATAGAAAATAATCAGAATGTGTTTTAAAAAAAATGCATGAACCGGATGTTCTCCCTCCTCGTCCTGCAGGTTGGAGGATAATCCTGTGATCTGTCAGCATCGCTCCCGTATTTTTCTCCCCCCATAAAAACAATTCCTTTCCCTATTTAAACAGACGCCATCTCTCCCTCCCTCCTTTATTTTGTTTCCTCAGTCAGTCCATCTTTGTGATATGGGTTCTATGGATTCTGGTTAGTCAACATCTCTGAAAATGGACATTGTCAATTAGTACTATGAAAGAAAATAAATGTAAAATTCACATTTTGAAAACTCTTATAAAATATAAAAACACTAATTCCCTCAGAAATCATAATAAATAGAGACAAGAGGAGCTCAGGTATCATTACAAAATGTTATGTTGCCCTTTTAACAATGTTTTGTCTCCTGTCTTTAGATTCATTCATTCATTTGATAAGTATTTACTTATTACCTACAATGTATTGGGCATTCTGAAAGTTCTTAAGTCAGCCAACCACAGATTAGTTAATTTATTGCTTAATGATTATTTGTCAAACTCTTGTTTTTAATGACTATACTATTTATTTAACATATGACAAGTTAAATATATAGATGCCCAGGTACAGCTTCTGTATCCTAATATTACAGATCACTGGGTGATGATCAATGTACCAATGGAGGGGAAAACAGAGAAAATTGAGGAAGAAGAAAATTATAGAAAATAATATTAAAAACCAATCTTTACTGAGTGCTTACTATGTGTCAGTTGTTAAGTTCTTAAGATATATTTATGTGATTTCATCCTCGAAACTCTATGAAAATTTCTCTTCATTTTAAAGACAAGGAAAATAAAGTGCAGAGAGATAGGTAACTTGTCCCTGATCACACAATTATTAAGAGGGAGATGGGACTTGGACTTGGCCAGCTGATTCTGGAGACACACTCTCCTCTTCCTCTGTAGTGGTAAGAACATAGGAGAGAAGGATTGGAGACTAAGATGAGCTGGTAGGACACTCCAGGTATCATGCATCTCGTTATACTTATGGTTCTATTTAAGAACACATTTCTCTTTCCAAATTAAACACTTCTTTATAAAGAATTCTGAACGGACCTCTGAAATACATACTTGGGCACTGGAGAGCACTATCCCTATATACTAAGTCAGACTTCACATATGTCCCAAGGTCACATGTTTGGCACTGAAAAGAGATAAAAGAGATAAAAAGATGGTCCCTGGAAAAGGAGGAAAAAGAAGACAAGGGACAGACTGTTCTCTTCACCAGGAGTTTCCAAATTTCAGCCTACTTTACAACTAAGGTTTTGTTGACACTGGATGGAAATTAAGAATAAAATTGGAATGTTTGCCTGGTTAGACAAACAAGTGCTCAAAATAATTGTATCACAGAGAAAAATCAGAAGTCTGCATAATTTGTGCAATATTTTAGATTCTAGAAGTCTTGGAGACACAATCTTAAAGCATGGCAAACAGTTGATTTTCTAAGTACATTAGACATGACTAGATATTTAATAGTCTGTATTTCTATACAAGTCTTCACATACAGGAAATGGGGTTGTCAATATTGTTGGTACTACAGATAGGTCATTCAAAGCCAAAGTAGATGATACTTGGGATTTTCCATCTTCTTGTTACACATTTTTTTCATATTCATGAATACGATAGCTATCCAAAACCCAAAATAGTCAGAATCATATATCTTCTAATGCTTCTATATTATATAATGACTTGAAATCATTTCATTCATGAGAAAAGTTGCCTAAAGTTGAAGATGAAATGATTAAATAAACAACCATATCAGATTGTATTAAAAAAAATAACATGATTCACACTATAATCAATAGATCAAATTCACATTTGAAACCTAACTTTCAGTTTTTGTTTTGATTAAAAAAAAGAGAAACAGGAATTCTAGAGTGTAAATGTGTTCTCAATAATTTAACTCTATCATCCTGCAGTCTTGACAGAGAGACCTTTTTCTTGATTTTCAGCAGATCCTGAACTAGTTTCCAAGAATAAACCTGAATACTGCATTGACCTTTTCAAAGTAGAAGCATTTGAAACACATATCTGACCAATGCAAATTATAATCTTTTAAAGTACAGTCACCTGGCAAAATAGACAAAGCCTAAGATCACAATTCTCTCTTAAAAACAATATGTTATATGTCACCAGGCCTATCTGCTTAACTTAGCCCCACTTAGTTTTTTAAACTTTTTTGCTGACCCACCAATCATTTTTTTTCCTTGTTCAAGTCCTTTGCCACCTGAAAATTATGATTTGAAAAACTGTATTTCAGTTAATCATCCCCAAAATGAATCCCCACATATCAGCTTTATTCTAATAATTTATTTTTCATGGTCTATCAATGAATTATAAAAATGAAATGACTGCACTGTGTTGTCATCTCTCCCTCTCCCCCCACATCCCCCCAAAAATGAACAAAAAATACTTACAATGGTTCTTAGCCAGGAGCATTTTATCCCTTATTCACTAGTGGTAAATGAGTCAGATATGAGTTGGCCAGGAAAAGAGCTGCTTTACCCAAAATCTTAGTACAAAATGAGTCATCTCACTCCAAACACCAATATATCCTCCAAAATAACTGGCAAGAATTTCCTATAAAAAGAATCTTGCCTTCACCCTTTTCCATCCATTTAGCTCTCTGATTTTTCTAATTTTTCAATTTCCTGTGCACTTATAATACTGCATTCATAACAAAGGCCCAAGAACATTTCCACCTTTTCATCTCATTCTGAAAGTCCTCTTGCCTGTATTGAGTAGGGGGACAATTCTGATAGTATTCCCCTGAAAAGAATAAATGCTCTGTGGCTTTCAAGGTTTCTCTCTGTCTAATTCTCTCAGATGAAATTCATGCATGGTTCAATAGAAATGCAAAAGCCAGTTCTAGAATAGTTTTTCTTTTCCTCTGCTGAAAAAGTGAGTTCAAAGCCATAGAAAATATTTCAAGCAAAACCATTTTTCTTCCCACAAGAAAAATCAATCAAAATAGATACAATCTGTTTAAAACTGATAAACAAACATGAATTGAAGCCACAAGCTTCAACTGTTTCCCTCTATGTCAAAACATTCCCATTCCCCTACTCTCTCTGCCATCAGATGAAGCTTAAAAATCACTTGAACTGAAGCCAAGATTAGATCCCTGCAGAGCAGCAGGAGGGAAGCACACTATCTACCTGAGGACAAACAAGCACACTCGCTCTTGCCAAAGGGCTGAGATTTTTATATTATTTGGGGCTCATCACAGGATTTATTCTTCTTAATTTATTCTAAGCTCTGCGATTTAATGGGCAAAATTACTTATAATTCATTTCACTCAGGTTGGAATTTCGCTTACTGCTTCCTTTCTCTATATTAAACGAATTCTCAAGAATAGCTATTCTCCTTTTATATCCAACACTAACAGATGCTAGTTTCCTCAGTTTTATAGCCCTCAAATGACGGACAACTAACTGTATTTGGCCTTTGCAATAATTGCAACGTCTTTGGATGATGAACTTGGTTCAGTTCTTAGCTGGGAACAACAGGGGGTTAGCTCATGCTATCAGAGACATAAAATAAGTTTTCCCTTATGTTCCAGACCCCCATATGAAGATGCCTTCTAATACAATATCGTACAACTTTTTTTTTCCTACTGGTAATTTGTTATTTAAGTGGTTATGGTAAGAAAAAATAATTTCATATAAGTGAAATTTCCTATTCAACTTATCTCCTGCTCTTGACCAAAACAAGATGTTAAATCCATTAAATTTTGAATACTCAGTAAAAGCGAGAAAGCAAAAACTCTTCAAATTTATGCATTCTTGGGAAAATTGCCAATCTATGCACTAGTAGCAGGGTCTGTGTAATTAATGGTGATATTATTGACAGAGGGAATCCGATTTCATTCTCAGAAGCAATTTTAAAATGCAAGCTGGCAGAGTTTTAGCAAAGCCTCACCTGATTTGTGTTTAAATTGAGGAAATGTGACTTTGAAGTCAGCTGAAGAAAGCACCGATGTTAATGTACGAGTATGTACATTCTGGTGGCTTTGGTCACAGTAGACTTAAAAGACATTCTGCATGTAGCATTGTCTGCAGGATAGGACGATGAACACCGAAATGCATAAACCGACAGATATTTTTTAAAAGAATAAGGAAACCCAATCTTAGGTTAATCTTAGTATTTTTTTTTTCCTGAAAGCTATATTCATATGAAGACTAATTGAAATCAACCCCTTCAGATCAAAATGTAAAAATAAAAATCAGACTCAAGTCTACACATTCCATAATATACATTCCTGTCTTCTTTGGGGGCAACTTCCATCTTTATCTAGTCATTGTACCTCTAGGACAGTCATCGAAGGAGCTTGTATGTATTTAGGCTATTCAACTGACTTAGCAGTACATCCAGCTTCTGCTCTCCTTTTTTTCCCTTTGTTATACCAGTAATTTCAAAGTGATGAGAGAAAGAAAAAGAACAGGTGGAAAAATATAAATAAAAATAGAAGAAGAAGCCCACAGCAGCTGTTTCCATAATAATTTGCACTGAATTAGCCAACAAGGAGTGATTTTTCTCATCATCTATCTCATCCCCTCCATTTCTGTGTGAACTGCAACCACATGCTCCAGCTCTGTGTTTCCCATGAAGACTGAAACCAATGAATGAATTCTTGATAGTTGACAGCATGTGCTGTGACATCTGTGGCTCTGGAGAAGACAGGTGGCACAGGTGGACAAGACAGATGAAGGGAAGGCTGGAGAGAGGTTCATGAGCATTGACGATGAGTCTAGATGTCACTGACCTTAATGATTCCCCCATGTTGGGTTCCTACCTGCTGTCTTCTCGAGTGAAGGGCTGTTCCACATCCACCGTCAGCGACGCCAGGGCAGAAACAGTCTCTGTCTCCTCTTGCAACTGAGCCCCAGCCAGAGCACAGCCCCTTGGCACGGCCACTCTCCTTACTGACTTCCAATACTTGCCTAGAAAAAAAATGCATCATACTTTATAGGGATTTTAGTCAGAGCAGTATTAATCGGAATATTCATATGGGTCCAACTCAGAGGAGTTGTTAAGTTGAAATTCTCCATGTTATACATAGTTATAATTTGTTTTTTTAACTGTTATGAATAGTTTTTTCAATCTAAGAATGCCAAGTTGGGAACTACTCATATTCCCAACTCGCAGTCTCTCCCTTCTCAGAAGGTAATGAAGTGAAGAGTAATCTATGGTCTAATGAACTCACTATCAGATTGACAGCTGTCTGTGCAACTAAGTTAAGCAAACTCTGGGCATCATACCCACCCTGGGCAATCCTCAAGAGACTGGGAGGTAGATGTCTCATGGAGAAATTGAATGAAATAGTAATGTTAAAAATTGCTACTTGAGCCATTAATTTTTTTTTTTTTTTTTTTTTTTTTTTTTTTTTTTTTGAATGAGGTTGGAATATTAAAGAAAAAGAAAAAGCCCAGAAATGCCAGCATGACCTGAGTGGCAACTTTGCCAGAACAATCAGGTTTGTTAGTCCTGGATGTTCTTTCTTTCTTAACCCCAGGGTGTGTACTAGAACAATAATTGATTTAAAACTTTAATATATGCACTGGCTGATGTTGGAACTCTTCCATATGTCATAGGGATGTTTCTTTATTTGAGACAGGGAAAGAGAATGAGAGGAAAATAGGAGGTCATGTCATGAGAACTTGCCAGTGGGATAAATACGAAAGAGCAGAGCTAAAGACCTTCTTGCAGCCCCCCAGCTATTTTTTGTGTGCAGTGTTCTGTAGCCCCAAACAAAGCAGGAGAACCTCCCTCTGTGCTGACAGGACCACCAGGTTAGAACTATCTCTGCAGCCTGACCAATTAGGTGGGAAATGGCATGCATTGTTTGCTTACTTCCAAAAACAACAAACAAACAAAAACCAAACAACAACAAAAAGCAGTAGATTGTAAAGGCAAATGGATGAGTACTGAATGGGGAAGGAGGATAACTGGGTTGCAAACCCAGCCTTGCCACTGACCGACCGCCTCATGGTCGCAAGACTCTCCTCCAGCACTTATTACTGCTTCTCAAAACAGAGGGCTGATCTCAAATCCCTTCCAGCTCTAACTAACATTTCATGACTGGCCTTTCCTTATCTTACTGCTTCACAAAGGAATGAATGTCTCAGAGGAGGAGACCCAGTCTCCCCACCCACTCCCATGCCAACAGAACCTTCTGACATAGTTGTCTCCTACTATTTTACTTTCTGTGATCACCTATTCTGACCAATGTCCTGAGAATCATAAAGCTTTAGTTTGGACCAAATAATAGCAATTTTAACTGTGAATGAACCCACAAACTAACATTTTTTCGAAAGCTAAGGCTGTGCCAGATAGTGAAGACAAAGAAATTCATGGCCTGGTTGAGACAGCCCTTTCAGTTAACAAACAATGACAATTCTGTGTAGAAAAGGTCCCTGTGTTCCTGAGAGGAAATAAGTAGCACATCTACTTATGATGATGGGAAAGTGAGAGAAGATTTGCCAGAAAAAAGTAACTCTTGATCGAGTATTTGAAAGACCACCAGAAGTTAGTCAAGCTGAAATAGAGGGAGGTGGTAATAAGGAGGTATCTCTGGAAAAGGAAAGAGTGTATATAAATGTGCAGAAACTCAAGTTTCTATACTTTACTGGGGTACAAAGTCCACTGCTAAGCATAGCTGGTACATAGGAAAAGTATGGATGCGATGAAAGACTGCTGTCACACGCATGGGCTAATTAACCCATAATCTTAAATAACCTGAATGGTCTTGGACTTCAACTTGCGGGGGATGAAGGCCATTTTATGCAGAAGAGAGAGAATCAGGTTTAAGTTTTTCAAGGATCCCTCTGGAGAGATCGTGGACCATGGATTGGAAGGTGATGAGAGTGGTAGCAGAAAAACCAATTGCACATCTTCGCAAAAGTCCAGGGAGAAATGATGATGTCTACACTAAAAGGAAATGACAGAATAGAAATGAGGAGATGGACTAAGGAGAGGTTTAGGAGGTAGGCAATGGAAACGTATCTTGGCTTATTCTTTAGTGTCCCCTACCTCTCTCTCAACTTTGAAAGATGACCCTGAATTGACAGCTCCATACAAGACCCTAAGTTTTCTAGATCACAGTGTCATTATAATCTTACCCAAGTTGGAAATGCTGTGTTTCATCTTTAAGAGCATTCAGTTGTAATGAGTTTCACGGGATATTATTAAATATTATTTTAGTTCATGATACTCACAAGCTGGTGATGCTGGATGACATGCTATCCTTTTTCTCTAGAGTGACTAATATGGGGCCTTTCACAAATAAACGATAGGTAGCTCGTGGTTTATGGGATAAAATATGTTATAAACACTATAGGAGCTCATTATTGAGCTCTGAATATGTGCCAAGGACTGTGTTAGGTGTGTTCACATTGAGAATTTATAATTTCATTTAATCCTCATGACTATGTAGGCAATATTAGGCAATTGTTTTGAAGGTTACATGGCTGGTAGGCAGAGAGAAAAGCTGAAATCTTCACCTAGGAATGCCTGACTCCAAAATGTAGCCTTTTCTGTATTCTGTAATCCTCCTCTACCCTCCTCCTAATACACATAAAAATACAAAAATAGACTCAATATATGAAAATCCCAATTAAAAAAAATATGCACATTGCAACAGATTTATATATATTATTCACAAAGGAATCATCTTTGGTAATAACAAGTTACCCTTATTCCTTAGATGCACTACGCTATTCATCCGCCTTTTATTGGCTTAATGGCATGGGTTTATTGCACCAAGTGAGACAACCACATTGAGACTAAATTTTTCTACTCTTCATTTCTCACTGCCTTATACTATTGCAAGCACCTGGTTACCAGGTATACGTCACTGACAAAGCTGTCATAAAATTGGAGACAAGTGCTCACTGAAGAGTACGAATAGAAGTCCTCAAAAATGGAGCACTGAACTAAAAGTCAAGATTTCCAGATTGGAGATTCCACACTAGACATAGATAAATTATTTGGATCACTCTGGGGCATAATTTCCACATTTATAAAATGATAGTTGTGGGCTTGATGATAAACGAAAAGTCTCTTCCTGCTCTAATTCTCAATGATTGTGATTCTTTTGATCTCACATTACATATCACTCTTGGATATTAGAGTAAATTTATTATGACAGAAAATGTTACTTTTCTGTGAGCCTATGAACCCTTGAAGAGGTCAGCAAACACTTACTTTTAGATAATATGGCACATCTAGAATAACCAGGGGCTTTAATTTTGAAGCACTGTACTTTTTCTTCAAGAAGAGAGCTCTTGGTCATAGACAAAATAAACATCTTGACTCCTAAGACACAATCAGTACAGAATGTATGAATCATTAATAACTCTTTAAGCAGAATGACTGACAATGATCCTTCAAAGTTTAGTCTTTATGTATGTGAGTAGTAAGAAAGATTTTAAATAGCTGAGACCTTTTTGAATAAAATTTAATGCGTATAAAATATCCTGCTAAGAAAAAATGTTAGAAGTTTGGCTTTTATCCAGATGCATGAGGTTCCTGACTCAAAAATAACCCAAAACATTAAATTCAATATGGCCTCTGGCAAAGCCTATAAAAACAAGGGAAATATTCTACATGAATAATGCATTTATAGACCACTATCTCTATTTGTAAAGGAGAATAATTAAAGTGGGTACAGACTGTGAAATATGCAGCCAATTCAAATCCCACAATTTATGGGTTATATTTTCACATGATGGGTAGAGTTTTTTCCTTTCATAAACATGTGCAAGAAAATCATATCTGTTGGTATGGGAATAATACCCCCAATTAGCACATAAGAGAAATGAACCAAGGTTTATTACTAGTTTTCAGGAGCTGTTATTCATAAAGTAAAATATTAGTAACCAGCCACTACTGGGTTGCTCTCCTAAGGAAAAAAACTAGCAAAAGAGTTTTCTATTAAAACTGGATACACACACCTCCCTTTTTGATCATATCCTCTATCCTTATTCATTTTTCTCATTTTTCAGCACTTTTTTATTGGACTATTTAGCCTTTATTATTCTGCATTTTTGTTTTGTCTGGTAAAGATAAAGCAAAGAAGGAATTTTAAAATAAAGGTGAAAACTAGATAATGGAATGCAGACAGTCAAGAGTTAGAGGTGGGTACCATAGATGGAATGTCACTGGGTCAGATAGGAGCCAGGAAAGGGCATCTTGCAGGTACTGTGTAATCAGACTTCAGTATAAACCAGATTGTTTTGGTAATGAGTAATTTGGAAAAAGGAGTTGTTGACATATGAAGGTTTATGTTAGAAATAATCCTCCTACCAAAGTTTTCCCAACCAAAGCCCTTTGACACTTTGAAAACCTCCTGACACTTTGAAAATCTCCCCCTTTCATCATCATTTTGGGATCTGTGGAGTCATTTCTCAGATGTGTTCTTCTCATTTGAATGATATCACCTGTTGGCATTGCACACATGTTCTCATATGAAAAGAAGCTGGTACTGACCTAAGCCTGTTACTAGTCCCTTCAAACTTAGAGATTATTAATATCTGGGACTTACAAAGGGCCTGAGTTCATGAATTTTCCAGCGCTTAGAGTTTCTTAATACTTTTTAAAGATACATTTTTATAGATATATGGAGAACTTAGTATCCAAAGCATTACATATATGCAAAAATAAAGATGTATTGAAAATAGGTGTATAAATAGAGTGACCAGGTCATTTTTCATCCAAGTTGGGACAATTTTGATGTTAAAATGGGGCTAAAAATAAAAATTGGATGCTATGGAAATCTTCATTTATTGGTCAACGAGTTATTTTTATCAATGGATCTAAAAAGTAGTGCTGTTCAAAAATTATTTTTACAACTAAAATTCATTCTAAAAGATAAAAATAGCATAATTCATGTAAAAGCACAATAACCAACTTCTTTATATTGATTATCTTAACATTAGAAAAAGGACACAAGCAGCATTATGATTGTTGGTCAATATTCACATATGTTAATCAGTTTTGTGACCATCTCACTGATAGAATATTATTGGTATTTTTTTATGAAGAATGTATTTTTTTACTTCAAAGTAGTCTAAATATTTTAGACTTTTTTATAAAATTGCCTGAAGTGTTCTTCACAGTGGAATTTAATGGTAAATAAATTTGAAATTGTGGCATCTTTAATTTACTTTTCTGAAGAGACTATATTATTTTTGGTTGGCAAATACTGTCTCTAAAATACAGTACTATCTGGTAAGCTCAGAACAATTTCTGCTAAGTGTGAAATATTTTCACTTAGCTGTTAAAATATTGAAATGAGTAACTATTTCATACAAAATATTTTCATAACTACTGTCTTTTTCCTCCTTGAGTACCTTTCTTTAGCAAACAGTTTATATAAGCCAAATTTATCAAAAAAGTTTTCTCCATTTATGAATCTTTAAAATTTTATTTAATGAATTTAGATGCTGCAAAGTTATATGACTTCTCAATTTCATTCCATTCCAGAACAGAATATAAATTTATCTAGTTAAGAATAGTTTTATCGATGATTCCATCAACAAATAGACATCTTTGAAAGTCCAACTACATAATTGTCAAAATCAAATCTTGTGCACAGTTTGAGTGTTTATTCTTCTATTCATTTATTCTCTTGCTTTCATGGGGATCAATTTAAATGTTTTCCCTTTTGAAAACACTATTTACTGTAATTGTAATTCTTGAAAAGCTTTAAAATCTGGTAGTTTTGCTCATTTCATGATTATTTCTTATGGCTTCATTGAGGTATAGTTAAGCGTCAATAAAATTTACCAATTTTATAATTTGGGCAACGTACAGAGGGATAGTGGATGGGGGGAGGGGGGTTCACACAGGGTGAGGGATATAAATGATAAACATCTAAGTTTTACTTTGTCTTGTGCACCTGAAACTAATAAACTAATTAAAAAAAAAATTACCAATTTTAAGGGCAGGTCAAGATGCATGTTGAACAAATGTGTGCAGCCATGTCACCACTACAGCAGTCAAAATATAGACTATTTTCTTCTCATAAAAAGTTCCTTTTGTCCTTGTGGAGTCAGTATCTTAGGCTTCTTCTTGGCCCCTGAGAATCATTGAAATTCTGCCACTGCACTTTTGTTTTTTCTAGAATTTCACAGAAATGGCACCACATACTATAAACTTAATATCTGGCTTCTTTCACTTAACATAATACTTTGAGATTCAATATATTTGTTATCTTTTTCTTATCATCTTTATCTTTGTTTCTTTGTGTTAATATGGTTACTCCCCCACCCCCCGGCTTATTTTAAGATTTCATTATGATGTTCTTCACTGTGATTTTATTCATGTATATTCTGCTTGAGATTGATTGAGTTTCTTGGATCTGTAGATTTGTAGTTTTCCATCAAATTTATAAAACCCTTTTCCCATTACTTTTGATATTTCCCCAACTGCCACCTATTCTGGGACTCCAATTACAGGTATGTTATACTGGTTGATGTTGTCCGGTATATCACTGACATACTATTTTTTCAGGCCTTTTCTCTCTGTTCTTCACTTTGTATAGTTTCTAGTATTTCTTCAACTTCACTATTTAAAAATTTTTTGCATTATGTGTATAATCTGCCATTAATACTTCCAGGGTGCAAACTTTCATTTCAAATATTGTATTTTTTATCTCTAAAATTCCCATTTCCACGGTTTTTGTGTTTATCTTTTCTCTTCGCATTATGTTGGCATTTTTCCTCTTCACAATAGAAGTAACTACTGGACATTCTTGCCTGCAAATTCCATCATACCTTGCATTTCTGAGTCAGCCGCTGCTAATTGTCTTAATATTCTAGGTCGTATTTTCCTATTCCATTGCATGCCTGGTAATTTTCATCTAGATTCTTGACATTGTTAATTTGAACATTTTTGGTTGTTTTATCTTGCTGTGTTCTTTGCAAGTGTTGGACTTTGTTTTGTCATGTGGTTACATTACTTGCAATCACTTGCAATTGCTTGCTTGCTTATTTGTATTCTTCGTTAGAGTGGCTCCAGAGCAGGCTTGTGCTATCAGGCTAATTTAGCCCTACAACTAAGATGAAACTATTTTGATGTCTCTGCTTGATATTTTGTGTATCATAAAGTCTTTCTACTTTGGCTAGTGGGAATATAGACTATTTCCTGTGTGAGCTCCTTGAGTTGCTTAACCTTCTGTTTTCCATTGGCTTGTTTGCCAGCCTTGTGGCATTTCATTCCATGCATGTAAAGATAAGTAAGACAAAGGTTTAAGGAAACTGCTGTAGAGACACATGGAGCTCTTTCACCGTATAGCAACTTCATCTCAAATACTCTGCCTCACAATTTCTAGTCATTTCCGTCTCCCCAAAATCTGATCACTTCTGTATCTTCAACTCAGAAAAACCACTGGACTCTATTTGGATTCTCCCTCCCTATGCTGCAGCCTGGAAATTGCCTCTCATTAGTAAGTTTGGGCAAGTGTAGGACTCATTTTGTTTATTTTTCTTTCCTTGTTTGTTTTCCACTGTGATCACAGCCCTTCACTGACTATTGTCCAATGTCCAAAAACAATGTTCCATATATGTGTTTCTCTGCTTCTCTTTTGTTTCTGATCAAAGAGTAGTTCCTATAGTATGTAGTTACTCCACATGTTGGGTCAGAAGTCCATTACTGAAAATTCTGATTAATGATTTTAACTGATTAGAAAAAATGTAATTGAAATTCAGAAAAGTCATTTATAAAATAGCTTGATATTACTTTAGGTGGTAATGGGCAGCAAAAAGAGAAATTTTGTACTGCCATTCTGAAGTGTTTTATTTTCTTTGCCAGCAATAGCAGCTGTATTTCAAAAACATTGCATTTAATTTAACTCTATTTTACCCTAACTGTGTTTACATCAAGGTATTTACAGTTCTGAGAACAACAGCTTAAATTTTCATTTGTAGAGGATCAAGCCTATTGCTTTTTTAAGGGATTTAAAAATAAAATTTAATTACGTTAACTACTTTTTATTAAGTTTTAAAATTTATAAAATTTTAAGAATTTTGTATGCTCTATAACTAATGCCGAACACTTTCCTATTCTTTCAGCTTAAGCTATGCTCCACCAAAGTTTAAATTTGCATATTAATAGAAAAACAAATGATCTTGTCAGTGTTAGATTTTCACTGTAATTTATAACAGTAGCCACAATAATGCCCTATGTTTCATTTTTGGCAGATTTATTTCCAAAAGCTTTACTTTGATGCTATTAATTGAATGAAAAATATGAAAACCATTATTAGAATTAAGGTATTTTTCTGTTTGAAGTATCTGAGGACACTGGATTCTTCTGGTGGAGTCAACAAATAACAACTATCACCTCACTTTGGAGCTTGAAAAATAACACTTGAAAGTGAAAGTTAATTTAAAAAAATTAGAAGCATAGTCATTTTACCTAAATAAAAAGTCATGCTTCACAGAGTGATACCTAAATGCACTTCCTGCAACTGCACTTGTTAAATGATCCCCTTTGGCCTTAATTTCTATTTTTGTTTTGTTTTAAATAATTACTAAATTTTAAAGTAGATACTGACACTGATTCAGCAGCACGTATCTTCAGGGTTCACGTCACTCATGACATTACTACGTCCCCATAATGAATGATAAGTTGACAAACACTTTGTGCAAGTTATACGTTAATTACCAACTTACTTGAGAAATAACAATTGAGCACTAAATTTTTTAACATGCACATTTGTTTCTGAGCACATTTCAGCCAATAGTGTTGATGGCAAATTTAAAATAGGTAATTAACCATAAAATAAATAGTTGTGTAGTTGTAATGTACAATAATTGACAAAACTTCTGTAGGAAAAAATTCAGAGTATAAACGCTGCATGCAGGATTGCTCCCCCTAGTTCTTGAACATATTTAACCCAGACCTAACCTCTGATTCTCCACGTTCCCCACACCACCACCTTCTGGCAGCTTGGTGGCATCATGCACGTCACAGCTGTGTCTACAGCACACCTGTCCGGTGCACCAGGTGGCAGCAATGTTGAATACTTCTTCCTCCACTTCTCAGGCCAGAAATTTAGGTGTCCTTTACAATCGGTATCTTGGGTGATGTCTGTTATTTCAACATTCCATCCAGATACACTTGTTTCAGATTTTTCATTTTTCAGAAACCAAATTGGTCCCACACTCTATCTTCGTAAATAAAGTTTTATTGAAACACAACAATGCTCATGATACATTGGCTAGGGCTGCTTCCTTGCTACAACAGAAAGTTAAGCACTTGAAACACAACACTATATGTAGTTACTATCTAACATTGTATATAAAACTTTGTTGACCTCTGTTTTAAAGCAAGAAGGTATACAGACTAATATGCCTTATCTAGCAATAGATCAGTCTGGTAGCACTTTAGAGAATAAATTGAAGAAAGCAAGAATGGATGTGGGAGATACTCTGTACTGAAACGGTCCAGGAGAAAGATGATGGAAGCCTGACTTGAGACAGTGATCATGAGGACAGAAATAAGTGGATGGATGAATGAAATGTTTCAAGAGTACAAAAACCAGGGCAGGATAATGGGTTGGATGTAGGCAGCAATGAAAGAGTAACATGAAGAATAATTCCTACATTCTTGTCTAGCAAAACTGGAAGGATGGGGTTCCGTCTACTAGGATCAAGAAACTCTGAAGAGGCTGAGGTTTGGGGCAAAAAAAAATAACAATGTCTTTGGACATGTGACTAGATGTGCCTTTGTGATAACAAACGAAAGAGGCTGAGCTAGAGTTTAATAAACATCTGGGACTCAGATCTGAGGTTGGAGTGAAAGATATAAGTTTTGGGAGTTATTCTTGTAATATGGTCATGGAGATACGCTCTGGGACAAAAACAACAACAAGTAAAATGATGAGAAATAGTTATTGAGTGCCTATGCTATGCCTGTGACCATGTGTTTAACAGGTAATTTCATAAAATTTCAGACCTACCTTGTGAGATAGATTCTTTCATTTTCCTTATTTTATAGATGAGAAAATTGAAGAAAAGAAGGTTGAAATAACTTATCCATATTGTACACTGAGAAAAAGAATCTGTAGTGTGAAAAGGATTTAGGCAAGAGGATGAAGGGCTCACTACACAGAGACTCTGCATTTAGTGTCGCAGCTAGAAGAGATGGGTGGGTGGGGAGGAGGCTCTAATAGTTCATTTGTTGGCTAGCTAAAATATGGATCAAAACATGGCCTGCAGTGAGTGAGTTAGAAATCTCAGACCTGTTGTGATTTAGTGAAGATGAAGGGATTCAATGATTTAGGAATACTGGCATGTTAGAGTGGATTTGTCATTTAAGACTTACCCACCCTGGGAGCATCCAGAAAACACACACTTCACCATGACTGAGAAATAACTCTGTGAAGGGACCCCTGGAATTCTTGAAGAGCTCTGTGATCGCTCATTTCTGTAGACTATAACTTACAGTGGGATCTGTGGCTACTGAATTGGGGAACCGAAATGCAAGGAGAGTCATTGGATCCCAGGGTGGCAGGGCCCAAGTGGCAGCATTCAACTGCCAAAGGCAAGGTGAGTGTGGTCTACAGCAGAACTGAAGCAGCTGGTCTGACAGAACGGTGGAATGGCCTTTAGCAGACTCCGTTTCAGTGAAAGCTGGGTGGCAATATCATGCAGGACTGGGGAAGGACCTCCAGGAGGATGCATATGCTCTAGGTCAGCATCCAGCACAGGGCGCTGTTTCTCCCATATCCAGGAGTCCTGTGTCCAGGAGTGAAAGAGGGCAAATGGGAATGGCACCTCTTACACCTTGTGATCCACTGGCAACCTTTCTGCTTACTGTTCCTGTGACCTTATGCTTTGTTAGCCTAAAGGTATTAGTTCCAAAGGGAGGAAAGCATCCACCAGGAGACACAACGATTGCACTGACCTGGAAGTTAAGCCTGTCGCCACTTCACACTCTTCATGCCTCTGACTCAAAAGGCAAAGAAAGGAGTTAATGTGCTGACTGGGGTGATGATTCTGACCACCAAGGGGAAGCTGGATTGCTTCTCCACAAGGGAGGTAAGGAAGAGGGAAGAGTGTGCATGGAACACAGGTGATTCCTGAGGATACTTCCTAGTACTACCATGCCCTGTGATTAAGGTCAATGGAAAACTACAACAACCCACTCTAGGCAGCATTACTACTAATATGGCCCACACCCTTCAGGAATGAAGGGTTGAGTCATTCTACCAGGTGAAAAAGCCATGACCAGCTGAGGTGCTTGCTGAAGGCAAAGGGGATACAGAATGGATAGTGGGAAGAAGCTAGTTATAAACACCAAGGGTGATGCATGACTAATTACCGTATAACAAGGGCTGCAATGGTGCTGAGTATTTCCTCCTTTTTGTTATGCATGTTATTGGTATGCAAATATATTTGTTTTCCTCCATCCCTTACTCCCTTATCATGTAATGTAAGACACTGGCTTTACATCATAGTATTTAAGTATTGTTAATTTAATGTCATAGTATTCAAGTCATGTTAATTTTGTATCATAGTATTTAAGTTATGGGATATTGAGAATAAATGTCATTCAAAGCTTTACTTCCTCTCTTGGGGAAGGGCTTCGTGGTTTTTAGTTGTCCTCACAATAGTTGTAACATGTTAGGCAGAGCTCTCACCTTATTAGTGTCTTCAATTGGAAATTAAGTATGGTTTAAGGAAACGTGTATGGTGTTAAGTAGATAAAAGGTGGACTTGTGATAGTTAATTTTATGTGTCAACTTCACTGGGCCACAGAGTGCCCGGATATTTGGTTAAACATTATTCTGAGTGTGTCTGTGAGGGTGTTTCTGGATGAGATTAACACTTGAATCAGTAGACTGAATAAAGCAGACGGCCTTCCCTAAGTAGTGGGTCTCATCCAATCAGTTGAAGGCCTGGAAAGAATAAAAGGCTGAATAAGGTAGAATTCTCTATCTCTGGCTGACCAAGAGAGCTGGACCTATGGTCTCAGACTGAAAATTATACCACTGGTTCTCCTGGTTCTCAGGTCTTTGGACTTGAACTACCAATATACCATCTACTTTTCTGAGTCTCCAGCTTGCTTACCGAACATCTTGGAACTCTCAGTCTCCATAAGTGCACAAGCTATTGCCTTATAGTGTGTGTGTGTGTGTGTGGTTTCTCTGGAGAATCCAGAGTAATACAGGCAGGGAAAAATCAAGGTGAACTTGAAACATCTTGTGGTACCAGAAAGTAAGAAAGTGCTCACAAAAAGACATAGGAGTCAGCCTTAAAGAGACTGAATGTCCAGCGCTGGAACAATTTGGGCAACAAAATAAATGACAATACTGGATTATAACCCACTGATAGAAATATATAATGATTACATTAATGAATGGAAGAGAAAGGACATCTCGTTATTACAGATCATTTCCAAGTAATAAATATAGAAGAGTAAGGAAAATACAGAATCTGCATTGGAACACCAGAGTAATGCTTTTTGCAGGCAAGATCCCCCAATGGCTGTTAAAATTAGTGAGTAAAAGTTTGAGGAGAAACAGGATATTTGCATAATCTCAAAGTATCTTCCCAACATATTTATTAGTTCCAAAGGGAAATAGTGTAACATTATACTAGAGAATTCCTTAATTGGGTGATCAAGGTTAGCGTCACCAAAAACAAGAAAGACATGCTGACATTGCATACCACAGCTCTGACGCACTAAGAAGGGTACTGCATCACTGCTGTAGTAATTTTGTAAAAGATGTATATCCTCAATCCAATCATTAAAATCAGAAAACCCAAGCTGAGAAACATTCTTCAAAATAACTAAGCAGTGCTTTTCAAAAGTGTCAAGGTCATAAAAGGCACAGAAAGACAGTGAGAAACTGTCATAGATGGGAGAAGACAGAGACATGACAACTAAATGCAAAGTGTCAGTTATGTACTGAATTCTGGAACAGCATTAGAAAATTAGTGAATATGCAGGTGGAATCTAAAGTCTACAACTTCGTTAACAGTACTGTATGACTGTTAATTTCTTAGTTTCTATCCTTGTTCTATGGTTATACAAGATGTCAATATTAGGGGCAGTGGGGTGAAGGTTATAGCAGAACTCTATTATAAACATTATTATACAGAGGGTGACAAAAAAAAATGTATACACATTTTAAGAAAGGAAAAAACTGTATTAAAATTGTAATACTCAGGGGCCGGCCTGGTGGCTCAGGTGGTTGGAGCTCTGTGCTCCTAATTCCGAAGGCTGTCGGTTCCATTCCCACATGGGCCAGTGGGCTCTCAATCACAAGGTTGCCAGTTGGATTCCTCGAGTCCCACAATGAATGGTGGGCAGCGCCCCCTGCAACTAAAATTGAGCACGGCACCTTGAACTGAGCTGCCACTGAGCTCCCTGGTGGCTCAGTTGGTTGGTGCATGTCCTCTCAACCACAAGGTTGCTGGTTTGACTCCCACAAGGGATGGTGGGCTGTGCCCCTGCAACTAGCAACGGCAACTGGACCGGGAGCTGGGCTGCGCCCTCCATAACTAAGACTGAAAGGACAACAACTTGACTTGGAAAAAAGTCCTGGAAGTACACACTGTTCCCCAATAAACTCCTGTTCCCCTTCCCCAATAAAATCTTTAAAAAAAATACAACAGGAGAAATCAGCCCACATTAAAAAAAAAATTGTAACACTCAATATATACTGATAACAAAAAATGAGTACAAGTCGTGTATACATTTTTTTTGGCAACCTTAGTATTTGCAATTTTTCTCTAAATCCAAACTTATTTCAAAATAAAAGTTTAGTAAAATTGCTTTTTTGATCTGACAGTAGAATGACACTGGTAACCATAGCGAGATCACAACCAGGTGAGAGGGCTTCCGATGGGGTTTTGGAGGTGAGAAAATGGAGATAATAGATAGAAACATCTTTCAAGAATGTGTTCTTGAAGGGTTGAAGAGCAATAGGATGGCACACTGGAGAAGGAATGAAGTTGCTGGCGCTTGTTTTTGAGATGGGAGCTAGTTTGAGGGCATTTTACTGTTGATGGGACTTAACAGTTCAAGGAAAGCAGTTTGGTAGCTATACTTCAAGTAAGGTTTGTTGCTGGGGTTAAGTGGGGAGGTGAGCTGGATGGAGGTTTGAGGAGAGTGAAGTTTGAAAGAGAAGTTTGAGAGGCAGAGTAAATTTGACCTAAGAAACACAGTAGGATTATAATGGGCCCATTGAAGTTTGGTGATCATAAATTTATAGGAGGTCAAACTGCTACGATTCATGACAACTTTGAGCAGACCTGTTGATTTAGGTCCAGTGTTGGAGAAAGTTCTTTGTAGAATCTATTCAGGGTTGCGATTTTACTATATTGGTGAAGTAGATGGGCAAGACCTTTCAGGCAGATGGAAAGAAAGGTAGAGGATAAATGAATTTTGTGTTATTGTTTTTAAGCTGGACGTAGAAAAAAGTGAAGAAAGGAAAGGGATAATGAATTAGGAGAAATGATAATTAAGATAAATGAAGTAAAATAAAGAGTCTTAGATGTGTGGGTTAACAATTCTATGGCATATGGGTGTGATGTATCCCTCTCTGGCAGAGCTATGCCTGCCTGCCAGCACTGGCTTAGCATTTGTTTTTTTCAGGTCTGCTAAGACAGTAACAGATGGTCATCTGCTCTCCAGGTTCCTATTATTTCCTTTCTCATTCTTTACCCCTATGAGTGTATGTCTTAAAAACGAAACAAAACAAACCCTCTTTATTATGATTTTCTTAGAGTTTCATGGACGAGTGAAAGGAAATGGGTATTTTTAATCTATTATCATTACTTGAAAATAATGCCCTTCCTCCATTTTAACCCCACGAGTAAAGCTTATTATTTCCTCGTTTCTCCTTTCTGTTGACTTTCCCTAGTGGCTTATGTCCTTGTGCATTTGACCTTATTCGACTATTTAGGTATGTATGTATTTATTTATTTGAGCTCATATTTTGTGGAGCTTGATCTCTGTACATACTGAAGGTCTAAACTAGGGATACTTCCTCCCTAAAGGAATGGCATTTGTTTCCTTCAGAATCTGGGAGTGGACCAATTTATTCATCGTTAGTACCCATTAATATCCCCAACTTTGATGCAGACCTTGGGCTTTCTTGTGCACTTATAGCACTGATATCACTATTTGCCCCAGGGAAACTCTGATTTTTTTGTTACTTACTGCTTACTGCCCCATTAAATTTCGGCTATGTTTTTTTTTTTCTTCTTCTTCTTCCTCTTCCCTTACATTCTAGCAATCTCAGTAATGTATTAACATAGCTAGTTTTGATGTATGCAGAATTGATTATGTTTTAGGAGAAGTCTATTTTAGTATCTATCCTGGGATAGTTGGAAATAGGAAGCCTGGAGGAACGATGGTCCTATTTGTGAAATGAAGTAGAACAGGAAGGTCATATGCTTTAACAGAAAGAAACTGAGCTTTGACAACACAGCCAGACCAGGGTTCAAATCTTGGTTTTACTGCTTACTAGTTGAAAGACCTGCAACCAATGACCTAAACTTGTTAAGCCTCAATTTATTCATGAACAAGATGAGGAAACTAATTATGCATTGCAGAGTTGTCTGAAGATTCTGCAGTCCTCTTACAACTCTGCAATGCATAATTAGTTACGTACCCAGCAAATAATCTTGCCCCAAACTTGACCTTCTAGCATGCCCTATCTCAGTGAATGCTATCTTGTGGGGTGTGTGTGTATGTGTATGTGTATGTGTATGTGTGTGTGTGTGTCTGTGTGTGTGTGTCTGTGTGTCTGTGTGTCTGACTCATATGGGTGCTAAAAGCTTAGTATATAATCACAAAGGATTTCTTGAGTTTTCCGTCCTAGAAACACACACAGTTGTATTTATTCTCTTGGTTTGATTAGTTTTGCCTTAATAGAAATGTGAGTGAAAGAAAACTCGTAATTACAGATGCAGTTGCAACATATATATATATATATATATATATATATATATATATATAAAATAATCCAGACAAGTTAAGTCTCTTAGCAGATGGCAGATTTCCCTTTTTATTGTGGTACATTCGCGTATTAGGGCTCCACCAAACAATAATCAGAGTTTCAACATTTCAAGAGAATGGCTAATTAGAAGTTCAAAATCAACTTTCGAAAAGCCATGTGTACAAGTTTGACCTGGCTCTGATACAAGAAGGGTTGGCGGGGTTAATAGTGGGAAAATGTCTAACACTGCTTTTCTTCAATGAAGGCCCAGGGCTGCAACGTCAAGGCCTCTGTCTAAAGCCAAAGAATCTATGACAAATAGCAGCTCACACCTGACAACAGTCAGGGTTTTAAACTCAACAGGGCAGGGAGTTGAAATTCTGCCAATCCTTACATTTTTGTGTGATTAGATGTATTTTGCAAGTTTACAAGGGGCTCCAAAGTGGATTCATAGCTCCATGGCTCCTTGTAATTTGGCACTGCCCTTCTAGAAATGACTGCGGCTAAACCTCAATTAACCAGAACCTCCCAATCTCCAAATCTTCAGTTAAATTGATATTTTTAAATAAACCTTTGACTTTTGGAAGAAATGGGAAAAAGTGTATACAATAATTGCAAAGGGAATGGATTTATTTGTGAGATATTATAGCAGAGTGGCTAAGACCACAGACTCTGGAAGTACACTCCTTGATTTATGATCTTGCTTTTGTCCACCTATTAGCTGTGTGACGTTGGGGGAAGTTAATTAACCGAGATGTGCCTCGGCTTACTTGGCTGTAAAATAGGAATGAAAATAGTATCCACCTTACAGGGTTGCTGAGAAGATTAAATGAGTTAATTTTATAAATAAGAGTGCTTAGAACAGTGCCTAGCACATTGAAAGCATTCAGTAATTGTTATTTTATTATTTGCTAACAGCTTACAGGGTTTGCACAGTGTAAATAATTTCATCCAATGTCCCTCCATCACTTCATTGCAGTGAAAAACTGATGTTTCGGATGATGCCTCCTTCCCCCGCAACCTTCAAGCCTTTCAGTCAGGGAAGTTTCTTTTTCTTAAATCTAATATTCGCCACCTTCTCTTTCAAACCTTTTCTTCCTCCGCTGTTCTCTATCACAGCAGATGACACCACCATCTACTCAGTCCTCCAAGCCTGAAACCTAGACATCATTAATGATTTCCATGCTAATTAATTACCATACCATGCCAATTCTCCATCTGAATGAAACTGGCCGCATTGGACAATAAGCCCTACTCAATCTTCTGTCCTTACTGCAGGCATAGAGATCTTCTCAAATGCCTGTTTAATTAATCATGTTCTTCCCTGCTTGAAATAAAATCTCAAATCTCTATGAGTTGAAAGTCCCTTTCCTACATTGTGGGTTATCTCTTGCTCTTCTCCCCTGGATTTCAATAGAATGGAGATGGAGGAGAGAGGAAAAGAGAAAGTAGAGAAAAGAAAATCAAAATGCAATAGGAAGGGACAAAAAGAGAGGATAAACAGTGTGGTTTAGCATTTGGGTGTGGAGTCAAGAAGCCGGTAAAGCATGTGAGATGATTTATGTAGCACATGTTGCAATTTAGGGGAACAGCCCATTGAACTGTGTGCATAGCCCCATGAGGTCAAAATATTGGACAATTTCCCCACAAGAGATGTATGCAAATTCCTTTCATTTTAGAAACAATCTGGATTTTCTCCTGGATTGTCTGATATAAATGCCCCTTCTCCTTGGGAAGAGGGTAGGTAGAGAGTATTATGGTCATGGGAGGAGATGGCTGAGCATGGCATTTCACATACAAGAAGTCAATGGTTTTCACCTTTAGAGCAAGTCTTGTCTTACTTTAATAGCTTTTTTCCATTCATTACCATCCATATCTTCTCATCACCAAGAGAACTGCACAGTACCTACTCTGGTTATCCACTCTAATATAACATAAACAGTGTTTGTACTTTATTTTACCAACTAGTTATCTTTCATTGGAAATAGAGTAGAAATGAAATCAACAAAATGAACATTTCTTTGATCTTTCCTAGGATCAGTTGTTATGTCTAAGGATGGTTTCCAGAACAGTAAATATGATCATATTATAATAACAAGAGGCAGAAGAGAAGGAGGAGAAAAAAGAGGAGGAGGGAAGGAGAGGAAGAAGTGGAGAAAGAGGAAGACGAGGAGGAGGAGGAGGAAGTCATTTCTTTAATAACACACATGCAAAACATAAATGAAGCACAGTTCGGACAAAGAGTGGGTGTCAATTATCCTTGCCTTGATCTCCCAGAGAGAATCTGATCTCATTTTCATTTCTCTAGAATGTGTGAAGGGGTGTGCTCTGCACACTGTAGGTGCCTGAATCACGTGGATAACTGACTACCTAGTAGTCAATTACATAATCACGTGGTACATCCTACTACAATGAGAACATCCTATCGCTTTTCGTACTGACCTTAAAAGTTGGATAAATTTATAGCACCCTGAATTCACTTCTCGTTGCCCTAAATAATACTCTGTGTGTGTGTGCTTAAAAAAAAAAGGAGAGAATATTAGCATAATGATAAATTTCATATGCAGGAGACATCTATGTCATTTCTTTATTTATCTAGAATAAGTCTGACATGAATGTACATTGATATTGCAAATACTGTTCCTTTCCCATTCTGGCCCATGTCACCATTTTCTTATGGTTGGCATGATAAGGGATTCTAAGAAGACCCCAATCTACTAAACAGGGAAGAATTCCTAGAGTGAGAAAAAGATGAAAGTTTTCCCCACTTTCATGGGGAAAATTTCTACTTTTATTTTATAATTCTGTTTCTTATTTGCCATTTTGTTGCCACAGTAGCACCAACTGAGAAAAGTACTATGGTGATATGCCATGTTATTCCTCTGGAAAATCCTCAGAAAAGTTAAGTGGCTTGCTCATTATTACATGGTTGATGAGTGGAGGAGAGGATTATACTGGAATTCATGTAATTTTTAAGTGCTGTACACTAGTACTCTACACTATCAGCTGAAAACTACTGGAGGGGTGTAGCAAAATGTTAAAAGAAACCTCAAATCTTTGTGTATGTATGTATTTTCTTGATCCACAAAACAAAAGATACTATTATTATCACTATCATGCAGGAGGTCTCTAAAATTTGTTGACACTTAAAAGGAGCACTCTTCTTGCTAAAAAACTTAAAGAAAGGAAACCATGACTCTATACTTGTGGTTTTCATATTTTGGGGTTTCTCAGATCAATATCAGCATCATTCATTACATAATATGTTTTTAGGACTTAAAATTATAGTATTCAAACTGAATAAATTCAGTTTTATGAACAACTCCTTTCATGGTTCTCCCCATCCATAATCAGTGAAAATGTCATTTCTCATGGGCCAGCACTGGTGTGAAAAAATGGCTTTCGGGAACCCTGCTTCTCACTATGCCATGAAAAAGAAAGAGTTCAATGGACTCTCCAAATTGTTAGGATGGGTCTTAGGAAAGGAAACATATGTATGAGGGTCCTTTGTCCTTTGGGCTGACCCTTCGCTGGCATCACTTGTTAGTGATTATAGCCAGCCAAGCAACTGTTAGATTTAGCTCTGAGAACTGCCACCAGCAAGCTTAGCCATGGAAATACTAGCTCACAAATAATTCATGTTCTTCCTAACTTAGAAAGGATTCATCTTTGTGGGTTGTGATGGAAAGAGAAGAAATGGGCTCTCGTATATTTTGCCTGCCTTTCATTTCTTATTCTTCATGGGCTAGCCAAAGGGTATTACAATTATCTTAGGTTAAAAAAAAATCAGTTTGGGCTTTAAAACAACAACAACAACAACAAATGTGGCAAACATTGACAGACTGGCTGATTCGTTCACTCAACAAATATTTGCAGAGCACTTACTATGTGCCAGACACTAAACAAAGGATATGACAATTATAAACTAACAATCTCTGCCATGAAAACACACAGGAACTGCATCTAATCTAGACTAGAGATGAAGGGCGATTCAAAGGTGGCTTCCCAAAAGAGATAACCTCTGAGCTACATCTTGAAAACTCAATAGGGATGAGGCAGAGGACTTTGGCATCTCAGGGATGGTTGATCTTTGCATACACCCACCATCCTGAGACGAAACCAGACCCTGACCTGCCAGAAGAAATATTTGCCCCGCTGTTGCCTGGTAAGACCTTTTCTTCGCAGCTAAATGAGTAACACAAACAAGCACAAGACAACAGGGATGATCCTGCCTCAAAATACATGTGGCCCGGCAAAGGGCCAATGCTAATCGCAGCCTCCAGCACCTGCACACCCTCAGCTGGGGGGCTCAGGTCTCAAAGAGAAATTCACATTCGGCCTGTCAGCACCTTGCTGCCTGCCTTGGGACAAGGCTATCTAGGAACTTGCCTGAATGTTTCCCACATGCTCCAAGGCCTGCTTCTCAACATTTACATAAGTTTTCTGATACTGTAGTCCCAACCTGTAGCACAAAAGAATCCTTCAGAACCTGGGCTAGGAGCTGGGCTGAAATTCAAACACCTCCTAAAGTTAAAACGAGGCACCTGTGTGACGTTCTGAGACACATGTGAAGAGGAGGTCTCCTGTTCAACAAAGGCTACCTTCAGGCCGACTCTGTAAACAGGCAACCGGTACAGTCCCACAGGCTCCAAGCTCACATGGTCCCTCACTCTTGGATCAAGGCTTTGCTGTCACCTTTGTGAAATTATTAATATTTTTTTAATAAGGAAGTATTAACACATTTTCATTTGGCACTGGGATCCACAAGTTATTCAGCCAGTTCTGACTACTTTCCCCACCAAAGGGGAAATGGGGAGCCCAGTCGAGGCCCTGGAATCCTATAGAACTTGAAATGGAAGAGTGGGTTGTAAAACAGAGAAAAATAAGAGGAGGCGTGCAGTTTTACATTTGTAAAGAAATCTCACATTGTTTGCTAAGCCAGGAGCCCATAATTTTGATTTCCTGAGCCACTGTGAAGTTTGCAACTCTGAAATACCCACTTTCTTTTATTGCTCTATGGACCTTACACAGCCCTTTTTTTGTTTCTTTAGTCTGGACGCGCGGCCCCAAAGAGACACAGTTCAACAGAACCACATAAAAATGTACCCCACAGTGGTCAAAGCCACAGCCCCGAACCACTTTCTGTGTGCTGATTTTTACCCCATGTCCCAAATGGTGAGAGATCACTGTCATCTTGTGTTTGTCTTTCACTTTACAACCTCAACCTACCCTTCAGTTCCTCCTCAGCCACAGTTTAAGTTCTTGTGGTGGTGCTACTATCACTATTTCTCGGTAAATACTTTTTTTTTGCATCACCAGCACCTTGATTTCCATCAGAATTGGCTGCATTGTTCGTGGAGCCCAGTGCAAAATGAAAATGTGGGCCCCTTGTTCAAAACGTAGTAAGAATTATAAGGCAGCAACAGTAAGAGCAGTAAGCCATACACAGAACCCTTGTAAGTGTCGGGCTTACGCGACTGCACAGATTGGCCAGCCAATGATTCTCAGTGTGCTGAACTGGGGATGCACCCATTCCTAAACCAATCACTGCTAAGTGCTTAATCTGTTTGGTCACTGTTAACCACTGACTGGTTCAGCCTTAGACTAAGAACAGCTCCCCTGGAACTGGGCATAAGTTCATCTTCCCCTGAGGTGCATGGTATTTGGTGGTAAGGACTCCAGAGTAAAACCAGGCTTCTTTTGGGTTGAAGTGAGGAAGGCATGGTTGCTGAGCTGCCAACCTCAGCACCCACTATACCATGTATCTGGGACTCAGGAGGAGCAGCTCTTCTTCAGAAGCTCCTTTTGATGCCAGCTTTGGCTTCTGACAGCCTTGAAGAATGACTCAAATCCTCCTTACTCAAATCTGACTACTCTCAATTCCCAGGCTCTTCAAACCCCTTCCCTGCTGCCCACCCTTCCTGCAGTGCATGCAGGGGTGAGAAGGGATGCTCCTGTCCTCCTGAGGACCATCATCTAATTAAGCAACCACAACTAACAGACTGTAAAATACACAAAAACTTAAATAACTGAAACATTTTAAATAAAAATACCACTAATTAAAATCCACACGTCAGTGCTGAGACTTTATGGCAGTATTCAATGAACAAGCACTGGGTGGAACCCTCAATGGGAATGTAGGAGGAAATGGATTTTTCAGTGGAAGCGGTCAGTTGTGGGTGGTAGGAAATGCATTTTGGAGCAGAAGACAAAAATTCACAAGCCAGAGTGGCAGAATTCTCATACAGCAAGTTTTGATAGTAGAGTGAATTCTTTGCAAGGGTCAAACAGGTTTGTTTGGCCTGAGCAGATGGCACAAGTCACTCTAAAATGTCAGTGGCAAAAGGAAAAAAAAAATCATGCAGTAGAAAGTCATCACTAGGAAATCAAACCCAATACAAAAGGCAATAATACAGTTTCTAAAGATATCCACAAACTATGATTTTTTCACACCTATGAGAAAATAAAGTCCTTTGCTTCTGTTATTCCCTTCGAAACATTCACTCTTTCTTCATCTGGTCAACATCCTGGTCAGTCCTTAAGATCAAGCTCGCTGAGGCCCTATCACTGCCAGGAAGTCTTTCTTGCACCTTCCTCCCTCTCCAGTACCTCTCATCCCAGCTGAAAGAGGCTCACCAAAGAGACTGCTCCTTCTTCATGATCTCAGGGTACCTGGTGACCCCGTATTGGAACGATCCGTTGCAGTGTCTCTCACTGGGCTATAAATTCCTTGATGCCAGAAACTCTGCCTTATTCCTTTCCATAACCTCTGTGCCTTGATATTTGATCAAGCTGTTAGATATCAGCATGTAATAAGTACTCAGGAATGCTTACTGAAAGTGATCTTATCTGATTATACAGAGGAACAATAACTTTTCATAATCTGTGTGTATAACGGTAAAAGAATGCTCAGAATGAAAGAATAACATGTATAAAAACTAGGTATTTTTATACTATTTGATAGATGACCTGCAGGGGGCATTAGATTGGATGTGGATGAATATGAGAAGGTTGTCAAAGATCACTTCAAGATTCCTTTCCTTGAGATCTGCAATAACATACAATAGACTCTTAATCTACCCTCAGTGATAATGAGACAAATCAGTAGCGTGACAGGATTTTGTACTAAGCCCATGAAATCTTCTCCAGCCTTCCCTTCTTCATGTCTGTCAGTTCCTTTATTTTAGCCTTAACTCAAAGGCTTTCGGCTCCAGTACTTGAATGTTTCTTTTTTTTACTGAAAATCTTTGAAATTCATAGTTTATTCCAGTTATGATATATAGTCAATAAATATTCATTGGGTACCTATGGCCCTCAATCCATGAGTGAAATGCAAGTGGGAAATTACTTTCAGTTTCTATATGGCATGATTTGTAAACAGTCACAGTGGCTGATGAATGGATAATCTAGAACCCCAATGATACTCAGCTCTCCAAACTACTCCTGAGCAAGCAAAGACAAGGACTCCTCAGAAAGAGCTGGAAGCTGTCTTCTCAGTAGTGTTGACAAAATGCTTCTATAGGACAGCAGCAAAGCCAAGGGTTTTCGTGATCCTCCTTCACACTTCATTTTGCCATTTGGTTTTCCCCGTCATGCTAATTTTTGTGTTGATTTCTGTGTGTGTGTGTGTGTGTGTGTGTGTGTCATAATCTAAAAAGAGTAACTCTTGACAAGTAACAGTAATGTGAAGGGAATTGCATAGTAAAGAAGTTGCTGACTTTCCCTGCTTTATTTAGTTGGATTTGCTTATAGTCAGGATTTCTCACTAATTTTTCTTCTCCTGCCAGACTGAAAACCAGTAAATGATTGCTGAATTCCAACATCATTAGGAGAGAACTTACCTTAGTTAAGACTGGGCAATATAATCACAATTTCTACATTAATGTCAATGTTCCGAGTAAATGCTTAGTGGTAATAATGGGGAAAAAAATCCAAGTACTTGGAAAATATAAGAAAAGCAAGATTCTAAATCTACAGTCTGAGTTATCAGTGTAAGATTGCCATGTTATGAGCAAGGCAATAGCACATTTAGGTATGAATATATAATACGTTCAAGTTATAGCAAGTTTAAATATGTTTCTCGTATTTGAGGAACTCAAATATGTTGCTCATATGCTCAAATTCTCAATATAAATTTAATTGCCTATATCCGGTTAGAAGTGAAAAAAAAAAACTTTTAAAACATACTTTGAATTTCAATGATCTTCTGTAAAGAAATAACGGCATTCATATTCGGGCTTTGGTGGAGAATATCTTCTGCAAGTGGCTCCAGCTGCAAGAATAGCAGACAACAGGATGAGCAGAATATTATGACTTTACAATAAGACTGACAGCAGCAAAGCAAATTGAGACAACCTAAAAAACAAAACAAGCTTGCTCCTAGAACTAGTTAATATTCTGCTGCTATCGGTTCTAAAAGTGTAACCAGTTTTATTTTCTGTGTTGCACCATGTAATTGAATTCCAAAGGGCTTTTCAATTGGTCACAAGACTAATCTATGAAGTCCCTGAAGCAGGTGCATGTCTGTGTATTATTCATTAAAAATCTGAGTTATTTGTGTAATTTTTGTAGGTTCCTCACACACCAAATTCCATCATGTCTGTACACGCAGCTGGACCCTGCAAAGGAAATCTCAGGAAAGTTGCAGTAGACAGAATGTGGGCAGTCTATCATCCATAGCTTTGCAGTGGTTTTACATCTAACCACCTTATACTTTTGGGCACTTCACAATAGAAAACCTAGACACAGCTGCTCTTATTCAATTGCTATTGAATAAGTGGTAGAGTAAATGTTCAAATAAAACCAAAGGTGAAGTAAAGTAACTGTACATTTTCACTTCTACTGTGTCCATAACTCTGCTGATGTCCCAGTGGAAGCACAGGACAAATTCCTGTCTTGCAAAGCTATCATGATCTCCTGGAATTACACTAATTTTTCATGGAGAAGCTCAGCAAACATTGCTTTGCAAGAAATGAAGAAGAGCTTTAAATAATTTATGGAAAGTTTTGGCAGAACGAAATCTGATGATGCATCCCTGGGAATACCTTGGTGATGTTGCTTGGTGTGGAGCAGCAGGAGCTGAATAGCCAGAACACTTGCAAACAGAATAGCCATCCAGTTATTGTGACCCAGGAAGCAAGGAAAGCAATAGTAACAAAGGAACTAAGAAAAAAAGAGTTTTCTTAGAAAATGTAAAGTTGGTAGTCTCAAATATAAACTGATGGTCAAACTATCATATGGCATGAATGGGAACCGATGTCACTAGACATTGTACCAAAGCATAAACGCATCTATGTCTCTTGGTCTGTAGGAAAAAAAAAACACTAAAAACCTCAGGGATTCCAAGTTTCCACAGCATATGTAAGTGAATCTTCCCTCCAGGGTCTTTCTGAATTGATTATTCTGTACTTCAATCATGGACTCTAAGACAATAGCACCTTTCTTCCAGATGCCATAGGATAACAGACTAGCTGAGGAATATTTATACACGGGTAAATTCACTAAATATAACTTTCCAGAGTGTTTTTCTTAGCTGCCAGAAAAAGGAAAAAAAAAAAGAAAAAAACCTTTAAAACATCAAAAGGTTTATTTGCAATACAGCTTGGTGAAAGAAAATAAAACAACACAGTGTTGGTGAAAGGCTCTGCGATCTTAAATTCTAAAATCTTGTTAAAATCATTTTTAAAAAATCTGGTATTTCAGGTAGTGTCTTCAAGAATATATTATCCTGGTAACACTCCCTTCACTCAGAGTAACTACTGAATCATAAACGGAAGGTTACTTGGAATACTCTTACTCAAGAATTAGACAGGGTTGAGCTACCTTGCATATAAATAATCTTTCCTTTCACTTCTGTCTCAGAGCTTAGAGAATATTTTTAATAGAAACCAGAATTTAGTAATAAAATGTTTTGAGACATCACTCTATGTTCAAATATTTAAGAACAAAAGCACAAGGTGCTATCAGCATACTTAGTTCTTCAAAAAGCTTTCCGGTGACTTTAGGGTAAAAATGCTGACAAATTGAAAGGTGCTGGCTACAGAGATTATTAATGTAAAAACCTCACTTCTGGAACTCTCTTGCATGAAAGTTTCTGGGCTATTTGTGAGACTTGGTTACGTAGAAAGTAAATGCGATTCAGGGTGTTGAGGGTAAAAATACAAACAACCCTAAACCTCCAATTTGGAATCATCAGTTAGATTCGATAAAGTTGTGTCTACTTACAAAAGCAACCTAGAGAATTAAGGCAATTACATTGATAATTTAAGCCTCCCAAGCCATTTCCTTGCATGTTTTAGGTGAATGTCATTTAGAGGATTTAACCTTCAGTAAATTGCCCCAATTTGTTTCATTTTGAGGGTATACACAGAGCTGAATTCAGAAAATTCTCAATGTAAGTTCTTTAGTTTTTTCTCGGGTAGCACTGCACAGAAGGCAATGGGTAATACTCTCAGTTGGCAAGAAGGCAAGCAGAATTTAGAGTCTGTTTTCATAAAATTAAAACCTTGTATAGAGGGACCACAGAATTGAGTTGTCTTTTCTAGAGTTTGTTGATTTAATCATTCACAATTATAACCACTAAAAAAATCTGATCGAAACATCTATTTAATAAATATTTATGAGTATTGGTCATTATTAGTATTCTAGTAACTAACTGTAATGAAATAATATTAAACAGTCACTTTTTATTAATGCGAAGCAAAAATGAGAATATTCAGTAAAGCTGGTTATGCATTTAGTTTGGCCAATAAGATGTAGCAAAAACATTGATTACTGAGGCTAATCAATGTTAGTAAGAGTTATTAAAACATACATAAGGAAGTAGTTTTTGCAAACCAGAGAACTTTTGCATGCAAAAATTATAGTAAGATAAAGCATATGCAAATGTAGGAAATATCACATACCCATCATGCCATCTTTGCTGAGCAATTCTATCAAGTAATAATAATCAAGGAATTATAAGATACACTAGATAATTTTAACACAACTTCTTGACACACAAAGCGCTCACTCAGCTTTATTTTATCCAAAGTTTAATTGCCAACTATTACTTACAGCAATTCTTTATACAAATTTTCAGTCTCAGTGTCAGAGAAATTTATTTTTCTATGTCTTTTATAGAAAGTTGCAATACTGTATTGATACAATTCAGATGTTTATTAAGTTGCACATACTGTGTAATTTCAAGTATTACAGCTACTTTAAAACACCTAAAAATTGTGGCCATTATCATGTTGTGAATAGGTAATTTTCAGATTCTTTACAATCAGATCAGTTAAATCATCAAAAATCATTTTAGTTGGCTAAGATGCATTTATGGAAATGGGCAGGGGATATTTTTGGAGAAGCTCTTGTGTAAGAGTTTTAAAACATACTCTGTACTTATGAGATGTGAAAATCAACTCCATTATTTTCATGATTCAGACAGGACAAAAAAGAAGCTAAACAGAGACTTTGCAAATATAACCGGTACATGAGGATAGATTTACACATCAATCAAGCAAAGGATCTACTAACTACTCTTTAGCTTTTATATTTCCCAAATATGCCAAGTATTTTCACACTTCTACACTTGTATTTATTCTGTTCCCTCTGATTTCTATTTTCTCCAACCTTCTTTGAATTGGTGATACCTTACTAAATTGTTCAAGGACCAGCACAAATATTGCCTGCTCTGTGAAATCTTTCCCAAATTTCTGATAGAGCAAATTGCTTCCACCTGTGTTTCCTTTCCACACAAATACTCTTGTTTACTCTGCTAAACACATTATATTGTAGTCAGCTGTATCTGCCATTCTGTACTTTGTTGTGAGCTATTTAAAGGCAAAGATAGAGCCTGGTATACAATAGGCATTTTTAAAAACAGTTGAATGAATGAATGAATGGAGGGGAGCAAGGATTAATTAAGAAAACATGGAGAGAGAGACCCTACACTCTGTAGCTAACACACCGAGGTAGACTAGGTTCTTCCTCTTGAGTGCCTGATATAATCAGGACATGATTTGAGGGTGAAAGACTAGGAAAGACAACAGTGATAATTCATTTTTAAATGAATATACTGTAATTGAGTTTTAATTGATGTTTTAATTGATTTGTAAGTTTGATTTTTAAATTGACCATCTTGTTACACTTATCAATTCCAATAATGTATATGCAAATAATTTTGCATAGATTTTCTACATACACAATTACATGATCTGTGACTAATAAGAGATTATGTAATTCTCCAATTTTTATATGTTAAATTTCTTTTTGTTACTCTATTGCACCATTTGGACAATCAGTGCAATGTTGAAATGAAGTAGTAAGAGTGAGCATCTCTGTCTTGTTTTTGATGTCAAAGAAAAGTCCTCCTATTTCACCTTGAAATCTGATATATACTATATACAATTGTTTGTAGATAAGCTTTACTAACTTAATACATTTTCCTTTTGTTCCCAGTTTTTCAAAAATAGTTCATAATTGGGTGTTTATCAACTGGTGTTTAAACATCTATTGAAATTGTTATATTTCTTCTTGATTCTATTAATGTGGTGAATTATAATGACTTATTTTGCACTTTAATATGTTATATCCTGGCCTGAACCCAGTTTTGTGATGTGTTTTTAAGATATTGATGAACTGCTAATATTTTATTTCAGATTTTATCTACTACACTTATGTGCAAGATTTCCTATAATATTCCTTTCTTATAATGTTCCTTTTAGTTTTGATATCAATATAATACTGGTCTCAAAAATAATCAGTTGTGAACTGTTCTCTCCACGCCTCTTTAAAACAGTATGAGACTGGTACATTTTATTCGTTAAATTATTGTTAGAATTCCCTGATGAAGCTATATGGGGGTCTGATATTTTCTCTTGGTAAATTTGGTATTAAAGATTCAATTTTGTTTATAATTATAGTACCATTCAACTTTTCTGTCTTCTTGATTCAGTTTTTGTAAGGTTGTATTTTTGTAAGAATTTTTCCATCTCAAATAAAATTTCAAAAATTTTAATGTTAAGTTTCTTTTTTTAATATTCTCTTCTAATCCCTTTAATACATTAAAATCTGTAGTAAAGGCCTCATTTTCATTCTGAGTGCTGGTAATGCATGGCTTTTCTTTGTCGATCAGTCTTGCTATAGTTCCATTAATTTTGTTGGTTATTTGAATACCTAAATTTGAGTTTTTAAAATCTTATATATTATATGTTTGTTTTTTATTTCATTATTTCCTCTCTATATTTCCTTTGCTTACTTCACGCTTAATTTGTTGCTATAGTTTTCTAATATCTTGATATGTATGCTTCTATCTTTAATATTAATCTTTCTTCTATCCTAATATATACATTGAAAGCTTTATATTTTTTTCTCTGAATTCAGCTTTATACATATCCAAGTCTTGATATTTCATATTTTCATAATCATTCAGCTTAAAATGTTTTCTAATTTTCATTGTGATTTCTTTGACACATTAGTATATTTTGAAATCTCCAAAATATATGAGATTTTTTAATTACCTTTTTTTATTTCAAATTATACAACTATGTTTGTTGACTATGGGTACAATGTTGTAGAGCAAATCTCTAGAGCTTATTCATCTTGTTTGATGGAAACTTTATGCCCTTAAATTAGTTAACTCCCCATACTCCCTCAGCCTGACAACCACCATTCCACTCTTTGATGGTATGTATTTGATTATTTTAGATACCTCATATAAGAGGAATCATGCAGTATTTCTCTTTCTGCAACTGAATTATTTTACTTAGTATAATGTCTTCTAGGTTCACCTATGTTGTCACATATTGCAGAATTTCCATCTTTTTTAACACTGAATAGGATTCCATTGTATGTATAAACCACATTTTCTTACCCATTTGTTGGCTAACTGGACATTTAGCTTGTTTCCATATCTTGGCTATGGTGAGTAGAAGAATCATAGCAGTGTTACAATCTCTTCGGGATCCTGATTTCGATTCTTTTGGATAAATCTCAAAAGTGGAATTTCTGGATCAATATGGTAGTCCCATATTTACATTTTTGAAAGCCCTCTATTCTGTTTTACACAGTAGTTTCACCATTTTACATTACATTGATAGTGTGCAAGGGTTCCAGTTTCTCCACATTCTTACTCATACTCAGGGTTTTTTATTTTTATTTTTTTTTATAATAGTCATCCGGACATCCTGACAGATGTGAGGTAATATCTCATTGTGGTTTTGATATGCATTGCCCTGAAGATTAGTGTTGTTAAGCATTTTTTCATATCCTTGTTGGCCATTCATTCTCTTTGGAAATACGCCTATTCAAGGCTTTAGCCCATTTAAAAAATCAGGTTATTAAGTTTTTGTTTATTTGTTTTACTACTGAGCTGTAAGAGTTTCTCATATATTTTGGAAATGGACACGTTATCACATCTAACTATTTTCTTGGATTCCATAGATTGCATTTTCACTCTGTTGATTGTTTACTTTGCTGTATAGAAGCTATTGAGTTTGAGGTATTCCTACTTGTTTGTTCTTGGTTTTGTTGTTAGAGCTTCTGGTGTCATAGCTATAAAATCACTGTCAAGACCAATGTCATGAAACTTCTCCCTGTTTTCTTCTAGGGATTTTACAATTTTAGGTCTTACATTTAAGTCTTTAATCCATTTTGAGTTTATTTTTGTGTATGGTATATGATAAGAGTCCAGTTTAATTCTTTAATAAGTGGATATCCACTTTTCCCAACACCATTTGTTCAAGAGACTTTCTCCATTATATAGTCTTGGTACCCTAGTTGAAGATCAGTTGACCATTCTCATATGTGTGAATTTATTTCTGTGCCTTCTATTCTATTCTATTGGTCTATATGTCTGTATTTATTGGCAGTACCATGCTTGTTTGATTACTGTAGCTTTGTAATGTATTTTGAAATCAGGAAGTGTGACGAGTCCAGCTTTGTTCTTCTTTCTCAAGATTGATTTATTTGTGGTCTTTCGTGGTTCCATATAAGTTTTGGAATTGTTTTTTTCTATTTCTAAAACAAAATGCCATTGGGATTTTGACAGAGATTGCATTGCAATCTGTTGATCACTTTGGATAGTATAGTCATTTTAACAAATATTAAGTCTTTTGATCTATGAATATGATATGTCTTTTCATTTGTTTATGTTATATATTGTATTGATTCTAGTTTAATTTCACTGTGGTAAGAGATAGTAATACTCTATGAATTGAATTAGTTGAAATTAATTGAATCATTCTTTATGCCCCCAAAATGGTCTATTTTTGAAAACATTACAAGTGTCCTTGAAAATAAAAATATTATGCTACTATTGGGTATTTTCTATTATACATTTCAATGAAGGAAAGTTTATTAAGGTGTTAAATCTCCTAGATATTTCCCTTTTTATCATCTTCTTTCCTGTAAGTTACTGAGAGGAGTATTAAGATTTGTCACAATAATTATGGTTCAGCCTATTTTTCCATTTGTTTCTTTCAAGTTTTACTTGACTTGTTTTGAAGCTATGTTATTAGATACACAATACTTGAATTGTTTTATCTTCTCAGATGTGTGGAAGATTTACTATGAAGTATTTCTATCTCTGTTCCTTTTCTCATCTTAAAGTCCACGTTATCTGATACTAACATAGAGTTATGAGCTTTCTTTCAGTTAGGTTTTGTAGTTTAATTTTTCTTCATCATTGTGTTCAAATTTTCTTTATCATTAAAATACAGAAACTGTCCCTTAAGAAAATTATTTATTACAACGTGATAATCTCTGCTTTTAGTAGTGGATCAAATCCAATTATATGTGTTTTGTGTAACTGCACAAGCTGATTCTAAAATTTTATATGAGAATACAGATGGGACAAATGTAGCCAAGACTGCCATGAAGAAAAATGAACTGGAAGATTTGTCCTATCAGATCCCAAAATTTCTTACAAAGCTACACCAGTGAAGATGTCACAAAGATAGACAAATAGATGTATAGAGTAGAATTTCTATGTCTATATGGACAAAGATACCATTGCTATGCCATGAGAAATGGACAGGTCTTTTCAATAAATGGTACAGGCTGAAATATATATTTACATTAAAATAAAAAACAAAAAAACTTGACTTTTATCTTAAGCCATATATAATACATATTCAACTGATAAAGCCATGCATCACCATGTTGAAGTCAAAAATAAAGGTTTAAGGAAAAAACAAGAAGAATATTTTCATGACTTTGGTATACAGAAAAAATACTTAAACAGAATATGAAAAGAACTAATCAGAAAGGAAACTATTTATAAATTGTACTACATTTAAAAATTATTTTTGCTTATGAAAGGACACAATTAAAAGACAGACAAGATGTTTCAACACATGAAACCAAAAAGAAGATCTATAAAGATCTGCTCAAATCAGTAAGAAAAATGACAATCTGAAAGTAGACAAAAGACTTGAATAGGTTCTTCAAAATATGGTATGTATACAAATAATCAGTAAATAGATGAAAGATATATTAATTCACCAGTACTGTGGCAAGTCAAAACAATGATGATATACTATTACACATTGCACAGAATGTCTAAAATTTTAAAAGACTAACAATACCAATGTTAGAAGGATACGGGAACAATGAAAATAGTATATGCTGCTGGTAGGAATATGAATTGTGACAACCACTATGGAAAACAGTTTGGTATTATTCACAAAGATTAAACACATGCATATACCAAGACCCAGCAATACCACTTTTAGATATATACTAAACAGAAACATATGCACAAATGTACCAAGAATCGTATATAAAATGTCCATCACTGCATTGTACATAATGGCCCCCCTACTCTGGAAAAATTTCCTACAATCATCAAAACTAGAATAGATTGATAAACCGTGACATTTTCCTACAAATTCTTTTTATGGAATAGAATACTATAATAATAATGAAGATGAATGAACTATATATAGCTAGCTAGCTACAACAACATGGATGAATCTCACAAACATAATGTTGAGCAAAAGAAGTCAGACACAAAGATATATATTGCATAACTTCATGAATATAAAGTTCAAAAACAGGTAAATTAAAATCTTTTCTTAGAAACCAGAAATTTGTTTGCTTTCAGAAATGAGAAAGGAGTACTGATGGGAAAGAGGATATGGAGTTTATTGAGGTGCCGACATTATTCTATTTCTTGATCTGGTTGATGGTTGTACATTTGCTCTATTCGTGATATTTCAATGAGCTGTCCATTCATGTCTTATGCAGTTTTCTGCAAGAATATTGTATTTTACAATTAAAAATAATTTAAAAAGAGAATATATTTTCTGACATAAGGGAATAGTGAAACTAAGTCTGGTTCTTGAGTCCATGTTCTTTCCACTATATTATGGTGCCTCTAAGAACAAAGTGAGATTACAAATTTGCAGCAAGAACAATAAATTATATTCTTAGATACAGGGCACAAATTCACTTACAAAGAGAACTGAAAGTCCCCCTATAACATGCAAAGCAACTCAGAGAAAATGCAGAAAGGGTTCAGTTTCAAGATCAAAGACATTGTGTAACTATGAAAGAATATGATGATCAAGACCAAGGGGATAAGGGATGCAGATTGTAATATAGACCTGACCCACCCTGCTGATTGACTATTATCAAATCCCTAGTGAGTAGGGATTGGTGGTTAAAACTCAACTCTCATTTAAATAATTGTCTTAGAGATGTCTGCAATTAGTTGTATATGTTTAATTTGATTGCTTAAGTAAATCTGGTTATAATTTTATCCATATTGTGATTCATGAGTCATTCTTAAAATAACCCCTTTTATTCATTTGAAGTCACTAAAATCCTTGACTATATATATATATATATATATATATATATATATATATACTGAAAAAAAAAAGTAAATCAGGGTGGATTCTATTGATAATGAAGTTATTGCACTGACAGACTACTAAGTTTATTCAGAGTGAGTCTGTCTGCATCCTGTGTACATGCAGATGATGAAGAGTTTTATCACACAGCAGTAAAGAAACATCTCTAGCCAAGAGGAGTGATATAAACCTAACAAGTTTTATGAGAGTATCAGGAAGACCAAGAGGCAAAGGGTACAGTCACGGCCATCGAGCTCACATGAAGTACTGAACAAATTCCTTGCATAAAATAAGAGGGACAAGTGGACTATTACAGATTCTGTGATTACTATTGTGGTTATTGTTCTATTAGTTGAGTTTTACCCAAAGCTACCACACCTTGGAGAAATGTAAGTTACACAATGTATCAGCCATTGAATGAAAGAAGGAAGACTATAAGGAAATGCCTCTATTCACTATCATATCCAAATAGTATCCCATAATTTCCATGACACAACTATGGAAAGTTTGTATGTAATGCATATTTAAACACCTATGGCAATAATTAGTTAAATAATTAAAAACAAATTTAAAGGTAAAAATTATGGTATAATAGACTATAATGGGCATATGGTCTATTAGAAAGAAGACAATAAATGCAATTAGTTGGGTAATTCAGACTATTGATATTTATGTTTAAGCATTGAGGTTAAGATTGTAGACATGCAACATAACGAGAAAACATTTTGAGCAAGGGAAATACTATATATTGAAAGGTGCATGTTAAATTGAAGTTTCATAACACTGAAGGAAAGTTTGCTCAGTGCAGTTTCCTTGCATAATGTCCATATTTTAGACATCAGTTGTTATAAAGAAGACTTAATTAATCTTACATGCCAAAAATCTTGTTGTTTCCTTGTCCCTGTTTTTGCAAATAAGTTTAAATTTGATAGTTGTTCTTGGTAAGTCCTCATGTTTCATTTTCTTTGATCCTTGGTTTTTTTACCCTCACTTGCTTTTTTTTTTCCTCTTCTTTTATCTGCTAATTTGCATGTTTTAAACTGTTTTTTCCTTAGTTTTTTTGTTTAGTAAAGAGATTTTTAATATACTGTTTTCCAAATGTTGATTTTTCTGCTAAGAAGACCTGTTTCACATCATGTAGCGGTGGTATGCTGGTAAATGTTTTACAGCTGGCTGTCTAAGAAATAGCTGTAATTTGTAGTATTTGCTGATTTCTGTGGTGTAAATATTCTCACCACGGCCTATTTCAAGCTACCAATGTGATGTCACCGAACTCAGATTTGAGTAGAGACACACACAATGAGCTCTCACAAACTATTAAGGTCCAAGCCCAGCATACCACTGATAGAGTATTATTGTGTTTATTAATAATCTGGGGAAAACTGTTCCTAATGATTATTTCCTTAATAAACTTTTGTTTTCTTGTGTGGGATTCTGCTGTCTCCAAAAATTGTACACTAGTTTGTTTATAATACCCCGAAGCACGGTACTCAATTGTTGAATACTTCTATATTTTCCATGGAAATTCTAATTCCTCATGATATTCCATTCCATGAATCCAGCCTAATTATTTACTTTTATTCCATTAAAGCAGCCTCTCTTCTACCAAAAACAAAACAAACAAATCCAAAAAAGAGCCATTAGTGAATTCTAAGACGTCTCAAAGTCTTTATCTATGCATTTCCACTATAAGAGATTAAATCCTGTCCTTTGACTTTAGCTTCTCAAAATATCATTTTTATTCAAGACCAATGTTAAATGTTACTTCTTCTATTAAAATGTTCCTCCATCCAGGTATAGCTAAAAAAAAGGGTCTTACATTTCCAATTTATTTTTTAATTTTTACTTGTATCAGAAATTTTGGGCACAAAGTAGATGCCCGATAAAAGTACCAAAAGAATGTATATATAAATGAATGTCTTGGCATGTTTCTTCATCATTGAAAATAAATGTTTTCTTTCTGTTATTGGTAATCATACCGCTATCAAATGTCCAGATTCCTGGCCATATTCTTTTTAACACCTTCTGAAAAGCCTAAACACAAACAGTACAGAAGATTTGCATAATGGAGTTTTTAATTATCCAGGTAACTTCTACTTCATTTAGCATTTGCTAAAACAGATAAACAAACAAAAAATCCACAATCAGTTTGGCTCTGCTTCTCATAAACCTTGTTCAATATAAGAAATGCAACACCATAGGCCATATCTACATGGGAAATAGCTTCAAATAATATTTTCCAAATATTTTACTCTTTAGATTATCCTTACATTCTCTTTCAGAGTGTGGATAGGTTTCAAAGTCTAAGAGAAGATCATGGAAAAATATTATTCTGGATTATCATACGTTTTCCCTGTATCCAGTTTTTCCTTCCTTTACTCATGAATTGCAAGCTCCAAAATAGGAGCTTGTAAGCTTTCCCAGATTCACACCAATTCCCCAATGGAGTCGGCCATACATAATCTAAAGGATGAAAAAGATGGCAAAACTACTTCCCCATTCAAAATCTAATGAAAACAAACCCCTGATGAGCAACTTGGACAACAACATCTCAAGAGTTCACCTCAGGGGTGGTTGTCAACACTTACTAGAGTCAATTCAAGAGACTTTTTCAGCAGCTTTAGAGCAAAAAGTCATCTTGGAAAGATTATCAACATCCACAATCACTAAGTTTAGCCACTGTTGCTGAAATCCAAGTCAAATGAAAGCAGCTGAGCCTACTCAACAGGAGACAACCCTTATTACAAAGAAAAGTAGAAAGGGGAGGGGGGCCCAACCAGAAAGGGGCAGGAAGGAAGGGAGGGAGGGAAGGAGGAAAGGGAGAAAGAGAAGAAAGGAGGGAAGGACGGAGGGAGGGAGGGAGGGAAAAAGGGAGGGAGGGAGGGAGGGAGGGAGGGAGGGAAGGAGGGAGGGAGGAAGGAAGGAAGGAAGGAAGGAAGGAAGGAAGGAAGGAAGGAAGGAAGGAAGGAAGGAAGGAAGGAAGGAAGGACCTAGAAGCTAAACTTTTAAAAGAATGGGGAGATCAAGAAAATACATGCTATAGACTCAAATATATGCTGACCCTTCAGTACCAGAAGTTGTAGCATCATCTCAACAGCTTCCATATCTATGGAATTTTTTTTCTCTAACAAGCTTAAAACTGTCATTTAGTCTGTTTTAACAAGTGGTCTTTTAATGGCTATGTTCTCAACTCACCACCCAAGGCTCTTAATACTGTCTGTCCTCTCGTTTTAGCTTCCTAAAGTTTTTCAGTGTTTTTATTTTAGATTGCATAGGCATGCCCACTGCTTAAGCTTTTCTCACCTTTTGGGAATTTTTTTTTTCACAGGAAGCAACCCAGGGTGTTGCTAATTGGCTTTGCAAAAACAGTAAGCAAATCTGGCCTCATAGCAACTATGACATTGGCAGCCAGCACAAATGCAGATTACCAAAATCAGTTTCTTTGAGAACCTTACAGATGTTCCTATAACTACTTCTAAAAAAGATGTGACTATTCACTTAAGTATCTCTGATGCCATTCCAAGGAACCTAATGATTCTTCTCATTTGGATAGCCACTTTATTTTTCTGTACACTCTAAGCTGGTGTTTCTAAGTGCTTCACTGAATAAGTTCAAAAATATTCATCATACACTAATTGGACTGATAAATCTAAGTTCTAAACTTTGCCAAGAAAAAGAAAAATATGGACTTGTGATATGTCTTCAAAATCAGTTGCCTCTAGGAATTTCCTGTACCATGCTCAAATTAGTTTTAATCCAATAGTATATTATTTTGACTGATCCTGTGCACATTTCTTAAAAGAATAGTTAAGAGATGTTTTGCTAACTAGATCACTTTCATAAAAAAAAAATATTTAAAAAGGAAAAAAAATGCCTATTTTGGGTATAACACTCAGATAAATTAATTTCATAAAAATCAAGTCTTTTTGGTACCCATCTATGTATCTACACTGAGATATGGAGCCAAGAGTTCCTGCTGATTTTATAATTCCTTTGGGTTATGTAATACATATTATTCTGCTGATAATCAGCCATATGAAGCAGCATTTTGCTGTATTGACATGGCTTAGCCAAGAACAACAAGGAAAAGAAATAGCATTAAAAAAACTGGCAAAATGTTTATGAATTCTAATCCTCTGCACATGAATAAATACATCTGACAAAGTGCAGAGTCCCTCAAAAAGGCCCTTCTTGACCTTCCTAATTTGAGTTCAATTGCATGTTCAGTGTTGAGGAGCCAAAGTAGGTTCTGCCAATGTTTTAAGCTCAACCTTTACTACATTTTGTTATTTGTAAAAGTGAAATCCCAGATAATAAGTTATAATTGCCCTATTAATCACTTGAAAAGGGAGTTTGAAGGAAAATTAGGATTTGAAATTGCACAACTGGTATCTGAAAGACGTCCTTTCTTATTTTCTTAACTAGAGCTTACCACGTAAAACCACTATGAAAACTGTACGTATGCACTTTTTAAAATGGTGAGGTACATGCGATATGCCTTATATATTACTTTTCTAAAGGAATGAAATTTAAAACTTCAACGTAGTCATGCTGTTAGTCATGATGACCTTTGAACCGCAGGAAAAAAATACAGAAAACCAGGCCTTGGATTATAAATTATATTGTCATTGAAGTGAGAAGAACTCTTTGTTCCTTAAATTGTTTCAAATATTATATTTTCATTTCCTTTTTTCAAATAAATTATAATGTACAATACACATATATTTCTATTCCATTTTTTATTTTTAAAAATCCTTATTCCTCTTAGCTTTGTTACTCTGTATACTAATAGATCTGACACACCAAAATTTACCTTTTAAAGTTCAATATACCAAAATCCATCTGTTACCCTTAAAGTAGCTTGTGGGCAATCTATATTCTTGTTTATATCCATAACCCCAAGAAATCTCAATGGAAAAAAATATTGAAAGGTACAGATGCTTTAAATCTCTCTTTCTTTAGTTCACGATGAACACATTTTAGATTGGGCTTATATAATTGAAGATGGCCAATGGAAAGGGGCAAAATGGTATTTAGGTTGTTATAATAATTTAATCAAATTTACTATAAGATGTCTAGATAATAAAAGTTATGAAATAGTTAATATAGCCAAAAATAATTATTTCAATTATTCCTTACTGGAATTTTTAGCATCTACATACCCATATGGGCATGTTTAAGATTGGCCAATGATACTTGTATCCCTTTCTTTATCTCAAGCTTGGTCTTTCTAAAAATGTAGAGAAAAGGTATATGTCTCAAACTTTAAATTAGGTGACATCCTTCTAATGTCACTAAATGTTCTATGTAAACAGTCTATGTGATCTCTAGGATTAGCTCACATAATAAAATGACCACAGACATCCCAGGCAAAAGGGTATACAGGGAAGACATTACAAAAAAAATAAAAAATAAAATAAGACAATAAATAAATTATAGGCTGATATCCCTGATGAAAATGGATGTAAAAATCCTCAACAAAATATTAGCAAGCTGAATTCAGCAACACATTAAAAGATCACATACCACGATCAAGTGGGATTTATTTCTGGGATGCAAGGTTGGTTCAATATCCACAAATCAATTAACATGATACACCATGTAAACAAAATAAAAGATAAAAATCATATGATCATATCAATAGATGCAGAAAAAACATTTGACAAAATATAGCATCAATTTATGATAAAAACTCTCAGCAGAGTGGGAATAGAGGGAACATGCTTCAATATAATAAAGGTCATATATAACAAACCCACACCTAACATCATACTCAACTGTGAAAAGCTAAAAACGTTTTCCTTACGATTAGGAGCAAGACAAGGATGTCTACTACTTCTATTCACATAGTTTTGGAAATCCTATCACAGCCATCAGATAAGAAAAAGCAATAAAAGGCATCCAAATTAGAAAGAAAGAAGTAAAATTGTCATTATTTGCAGATGACACTATACTATATATAGAGAACCCAAAAGGTTCCATCAAAAAACTATTAGAACTGATAAATGAACTCAGTAAAGTAGCAGGATATAAACATTAATATTCAGAAATAAGTTGCATTTTTATACACCAATAATGAACTATCAGAAAGAGAAATTAAGAAAACAATGCCATTTACAGTTGCATAAAAAACACACCTAGGAATAAATTTAATTAAGGAGGTAAAAGACCTGTACTCAGAAAGTTATAAGACACTGAAGAAAGAAATTGAAGACGACACAAATAAATGGAAACGTACCATGTTCATGGGGAGGAAGAATTAACATCGCTAAAATGCCCATAAAATGACAAAAGCAATCTAGAGATTCAATGCAATCACTATCAAATTACCAATGGCATTTTTCACAGAACTAGAACAAATAATCTTAAAATTTATGTAGAACCACAAAAGACCCCAAACAGCCAAAGCAATCTTGAGAAAGGAGAACAAAGAAGGAAGTATCACACTACTTGACATCAAACTACACTACAAGGCCACAGTAATCAAAACAGCATGGTATTGGCATAAAAATACTCATAGATCAATGGAACAAAACAGAGAATCCAGAAATAAACCCCTGTCTATATGGTCATTTAATCAATGACAAAGGAAGCCAGAATATACAATGGGGTAAAAAAAGTGTATTCAATAATTGGTGTTGAGAAAACTAGACAAATACATGCAAAAAAAAAAAGAAAAAAAAATGAAGCTGGACTGACCACCTTCTTGCACCATATACAAGAATAAACTCAAAATGGATTAAAGACTTAAATGTAAGACCTGAAACCGTAAAACACCTAGAAGAAAACATAGGCAGTAATCTCTCTGACACTGCTCTTAATAATATTTTTTTCTGTTATATCTCCTCTGCCAAAGGAGATAGGAAAACAACACAAAAATAAACAAATGGGACTACATCAAACTAAAATGTTTTTGCACAGCAAAGGGAACCATCAACTAAACAAAATGACAATCTACTGAATGGGAGAAGATATTTGCCAATGATACTTCCAATAAAGGGTTAATATCCTAAATTTACAAAGAACTCATACAACTCAACACCAAAAAAATAAACAATCCAATGAAAAATTGGGCAGATGTCCTGTATAGACATTTCTTCGAAGAGGACATACCGATAGCCAACAGAAATATGAAAATGTGCTCAACATCACCAATCATCAGAGAAATGCAAATTAAAACCACAATGAGATATCCACCTGTCACAATGGCCATCATCAATAAATCAAAAAACAAGTGTTGGTGAGGATGTAAAGAAAAGGGAATCCTTATGCACTGTTAGTGGGATTGCAAAGTGGCGTAGCTACTATAGAAAACAGTTTGGAGGGTCCTCAAAAAAATTAAAAATAGAAATACCCTATGATCCAGCAACTCCACTTCTGGGTATTTATCCAAAGAAAGCCAAAACACTATTTTGCAAATTATATATATATATATATATATATATATATATATATATATATATATATATATATATATGCCTATGTTCACCACAGCACTATTTACAATAGTCAAGATATGGAAGCAACCTAAGTGCCTATCAATAGATGACTGGATAAAGAAGAAGTGATACATATATACAATGGAATATTACTCCGCCATAAAAAATGAAATCTTGTCATTTGCGACAACATGGATGTACCTAGAGGGTATTATGCTAAGTGAAATAAGTCAGACAGAGAAAGACAAATATATGATATCACTTATATGTTGAATCTAAAGAAAAGAATAAATGAACAAACAAAACAGAAACAGACTCATAGATACAGAGAAAACACTGATGGTTGCCAGATGAGAGGGGAATGGGGGGAGGCTGCATGAAAAAGGAGAAGGGATTAAGAAGTACAAACTAGTAGCTTCAAAACAGTCATAGGGATGTAAAGTACAGCATAGGGAATATAGTCAATAATATAGTAGTAACTATATATAGTGCCAGGTGGGTACTAGACTAATCAGGGGATCACTTTGTAAATGTCTAGCCACTATGCTGTACACCTGAAATTAATATAAAATAATACTGAATGTCAACTGTAATGGAAAAAAAATTAGAAAAAAAAAAGGCAAATAAAAGGCATAAGGGGAAAGGAAGGTAGTAGAAAACACATCCATTTTGCTTTTTAGTAAACTCAGATAAATTAAGAATACCACAAAACTTCACACGACTAATTTGAATCTGTTCTGAAACACAGAAAAAGAAAGCAATCACAGGAAAAAGTACTCCATCTTCATTGGAAGTCCTCACTTGGAAGAATACAGTGGGCAAAATGCAGATATTATAAGAGCACTGTGCTCAAAGAGAGCCAGTGAAATCCATAATTTCCTTTCGCATAGTTGGAAAAGTATTTGGCTTTTGCAACTGGGTAACATTTCTTTCTGGGCAGGTCAATCATCCATGGAGCCATAATCTACAACCTACTGTTAGATTTTCTGCACATTTGGCATAAGCCTTAATAATGCAAATATTAAAACCAGACGGCTTCCTTAAAATGTGTCTATATTTAAAGTCAAATAAGTAATTTGAGAATATAGATAAATATGTAAAATGTTACCTGGTAGGCAAATAGAACAGCCCAACATCAACTGATAAGGTAGAAGTAACATTTAATTTTGCACTCCTTAATTGCCACAAAAAAACCCAACATTCCATTTGACATTGGTTTGTAGGAATTTCAGAAAGACTCTAATAGTTAGAAAATCTTAGACACCTTGAATTTGTGTGATCTGAAATAGCAGTCCACTAATAATAACACTAATCATTAGATAGTTACATCCTTTGGGTTATTGGGCTGTCAAAAACTATACAATAAAGACTTGAGTAGTGCTCAAGTTTTCTCTCTCATATTTTCCTTCAAATTAAAAATGTGCATATTTACGTCAATAATTATAGCACAATAATCATGTTGAAGCACCATATGTCTTAAGATAATGATGACAATAAAACTTATATGTTCAGGGTGTGGGAGAAAAGATAACTTGTTTCCCCCCATAAATACTACAGGCACAAGCATGAGTTACTGTTAAAATATATCATGAATGATAGATTTAAAAAATTATTTGGTACATGTTTATTTCATAAGTAAGTCATATTTCAAGTTCATGAAAAAGACAAATATATAAAATAGTCATAACACTTCTATACATTCACTATACAAATAAATGAATTGATAGCTTTAATGAATACATACAAATTTTGAATTATTTGTATAACTGCAATTAATTGGTCCAAAAGTTTGCTCTGATCTGAAGTGAATCTCATGGTAATTTGATGTGAAGTATACAGAGTATTCAGAAAAATATGTATGTGATAAAAAGAAGAAAGAATGATCTTCGGCGATGTAGATACAGGTTAAAATCTTAGATCTAATGTGTTCTGGCTGCTTGATTTTGAACGGATTTCTTAATCCTCTTTGAGACTCATTATCACTTTCTGTAAGATGGAAATAATACCTATCTCTTAGCCTAGAGATTTCATAAATGGAAAACAGAAAAAAGAGTTTATGCCAATATTTTTATGCCTCTGGCCCAAGATGATGACATAGGAGGTTTCTGGATTTACCTCCTTCCATGGATGTACTGAATGTACAGCTACACCTGGAGCAATTCTCTCTGAGAGAAATCCAGACACTCGCGGAGTGACTCCTACACACTGAGCCAATGAGAAAATTTCCACATCAAAATGGGTAGGAAAGGTTGAGACACACTTTCGCCATAAACCCCACCCCAGGCACAATTGAGAGGGAACCCCCAACTTTCACTAAGGAGGGAACGGTGTGGACCACACATCTAGTATCCTATCTTTTAACTTTCCCACCTAAGGAATGAGCTCCCAAATTAGCTAGCTCTGAGAGCCAACAGGGCTTGAATTCATGAGTCTCAGGGGACAAAGAAGCAGTTCTTAACAAGTGTGCAAGTACTTGCCATGGCTACACACGAGGGCTCAGTGCAGAAGAAGCAAGCAAAATTGCCCATCCCCCAGTCTTTCCCTGGAAGGGGTTTGGCTACAGACTTTACAAGCTGCTGCCTGAGGAGTATGGCTTCTACTTAGCATACATCAAGGTTGATTGTGATTTTCACCAGAGACTGAAAGAGCTTGAGGGCACTTCTGTCTTCGCTCTCTGGTTCACTCTAACAGTAAAACCAAGTGTCCCTGGAAGGTGCTTATTGACATATCTAGCACCCCAACTTTTATGGCTGCTATGCATAAGACGGGTCTTCCAATCACCCAGCTCTGATAGCCAGCAGGGCATGCGTTCATGAGTCCCACAGGACTACAGCAAACAAAGAAGTTTTTAAACAGGCACAGAAGCACCCCTCACCCGATAGGCTATACACCCAGGCACAGTGTTGAAGGAACAGACAAATATTCCCATCTCACAGTTTCTTCATAGAAGGACCTGACTGTACTTTCCCAGCTACTACCTGAGGGTGCAGCTTCTGGTCAGCCTACATGTAGGTGCTGACTGTAATCCTTGCCTTAGGGATACTGACAGGTCTTGGCACATACTCAACTACTAGGAACCACTAACATCAAAGACTGTAGCTTGGACAATCACAAAGGTTCGAAAGGTAAACAGGAGCTGGAGCAGGGCTGATTGATGAAGTTAATCTACATGAAACCAATCTGTCAAGATTGGGAGAGGTGGCTGTTTTATCTAATGTGTAGAAACCAAGAGAGTCAAAGAAAATGAATGTATTCCAAGCAAAAGAAAAATCCTCAGAAACTGATCTTAATGAAATGGAGAAAAATGACTTACCCCATACAGTATTCAAAGTATCGATCATAAGGATGGTCACTGAGGTCAGGAGAGCAATGCATGAACAGATAATTTAACAAGAGATAGAAAATATTACCAAGCAGATATCTTAGAGCTGAAGAATACAATAACTAAACTGAAAAATTCAATAGAGTAGTTCAGCAATAATCTAGAGCAAATGGAAGAAAGGATCAGTGTTGCTGAAGATGGGGGCAGTAAAACTCATTCAGTTGGAGTAACAACAACAACAAATATGCGCGCACACACACATACACGGTGACAAAAATGTATACACATTTTAAGAAAGGAAAAAACCTATTAAAATTGTAATACTCAATATATGTCAATAAGAAAAGATGAATGAAAGTGATGTTTGACTTTTGCAACTACAAGAGGTGCTCAAAGTGGTTACCATCAGTGCCCCGACACTTCTGATTATGGCGAACTACTGCCTGAGCAACGTTGACCAAACTGTCCACCTGTATACTTTTTTTGGCACTCCCGGTATTTTGTGTGTGTGTGTGTGTGTGTGTGTGTGTGTGTGTGTGTGTGTATGTGTATGTGTATGAAAAACAGTCAACATAACTTAAAGGGTTTATGGGACACCATCAAGCCGATCAAAATGCACATTATAGGGAGTCCTAGAAGGAGAAGAGAGAAAGGGCCAGAAAACTTATTTGGAGAAATAATGGCTAAAAAATACCCCAATCTCAGGAAAGAAACAGACATCCAAATCCAAGAAACCCAAAAGGTACCAAATAAGATGGATTTAAAGAGACTCACACCAAGGCATATTATAATTAAACTGGCAAAGATAAAGACAAAGAATCTTAAAAGTGGAAAAAAAAAAAAAAAAAAAAAAAAAAAAAAAAAAAAGCAACGTGCTACAAAGAAGAGAAACTCATTAAGATTATGAGTGAATTTTTTCATCAGAAACTTTACAGACCACAAGGGAGTGGGATGATATATTCAAAGTGCAGAGGGAAAAAAACTGCTGGCCAAGAATAACTAGTAAATTGGTCCTTTAGAAGGAGAGCTTTGTAGACAAACAAAAGCTGAAGAATTCATTACCACTAGATTGGCCTTTCAAGAAATGTTAGAGGGAGTTTTTCAAGCTGAAATGAAAGGATGCTAACTAGTAACATGAAAACTTATGAAGACATAAAACTCACTGGTAAAGATAAATATATAATTAAATTTAGAATACTCTAATATTGTAGTGGTAGTGGGTAAATAACATAACTCTAGTGTAAAGATTCAAAGATAAAAAAGTACTTAAAATAACTATAACCATAATAATTTGTTAATGTGTACCCAATATAAAAAGATTTAACTTGTGAAATCAAAAACATTAATTGAGGGAGAGAAGTATAAAAATGTAGACCTTTTATAGGCATTAGAATTTAAGATGTTATCAGCTTAAAATACACTATTATAACTAAAAAAAATGTGATGACTACAAAACAAAAACCTATAGTAGATAAGCAAAAGATAAAGAGAAGAGAATCAAACATACCACTATAGAAAATCATCAATTTACCAAAGAAGACAGCAAGAGAGGAAATAAGGAACTACTACACAGCCAGAAAACAACAAGATGACAATAGTAAACTCATACATTTCAATAACTACTTTAAGTGTAAATGGACTAAATTTTGCAATCAAAAGATATAGAGTGGCTGAATGGATTAAAAAACTAAAGTTTAACTATATGCTGCCTGCAAGAGAATCCCTTTAGTGTTAACAACACACAGACTGAAAGTGAAGGGATGTAAAAGATATTCCATGGCAATGGAAACCAGAAGAAATCAGAGGTAGTATACCTTATGAGAAAAAAATGGGACTTTAATCCAAAAATTATAATAAGAGACAAAGAAGGTCATTATAAATGATCAAGTGGTCAATTCATCAAGAGGATGTAACAACTGTAAATGTGTCCAACATAGGAGCACCTAAGTTTATAAAGCAAATATTAACAGATCTAATGAGAGAAATAGACAAATTTACAATAATGGTAGGGGGCTTTAATACCCCATTTTCAACAATTTATAGATCATCCAGACAGATAATCAATAGGAAACATTGGACGTTAACTACACATTAAATCATCATGATCTAACAGAGATATACAGAGCATTCTATCCAACAGCAACAGAATATACATTCTTCTCTTTCAAACATGGAACATTCTCCAGGACAGATCATATATTAGGTCACAAAACAAGTCTTAGCAAATTCAGAAAGACTGAAATCATATCAGGTATTTTTTCCAACCACAATGGCATGAAACTAGAAATCAATTACAAGAAGAAAACGGAAAAGTTTACAAATATGTGTTAATTTAACAACATGCTCCTGAACAGCGAATGGATCAAAGAAGAAATCAAAACAGAAATCCAAAAATATCTTGAGATAAATGAAAATGGAAACACAACATCCTAAAATTTATGGGATGCAACAAAAGCAGTTCTAAGAGGAAATTTTATAGTGATAAATGCTACATTAAGAAACAAAACTCATAGATGCAGAAAACAAATCGATAGCTGTCTGATGGGAGGGGTGTGGAGGGATGGGTGAAAAAGGTAAAATGGATTAAGAAGTACAAATCACAGGGATGTAAAGTAAAGCAAGGGAATATAGTCAATAATATTTTAATAACTATATATGGTGTCAGATGGGTATTAAACTTATCAGAGTGATCACTTTGCAAGCTATATAAATCTAATCATTATGTTGTACACCTGACTAATATAATACCATATATGAACACTAATTGGAAAATAAATTATTTTGAACAGGAGATCTCATGTAAAAACCTAACTTTACACCTCACGAAAAAGAAAGAAGAGTAAATTAGAAAAAGAAAAGTAAACTAAGCCCAAGGTAATAGAAGGAAGAAAATAAAGATCAGAGTAGAAATAAATGAAATAGAAATAAAAAGACAATTAAAAATTGATGGACCTAAGAGGTGGTTTTATGATAACATAAACAAAATTGACAAACTTTTAACTAGACCAAGAAAAAAAGGAGAAGCCTCAATTAATAAAATCAGAAGTGAAAGAAGACATGACAACTGATAACATTGAAATGCAAAGGATCATAAAAAAGTACTGTGAGCAAATATATGCTAACAAATTAGATAACCTAGAAGAAATGGATAAATTCCTAGGAACATAATATCTTCCAAGACTGAATCATGAAGAAATAGAAAACCTGATCAAACCAATTACTAGTAAGGATATTGAATCAGTAATCAAAAACCTCCCAGCAAAGAAAAGTCCAAAATCAGATGGTTTCACTGGTGAATTCTACCAAATAGTAAAGAGCTAACACGATCCTTCTCAAACTCATCCAAAAATTTGAAGAGGAGGGAACATGTCCAAACTCATTTTAGGAAATCAGCATTTAACTGATATGAAAGCTCGTAAAGCACACTACAAGTAAAGAAATTACAGGTTGATATTCCCAATGAACAGAAATGCAAAAATCTTTAACAAAATATTAGCAAACTAATTTCAAGAGCACATTTAAAGGATCATACATCATCATCAAGTGAGGTTTATTTTAGGGATGCAAGATGGTTAACTGCATGCAAACCAATCAATGTGATACACCACATTTAAAAATGGAGATAAAAATACATGATCCTCTCAATAGAGGCAGACAAAGTGCTTGGCAAAATTCAGCATCGTTTCATTATAGTAACTCTCAACAAATTTGGTAGAGGAGGAATGTACCTCAACATAATAAATACCCTTTCACCACAGATGACATTACCCAATGTTGAAAAGCTGAAAGTTTTTCTTCTAAGATCAGAAACAAGACAAGGGTGCCCACTCTTGATACTTTTATTCAACATAGTACTATGAGTACTATCTTGAGCAATTAGGCAAGAAAAAGAAATAAGATGCATCCAAATTAGAAAGTAAGATGTAAAACTGTCACTATTTGCCGATGACATGATATGTACAGAAAACCCTAAAGACTCCATAAAAAACAAATTCAGTAAAGTTTCAGGATACACTATCAAAATCAAAAAGATCTGTTGTGGTTCTATACACTAACAATGAACTATCTGAAAAAGAAATAAAGAAAACAATGCCATTTATAATGGCATCAAAAACAATAAAATACTTAGGGATAAATTAATCTAAGAAAGTGAAAGATCTATACACCAAAAAGAAGATACAAGTAAATGGAAAATATCCCATGTTTATGTCTCAGAAGAGTTAATATTATTGAAACATCCATATTACCCAAAGCAGTCCACAGATTCAATGCAATCCCTATCAAAAGGCATGTTTCACAGGAAAAGAAAAAAAAAATCCTAAAACTCATATGAAATCACAAAAGACCCCCAAATAGCCAAAGCAATCTTGAGAAAGAATAATAATGCTGGAGTCATCACAATTCTAATTTCAAACTATACTACAATTAATCAATACAGTGTGACATGCACATTAAAAACAGACATGCAAATTAATGGAATAGAAGAGAGAACCCAAAAATAAGCCCATGCATATATGGTCAATTAATCTTCAACAAAGGAACCATGAACATACAATGGGGAAAAACAATATCTTCAATACATGGTGTTGGTAAAACTAGTTAGCCATATACAAAAGAATGAAATTGGATCCCTGTCTTACATCATACAGAAAATAAATTCAAAACTGATTAAAGGCATAAATGTAAAACTTGAAATTATAAGTCTTTTAGAAGAAAGCATAAGGGGTAAGTGTACGCTCCTTGGCATTGGTTTTGGCAATTTTTTGTTTTTTTGTTTTTTTTGTTTGATACCAAAAGCAAAGCTAACAAAACCAAAAATAAATAAGAGGGACTACATCGAACTAAAAAGCTTCTGTACAGCAAAGGTAATCATCAACAAAATGAAAGGCAACCTATGGAATGGGAGAAAATATTTGCCAACCACGTATCTAATCAGGGATTAATATCTAAAATATACAAAGAACTCATATAAGTCAATAGCCAATAAATAGACAATAAACAAACCAGTTAAAAATGGGCAAGAGATCTGAATCCAAAATCTGAATAGATGGTTTTTTTCCCCCCAAAGACATGTAAATTGCTAACAATACATGAAAAGGTGCTTAATATTAATAATTGTCAGAGAAATGCAAATTAAAACCACAATCAGAAATTCCCTCACATATTGTTAGGATGAGTGTTGTCAAAAAGAAAAGAGATAAATGCTGTAAGAATGTGGAGAAAAGGGGACTGTTGTGTGTACTGTTGGTGGAAAGGTAAACTGATACAGCTATTATGGAAAACAGTAGGAGTTTCTTAAAAAAATTAAAAATAGAACTACCATATGATCAAGACATCTCACTTCTGGGTATATATCCAAAGGAAACAAAATTACTATCTTGAAGAGCTATGGGTCCTCCCACATTTATTGCAGCATCATTCACAATAGTCAAGGTATGGAAACAACTTAAGTGTCCATTGACAGATGAATGGATAGAGAAATGTGATATATCTATAATCTATATACAGGCATATAGATATAGGCATATTATTCAGCCTTAAATAAAAGAAGGAAATCATGTCATTTGCAACAACATGGATGACTTGAAGAGCATTATATTAAGTGAGAAAAGCCAGACAGAGAAAGAAAAAATACTGTATGGTGTTACTTATGTGAAAACAAAAACAAAAACAAAAAAGGAAGAGTCGAACTCATAGGAACAAAGAACAGAATGGTGGTGACCAGGGGTGGGGTGGTAGTGGTGGTGGTGGGTGGAGATAGGGAGAGTTGGTAAAAAGATTGTAAACTTTTAGTTATAAGATGAATAAAGTGTGAGGAGCTAATATATAACATGGTGACTATAGTTGAAAATACTGTATTGTAGAATTGACATTTGCTAAGAGAGTAGAACTTAAGTGTTCTCCCCCACAAACCCTGCAAAAATAAAGTAACTACGTGAGGTGATGTGTTAAATTAACTTAATGGTGGGAATCAAATCATCACATTGTACACTTTAAATATATTACAATATTATTTGTCAATTATACCTCAGTAAAGCTAAAAATATTTTTGAAAGCTGTTTTATCCCCCCTGAACTAACATAATCCTACAGAAAATCTCAGGAGAAATTTTCTTTGAGTTATTTCTTTTTCAGTGGTTCCATGCTCATTAGTTGGGTCAGTATACAAAGCATTTCTCCTCCTAAGGGTTATCTTATTTATTGAGTTTGGCCAATAACTTGATTGAGGGGAGTGCTATGTGGATTCAACAGTTACAGCATATAACATGAGAACATGTAACTTCTCTTACCTACGGCTTATCTTCTTTCTTCAAATTATAATAGTAATTCATTATTGTTCAGCTTCAGGTGTATATATATGTATGTATATGTATATATTTGTATGTATATGGTAACAGGAAGCAGAGTACAGCATTAGGAATAGAGACAGTGGAAATGTGATGGCTCTATGCGATATCAGAGGGATAGTGGATGGGGGGAGGGGGGGTCACACAGTGTGAGGGATATAAATGATAAACGCCTAAGTTTTGCTTTGTCTTGTGCACCTGAAACTAATAAAATTAAAAAAAATTATAATAGTAACACTGTGCTTTCTGAATACATGGGATTTAAAAAAAAAAATCTTAAAAATATTGATGCATACATTCCTGGTCTTTTACCCTGACTCTTTTATACTTTTAGTTTTCTTTTTTCTTTCTTTCTTTCTTTTTTTTTTTTTTTTTTACCTGATTTCCTAGAAGGGCATTTACACAAGCTTCTGATGCATCGCAGATGGCTGTGAGATCATGTCCTCCTTCTAGCGCCAACACCACATGTCCATCAGCCAATGTCATCAATTGCTTCGTCAAATGACCAAAGCCTACCATAATACAAACAGAACATTTCAAAGTATTAATTCAAAAGAGAATGAGTAGAACCCAATATTAATTAGGCATTTATTTATTCTGTGTATGTCCGGTCTCAGAACTTTCTGTGTGCTAACTCATTTAACACAGCAACTTGGTAAGTTTGGTCCTATTATTACCTCTATTTACAAATGAGGAAACCACAAATCAAGATCCCACAGCTAAGAAGTATCACAACCATGATTTGCACCGGTCATTCTGGCTCTCACTATGGCACAGCACTATCTCTTACAACACATTCTATAGGTACCCGCATGAAAAAAAATGAATTAGTATTCGGTCAATGTTAATAAGGTAAACAATTTCATTTGCTTGACATTTGTTTCCTGTTTCCATCATTTGCCTTTTTTATAAAAGGAAGTTTTATATGTATCATCTTGAATTACTATCATATTAGATTTTTATAGACTTTCTTTTATTATGAAATAATAAAAGATGAATGGAAAACATAATATTTATATTTTATAAAGTACAATGATATGACAAACATCTGTTCACTCACCTTCTCATTTAAGGAAAATCTCATTAGCAATACTTTTGAAGACCCTTTGTGCCTTTCTCTAATAACATCCCTCCTCTTTTCTATGGCATATTAGGATCCTGAGTTTGTGTTTATAATTTCTTTGCTTCCCTTTGTTTTATTTGCTTGTTTTTGAACTTTATAAAAAAGGTTTTGTACTTTTGAAACTTGCTCTTTTCACACAACATTTTGTTAGCTCATCTCTGTTGATGCATATAAATGTAATTCTTTGCTGTCTAGCTGGCCATTTTATGAGTGTGGAAGAATTTACTTACCCATTCTCCTGCTGAAAGATATTTGAATTTTCTATTATTACAAAATCCCAGTGTTTTATTATACAAACAACGCCTCCCTGAACATTCTTATATAAATAAGTCTCTGCGTGCAAGAGTGGAGTCATATTGTTGTCACTTAAAATCTGCTAAGTAATACCATATTATTTCCAAAGCGCTATAACCAATCCTCACTCTGTGAATCAGCATATATAAGAATTCTAGTTTAGTCATATCTTTGACAAAATTTGGTATAATTTGCCAAGTGGGTAAGTGAATGATGACAGGTTACTGTGTTATAATTCAGTATAAGGAGGGACCTTTCTATTTCTACTTTGAATAAGAGATTTTATTATAAATAAAAGTTGAATTTAATTATTTCTCTACACCAAATAAGATTGTTTCCTATAATTTTGCAGCCTTGTGAGTTACATTAAGTAGTATTTCTAATATTAAGACATTGTTGAAATTTTCGACTAAAATAAGCTTGCTCGTGATGTATTACCATTTTTATACATAGCTGGGTTTGTTTTGCTAATGCTTTGTTTAGTTTTCTTTTCCACATATGTTCACGAATGGGGTTCATCTGTAATTTTCCACTCTTGTATAGATCATAGTGATTTTTGATGTGATTGCGATCATGTTTTTCATGATCTGAACCTAGGATGCTGGATAGAAATCTTCTGTAAAACCATTTGAGTCTTGTATTCTCTTTGAGGAAGATTTTTAACTGTTGGAAGAATTTCTTTATGAATTATAGGACAACTCATGCTTTCTATGTCTTCCTGTTATATATTTCTGTTGTATGTTTGTAACATGTTATATGTTTCTCTTATGTAAGTATTTAAATTTACTGAAATAAAGTTACTATCTCCATTATCTTATTTTGGAACTCTAATTAAATGTACATGGTCATTGTCACCATATCCTTCATTGATTTAAAAATTAAATGTTTATTCTCTGAAATTTCTTAAAGCATATAAAAAAAACTACTTACTCTCTTAAGTTTTCTTTTATATTTTGTTTCTTTCTTTCCTGCATGATGTGTACTTTTGATTCAGATTTATCTTTTGACTTTCTCTCTCCAGATGTGTTTAATCTGCTGTTTAACACTTACATTGACATTTTCATTTCAGTGATTATATTGTTCAAGCTTAGATGTTCTGTTTGGTTATATTTTATATCTTCCTAATCATTTTTGTAGTTTCTTACTCTTTGCTTATGTTTTTATTTATTTTGATTTCTTTAGGCATAATTAGTTTACATTCTGTATATGCTTTTCGAAGTCTTTGTGGACTAATTTTACTATTTGTTGTTTCTTCTGATTCATCCTCATGATATCTTCATTCTCTTGTGTTTCTTGAATTTTTTTGTGCTCATATTCAATGGAACTTTATATGCGAAAAGTCTGTAAAATCTGAGTTGCATATGATACGAGGTCTGACAATTACATTTGCGAACTTGCTGCTTACATTGGCAGCACTGTATGAACAGCTCAGTAAGGTTTCATAATCTTGGTTTATCAGTGTCTCACAGTTGTGTTTGTGTCAACGTGTGGCGGTGTCTTGCTGAGTGGTGTTCATTATTGTTGTTGCGTGTTTTTGTGTGCTGTTGCGAGAATGTCTGAGCTTGAATTAGAGCAACGAACAAACATTACATTTCTTGTTAAACTTGGCAAGACTGGAAGTGAAATCAGGGATATGTTAGTCCAAGTTTATAAAGATAACCATGCATGAAGAAAAAGCAGCGTATAAATGGATTAAACGTTTTTCTGAGGGAGAGAACACGTCACTGATGAAGAGAGGTCAGGACGGCCAGTAACAAGGAGAACTGACAAAAACATTGCAAAATTTCGTCAAATTTTTTGTCAAAATTGTTGGCTGACTATAAGAAGCATAGCAGACCAAGTAAACATCCATAGAGAAACAGGAAAACCTTAACTGAAAACCTTGGAATGAGAAAGGTGTGTGCAAAAATGGTCCCAAAGGAGCTCACTGGTGAATAAAAGCAAAAAGAGTTGAAGTTTGCCAAGACCTCTTGGAGAGGCAAGATGATGTTTTGGGTCACATTATCACTGGTGATGAAACATGGGTGTACCAATCTGACCCTGAAACAAAGCATCAAAATGCATAATGGAAGTCAGCCAATTCTCCACAACCAAAAAATTTCCATCAGTCAAAATCAAGAGTCAAAATGATGTTGCTAACCTTTTTTGATATCAGATGGATTACTCATTATGAATTTGTACCAACTGGAAAAACAGTTAACCAAGTTTACTATTTGGAAGTGCTCAAAAGGTCACGTGACAAAGTTAGACGAAAATGACCTGAATTCTTCGCCAATGATTCATGGCTCTTGCATCACGACAGTGCACCAGCTCACATGGCACGTCTGTGAGGGAGTTTTTAGCCAGTAAAAAAGTACCTGTATTGGGACACCCTCCCTACTCACTTGATATGGGCCCCAATGACTTCTTTCTTTACTGGAAAATAAAGGAAATATTGAAAGGAAGACATTTAGATGACGTTCAGGACATCAAGGGTAATACGATGACAGCTCTGATGGCCTTCCAGAAAAAGTTCCAAAATTGCTTTGCAGGGTGAACTAGGCACTGGTATCAGTGCATAGTTTCCCCAAGGGGAGTACTTTGAAGGTGACCGTAGTGATATTCAGCAATGAGGTATGTAGCACTTTTTCTAGGAAGAATTCACCAACTTACTTGTCAGACCTCATATTTATCTTTGAAACCTGGGATGAGTGTGATTCTATTTGCTTCTGCTGAATGCCTGGGATACTACTGACAAGGATCAATGTTCAATTCTTAGATTGCAGCGCTATTTTTTTTAATTGTACAGAGATTAGAAATGTGGACCCTGACACTTGATTACAAATTCTTATGGAAAAGAAATTCAGTTTTATTTTTCCTTCTCTTTCTATTTCCTTTGAAAGTCCCTCTATTGATAGCCACAGCTAAGATACATTTGTTTTTTTTCAGCAGTACTCCTATTCATCCTATTTGTCCTTGTCTTTAGATTTGGCCCTTTGTCCTTCCTTTCTTTAATCTGGTCTCTAATCCAAATCCTTCCCTTTATAAGCCCAACTATTAACTCCCTTTCCAGTATACAGTGTTTGTTGATGTTCATACTCTAGCCACCTGAAGACTTTAGGATAGTCCAATGTAGCCAACAGTTCTATTTGCACACCTTCTTTCATCTTCTTTGGAAGTCATCTGCACTCGAGAAAGTAGTTTGTATATTTTCATGTAGGAGTATTTCAGGATATGTAGTCTCACATATTGCCAAAATGTAAATGTCTCTCATTCAACATTTAAAAAAAAAAAAAAAATAACATTTCTTCCAACCTGCCCAACTTCAGGGACAATTATATAAATAAATAAATAAATAAATAAATAAATAAATAAATAAATAAATAAATAATAAAACCATGTGTTCAATATGGCACTTTATTTTTATATACACTTTAAGAAATTTCAGAGAATAAACATTAATTTCTAAATCAATTACATTTTTAAACAATTACTAATTTATTTTTTTAGAACAGTTTTGGGTTTACAGAGAAAATAAGCAGAAGTACCGAGAGTTCCCATAGACCATCCCACCCCTTCAATGTCATTAACATCTTATTAACAATGTTATTAATGTCTTGCATTAGTGTGGTACATTTGTTAAAACTGATGAGCCAATACTGATACATTATTGTTAACAAAAGTCGATGATTAGAATTCACTCTTTGTATTGTATGGTTCTATAGGTTATAACAAATGCATAATGTCATGCATCCACCATTATAGTGTCATACAGAACAGTCCCACTGCCCTAAAAATCCCTTGTTCTACACCTAGTCACTCCTCCTCTCCAACCCCCAATCTCTGCAAACCGATGATCTTTTTTGTCTCTATAGTTCTGTCACTCAGTTTTTCAATATTCACATTAATTAAAATTTTTAGCTTCTTGTATTATCTAAAGTACCAAAAACAGCAACTTATTTTCCCTTTCTTATATAAGACTTACAATATTTAGAATATTTCTACATCCATGAAAACTTGAAAGAATAACCTTACATATGGAAGTACAATTCTGCAAGCCTACCTCAGCTCTTTTCAAGCATGACCTCTGTTCCTCTCTTAAGTTTTGTGGTCTTTTGTTTGAAAAAAAAAAAAAAAAAGAACATTCTCAGAATACAGCTGGTAGAACTAAATGAAAGTTTATAAAACTACCAAACAGTGAGACCTCCCCAAACCAAATTAAGTTGCTTCCATTTTGGAACAATTAAATAGTATCTTAATCCTTGGAATGAATTGCGATATCCACCCAATAAACCAGAATTTCAGTTCTGGTCTGGCACTGGAGGTAAGCCACGGACAAGACGAGTTAATTTCCCTACTACCTTTAAATGCTTCAGTGTTGATTCTATGCTCTTAGCTACTATTTTGATGGAAGTCAAAAAAGGTCTCTTTATAATTATCCTATGTTTCTAAATACTTGGCAAAAAAAATTCTAAAAGGGATTTTAAAATTATGTGAAAACTGTTTCCAAGCACTGCAGTATTTCTCACTTCCTATGCACCTTATATTGATACCGATAAGAATCTTTTCCACAGGCCACCTAGGAATGAGGATGACCACACTAAACTATATTTTCTTACCTAATTATTATAAAAAGAATGGGAGGCTTTCATAAAATGTGTAATGCAATATTCTGAAACCTAAAGCTTAGAAATGTTCTTCGCTTAAGTCAAGGTTAATAGCATATAGTAATTAGTTCCACTCCAGAAGATAAAAGAGCAAAAAATAATCATAATACTCATAGGCAAATATTCCTGACAATCATATTGCTAAATATTCCTGCCAATAATATTGCTAAATATTCTGGACAACTTAACCTATAACCTAAACCAGGTTACAGTGATAACTTTAAAATACATAATAATAAATCAAGCCAATGCACTGTATCTTTCACACTGAATGGTCCTCACAATTGAGAATTCAAATGATCTAAAGTCACTACTGAGCAGATCAAATCACGGGGATTAAAAAAAGGGAGAAAGTCACAATCTGATTTATTTCACTCTTTCCTCTGGGAATAAAAAAAAAGTCTCATAAAATACCAAATTTAGATAGGATAGTAAAAAGTGGAAGGAAAGAATGGAATGAAGCTAATCTTTGATCTCTATCCAAATTCCTCTCTCTTCTACCTACAGGGTTTATTTCCATTCACATGTTACCCATGTGATCTCTGGAGGCACAGATTGCGGCAGCTGCACTCTGAGCTATGCGTGCACAAAACACTCAAGGGAAGTAAAGAAAGGAAATTTCTGCAAGCCTTCTACCATTTCTTGCAACCAAAGTAAGGAATTAAAGAATAATTTTTTAGTTCTAGTAACCTGAGTTCTACTGTGTCCATTACTGCTGCACATGTATATGGACGAGGGATTAGAAAAGCCAAGTGTGGCTACCAATTTCAAGGTATTATCTTCAGGATAGATGAGATAAAAGTTTCAGCAGTGTGTGTGTGTGTGTGTGTGTGTGTGTGTGTGTGTGTGTGTATGTGTGTGTGTGTGTGCGTGCGTGTGTGTGTGTGTGTGTGTGTTTATTTGATTAGATGTTATGTAACGTATCTTTAAAGGCATAATTGCAAATTTCATTGAATAGATTTTACTCCTAGCTTCACAAAAGCTCATCCTACTTGGACCAACAAACTTAACCTGCACAGTTTAAAAACTGTAACAGAGGTCATAGCTTGCAATGTTTCCTCCAGAAGGTTTAAATAGCCTTGGTGTGAGGGCTGATGGAAAGGTAGTGATCAAGTGAGAACACATGTCTGGAAACGTGGTACCTCTTGGGCCCATGCAATCACCAGATATGGGGATGGAACTCGGTTCTTAGGTCTACATACACCGTTAGTCTGTGGATTTTTTTGGGGGAGAGGGGTATGGAGCTTAGGGAAGAGCCTGAATGCCTGGGGTAACAAGATGGGCAGGCTCAGGATAGTGACGGGAATCGGCACATGTTCAGTGAAAACCAGCCTCAGCACTTGTCCCTCCTACCTGCACTGACTATGACAGAATTCTCTAAGAAATATTTCTTCAAAATGAGATTTGACACCTTAAACTCTTTTAAGGAAATCTTCTAGAATGAGGCATTAACCAAGTGCTACCACCACAACTATGACTACTGCTGCTACACACTACACACTAAAGAATCCTATCTGTAGCCCATTTAAAAAAAAAAAAAAAGCATCAATAATCTAATGTAATGTAATCAACATTAAATTAAAAGCACGAGAAAGAAGCTAAACTGTAACAAATCATTTCTATAGATGACCAAACACAGCTGAACTGGTAACTACCAAGACTGAGAAACCATTAAGAACTGGAAGGGCATTTTCAGTTAGAAATCCTCTGCTCAGTTCTGTGGATTCACTAGAAGCAAATTTGATACCAGTGAGACTCTTTTTCACAGGTTACTTAGGAATGAGGCTGATCACACTAGACTCCACCTTCTTACCTGATTATTGTAAAAAGAATGGTAAGCTTTCAGAAAATGTGTAATGCAAAGCTCTGATCCCTAAAGCTTAGAAATGTTCCTGGCTTCAATGTTGTTGCTTTGAAAACAATATTAAATAAGTTGCAAATAGGGGAGCAGTTTAAATTAACAGTTCCAATTTGATTTCCTCATGTTCTATGAGGGTTTGTTTCTGCCTAAAAACTCATATTGTGTCAGCATTTTTACAAGTTCAGAAAGATTGTTTGAAATGACAATTTTTGCTCTAAGAAGACTCGAAGAGTAAACTGTAGCCATGTATTTAATAACTAACACATAGGACATAACAGGATTTATTCTTAGAAATGGCACGTCTCAAACACTTCTCCATGTTTCCCAAATAGTTCCCAGAAAAGAGCGGTAATGACAGGAAACAACCCTAACGAGCTTTATTTTAATTTCCATTTAAAAACAAGTATTTTAAAAACCACAATTAGCACATGTTCATTGTAGCAAACTGGGAAAATAGGAGGAAAAAAATACAACATATAATAAACCTATGTTGCTATATATTATATATATTGTCTATTAATAAATAATACATAATTATATATATAAAATAATAAATCTGTAGTCCTACCAACCGATAGCCAATTGCACTTTTGTAGTATTTTATGCATAGTGTTATGTAATTTAAAAACAAAACAGGATTAAAGAAAAAGAACCCAATAGAAAAATGGATAAAGGGTAGTAACAAGAAATTAATAGAAATACAAATGGTCAATAAACATATCACAAGATTCTTGGTTAAAAAAATAAATAAAAAATAAAACAGGATCATATTGTGATTTTTAAAAATTTACATTTATAAGTATCAATCTAGTGTACATTTTTCATATCCTCTACAATATCATTATAAATGTATTAATATACCAAGTAATTCCCTATTTGTAGATATTTAAGTGGCTACTAAGTCTTCAGTTTTATATATAAGATTGCAAATAATATGCTCTTGTGTCATTGAAGAGGCCACTCCATAATAACACTTATCTGATTCTAGGGTTATTATGTATTATTTTAGGATGGAAAGAGGCCTGCTGTTTATATTGCTGTTTTTATTTTATTTTGTTTTATTCTTTACCAGAGTAAGAGATAGAACATAAATAAATAGTAAAGCACATAAAGGGAAAACGGGAATGAAGTACAGTCAAAACTTTATGAACTTCATTCGTTTAGAACTTATGTGTGTTCAGCAATGCCTATTGTGGATAACTGAAACATTCTTATAGAAGCTCAAAGAAATGAGAACTACTCCACCAAAGTCTGTTTCTATTTTGAAATTGCAAATAGTGTACTGGAACTCTGTATGGAGGATTTTGCTGTAGGCTGAAGGACTTCTCTTCAAACTACCATTGAATGCCCATCACTATTTTGCCATCCTATAATAGATCAGACTCTAGAATTGGCAGCCAACTCCCAAAGAAAGGTACCTGGGTCATGATTCGTTTGGTTAATAAAGAAAGAGTGACACAAAGTGATTGATTGGACAAGTTATTTTACTTCTCCTTATAAAACTCCTAACTTTGCTTATATCAGTCTCCCATTCACCACTTTCGTTTTTCCATTAATATTTTCTGTGTCTGTTGAGGAAAGCTTCAAGTAGAAAAAAGCAAGGACAGAGGCAAATCTCCACCCCCACGCTGCCATTCAGCAGAGGCAGGGGAGTGAAAGTCAGCATTAGTTAACAGTCTCTTTTGAAATACTGACATCTAATGTTATTGATTTATATCATTTTTGTAACTCTTTCTGGTATGGCTAAAAAGCCTCAATAACAGTTTATGCATCTTTTAACAGGTTAGTTTCATTTGGGCCTGAAATGTTTGTGAAGATTTCATTGCAGATTCAATATAGTAGGGATCAAAGGAGTTACACACTTTGGTACCATTTTAATTTGAAGCTTTATTTTGCACATCCACTGGCCTATTTTCTATAGTTATGTCCAGAAAGGTTCACCGAAGAATGCACATACTGTGAAGTATGATTACAAAAATTGTAACCATTATCCTCCCTAAACCCTTTCGTCATTAAGTTACCATGTTGTTCTTGAGGAAAATGCAGTCAAACTCAAGTTGAGAGAGAAGTTTGGGTAGCATGTGGCAGTCTCATGTATTGGGAGGCTCTCTAGCAGGACTTCAAAGCAGAAATCTGATTGTTGCAGATGGGAAGAATGCTTTCCACAGAAATACCTTTTTAAGACTCATGGTGCTGTAATTCATATGGTAGGCACTTGTGATTCATTCCTGATGATGTTGGGATCATTTAACTCACAAAACCATTGTCGCTACAATAAAATCCTTTCATCTGTATCCAAAAAAGTTTATTTCATGCAAATGAAAATTTTTCATTAAAGTATCACCTTAATAATGGGCAAAGATATATATTTTCTGGTCATGTTTAAAATGTAAATTTATGAACATATTCTGAAGATTCATTTCATGTTATGATCTTTTATTTATTTGACGTCCCAGGACTCTTTCCAAGTTCATCGAAGCCGGAAATCAATTTTAGAAGAAATATGGAGATTATTATCATTAAATCTTTCAGTTGGTTTATTCCAAGCAGCCCTATAATACTGCATATGTTTCAAAGAAGGCACTTTCAACCAGAGTAAAAATGTTTTTACTGTTGTAGTCAGTGATACTCCAGGAGGTAAGTTTATATTCTCAGTACCTTTTGGAAACAAATGAATAGTTGGTTTATATCCCAAACAAAGTCTGAGACAACAGAATGCTCCAATACCATTATTTCTGAAAAATGAAATTGAAAACATTTATTTTCGGGAATTTCGGAGGGTAACATGGAAAGAAAATTTGACTGGTATTCTGACCATCATCCATCCATTCATCCATAATCTGGTACAAATCAACAATTACTTACTAAATACCTACTACCTGCCACAGTTTTATATATAAATCGGATACTTCAAACAGATACGTAAACCCCAGCTTTCTCACATGTAAATATTTATTCTATGTATTGATTCTACCTTATAAATCAGAAATCAATATCTAATGATAAAAAGCCACCTCAAAAAAAAAAAGATAAACACAGCACACTGAACGGAGTTCTTATTTTTTTAATAAGATATTTTAATCATAGAATTTTAGATCTAGCAATGAACTTCAATACATATATTCTAATCTTTGCATTTTAGGATGAGGAAACTAAGACCCAGACTGGTGAATTGTGAGAGCAAACTCTTAACAGAATTGGAGTGCAGACCCAAAGTTGTCAGTGAGTGGATTTCCCACCAATTAGCCAACTTATAGATATTAATATTGCCCATATTTTTCAGATGTATTTTTCAGTTAAAAAGGAAATTTAGAAAGAGTTCCTAGACCCCAAATGGCTTTTTATGCATCCTTGCTTTGGTGTGTTAAGTGTAAATAAACCAGAAACATGTGACTTAAATTTCCCTTAAAATATACAAATATAAAACCAGTAAGGAAAAAGAAATCCCTTTTGGATATTATAGGATCATTGCTTCCCACCCCTCAAAAAATTCATTTTTGCCAAACCCCAACTGTAATTTGATTTGCCAATCACTAGTTTTTACTGCTGTTCTTAATAATGCATCAAACACATGGGCTCTATTCTCCCATCAATACTCATGCATAATTGGCCAAGTGTGATGGAACCAGAGCAGGACACACTCATGCTAAGCAATGATGATCCCATTATAGTAGTTTGCACTACTCAAATTCAGCCAATATTTAGTGGGCACATACTCTAATAATAGGGAAATACAAGGATGAATAAGATACGCTTCCTGCTTCCAATGAACTAAAATATAAGGGACACATACACAGATGAATATAATTTAACATAAAAATAATTGTTACAAAATAAACACATTTTTATAAAGCTTCTATAAAGCTTAATTGAAGGACGTTTATTTGATTCCATTTCAACTAGAGAGTATGGTAGGTAGAATTCTTGGAATTACTCCTGCCCTTGTGTAACCCCCGCCCCTTCGAATGTGGGTGGAGCCTGTGAATATTATATACTCCTGTGATAACAGCAAAAGGATTTTTAAGTTGACTGCAAGTAAAACCAAATGAGATTTGGGGCAGTATTTGAGGGGACATAATCTAATCACAGGAGCCTTTTAAAAGCAAGGCGCTTTCTTGAGCTGGTCATATAGAAAGCAGTTAGAGAGAATTGAAGCATAAGCACTTGATGCACCACTGATGGTTTGAAAAGGAATGTTCTGACCTGAGAAGGAATGTTGGTGGTTTCTAGCCAGCAAGGAAAAGGGGATATTTGGCCTAAAACAGCAAAGTACACAATTTTGGCCAGCAACCTGAATGAACTCAGAAGAGTCTTCCTCAGAACCTCCAGAATAAGGATCCGGCCTGGCTGATATTTTTGCTATCCGCCTTGCGAGACCTGAAGCAGAAAACCCACTTGAGTCTGCAGAGACTCATGACCTACAGAACCATGAGGTAATAAATGGGTAATGTTTGAAGTTACAAGGTTTCACAGGTCTCTGAGTATACTACAGGCCTATCATAATTCCACTTTATGAGGTAAATTGAGATGTCAGGAAAGTGGAGGAACAATAGGAACTACAACAATTAGTGACTCTAAAATATTTGTCCTGTGCCAGGTCCTGGGCTTTATATAGATGTTTCATTTAATCCTCACACCAACTTCATGAGGTAGCTATAGGGAACATGTACCTTTCTATAGAGGAGCAAACAAAGAGGTTGAGTAACTTTCTCAAGGTCACACAACTAGAAATTAGTAATGGGAGGACTCAACTCAGGCTTTCTGACTTTAGAGCCTGAAGTCTTAACCAGTGCCCATACTGTCTGTTTAAAATAAACGTAAAGAGCCCCACATAATTTTGTTTTTTAAATCCCCACACATAAAATATGTTTATTTTTCATTTAGAATGAGATGATGTAACCAATTCATGTCATCATGAGCCCAAAGAGTTCACCTGTTCTCACTACTCCCCACCCATTTCCCCCACTAAGTGCCACGTGCCTACAGGCAGAGGAATAATGCCCCACTCAACAAACTGTCTGCTGGGTCTAGGGGAGGTGGGTTGTTGGAAGAAAATAAGGGTGCGATGAGCTTTCAGTTGTCATGAGATTCTTCAGAGTCAGTGCTGCTGTCCATTCTATTAGCCTGAACCGAAGCCAAAATCTGTGGGTCACTTTGTCTAAATGAACATGAGACCACTCCTGGATGAACTTGAGTGTATGTAGATTAGGTGCCCTTTCTCAAGCAGAGATTTCTAGAACTGTGAACTTTTCTAAAGAACCAAGGGCTCCATTAAAGATGCATGATCATTGGTCATATCACGTTGGACCCAGCAAGGCTTTGCTAACTAACACATCTTGTGCTCAAGGAGTTCTAAGAGGTCTTACGTGGCTGAAAGAGTGTACATGTTAGAAGACCATGGGCCTGGCGATGGGCAGCCATGCTAGCAAAAATCTCTAAGCTCACTCACATAGCACAGTGCACTCAACACACCAGCCACCGAACTTGTCATTGGCTTCTCACACGTTTCAGGATTAAATTCAAAGCCTTCAAGATATGGTGTGCCTCTCCAGTCCCATATTCTGCCATGCCCCCACACGTACTCTTCCCTTGACTTAGACTTAACTATTTATATACAGAGGGCGCCAAAAAACAAAATGGATACACATTTTAAGAAAGGAAAATAACTGTATTAAAATTGTAATACTCAATACCGACAATGAAAGATGAATACAAGTCACGTTTGACTTCTACAATTACAAGAGGTGCTCAAAGTGGTTACCATCAGCATCCAGACACTTCTGATTACGGTGAACTACTGCTTGAGCAATGTTGACCATCTCTTAAAATGCGTATACATTTTTTGGCACCCCGGTAGTTTGATGAACACTGCAATCAAATACTGCCCACGATTCCGAGCTTGTGCTGATGAAATGTCCTATCCACATGCAGCTCCCTTCTACTCATTCTCTAAATTCAGCATAAGCAACATCCTGAACCCCTGTACCATGTGTCAGGTTGGTACAAAAGTGACTGCGGTTTAAAAAGTTAAAAATAATCGCAAAAACCACAATCACTTTTGCACCAACCTATAGAATTGTTTCTGTGTGTCCTCTTCACATCTATTTCTCTCTTTCTCTAGTTCTTAATTTGTGCGTTCCCTCTACGAGGCTATAAACTGTTACGGAAGAGGGACCACATCTCGCCTGACTTTGTATATCCACTGCCAAGTATAATGATGGTCATTTTCAATATGTTAATGAAATGACTGATGTATACATAGTTGAAAAACTTGAAGCTGATTTTATAGATCTGGCTGAATGTGTGATAACAACTGAAGTTTATAAGGAACTTACTGAAGGGTAGGCTCTGTGCTAAACACTTTGTTACTTATTTAATGCACGTGCACTTGTGCATGCACACACACTTACTTTAGAGATTAGAAAAACAAACACAGAGAGGTTCAGTACATTGTCCAAGGTAAAACAGCAGAAGGTCAGATTTAAATCCTCTGATTTTGGAGTCCATGCTCTTAAACCACAATATTCAATGTTTTTGATTTAGGACCTATAGTGATATTGGAGAGCAATTTTTGGAGAAAGTTAAAAAAAAGCCAGGTCCTGAAAAAATGTTATGCTCTTATGATATACCTACTATAGAATATCTATTTTCCTTAAGAATGTTTTTATTTATTTTATTAAATTTATTAAGGTGACATTGGTTAATAAAACTATATAGATTTCAAGTGTACAATTTGATAATAAATCATCTGTATAATTGCATTGTGTGTTCACCACCCAAAGTCAAATCTTCTGTCACCATGTATCTGACCCCTTTACCCTTTTCTATCTCCCCCCCACTTTCTCTTTGGTAACCACCATACTATTGTCTGTGTCTATGAGTTTTTAATTGTCTTATTCATTTGCTGCTTTCAGTTTCATATAAGTGAAATCATCTCACTTTTCCATCTCACTTATTTTGTTTGGCATTATAATCTCAAGATCCATCCATGTTGTTGCAAATGGCACTATTTCATCTTTTCTTATGGCTGAATAATATTCCATTGTGTATATGTACCACATCTTCTTTATCTAATCATCTATCGAAGGACACTTTGGTTGTTTCAATATCTTGGCCACCATGAATAATGCTGCAATGAACATAGGGTACATATATCTTTATGAATAAATGTTTTCAAATTTTGAGGGGTAGATACCCAGGACAGCGACTGCTGGATCATATGGTATTCTATTCTTAATTTTTTGTGGATCTTCCATACCGTTTTCCGTAGTGGCTGTACCAATTTACATTCCCACCAGCAGTGTATGAGGGTTCCTTTTTCTCCACAACCTCTAGAACACGTGTTATTATTTGTCTTGTTGATGATAGCCATTCTAGCAGGTATAAGGTAGTATCTCATTGTGATTTTGATTTGCATTTCCCTGATAGCTAGAGATATTGAGCATCTTTTCATGTATCTATTGGCCATTTGTATTTCTTCTTGGGAGAAGTTCAGATCCTCTGCACATTTTTTAGCTGGATTGTTTTTTGTTGTTGAGTTGTATAAGTTCCTTATATACTTTGGATATTAGCCCCTTATCAGAGATGTTGTTTGCAAACATCTTCTCCCATTCTGTTGGTTGCCTCTTTGTTTTGTGATGGTTTCTTTTGCTGCACAGAAGCTTTTTAGTTTGCTATAGTTCAATTCATTTATTTTTGCTTTTACTCCTCTTGCCTTTGAAGTCAAATTCATAGAATCCTCTCTAAGACCAAGGTCCATAAGTTTAGTACCTATGTTTTCTTCTGTGTATTTTATTGTTTCAGGTCTTATATTTAGGTCTTTTATCCATTTTGAGTCTATTTTGTGTATGGTAACAAATAGCAGCATAGTTTCATTCTTCTGCGTGTGGCTTTTCCAATTTTCCCCTCACCATTTATTGAAGAGGCTTTCTTTTCTCCATTGTATGTTTATTGAAAAAAAAAAAAAAAGAATTCTGTGGCCAGTGTAAGTAGAAAATCTTTTTCAAAGATTGGCGAGGGAGGAAGAAGTGTCTGGGGAAGAAATTCAGGTCCAAAAAGACACAAAGTCCAAAGAGAAAAGTCCTTCTTTTCACAGACTGTTTCTTACTCAGTTCTATAAAATTTATAAGAAATGTCATTAATTTAGTTTTTCAAGAAAATAATTGTGGTTGATCAATTCAAGAGATACTTGTTGAGCAGCTACTATGTGACAGGAACTGTGCTCGCCAAGGAGGGTAGAGTTTAGAGCAAAGCAGAGACAGTCCCTACCCTTATATGACTTATAAGCTATTGTTAGTGAGAGCTAACATCACCAGGCACCAACCTATAGGCTTGAAATGCATTATCTAATTTAATCATCACACAACTGCCAAAGGTGGGAGACTGAGTTATAAAGAAATTGCCTTGCCCAAGCCACACAGGCAATGGCAAAACTGTACTAAGAGATCAGTGGGTTGACTCCAGCACTTGTCCTTGCATCCACCTGGCTGTACATAAATCCAAGTAATGCTGAAGCTCTAGTTCAGCGTATTAGTGCTGTCATCACAGCACCAATTGTGTCTGAACAATAATCAAACGTTAAGAACTGTAACTCATTCCTCTTACTCAAGCTTTAACTTACACTCATAAAAACTGATTTTCAGAAACAGAAACAGCCACTTCGGTTTCTCTGATATTGTCAGTAGGAATGAAATATATTCTCTCCACCCCACTCCAAATAAAAAACCCTCCTAATTCCTTTTCAAACGAACCCTTGGAAATGTTTGCATTTCAACTTCGGTATCGCATTAATTCACAACAACACTCCCCAAGTTAAGCTCAAATACTGAGAGTCACGGCTACACCTGTACTATAGTGACGGTTTTCAAAGTTTTTCTACTAATTAGTCCTACTTGTCCTTGTAGTTACTTTATGACCAGTTGCTTTTTAAAATCTGGTATTTTCAACTATCAGACACATAGTATCCAAAGTTATTTAGTCTTTACAAAAAAAATAACAAAAAGCCCCACTACTGAGTCTCAATGTATACTTTCCTTACAAACAGATGCCTGTAAACAAGACAGATGATAGTTTATTTTCAAAGGACTGGATACGAGGTCAGACAATTAAGTTTGAGAAGTCATCCTAGAAAAAGTGCTACATACCTTATTGCTGGATATCACTATGGTCACTTGGGAAGCTATGCACCAACGCCAGCGCCTAGTCCACCTTTCAAAGCAACTTCGGAACTCTTTTTCTGGAATGGCCATCAGAGCTGTCATTGTATTACCCTTGATGTCCTGAATGTCATCAATATGTCTTCCTTTCAATATTTCTTTTACCTTCCAGTAAAGAAATAAGTCATCGGGGGCCAGATCAGGTGAGTAGGGAGGGTGTTCCAATACAGTTATTTGTTTTCTGGCTAAAATCTCCCTCACAGACAGTGCCGTGTGAGCTGGTGCATTGTTGTGATGCAAGAGCTATGAATTGTTGGCAAAAAGTTCAGGTCGTCTAACTTTCTCATGCAGCCTTTTCAGCACTTCCAAATTGTAAACTTGGTTAACTGCTTGTCCAGTTGACACAAATTCATAATGAATAATCCCTCTGATATCAAAAAAGGTTAGCAACATCGTTGCAATAAGTTCTCGAACTTAATTGTCAGACATTGTATGTATCAGCTAAATTTTAAAGTTTTGTTAAATGGGAGAAAAGCAAATCAGTCTTTTCTAAGGAAAAGGAGGACACATGTCTCATTGCAAAAACATTCCTTGGAATTTCATTTCCCAAATGACCGAGGTTTTTAATTTCATGACAAAATACCTGATTTTAAAAGATAAGTATCTACCTTCTGGGAAAAACTGATGATTTCTTATTTTTCCTGCCATAAAAGGAGGTTCAGGAACCCTCCAAATTACAGGTTGCAAGCAACCATTTAATTTATATTAAATTAGACAGCAATTGTATGTTAAATAAATATGAAATTGCTCTGAATGTATTTGCTAAAGATTAAGTATTTTGTAATACTTGGCTTCATATTACACATTTGTTCTTGCTGATTTTTAAAAATAAATCACCATTTAATTCAAATACTTAAAGAACATTTACAAAGGAAAGCATTTAGCAAAACCCATGAGAAACTAATAAGCTTAATAGGTAGCTTTTATAGTAACTCCCTCACATATCCATCAGACACTTGAATATGACTATCATTCTTTGGGGGAAAAATTAAATAGTTCAGAGTACATTTCATTGTGCTTTTCATCCTGCATTTTTCCCTGCTTTCCCAAGTTGGAAATATGTGACCTGAAAAAGAAGCCTTCCCTTGATCATGCTAGAGGTTTTGCATCTTAAGACAATTTCTTTGTGAATGAGGCCCAATATCCAACTTATGTCATATAAAATACTATAAAATCTTCAACATGGCAAAGCCAGTATTTCAGGGAGGGGTAAAGGTGGTGGCATTTTAGGTCAAACACTTGCAGGCACTTAAGGCATCTGATAGACGACAGGACTGTGGAACTGAATGTTGAGAGAGTGAAGTAAGCAGAGGCCAGATTCAGGATGGGTAGATCAAAGATAGAGAGGAGTTGCCAGGACATTTGGGTCTAGCTGGGTACGTATCTGAATAAATGGAGGAGCATAATCTGCTGGTAATTCTAAAATCATTAGAACTGGGAGGTCATGGACATCTTTCAACAGGAGTCTGTAATGAGATTAGGCAACCAATTTTCAAACTAAAGATGATCACAGATGCACTTGTCTGGGAGTCCAGCTGAAATACACTTGGGGTATGCAGCTGTTGAGTCTATTGCTTCTCCTTTAGAGCGTCAGTTCAGATTTAACAAAAACAGTTACAGTATCAGAATCTGGATGTTAATGGACAGACCTATAGCTGAAAAATGTGGGAATGTTATTAAGGTGTGACCATCAGCAGCATTTTTCTTATCCTAGTCACAAGTGTCACAGCTTCAGGAAAAAAAAAAAAGCAACTGGGTGCCAAGAATTATCTAACTAATAATAAATGACAAAAGAAATTCAAAGTGACTATTAATGGAATATGGCTTTTATCATAACCATTGTGTCTCAAAAGAGTCATATAACTCATAACTACTTTCAAACTCAAATTCATTAGAGAGAAATTACTTCTCTTATGAGATGCCCAGATGTTTTCTGCCAGCTATTTAAATCCTCCCGACATCTGTTGATTCTTATTACTTAAAGAATGTTAATTTCCAGAAAAATAATTATCCAGTCTGTCTAGTGACATAACCAGTGTGACACCACTGATTCTGAATTTGGAAAACACTGGATAATGTTAAATCAACAATTACAATGGAGATTGACAACTAAAGTCTAGTTCAAGTTCTATGACCTGCTGGATAAAGCCAATTCCCATATCTAGGTTTTCATTTCTCTATGGGTCAAGTAAAAGGGTTGCACTAGTATTACTTAAAGTGAGATTAACCTCTGGTTAATCAAAATCATATGGGTGTTTATTAAATGCAGATTCTTCAGCTTCATTAACAACCAAGTTAGAGTCCAAATCTCCGGGGTGAGACCCAGATTCTTCGTTTAAAATAAGTCCCTCACTTGAGGTTTGAGAGACATCTGACTACAAAATCTTGAAGGCTCCTTTCAGCTCTGCCACTTAGGTAGATCCTTTGATAGCTTCTATAACTTCATAGTAGTCAACAATTTAAGCCTACCCCAAACCAAGCAAAATGGACCCAGTTTTATTTTGTTTATTGACAAGACAAATAACAGCGTGCATTATTACTCTAGGTTTGGGATTCCATGAAATTGCAGAGGAGGTAATATTTCAAACAGCCCTCTCAGCCTTTCTCTGTCATGGATTCCATCCCAGCTCCTTTTCAAGTGTCCTCTTCCTGTTCCCTCTGGTACTCATGCAATATACTACTTTTAAGAAGGGCTCTCATACAGAAAATCTATGTCAGTGACTTATCTTTATCGGGATGCTTTAGATATGGAGGCTCATCTCAATATTTAAACGCTAATACTTGTACAATTCATAAAAAAAACTGCCCAAACCTTTGTAATAATTAACTGTTCATTAATTCTGGAATGATAAGAGCATTTTTCCTCTATTAGGAAGATTTCTCAAGTGGAACCACGTCCTAGTTCTCCCAAAATACAGTCTTAAAGGAAACTATTTACTCACATTTAAGACAAAACCTTGTTACCATCATGTTGGTTATTCTAGTGATGAATTATAAAGAGTAAAGTGACAACATGAAGAAAACTTTCCACTAATGATACATAAATAAAGTTACAATGATAATAGGGCAGTATTTTGGCAACAATAATTTGCAAAATGATACACAAATGCCCTTCTGATTTTATATTTTTAAAGACAATAAAATATTCCCTAAGCACACTGAATTTTCTTTATGACTAGGCCTTTAAATTGATCTTCGCTTATTAGTTATTAATTCAAGTATTATTGAGGAAAGTGTTGTATGTTGCACTTGCCTTTTTCTTACTTACTGCTTCAAAGTGCAAGACTTGATTTGAATCAAGGATCTGAGACATGTAGTATTTTACACAAAAAAGACTTGGCTTATGTTCAACCAACCAGAAAACTCTAGATTTGAGAGGCTGTGATTCTCAAAGGAAAAAAACTTTTCAGGACCCTGAGATTAAAACAGTTTATTATTAATAATAGAAGAAAAACTCTGGTGAAAATCCCAACTGCAGTCATTGAACGTACAAGGAAAAGTAGATTCTTAGTATATGTCACCATTTCAATTGGTTGATTCAGTCAGATATTGGATCTACTAAAGTTTTGTTTTTGGCTGATACAATTGAGATAGTGGAATTTTTAAGGATATATCAAACTGTCTGTGTGTGAATACATGACTTAAAAATATACTAGCCTTTGAGTGGAGGAGACAGACAATAAACAAGGAAAGGTACTAAAGCATGGTTATTTTGGTGGCTTAACTTAGGGACAATTTTTAATTATCACCTGAAAAAAGCCTGGGATTCTTATGTCTATTGTTAGCATAAAAAAGTGGAGAAAAATTATATAACTATCTCATTTAAATACATTAACCTATAAAATATCTCTTAAATGTTACTTTCTGTATCATTAACATTTTTTTTCCTCTCCTCTGCTTTAAGAAACACTCTCAACTGGCCTTGTGCCATCACATTCTCAGGTTTTCCTCCTTCCTCTCCTCCTCTTCCATGTCTAGTTGCTGGCTCCTCTCCCTCCTTTCCCCTGAGAAGTAAGGATTCTCCCAAGGTTCTGCCCTCGGTACTCTACTCTCCCTCTGCAAACACTGTCCACCAGTGGATCTTTTCACTGGCACAGTCACATCCATTATCACTAAGTTAGAGACTGAATCCTCCATCTTTCCTCACCCTCCTTTTCTAGAACTAATTCTCAATCACAAATTTCCAGTCAGACATTTCTTTTTGCACACCCACACTTGACTCTAATGGAACATGTCTAAACATTACCCATTATCCATCTTCCGCAGCTTCTCCTTCTCAAATCCTCTTAACAGCTACCAATGATAAAGCTCAAAGCACTTGGCTTGGCAATCCAGGCCGCACATGCCATCCTGTTATGCTGATATTCCTACATAGACTCTCCTTCTGGATAGCGCATTGGACAAGAAGCGCAGATTTGGGAGGTGGAATTCCATTTCTCTCTCGGTCACCCGTGTCATCTGAGGCATGTTCTTTAATTTCTCTAAGTCTCCATTTCTTCTTTTGTGAATTGGGGTTGTGGTGAATACATGGAAGGATGCACATATCTCCTTAGGCATAATGTGAGGATACAGGAAAGCCAACAAATGGTTGCTGAGGAACAAATGGGATACATTTGCGTGTGTTCTTTCCATCGGCTTTTCCTCCTCCTCTCAGCCATGTCTGATTCATCATTCAAGAGCCAGCTCTGCTGCCCTGTCACTACATTTAGAGAAATTTCCCTGATCACCACACGTTTTGCCTGCAGAATTCATTTTTATCAGATACTGTTTTTTTCTCTCTCTCATGTAAGTCTTCACTATTTTCAACTGAACTGTGAGATTCTGAAAGAGTGGTTCGACATCCCAATTTTCTACATGTCAGTCCGTAAACCAAATCAGGAGTATTTACTGAGTAAATAAAATGCCAGTTCCTCATATTCACGTCCAAAGTGACATTCAGACGGAGCAGTGCCTATGCTTGAATCTGAGTTCTTTGTCACCACTGACTGCAAACATTGTGACACTTGAGTCAGGGAGATCACAGCTTTGGCACTGGTTCTCTTTTCTCTTCCCTCGGGGTTATAGAAGGATTTCATGTTTGCACACTTTTAAAGCATTTCAACTCATCTTTACTGACTGTTTTCTCTACAACACACATGCTCACAAAATTTGTAAGATAATAGGAAAACTGAAGTGCATTGTCTCCTTCATTTGGGCACTATATACTCTCAAAATATAACTTAACAGGAACAAAATGCGGAGTCTACCCGAGCAATGCTCAGGAAAGCCTCTCAGGGTCCGGAAATAAACATTCTGAGATACTCTGCAGGCCAGATGTGCAGACTATGAGATGGCATGTGGGAGAGGAGAGAAAGAACCCAAGCCCATGAAATCTAGCATATTCCCAGCGTGGCCTACTTGCTTTGTGAAGATGTGGTGGGGAAGGCTTTTGCTCTTGGCTGCTGTTGGCCCACACTTTCTGGATGATTGTTAATTTCAGTTAAAAGAGGAAGGCAGGGGTAGGTTTGAGAGTAATGGCTCTGATAGGCAGGTAGAAAGCAGTGCCTAAACCCAAAGCGTTATGTGCCTGTTGTCTCTGAAGTCCAGCAGTTCTATATCTACTTCATTAGCCACATGATACAATTCACCAAAATTCTACATCTCTTTACTGTGTTATTTTGAGCAAACCACGTTGCCACTCTCAGATGCAGTGTCCTCATTTCCTCATTTGTAAAACTAAGAAATTGTTGATGATATGGAAAGTGTCTTTGCATCTGTGATTCTACTTCGGTGAAGTACGTACCTCTATCTCCACATAACAGCTCACCAGGTCAAACCCTATTCTCTTCAGCATTCCAAGAAATGCCTGCCAAATTTCTGGCTAGTGACTGACATTTCACATCCACGCTAGTGCACTTTCAAACACAAACCATCCCAAGCCTTTCTTTGTTCTTTCGCGATGTCTGTTTCTATCATCCCAAGAAAATGCAAGAACAGTCAAATGCAGGTGTTTGGGCATGGCCTAACAACTATGGTTCTTTGTCTTTCTTTCTTGCTTTCTTTTTCTTTCTTTCGTTTTCCTTTTTTTTTTTTTTTTGAGGGGAGAATCTGTTTTAATGTAAGAAAAAGTCACAAAGGCTGTTCCTGAAGCCTTGACATCCCCTCTGGTTGTCTGAATTCCCTCTGAAGTCCCTGGGAATGCCATACTCCATAGGTTCAGACCCATAATTGGTAAATGAGGAAATATCCAAGGGAACAAAATTTTAAAGTTAAGAAAAACAACAACAACAAAATCCTGTAATACAGAAAAAGTGATTTTGTTGTTGTTGTTGTTGAAAAAAATGGGAGTTTAAACAGCACATTTATTTCGTTTTAATTTCTGGGCTGTCAGACATCAGCTCTGAAGCGCTGATTCGGAACACATGCGAGGTCCCTTTGAAGTTCTGGCTGCCTTTTTTTTTTTTTTTAACAATGGCAGAAAGATATAAAGAAATTAAACTGCAACATAATCATGAAACAGAACTTCTGGACTCCTGATTTACAAATTGTCATTCTTTCATTTCTTCAGGGCTTCGTTTTCAAAGCTTCATTGTGGCACATACGTTTTTGCAATTTTTTTTTCCCTTTAAGCTTAATCTTCAGCTATCCTCCAAAATGAAGCATTCTACTTTTATTTAATCAACTAAAAAAAATAGTTTATTGTGGTTTTCGGAAGACAAGAAAGGAATTGGAAAATCCAGAGCAATATACTAAATGGAACCTTTTTGATAAAAGCCATAGCAATATAGGGTTTAGCTCTTAAAGTACCCAATTCTCTTGGCATAAAGACAAAAATGTACCTTAAATTTTCAGGCAGTCCAAAGAAAATGTCTACTTCATTTTCATGCTCTAATAACAAGATCCTTACCAAAGATTTCAAGGATCCTTAATAAAAACTGCATTTCAAATTTGGTCTGGTGGATGCCACATTTGAAAACACACACAGACAGACAGACACATGCACACAAACACATTCAAGTTGATTTAATGTTATCAGCTAGTGGTCATACGTACTTATTAGAACAAGGTACACAGGAATTATGTAACCCAACAGCCTGTTTAAAATCCACATACAAATATGAACTCACTTAAAGATTCTCAGTCCCTAAAAATCATTTTCTTCATTCTATATTTTCTTCCGTAACCTTTTACTGGCTTTATCATATAAAGTATTCTACTACTTACATTCTTTCAAAATACTGCTATACTTTATTCTACCTCTTTCCACTTTTATTTCTACTCCATGATTTCTTCTCTGTATATTATTAATGGCCAAAATTTCAAAAGTTATATTTTTCATCCAATGTGTTGACCTTCACTACATCCTCATCGACTGCAATACATTATCACCTTTTATATCAGGTTTCAATTCCATACAGCACAGTTAAGTGGGAAGATGAAAGAACTATCCTCCATCCGTGGTCAGCTCATACTGACTTGTGAGAACTGACTGCTAAATTTTCAGGAATTTTGTGAGCTAGGTGTAAGCACAGCCTTTATTAATATTAAATATATATAAACTTACAAATTAAAAATCATATTAAATACAAAGCTATTAAACATTCAAAGCCACACTTCCTAATTATTTTAGTATATTTGCTATTGTTTATGCTCCCATGGTTATTTACATCTATTATGTTGGTATAGTGGAAATACTGTATGATACTTTGCTTTTCCACATTTCTTCTCAACTTATCTTAATGCCATCACATTGGTAGCTGAAATTGGCCAGGTGGGAGGGAGTATTACACAACAGGCTTATTTATTTGTTTGTTTATTTTGGGGACTTAATTTTTAAATATTTACCTGCATACCACTAAACTGTCCTCCGTACCTGAATTCTTCCAAGAACTCATTTACAATCTATACCTAATTTATACCTGAAATACTTAAATCTCAGGGCTATCTAGGGCAACAATTTATAATAATCACTTAATATTTTATTTTGGATAATTCAAGTAAGAATTGAAAGCTGAAATTTATTTTTATCAATCTTTTTGGTGAGGGAAAGGATTGAAGGGGAGAATTAGAGTATGTGTCACGGTGTCTACACTATTTCTACTTGTCTATGGCCTGAAACTCCTCATTCTTTCTTAACTGCAGACAAGTCTTTAACTTTTCACTGCTATTCAATGTATTGACTGCCTTTATAAATCCCCAGCTTCTAGGGTTTTAACATCTCTTCTGCCTAGAATAAAATTACATTTTCACATCTACTGAATCACCTCTTAAAGTTTTAATAAAACCTTACATACTCTGTGATGTCAATAGTAATTAGGAAGGTTAGTATAAGATTCTTCTTATTTTCTGGCACAGGATCAGGTACATGTGGTCCAAATGCAACAGAAAGAAAATTGTACATATATCTTTTTTTAAAAAGGAGCGGGGGACTAAAGTATATATTGCTATGTCATTACCTTAGAATCTTGGACTGTAAGTATCTAGAAGGGCGGTACCAAGTATGTCAAGTAGCCTAATCCCTTAAGTATTAAATAATCATCAGATGGGTTGCCAACCTTCCTCCCATACCACTTTGACAACAGCCTCCATCTACAAATGAAAAACATTCCTGTGTCAAGTAGTTTAAATTCTGATATGAATGATTGTCTTGAATGCAAACAGATTTTTTTCAGACATACAAAATTAAGACCTCTTTCTCCAGAAGGGATATGGAAGAGATTTGAATAAGAACTGGAGAAAGTTTGACCATGGAAATTAGCCATGTGTTGAAAAAATTGGATTATTTATATACACTTGTATAGCCTTTGGTCTAGTTCTCAAAAATGCTAGATTCCCCTCAAGGCCAGAAGAGAAATAGAACATCTTTAAGCAGAGAAAATATTAATTTCTATGTGCTACAACTAAATAGAACTTTTTCACTGAAAGTTTCTCTTTAGGTAGTTTTCTAACACTTAAACTTAGTGTTATATGCAGTGAAAGGATGAGAATATTAATCTAAACATTTTACCTAAACTCTGCTGTGACATCATTTTTACGGAGCATGAGCATATCCTTGGTGAAACTAAAATACCTAAATCTCAGGCCTTCCTAAGTTCAAAATAAATTTGTTTTATCCTAAATTCCAGCAAGAGGATTACTCTAATTTTTATAAGAATCATTACAATTAATGTCACAAGTTTTTAATTCAATTTTAAAATCATACCAATATTCCTCAACCTCCACACTACTGACATTTGGATCAGATAATGCTTTATTATAGGAATCTCTCCAGTGCCTTGTAGGATGTCTAGCAATAACCTTGGACTCCCCACACTAGATGTTAGTAGCACCGCCCATTTGTGACAACTACAATGTCTCCAGACATGGCCAAATATCCCCTGGAGTACCAAATCACCTCCAGTTGAGAACCACTGAATTAGACTGATTTTCAGTGAAAATGTTAATTTTACATATAACACGTTCTTATGTTTCTTACCTATTGATAAAGAAGTAAACCCCATAATAAGAGTACTTGCTCCCACTTATCAAATACTTTTCTAGTTTTCAAAAAGTTCAAAAACACTATCTCATTTAATTCTCATAATGACCTAAGACTATAGGTATTTGTCCATTTTCTTGGACGGGAAAACTGAAAATAATGAAGGAAATAACTTCCCAAGGATCACTCAACTATTGTGCTGGTTCTAAATATACTTAATTCTAAAGTCATATCTGTGTATTCAATAAAAAAAAAAATAAGCACTAAGTAAAAGCAGTGTAATTGGTGTGGCTCTTGGTATTTATATTGTGCTAACTCTGAGAACATTAACCTTTTTCAACATATACATACATTGCGAAGTATTAAATGTTCTATGCAACATTTAAAAATGGGTTCCTTATAAAGTTCATTTCTTCTATATGTTGAGAGGCAGTATAAAAAATTGTCTTTCCTTTAGAATAAAATATGTTATCCTTGATAGTGTATTATATTGTAAAAATATCTAAAATAGACTATGTGTACATACTATGTATACATCGTAAAATATACTATGACTATGACCTATAGGTATAAATTTGGTCAGAACCAATTCTATGGAAGTCACCTTTAACCTTCACTTTCAAGGTTCTTTTGCACCTCGATGATGGTGACCCTACATTCAAGATAATCTACTACTTTCAAGATAATCACTAGTCTACCAATATGTCACTATACTACCAAGAGTAAGGTAAATTGTAAGAAAGCCTCATGCACTATGCATGTTGCCCTTTGGTGCATTTTGTTTTCTTTCCGGGATTATATGATTCCACTTCACTGGGCTACATGACACTGAGGATCACTGGTCCACCCTTCTCCTAACGATGGCTTCAAAAGTCTGTGGCCCTTCCCATAATGACATGGGACACAATGACATCATTTCTGGGTTCTACTTTGTTTTTCAAGGTTGTGCTTTAATCCACCTGTAGTCAAATTCTGCCTGTCAAATAATATGACATCACAAAATCTGTGGGAAATTCTTACACTAGCGTTATGACTCAACCGGGAATGATATGAGTGATGCAATCTTGATACGCATCATAGAATCTTATGATGTGCCCTCTCTTTGAAAACATTTTTAGATAAAACTTTATCACTTAAGAATTAAGTAATTTAAAATTCCCATTATACCTAACCTAGAGACAAACTTTTTAATAGAAAGTTAATCTGGGAATTGAATATTTTACTTGGAAAACATTTTTCAAATCAGAGTATTCTAGTGCTTTGTGTGAGAACCCCCTTCCTCCTCCTCTCCCTTAAACTCATTTTTTTCCCATTCAAACAAAATTATGAAGAAAAAAATATTCACCTTTGCATGTTCTAAATAGTACTCTATCGTATAGAATGGAATCTCCACCCTTGGGACCATTTGGTTTTAATTGGAGCTTGTTTTCATAGAACCTGCTTGTGATTTCTAGGTTTTTGGAGGAACATGGGGTTGGTTTCTTCTTTTCATGCAAGAATGCTCCTGATGTGAAGAGTATAGAGGGATCTTCCTTCGTTCTGTGTTCTCTCTTTCCCCAGGTTTACCCTCAAACTGTCCCATCTCTAGGAGAAAAGTTCTGGTATTCAAAAGTATTCAACTAATCCAAAGTTCACATTTTTCAGAGTTTAAAAACGATAAGGCATCCATGAAACTATAAATATCCCCATATTCCCACCATCTCAAGCCTGGACACTTCATAATCTTGGGGAGCTTCAAATATATCTTATCTAGCTTGTAAGGGACAAGGTAGACTTAGTGTATGTCCATCTCATCTAAGATGCTGTATTAAACTCCCAAGTGCCTGTAGGCCAGTAAGAGACATAAAGCAAGATCACAGATTACAAAAGTACAGAGATAGAGGGATGAGCAAGAGAAGAGATTCCAACAGCGAGTGTCATGAGTGGTCACAAGAGCGAGTACTTCCAGCTGGGAAGTCAGGAAGCTGGATCTTCGAGGAGGAGAGGATATTTATGCCAGAGCTGCAGGATCAGTACAATTTGGCCAGCAAAAGTGGGAGGAAGGGCTTCAAGGACAGAGAGTACACTGAGCAAGTTACACAGAAAGAAAAAGCAGAGGATTTGGGGTTGTTCCACGAAACATGAAGAGCTTTATGCAGAAGAGGGCAAACATCATAGTAAAGAGAGTTTGCTAACAGCACACGGAGTCTCTTGAAATGTCAGTTCTTCAAAAAACCTGTCCCCTCCTTGACCATCATGACTTGAAGTGATCTTCTAAAAGCTTAGAGCATGTATTTTAGTCACTCGTTTTCACACAAAAACCATAAATTCATACAATTTTAGCACTGGAATAAATCCAAATATAGATGATAAAAATGAGAGTCAATATAGTTTAGTTATCCTATTAATAGTTTAAATTTTCTTGCATATCTATATGGAAAACAATCTATTGACATGTTAATTTGCACCCCTTCTTTTTGAGAATATGGAAAGATTTTCACCCCCCTCCCCAAAACACACAAAAAACACACCCTCTCTTATTTTACAGAGAAATCCCAGGCCTTTGGGTTCTGAGTGCTAGGTTATTTGGTCTTCAGAGGCTACTTTGTGGTTCAGAGGAAAAGAGACACTGCCAGATAACAGAAGACAATCCAGACTTTTGTTTGGAAGTCCAGCCCTATTAAGACCACTTAATATAAACCATTACTGAGGGGGAGGGAAACAGAGAGTGGAGCTTGAGTTAAAGGGAGAGAAACTACCCTAGTCCCAGGTGTGGTTTCATGAGATAGAAGGGAGAATCCCAAATCTAAATTAGTTATCATGTCACTCTGTCATATCATCTTATTTTAATTTTCCTTTAACACTTAATGCTACTAATATTATTCATGTTTAATTGTTTATTTGCTAATTGTCTGGCTCCCACACCCTCGTCACTTCCAGAAAGTAAGCTGGATAAGGATGATGACGAATTTATCTTTCTCATTCTCACAAATACATCCCCAGCAACATTACTTAGGGTTCCAGCAGGAAACAGATGGTACCTCAAAGAATATGAAAAGAGAGTTTAATAAAGGGACTTGTGACTGAGATCGGAACAATACTTATAGCAGTGGGAAGTCATTGCAACCTTTAGTTCTGAGGGGCAAGGAGAAGAAGCGAGGTGACCAGTAGCTCTGGGGAAAAGGCCCACCGATAGAAGATGTGGTCTTGGGTAGGAGAATGTAGCCCTTGCCTAAGGCCAGATGTGAGGAGGAGGAGGAGGAGGAGGAGGAGGTGTTGGAGAATAAACACTCCAGTATCTTTCTTCCTGCTCTCTGAGCTCTGGCCAGGACCCACATTGGCCACACTCATCTAGAATCAAGGCAGTCTGGTGCTGCAGACCAGAGGTGGGTCTCCTAGGGCACACAGCAGGCTGGAGAGTTGTTAGAGAGGGGTAGAGAGAGAATAATGCTTGTGTTTAAAACTCCCTAAATGAAAGACTAGGATCTAGAAATGACAGGGAGGTTTACTTTCCCTTAACATTTTTTTCAGGAAGTGAAGTGAGTGTTGATGGACATTTTGACAGCAACAGAACACCATGAGCTTGTGAAATGGGGAGCCAAAGGGGAACCAAACATGCCCCTGCACCCTGGCTTGGCACAGAGTGAGGGAAAGCACTTGTCTTCAAATGGATTGCGAGAGCCTGGTGGACAACAGCAACTGTGACGGTCTGAAAGCTACAGCCTCCTCCAAGATGTTGTAACTATGCAACACTCCTCCACCCTCGCAAGTCTCAGCATGACTTTGGCAATCATCAGGGGTTTCCCCATTATCTGTTGAAGATATAGCCAATGGGAAGCTCAGAGCCAGATCAAATTTGATTTAGAAAAGTAAACTACTGCAGTATTTTATCAATACGAGGGTTTTAGAGCAAATGCATTCCTGCGACAGAAATCTTCTTCTTCCAAATACATGTTACAGTCCTGTATCTTCCAAATACAGTCCAGGAGGGCTAGGTTGGGCTGAATTTTGTTCCCCTTCCAAGTTCATAGGTTGAATGTAACCATATTTGGAGAGAAGCTCTTTAAAAAGGTGATTAAATTAAAATGATGCCATTAGGTGGGGCTTTAATCTAACATGGATGGTATTCTTCGAAGAGAGGACACATCTGCAAGCCACAGAGAGGCATCAGGCACAATCAAACCTGCCCACACCTTCATCTGGGACTTCCAGCTTCCACAACTAGAAGAACATACATGTCTGTTGTTTAAGCCTGTGCTATTTTGTTACGGCAGCCTGAGAAAACTAATATGAGGGCTGAGACCATCTCATATGTTAGTTATAGTTTATCACCACAGGGGCAGAGTGGTACCCTAACCACCAGGGCTATCCTGTGACTTCTGGGCCTTGTTAGCTATATTGGCTGGTTCTCCTTTTCTCATATATTGCAAGCGTGAAGAACAGTGTGTCTTTTATAATTATCTTCGACTTCCATTGTACGGATATGTGACATAGAAAAGAAACCTTCCTATTGAAGTAAATTTCTACTTCTGACTCAAGTAAAATAACCTTTATCTATTTGAAAGAAATAGGGAAAATTCTATTTTTCATCCAAGGCACTTGAAAGCTTGTACTTGTGCCAACTGTTGGGTGTTTTTGGAAAGATAGGAATTGTGCCTATTGTAATTATGAGTATTGCAGCTTCAGACATTCAGCAGAATCTCGTCGCCAGCATTATTCTGATTCTAGATCTTTTGCCAGTTGTGTAAAGGTCATACGGAGGTGAGCAGAATATGAGGTATCTGGCTCCAATTCCACTTGAACCATTAAAGTGACTCCAGATTTCTAAAATAGCGAGAGGGAACAGCACGCACAACTACAAAGATCCCAAACCAGTGTGAGCCAAATGGTACATTCTCGACTAATGGTGACTGACAAGAAAAGGGAGAGGAGACCGTCAGAACAGAATAGACGCTCTATTTTAGTATAAGATGTAGGAGGACAGATGAGAATAGTTGACAGAAAGATGACTGAAGACATGAGAGTAAATAGCTGGCAAGGAGGACAGGAAAACAACATTTTCTGCAAGGATATGAAAACTCACTCTTTTCATGATCAAATACTGGCAGTCAGTGAGATCATGTTAAAAGAGAATTAAGCAAGTTCAAAACAGAAACCCTATGGATGTCCTCAGAAAGTGGAAGAGAGGAAATTCCACTGAAGATATTTGAAAGAATGGCAGGAGGAAGAATATATAATAAAGAAGTCAAGAGAGATGAAAATGGATTAAAGCTTGGGAGGATTATCACCTATTAAGTAATTTTGGTCTAACACTTACCATCGCTTGGGCACCATGCAACTATTTTACCTGAACTATGAGTAAAGTGTAGCTGTTATGTCTGTTTTATAACTGAGGAAACTGAGGTTTAGGGAGGTTAATAACTGTCCTTAAGTCATGTAGCTTACAAAAGTCCAGGTCCAGACCAAAATGTAGGTTTGCCTTGCTCCACAGTTCTTGATGTAATTAACCACCAGGCTAAAATTTGCATCAGTTTTCAAAGCATGAACATGGCTAGATATAATTGTTAATTTCCCCCTGAACAACTTTGTATTGTGCTTTATTATTCAGAGTTCCCTTTCCTACAAGGCAGGGGATATCGCTGCACAATTTGTTTTGTTCAACCCTTAGCACTATAATACCATACGAAAATAAGTGTTCTTCCTATAGATAATTATACTTGTTAGAAAACCGTCCAAGAAATGAGATCAGTGAGAGTCCTGGATTCAGAAAGCTTATACATTTAGGGTAGAGAAATGTTTCACTTTTAAATAATGTGAAATTTCTTTCTCCTAACATTTTCTATTCCTCGCATACTAAAATTAAAAGTGTTCCTCTTTTGTTTATGTGCTAATTTGATTATTTAGCAAAATAATTATATTCTAGGAAATCCAACAAGATGTCTAACTGAGGTAAGTATATTTTTATTTATTTCAGCGATGCAATTTATGCAATCAAGTATGCTCCCCTGCCCTTGTCAATTGTTTCAGTCACTCACAGGCAATTCTATTAGGAATGAAATATTGTTAGAGGGGGTTCTCAGAAAGTGCTTTATCTTCATTATATTGAAAATTCTATTCCAAACGAACCTTTGGGGAAATCTTTTTTTACTGACATACTTTTCTTTCATAGTTTTGTTTCAAACACAGGGAGATTTTCCTGCCAAAGCCTCATTTTTCTCCTTCTTTTTGGCGAAAAGCTGTTTTCTGAAGACTGTTCACTTCCCCCCACCCCTCCATGGATCTCACCATGATGACTCTCCTAAGGACACATTAGAAGGCTTTGCCCTAATCCATATTTTACTAAAGAGCCCCAGGAGTGAGAAGGACCTTCACTAGGATTTGATTAAACAAATTCTTAAAGCCAATAAAACATTTCAAGTTGTAAGAGAAAGCAGCATTACTTCACATTCCCAAGGAGGGCAGACATTTCACTTTTCAGTCATCCTTAAGGAATACTGTTTGGAATGGAGTGTGTTCTCTTTGAGATTAGTTCAGAGGTTTTGGACTCTTAGAGGCAGTTGCCCATGAGGGTAGCTTTATTGAATAGCACTACACAGTTGTGACAAGCTATTTTTACACATTTCAGAGCCATTTTGGATGTAACTTTCCTCTGCCATTTTACAGGGTTATTGAAAGGGTAGAAGAAAATAAAGTAGATAAGACTAGACAAAGCTTGTGATTAAGTTGAATCTGAGGTAAAATAATGTGACTTACCTCTGGGAGAAATGAAAACGAAAGCTATTTGTTAAATATTGAAGATTAGAAATACATATAGGGCTGCGGATAAATAGATTAGATTAAACACATTAGACTGACATATGGAGCCTATTTTTAAGATTAAATAGGCTTAATTATGAAAACAATCCTATTGAGTGTTTAAGAAATAGTTAAAATAGTTCAAGTTGGTTAATGGTCATATTTATATATGTCAAAATACCCATAATAGCCAATGAGGAGAAGTCTAGCAACTAAGTGGTTAATTTGATCACTGTCCATAATCACAGAGATTCATTTATTTAAGGGGGAAAAAAAATCCCCTACAGGCATGGGATTCTCCCAGTTGACTGATAATAACAAACAGGCTCAGTAGAAACAAATGGTTGTGGAATCTCCACTATAGTATGTGTTCAATAGACATAGTTTAAATATCAAGTCTAGCTTTTTCCTAATGTCAGAAATGCAGACAAATAACAGGCCTTTGGAGAAGGAGGATTTTTTAACTTTGAGATATTTTAACTTTGATTTTGCCCCAGCAGAGAATCAAAACATCACAGGAGAAATATATTCTTTTCACACACACACACACACACACACACACACACACACACACACACACGTACACATGCACGTGTGCACAACACACACACACACACACACACACACTAATGAGCGTCTGATCTCTTGCAGTATGGGAGCCCTGGGAATAAAGTATTTTGTTGGGAATCTCTGTAGTATTTTATTAGACAATCATGATTAATGTCACAGAATGTAAGCCATCTTTGAAAAGAAGTCATAATGTGCCACAAAAATTCACTTGATTGTGCCAGTGGGAATATTTCCTAACATAGTCCCAAACTTCAAAAATAGTATAAAGCGTGCAAATGGAGTAAGGGGCAGGGCCCATCCATTTCTTCCCAAGTATATTTAATTTATTTAACAGAAAAATGTTGGGAAAATTGTGACTCTCATTAGCATGAGAAAGGAGCATCCAGTGGTATCTATTCCCTGAGTTGCTCACATGTTGTTTTTCCCAGGGCGAGGGAGGTATTTGAGTTTCTTATTGCTTCATGTCACCAGTCTGTAACCCAGATTGTAACTTTAAGATGTTATCTTCTGGCTGCTCAGATAAACAGCCCATTATGTTTTTATGGTGGGCAGTTCTGAATCCTCAGGGGATTAGAAGGTATTGGCCAGAGTTTGTGGTTCCCTGCTACACCATCAAGGGGTCCATGGGATCTTGTTCAGACTGTCTTTAAGCAAACACCTCTCTCATAATGGTGTCTCACGCTGCCTTCTTGGCCATGGACTTCAAAAGCCAATTGCAGGGAAGGCCAAGAAGGCAGTAACCCTTAATCTAATAGAACCGGCCTAGAAGGGACAGACAGGGCAAAGGTAAGGCGTCTCTGAGGTTGGCATTTGTGTGTTTAGCCACATGGGGTGAACAGGGGCCATCTGTTCTTGAATCTGCTAACTCATAGTTTTCACACCATCCCAGGATCAAGTACATTCCACGCTTACTGGTGTTAGCACTGTAGAGCTTTCCCAACCCTAGTAATACATATTTTAAATTTATGTACCTTAGCCTCTCTAAATAATGATAGTGTATGTAGGTTTGTAGGTGTGTAGGTGTGTGTGTGTGTGTGTGTGTGTGTGTGTGTGTGTGTGTTTGGGAATTTTAAGTTGTTCTTTGTAGACTAAAAGTAAGATTATCACAATTAAAATAAAACTAAAGTATGTATTCATAAAACTCATTCATCCTTCGGGCAGGGAAAAAAAAACACCAAAAACAACTCTGGAATGGTATGCTGTGCTGCTGGAATTCTTTGTTTTCTTTTGAGTGTATTATGTGACCATTTTTTTTTTTTTTTTAATTAGCGAAACTCCCTGCTTGAGACCCATATACAGAGGAATACCTCCTCTGTCATTTTTCAAATAGTTGTGTGTACTATCAACAGTTTCAAAGAATACTTCGTTTCAAAAAACACACAAAACATTCTCAATTTTTGAGATCTGGAAATAAGATATAGAAACTTGAAATTTTCTGATAATATTTTCAAACCCAATATAAAAACTTTTTGTATGCCAGGTCCTGGAGAGTGTGTAGCTTATTATGCATTAGATATGATTAATCTGGATATCTGCCTTTAACCACACTGTTTGGTAGATGACAATTATTATATTGAATAATTCAAAGCTGATACATTGACTTTAAATATTATTAACCTATTTTATTCATATTATTTTGTAAATTGGGTTGACCACCATGTCTTCTAAAAGAATAATTAAAGTACTATTAATTTTAATTGTGGGCTTAAACAATTAAAATTTGTATCTTCTAGAGGCTATAAAAATTTTTAAATGTGGTTTATTGAATCAATACAAAGTTAATCAAAACCTACTACTAATGGATAACTGTTCCCTTATCAATATGTTTAACATACACTAACCTAGCCTGTCAGATTCTTCATGAATCTCAGTAATAATAATACAACAAATCAAGTTTATGTTCAGCTGTAGAAAGAGTAATTAACTTTCAGAAAAAGCGATGATGCCCAGTACTAATGCCCAGCAGTGAGTTAACTCAATCATACTGATTGCAATTTACCACATAAGAGCTCAGTTCAAATCTAAACACCGCAAAAAAAGTGCCCTCTATTGATGGGACATTGAATTAGCATTTTGATTCTGAGAGAGAACAGTCTAAAACTCATCCAAAAGTTATGTTTTCAATTAGTGAAACCATAGCAAATATATCCTAAGATTAAAACATGATTTCTCACTAATAAGAGTTAGCTTAGTGGAGATTCCAAAACCTACGTCCATACTTTGGAAACATTCGCTATGCAGTAACTTTCTAAGTCAGCAATGTTCATACTTTTTTGGTAGTATAATCTTAACAAAATTTGAAAAACTAGATACTTTCTTGCATATTTTAAGGGGATGTCTAATATTTTTATCACTTAATATTTTTAAAGGATGTATTTTAAGCATATTGTGTAAGTGCTTTAAAAATATTTACTCAAAATAACAGACTTTTTGATCCAGCTTATTCAATTTATGGAAACTGTCCACCAGTCACTGTAATTGGCAATAACAGTCCTCTTTGTCTACCAATCAACTAAGTCAGATTTTTTTTTTTGCCAGGAAAAAGCATTAGTCCCCTTTTCATTCAAATTTTGTGAAAGTGAATTCCAGCATAGGTGTAATGATAATGGATGGGTGGATGGATGGATGGATAAATAGATCAGGTATGCATGTATGCATGCATGTATGTATATATGTATGTATGTGTGTATGAGTGTGTGTGTGCATGTATACCATATACACACATACATACATAAGTATATACATACACTCATATGTGGAGGCATACGGCCTTTTTGTAAGTTTGTAACCTAATAAAATGACACGCTGTCTCCCCCAGCATTGCTTACCAAAACTCACTGTGTCTTGTGGTCACAGGAAACTCAGAGATAATGCATTTTTAAAATCACTCTCCTTCACATACTCCAAACAATATCTACATGAGGCCACTCATTATTTTCATGCAAGTATGCTGTACTTCTAGGGTTTTTTTCATTTATGTGAAAGTTCTTTAGCTGTCTGTTCCATTTGGCCAAGTACCACTCAACATTTCATGCCAGACTTAAGTTACCTTGTCAGCACGGTCTTTCCTCAACCAGGTAAACTCATCTGCTTCCTCATCTGGGTTCTCATAAGTTATAGAAATTTTTATATGTATATTGCCATAGTTGTATACATGTATCTCTTAACAGACCATGAATATTTGTTGTATTTTGAAGACTTAATGAATGGTTTTAAATGAAACAAATGAGTCAACATATTCAACTGAGAACTAGTTCCACTGGAAAATGTCTAAAATAGTGCTTTGAAAGTACAGTAAACCAATACAGTAGCAGAGGCTCCAGAAGAGGTGACTTTTTTACATGTACAAAATACATTTTGCTATTGTCTATACAAACAAAAATTTACATGCTATTATCGTCCTTCTTTATTCTTGAAGAGATTGAAACATTCATAAGAGGTATTTTAAAAACCACAGTAGAAAGCAGCAATCTAGAACGACCACAAAAGGACACTGTCTTTTAATAGCATTAGATCCATGCCATTTTTCAGAGGTGGCAAAGGCCCTTAGCTGGAATGAGGGGACAATGTTATAAAAAACAACAACAATCAAAATTTAAAAGGACACATGGATGGGGAAAAAATAACATTTGTCTTATAATCACTACTAAAATCTAAGCATACCCATTTAACATATGTAACAAATTGCAAATAAAATTTTAAAATGGAAAATTATCAAAATTTTATATGTAGAATTATAGCCCACCATTCATTCTTTTTGGTTGCCGAATCAAGCAGCTTAACCAGATATTCTCCAGTAGAACATGGTCAAATTGAACATGAACTACAACCTTGATCATCTGATATTATGCAACGAAGGTAACAGAAGCACCTACCCAGCTTCCTTTAAGCAATTTGTGGTAATGTAGCACTGGACTTTAGCAGTGATGATTTTTAATCTATCTGCTCATATATATGTATATATACATTCTAAGAAAACAAAGATAAACATTTAAAGTCCTAGAGTTTTGACAAAACATGAATTCTCTCTCGTCTTTAAGTATTGTTTAGGTTTCAGAAATTATTTAATAAGTGATCATTTGAGGGGTTTTATTAATTTTTCCACAAATGGCAGCCAAGCTTCAATTATACATCTAATGTACAGGACTTGTATTTTCATACTCATATATCACCCTCTGTTATAAATTAGTACGTAGAAAAATATCACTAAGCCATTTCTAAAAACTTCAGTCAGACCAGATTTTGGTCAGCTAGCATTTTTTCCATGATTTAAAAATGTTAAGAAGGAAATGTTAGTGCAAATAAGCTTTGAGACATTCAAGGAAGTAACAGGTCATGATTTTATATTAGAAAAAAAAATTAGCATCTGTATTTTCTGGATTGAATGAACACAGGTTACTAAATCTTTTAGAATGCCGCTGAATGCAGAGGTAGTTTAAAATACCTTATATTACTTTGTTCATGTTTATGGTCTCGGGAATTGAGAATGAATTTTCGTCACTGGACAAGTTAGAGCTTAATAATTTATCTCCCTTCATTGTTCCTTAATAGACATCCTTTGTACTAAAAGTTTCAATAATAGAATTTGCACTTTTAAGGTGTTAGGTCAGAACTGGTACTTCTGAAGCAATGTTCTTTCTTTTCTAACAAGCCACATACAGGTCCTCAGGAGAGGAGTGGGACCCACTTTCACCATCATTAACAAAACGACTCTTTGTATAAAAGGAAAGAAGACCTTTATACCGAAAAATAAAATCTTGTGACACATTATGAAAATTATTTGGTCTGACGTTGGGTTTTATTATGTTTTGTGTTATTCTCGAGGAACAAAGAAGATCATGCTTAAGAATGAAAAAGAAAACATTTAAGGGGGTCTGGGCAGTTTTAACAGCATGAGTGAAATACAACACCAAACAGGATGTCTCTATTCCCTTTGAACTTGAGGCATCCCATGGACCCTAAGCTACCAATTCTCTGGTTAGTTATGTGGTGCCAGACATTCAGTGGCACTTAATGAAGATAAGTTTCTACCTTGTACTTTTAAAGGTACTGGTGAAGGAATCCTGCCAGACGAAATTGAGTGTTTTATCAAAGTCTTTTTAAAGTTGGAGAAAATGTACACATTTTTCTTAGGTCTTAAAATAAAGCAATTGTCCACTTTTTTTTTTTCATTGACTGCCAATAAATCTTCAAATCAGTAGGCAGAAATATTTCCACATTTATGTCTCAAGAATAAATGTAAATATTTGTTCATTTTGGGGAAACACAGATAAGACTAACAGAAAGTAAAATTTAAATTTAAGCATCAACTGATTGTATCTCATCAATTATTTCCTTCTTTCACAAATTACACTTAGAATGACCTACATGTTAGGAAAAGTATCTTCTTGAATTTTTCCCCTTTTGCATTAACAAAACATGGACCTGCTCTTTTCTTTCTTTTCTTTTCTTTTCTTTTCTTTTCTTTTCTTTTCTTTTCTTTTCTTTTCTTTTCTTTTCTTTTCTTTTCTTTTTTCTTTTTTCTTTTCTTCTCTTCTCTTCTCTTCTCTTCTCTTCTCTTCTCTTCTCTTCTCTTTTCTTTTCTTTCTTTCTTTCTTTTTTTTTTTAAGCTTTTTTAGCTTTAGTAGATGATTATACAAATGGATCAATTGTTTCTTTATGATTGTGGAGTCACGTATTCCAGAATCCACACCCAGGACACTGACATTCTTCTCTTTTGGAAATATAGAGGGTGGCAAAAATAATGTACACACATTTTAAGATAGAAAAACTGTATTAAAATTGTAAAACTCAATATAGACTGATAACAAAAGATGAATACAAGTCACATTTCACTTCTGCAAATTATAAGAGGTGCTCAAAATGGTTACCATCAGCATAATTTTAATACAGTTTTTTCTTTCTTAAAATGCGTATACATTTTTGGCACCCTCTGTATATTCATAAAGAAAGTGGCTAAGCATAATTAAATAATGCTGATTATTACTGGACTTGTATTTGAAGTCGTCATATAGGAAACTCTTGGAAATCGGGTGAAGCAAGAAGCTTAAGCTCCTGCTCGAATGCAAACTCCAACATTGCACTGTCCAGTTACACAAGAGAATAGACCAAAGAGATCGTCTGATGCTTTCTGAGGGGAATGGGCTACCCTATTATTTTTCTTTTTATTTTTACATTTAAGCGTCAACTGATTTGATCTTATCACAAATTTTCTCCTGTCATAAAGAAATAACATTGTAACTCGGACATAGTGTGCGCTGACCTAACAAAAATGTAAAGTCACTCCCTTTGTGCATTGATCTTTAGAATAAGATTTAGTGCCTCCCTCTCTTGATCATGCCTTGGTCCCTTCAACCAGCACCTTCCCATAATGTCAATTCCAAGCAGTCCCCTCTCGTATGTACTCCACTATTACTGCAACTGCAATCATTTTGGGATCTGCAATTCATTGATCCTAATTGTTTTTCATTTCTCTTATAGGCCTCATTTTCTCACTTCCCTCCTTTAACTAGTTTAAAATTCATAGTACATCAGATAATCTCTTCTTTGCCTCTTTCTCTCTAATTCGGTCCTGTTTCAACTCTATTGCTCAACGTGGCTGGTGAAAACGACACAGTTATGCTGAGCTGTCTCATTTTGAAGCGATGTCCATGAACCTTACGTGGGCCCTTAAAGTTGCTTCGTGCCATCTTCTCCTAACAGATCTCCCTTTCCCACTCTCCTAGCGAATCATGTCGCATCTTCTCTTTGGTTTGCAAACCTCCAAAATCTCCTCCCCATTCTCATTCTCAGCGATGACCTTGGTTCGTGTTTCACTGAGGAAGAAATCAATGAGAAGCACGCTTCATAAGTCTCCTACCCCTGCGCCCATACCTGCCAGCATCTGGACCACGGGCTCTGCTTTTCCTACTGTTCCTGTGGATCAACTGTCCACGTATCTCAGTCCAAACCTTCCGTTTGGGCACCGGGTCTCCTTCCCTTCTTAAATTCAAGGACATTTCTCCAGAAATTGATTCTCTTCTCTCTCCAACAGCAGTCATTTTTCCCTTTGTACTAGATGTGCTGTTATTTTACTAATACGTATATTTTTTACTACTCACTCTCTTCTCTCCACCTACTGCTCTACGTATCTGAGCCCCTTCAAAGCAACATTCCTCACAAGATACGTAGTTTGTACATACAGTCTTCAATTCCTCTCCTGCAATTCTCTCCTCTAATCGGGCTTTTAACCCATCGAATCCTTCATTGACAACGCCAGCAGTGGCCTCTGTGTTACTTAATTCAATGGCCAATTTTTATCTGACCCCATCAGCATTTGATACAGCTGCTTATGCACACTCCTCTTTGAATCACTTGCTGCGATTGGGGACACCACGCTCTCCTGGTGAAAATCAGGCACTGGTCATCGGCTCCGCCTCCTGACTCTGAGGTCACAATGTCAGAGTGGCCCAAGTCTCAGTCTTTAGATCTCTAGCCACATTTGTCCCCCAGGTGATCACATCTGAGCACATGGCTTTAAATACCATCTACATACTGATAACGACAGTTACAGCCTTAGTTCTAACTTCTATCCTGAACTAAAAACACATCTACCCCATTGCCTCCTGCACACCTATACTCAGATGTCTAAGAAACATTTCATATCTAAATGTGTCCAGAGATGAGCACCTGAGCATCGTCTCAAACCTGCTCCCACAACTTTCCCCATTGCAGCTAACCTCAGCTCCTCCCTGTCTGGTGTCTAGACCCGAGACCTTGGACTTCTCCTGTATCCTCCGCTCCCACCCCTCTTTTATTCCAGATATAGTCTGTCAGCAATTCTAACTCTCTTACCTTTACAATAAATCAGAATACAACCGCGCCTCACCACTTCTCCCTTCCTTTTCCCTTGATCACTCCATCTCAGTCACACTTGCCTCCTTGTTCCTTCCGCATGCCAAGAACCCGTCTCAGGGCCTTTGCCCTGTCCGTTCTCACACCCCAAAAGCACTTCCCTACGAGGGTCTCACAGTTTGCTCCCCCATCACTCTTGAGTCTTCATGCAAATGTCATTTCTGAGTGAGGCTGTCTCTGATCATCCTTTTCTAAAATTGCAAGTCTCACTTCTCCCAGAATAATCTGATTCTTTCCCTACTGTAATTTTACTCATAGCAATATTAACTCTTAATGCACTACATGTTTCCTTATTTTGTTTAGTCTTGAACCACTAGTAAATGCTCTCCAACAGAACTTTCTGCAATGATGCAAATGTTCCATATCAGTGGCGTCCGATGTGGCATTTGTCAACCATGCATGGTGATTGAGCACTTGAAATACATAGTTTAACTAATTTAAATTTAAACTACCACACGTAGTCAGTGCGTGCCCTTTACACAGCACAGCTTGAATACAGCAGTTGCATGAGAACAGGGACTTTGACTTTTTCAAACTGATGAAACCCCAGGACCTACTACATCATTATGCACGTAGTAGGTACCCAATGTATATCTGTTGAGTGAATTAAGCTCTTTGTTGTCTTTCTGGTTTCATTTTCCTGGTAAATGTTGACTCAGGCCATTGTATTTGGTTGATAAATAGAGCAAAAGGTTACATGTTAGCTCCCACTCACCCTATTGCCTTTTGTGCAAAGCAGATAGTCACAACTACAGACAGTCACCCTGAGTGAGTGACTTGGTTTTGCTGGTAATTACCGGTTGTTTAGAGCCTGCAGTTTTCTCTCTTTCTGATACCACTATCGTTATAAAAAAGAAGGGTAACAACATGGTGGGAGAGCCCTAGATATGGTGGTATTTGTCTCTTTTTACTATCACTACCTTAATGAGAAAAGTACTTAGCCCCGGCGACCCATTTAGCCTTCAATCCTTTTGCCTACTTGAAATCCTGTGTAAGCTCTTAATACCCAGCTTCAGAAGAAAGGCCCAGTATGAGAAGCATTATTTAAAAAAAAACAAAAAAAAAAACATTGGGCAAAAACATAAGCTCCTCAAACTCCACAGTAATTATCCTTAGAATATAAATCTTATCTCTCTACCAAGAAAGAAGTTGCATCAGTCTTACATGAAGAAGAGTTAATAGCATTGTATGTCTCAAACAAAATCAAATATGCTTTCCCAAGCTCACTGAATTTGTTTCTGTGTCATCAATCTCCTTTTCCTGCTCTGCATTGCCCTTTTACTTGTCTTTTAATAAAGCATTATGAGAGAACAGGTACACAAGGGACCAGGTTCACCTCTTTCTGTCTTCACAGGGCAGGGCCCACTTCCATCATGGCGCAGAGCTTTATGCTCACAATGCACAAAATAACCTTCTGGGAAAGAAGGAAAAAGAGTGGAAATAACAGAAAGGGAGAGACGCAGCTATTTCAGACAATGGAGTAACCTTACTAAACCCAGGTTCCAATAGTAATGCAAGTCTTAAATGTGTCCTGATCCTTGCCTCTCTTGGTTTTCAAGGTCAATTTCTGATATACCCATAGGCAGAAAAATACATTTTTACCAGCTCTGAAGCTAGACCACCTGTAGATTTCAGCTGTAGCTCTTTCTTAAATGGGGCCATTTCTTATCATTTTTATGTTCTCGTTTCTCCATCTGTAAAATGGGGACCATACCAATATTACTTTATCTTAGAGTGTTGTTATAAATATTAAAACTGTAAATGTAATGTGCTTACTATAGATTATAAGCACTTACTAAATGCTTGTAGCTCTTGCTATTTTAGATAGAGACTTTTAAACCACTCTAGCAGTTGGTCCAAATACTTCATTTTACAGACGAGGACTGGAGACATCAATTTGTAAACAGATATTTAGCGTGTGAAGCAGGATTGGAACAAACGTCTCCTTCCTCCTAGTTAGTGTACTTTCCAATACACCACTCTAATACTCAACATGTCCCCCCTTATTCCTTTCCATTCTTTTCTCTATTCCTTTGTGGAAGTGAAAGGAATAATCACATCTAGGAGACCTGGAGGGGGAAACTGTGGCTTTGGTTTCAAGTACGAAGTTACTTAACATTCTGCTCTTCAAGTTTTTTCTTCTGCGATGTGGGAGTCATCAAACATATCAGCCGGAAGTGTTCTCCTCCCAGCCACCAGAGGGAACAGATGCATTCCTGCCAAGTTGTTATAACACCAACGCCTGTCCTGTGTGAACGGTGGCTCTGGGGCTGCCCCTAGATAGATAGCTGAGGCCAGTGTAGGAGTTTTTGGTTTCTAGATGATAAAACTTCTAAACCTTTGGGTGATTTATTCTATTGGGAGCAAGAGTCGATTACAATGGACTTTCCTCTTGCCAAATACCTGAGCCCCACCTCTGGAGACAGTTGTGCAATGAGCTACATCCTGCAGCAGGCACACTGGAAAGAAGCCGGACTCTCCCACAACTGTGGGCTATTACTTTGGCCTGGCACTTACTAGTTATTAAGTCTGGTACTCAGTGATTTACTCTTAAAGTGCCTGCAGTGGTGTCTTTTCCTAATTGCTGATCTCATTTTGCACCCTAGTGCCAAATAGTCCCCCTGAGACGACTGAGTAAAACAACAGGAAAAGTTCCAATAACTATCATGATCCTTAATAAAATGCAGCTCTTAAAGTAGACAACCTTCCTGGAACCACCCCAAGCAGCCTGACACCCCTGTTTTCTTTAGGCATTTCATGTGCCTGTCAGTTCCTGAAATTAGCTACATTTAATAAATGATTCCCTCTGCTGGCTACTTGGACTATAAAGCAAGTTAGGAACTCTGATGTGTGCTTTATTTAGATAATTACCCTAAAACAGGAAGGAAATATTGTGCATAAGGATAGTGCTGTGGGAAGAAATCTTTGACTAGAAATAACATCTGAGAAAACTGTTTATACTAGATCCAAAAAACTGCAAATAAGTGAACAGAGCTGGCAACTCTTTTGAATTTGAGATAAGCGATTCTAAATGAGATGACTAAATTTTATACAGTGCACAAATGTGTTGTGCACCTCAGAAGAAGGCAGGGTTCTTTGGAAAAGACAATAACTCTGGGGAGAAACAGAAGGCAGCAGGAAAAGAGGAAGACCAAATACAAGATGTATTGAGTCTGTAAAAGAAGCCATCGGCTTGAGTCTGCAGGAGCTGGGGACACTGTGCACATCATTCACTCACAGGGTCCCCAGGAGTTGGAGCTGACTCAATGGCATGTAACACACACACACAAATATGTGCTAAGAAACCCAGATCAGACAGACTTGCCAAAAGATCCTATACTGTTAAAGTAAGGGTCAGCCAAGTAGATTAAATCCTGAGTACATTACCTTGGCCTAATTGCCTGGTCTCTCTGGTCTTACCTTTGTTTTTTCATCAATAGCTTCACCTATCCTTTTATCTTTCTAATTTCTGTCTTATTTTAAATTTTGTATTATAGTACTATCAGACTCATTCCCATAAATTGTTCAAAAATAAACATTATCTCATATTTTATACTACAGTAAATTTCCTTACTTTAGAGTTTCTAAAAAAATGTGCTTTTGAAAAGGCAATCAGTAACAATGGATGTGTTATAACCCCAATCACCAATAGAAATGTTCCCTCAGGTTTATTTTTTGTGTTTTTATCTTAAGCAACATGAGCAGTCTTTTTTTTTTCGTATATGAAAAACTTTTGGATGTTTATGGAAATGCTCACTAAGTGAACAATTTTGCTATTTGTCCCAAATATCATTAGATATACTATTATGTGATTAGCCTGCATATGAGCTTGGCTAGCTACACAGACTCCCTGTTAAGTAGAAGTCTAGGAGATTCAGTCCAGCGACATAAGTGATTTCCTGAAATCTATGGATTCCTGCATTTTGTTAACAGTGCGTATTATTACAGTTTTCATCTGTAAATTACTTTGCAGCATTTAAAAGCCAGATAGCTATGTTATTATCGAGACACAGATCTAGAGGTGTTCAACTCCAACAAGGGTAACATGTTACGCCTACATTAAGCTTGTTATAATCCAGAGCACTTTTGAGGCACATGGAAAATTTAAGGCTATCTAATATCAGCTAACATTTGTTGAGTGCTTACCAAATGTCACTCTTTACGTTGAAAAATGGGCTGTATTATTTAATCTTCACAAACCTATGAAACAGACAGTCCTATGTGCATTTGAGGAAATTGAGTGCCACTACGGTAAAGTAAGTTACCCAAGGTCACACACACACACAAAGTGGCAGAGCCAAACGCTGATCCTAGAAAATTACATTCCACAGCCTGCTTTTTGGAACTACTACCTAATATTGCCTGGCCGGCTGGATATTGTTTTTCTTTTCTTTTCTTTTTTTTTTCCATAGCAACAAACATAATACAACATAGATACTTATGAAAGTATCTTGAACATACACCCATGCACCAAACTGTTCAAATAAAAGGAAAACTAGATTGACATTATAGAACTTAAATACATTCTAAATTAGCTCACTTGACTTTTTTTTTTTTTAAAGAGAATAATCATTCAATAAATGAAATTCAATAAATATCTTTCTGAGCCTGTACAATGAGTGAGATGATGTTTTAGCTCCTGGGGATGTCATGTTAACTCCAACAGCCCCAAATAGCTCAGTTTTAGCAAAGAGAAATTAGGATAAGGGATGGAGGCTGACTGAGGGTGGGAGGTGGGCACAGTGGTCAAGGAAGCTCTCTTTGGGAAGGTGATCTCTAGGCTGAGATGACAGCCGGAGAACACTGTCGGAGAACAGAAGGATATTCCTTCTGTCGGGCAGAGAGTGCCAGACAGAAGGAATATCCTGTGCGAAGACCCAGACGGGGGTATGGCCTGTAGACAGATTTGCAAGGCAATAGAATAATGAACAAAGGGGAGGACCAAGGAGGATAAGGGTGAAGTGGAGAGAGGAGAGACGTCGTGTGTGGTAAGGACAATCGTATTGTAGTTTCAAGAAGAGAATATTAAGCATAGGGGTGATCTGCTATAGACAGTTATTTGGTAAAACAATTTCTGAAATACGTAGTTTCCCCAATTTACAGACAAATTCTACCAAGTCAGAGAAAAGAGGAAAACAGCAGGGAATAAAGATCCTATCTATAGATGACGTTGTTATATATGACTACACATAAGTCATTCCTGCAAAAATTGTGGACATTAGAAAAATATGCAGTAATCAAAGCAGAGATTTACAAACTGCACTTTCATAACCCTAGGCATTTGTTTCACTTCCTTCATTAAAATAAATATTCTTTTATGCAGGTGTCTCATTTAGATTGAAAAATTCCACACTAAAAATTTGAAGAAATGATAGGAGGAGATAAATAGAGTTTACAGTCTGGTTAGATCCATACAATTTCTTATGCAACAGGCTGGTATTGACACTCGGTGACAGGATGAGGTGGGACATGGGATGAGGAAATTTCGCTACGATAAGTACTACATTTCAAAAAAAAATCGGAAGAAAATTATAGATCTGTGTCTTGTCACTTTTCAGATTGTTTGACTGAAAATGCCTCACATTCTGAGATCAAGAGAAAGCTCATTTCTACAGAGTTCTTTCTACCGAGGGATCCGGTACAGTTCAATGTACTCTATCAAGTGACAGTAAGGTTACTTGGCTGAAGAGAGAACAGAAAGTTCTTGGAGGTGACTCTTAGTCTGGAACTAACTGAGAAATATTGGTAAAAAAAAAAAAGCGAATTATCTATAACTCCCTGGAATCATAACACCTGGTGGTAAGACAATCACTGCAATTCCTGGTAACTTATCTTTGACCATGAACCCCAGCATCATCTGGGGCAAACCAGGAGGTTCTGTTGAGAAGGAGGGAGGGAGGGGAAGAGATATGTGAGATTCAAACCATCTCCCTATAAAAACAGCAACAAAAACGACCTCACAGACACAGGGAACAGATTAGTGGTTGCTAGAGGCAAGGGTAGGTGTAGGTGAAATGGGTAAAGGTGTTCAAAGGTACAAACTTCCAGTTATAACATAAGTCCTGGGCATGTAGTGTACACTATGGTGACTATAGTTAATAATACTGTATTGCACGTTTGAAAGTTGCTGAGAGAGTTGATCTTAAAAGTTCTCATTATAAGAAATACCATTTGTAACTACGTATGGTGAAGCCTGATAACTACTTACTGTGGTAATCAGTTCACAATATATACAAATATTGAATCGTTAGGTTGTACATCTGAAACTAATATGTTATATACCTCAACTACATCGCAACAAAAATATTTCAGATGTTTAAAAATATCTTTATTTCAATATGCTAAACATTTCAAAATAACCAAATATTTTAGCATGTTTGTCATATAAGATTGCAAAAGTATTTTGACATGTGAATTCTGAGCCCAGTTTATGAGTATGAAAGCAATAGCATCCCTCACTTTAATGGGTAAAATATCATTGACAGCTTATTGTATCTAGAGTTTCACATATTGAAAAATGTTTTTCAAGCCCATTACTGCGTTTGATTCTCACAATAGCCCTCTATTTAGCCAAAAAAGATATATTTATATTATTTCTTTTTAAGAAGAACATTAAGACACAGAAAAGTGAGTTAACAACCAATTAGACCCCAACTGCAGATCAACTCACTTCAAATCCTGTGTATTTTTTCTCTGAAACTAGCCCAGTTGTTCTCAAAGTTTGGTCCCTAAACAGGGAGTATAGCATCACCTGGGAACTTGGAAATGGAAATGACAGGCCCCACTCCAGATCTAAGGAGTCAGAAATTCTGGGAGCATGGCCCAGTAAGCCTAACAAGACTTTAGGTAAGGCTGATGCCTGTTTGGAAACCACTGTATCAGACCCTAATGATTCTCCAGCCATGACAGTAGGAAAACTTCCTGGAAGTGGCAAGTACACACTCATTCTCCAGAATTTCCTTGATAACTTCATCAGTCACACATATGCTAGTAGATGAATCTCAGTCATAGAGCTGCGGCCCATATGCTTACGCTACCGGTTAAATTATTTCACCATTTCTTCTTTGTATTGATTTGATTGGTAATGTGAATTGGAAATCAATTATGTTAGCTAGAGGGATCCATCACAATAAAGGGTCAGAACCTATGGTGATGGATATTTCAGGCCAAGTAAGGATAATTTTTGGCTGAACTAAAAGCAAAGTTACATTAAGAGAATCCACTATTTTAAAATTTCCCCTTGATAGTGTTTTCTTTTGTCTGTTTTATATTGTTATTTTAATTTTTACTTTCTTGGTATTCTATCAAATCATTGGAAGCCTGGAGAGGAAATGTAAAATGCATATCTAAGCTATCTCTGTAGTTATGGCCTTTGGGATTTTTAAAACAGTATTTCCAAAAGTAAAATGCTATATTTTACTGAATCTAAGATGTCATCAAAATAATTGTGACCATTTTTAAAAAATATACCACTATGAAAATAAAAAGAACACTGCTAATCGAACAATGAAATGCCATGAAATGTAAGAGGCATCCCAATTCAGACTTGTTAAAATATGGAAAAGTACATCTTAATATCAATGAAATGCAGGACACATTTTACTGTACAGTTGCAGCTGGCATCGTCCCTCAAGGCAAACTCTGCTTATGTGTTTTCTGTTCAAAAGCAATGCTGATCTGGCCCCAGTTATGGTCCAGTTATAGTAATTTTGCTCTTCAAAGTTAAGTAGTAGTCATCCTAGCCTAGGGATTCTTTCATGACATCAGTAACTAAGCACGGCAGATGGAAAATATTCTTCTACAATTTGGTATCTGAGTTGTCATGTGGTGTAAGGAAACAGGCAATTGAGCAAGAAAATGAAGGCAGGGGAACAGTAAAACATGGAGCACGCATTGAATAAATCTTGGCTATCATTTCAAAATAAAACTCACTCTCAAATCTAAGCTTTGATTTTTTTTTTATATACTGACACTCTTCTTTCTTAATTAGCTGTGTTGCCTCTTTATGTTGGCTCTTACATAAGGAAACTATGTTTCATAAGTCATTTATGAATATAAATGTCCTGCAAATCCACTTTCTCGTCTTTGCAGGGGGCTGCGCACCTGATGATGAGAGCAACAAAGAGACTGGTGTGTGTGAATTTTGAGCAAAAGACTCAGTATCTGTCTGGTTCTTCTGCAGAATGTTCCATGAAAATAGCAAATGGGATCTGCAAACGGGTAAGTGCCCATATATTTGAAAAGCTCTGCTTACTGTTTTTGACTTAGAGAATTTTATTCAGATGAGAAATGCATTGTTGGGGAAATTTCCTTATTTTCTGCATTTTCACAATTCAGGATACACTTCTACAGTAACAAAAAATTCTACTTGTTTATTTGGGATATTTGTAATAACCTGTTGAGCCAAATGGAAACTCTGTTAAGCTGGAAGTTAAAAGACGTGAGAACAAGTTGTGGTTTTGTTACTGTTCAGCTCTGTGATTTTTGATCAAGTCATTTAATTTTTCTATCACTTTTTAAAATTTGGGAATTGTAAATGACTGCTAACTCCTCTTTAGTGATTTTAGGGTAATAAGGCTATCCAAGAAAATAATAATAAAAACATACAGAAAAAGGGTGCTTTGTATGTATTATCTCATTTAATCATAAAAACAAAATGAGTTGATGCTGAAAAGTACTGAGTATAATGCCTAGCACAAAGTAAACACTCAATGATTGCCAGCAGGTATTATTATTATATCATCAATTACAACAACTCTGTCAGGATGAAATTAATGTTCCCTTCCCAGTCAAGAAAACAATCTTCAAGAGGTTGAGTGGCATTCCTGTGGTCACTCTAAGGGCCCATGCCAGGCTTGTGACTTGTCTAATAGATGACCAGCCTGTGCTTTCATCTTCAGGGCTTTAGTGTTCTCAGGGTCACTGACAGGACAGCCAATCAAATTGGCTTTGAGTAGAAAATCATTTTTTTCAATTTCACTTTAATTTGCAAATAGTGCTCGAAAACACCTTAAAATAATTTTTTATCTGTCACATGCCTTCTATCTCATTTTTCCCTTAAAGTTTGGATTAGACTTGAAGAATATTAGTACACAACAAAATCCTTTGCCAATTTGAACTAGAAAGGAAGGGGTGTGATATATGAAGTATAAAATGGTAAAGAGAAGAGGAAAGATTAGTTGCGTGGGTGGACGTGTTTGTGAGAGACAAGGGATATGGACTGTGGTGTGAGGAATCGTTAAGGAAGGTAGAAGGCATTCTTTCCTTCTTTAGCAGCCTCCCTCCATGTTTTTAAGCGCTATATCACTGAAAAAGAAACAGAAGTCTAACCTGACTACGATAGTCAATGTAAGGTAATACCAGGCAAGACAAACTTATGAAAAGATGTTCACTTCAATATTGATTATAATAGTGAAAACCTGGAAACAACTGAAAAGTACATTAATAGGAGGACAGAACAAATACAAACAATCAAAAACTCATACACACAGACAACAATCTAGTGGATACCAAAGGGTAAGGGGAGGAGTTAGAAGAGGGTAAAGAAGGTCAAATATATGGTGGTAGAAGAAGAACTGATTCTGGGTGGTGAACACACAATGTGATATATAGATGATGTAATACAGAAATGTACGCCTGAAACCAATGTAATTTTACTAACCATTGTCACCCTAAAAAATTTAACTTAAAAAAGATTAAAAAATATATATATATATGTATATATATATGTATATTATATATATAATAGTATAGATCTGTAATGGGCTAATATATAGAAATTAAAAGAACATGTAAATGTTTGTGAGTATATATCAAAACAAAGATATTAAAAGCAAAACAAGCAAGTTCCATAAACTATAGGTACAGAATAATTTAATACCTTTTGCTCTATATGGTAAATTTAAAACCACACTCACTGGAATAATGTTGTGGGGTGTGTGTGTGTATGTACTGGAAAAAAACACAAACTAAGAGGGGAAGAGGAATAGGACTTAGGGGCAGTGATTAAAGGGGAATCCACATTCATCTGCAGTTTTTATTCCTTTTATAAACAGAAGGCTTGGAGCAAATATAATACAAATATTTAACTGTTGTCAATTCTAAATGGTGGAAATAATGAAGTTTGTTATATACTTCTTTGTATTGTTCTTCATATTTTAAATCATCCAAAAATTTTTTAAACATTTAATGGGTGCATGGTTTTAAACAAAATTTCTGAATTCCCAGATTGCACTAGTTTATTCTCTCTAAAAGGACGACATATCAATAAACAAATCCTTGATGCGAAAGCTTAGCAATTGTTTACAATGTCTGTGTGACTTCCAGTGATAAGACATGAAGATCAGCTTGCACTGTAAGACATATCTGAAGTTTGTTTTACAGATAAGAAATCTTTGGAAAAACTGAAGATTCAGTTTTTGTTTTTTTAGTGTTTGCTTCAAAGATCAACAACATATAACAGAATGACTATGCCAGGCAAAATGTGAGAAGCAAATTAGCAAATAGACACAGACGAAAAAACTCTATCTCAAAGTAAAGACTGAGTGTGTGTGTGTGTGTGTGTGCGCGTGCGCGTGCACACATATATGTGTATGCTTGAAGTGAAGCCTAAGCACCTCTTCTCAGAATGCTTTAAATGCATAAAGTACACAGATAACACAGGAAATTACTATATTGAAAAGAGCTACCAAAATACAGGGGAAAGCCATGGGATAACACATGTAATTCTGTATTAATGCATCAAATAACTAACTGAGCAGCAGGTCTGGTACACACCATCATTTCAAAGTAATGAAGAGAGTAAATGATCATAGGAAATATCTAAAGTAAAATGATACGAAAATAGCTATCATTTCCATTGGTGACAAGGTCACCTGTTTTACTCATATTACTATGGTTTGTTGCCTTCATTTATAATGAGAGGAAATACATGCCTAAATGAATACACCTAATAAGGGAGCAACATTACTAAAAATAATAATGTAACTTTTTCCATTCAAGCTCATGAGCCCCATGAATTCTATCCATGTACTCCTGGGATGTCTGTGAACCCAAATTGAAGAACTTCTGAGATAGAAATATGCCCAGCATTTATTCATCTACCTCCACTTCCAAACTGCTTCTTAAATCTGCTGCAAGTTGGAAAATTAACAAGGTAATCAACTACGCTAGTTATATATAAAGAATTAAATATAACCTCATTTGGGCAAGAAGCTGGGTCTATACATTTATAAACGCACTTCCTACATCTATTTTTGCATTTCAGAAGTTTTTCTGTTTGTTTCCTGATTCTTAACTGTGCTTCAGATGGTTCAACTGCTAAAAGCATCACTGGATAACTTACTCTGCATCAGCATATTAATAATGACAAGTACAAGCGCACATCAATATACCAAGGTAAACTGCACAGCTTTTAGGCAGATAGGGCCTCAGGTATCCTCATTACAAAGTAAGAATGCTTTATTTTCTTTTAAAAGCATTGTCATTTATTCCAATTGCTCTGAGACTTATTACAATGATGGAATGCAAATGGATATGGAAATGTAAGATGTAGGCATTTCACTTACCAACCTGATTTTTAATTGAATGGATATACACTAACTACTAGAATTCTGCATAGCATCCTACGACTTCTAGACATTTCCTTCCATTTTGTTCAAATAAGTGTCTAAAAATATCTTCCAACAAGTTGCAACCATGTGTTATATATTTTGTGTTCAAATACACCATATAAATGCCCAGACTTTTGTTGACTGTTTCGATGTTGAAATGATATCAACAACAAACTTCAAAACTACTAACTCATAATTCTAAATCATTTTTTCCTTATGCTGTAGGTATAATTATTATCCCTCTACTCTCCCAATTCTTTTTGCTGATTAAGAAACTAACTTGATTACAAAATTAGTGAGAAACAAAGTTGAGATTTAAACATAGATCTCTGACACCAAAACTCTTCTGTACTTTCCTTTAATTTTTTTATATGCTTATTTCCAGGTGATTATTTAAAGGATTCACTCTACCACTATCCTGCTTTTCTGAGCAGGGATGAAATGAGTTATCTCACCATCTAGATTCTAGTAGGTGTCAATAGTTGGGACTCAATGCTTTTGCCCAAGGCCCAGGGTTACAAGGTAACCATGACTGCTCCCATTTAATATGTACATTCTTTTCAATACTATTTATATTAAAGGGAAATATTGAACAAGTGACCATTGTCAGAAACACAGGTTTGTGTTCATTAAAATATTAAAGGAGCTATGAATATGTGGTCTAAGACCTGGAAAGAAGTGGCAGTGATGGGGAAAGCAATAACTAAAAATCATGAAATCATAATTCATGTAGCATCAAATATATTGGAAGAAAGCATCTGACTTACTTAAAAGAGTTCATTTTAGCTTTACCAATGAAAGAAAAAACAAAAACCTGTTAATTAGACCGGTCCAACTTCTGAGGACACAACACAGAAGTATGCTAAGAGAGGTTAATCTGATGGCAGCTGCATGGTGCACACTTCGAATAATCAATCCTGCATGAGTTTCCCAATTTCCACCCTAATCTATAAGAACTGAAGCAGTTCAAGTTTAAGGTTGATCCTTCAGGAAGTGGCATTTAGTAGGTGTCTTCCAGATACTCCTTTTCTCCACACCTATTTACTGTGGCCTGAAATTCTATTATGAGAAAGCAGTGCATTGATTCCACTATTACAAATTAATAATAAAAGACGCAACTGCCGAACAGAACTATCACTTTAGCTGCAATACTTTTAAAAAAAGTATCATCAGGTAATAAATGAAACACGCAAGTGAATGTGATCAAGTTTGTTATAGGTTTTGAAAATGGAGAAAAAATCAGAGACACTGGACAGTTGTGGACATTTTAAGGTAGCGGCAGCGGTAGAATCATCCATGAGGGAAGAACAAGAAAAATAGGAGTAGACTTCACCAAAATGCATTTAGTGCTGGCTCAGTCTCTCTTCAACTCTGTGTACAAATAAAACGTGTACGCAGAGGATATTTTGAGCAGCACACCCTCATATACACACGGGGAATGGTGTAGACCAACATAGCCTCATTGGTTTAACAAAGTTTATTTCTTGGCACTTATTTATTGACTGGTTTAGCACTTAACTTCTTAGAAACTTATTTTTGGAGGACTGACTAATCAAGGAATGTTTGTACTTCCCTAGGAATAACTCACAGCTAAGTATGAATTCCTTTATACAGGTATCTGCCCCCACAACAGTGCTCTTTCCCTGCCAGACACAGTCACAGGGGGAAAGAAGGAAGGAGACGATCACTAAAAAGGATAAAGGATAAGATGGTAATTAAGGAGAAGACAGTAAGATTCTAAGATAATGTTATTTGATATTTCACCCAACTATTAGCCATCCTTTACTTGTCAAAATATCACTTGTGCGTTTGCTGAGCGAAATGGTTTCTATCTCAAGTAAAACTACTCCATGTTTATTAAAGGAATATACTTATTTTTATCAGACGTGGCTACCACCTTACAATAACTTTTGAAATTTTTCAAAGAAAAGGAAAATTTTAATGCACGTGCTAAAAGCAATTTACACATATGAATTCACTGCCTGAAGCCAATGAAAGTAGATAATATATAAATGTGTTGAAGAAAAAAGTATTTTTTGTTGTAAGGTGAATTTGAACTAAAGAACCTTTATTATTTTTGATGACGACACTGTAAAGGCTGGGGGTGCTGCAAAATGGTGGATTGATTTTATTCAATTTTATTGTTTGAGCATGGCACTTAGTTGTCACACCAATCTTGCAAAACTGTAACCTGAAGGCAATTAGATCTAAATGAGAGTATTTTAAAAGATAAACTGATAACTTCAAGGTAAAGTTTGAGGTAGGGTTTAGGGCAGGATATAAAGATATTTATTCCTTTCAGTTTGGGCCTAAATCCTGGTGGCTAATTGAAAGAACAGAACAGATTTTAAATAATTTAAATAATTTATTTAAAAATTTATCACAAACAAATCTGAATATTTTTGTTGTAGTCTCACAGCAAAGAACAATTAATATGTAAAGAAATGAGAGAAGAAAGAAAAAAAATAGTACTAGCCAAGAATCAACTTTAATTTTAAATCACCTTTGTGTGTGTGTGTGTGTGTGTGTGTGTGTGTGTGTGTGTGTGTGTATTTATTATGTCCGTCACAGACTCCACCTATAGGGGCTTTCACTGGCCCAGGACCCAGTTACCATGTCCGTACCACCCTGTGTGTACTTCTTCTACTGTGCTTGTCACTTTGTAAGTGGAATTCTGTTTGTATGACAGTTTTCCTCCCCAGATTTTAGGCTCCTGGGAGACAGCCCCTGTCTTGTTTATTGTGGCAATAAATAGTTCTTGATGAATAAATAAGTCTTCTCTAAAGTTTGCACAACTAAACACTGGTCAAGCCTTCACTTTCCAGCCCTTCTCATTTACTTCATATTGTGTGAGAATTTCAAAGGCATTGCCTTCAGGTGCGGTCTCTCCCCCAGGTAAAACTCCTGTTCCCTCCTTTTGAAATACCTCTATATTTGTACTGAGACTTTTGTCACTGTGTCAACGAATTCTTCAAAAAAAAAAAAAATCAGGTAGCTAATTAGATATTTAAAAACAAATGAAACCACTAGTTGTTTTGACTTTACCCTTTCTTTTCTGAAGTATCAAACAAAATTATTTTAAGATTCATTCAATGTGCTAAGACAACAAAATTTTAGCATCTCTGACATGATGGTAATCCTCAAAACCACTCTCTACAATCTTTGAAAATTCTACTTGGGGTAGGGGTGAGTTTTGCCAGAATGGGAAAACATTAGGAGAGGAATTTGTGTCTGTAATTTCCACCTCCTTTCTACGTTAGGTTTCAGCCCATTGCTAGCCTCATTTCGGGACTCCCCTCAAATGCAGGATGACTTTTGGCAGGGGACAGAGAAGGATCCATATTAATTGTCTGCCCAGAAATTTCAGACCAAAGCAATATAAATGCATCTGCCAGGTGGTTAGAAAGAGAACAAAGAGACCCACGGGTGAGCGATTTGGGGAATAACTATACAGCTATCCAGTAATCCTAACCACTACCCAGTTAATGTGGCAGCATCTCTAGAAAATGTACCTAGAAAACTCAGGTCTGCATGAGTTGATTTATACAGTTGCCCTGATGTGAGGCTCTGTTGTTTTTCATTTAACTATCATGGGATTAGTCAGTGTCTGTCACAGATTGTGCTTGTAAAATTAAGGGTCTTAGACACCAAAATGGCCTCTTTACTATGCATCCAAGTTCTCTATTCTCATGCATTTTATGAAACGTTTTTCTCTTTAGTGGAAAAAATCCAGTAAAAGTCTTACGCAATTTTATCTAACTACAAATTCAGGATAAGCACTTTGGTTTTAACCCCAATGAGTTCAGATGGTAAAATAAATTAGTTCTCTCATCTGTAAAATATGTGAACTGTTTTAGATAGCCTCTACTACAATCTCTTTGGGTTCTAAGATTTCCTCTCATCATTGTATATCTTTGCCTTATTAACTGCAAGTACTCAAGGAAAGGCCAGTTATTAAATCACTTAAATTTTATATCTGTCTGTTTTTCTTGGTAAACAAATCACCTAGTAGAAAAGACATACAAGGGAAGAAATAGATAAGGAGGGGTAGGAGGGTGGAAAGATTATAGACAAACTTATCCTGGCATAGAAAACAATGAAGAATATCCCCAAAATGGATAAACACAACATAATAAAGGTCTTGGTGCATACTACTAAAGCTAACAAGAGGTAGAAACCACGTTTCTCATGTCTACGACCAAAAGAAACCATGCTGCTATTACTTGCTATTCTACCTTCCAAGACATTTGCCATTTGAACTTGACTTGGCAAAAAAATGAACAAACAAACAAGTAAACACGAAGATTAATTCCTTCCAGCTAATTCTGAGAAGTGGACTTGTTGTCCCCTTGGCAGGGAGAAAGATCCAAATATAGAAATGCTTCCTCCCTGAGGGAGATACTTGGATTTCATAGCAAGGTACACCTTTTCTAGATTTCCATCTTTGTTCCATGTATCTTCTACTGTTTGGGTTTACCTCAATTTGCAAGCAGTTTTTTTTCCCTTTCTTTATTTAGACTAAACTATTCACCAGTGTTGACTCAAATGAGGTTTATCGCTAGTGGAAAGACTGACTTCCATTTGAATGGCATTCTATGAAGAAAGAAAAAGGGTCAGAAAGATATTTGATATGACCAAACACCTTTCTGTTCAATTTTACCAAAATTGTGAATTATTATGTTTTGTCTGTGTTTGTGGAGTTGTTTCTTCCAATATGTTTTCAATAGACAACAAGACACTAAGAACCCTGGGTAAATAAGAGATGTTAAAAATAGCTACTACCTAACAATGTTACTGGAACAATTAGAGTGCAGAAAACTCTCTTACATGAGATGCCAAATAAAAACAAAGGTTGGCATGATGCTGGTTCTTTGGTTCTTTTCAAATTAATAAAACACACTTGATCCAAATTCATGTTGTTTAAAACTATTTGGGTTGTTTTTGATTTGTTTGTTTTCAAATCCTCTCCCTCCCACCCACTAAAACACACAATAGTGCATCTTATTCTTTGTGCAATTTTTTTTCCTTCTTCTTTTTATAGCTATCCAGAGCGCCAACAAACAGTTGTATGTGTGGATATACAGATGCCTAGTTTTCAAACTCAGAGAATGCGGAAATTCTTCTTAAAGAAAGCCTCTTTCCATGAGATTGCATTAGGTCACATCATTCAAATGCAATATAACACAAAATCCATTTGTTCATTTGGTGTCTAGTTGCTAAGGAACAGAGCCGAGAAGTTAATCTTTGCAACACAACGGAAAATCCCAAGCGTAGTCCAGAGGTACGTACAGAGCCTATGCACATGGTGAACCCCACTTTGCATTCAAATCAAAGAGCATAGCATGACTGGAAAACAGCTATTTTTACTGCATGTATCACGGAATAAAACCAGTGACTTGTATTCTCCTTGTAAAAAGCCCAGTAGCTTTTCTAGACTCATGACCTTTCAACGTCATTCAACGTATTTTAAATAGAAGCCCTATCACGTCTGCCTTTAAAGAGCAAAACGGGAGTGCTGAAAAACATAAAGGTTCTGAAATGTCCCAACGAGTCCACCAAAGGGGACAAATGAACTTCGTTTTACTTAAAGGCCAATTTCTACGACGAGCTGAATCTGACAGAGCAGGAAACACCATCCGAATCATTTTCAAAAGTCTCACCTAAGTTGACTAGACCCAAGTGAAAGGTGCTATTTTAAAGACCTAAAAGATGTCATTATTGTCATAGCATTTCAGAAAGCCCTGAAGGGTGTACTTACAGTTTGCTGTCACTTTGTATCCCCCCAGAGGAGGGGCATGGCCTTCTAACGCGTCAAATCCAGCGGAAACTAGGACCACGTCTGGATCAAACTCTTGGGCCACAGGCGTCACCACAGTCCTGCACAGTAAAAAAGGCAACCGGTTACACAGGGGAACGGCAAATACCATTAAAAATTGTGCAGGGAAAACCACTTGGCACAACCTCAAGAACTTCTCAAGAATAAAGAGAAGGGGAAAAGAAAACACTATTTATATGGATCAAAAACTTATCATTTCCTTAATACTGAATCACTATTATTTTAGCGTCCCAATTCAGGCTTTTTTTCTTTCTTTTGTTTTTTTTCCTCTCTCCAAATTAGAAAAGAAAAATGCTTTGCAGGTACATTCTTAAGCCCATCATTTTACATGCACATCTGTGGCTGTTTTATCCCACTGCCTATAAAAAAACTGCTTCTTCCAAGGGAGTGACTAATGTTTTACAGAGGAAAATTGAAGCTTTAGTGAAAACCCTGCTTGCTCTAGTTAGTGAGAACTTGGTGTAAATTTGAACCAGAAATTTCTTTTGGGAAAAAGTTGCTTTTCCAACATAAAAAACACACACACATTTTTAAATATTTGTTGTGGTAGGGGGTGATTCTTACAAAGGAAAAACATGAATTTCTTTTAATAGACTCCAGACTATAATGTTAAGTGAGTCCAAGGTCAGCGCCACCAGGAATGTGGCAGTCTCATCCATGACAGCAACCCCTGCTGGCCCCACTCAGACACTTCAGCACTTACCTCTTCAGCCTTCTCAGGCCTCCCTAATCCCTTTCTCCTCCAGGCTGGATTTGAGAGAGAGTGACTCACAGATGCTACTGGGCTTTATAAAATTAACATGTTTGTTGAATGTAGGCTTCAAGACCAGTGTGCCATCATTAAAATTCAAATTTTCAAAGACAATTGAATGAAATAGCAAAACTACACAATACAGGAAATTTAAAAAGTAGTAAGGTCTCTATTGTATGCTTGGAAGAAAGAATTAAACCAAATATTAAAATAGTTATTCTTGAGTAGTGTGACACAATTGAGTTTTTAAAATTGTTTTATATTTGAAAATTTCCCACAATATTAGTTTTATAGTTAAAATTTTTTTGCATGTAAACAACAAGTTGATGTGACAAAATAAAAACTACTCATTGGAAACTTACCTAAAGAGAGACATAAATAAAGGAAATGTTTTTCATAACTCTACTACTGTCATAAAAGTATGAAAGTTGTATCCTTCAAACTCATAAATGTACATGAAAGTGATTTCCAAGGAAGTCCTTCCAACAATTGGAAAGCCACTTACATCTGAATTGGCCCGTCAGTGAAACTAAATGAAAACCTGATTTTGTTTCCAATGTACAATTTCATTATTTTGTTTTTCAATAAAATTAAAAATCTTCTAATACAGCTACATTATCAGGAGCAGTCTTGACAATTCTTTTCCTTTCTAATAATACCAACCCCTACATTACAAATTTCATTAAAGTGTCACATATTATCAATTAACTACTTTTCATATGAGTGAAATAGCCATGTGATGTATGATGTTGGGATACTAGATACCGGAATAAGTTGTCTCAAAAGAATCAGAGAGGTTTATCAAGATACTCTATCTATTTAGTTTGATTAATCCTATGCATTCCCTTAGAAAAAATATGTAGGCAGATGGTTGAACAAGGTTGTATATCCAATCATGGTAATCAATTTTCCATTTCTTTTCCCTCTTTGTGGAAGGTTTCTCCCTCTCTCTTTTTCTCCCCAATCAATCTATGCTCAGAAGACTGATGAAAGGGTAAACATCCTCCAAGGTACAGCTCACTATCTCTATAAAGGCTTCTCCTTACCTATGGATAGTAAATATATGTGTGTATATTTTTGAAGGACAAAGATAGGAGATAAGGATTGCCAATATAATTTTAATGAAAAACAGACATTATCTACAGAGGGGATAGCTAAAACATACAAGTCAGTGTCTACAGAGACAATGCCACAGAAAGCAAGCTGACATTTCTCTCTCTTTCTGGAGAAACAAACTGACTAAAACCAAATACCTAGAGAGAAAGACACTTGTGAATCACCCAGACCAACGGTCAAGTTTTCCCCTCAGTCTTCCTATAGTAAATGCACCAGTCAAAAAGCCACACTCTGGCATACAGGTCTCCCACTTATCTTTTCAGTGCCTGTTTCTCAAACATGATGGACTGTTTGAAGAAAGCTTCTAGTGTGAAAGACAACAAAACCAACATACAAACAAATAAAAGAAAGGGAACTCAGAAAACCTGAGAAAAGGCAGTGAAGAGACTATAATTATAAAAATTAGGATTATGCTCAAAGATGTAAAATAATATACTTGGTCCTCTGTATCTACAGATTCTGTATCTGTGGATTCAACAGATTGAAAATATTTTTTTTAAATGTTATGTTATTGCTGCCATATACTGTGTAGTTAGGCCTACAATGGTTATATGGTACTGAACATGTACAGAATTTTTTCCTTGTCATTATTCCACAAAGAATACAGTATAACAACTATTTACATTGCATTTACATTGTATTAGGTATTATAAATAATCTAGACATGATTCAAAGTATACGGGATGATATACATAGGTTATATGCAAATACTATGACATTTTATATAAGGGACTTGAGCGTCCATGGATTTTTGTATCTACAGTGGTCTTGGAACCAATCCCCAACATGTACCAAGGGAAGACTACACATCTATGAAATGAAAAGAGGGTGTTATTAAAATAAAGAAGAAACAGCAAGCAACATTATTATAGACTCTTTAGAAGATAAAGTTGACAGATTCTCTCAGAAAGTACAACACAAAACAGAGACATGGAAAAATGTCAGGAATAGATCAGAAAGTTAAAGGACCCATTTAGGAGATCAACATACGAAATAAGTCTAAAGGAAATTAAAACAAAAATTTAGAATCTAATATCCATCTAAAGTGCAAATAAAAACGGAGAACAGAATAATAGTTTCAGGCATTCAAAATGTCAAAAAACAATTTGGGTTAGTATCTCCTACTAATATTTTCACAGGCAGGTAATAGATGATATAATTCATTAAAATGAAGGTATCAACTAAGAAAGAGAATGAGACACAAACCATTCCTCCCATGAAAACAGTACTATAAATGTCCATTTTGGACAACATTTAAAAAATGTACTCTAACTTTCTAACAAAATACTAGAAATTTGGTCTGCAATTGGAAATTCGATATGGAATGGAGCTGGTTTTCATTCCAATGAAATTATTGTCTTAATAAAGACATCTTAAGCACTTACAGGGGAAATATATCTGCTTATGCCACGTTATCTCCAGATATACAGATTGCATTAGTTTATGTTTGAAGCAAATACCACATTTGCTATGTAGGTCATTCCTGAATCCAAAAATATATGGGTTTCACAAAGGCTTCCAAAATCTTCCATCTTGCAGGGCTAATTCTATACACAGTGGTACCTCGGTTTTTGAACATAATCCGTTCCGGAAGATCGTTCGATTTCTGAAACGTTCGAAAACTGAGGCACGGTTTCCCCATAGAAAGTAATGCAAAATGGATTAACCCAGTCCAGACCTTTAAAATCAACCCCTAAAACTGCAAACTTAGTATGAATTTTACTATCTAATGATACCATAGATCCACAAAATTTATGGCGTCTGTAAACCGAAATGTTCATCAACGGAGACGTTCAAAAACCGAGGTATCACTGCATTTGAATGCACTCCAAAAAATTAGAAAAAAGATGGAAAATTGGAAAAAAATACATATCACTTGATAAACTCCTTTCACCTAAAGATATACATGGTTACAACTGTCTGAATGGTATTTATTTGTTCAATAAATTAGTGATGCCTGGTTATAAGAGTTGTATGATGCTATGCTACAATATATGTTGTGTACGGAAGAATACGGCAACCAATGTTTAGCAGTGGTGATATTGGTAAGGTTCATTCATTCATTTCAGCAAATATACACTGAGTGCCTACTATGCTGCAAACACTGTTTTGACTTAAAGATGTGCTAAATTTTGAACTGAATCTCATTTATTTTCCTATTGTTGACAAACTCTCGTGCTCAGTACTCTGATAAACCGATGAAACTAAGACTCCACAGATCTCCTTAGGATGGCGATTATTTTAGCAATGTACATGAAAGTGTTTGCACTGTTGTAATGATGTCAGTCTAGATTGATTTTTATTCAAAAAATCTATTTTGTCTGAAAAAATGAAAAACACATTTGAGAGTATTAAACAATGGAATTTTTCTTAAATAGAAGAAATCATCAAAGGCATTCATTTAAATTTTATTTGAAGAATTGGGTTTTCTGGCTAAAGACAGCAAACAAAACATGTGCTTGCCCCTCATCTTTCCTAATATCCCACTGAAAGGAAAGTATAGGAATATAACTATGAACTCATAGTCTTAAATATAGATCAGGTAAACAGACACAGAAACAACTTTAGATGTGCGTATGCATAGGTTAGTATGTATTTCCTAAAAGCAATGACAGCTCAATACCAAAGAGCACAATTAGTGTCCAGATCTTATTTTCTAAAATCAATCTCTAATAAGAAGATCCAGGAATCCTTGAGAAGTGGTCGATTCCAGGACTACATCAGGGAAAATACAAGGTATTTCTGGAACATCTTGTGGTGACAGAAAACAATGAAATGCTCAAAAAGGGATGGGGACATGTCAGTAGGGAATAGGAACCCAATATGAAAGAGTTCCCAATGCCCAAAGCTAGAACAATTTGAGGAACAAAATAAATACTGACAGTACAAGATTATAATCCGAAGAGCCAAATAAGTATCCATGAGTCCACGCAGAGAATAGAAAGTAACAGAATAAACAGACAAAAGAAGAAATAGCGCTGTCTTACAAAAAATTTCAGCTAATAATGATAGAAGAATGGGAGGAAATTGAAAAATCACCATTTGAACAAGACAGATATAACTTATGCAGGCAAGAGCCATGGAGGGATGCTGAAATTAGTGGTCAAACGTTTGACAACAAACATGACATTTACATAATCCTCAAGTATTTTCTCTAAGATATTATAAAGGAAAAAATGGAAATATTACAATGAAGACACCTGCAGGTACCACCTTAATGAAGTGATCAGGTTAACATCTCTAGCGATAATACATATCAATAGCCATACTCGCTGGTAATGATACACTGCGAAATGGAGATCAGTTCTACAGTATTCTTGCTAAAAATATATAATCTCAAATCTGATGAGGAAACACCAGACGAACCTAAATTGAGGGACAGTTGATAAAATAACTGACCCCTACACTTTGAAAGTCATGTCCAGGAAAGACTAAGGAATTACTACAGGTTGGAGGAGACTGAGTGGATATGACAGCTACATACAGTGTGAGATTCTAGATGAGATCCTGGAACAGGAAAAGGCATTAGTGGGAAACTGCAGTCCCACATAAAATCCGTAGTTTAGCTAACAATATTAAACAAATATTAATTTCTTAATTTTGATAACTGTGCTATGGTTAAGTTTTTAACATTAGGGGAAGCTGGGTGTAGGGCATATAGGAACTCTGTGCTGTTCTTACAAGTTTTCTGTAAATCTAATAGTATTCCAAAATAAAATGTTATCAAGTTATCAGAATATAAAAGAAAAATAAATGTAGAACAATAAAAGAGGATCAGAGAGTTGTCAACAAGCAGTGATTTTTTTTAAAAAAAATAAATTTGCAGGAGGGAAAATTGTTTAAGAGGGAAATTGACCGGGTACATACTGAAAAAATGAAACCAAAAAGAAAGCTACTACCTGGAAATGCTCTGATGGGACCACAGAAATTAAAAAAAATGTTACTTGGTTAAGAAGGCAAAGACTACATCCCAGCACGTTATTTACCTTTCCTTCATGCCAGGAACCAGTGTACAATGCCGGGCAGAGCATTCAGATAACTATCTCGTAAGAAAAGGATGTGTCTGGAGAAAGCCAAGGCTTCTACTGTGGGTATTGTTGCCCCCAAATACAGTCTTCCTTATTTTGTCATCTAGGGAGATTCAGAGAACATGAGCCATCTTCTGGAATGCTCACCCCAAAGTGGGATTTGGGGTCCACACACTCTATCCCACACTCGCTGACACAGAGCTCCTGACTGACCCATTTACACAAACACAGGGAAAATCAACACCAGTTATTACTTTCATAAACAGGAATGGCAAAGCAGGAATTTCCTAGCATTACAAGGAGACCCAGTAGGATGAAGAAAAAGAAAAGATCAAAATAAAAATAAATTTAAACAGCTCTCTGGACAAAACAGAGATACTTCAGGCAACAGAAAGAGTAATCTCAAAGAACTTCAAGAAAATATTTCATTTTTAAAACACAGACATGCTGTTATGAAAAAGAACAAAGAACAAGGGAAACACTTAAATATAAAAATTACAATTGCATAAAATAATAGACTGAAGAAATAAAATGGAAGTAGTCCTTCATAAAAGGAAGCAAAGAGATAAAATATATAAGTGGGAAAATATGGGACATAAAGGATCAATGCAGAAGTCCTATATTTGAATAACTGGGTACTGAGATTGCTGAGAAAGGGGGAAATTTTTCAACTAATAACAGAAGATAATTTTTAGGAACTGAAAAATGATTCAAGTCTATAGATTTGATTAGTCCAACCAGTGTAAAGGTCTATGTATAAAAACATACACACACTTAGCATTATTCTCATGATATTTCAAATCCCCAGAGATCCTTCAAAAAGAGAAAAAGGCTCTATATCTCTGAGTCTATTTCTGTTTTGTTTGTTCGTTTATTCTGTTCTTTAGATTCCACATGTAAGTGAGATCATATGGTATTTGCCTTTGCTAGAGGAGAGGGGGTGGGGAAGGTAAAAGTATTAGAAAGTATAAATTTGTAGCCACAGTATAGCCACAGGGATATGAAATACAGTTTGGAGAATATAATCAATAATGTTGTAAAGATTTTGTAGGGGGTCAGATGGGCACTTGTCTTATAAGGGAGACCAATTCATGGACGGTGTAAATATCTGACCACTGTGCTATACACCTGAAGCTGAAGCTGAATAATATTGAATGTCAACTATAAATATATATACATATATATGTGTATATATAAATATAAATATAAACATAAACATAAACATAGTCACAGGATGTGGAGTACAGCATAGGGAATAGAGTCAATGGAATTGTAATAGCTATATATGATATCAGCAGGGTGGTAGATTGGGGGAGGGGAGTTATCACTTTGTGAGGGGTGTAAACGTCTATTACATTGCTTTGTACACCTGAAACTAATAAAAGAAAAAAGAAAAAAGGCATACTAAAAGGAGACGGAAAATGAGGTTGACATCATAGCCCTGGTCAGCAACACTGAACGTCTTTACATGGTGAGGGAAAATTATTTTTAAACTTTAATTACATACCAGCCATTACATACTAGTATTCAAGTATGTTACTTAAATAAAAATACTTTTAAGACATTTAAGAACTCAGAAATTTAATTCCAAAGCACCCTTTCCGAATCATTAGTTGAGAACGTACTTCTGCAAAGCAAGGAAGGAAGCCAAAGAGATAGAGAGGCATAGGACCAAAGTAGTGGAGATAGCATAGCAAGATGATTTGTAAATGTATTTATTTGCTAGAAGACAAATGATTGAAGCAATAATAATGGCATGTATGCCTTTTCGTCTTCACCTGACCACTGGAGATTCTCTTCTAGAAGAGTTATCCTCTTCCTATTCCCTGCAGGTCCTCTCCCCAGGTGAGACTCATGCTGGAAAAAGCACATTGAGCTTTTAAAATAAAAGGAGGCAAAAACACTACTACTAGTAGTAATGAAAGGAGATATAGGTCATGTGACCAGACACTAGATGGAATAAGGAGAAAAGAATCCCATTCTAGATTTCTCTCTAACAAATGTGATTCTGAACCTCCTCAATTAGAATCCGATCTCTGAATGGATTTCATCTCTAGTCGATGGCTGAAGAATTGGTTGCACTGAGACTGAGTCACGTGCTGTGCTCTAGCTGACTCACACTGGTGATTTCCCATGGTGCACCTGCATGTGTGCCGAGTGAACAGGCCGTTCCCACTTATGTCATGCTCAGTGCAGGGGAGCACTGCTCTGATGCTAAGGAAAACAAAGGGCTGGGTTCCTCAGCCTTTGACTCACATTTTAAAGCATTTCACAGCATTATAACCCATGGAGTTACACAGTAACATTTCTGTTTTCATTCAGACATCAGTTATTTAGAGCCCTTAACATGTGAGAGGCACTGGGATTATGCCAGAATTCAAAGATATGAATATGTGGTAGCTCTGTTTGCAAGGAGTCCATAACTTAGAAGGAAACACAGGTGGAAAACGTGTCTTTGAAGCACAGCATGATACAAATTCAGGCACTAACAATGCACCAAGAGCCAGAGGGGAGTGGGCAGCCACGAGGGAGAAGACAGTACGGAGAAAACCCACCAGAAGCGGGAACATGAAAAAGTGACCTTGGACACTGGTGTGAGAGGTTGCCAGGAAGAAAACACAGAGAGGGCTGTTCAGGCAGATGGCTGGCAAAGGCAAAGGCATGACGCTCTTAGGGCCCGGAGACTGGTGATGAGTTTGACATGACTGGAGCACATGCGGCGGCAATAGCAGAGAGGGCCTGTAGATGCCAAGCCCTGGGTGTTTGAAACAGAACCGGGAGAGCCAGGTGTTGAGGAAGCCAGGGGTTGGGGATAGTGGTGGCAAGTGTTTCAAGAACTGGAGAACAAACTGTAGTATAAATGCTTCACAAAGGTCATCCTATTCACTTTCTTCACTCAACAGATCTCTACCAGCCACATGTGATATGATATGGCAGACGCTGATGTGACCAGCGTTAATAGCAAACTAAGTCCTTGATCTCTTGCCTTCATTGAGTTAATATTCCCATAGAGAAGAAAGACGTTGTATACATAAACAGGCAAGTATGTAGTAAGGATTAAGGTGAAAAATAAACCGGGTCATGGGAAGTGGTACCCATTTAGACATGGGTACACAGAGCAGGCTACTCTGAGGTGATGACAGTGGAACAGAACACTGACTGGATGAAGTGAGGGGGTAAAGCAAGTGAATTCTGGGGAAGGGCACCTGCCTGTGGGAACAGTAACTGCACAGGACCTGATGTGGGAGGGTCTTGCATGTATTCGAGGCAGCACAAGGAGACCATTGTGGCTGACACAAAGTGAGTAAAGGAAAGATGTTTGGGAATGAGGCCAGAAAGGTGGTATAAAGCCAGTCTGTTAGGCCATTGAAAGGCCTTCGGATTTTATTCTGAATAAGAAGAGAAGCTGGAAGTTTTGAGTAGGGCAGTAGGATGATCTGACATGTATCATTTCTGTCCTCATCAATTAAGCTATGTATTTAAACATGTCCCTTTAGAATTAGGAGGTCTTTTTGACCTCTGATACAGCAGATTCTGATCCCCTGTATAATATATAATGGCATGTTATAATCAGGCAAATATGGATTATAGGCGAAAAGCCAAGCCTCCAGTTTTCTTTATACTTTAATTGCAGGTCATTGCTTTAAAGCATCAGATGATAAAATTACACATTTTCAAATGGTACAAGGACTTCTGTTCTTTTTAGATTTCTCTAGCAGAAACCCAAGTGCACATAACAACACACACACTTTTTCACCCATCTGCCTATGTCTGTGCATGAAGTGCGGAGAAGGAAGCTTCCAGGAAAAGGTTTTCATGACAGTTCATGCTTGGATGCGCTGTGAAGGCAGCACATTAAATGGCCGCTGCCAAACAGGTTCCGGGAGCGGCTGTGGCGGCTGGAGCTCCAGGATGTCCCCAGGGCCTCATGCACCACGGTCCCAGTGCCCTCCCAGGAAGCACCAAAGGGCGGGATATACCCTGCGCATCTGTGGAAGATGGCCAGCACTGGGAACTCAAAGAGACAAATATAACTGGTTCTCCATCAGCAACTCCAGTTGGACCTGAGGCCTGCTCTTCCTCCTCAACCTTCACGCCACATATACTCACACACCCAACACACCCTCACACCCAATACACACACACACACACACACACACACACACACACACACACACGTCTTTTCTCCTTCAACCTCCTCCTTGTTCTTTATTGCCTCAATTTTCCATCTTTAACAGCTCCCTCTTTCTCTCCTTCTGTCCCACACCCATGTCCAATCCATCAGGAAATCCTGTTCTCTACACATTTAAACTATATCCAGAAACTTGCCATGTCTCAACACCTCCTTTGTCATCACCCTGGCCTGTGCCAACATTTCTTACCTGGATTACAGCCACAGCTTCCTCAGAGGTACCCCTCATACCTCTTTTACTTCCCCTCTTCTGCACTATATTCTCAACACAACAGCTAGGTGGGTATGTTTAATCAGGTCCCCATCATTTTTCTCAAGGTAAAAGCAAAGATTTTTTAAATGACCCACAAGTGTCTGTGTAATGCATCTCCCTGGTCCCATCCCTTACCACTCTCTTACGGCCAGGACTCAATTCATAAATATGCCAGATGCACTCTGGTCATCGGTATTTTACACTGGCTATCCCCTCTGCCTGGAGTGCTCGTTCTAACTCCCTTGCCACACTCAGCTCTTTGCTCTTATTATAATCTCAGTAAGACCTTTCCCTGAAATCCCTTCCCAGAAGTACCCCCACCTCTGTCACTCCTCTTTTATTCTTTTTCCCCCCATAACACTTACTTACTACCTTTCAAGGTCACACATGATCACTTATTTATTATGTTCGTTGTTTATTTTATTGTCCAATTCTCCCCACTAGATAGATGCAAGCTCTCCAAGGGAAGAAACTGCTGGCCTATTTGTTCACAGATGTATCCCAGGGACCTAGAAGTGTGTCTCCCACATGGTGAATACGCAATAAACAGTTGTTGAACAGAATGCCGAACGATAACCTCTCTGGTTTTTCATGTTTTCAGCTCAGGTTTTCTTGGTTCCTCCCTCTTCTTCAGCCTATGCACATTTCACAAATATATTTTAAATGCCTCTTTTAGTAAAAGGTCACTCACATTTCCATTGTCACTTCATTGTATATGAGCTTTTGGTTTGAGTGCCATTGTCAGATAATCCTACTTTTTTTCTTGGTCAGGTGATGATAAAATTCTCCAAGTATAAAAACAGAATAGGGCTGATTGTTACAAGAATATGTAATATTCATCTAATTCATTTTAAACCTAGACTTATACTGAGAAAAAAAGAAAAAAATGGAGTTAAACAGTCCTCACAGCTCCAGAACATGTGGCATATACATGTAAATGAGGTGGCTTCTGTTTCTTTATATGCTGTGTTTTCTATTTTCCTCTCCTCTATCTACATACCTTTTTTTTTGTCTCCATACTTCTGCTCAATATGAATTGCCTCTGGTCTTGATCTATTTGTTCGTTGATTTAGGCATGTTTCTCAGGGTCTACTCCTTTTGTATTTGTGGAAATCAAGCATTACAATAGGAAGTCTGCCAGTGCAGAAGACATTCTTCTTCTAACCATCTTACTTTGATGAGCATTAAAACACTGTATAAATGAGGGGGGAAGTGGGGTTTCTCAAAAGCCTTCAAAACAGGGGACTAAATTCTGCACGCTTTTCACTGGGTGCCATCTCAAAATTGAATGCTCTGGCCTCACTGTACAACTGTAGAAAGATCAATGGACTTCAACTCAAGACATCTGGTTTCTATCTTGGCTCTGCTCCTAACTGTGTGACCTTAATATGTGGTCGTTTCTCAGCTCTTCGTTTCCTCAACTATAAAACGGGTGGTGGGGAGATTCATCTAGATGGTCTCTAAAGTCATATGCAGTTCTCACAAAATATGATTTTTTTAATTATGTTTCAGAGCTCCTACATCAAAGGGGGGCATTTATTTCCCCTTTTTATGCTCTTTTTCTTGCATTTGATCTTAAAAACCATTGTTTGGGTTGGAGGTGGGGGAATTAGGTGAAGGTATTCAAAAGGTACAAGCTTCCAGTTATAAGACAAAAAAGTTCTGGGGATCTACTGTACAACATGATGACTATAGTGAACAATATTGTATATTTGAAATTTGCTAAGACAGTAAATCTTAGAAGTTCTCAATATAAGGACAAAAAAATTGTAACTCTGCAAGGTGATTGATCTTAACTATTAACTAATCTTACCATGGTAATCATTTTGCAATATATGCTTATATCAAACCATGATGTCCACCTTAAACTTATACAATATTATATATCCATTACATCTCAATACAACTGGTGGAAAACAAAAAACAAAACATTGTCTGAAGCTCAACAGCATTTCTGATCAAAATCTTTGTTACATACTCACTGATTTGACCTTATCCTTTCAGGTTAATTCTGAAGTATGTCTTTCCTTTCATGACGGTGGACTCCAGAGTCAAGAGCAAATCATTTCACTCCAAGAACAAAGTATTTATGAGCTATATTACTACAGCAGAATAATCATAGAAAGAGATTAGAGCTCTAAATATGACATTTAGTGAGTTTATATTATTATTTTGCTACATTAAGATGCTAATTATAATATTCTGTATTTTTAAAAGGATGAATCGTTGATGAAGGAAACTGTACAAACAGTACACTTTAAAAGTTGGCATAACAATAGATTTAAGATCTCACTGTATTACTACATTTAAACATATGTATGTGTGCATATATCATAACACCACAGAATATATCCCAACTAGGAATATATATTCTAGCTAAAAAGATATATATATATATATATATATATATATATATATATATATATATATATATATATCTGTATATATATAGTATCTATATCTATATCTACACATACACATATATTCCTAGTCCATAAAGTTCATTCTTTTAATTAGAGTTTTAAATATGACATTTAGTAAGTTCATTTGGCTTTAGTACATTAAAATGCCATTGCTAATTTCAGAACTCTGTTACTAAAAAAGAATGAATACTTGAAGGGACTAAGGGAATTTCCTTGCCTAAGATGTGTCATACGGCCAGTAACAATTCTGACTAATTCACAGATATTACTCAATGTGTCTGTGAACTGAGAGCTGGGAAAAAAAAAAACTTTCTCAACAGTAACTCTTCCTGACTTTTAGGACGCTGTCCGTGAGTGTCATATTATATTTATATTATTTATATTTGGTGTTCCTCTGAATATGGAATGATGTTGCTTTCTAGGCAAAACCCTAAAGCATAGCAAGCTGAGCAAAATGATAAGCTTACTAGTCTATCAAAATGGATAAAGTGAATCCTATATAATTACCATGCACAAACACAGTGGTAACAGAATTAACAGATTTGTTTTTGGTGAACTCTACTTTGAAATTTGGTCTAGAAAAATTAACAAACCAGAATTAGGAAACTCTGAGAAATGCTTTGTTTAGACTTTTTAGAAGTCGTGTAAGAGTTAATATTAAGATTTTATTGAAATGAACACTCTTTTGCTTTGAAATACAGAATGAAATGTATATATGCTTATATATGTCCCTTCCAAATCATTATTATATGAAAGTATATAAATACATGTATTTTAATATGCCAGAAATGTGACTAATTTTGTAACGGTGGTTTTCAAAAAAGTATTGTATTATGATTCCAAATGTGGGTCCAGTAACTTACAGATGGTCTTATGTCTTTAGTTTCATAAGTATTGCTAAATCAATTCTTCCACATTTGTAAAGAGCTAGGGCTGGAAAGGAATGAGAGCTCTGCTACTAACCAGATAACAATGGACTGAGTCACAGGTAACCAGTGCTGAGCCCAAACAGGAAGGACTAAGATCTCCAGGATATTGCCCTGGAACCACTCAGTCCTTCTTGCACCCCTTCCAAACTGCCTGCAGCTACCCAAAGAGAATACATTTTTCTTTATGGTTACAGTGGGCACTTATGGAGATGCTAATTGCACAGCAGACTTTAAACTCTTAACTTATACCGACCTTATTACTCATCTCTTCCTTCCATCCTCCCTCCCTTCTCTCCCCCTTCTTCTCTCCCTTCCTTTTTTTCTTTAATTATTTTTGAATTTTTTCTTTTTTTTAGACGTATTTATTCTTAAAGGACTTGAAAATAATTTAAGAAGACTTTGGAAAAATTGTATACAAATCAGATCACGAAATTTTCAACTTTATGTCCTTAGGTGAAGACCAACTGTATAACCAAGGAAGAAAGTATATTCAAAGAACAATGTGACCCACATATTCAGGAAGAGAGGCAGAACAAGCCCCTGAAACATGTATCTTTCCAAATCTTTGTTTACTTTCATTTCTATAGCAACCTTGTGATTGTAGAACATTGCCATAATGAGTAGAAAATAGAACACCAATGACAGTAAAATGTTCTTATAACTCAAATAGCAGAGAACTGTTTAGAGAATTCAGAAAGGCTGACTTGTTTTAATGGGCTCATAGCAGAAAAATGTCTACCTAAGTCAATAGTAAATTTCTCCTCCAGAGGGACAATGAGATACTCATGACATGTGCATTTTGGAAACTTAATTATGTGCCCATTTCTTGTTATTACTTTCTTTATCCAAAAAAATCCCTAAAGAGATTTTCCTACCATCAAATCAGTCATAGGGATTTCTCTGCTTTCGGTGGGGTGCAATGTGGAGCTTAGTACACATATTGCATTTCCCATCACCCTACGAGTATAGAATATTCTTTCTGTAAAGTTTCAAATGGGCCTCTCTTTAGTCTTTGCTCAAGTGACTGCATTCCATAAAATATTACTGCATAAAGCCAAAGACCCTGGTTAGAAATTAAACTTAGTATTCCAATAAAATCCAATCTAAAATACATATATATATATATATATATATATATATATTCTACACACACACACACACACACACACACACACACACACACACTCATTTTAAAGGAACGTTAGCCTTTATATTTCTTCTCAAAAGAAGAGAAGCTGGAGCTTTGTAGGCATAAAAAGAAGGAGAAAGAAAGGTCAAACTTTACTGTAAGTAAATGTTCTGTGGTTTATAGAATTCACAAAACAAATTACAGCATGACATCCTTTTCAAGGAACTGTTTGTATCTTCGGAAAAAGTGTGTATTATTTTTGGTGAACTCTACCTTTTGATGTGGCCTTTTTGAGGAAGGCAGCATCATCAAGATTTTTTTTCTTTTAATTACGTAAAAATATGAGATGAACAAGACAAAAGGCAAGCTCATTTAGTAATTTTAATCCCTGAGACATAGCCAGAAAGAGAAGGAACGAAGAACTTGAGCTGAATGGAGCACTGAAGTGCAGTCTAGCTCTTCAATTGGGAGACCACTCCAAAATCAAGGAGTTTTAATTTTATTTTTATCGAAAATGACAGGAGAGTAGGATTAATCCCAAAGGTAAACAAACAATTCATTTATGTTGAAGCCAATCTAACTCTTTTCTTTTAGCAACAACACTAAAATTATCAGCTATTGTTGATGATGTACCATATGCCAAGCATGGAATCAGAGTTTATACATTATTTCAATGCTGTAATGCCTACAACATACCTAAAATTATGTATTTTGACCCCCAATTTTAAAGATAGTTAAACTGAAACTCAGTTAAGTTAAAGAAATTTTTGTCAAGTTGATTCAGCAAAAACTGGCATGAATTTGAATTCAAACCCAGATTTGTCTCAATCCAAAGACCTTGTTCTCACAAACCTAACAATTTCACTGTCTTTTAACTGCATTATTGGATGACAAATTAATGTTTCTAAATACCATGTTTCAATGAGGGAATAAAGGCATATTATATGTATCAAATTAATCATTGCAATGATTTCTGTGAGTTAGAAAGCAAGCAGGTATGCTATGCCCTACTTTTACGGGAGATGGTAGAAATGAGACAGGTATGAACATTTATTCAGCAGTAACTTATTTCCAGGCACAATTCCAACCACAGTGTTCATTCCACCAACAAACATGGGTTTTCCATGGTGGCCTGATAAGAGTAATTGCTATTTACTGTTTAATTAGTTATAACAGAAATATAACATAGCAGCAATGTGTCAGTTAGACTATGGATTGTCAGTTGAATTACTATGAAAACAATTTCTAAGTACACTCAAACATTCCAGATAAGAAATGGAAAAAAAGATGCTGATCATCCATTTTCCCAAATGTCTGGCTCCATATACACAAATGACTACCTATCTGACTATTTTCATATTTTAAAAATTGGATGTTATGGTGGCACATGGATACTGTTACAGTCAAAGAGTGACATGCTACATGAACTACTGAACACCTGAAAGAAACAGAGATTCAAAGGAGAAAAAGTTTGATGACGAATCTTCTTTTATGAATGCATACTAGTCATACAACCAAATATCCTCTATAGGCATCTATATAGCAGTTCTACACCCTCATATCAAAAAGATTTAAGTTGCTTTGAAAAACCTTTTCAAGTAGCGGATTTTCTACAAAATATTTTCAAATTGGTTTGGTACATCACATTCCCATTTGAAAACAAAGCTGAAGTTGACATTCACAAGATTGTCTTATTCATAGATTTGTTCATTCATTCATTTATCCACCAAGTATTCAATGAGCATCTACACTGTATCTCTTTGCCAAGTCCTGGGTTTTATATTATTAAGATGGGTTCCTATACTTAAGGAACTCACGTGGCATGTGTGAAATAGATCTCTAAACAAATCTCTCCCAGTTCAAAGTGGTAAGTTCTCTAATACAGATATAGATATTTTCCCTCCCATTTCAAATGACAAGTATACTAAAAATATAGATATTCATGTAGACACAGAAAAGGACGTTGCTAATTGTCCCTAGGGAATAGAGGAATGGCTTTGCAGATAAAATATTAGATTTGGCTGCGTAAACAGTGGTTCAGGGGACTTCAAAATTCTCAAAATACAAACAACAGCAAAAAAAAATTCACTTTGGAAACCAATACACACACACACACACACACTAAACACACTCAAACTAAAACATAAGTTTTATAAAACAATACTTATACCCTTACCTTTTCTATTATATTCCACTCTTTGCCATTCCAAGAGCCAGTCTTTATGCACTAAATTGATTTTATAACATTTTAATGAAGGGCAACTCACAGTTTAAAAAAAAAAAAAAAACTACTAGTTTAACGGAAGAGAAGCAATTATCCATTTGAAGACAAACAATAATTCCAGACACAGGGAACCTCATGTGCCAGTCATGGAATTATCCAAACCATAACATGGAGAGAAAATGGTAAAAATTTCAATGGCGTTGAATCATGGCAGGCATGAGAGTGAAGAGTTGAAAGATGGAATGAATAGGAGAATCAAAGAGAGAAAGGGAAAGATAAGGCTAGAGGTAGGAGAAGAAGGTAGGACCAGACTGTGAATAACCAGACTGTTACTTACTTCTAAGGAATACAGGCTTTATGGTGTGACCACAGTGATCCAGCAGAGATCATTCAGGTGAAAAACAATATTCTATCTTTGTTTTAGGGTAAGATAGTTATATGGAGAAAAGCCCAAATGAGACAGAGGATAGGGAAAATAATAAGAGACCTCAGCCAAGGGAGAGTCAGTGGGGATGGATAGCAAGGAGTAATTTGAAGAGCTACTCCTAAGAAGGAATTCAAGGTAAAAAAACAAAAAAAAACACAAAAAACTGTCCTTATAGCACATAATCCTAGTAGAACTAGAACAAAATAGGAAGGTGAAAATAAAATACAAAATAAACAAAACTGCTCTCATTTCCAAATTTTAAAGCAACTATTTCTAAGGATTTATGCGTTCAATTGAATATTCTTAAAAATTCAAGCAGTTCTTTAAAATTACTATTAAAAATTGGCATGTAATGAATATGAATAGTTATTAAATAGTTGACAAAATATCCACCTTATTAGTATTCAGAGAAACATAAATTACAAAAAAAAATCATTTTCTGCTTATCAATTGGCAAAGGCTTTTTTTAACACTAATATTTTATATTGGTAAATGGTAATTGAAATTGGTACTCACATATGTTACTGGGTGGTTTATATATATTTTGGAAATCAACTGGGCAATTTGTATTAAGAAAGTTAAAAAATGATCACATCTCTTGACTGATAATTCACCTTCGAAAAGTTTTCCCTTTAGGAAACAACCAGATTTAAATTATTTAAAATAATGAGAATTTTTTAAAAAGCCTAAATGTACACCATTGGAGAACTGATTAAATAATGTCATGCAGCCATTAGGAATTGTTTTAATTTGACCAAAATAACACAAAGATTTATATTCATAATTTGAGTTTATGTTTTAAATAATAATTAGTGACAGGAGGAAATACTTATAATGTTAATTTTAAAATGCAGAAGTTAAAATACTGTGAAAGGTAAAGAAAATATGCAAAATTATTATAGGTTACACCTAGATCATGGAATTCTAAGTGATATTTTTATTATTTACACTTTTATTTTCCATATTTTCTATTATGAGCAAGTATTACTTTTGTAATGAGATACAGTATAAAAGCATGCCAGTATTATTTATAGATTAAAAATTACAATTACCTTACATAACGTGTACTAACAAGCAGAGATTTTAAAAAATGAAGATGATAAAATACTACGTTGTCCCAGAATTTGGGGAATAAATGTGACTATATAAGAGAAAGTACTATTTTAAAAGTATACATTCCTATGAAAATGTTATGTATATTTTTTCTGCTGTTACATTTTCTAGCAAAGACATTCGATTGGGATTATCAAAACGGTGTCTGGACAACAAAGAAGCTCTCTAATCAGCATTTGCAACTAGAAGCAACACTCAAAATACAGATGGCCCCCACCGTAACATGGTTCCACTTGTGATTTTTGGCTTTACCATAGTGAGAAAGCGATATGCAGTCAGTAGAAACAACACTTCAAATTTTGAATTTTGATCTTTTCCTGGACTAGCGATGTGCCTACAGTACGATACCCTCTCATGATGCTGGGCAGTGGCAGCAAGATAGCTTTGTCCAAACGTAGGCTAACATAAGTATGGTTAAGGTAGTCTAGGCCAAGCTGTGATGCTCGGTAGACTAAGTGTATTAAACACATTTTTGACTTATGGTATTTTCAACTTTTATCAGGACGTAACCCCATCGTATGTTGAAGCGCATCTAAACTAGAAATCTTACAAAAATCCCAATTTGTTTCCAAGGGGAACACAATTTAAGATTTACTCAAAAACATAATTATATTATTAATTAAATAGCAGAAATTTTAAATTGTCATATTCATTCTAAAATCATTACACTGTCTTTTGTTAGAAGGATTACAGGTAACAATTTTTTTATATATCCATTTTCCAACTTATGTTTAACATATTATATTATACTCTTCCTACCAGCCCCAAATTATGAATATAAGCTCTTCTATTTTTTAGGTCAAGTTCTAGACATACAAGAAATTTGAGACAGAACCTTGGGCACTGCCTTTTGGGGAGTAGAAGGAAGATGTCATGTAAGAAAAAGTAAGAGAAGGAACCCTTAAAATTACAAGAAGAGATTCAGGAGACCACAGTGCTATAAAAATCAGAAGTGGTACAAATTTCAAAAGAGAATATCAAGTTACCATGAGGTTGAGAAATATGATAATAGACTTAAAAAAAATCACTGGCACACTGAATGTGATGAACAGGCAATCGCAAAGAATAATTTTAATAAAAAGAATGGATGACGATGATATCTGAAAAACAGACATAATGAGTTATTTTTATTACAAAAAGATTTGGGCCTACAACAATTCTGCAACAGCCCATGATAAATGTATATTACATATGTATCAGTCTTCATCCCCATGAGTTCTAAAAAAAAACAAACCAGAATCCCTTCTCTAGCCATTGTGAGGTAGGGCTATGAGCTGGAAGATATCCTAGAAAAGAGAAATCTTTGGAGACAGCACTTTTAGGCAGTTTTTTTTTGAGGCCTTAGCCCATAACATTGCTCTCTATCACCTTATTTCCACGAAAATCTGCATTTTGTGTGATGGAGAATTGTGATTCCTTAACGTGATGCGTAACTCTCAGAATATATTACACTGCATAATATACAGGCATAGCTTTCAGAACTGCATTTGTGATGATTTTCACTAAAAGTTGGACATCAAGGGGCAGCCGGATGGTTCAGTTGGTTAGAGTGCGAGCTCTGAGCAGTGGGAGCGGGGTTGCCGCTTCGATTCCCACATGGGCCAGTGAGCTGCTCCCTCCACAACTAGATTGAAGACAATGAGCTGCCACTGAGCTCCGGGTGGGTGGCTGGATGGCTCAGATGGTTAGCGCGTGTGCTCTTTAACAACAAGGTTGCCGGTTCAATTCCCATTTTGCAGATGTGAAAACTTGGGGCACAGATGGCTTAACTGACTTGCCCAGAGTTACTCAGGCAGTAAGTGGAGGTTTGAAACTAGGCAGTCTGCTTCCTGAGCTCAGGCCCTCAATAATTTAGGTAATTAGGCAACCTGCTTGATAATGAATAATGTGGCAAACTAGAAAACTGGTTCCCCGAAAAGAAATAGAGCTGTGCCTGAATTGAGGTTACACTTGATAATACTGTCGACATTAACTAAACAATGTTGATAGAAAAACGATTAAATCACTGTGGTATTTCCAAAGGAAAATGCACATGAAATTTTGTTTCCTGACACTTATCTCACAAACTTATAAATTGAAAGTAATGGAAGATGCTAATGCATTTGTAGAAAATAGACTTCTTTTTGCCCACTCCAAGCTCAGTAGAAGACAAGAGAGGTTGTATCTACGTAGTTTCTAAAATCAATCATGTTGACATCCACTGGAGGCCATTTTTGTGAAGCAGCTATGACTGGTGAGGAGACTACACTGTGGTCAATTCTGTCTGCTCATGGGCATGAGCAAAACAGCAACATGCATTCTGGTTGTTAGGGTTAGTTTAGGGAATGAATTTTGATTTTTGGGGTTAGATTCAAAATCTAACCAGTTACTACTCTTGCTTTCTTGGGGGCTGTAAGCCTTTCGCCTGAACCTATGATGCAATGTATCTCAGGACCCAAGTAATATAAGAGCACCTTCTTTCCAAAACATGCATTTTAAAAGAACAGCAGGATTCAGCTTCCCTAACCCACAGCCCCACTACAAAGATACAACAGATGTTGGTCTGTGTGCAAAGCAAACATCAGCCCTGCTAATGTGGTCTGTGCTAAATTCTTCATAATTAGACATGTATTCCAGTGCAGAGTCAAGGTCATTAGAGCGAAAGGCTGTAATGCTTACAATTATTTTGCCCCTCATGTTTCTCTGCATGAAGTCAAGGAAGACGGCGGTGCACAGGAGTAAAAGGAGGAATGTTTCCATTACTGCAAAGGTCTCCTGGTACAACAGAGGTTGGGAAACAGAGTCTGCAGTAGAATCAGCTACCGTTTGGTGAAACAGCTTGACCTGGATTTGGCTAAGGATCCCCTTCCCCTGTTTGCTTCCCCCCTGTGCCTTCTGACCTATGCAAGGGAAGCGGTAACTGACAGCATGGCAAGCGAAGAAGTAAGGGGCTAGCAACCACAGCCTAATTAAATTGAACATATTAAGAAGTGGCAAAACCACAGGCAGCTGAAAAGGAGTGCTGAAGTTCAGCAAAGTCACCATTTATAAACACAGTGGGTGTGATGAACTACGCACAGCAACTGCAAAGGACAAGCGGGAAAGGTGCGTTCATGGTGAAGTCTTACAGCGCAACCATCTCTAGCAATGAGAGGAAGGAAGAGACTAGAACTGTTGACAATGGGCCAGGTTGGAAAAAAAAAATACTGTAACTGTTTTCTCTAAACAGACAAAATGTGCATTTATGTCAGGTTCACAGAGAACAGCCACGGATCAATCAGTTAAACTTTCAAACCAGATCTTTGGGGGATGCATATTTAGAAAAATTCGTTGTATGTAATCTGGTGTTAAGGGCCCTGGGCTTGAAGTCAGACAATCAGTGTTCAAAACCTGGCTCAGCCATTCACTGGCCGTGTGATACAGGCAAGGCCTTTGTTTTTCTGGTTTCAGACTCTGCCCTTGGAGAGAAGGGTGGGGTGGGATTAAAGAATCCCTTCTAGCCTATTCCATCTATATCTGAAATTTGACACCAATCACTTAAGCAACCAGTTGTTTCAGTTTCCCCACTATTTTAAACTTCTGTGATATTCAAAATATTTAACAATCAAACAGAAGACTTGACCAATTTGTACAGACTGACCACACTGCTTTCTTTGGGGGTTTAAGTGCAATGACAAAATACACAGATGATAAAAGCTATAATGTCAATGACCATGATAAAGCCCCATTTTTATAAATGATAGGAATTGAAAATAATGACATTTATTATCTTTGCTGTTTCCTTGCTGCAGTGGCTCCTTACCCCCACCTATTTTTAAAAATTTCCCGATTTGATTATTTACTCCTCTATTAGACTTCTTATATTCTCCTCCATTAATTTTTTTTCTTTTAGCATCTCATACTCAAGCCTTTGTACCCTGTTCTCACTTCTCTTTGTCTATTTCCTTTTATTCATTCTCACATAATCATTTCTATACTTTGCTTCCCCACATATTGACCCTTCTTCTGATCCCCTTTTTTTCTGTCTAACAGATAATGTTCTTGAAGTATTATAGACTTATTTTCTATGTTATAAAGTACAATAACAACCTCGGTACTCATTAAAGGGACATCATCACAATTACAATCAACACCATAAGCCCCACAAGAATATCATTTTCTTAAAATCTATATCCAAGATCTCAAAACTGAAAATATAAATTCTCAGTTGCTAGTATATGACAGTGTAAAGATGTATCAACCAGCAGATAGAGCTAATCACTTCTTAGGAATGTGTTATAAAATCCCCTTTCATTTTGTTTCCTTGCCTTGCATATTAGCAGGTAGCTGCCACTGACACGCTTGCCAAACTCCCATAGCTCCATAGCATTAGGCAAATTTCTGATAGATATCTCATGAAATCTACCCATGACAATGGACAAAAAAGATTTTTTAAAATACAAATTTTGTTCAGTTTTACTTTCTCCATCTTGACTTTAGTCTTCCAAAAATAGATTACTGTTTGCTTGTACCACTGGAATTAACACTAGGTTAATATGTTCCTAGCAAGTGAACTGTTTCCTTGGCTAATTCTGGGTTTTCTGAATTGTCACAATCAGCTAGATAAATTACAATTCAATCAACAGTTAAGATAACCAGACAGGTTCTTTATCTAATATTTTTTTCAGTTAGCTAACTTCTGAGAAAAATTCCAATCAACTGATTTAAAAAAAAAATCTATTCATTTGACTAATTTAATTTCCATGGAATTGAATTACATAATCCTGTTGTCTGGAGATAGGCAAATGCACACTAATAAAATAAGAGCTGAAAAGAGTCTTTCTGCTTCTTTGTAAGTTCTGTTAAAATGACTAGTTCTATAATAAGTAAAAATAAACACTAGAACCTAAACTCTTAAATTAAAACATTTTCAAAGAGATACTTCACAGGTAAAGAGGAGAGGACACATACTTAATTTCCAATGTAGTACAGAAACCTAGTATGAGATTTGTAAAGAGGCTCTGAATACATTTTGTGAATCATTTTGGGATCCCATTTTCAGAAGCCAGACCAAAAAGAATATTCTAAATCACAGAATAAATTCCCTTAGCATTGATGCTCATTATCTGATCTTAATGGCTGGTTAGAAATTTCAGAATTGGTAAGGAACTCCAAAACTCATTTTTTTCCCCCTAATGGACTTAACCCTACCCCGGGTCACCTACAAATTTATTCTGGAATGTATTGAAGTCTTCCATTTGTTTTAATAAATATAATCATACAAAAGTCCTGGACATATTTATTTAATATTTTTTAAAGGAGACTAGGATGTCAAGGGTATTTTCTCTGTTTCATTTCATTAACATAAATCACTCTGGTTAAGATGAAACACCCTACACGTGAACTGCATTAAAGCAACTCTACCCTCAGGAGGGAAGTCAGAGCCAGGCCAGCTCAGGGCCTCGCCTCAGTCCAGATTTTGAACATGTTCACCAACAGGTTCACACCAAAATCAGTATAAAAGTGTGTGCTCCCTATGCAAGCACTGGTTGCTTTCCCCAACTCCACTCTGATTTGTTTTGTTTGAATTGACTTCATCATTTTCTCCTGATGGATTCTTTCTTTTCTTTTTTTAATCTACCTTAATATACACTGGAAAGAGAGAGAAAAAAAAATCCTTGACGTTGATCTCCTTGGCATGTGCCTTAGGATGAAAAAGGTATCCCCAGTTAAATTTTTATGGCAAAACCATTCTCTGTCAGTGTAATTTCTCTAAGAAATCCTCTACCCTTGTATTAGGTTGGTGCAAAAGTAATTGTGGTTTTTGCAGTTAACTTTTTAAACCGCAATTACTTTTGCACCAACCTAATACAATTCCTCTGCTTCCCATCGCTAGCTAGCACACCACTAACTTTACTGAAGGCTCATTACGTGATACGTTGTACATTATTTCATTCCAGATAATGGCAATATAAGGCATTAGGGTTCTATGAACCAAGGCATATTTACCAGAAGGCTAGTGTAGCTTAATTTTCAGTCCCTCACTAGCATGGACCTTTTCCAAGGCCCTGTACCTATTTTTAAATTTTTCTCTGTATGTTTTTCTCTCAAAGAGAGTCTCTGTAATTGTACAAGATCGAGACCCATAAACCAGGGTCTGGCCCTGGGTAGGAATGATAGCACGCCTGCGTTGTGTGACATCATCCTCCCCTGGAAGCCCGTGGAAGGGGGCGGGTACTTATAAGGCTTGGATTAGCATCCCTTTCCTTTATCTGTGTTCACCTATTGCCTAGTCAGTATTTCATACGTTGTTCACTCTCTAATTGTCTCCTAGTAATTTCCATTCCCAATCAGCACGGTCAACTTGTCCAGGGAGGCTGCTGGATACTTCCGCGTTTTCCTCCAGGCACTTGCTCTGAACGGTGTCCCGTGTCTGTAGTAGGTCAGTTCCTTGTCAGGCAGCCTTATACACATTTGTACTCATGAAAGATGCCTCAAGCACCAAATCTTGAATTGAGACACTGATCAGGCAGCCAGAACTGAGCTGTGCCATTTCTGTACCCCTCAGCAGCCATGTCAGGAGAGCTTTATCAGGGGACAAGTTTCCAATAAACCTCAGTTTCTATGGTATTTCCCCCACAGGCATAACTGCCTGCCAGAAGGGAAGAAGGATCTGCTGAGTAGCTGGTCCTGTATTATAAAAGGGGAAGAAAGTCTAATGAATCTAAGCATTCAGGAAACTAACTTTGAACTGATGTTTTTGTAAAAGAAAATAGAAAACTGTTTGCTTTCATAAATGTATTTTTAAAGACATAACTAATTACAGACATTCGATGGTAACGCAATTTTAACAAGTTGATTGGACGATGTAATATAAATCAATATGCCAATTAACATTTCAGAAAAAATGACATTGTATGAATCCAGGTCTTAACCTTTCACATACACCCTTTGAGAATTAAAGACGCAGTTTCATGGGAAGGCAAATACAGGACGATAATTACTAGGAGATAATAGTAAAGCAAAGCACCAGAGAAACGGTGACAGCCACTGCACCCTAGAGCCTCCTGCTGGAATTCTGTGGAGAGCAGAGGTGAGCTACTGCTGGGCAACCTGAAGCACGGCAACCAGGGGAACTAGTTTTCTTCTGAGTGTTACTTCCAAATACGTTCATGCTTGTCTTGGGATTGCACTCAGTTTCCCCTTTTTAATTACTGGTGAGGGAACACCCAAGCTTCCGTTCTAGCCTTCACACCAATTTCCTGTATGATCTTCCTAAGTACCTTCCAATCTATAAGGATGTTTGAGGAAAAGTGAAATATTTCAATAGATGCAGAGCTTTTGAGCTTTGGTAAGAAAGACACTTCACTATGTTGGGCCCATGAAAAATCTACTGATGATTCATGGAAAAAAGCATTCTGTAGGTGTATTCCAGGGAAGAATTCTTCCTTCACTTGTCATTTTGGGAAGAAAATTGTCACACTTCTGCATCTCCCAAAACAGGAAATAGGAGTCTGTACACAGGGAACACTGCGCTTTCCAGCCACACCATGATTTCCAAGCATATCCCGTCCTTGGCACATTGCAATGAGGGCCAATTTAATTTAGCAAAGGAAGGTTGCATTTTTTGTGTGTTATTCAAGAATAGTTTCTTTTTTTGGAAACTATTAAATATCACAAAGGCTCATGTGTCATAATGACGTCCGAATGCTTTGACACAAATAATATGTTTTTTGCTTATTCATGTGCTTATATTAGGCTTTTTTTTCCCCTTTCACTTACATAGTTCAACTTACATGGATATCTTAAAGACACTGGTTGAGTGCTTATACATTCACTAAAACAAAAGAGCATTTTAAGCAAAAGACTAAGGACTTTGCTAATTTATTGCTTTGATAGCTATAATAGCTTTTGAATAAATATGTGATAACCACAGCTGTGGTTCAATAAAGTTCGGAACATCTGTACATCTAGAAATATTATCTTTGGAAACAAAATGACATTGGCACACCATGACACCATAGGGTGCATTCCCAAAACCACTTTCTTTTTTAACCATGAAAAGTAATATACTTTAACATTTACTGTCCTTTTTCAGGGTGTGGTTTCTTATCATGAAGGGTATTCGTTTAATCGAAACTCTCCCCTTTGACATAAAGACAAATTAAGTTCTCTTTCTTTCCCTCAGCAAAACACAGTCATGAATAATGAATGAGGTCTTAAAACTGTAAGTCCATAAATGGATTTACTCATAAAACCAATTATATGTTCACACTGCAATTAGTTGCTAATTGTAAGAGTTAAAACAAACAAACAAACAAAAACTACAACAAATCGATGTCTTTAATGTGCGATGTCTGATCTAAAATAAGTTTGGGATATATATGCACATATTTCAACTGAAACAAAATATACACAGCGACTGTAAAATATCACCAATTTGCTATAATTTTGAATGGCAGTAACTTTACCCTAAGAAAATTCACTGGATGATTTCATAGTGATATCAAAGGAAACTGACCCTCTTTTCCCTTTTCCCTCTCTTGCTGATTCTCTTTCTCTTTCTTTCTTTGTCTTTATGATGCTGAGTTCCTAAGAACCATCCAGATACAACCAGTGGGGAAGGGAGAAGACAATCTCTAGAGTATGGGTCACCCAAGTGCTTAGTTTATCTGATAATAAAATATTATATGATTATACAATAATGTTATACAATTAGATTGATTGTGAGGATCTTAAGGGTAGATAAGTTTGCAATACTTTCATATTATCATATATATTTAATTAATGATGAACTGTCTAAAATACCCACTAAGTTTTCAAACTCTGTTCTGTGGAATGCTAGTTTCCATGATATTTATAAATATTTTTGGGAAAAAGGAATTGGGGGAGTGGGAAATTCTATGTTCAAGTAATTTGAGGAAACACAATAATGTAAGATTTCCTTGTTACTGGAATTCTTAATATCTTTAATAAGCTTTTACAAATTATTTCATCTTCAAGAGGAGATTTGATTCACCACAGGATATTTTTTATTGCCGAGAAACAGCTATTAATATCCTCTGTATCTAGTGTTCAGTTTGTAGAGTTCAGAGGTAGTTTGGAAAATACTTTGGTCTCTCAAATTGAGAGCCATTATTGGGGTTGTTTGGTTTCCTGAAGATCTTCGTGGTGGCTTGGTCTGCTCAGATGGCCATAACAAAATATTATAGACTGAGGAGCTAAACCAACAGAAAATTATTTTCTCACAGTTCTGGAGCCTGGAAGTTTCAGATCAGGGCGCCAACATGGTTGGGTTCTGGTGAGGGCTGTCTTTCCGGATTGTGGACAGCTACCATCTTGTGTTGTGCTTTCAGAGCTTTCTCTCAGTGCATGGGGGGGGGGGGGGGGGGAGAGAGAGAGAGAGAGAGAGAGAGAGAGAGAGAGAGAGAGAGAGAGACCGAGCGAGCGAGCGAGCGAGAGCTCTTTGGCATCTCTTCTTACAAGGACAGCAATCCCATCAGATCAGGGCTCCAGGCTCATAACCTCATCTAACCCTAATTAATCCCCACAGGCCTCATCTCCAAATACTGTCACATCTTGGGTGAGGGCATCAGCAAAAGAATTATGGGGAAACGCATTCAGTCCATAACAGTGCCTAATAAAAACTAAAAATGTTTTTTTGAATTGGCTGACTATTCTAAGAATCTTCTTGCTTCTGGTGTGAGCTGACATCATGTTCCTCATTGGCAAAAGTCTGTCAGGGCCTCCTTAATTCCTCTTAGCAGAGGCTACAGAATGGAGGCTCAGTTTTGTGTTCCAAATGCAGATATTCCTGGGTTCTTCCGTATGGTTCCTTAGGCCTGGACACAACCTTATGAAGAGCTAGTGTCCACTGCCGCCAGTGAAAAAACATACTCAGTAAGTAGTGCTGGATGAATGGTGCCCAGAATCAGGCATGAAATTAGAACGCATTAATGTCAAGTTTACTTAAATAATGAAAAAATAATTAACTTTTTATTTCAAAGAAAGCCAAGGCAGATGGTATCACTCATGACTTTCCTACCTAAAAGGTGATAAATAGGGCAGGAAATAGGTCTGGACTCCAAGTTCCTTGGCTTTCACAGCATGACCAGGTCTCCTCATCTGAGAGGGTTAAGGGCTGAATAATTATCAATTCATTAAGACGCATAATCCATCTTACCAACTGGACCAAAAGAAGGGAGCAGCAAACTTCAGGGGGATGACTTCCTTGGTGACATTACAGCACTAAGAAGGAGACTTCCTCATTTTTGCTTCTTGGCTTCGGACCGAATTGGGAGCACTTTTGTGTAACCTCTTTGTGAGAATTTCTAGAAGCTGGGATTTAATTTTGTGGAGTCTCCTGAGGGGTCTTTATTCCTCAGGGTGTCAGGACAACTTGAACACCACAGGAGGGTTCCTCACTTATTTCCACTTCAAAGGGGCATTAATAATAATCCTCCTTATTACGGAATCCAACCAGAGCTTTCTGGTGTGATGATTAATTGGGAGGTGTTGTATTTTTTCTCCCCCCAATATATCAGGTGCAATCATTTCAGCCCCTAAAAATAAATGTTCTCTCCGCAAAAAACAGGCACAAACAAAAATGTTTTGAAAAGTAATCACTTGTTTAAAAAAATGGAAATTGGGCTTCTGTGTTGTAAGGAATGTATGTGCAGAACAGTGAAATTCAACACTGGTAAATGATCTGACTACCTCAAAGTGAAGGTTTTGCCTTCCTACAATGGCCTTTAACCCTGCCCTTTCCTCCAATCTGAGAAGAGCTGATGTTGATGGAACATATAATGGCCCCTTTCCTGTGTAGTAAAGTCAGCAATAAAGCTTAGTAATTAAGGGTACCAGGGAGGCCCAGCCCAGCAGGCTAGTGGTGTGGCGAACACTTTTAGAACTTCAAACAATATCAAAGTCACTGAGAAACGGGCCTAGCTCAGTTCTGGTTTGAATTAAGCCTCACTTCCACACGCACTTTTCAAATCCAAGCTCAAACAAGAAAGCCAAGGCCTTCTGGATTTCATTAGAGCCAATTATCTTATCTGTTTCATCTCAGGCCTGACCCTAAGGCTGGCAAACAGCTATTCAGTGCATTTGTGTGGTTGTTTGAGAAAGCTTCCAGTCAGCCAATGGCCCGAGGACCTGCTAATTAAAACACCGTTGCCCCCCTGCCTCTAGTGATTAAATATTTTCAAGCTTTGGTAAATAATTTTTCCATTCTTTGCCCCAAGCCTCAAAGGTCCAATATATGCAGTAATTTATTTAGTTTGTCAGAGAATACTGTTGGAAATAGGGTCATAATGGAGCCTTTGGAAACTTTTATACGTCTTCATACTTCTGAAAGTGACAGTTTATAAACCAGCCAAATGTGTATACTGTTTCTGATGTAATTATAGCCTAATGGCCTTTCTCCTTTTGAAGTGATATAGTATATAACAGGCTTACATTTTGTCAATAATCATATTTCCTCCAATGTCAATGATATCTAGCATCGGAATTTAATGAGATCATTTAAGTCCTAGAAATTGTATCAAGGTATATTGCCTTCAAGTTTTTTTCTTTTTTTCTTTTTTTGCCTGAGGGTGGGTCACAGTCGCTGAGACTAGCTTGGGAAGAAGACTAATCAAATTCTTGCTTGCTCTTTGTGGCAAGGACCTGCTAGAGAACACTTTGAATGGTTTCCGGAGCCAACTTTTGAGAAATCAGTGAGTGGGATGATGATGCCACTTCAGAAGAAAAAATATTCAGGGAGAAGTAGAGCATTTAGAATTAAAGTTATTGAATTAAAAACTTTTCCCAGACCTAATTTATATTCGGAGTGATCTGACAATCTCAGAAGCGTACTTGTCTGGCAATTGGACTGTAGACAGGGAGAGGCCAGTAAGAGCCACTAAAGCATACATAGGTTTGGTAGACAATCTGGGAAAGCCCACCATGGCCCTCCCAACACATGGTCCTCCCAGCTCCCTCCACCCCTGAGTCCTCGCGCTTGATACTGCCACACGTGTCAAAGTGCATACAACTCCAGACTAGCTCCTCCTGGACCAAAACATAGATGAGTGAACATACACAGCACACAGATACCTCTCTTCCTTCCTGCCCTGGGCACAGCCATACAGACTCAAGTTCTTCCAGCCAATCCTGTCATGTTTTATTGGAGGAAAATAAAAATCCAGGGTTTTGTTCGTTGTTGTTGTTGTTGTTGTTGCTCTTTTTGAAGTATTACAAGAAAAAATGTCAGCAGGCTCATTAGCTGCATCCAGTGTTCACTAACACACCTATGAAAGAGAACTATGGGACTGAATAGCCCTGCTTCTGTTGTTCTTAAAATGACACTTTGGTCTTATCCTAAATAATAGGCTTTTAATAAAAACATCCACCAAAGGCAAACAATTAAACAATACATAAAGCACCAGGGGGCAACCTCGTGGTTCAGTTACAGTCTGGAGCCATTCCAAAGGAGAACATGTGGATATTTTACAAGGAACAATACACTTTTCCAAAGTTATTATAAAACAACAAAATTTTAAATTGGGCCTCATAAGCCCTTCAAACTTGGTACATGATTGCACACTCACCTCTGACAATGGGATGGTGTCTACATTCTAACTTCTCAAAAACATGTTTAGAGAACTGTATCAAATACTATATATACACATAAATATATATATATATATATATATATATATATATATATATATATGTTATATATATATTTATTTACGTTGACAAAATGTTAATATGTTATCTTTTAAAAATTGACACTAATAAACTAACAGGTAACAGTGATCCTTCTTTGATATTAATTCTTCTTTTGGATTCCACATATCATTTGATTTTTATCAATTTTCATGTCCTCAAAAAACGAAACTAATATACTACTTTGTGGAATATATTAACAAATTCTCGAAAGAACTCAGTTCTCTGAATAATTTAGAATTTAGTCAGATGATTTTTAACTAAATCAGTAAAATATGACACACACCATATATGACTATTTCTGTCCCTGCATTTTTCACCTGCTGCGACATTTGGTGTAATTATATTTATTGGAGAGAAAGGCATAATGGCTAATTTCTACAATAATATTTTCAATTTGGAAATCCTGGAATATAAAAGGGAATTAACAGTATCAGAAACTTGTACAAGGGAGAGGGACTTGGGGACACAAAGCAAAGTCAGAGGCTCAGTGTGGCAACAGTAATATCTAAGAAACATTTCTGAAACCGAAAGCACAGAGAATCCAGTGACCAAGCATGCTTTGGACTACCAAACTTTGAAATCTATGCCTGCTCCATTCTTGCTTTGGATTGCATATAAACTCCTTTTCATTTCTTTGCCTTTGACTATTGTTTGAATAAAAATGCTCATTTGTTTCTGAAATTCAGTCCGTTTCAGAAACTCTAATATTGCTTTAATTTTAAGAAGAACCAATCAAAAATACACATCCTAGGTGAGCCCATATTTTGTTTCAGTTGCAATAATATGCACCTTCCTTTAATAGGTAGCATAACATGTAGATGCTATTTTCTTGACGGCCTTTTCCACAATTGCTCTGGGACGCAAAATATTCCCAAGTTGAGATGTAGGGTGGATTTAAATTTCTGCTGAGATTCAAAGGCGACTAAATCATCTACCTCCCCTCTTCTTCTTCCCATTTTTTAAATTGTGAAATACGAACCACAATGGTGAAAAAGTTATTTTCCTAAGCCTTTTCCATCAGAAGTTACACAGTTCATAAGCCCGCTGCCCTCCGTATGGCTTTACAGCAGCAATGCTGCTCTTAGGAGTAGAAGACGTGTAGACAACCAATATTCAGGCCCGTGGTGCCCACAAGAAAGACGGACAGGTTCAGACCAGATACAAGGACAAGTCCTCACCCTTCTAGAAGAGTGCCAGCGGAGTTTAAATATCTGCATAAATAGGAGCAGATGTTGATACAATTTTCCTCTATATGACATCAAATCATTGGGATGAAACATGGAAAATTGACTTCTGTCATCCAGATGTTTGATGCCATGCAAAGACTTGGACTAGTCTCTGAAAGTCCTGCCTACCACAAAGTGGTGTAAACATAAGCCCTGCACCTCGGAAGTAATAACTGACCAGACTTTCTGTGGTACCGAAGTTTCCCAAAGATGGTTCCTCTATCTGGAAAAGTTAATAAGTAAATTATTATTAGTAAACATTATATTTTATCTAGTTCTCAAGAGGGACACAAATTTATGTTTATATAGTCTATGAAAACAAAAATTATATCTTTTTGTTACATTACTTGTCATCTCCATAAATTTAGTTATAGTAAACTTAAGATGTGAAATCATGGAAGTGGAGGGGAAATTCTGTTTCAAGAAAACACATCCAAGACCCAAAGGCACTGAAATTTGGTTAATAAATAGCTATTCAATGAGACAGAGGATAAGTGATTTTTATTGGGCTGTGTCTTACCAGTAAATGAAGCATAATCTTAAAATCCTACTAAAACTGTGAAAAAAGTGTGACTCCATAGTTTCTCAATTATATTTATCTTCCATTCTGGCTGTGTCATATCATAATTAACTGCACAACAATTCCATTTATTACTGGATGAGATGATTTAAGTTGATGAACTGATCTGAGTTGCTTGACAGTCCAAAAGATCTGCTATTTCTGGCCTAAAAAGCTTCATGATAACATGTAGTGGAAAGCTTTCACTTCCTGATATCTGTGAGTATTACACATATGTTGGGAGGATTTTGTGCAAAGCAAAGGTTTTACAATCCATTGTTCCATCTTGAAAATAAAAACAAATCACTGCTAGTCACGCACATTGCTTTCTTTTTTAGAGCGAACTGCTAGGAAAAAACAGTTAATTGAACATAGCTACTCTTTTAATTAGTCCTTAGTATTTGGAAAACTATATAATTGCTACACAAATTCCTGGAAATTTTTGGCTTTAAAACTGTTCTCAGTCAGAAGGGAAAAATGTTGTCTCAAATTTTTTATAGTTGATCTGACCTTTTAAAATAATAGTAAAAACAATGTTGTAGCATTTGAACTATTTTAAATAGTTCTTCTTCACTGCAGATAATATAATTCACCTTTCAGAACTTCAAGGGCTTCAAGACCCTTTCTGGGCTTTTTACCTGAGCTCCATACTGTCTAATAATATCATATCTCTTTGATGCTCAGCTTAAAAATGAAGTTTGCAAGTTTCCCAAGGAAGACAGGTGTGCATAAGATCAATTTACTCCTAGGGTCAAAGAGCAGAATTCTAAGGGTATCTAGAGACACACACCTATAGAAATTGTAATTTTTTTTGATGAAAATTGGTACAATATGTTGCACAGATGAAAGAGAAAAAAATGTTCTTAAAGTATACTTTTTGCTGAAACTAAAGAGCAGATAGAGCTGACAGCTTTCTAAAATTCATTCCTATGGATCTTTTTCTTCTGACCAGTTCTGATAAAACTTCTTAAAACATTTCTACATGCTGAATATAAAGAATAGAATCTGGACAATGAATAAAATCGTAGATCCCACCAGCATTAAATTTGTATGTATTGCTCTTCATTGAAATAAAATATCAATAGATGAAAATCATTACTGCTTTGTTCCCAAGATTGATTGACAAGTTCGAATTTGAAGCCCATATCTTCTTTATTAGCCAAGTCTTTCAGAAAGGGAAAATGTGGGCCTGATTTGTGAGCTATGATAAATGGTCTGGGAAAGATGGTAGTAGGGCCAATTTGATATGTACAGTATTTCATATTGGCAAATTGTTTCAAGAAATTCTGTCCTTTCCCAAACTGTCTTCGGCATCTCTGGGAAAATACATACTATCATGAGCATAATATATTTGGTTGTCACTAACAATTGAGAGTCCATTTCAAAGTGGGAAGCATCAACCACAGCTCTTATAGACAAAATAAGACCCCAAATCATTTTGCAGTATTGAGTATGATTTTCAGATGACAACAAATCATTCTTTATTTCAAAACTGGATCTAAAAGTGCATTTATCACTCTATGTTCGATTAAAATTTAATTTGGTATTTCTCAAGTTCAATTACATGCACATTCCAAAAAATCTAAATGTATACATAAGAAGAAAATACTTCTTTTAACAAAGAAGAAAAATATTTCCCATTGTAAATAGTCTAACTTATCAGATGGAAGAAAAATTAGAGGGGTTTCATCTGTTAGGCTCTCTTAGCATGTCAGATGAGGGAAAGACACAAAAAGAAGTGGTTTCGAGTTATTATATGATACAAGGGTAGTGAAAGTCTACAAGTTATTTTCAATTTTAAAACAGTGTTACCAATTTAAATGTCCAAGCTGAATGTTGGATGGACTCAAACATATTTGCAAAGAATTTCTCACTATATTACTGTTTTGTCACCTCTACTCTTGAAAGAGGGACTGTATGTCTTGGGGCCAAAGGAGTACTGTCTACACACTCATAAGAGTTGCCACCGAATCCCTGATCACTATTTACCAGCTGTGTGACATCGGTAAACCTAATGAAATGCAAAAGGGGCTTGGTGTTCTCATCTGGACACTAGGAGCACTTAGCTCAACAACTTGTAAAGATGAAAAGAAATGAGCCACTAGCAAATATTAAGGCCTCAATGAAGGTTACATACTTCTCTGTTGTTATTATCATTATATTATGTTGTTGTTTTTACAATGGCATTCGTTCCCATTCACTTAGAATGAAATTACAGGAAAATGACTAAAAAATTAGAATAATAACCATAAAAATGAAGTTAGTTGTCATTATCAATAAAAGAGAATATAAAAATTTACTATGGTCCCATCTTATTTCTCAGACAGAATTTAGCATCCTCATTTTCAGTCTATGCATATGACCAAACATTTAGAAGTCAGTGCTCTAAAATTAATTAGAATAACGATGATGGTTGATAAAATCACAAGGAGAGAAAAAAAATATTGCACTTATTTATGTGCTCTGCGCCAAATTATCTACTGTCATTCTATGGTAAACCAAACCACTCTACAAAACTCCAGTCTGACCATTATTGACTAGTTGTGGGAAGAACACATGCTCGATGAACATGACAATAGGGCTCTATTCTTTGCTCTTAAGTTAAATGCATTTTATTTTATTTTATTTGTTTGTTTGTTTGTTTGCCACAAGCAAGGGAGAAAGCATAGAAAGCCATGGCTCCTATTTTTAAAGATGCCACATCTAGAACAGAATTGACAGTTTGACTGATGACCTGAGAATAGGTATACTATCTAGTCAAGTTTCCAGTCAGTTTTATATTTATGGATTTTAAATTTGCTTATATCATTGAAGGAAACAGGTCTGAACCGAAGACAGGAGAGAGATATAGACAGTTTGGACTCTTTGTATGTGCTCAATTCTTTCAACTGCTTTGACTATGTAACATATAATTAAACATTCTAGTTGGTTATATGGTCAACATATTTTAGCAAAGGCTACCCTTGTAAGCATAAGACATTTTGGCTACAATAGAAACACTTCATAAGTCAATGAAAAGGAAAAAAAAAAGGAAACTTACAATAAAAATAACAAAAAAAATTGGCTAGATATTTAATTTCTAGATTAGATAACTCATTCAAATCAGTAGTTGCATACTGACAACCTCAGGGATACAGAACCATTCTGGGTCAGAGTTTTCCCCTGAGGAGAACATCCCTGAAGAGCTTATATGTATATAGGTCCTTTGTCTTTTGGAAATCCTCATCATAAACAAATTAATTATGGCAGCTACAGACTATATGTAACATACCAGCTTGCAGAGATGTGACTTTTTAAATGACAACTTGTTTGCATCAAAGGAACCCAGATGAACAACTCTATGCCACTCTCTTAGCTACTCCTCAGTGTGTGCCAAATGAGTCACTTATTGTTTCATCAAAACCTTCTCAATATACAGGGTTTGTGCTTCTTATTTGATATTAAAAAGTTATACAAGGATTGTTATTCATTCACTCATTTATTTATTCAATAAAATAGGCATAATTTCAAGGGCTACTAGTATATTACTTCTACACTGGAAACTGCTACCTATTTTGTTAAACACTTGGAGATGTTTTCCTCTCTAGAATTAGAAGCATGACATACATAGTCTCCTGCCCACTATACACAAACTATTTAAATGTTCTTATATAAATCATGATTTTAACATTTGCAGGACTCTTAAAGAGTTAATCTTTAGAAAAAGTCATGTATCCAGTGCCCATCTAGGGACCATGGATACGAGAGAACTATTGAAACAATATTTTGAAGTGATTGGAATAGAGACTGCTTAGCAGGCATTCAGCAAAATTATTTGTTGAAGGAAGAGAAGATGTCTGACATTGGTATAAGCAAATGAATGGGTGTTTGGAGTTCTTTGAAACAATACTCCTTGAGCGGCTGAGAGATAGGCTTTATGCAGCTCCCTCAGACTTTTGCTAGGCTCACTTAATACCAACAGTTTCCAATGCTTCTCTTGTAGGCATCATCATTCCTTCTCTGTTCTCCGACTCACTCATTTATTCACTGACTCATTCAGCCAATATTATTGAATAGCTCTTCTTTGCCATGTTGTGTACTAGGCATTTGTGACTTAGGTCAGGGAGAGAAGGTCTTATGTTTTAGCGAAAGTTCGCTATGCCTTATTACTCCTTTGTCTTTTGAGTCTTGAAGAGTAGAATAAAGTAGCAGTGTGGTATGAAAAAAGGAGCAAAGATTTTAGAGCCATAAACTGAACTCATATCATGGCCCTTCCAATTTAGCAGTTCTATGGTTCATACAAACCACTTAAGATTTAGCCATAATTTCTATAAAATTTCTAATCTAGGACTTGGCATGTAAGACCTCAATAAAAATAGCCATAATTATTTTGTAAAACGGTAACCTTGAAAATATATTTTAGTTGAACATGAGAGATATTTGACATTACTGAATATTTTAAAAACTCTTGTGAAAAATCTTAAGTATATCCTTCCATTATTTCAGGGATGATTGATAACTGCATGGAAGAAATAACTGGTTACCTGAACTAATTTAAATATTCCATTATATATTTTTAAATTAGCTTTAAAGCTTATAACAAACATGAAAATGGTTGGCCTGCCTGAAATTTTCTTTTTGCCATAGATAGAATAGAAACCACAAGGGCAATACATGCGACAAATTTTGGCTGGTAAAATAAGCAACCATCTTATATCCCACTATAAATGTAGCTTCACAGAGAGAGGTTTTCCCTCCAAAGATACTTATTACAGCCCAGAAACAGTTAAAAATTAAGAAAAAAGGAAAGGCACCGTTTACTTTCCCCCCACATCCATTTCCTATATCTACATGCAGATGCCAGAAAGACCTTCAGTTTCAATATGGGGAAACAAAGTTTGTGTAATAAGGATATACTTATAAAATACTACATCAAAAATTATTTGGGAGTCTATCTCATTAAAGCCCCAAATTAGAAAGGAATTTGTATTTTAAGATGGGCAGTACTTTGCAAAAGACTTTATGAAGTATTATCATATTCCTGACACATAATCCCACCCTCATGACATTGAGCCAACAGAGCAAGACCATTTCATGACTCCATGCTTTTCAGTCTATTCTCTCTGCCTGGAATGAATTTCCCCTACTCGAAATTCCTTTATTCCTTGAAAACTCCCACTCATCCTTGAAAGCACATGTCGAACAATACTTGATGGAAGCCTTTCCCGAAACCCTTCAAGGAGAGTTTATCATTTTACCCTATGTCTAAGAACATCTTTTCACTAGAACAGTAAGTATCACTTCTATTATGTTCCCTGACAGCAAGTCAGTTCTGAATTCCAAGTGCTCATCACTGAGCCCAGCATGTAATATGTGTTCAATCAATGTTTTTTTTTTTTTGAATGACTAAATGAAAGACTTACTTTCTTGATGCCTCCATAACAAGTTCACAGGTATTTCTAGTCATGCACATTGAATGACAAGCAGACATGGTGTAGTTCAAAATTAATAGAATCATTATGGCTTAAATCTGGTTCTTAAATAACCATGAACATTAAAAGCTACAGTTTTTCATTTCCTCAGCCTCGCTAAATAATGGTGCTTCTCCTCTGGTTAAGCTTAGAGACGCGACTGTACTGGGAAGTTTAGAAAAGTTTGCCAACACAAAGTGTCCCACATTCCAGGCAAGGAGAAGGTGCCATTCTTGAGGACATTCAGTCACTTTCAGGAGCACTTGATTTACTTACCATTTCAATTAAAAACCAGTAATGTACACTTAATATCTGTTTTCACGTTACTTAATAAAATTGTTGTGTTCAAAAAGGTTCTTTAAAAAAAAATCTCATATACCATTCACTTTGACATGTGAAGAACAATAGATAAAAATATACAAATTATCCTGCCCTGCTGTGAATGCATGATCAATTTTTATATAAAGCTATAGCACCACAAATAGTATGATAATAAAAAAACTAAGAATTCTGTATTGCAGATCAATGGATATAATTATATGCTATATAGTAATGTTAAGAACTTAATGTGTGTATAATGCAAGTTACTAGGTTAACTTGGTAAACAAATTCATATATGATAAAATATTAAACTCTATTATCCCATTAGAATTCCTTTAAGACAGTAATGATATTTTTTAAGTTGCAAATATAGGCAAACAGAATTCCTAACACTGAAACGTCTATAGTTTCTTAATATGATTTTTTGGTTTTCCTGCTGATTAACACAAAATATCTTCTTGGACAACCCAAGTCTTAAAGTAAATAAACTTATTTCAGCTATTTTTCTATAAATAGTATAGATATATGAGTGTATATATTTTTCCCTAAGTACAAATCTGGAACATGGGTAGAATTTCCCTTAGTATCTCTAATACCAAACCAAATATATTTATTTTGTATTTTCTTGAAAACAGTGATTTTCTATCATTTTTCCTGTTTTCAAATGAGAAGTGACCCTCAAATGAGAAATGAAATATGCATGATACACAGGAGAGCAGAAACCCACCAAAACTGCATTTATTGAAAAACTGCCTTATTATTTCCTTAAGTTTTAAATACATCAACAGGATTTTCCCCTTGGGAATTCATAAATAGTAAATTTCAAAACAATTATTAATGCTTCCAAAATTTCTTATCATGTAGTTGTTTGCTTTTGCTTTCTACTAAACAAAATATCCCAAAAGTCATATATTACCAATAGGTTAATATATCCTAAAATCTTGCAAGTGAAGCACATATTGACATAATCTGATATTTCTCCTTAAAACAGAGACCTTTCCAAGGACTAATTTTTTTTTTAATTCCATAGAATAATGTCTTTGTATAAAAAATATACATATCCAAAAAGAAAGCTTTTAACTTGTATTTCTTGCTTAAATTAATTCAAAAAGTTCTTTGCTTAGAAAAAATATATAGCAGAATGCAATATGTATACACAAATATACATTTTAATTACTTCCTACATTTTGTAGAGAAACTGAAAACCACCAATTAATTAGTTGAAGTTTTAATGTGAGAGGAAAACTACACATATTATGAGGGAAGAAGTCATTTGCTCTACCATGAAATGAGATTGCCAAGGCCAATGTTCCAAAAGTGGGCCAGCTCCTCAGACCTAAGAATGCTAAGCGGTGCTATGTGTAAAAGAGATTCTTTAGTCCAATGAAGATTGGGAAATGTCTGTTCAAGTTAAATAGGTACTGAAGGACTTCTCAGAGCATTTAAAATGCTTATGTCCACTCTCAATCATGTTATAATGGCAGACTTTTCCAGAACTACTTAATAAGATCTTTCTGTTTTCTTCTTTTGGCTTTTCTGCTGGGAGGGGAGAGCATGCCTGGGCCATTGGCCAATATAGCTGTATAACTACTACTAGGTTTTTTTTTTTTAAAGTATTTTTTTAATTAGTTATTTTTTGTTTTTAAATTACAGTTGACATACAATATTATATTATTTTCAGGTATACAATATAGTGACTTTATATAACTTATGAAGTGATAAGTCTAGTACCCATCTGACACCATACATAGCTATTACAATGTTATAGACTATATCCCCATTGCATCAAAAAGAATAAAATACCTAGGAATAAATTTAACCAAGGAGGTATAAGACCTGTACTCTTGGAAAACTATAAGACATTGAAGAAAAAAAAACGAAGAAGATACAAATAAATGGAAACATATACCATGCTCATTAATAAGAAGAATCAACATCGTTAAAACGTCCATATTACTCAAAGCAAACTATCAAAATACCAATGGCATTTTTCACAGAACTAGAATAAATAATCCTCAAGTTTATATGGAACCACAAAAGACTCTGAATAGCCATAGAAATCTTGAGAAAGAAGAACAAAGTTATAGGTATCAGGCTACCTGATATCAAACTATACTACAAGGTTATAGTATTCAAAACAGCATGGTACTGGCATAAAATCAGACACCTAGATCAGTGGAACAGAATAGAGAGCCCAGAAATAAACCCACATCCATGTGGTCAATTAATCTATAACAATGGAGGCAAGAATATATGATGGGTTAAAGATAGTCTCTTCAATAAATGCTGCTGGAAAAACTGGACAGACACATGCAAAAGCAATGAAATTGGATCACTTTCTTGCATCACATACAAGAATAACCTCAAAATGGATTAAAGACTTAAATGTAAGACCTGAAACCATAAAACTCCTAGAAGAAAGCACAGGCAGTAAACTTTCTGACTCTCTTGTCCAAGGAGACATATCCAAAAAATAGTAATGTATTTTTGGGATATGTTTCCTTGGACAAGAGAAACAACAGAAAAAATAAACACACAAGACTGCACGAAACGAAAGCGTTTTCGCACAGCGAAGGAAACCATCAACAAAGCAAAACTGCAAACCTGCTGAATGGGAGAAGATATTCACCAACGATACAACTAGATCTTGATGTACCTTTTTTCTTACATATATTCCTTACTGGCTTTGTAGCAATATTTAGGTCTCCCAAACCAAACATTTATGGAGCTTTGAGGGATGGCTCCTTTAGCCACTTTCCCTTAGTTAGAAATTTAGATTTCTCTTTTACATTTGGCACAGTTTCCATGGACATTTCTAATTTGCTACTTTCACAGAAAGAAGTACCAACCTGAATGCTTCAAGGTACTCGGTATCTCCCATGGGGGGATCAAGGCCACCTGTCCAGGCAATATTTATATTGTATCCTTCTCCAAGGCCTGCTCCAACCTACAAAGAGAAAAACCACACCACAGCGGGTAGAAGAGGGCACAAGGAAGAAAGCAAGAAGAGAGGAAAACAAACACATGTGAGCTCTTGAAATAAACATCAAACAACATGTCAAATCAGCCCACCCTTGCTTGACAACCAGTGCTCTGGGTTATGCACTTGTTCTGCAATGGTTTTTGCTCTCGTGGGACAATTCAGTAATCTCGTGTAATTTAAAACACCAGCAAAGGACAAGAAAATTACGGGTAATCATGCAATGCAATTACCTGAAAGATACAAATAAAAGTGGGGCTCTAAAGAAATAAACCGAACCTCATTTGGGGCTCCACTGCCAGGGAAAAAGTTCCCTTCATCATAGCGATGGAGGGAAATATACAGGATGCTGGGGTCAGCATAAAAGGCCTGCTGTGTACCGTTTCCATGGTGAACATCCTACGGGGAGGAAAAAAAGAACAGATGACACATACAGTCATGTCGAACTCTGTGGAGACAAGTTTTCCGACTTTGAGTTCCCTGTCTCTCTATCCTACCCTCCTTCTCATTTTCTGTCTTCTCACTATGTCCTGTCTCTCTCCCCTTCAGCTTGCTTCCACACCACCCCCTTTACTTCCTGAACTTTCAGGCAAATTACCCTTTAATGCACTCATTTTTTAAACCAGCTTCTAAAAATCAGGAAACCACAGCGAACATGCCCTGGAGACTCCAGATGAGCAGTCATTGAGAAAGCCCAGTCCTTTGGTACAATTAGATATTTATACACCGGCCCTTTGTACTCTTTGCTTCAGTGATGGAATCTCGCATCCTGTTTTATGGAGGAATTTTATGACTTATTAACTGCCAACAGTTCATAACCCCTCAGGCTTAATTAACTAGCCTCATTGGCCTCTGAAGAAAGACTAATGTTTAAACTACAAAATAGTATTTTGCAGAAGGATCTATGGCTTACAGAGCATTTTCACAATTCTTGACAGAACACTAAACATACGTGTATGCATTGATTTGCCAAGTCCCACCATTAAGGTCAAAGGCTCTGCAACCAGCTGAGTAAATTGGCTTTCTTGAAGCGTTCAGTTCAGTTAGCAATCCCTCAGCAGTTAGAATCACTTCAAAAGAGATGCCAGATGCAAAAAGGACTTCATACTTTATTTTGGTAAAATCATGATGGCAAGTCAAAGACACAGGAGCATGAGCTCATTAGCTATTAAATCATTTGGTCTAAAGCACAAAGATGGCATGGAGCTTTATGCAATCTTGTCCAATCTGCCTAATTTTAATATTATATCATGGCTGTCTTCCCAGCCTCCTTCCTCCTCTTTTTTCTTTCCTCACACCAGTCCCTCTTCAAAAAAAAGCCTGTGTCATTTCAATGAATAAAAAAATATATATATTCTTAGGACATTTGTAAAAACAATTGTTTTTTCTAATTTTTTTATGATATAGACATACACTGGAATTGATAAAAGAAATGGGAACAATAAAACTAACAGCATTTTCAAAATGTCTTCACTGAAAGACCTCAAATATTAAGAATTTCAATTGATATACTTCCTAATATCTTCTGAGCAAAAATAAAACACATGACTCTTAAAAGTGAACAACCTACATATTTGTATTCAATATAATATTACTGCTACATGTGTAACATATATGGTTTTTGGTTCTGTTAAAAAAAAAGTTTTGATCACTTATAACTATAACAACAATATAAATTGTACTTTATATCAGTAAGAAAACACTATTTTCAAAAATGATTCCTGCAATTCTTGCATCAGGCACTATATTAAATACCTGCCATGTTTATTTAACAATTTTATGATGTATATGGCATTATCCCTAATTTAAAAATAAGTAAACTGAGACTCAGAGAGTTTCAGTAATTTACTTAAGACTATAGAGAGAATAAGTTGCAAGACTGTGTCTTGAATCCACTCCTTATTTCAAAGGCTAAACTCATAACCATTATCCTGTTAACTTACATTCATCATCTCTTTGATCCTCTTAGCAAACAAACCGGTGAAGTGAGATTTGTGGTCATTATTGCTCCTTATTGAATTTTATATAACTTGTCTCCACTTCAACTTCCAGCCCAGAACTCCCTCACTGAACACCACCAAAACCTCCCTTGGATGGGTTCTAAAAGCCTGAGCTTGCTATCCACAGTGCAGATATACACTAATCCTCTCCCCCTTTTATATAGTGCATACATCCCAAATCAATTAAGGAATCATAAAATATCGGGGAAGATCTGCATCATTCTAGAAAATTGTTCTGGCTCAAGGCATACTTATCAGGACAAAAAAAAATAGTGTACTGGAAATATATCAATTCCTGGATATCTGAATGCTTAAAGGAAAGGAAGGAGCAGATAGCAAAACTATTTTCCTTTATGTGAACAAAAATGAAATAGTTCAAGCCACAACATATTTTGAGATTGCTACTGGATACCTAGAGGATGGACAAACAAAAAAAGACTTTCAAAAACAACAGTGAAGGAATGTTTGCGTTTCTACTACACGATAGGATTTTTAGTCAGCGTTGTAATAAGAAAAATTTTGTTCTGGGTGTAAATGCATCTATACTTTGATAACAAAAAAATAACTGCCTTGATTACTTTTGTTTCTTTAGTGACGTTGTAAAAGTTTATTTAAGAATGTCAGATAGAAGATGACAATTTGTTTTAGATATAAAACTATTTGCTCTTGAAAAATGTGTTGGGTGCTTATTACTGCATACATTTCTGAATAGGAAATAGGGCGTTGCCCACAGCATAAGGTTTCAACAGGCATTTTTCATTTAAATACACAAATCCATTCTAAAAATACTTAGATAATTACTGATTCCATATTCATATTCACAAAGTACTTAGAGATAAAAGTAAGAACAAATATGCCCTTTGTTTTGGGCAACAACTTATAATATAACCTTGAGAATGTGTGCGTGTGTGTGTGTATACATTATAAATATTTTTTTTTAGCTTTCTCTGCTGCAAAATATTCATACAAAGTACTTAATGCTCAGATATGATCTGAGGATTTTTTTCTCTACAGTAATAAAATATACTAGACTGATGTAAGAAAATCATGGGTGATTATGAGAAATTACTATAATAATGAAATTAACTGAATCATTAAATACCTCAAAATAGACCTTGTATATAAGATTTGCTGTGAAATGCTGAAAAATCATTTCATTATTTTATTGTTCAAAAATAAACTGTGAAAATTTATTCTACATAAGGATTTAGAACCAGTATGTTTTCATTACAATGTTAAAATAGCTTTGAATAACTCATATATTCTACCAGCTAATGTTATCACTTATAATTATTTAGTATAGGCACTTGTGACAATTTTTTGGTCAAGTTTGGGGCTTGATCAAAATGGAAATGCCCAAAATCTGACATTTCAAGTGACTTTTCTTTTACGAATACAGCCTAAAACATACTATTTCAACTGAAAGTCACATTAAATAAAAGCTACCTGAGTTACGCAGGCAACTCATACTTCTAGAATAGAACCATGCCCTGATCTAATAACCAGTCTCTTGCAAGGTGAAAAGCAAATGCACCTGCTCCCTCTCCTCATCAATCTCTGTCTTTGGAATCTTCCCCAGAAGGAGAACTGGAATGAATAAGCTCCACAGATCAAGTAGAATCGTTCGTGCCTAAAATACTCAACGCCTCTGAATTTGGCTGTGTCCCCCAAACGGAGGTGAATTAGAGCTCTGGCTCTCTATTTACTGGGCATATAAAAATGATGAAACTAGCTGCTGGACAACGGAATCACTTTGTCTTCGGCTGGCCCAAGAATTTGTGGAGCTAGTTCACACCGATTAGCTGAAATTAGTGACTTTGGATAGGAAGGAATAAACTTCTTTTGCTACTGAAGAACCTTCACTTCTTCTCCTCTGCTAACTTGCAGAATAGACCTGTCAGCCAGGGAGAACGGATGTCTCAGCGCCACGTGGCACTTTAAAACTTCCTTCTCGGCAGCTGGAAGAAACAGGGGAATTTCCTCAAAGTATCCCTGCAGCTGCAGAATTTGGACGACTTGAAAGTAAGAATATGCGGATGGTGGTGATCTCAGAGGCAGCCCCTTGGACAGAACTTCATATATTTTGAGAATCTGAAACAGAAACTTCTCCTCTACTACAGCCTGCTGGGAAATCGCTATCCTTTATGATTGGATAATGGAGCAAATTCATAATCAAAGGCCAGTAAGCTTACAGGACACTCCTTGCAGCTACCGAGCGACTTATTTTATAAATCATAGAGGATTATCTCCAGCATTCTTTTATTCTTTATATTAATGTAGAAAAACAAAACTTTACAGATAAATCCTCTGAGGGGCAAAGTATCCACCTATCACAAGCCAGGCATTTTAGCTTTCAAGTGTATTATACAATTCATAACTTTAGAGTTTGGATATCACAAAAATGTTTTCAAAGGGACTCAACGATTATTGATTATCGTCATAGAACCATAAAATGGTGGCAGAGAAGATTCCTTAGAAAGGAATACTAAAATATTCTTAAGGATGGGATGAACAGTTTACTAATCTATTTCCTGCATAATTTTGACAAATTCAAAGAGCTAGAAAAAAATCTCCTACAGTACTTGGTCTTCATCTGCTATCCTTTCTTCAAGTTTTTCGCTTATCTTTTTGGCAGAATGTACAGTACTAGAAGCATATTAATTTTTTTTAAAAAAATTTACTCTTACAAATATGCAAACCAGTAATTATTAATTGTTTATACGGTCCTTTTGTACATACATGGGAAAATAGGTACTGATGTCCTCATTTTTGTTAAGTTTTAAGACCTTCCTGCTGTAGTATATCTAGGCCTTCAACACATAACTTTAATGGTGAACTATGACCTACACTGAAACTTAAGCATGTTTGGAAAATACATGGAAAGTTGGGTTTCAATATTCTCAGCACCCAAATGCTTGCAGGAAGGCTACAGTAGAGTACGTGGAAAACATCCATTCCTACGAAGCACTAGAAATGTTTATCAGTCTTTCGTTCCTTTTATCTTCATTTTAACTTTACTAAGTGTTTCTTCACATGGCTTGCTTTGTGTTCTCTCAACCCTTTGGTGTGCCTGCTTAACTGAATTGGAGAGCTGGATGGTGAGGCCACGACTTCTCAATAAGATTTAATTATGAGTGCAGATATGAACAAGATTTAGACTATTAAGCCTTGCACTTCAAAAAAAACTTTTAACATATTTTGCCTTTAAATCTTTTATCACCTGCAAAAATTAATTAAGTGCAGATGTAGCAGGTTCGCTTTGGATGCCAGGGTTCATTTCCTGTCTATGCTTTGTCAGACAACCTATTACACCTCCTCGTGAACTGGAGGCAAACCGAAAACGGGGCTCATAAATCACCAGTCAGCTCTCTTTCACCCTTTCCTGGGTTGGTCCTTTTGTATGGGGCAGATCTCCAGCTCATTATTCATGAATATACTATAGACAACATGCCAAGTGTCATCTGCATTTAAACAAACCATTTGTTAAACAAATTATAACTCTATTGTGTAAGAATGCATCATGTTAAAAAGCAAGACTAATCTAATACCTCTGACTTTTAATCACTCAGAGTCCCTGCCGGGAGCCATCCCAAACTGGCATACATGATCTGAGATCTTTTCAGAAAGAGTGACATGCTGACTTGTTTTAATAATACCACTGTTGCACAACAAGCAACATGATTGCTAACCAGGGGAAGTGGCCAATTGGTTACCAAAGCAACAGCATTCTTTCCAGCACATCTGACTGTTTAAAGTCTATATTCTGTAGGGAAAAGTAAATTCAGGTTCTGTTGGGTTATTTTAACTGTGGAAGTATCAATTCATTTAAGGATCATAAAAGTTGCCCTGATCTGCGCCTTCTTCTCATTAAATTGCAGTTAACACCATGAAAGTGAAACGTGAATGTTTATGGTTTCAGAACTGCAATCCTGAGTTTAATGAGTTTCCACATTCAAAGGAAACGCACCCTTCAGTTGTTTGCAAGTGCTAAAAGCAAGACAACCTAACAGAGAAATACAAATTCACTCCCTTTTATCTAGAGTCACTGAAAATGCAGCTCTGGCCAGGAATACATACCAGATCTACAATCAATATCTTGCTTATATTTAGTTGGTCTCTCAAGTATTTGGCGGTAATTGCAACTGAATTAAAAAAGCAGAACCCCCTGCGGAATAGAGAAGAACAGAGAAATAAGAGAGCAAATCAGCCAGGAAAACCATTATAAATAATGTTCAGAGCATTTTTTAAAATGCTATATGATCTCTGAAGCCATAAATCTGCTTCTGGGAGTACCTCGCAAGATTTTTCAGCCCATCTGCTAACAATTAGAGGCTTCAGAGACATGCACAGGGCAGGTGACTGCCAGGAACTGTGGCGCTTGGAGATGGGCAACAGTCCCTGGTACTTACATGGCTGTGGATTCTTCCGCGTGATGGCCTGGGGGCCTCACAACAGCAAATCCATTCTGTAAGAACAAGACATGTTTTCAACGATCAGATATGGGAGGACAGCTCGGATCTCTGTGTGCTACAGAGCATCAGGCACACACAAAACGTCTGAGGTCTACAGAGGCTTCAGATTTGCTTTCTTGCCCTCATTACCGTTTCATTGAATGAACAGAAACAATATAAATGATCACATTTGCTCAGATTGTGCCTCAAACAGAAGGCTCCCACAGAGCTGGGGAAGAACAGGGATTTGGGAGTTGTACCTAGCTGGCAAGTGTGCACGTCAGCTGTTTTACTAACATGATTCATTTTCAAGAACAACTTCTTACTTTATGACACCAGCATCCTACAGAGGGAGAAAAAATTCAGTCCTGGTGCAGGTTCGGGTCAAAGTTCGGAAAGACCAGGGAAGATCCAAAGTGAAAATTCTTTAGCTGGATTCCCTGAATGGTTATTTCCACTCCAATGTCAGAAAAATGATAAATTTACACTCACACACTCACATACACAGAAAAGAAACCCAGAAAGGTGAAAAAGAGAACAATGGAAAGCCCATATTTCTTCCAGTCTATAAATTTTGCTTGGATGACTGCCAAGACTTGCAACTTTATTGGATTCTCTAAGTCAATTTCTAGCCCACGTTCTGGAATTTTATAAAGAATTCCAGGGCTGAGTAGCAATCAGATCTATCCATGATCAAGGAATGCCTTAACCTCCAGATTAGTTGGAATGCATCACGGAAAGCTGAAGTAACTCCAGCATGAAGGAAGGGAACTATAAATCCTTGGAAAGCCAGCATGTTCAGAAAAGTTGGGTTGCTTGATGTTAAAAACAAGCATTTATCAGATAGATGGTTCACACCACCTTTCACTTAGCTATGATGCAAGTAACATGCTCAAAAGACAGTGTTTCTTTAATATACAATCCCAAAACTTTTGAAATAGCTTTAATATACCCCCGGGATATTTTTTTTCCAAATCTTACTACAAGTGTGATAATATTCCCTAGGTCTTTAAATATATATAACTAGTTTTTCAGAATGTTATAATAATTAACACACAAAGTTAATTTGTTATATATTTTGATGAGAATATGCCTAATGATAAACTCAGAAGCAAATTAGAAGTCAAATAACACAATCTCAATTACAAATCTACTTTCTCTCTGGTGATAAAAAGTTTGATGTGAAAGAAACTATTAGAACCACACAAGATAACAGAGACTGAAAATTTAAGATTGTAGAGTGAGGTTATAGAGTCTACAGGACTTCTGAGAATCAAGAATTTAGTCAAGATTCTGATAGGTGCAATATATTTTTATTGGGAAAACAACAGTTAGGGTGAAAATAACAGCAAATATAAGGCAATATCATTAGCATGTAACAACTTTTATAATTAGATTAACAATAATAATATTTTTCAATTCAATTTAAAATACTATGTTTTATGGATAAAGGGCACAGCTAGACAAAACAAAGAAAACATCCAGTGATCAATAACTACAAGAAAAAATATTCAACTTAATAAGTAATGAAATAAAAGCAGATGAAAAACCCAACCAATTGGAATTTTAAAAAATACTCTATGCTGATAATGGAGTTGTATTTTATACATTCATAAATCCTGCTTATATGAAGATAATTTATTATAACTTTTCTGGAAAATAATCCAACACTATATATCTAGAGCCTTTAAAAACACTTATGTACTCTTTGAATTAGTAACCTACTTAGAGGATTTTTGTCCTAAAGGTGTTATTAATATTAAATGTGTAGACAAGTATTTATGTAAAAGATGTTTTATTTATAATAGGAAAAATGAGAATTATCTAAGTTAGCTGATAAAGGAGAATGTTTATATGTACATCTATACCATGGAATATTAGACAGTCATTAAAATTTTGTTACTATAAATAGTGGAACAGAAAAACTTATCAATATAAGAAGTATTAGTGTTAAAATAATATATACAGTATGGTGTATCTGAGTGATGGCATTATGTGGGTTGTTTTTAGTTTATAATGTCATATCTTTTCCAAATGGTTTTGTAACAAACATTATTTCATAGTGAAAAAATATAAAACAAAGAGAAAGTTGAGAAGTAGATTTTAATGTGTCTTAGAGAAAGAGTTGTGTTCACAAAGGCAGAAAAATGATTTAAAGGGTATTTCTGCACAGGAGGAAAAAGCATGAACAATAGTTCAAAAGAAAGGATTTTAGAAAATATTATGTACAAGAAATCAATCTAAATAGAGATCACATGAAGGAACAAAATGGAAATGAAATCACATAGGTAATTAGCTAGATTACAGAGGACAAAAAGCCACGTAGAATTTTTGAATCCCATTGTCCTTTTCTCTCTTACAGCCCAATTTCAAAGGGTCAGACTTTCATATAATCTTCCACAATAACTTCCACTATTCTGCTAAACTGCTTGATTAGGGGTGAAGATTATCTTCTTGCCAATAACAAACCTTTTCTCAGTCAATATGATCCACCCAAACATTCTACTGTGTTTTCAGAAATGGCAAACTCCCCTACATTTTCCATGCATTTTCTGAACACCTCTCCCCACTCCTTTCCTTAGTTGAAACCTGCCAAGGCTGCTTCTCCCATAATCTGCTCCACTGGAAGCTGCTTCCTCTCTCTTACAAGCATGCCTACAGCAGAAGATAAAGCTGGTATTCTTGGTTCTCACTACTGCTTTAAGAGCATAAAGCGCACTGCACCCACACCCCACAATACTCTCTTGTAAAAATGATTGGATCACCCAGAAAGAGAGGATACAGAACACAATAGGATGACAGACTGAGTCCTGTGTCAATCCCCTCTCTTTCCCTCCCATGACACTAGAAAAGGTGTTAGTCTTTCTCATAGCTGCCTTACCAGCTGCACTTAGGATCCCATCCCCTCCTATTTTCCCACTATCATTGATGTTTTTCTCACTAACATATTAAATTCATATTAAAATTCCCAATTATATACATTTCATTAAGATTTAAATAGGTGCAAATTTCTGCCATCTTGAAAATAAAATTATACATTAACCAACATACTACAAATATATACATGTATACAAATGTATACATATACTGTAGTGCCAAAAATGTATACGCATGACTTGTATTCATCTTTTGTTATCGGTATATATTGAGTATTACAATTTCAATGGTTTTTTCCTTTCTTAAAATGTGTATACATGTTTTTGGCACCCTCTGTATATGTATATATTTGTCTACATCTCCATCCTTAATCCCATTGATCTCTCCAACTACCACACTTCTTTTCTTCCACTTTAGCAACCACAATTCTTGAAAGGGGGTCTATCTTGCTTTCTCATTTCTCCTTTTCCTCACCGTTGCCTCTAATGTACCTTCCGCCTCCACTGATCCACTAAAAAAGCTTTTACTAAAGTCACCATGGCCTCCATGTCACTACATTCAATGACATTTTTAAGGTATTGGCCTATTTGGCTCCTCATTAGCTTTCAACACTATTGGCTGTACCTTCCTTTTAAAAACACACTCTTCTCTTGGCCTCCGTGACTTCATATTCTCCTGGTTTCCTTTCCTCTCTTTCCACTTCCTAATCAGTTTCAATTGAAGTCTCACTCCTCAGCCTGTTCAGTAAATACTGAAGTTACTCAAGGCCCAGTCTTAGACTTCTCCTTTTCTCTTTCCATACTTACTTCCTAGGCAAGGCCACCACTCTTACTAAAGCTTGTACCACCCATCAGGTACGACCCATCGTGAGATACCTCATAGATTTCTATTTCCAAAATGAACCTTCCTCCCAGCACCAGACCAAAATATAAGCCAATCTACTCAATATCTTCTCTTGGATATTGCGAGGTCACTTCAAATTCAATATATCCAAGATCAAACTCTTGAACTTCTCCCAGCCTTCTCTAACTTACCAATAATACCATGATTCATCCAGTGGCTCAAGTCTGGGACCAGTTATCCTGAGTTATCTTTAATGGCTCCATCTCCTTAGCCTTCCTCCATCTCGGAAATGACCAATTCCTGTTGATTTTGCTTCCAAGTATCACTCAAATCTATGTACTTATATCTATATCCACTCCTTCAATATTTTGCCTTCTGAATGTCTGCTTTTCTCTCCATATCTCCTCCAGTAATTATACTTAGTGATTTCAATATGATATTCCACATAGACACCCCATTCAATATCCTGATTTCTCAGTTCTCTGACTCATCTTCAATAAATTTATCTTTTATTTAGTCATACTCTTAGACCTTGCCATTAACAGTAAAACTCTCCTCCATAATCTTACTGTCAAACATTCTACTCTCCTGCTATCTTATTTTCCAGTCAATGCCTCAACTCTACTGAGACTTTCAAACCACTGACCTTACTTAACTTCTGTTGTCCACCATTCACCCTCACCACCATGTTCATTTTCCTCCTTATCTGGTTAGACTTCAGGGTCCATCATTATATTCACTTCCTTGTAAGTACTTTCAGACACGTGTCCCTTTTTCCCTCCAACATACCCCCCTCGTTTATTAGTCTTCTCTGGCTACCTAATGAAATACCATAGGCTGGGGAGCTGAAACAACAGAAACGTATTTCTTTAGTTCTGGAGACTGGAAGTTGAGATTAAGGTCTGGCAGGGTTTGGTCTCTATTGAAAGCACTCTTCCTGGCTTGCAGATGTCCACCTTTTCCCTAGAGTTGTCACATGACCTTTCTTCTGAGTGCACACTCATGATAGCAGAGAGAGAGAGAGAGAGAGAGAGAGAGAGAGAGAGAGAGAGAGAGAGAGAGAGAGAACTAACTCTGGTGTCTCTTCCTCATCTTATAAGAGCACCAGCCCTATCAGATTAGGGTCCTAGTCCTATGACCTCCTGTAATATTTATCACTTCCTCAGAGGCACTTTCTCCAAATACAGTCATATTGGGAGGTAGGAATTCAACATATAATTTTTTTTTGGGGGGGCACAAACATCCAGTCCATAATATACTTTCAGTCATTTTGTCACTTCTTTCCTTCAACATACTCTCCTAGTACAACACTGATCAAATACAACTCACATCTGCTCTTTCCCGTACCTAAGGACATACGAAATCCACATGACTGGTCTTCTTTGCAATTCATGATTACATGGGCTCTTCATGATGCCCAGCAATCATACTGTATTCCTGAGTCAATTAACTCTCTAAATCTTCTACCTTCTCTTTCTTCAAATCTCCATTAACCCATTTACTATTTACCCCTTGCTGATGACTTTGCTTCTTCTTATTTCCACTGAGAAAATAGGAACAGTGAGAATAAAAATTCCTCATTCTCCCATAATATAATCTTCCCATCTACTCCCACCAGTCCCTGATCCTATCTACCAGCATCTAATTCCCCATGTATTTTATCAAACCCCCTTGGACCTATTCAAGGACATCTCACCCACAATTTTCCTCTCTCTCTCTTTCTCACTCTCTCTCTCTCTTTCTCTCTCTCTCTGGTATCATCAGTTTTTTCTTATATTGGATTGTCGCCACCAGAACAAAAACATATTTAAGTCTTTCCTCTTAATAAAAACAAAACAAATAAAATAATAGTATTATACTATAATGCTATAATGTAACATACAAGACATAAAAATCATATATGCAAATAATGTGATAAACTCATACATTTTGTTACTTATTTAATCCTAATATCTGAGGGCAGATAGTATTATCCCATTTCATAAATGAGAAAATTGAGGCATAGAAAGATTAAAGAACTCACTTCAGGTTTATAACAAGCAAGTGACAGTACTGGGATTCCATCCCAGACAGGCTGGCTCCTAAGAACAGGTGCATTTAATAAAAACAAGCATTCAAGACTACCCACATTGCACGACCTGGCCTCAGCTCCATCTTGTACCACGCTCCACTTTTTTCTCCACCCCAGCCACACTGGCCTTTTGATTCCTCCAGTGTGCCCTGCTTGCTCTGGCCACAGTCCTCTGCACATGTTCCTCGTTCGGTGTGGCATGTTTTCCATTTACCTATCCCCTTCCTTTACCTGGATAACGCTTCCTTCTCTGCTCATTTCAGCTCCAACATCACTTTGGCAGGGAAGCCATCCCGAGCCCAGGCAGGTCACTATCAGGTTCCTCTGTTTACATTCTTATCGATCTGCCAGCCCTTGTTTCTGAGACCCTGTCTTAGTTTGTAATAATACATCTCCTAGGGTGATTATTTGTTTTTATTATTTCTTGATTATTGTGATTCATATGATTCGTGTCCAAACCCCCACTCTCCACAGCTGGGGCACCGCATTACGACGTGGTCACCATTTTATCATCTGTACTTACATAGTGCTTGGCACATGGCCAGTGATCAGTAGCGAATGACACAGTAAGTTTATGAATAGGTATCACCATGGCTTTTATGCCTGTGGCCATTCCTTCGCTCTGACCTGCAGCCCTGCTTTCTGTGGGAGGTTGCCTACTAGACTTGGTGGCATCGTCTTTCCTAGAAAAACATAAAATAATCTATTCCTTACAATTAATAGAGTCTTTGATTCAATGAACTATTGCGGGAAGTCCTTTAAAATGACATTATCATTCTTACAGAAATATCTGACTTTCACCTCTGGACCTTTCAACAAAGAGTTTGTTTTATAGTTTTCTGTATCCCTTATTATCTGGCACAAAAATTTACTGTATATGATATATTGCTTGAACCAAGATTTTCCTTGGCTCAAGAATATATACTCGTATACCTTCAATGAATATTTTTCAATGAGCATTCTTAATAAGTAATTTGCTGTATTTTCAAAGAACTTAATAATCTATTAGCCTCACAAAATTTAACTATTAAAAAACCTGTGTATATACCACATCTTCTTTATCCAACAGTCTATTGAAGGACACTTTGGGTGTTTCCATGTCTTGGCCACCGTAAATAATACTGCAGTGAACAATGGAGTACCTAAATCTTTACAGATAAATGTTTTCTGATTTTTTTGGTAGATACCCAGAAAAGGGATTGCTGAGTCATATGGGAATTCTATTCTTAATTTTTTGAGGAACCTCCATATTGTTTTCCATAGTGGTGATACTCTGCCATTAGAAAAGATGAAATACTGCCATTTGGGACAACACAGATGGACCTTAAGATTATTATGCTCAACAAAATAAGTCAGACAGAAAAAGTGGAGAACCATACGACTTCATTTATATGTGGGATATAAAACTGAAAGCACAAAGGAACAAGAAAACCAAGCAAAAACTCATAGACACAGACAACAGTTTGGTGGTAAATACACAGGGTAAGTGGGGGAAATGGGGAGGCAAAATATATGGTAATGGAAGGAGAACTGACTCTGGGTGGAAAGCACACAATACTTGTTGATGATGTATTACAGAAATATACACTTGAAACCTATATAATTTTACTAACCACGGTCACCCTAATAAATTTAATTAAAAACAATTTTAAAAATTATATAGTAAAAAAAAAAGAAAGAAAACATGTATAAAATAAGGGATTCAGTGGCTGTTTATTATTTTATTATCTAATATTAACAATAACAATCCTTTTCATTTTGTGAAAAAAAATTGTTTTCTCAAACTTTGTAGTGTGTATGATGTTCCTATTTAATGTCTTCTATTAATAATATATGAGCATCTCAGACTATAGAAGTAAAACCTACAAATGTTATATGCTTTCATATAATTCTGAATGTTTTACTCCTTTACTCTGGTTTATATTTTATTCAAAGTTATGAAGACCAAGCAGTTAACCTAAACAAATGCACAGGAAAGTACTTTCCTGTGGGTTACATCAATTTAACAATGATGCAATTTTTATCTTAATATTCTGATTTTTGAAATATCTTTCCAAGTTTTAAATTCTCTTTGGTCATGAACATCACTAATCATACAGCTTTGGCAGTATTTTAACATCACTAAGAGTAACAATGAATGTTTCACGTACTGAGTGTGCTCACATCCCTATTTTTGTTGTTGTTGTTGTTTAGATTACTGTTATTGATGTTTCTCCCCGAGAAGTGTATTTTCTGATGCCATCATATGTGGAAATGCAAAAGACTGTTTGCTCCCCATAGATGGCCAGGTGACATCCAGGAAAGGGAATCTAGGACTTTGTCTATATGTAAAAATGAATTTGAATGAGAGGGAAGGGGATCCGATTATTTAAACTAGTCTGTTTTCAGAACGAATGAATTTCTGTTTTCTGGACAAATTTATCAAAATGTCAAACTTATTTGTGTATCTCTTATATGCATAGTCAAACCCTCCCTAAGAAAGTAGAGGGCAAGCAGTAAGCACATCACTACACCTACTTTAAAGGTTCATTTATTTACTCTAACTGACCGAAGTTCAAATTCCTCTACATAAGCTCAATTTACTGCCATGGCACTGATGGGAACTGAAAATTTGAAAAGTACAAAATAATCTGCTTATTTTACTTGTTGCATTCACTAAGATGGTCTCATGGACAGCAGAAATGTGCGTTTTCATTTCTCTAACATCCCCATGGCCAAGTAGGTATTCAGTGGATAGTAAGAATCATTAGTAATTCCAACTATTAGAATAAATTAGGTTTCAGAAATCATGGAAAATAGGGTCTAACCATCACTGAAGAGAGTGATGTAGAAAGTCAAGAACACACTATATAACAGAATTGGCCAAAACATACAGAATCCAAAAGAGAAAAGCTAAAAATATAAACTCTCAAAAACATTAAGCAATGAACTACAGCTTAAACTACTCGTAATATCCAGTAGTCCAGTTAGCCACTTACTAATTCAGATTTATTTATTCTTTATAAAAATGTAACTGCAGTGCAGTATAGAAAGTCTATGTGATATTTATAAACTGACAAGAGATTGTGTTTCTTTGTTAGAAGTAGTTGATTAAATATTAAATTTTTTCCTTAATTTTTAAAACGTAACTCTATTTTGGGAAGCTACAAGAATAAAAACAAAGAAATCTCTCCTGCTAAAAAATGTTTTATATATAGCTGCCCCTTCCAAAGACAAATCGAGCATGTCAGACCAGTTGATTGGGATTCTGTTTTTAAAATTTCTCTTTTAGAGCAACACTAATTTAGAGCTCAGTAATTACCTCACAATGCTTAATATTACCACTAAAGTATTTCCAAATATACCAAAGTATCAATCCTCAATGAAATAATATGCATCAAAACCAAGCCCAGAATGGAAAAAGTCTATAGCATGTATTCCCAAGTAAAGATGTGATGGTTGAATTATTATTTGAAATACATTTGCATTTGCTGCACTGAAAAGTCATATGCAATGATTTATATGCTTGAAATATTTCACTGAAGACAAAATCCCAGGTACCTCTAATTCATATTGATGCATTATCAATTTTGAATTTGACATAAGGAAACATTCCTTTACCTACCTACATAGATAGATAGATAGATAGATAGATAGATAGATAGATAGATAGATGATAGATTTTTAAAAAAAATAGTTGGAAATATTTTAACCTACTTTGATATCCAATAACTATAATTATCAAATATATTGGTGCAAAAGCTATTTGATGCTACTAATAAAAAATGCTGAA